>NC_141693.1:1828504852-1829704852 GCF_964263255.1 Lissotriton vulgaris | reverse complement strand
CGGCCCCCGCCCGCCACAACATTGTCCGGGACACAGACAATGTCGTGGCAGGCGGGGGCCAGGGCGGGAGTGCACGCAAGCCTGAAATGCTGCCCCCAGCCCCCTTCTGCCCCGGGCAACGCTGGGGCGGGCTGCTAGTATATATATAAGAGCATTATGTTTTTCTCCTCCGTCTTTCCTTATTCTAATGTTTCAAAAAGCGTTCATTTCTGTAAACGGAAATCCTTATTATTAAATGTAACCTCCAACCATGTTTTAAATTCTGAGTTTGTGCTTCTTCAGACCAAGCACTTTTAAACTATGGATGACATTTGACTCACCTTGCAGTCTTCTGGCTAATGTAACATTTCCTATACATGATTTACACACATATGCTTGATTGTCTCTGTGTAATGTGTGTGTGATGAAAAGTGCTCTGACACACTTCACTGGTATAGGTGGCGCTATATAAACGAATTAAATACATATGAGAGAGAGTGGTTATGGAGCTGTGTGGGGGCACTGTTAAAAGGGTGGTAGTGAGGTAATCCGTGGGGGGGGGGGGGGGGGGGCAACAAACATTATCGCACAGGGCGCCACCAGTGCTAAAGCCGGCCCTGCTCAACATCCTATAATTCAAGTCAAATGTCTTCATCTCACCATGCATGAAAGAAAAAAAATCTGACCATGTAACTAATATGTTGCTCGCGTAAAGCGCTCTAATGCCCTTGGGCCAAGTTCACGCTATATTAAAACTGCAAAATTAAATCGCTGATCTGCAGGCCGGCCGGCCGGCTTACTAAACGGGACGTTAATGTTCGCACTTTGTAATCAGACGTCAGTTCCGGCGCGTGCGGGTAGGGGGTTGTTACGCGGTTGTGTGCGGTGAGGTGGTGTCGGTTTACTTTAGGGGGGTCACGGGCTCTGTCGTTACACCGCACAAGGGACAGGCCCAGTTTAAAGGAAGAAATACTCACGCCGATATTTTTCAAAGAAATCCTTTCATTGCAATGAGACAGGGTGAGCCATAAATCCGCAATATTTCATACGCAGCTGTCCCTGCCCGGGAGATTAATGCTGCAAAGAATGACTGGGCGAATTTAGTTTATTCTGTGCAGCGCCGAGGGTTGTAAGAATGAAGGTCTGTAATAAAGTTTCATGGTGAGGACGGGCATGAGTGTCGGGCTGGGGCGCCCCTCGATGTAGGGGTGAGTCAGGGTGCCAGTCAGATCACCAGGCAAGCCGAAGACGCAGGTGAGATGTCAGTCACCGCCCCGGGATCGGGTATCAGTCACAGTGGAAGGCGGGAAATCGTCACACCACAGACGGAGGAGTGTTAAAGGTTTAAAGCACTCGGGATCAGCAGCGTAGGAGCACCAGCGATCAGGAGTGCGGAAGCACCAGGAAGCATGAATGTAAGAGCACCAAGGACCCGAAGTGTAGAAGCACGCGGTTAATGAGTGAAAGATGACCAGGAGGCATGAATGTAAGAGCACCAGGGAGCAGCAGTGTAAGAGCACCATTGAACAGGAGTGTGAGAGCACTAGTGAGCAGGAGTGTGAGAGCACCAGGGAGAAGGAGTGTGAGAGCACCAGGGAGCAGGAGTGTGAGAGCACCAGGGAGCAGGAGTGTGAGAGCACTAGTGAGCAGGAGTGTGAGGGCACCAGGGAGCAGGAGTCTAAGAGCCCCAGGGAGCAGGAGTGTGAGAGCCCCAGTGAGCAGCAGTGTGAGAGCACCAGGGAGTAGGCGCGTAAGAGCACCAGGGGGCAGCAGTGTAAGAGCACCAGGGGGCAGCAGTGTAAGAGCACCAGGGGGCAGCAGTGTAAGAGCACCAGGGGGCAGCAGTGTAAGAGCACCAGGGGGCAGCAGTGTAAGAGCACCAGGGGGCAGCAGTGTAAGAGCACCAGGGGGCAGCAGTGTAAGAGCCCCAGGGAGCAGCAGTGTGAGAGCCCCAGGGACCAGGAGTGTGAGAGCACCATGGAGCAGGCGTGTTAGAGCACCAGGGAGCAGGCGTGTTAGAGCACCAGGGAGCAGCAGTGTAAGAGCACCAGGGAGCAGCAGTGTAAGAGCCCCAGGGAGCAGGAGTCTAAGAGCCCCAGGGAGCAGGAGTGTGAGAGCCCCAGTGAGCAGCAGTGTGAGAGCACCAGGGAGTAGGCGCGTAAGAGCACCAGGGTGCAGCAGTGTAAGAGCACCAGGGAGCAGCAGTGTAATGGCCCCAGGGAGCAGCAGTGTGAGAGCCCCAGGGACCAGGAGTGTGAGAGCACCATGGAGCAGGCGTGTTAGAGCACCAGGGAGCAGGCGTGTTAGAGCACCAGGGAGCAGCAGTGTAAGAGTACCAGGGAGCAGCAGTGTAAGAGCACCAGGGAGCAGCAGTGTAAGAGCACCAGGGAGCAGGAGTGTGAGAGCACAAGGGAGCAGAAGTGTAGGAGCACCAGGGAGCAGCAGTGTGAGTGCTCCAGGGAGCAGGAGTCTAAGAGCCGAAAGGAGCAGGAGTGCGAGAGCACCAGGGAGCAGCAGTGTGAGAGCTCCAGGGAGCAGCAGTGTGAGAGCTCCAGGGAGCAGTAGTGTAAGAGCACCAGGGAGCAGGCGTGCAAGAGAACCAGGGACTGGGAGCAGCAGTGTGAGAGCTCCAGGGAGCAGTAGTGTAAGAGCACCAGGGAGCAGGCGTGTAAGAGAACCAGGGACTGGGAGCAGCAGTGTAAGAGCACCAGGGAGCAGGAGTCTAAGAGCCCCATGTAGCAGGAGTCTAAGAGCCCCAGGAAGCAGGAGTCTAAGAGCCCCTGGGAGCAGGAGTCTAAGAGCACAGGGAGCAGGAGTCTAGGATCCCCAGGGAGCAGGAGTGTGAGAGCAACAGGGACTGGGAGCAGGAGTGTGAGAGCAACAGGGACTGGGAGCAGCAGTGTAAGAGCACCAGGGAGCAGCAATGTAAGAGCACCAAGGAGCAGGAGTCTAAGAGCCCCAGGAAGCAGGAGTTTAAGAGCCCCAGGAAGCAGGAGTCTAAGAGGCCCAGGAAGCAGGAGTCTAAGAGGCCCAGGGAGCAGGAGTCTAAGAGCACCAGGGAGCAGTAGTCTAAGAGCACCAGGGAGCAGGAGTCTAAGAGCACCAGGGACTGGGAGCAGCAGTGTAAGAGCACCAGGGAGCAGGCGTGTAAGAGCACAAGGGAGCAACAGTGTAAGAGCACCAAGGAGCAGGAGTCTAAGATCCCCAGGGAGCAGGAGTGTGAGAGCAACAGGGACTTTGAGCAGCCGTGTAAGAGCACCAGGGAGCAGGAGTGTAGGAGCACCAGGGAGCAGCAGTGTAAGAGCACCAAGGAGCAGGAGTCTAAGAGCCCCATGGAGCAGGAGTCTAAGAGCCCCGTGGAGCAGGAGTCTAAGAGCCCCAGGGAGTAGGAGTCTAAGAGCACAGGGAGCAGGAGTCTAAGATCCCCAGGGAGCAGGAGTGTGAGAGCAACAGGGACTGGGAGCAGCAGTGTAGGAGCCCCAGGGAGCAGGAGTGTAGGAGCACCAGGGACCAGGAGTGTTAGTGCACCAGGGATCAGGAGTATAGGAGCACGAGGAAGCATGGATGTAAGAGCCCTGTGGAGAATGAGTGAAATATCACCAGAAAGCATGAACGTAAGAGTACTGTGGAAAATGAATGTTAGAGCAGCATGGAGCATGAGTGAAAGAGCACTAGGAACCAGGAGATTTAGAGCTCCAGGAACCAGGAGTATTAGAGCACAAGGGACCAGGAGTGTAAAAGCACCAGGGACCAGGAGTAAAGGAGCACCAGGGAGCATGCATGTAAGAGCACTGTTAAGCGTGAGGGGAAAAGCACCAAGGAGCAGGAGTGCAAGAGCAGTGTGGAGCAGGAGCATAAGAGCACTAGAGACCAGGAGTGTTAGAGTAAAAGGAGTGTAAGAGCACTAGAGAGCAGGAGTATTAGAGCATCAAGGACCAGGAGTGTAAGAGCACCAAGGACCAGGAGTGTAAGAGCAGTGTGGAGCAGGAGCATAAGAGCACTAGAGACCAGGAGTGTTAGAGTAAAAGGAGTGTAAGAGCACTAGAGAGTAGGAGTATTAGAGCATCAAGGACCAGGAGTGTAAGAGCATCAAGGACCAGAAGTGTAAGAGCACCAAGGACCAGGAGTGTAAGAACATCGGGGACCAGGGGTGTAAGAGCATCAGGAAGCATGAATGTAAGAGGACCATGGAACAGGAGTATAAGAGCATCCAGGATTGGGAGTGTTGGAGCACCAGGCATCAAGAGTGTTACAGCAAAGGATCAGGCGTGCAGGAGCACCAGAGAGCAAGAGCATAAGAGCAGCAAGGAGCAGGAGGGTGTAAATGAACACCACTGGGACAGGAACAGACTAATTTGCATACAGCCAGGTTCTGAAACTGGGATGGTGCAGTGAGCTAAAAAACGGTGTTGGATCTAGCCCTGATCTCTTGACTGGGTGAGAGCTTTCTGCTTAATTCAGAGACTCTGTCCCTCACCACCCCTTGTTGTAAATATTTTTGTCCACCCTAAGCGTGGAAGGGTATTCTCAGATGTGAGACCCTTGCTCATTGCACCATCAGGATTCAAGCAAACCGGGCCGAAGACGGCTGTAATGCCAGAAACCGGTCCCCGGGAGCTTGTTTCCTTCCCAGTGTAAGAATTGGCTTTTGTAGTTTGGTTTGCCCTGTTCCCATCATGCACTGGGACAGGAACAGACTAATTTGCATACAGCCAGGTTCTGAAACTGGGATGGTGCAGTGAGCTAAAAAACGGTGTTGGATCTAGCCCTGATCTCTTGACTGGGTGAGAGCTTTCTGCTTAATTCAGAGACTCTGTCCCTCACCACCCCTTGTTGTAAATATCAAGAGTGTTACAGCAAAGGATCAGGCGTGCAGGAGCACCAGAGAGCAAGAGCATAAGAGCAGCAAGGAGCAGGAGGGTGTAAATGAACACCAGAGGGCAGGAGAGTTAGAGTACTAATGGCCGACTTTAAACAGCACTTATTTATTTATGCGTTTTTATATAGCGCGGACTTTACTTGAAGGCGTCAGAGCGCCTCACAATAGGAACAGAAAATTACAAGTGAACAAATTACAAAAGCAGACGTTAAGTTACATGAGGTAAAAGCGACAATTGTGAGCAAAAATACACGAGGTAGCAAACAGTGCATTACAGGGGGAAAAAGTGACAAGTGTGCAGGTTACAAGAGAAAACAAAGTACAATTAGAGTTAATATACTGCAATATATGCTAGACACTCAGGCACAAGAAAAGGAGCAGGAGTGCAGGAACACCCGTAAGCATATATGCAAGAGCACCAGGGAGCAGGAGTGTAAGAGCACCAGGGAGAAGGAGTGTAAGAGCACCAGGAAGCAGGAGTGTAAGAGTACCAGGGAGCAGGAGTGCGAGAGCACCATGGAGCAGGAGTGAGAGAGCACCGGGGAGCTGGAGTGCAAGAGCACCAGGGAGCAGGAGTGTAAGAGCACCAGGGAGCAGGAGTGTAAGAGCACCAGGGAGCAGACGTGTAAGAGCACCAGGGAGAAGGAGTGTAAGACCACCAAGGAGAAGGCTTGTAAGAGCACCCGAGAGCAGGGGTGTAAGAGCACCAGGGAGCAGACGTGTAAGAGCACCAGGGAGCAGACGTGTAAGAGCACCAGGGAGCAGACGTGTAAGAGCACCAGGGAGCAGTCGTGTAAGAGCACCAGGGAGCAGTCGTGTAAGAGTACCAGGGTGCAGGCGTGTAAGCACACCCGGGAGCAGGCGTGTAAGAGCACCAGGGAGCAGGAGTGTAAGAGCACCAGGGTGCAGGCGTGTAGGAGCACCCGGGAGCAGGAGTGTAAGAGCAGCACAAAGTCAGGACCAGGAGGTAGGCGTGTCTCATCACCAGAGAACAGACGTGTAACAATACAAGTCGAAAGTCAAGCACGTCCGTCACAGCACCACGAAAAGTTCTCTCCTAGCACCAGACATGTCAGTCAGAACATGAGAGGCCTGGTGGTTAGTCACAAGCACAAGAAAAAGGAGCAGAGGTTCTGCACGGGACCGCCCCCTGCAGAATGTGCACATTCAGTCACTGCACACTATCACCATCTGCTTCATGCACATGTTCTCAGGCACTTTTGCTTATTTTAGGATGTGCAAGTGATCGTGTTCTGCACATTACTGAGTCTTACAGGATGTCCATGGTTATAGAGTCTGGAAGCTACCGCCCTCCATGGGCTGTGTCAAGGCCCTCTGCACATGACCCTGCCTACAGGCTGTTCATGGTCTGAGGGGCTCTGAACGTTACTTCCCTGTGCAGGATGTCTGAATGTAACTGTAATTGTCAAATATTGTTAGATCTTATTTTTCAACTGTCTCGTTTCTTTATTTTAAAATGATACTCCTTGAATAATAATCTTTGTGGTTTCAATATTTAATGTTCTTTGTAAGAAGTCAGTATAGGTCCCGAGGAAGCACCCATTCAACTAGCATTGCAAACGCAGGACAATGAAAATGAAAAAAAAAGACCAATAAGAAAAAGTGAACAGAGTAAAGTGAATTACAGCGAATTAAACAAAACTCTACCAGCGTGCACAGTGCCGAATGATCAATGCACTTATACCGCGTTTCCAGTCCATGATGAGGGGTTAAAGTGCCTATACTGTGGAGGGGCGTTGGACAGCAGTGTTGTATTGCAGCGGGCCTGTGTGTGACATGTTTGATGTTTTAGTGTCATGTGTGACTCAGACTCACCAGAGTGGTTCTCTTATGAGGATACAGGTAGTTGCACCTGTCAGAACAATGTGAACGGCTGTAAAATCCTTTTCGCTGTGACGTCAGGCACTGGGATCTCTCACCTTGGACAATGCAATTCCAGCTTCGTTTAGGACGCCTAAGCATGACGTCAAGGCAACAACGGTCTACTCGCGGTCTTTTCTCAATATATTACTTTCCCACTGTCGCCCCCTCCAGTCTCCTCCACACACATACACAATTTGCATATTGCTCGGCTCTGCACACTAACAACCCCTATAGAATGTGCATCTGCACAGTCTCTTAAACGAATACCTCCTCCTGCACTATGTGCCCAGAAAATATACTTTCTCTGAGCCTCTCCGTGCGACCACCTCCTTTTGGATGCGCATGCGCCATGCTGCAAGGATCTGCCCCACCCAGGACAGGAAGAATGCCTGCTGCACGTGACTGCTTCATCTAAGTGTGCGTGTTCTCCGGATCGGATCGGTGCTCAGCCGCTGCTTGAAGTTGTGCGTGTGCTTGGGCGCTGGACAATGTCAAATGGTGTCCATGTACTCCGGCTTTGCAGGCTACTGACGCCCGAACGATAGGACTGCTAACGCCCGCTGGACCTGACAACCCCTGCAAAGGCACTCTGCAACCTTTAGCCCCAATAGTAAAGAACGTAGCATCCACCCAAGACCCACTGCTCAGAGAGCTGTGGAAGTTGGGCCCAAAGGTTAAGGTTTCCTTTTTGTAAGGCGTGAGCCGCCATCTTGGTATGGTTGGTGTCAATGCTAGGTGTTGTGGTGGGGCCCTAGGCCCACATGGTGGGGTAAAGGACTGACGCAGACACCAGTTAGATAGTATAAATATGGCCACGAGCACGTGCGCTCGGCCCCTTTTATTGGCAGCGTCACCTGACCCAGTGACGTCTGTGGTGGGTGGGTGATCAGTGTAGTACAGGGCTAGAACAACTAGACTGTGTCCTTTGCAGAACACTACATCCCTCCCAAAGTTCAGGGAAAAGAAAACAAAATGTCCAACCTGCAAGAAAGTAGAATAATACCAAATTACATCCCCAACAGGTTTTCTTCAGACTGTCAGCTGGGAGAATGCTGAAGACAGTTCCTGGATTACAAAGTCAGTCAGATGAGCTTCACCTCAGCGGTGTACTTCAGATCATCCTTGTCTTGCTGCGCGCTTATGTACATTGTTCAACACTTGGGGTTGTCTGGAGCAGAATAGGGTTTGACCCTTGAGGGGTCTCGCAGGTGTTCCTAGTCCAGTGGATGACAACGCTTGTTGGTTGATGGAGATGACTGCGGCACGAGAGGTCTTTCTTTGGATTTGCTGATCTTGATGCTTTCACACCTCCTGCCGGCCAAGTAACTTCCGACTTGCCTGTCTAGCCGGACTCCTCTCTCACTGGAGCCTTGAAGATTGGCCTCTCCTGCTTGGACTCTTCTCTCACTAGAGACGCTGGGAGGACCCTCTTGCCGGACACGATGGGACCGGGTGGACCGTGCGGGGCTTCGCATGAGCCGCGCAAAGGCGTCGCTGAGGAACTGCCAACGGACTCACCGCCAAGTCTTTCATGATGTCCTCGGGGGTGTTGATGTCATCCGCCAGGATGTTCTTGCCGTTGGGACATGGATTCAGTGTCTTCGCCAGACCGTTTCTCGTTGCCAGGTATTTACCTGGGGCCTTCATGCTTCCTGTTGCCTGTCGTGGAGCTGCCGCTGCTGCACCTCTCCCATCCGGATTCCTCTCTCACAGGACATGCGGCCGAGGCCCTTGTCCCCTGGACTGCCACTAGATCGCGTGGGCTGTGCGGGTCGCTGCGGAACTTCGGACATGGCCACAGTCGAGTCTTGTGTAGTCCACAAGGGTTGATTGTCTAGTGCTCGGGTATGCTCTGCTTCGGCAAGCTTCAGGTTCACGGGGCACCCATGCGGTTCTTCGATGGTTGGTCTCCTCAGGTGCGAGTTGTCGGGATTACTGGGATCCACACGGATGTTGCAGTGTTCTTCGGACAGCATTGATGTTCGTGTGTGCTGACTGTTGCAATGCTCCTTGGACAGTACCGATGTTCCTGTGTGCTGACTGTTGTTCTCTCTCTTCTTCTGTGGAGTGATGTTGTGTTACTCCATTCTTCCTCTTCATTCTCTTCCTCGACGCGGTCAAGTCTTCTTTCTTGCTTGCTCGTGCTAACCAGGCTTCTCCATGTAGCGGGCCCACTACATGTCGTCCCCTTGGTCTTGTCCATGTGGTAGGACACTGTCTTCCCTTTACTCGGTGACTAGACCTGTCGTCGTATCTTCCTGGTACTTGATCACTTCTTGTTGTCTTCAATCAGGATACCCTTCTTTGGTCAATTCCATCATGAGCCTCCTGTCTCGTCGGGTTCCTTTGGCTCTACTGTTCCTCCTTCCTTTTCTTTCTGGCGTCGCGCCCTTCCTTTCCATGTTCCTTCTTGCGACGTGGTCTGGTCCTCTTGCTGTCGTTGGCCTTCCCGACCAGTCTTCCCCAGGCGGCGTGCACTCCGCCTGTTTCTTTCTGGTCTGGGCATAGCTCTGCGGCATGGTGTTCTTCTCTTCTCTGACTGGACCGTTTGTCGCGATCTTCTCTGTTGTTTCTTTTCTTTCCTTGGCGACCAGACTGGGTGGTCGGCTTTCAGCTTGGGCATGAGTTGTCATGCTGTGCTATTTGCTTGGTGGTCGCTGTTCACCGTCACGGTGATTTGGCGTTGGCGCGCTTTGTCTGCGCGGAGGAGGGTTGCGTCACCGCTCCTGGTGCATCTCTGGTGCATGCCGCCGTATGTGCTGACGATGGCGTCCTGGTTGCTGCGAGATGTCGCTGGCTTTCTTGGGGACCTTTGTGCGCTGTCCCGTGGCGTTGGCGTGTCGCTGTGCAGCGTCACTCTGGCGCTCCTGATTCCTGGCGCTCCTGGCACGTTCTGGCGCAATGCTGCGCGGTCCTGTCGTGCGGGTGTGGAGTTCTTGCGCCATGTGGCGCGTTATACGCGCTTACTGTTCAGGGTTCTTGGACGCATGTTGCGAGTCGTTGGGTACTTGCTGCTTTGGCTGTCGTCAGGCACTTGCTGCTTTGGCTGTCGTCAGGCACTTGCTGCTTTGACTGTCGTCAGGCACTTGCTGCTTTGACTGTCGTCAGGCACTTGCTGCTTTGACTGTCGTCAGGCACTTGCTGCTTTGACTGTCGTCAGGCACTTGCTGCTTTGGACCGTTGGCGGGAGTAGTTGATGCTGCGGTGAACACCCGTGGCCACAAGGCGTCGCTGCTCTCTCCGTCGTCTGATCTTGGCAGTCGTTACCCTGGACGTTCTTCCAGTGCTTGGATGCTTAGTGATGCGTTCTCGCCTCTTCCCACGTCGCGCTGGACGTGGCAGCCGCTGACTCCTTGCTGGTGTGTGGTTACTTTGTGCGTCTGTTTTCTGGGTGCACTACTGTGCATCAGTGGAGGTGCCCTGATTCTCTTGCTGTGGGTCGCCGCAGCCTGAGATTGCTTCTGTGGCAGAATGCTGGTGGCTCTTGGCACTGTGTAGCTACAGTCCTGTGGTAACTGCTGGTAATCAGGCTTGGTGAAGGTGCTTCCCTTGGTGATCAGTGTCCTTCCGTTACAGGCTGTACAGAGTCCGTCTTGTGCTCCAGTGTTCCGTCTCTACCTGAAGGTCACACCAGCTTTCTTTTGTACAGGATTGGGTAGGCTGCAGCAATCCCGTTTTCCTGTGTTAGGCGTGTGCTGAGCCTAAAATATTGTTTCTCCCCGCAGTAGCGCAAAACGGCCACCAGATGGCGTTTCTGCTCCTTCCGATTCCCGGCAGAGCTCAGATCGGCCCCAGGAGCTTCACTCTTGCTACGGGCTTCGTTCCTGGACCCTGGTAAGCGTTTCTGTTGCCTTTTTCTCTGGGGCTGCACTAAACTGGATGTAGTCTCTTTTCTAGGCAGTGTGTGTGAGTGGAGTTCGCGTTGACGCTGCTACGCTAGGGCTCCGCTTTGAATATTTATGCCCGGCAGCTCACCACATGTTGCTGACCTCTCCGTGTTTTCCCTCCTGGCCGCATACAGTCCGTAGGGGAGGGGGTACACTCGCTGGTAATCTTTGCCGCTTTTACGGGCATACATGCACTTATGGGCCCTGGTGGTTGACCGCGGGTGGGCTCCGCTGAGGATTTGGTGTATCACGGGTGGCTCCGCTTTGTTTGCTTAGCGCCCGTTAGCTCTCTGCACGCTGCGGGCGCTTCCTTTGAACATTCACCACGCCGCCTTCACTCACACGCGGCGGGGCAGGGGACGCCTCAGGCAGGCCGCGGGTGGGCTCCGCCGGTACTGCTCTATTCAAAGTTCATTGTCGGGCACCATGGCCATGCGGGTAGGCTCCGCTGTCGGCCTACAGCGCCTCGCAGCACTCCACCCGTTGCAGGCGTTTTCCTTCACCCCGCCGCCGCACTTATCACACGCTGCGCGGCGGGGACACTGCAGGCAGGCCGCGGGTGGGCTCCGCGAGTCGTGCTTCATTTGAAGTTCATTGGGGGCACACTCACGCCCGGCGAGGCGCGCTGGACATGCGGGTGGGCTCCGCTTCAGTTGTTAACCGCTTGGCAGCTCCCCTCACGCTGCGGGCGCATTCCGGCACAGTCTTTCACCCCTCCGCCGCACTCCACACACGCGGCGGGGGAAGGGGCGCTGCAGGCAGGCCGCCGGTGGGCTCCGCTGGCCTTGCTTATTTGCACAATTTATTGTCGGCGCTCGGCAGGGCGCCACGGCCATGCGGGTGGGCACCGCTTATGATGATGGTCACACGGGGGGCGCTCCTTGCATGCGCGGCCCCCCAGGCTCGCCTCCGGGCCTTCTTCGCTTCGCGGTTTGGCTCCGCTTGCAGGGACAGTGCCTGGCAGCTCTTCTCACGCTGCGGGCACCTCGCCTTTCGCTGCGGGCTCACCTCCTTCGCTGGACCCGCCACGGGTCGGCTCCCTAGCTGCAGGGTCGAGGTGGGCACTCGGCTTCGTTGTCCTTCTTCGCCCCAGGCAGGGGCTCAGTCGCGGCCGGCACAGGTGGGCTCTGGTCGGTCCGCTGCACTCTCTCCTCACGCCGGGGGACTCACGCTGGGCTTGGAGGTGCGGGGGAGCTCCCGGTCACCTCGTCCTGGACATCTAGGCCCCGGGGCACGGCACACGTCCCTCGAGCCTCTCGGCGGCCGGCGCCGCTTCCCCAGAGGGGTGCCCTGCACATGGGCACTTCCCTTCTTTTTCCGGGGAGTGTTCAGCTTGTCACGGCACGCGTGGCATTGCGTTACCGCCTCGTCGCCAATGTTGTGGTGGGGCCCTAGGCCCACATGGTGGGGTAAAGGACTGACGCAGACACCAGTTAGATAGTATAAATATGGCCACGAGCACGTGCGCTCGGCCCCTTTTATTGGCAGCGTCACCTGACCCAGTGACGTCTGTGGTGGGTGGGTGATCAGTGTAGTACAGGGCTAGAACAACTAGACTGTGTCCTTTGCAGAACACTACACTAGGCACCTCTGGTTTTCACTGTTGTATTGTTACTTCTTTCGTGTTCTATTGTTGGGACCAAGGTGTGTAAAGTTCTAAGTGAACACTTTTTACTGGATACTGACCAGTACTGAATGTAAAACTTCTGTTATTTTTTTTTATCTGAGTCCAGTTCCTTCCTACACCACCTCCTCGCAGTGTAGCTCGATTGTTCAACCACAGCGATCACTGGCGAGCCAAGGAAGCAAATGTTGCCTTCGGTAGCATCTGCAAGCAACAGTGATCAGGGCCTGGGGACAGTGAGGAGAGGACAATACAAATGCTCACACAGCCAGTCGTCGCCACCTGCCTTACAAACTAGAACCTTACACTGCATTGAGAGTCTAGGACCCAAAATTCTTGGCACACACAACAGTAACACAAAGCGATGTCCAGTTACACACATGCGGAGGAGAGGTCCCAAGGATCTAACAGTAGAGATGTAGAAACGGTGTTTAAATCACTGTCAACGGAGGACACAACAATGCCCTTTTAGACATAAAATGTGGGCAGGTGCAGTGTAGGCAGCAGGACTTCATGACCCCGCTGGACTACTCGAGACACTTTACCCATGTAAATCTATCTCCCATCCTCACTCTTGTTCTGCTTTGTAAGGAAGGTTTTGGTACAGCACACCTTCCTCAATGGCATGCCTTCTTGGTACATTGTGCAGGTGGGGGCTTGTTCCGCGGTGCCGGCTCTGCTGGGAGTGAGGGTGTAAGAGGTGTGCGACAAGTGTTCGGGGGGCCCAGATGCACGGTATCTGTTGGGACACGGTGGGCTAATAGCCCCAAGAAAAGGTCTCTTCCTCAGAACTTCCCACTCCAGAGAAAGCATGCAGAGCCCAACCTGGTTGCAGCCTGGCAGCTGAAAAAAGGAAAGAACTGCATCAGAAGATGTTCAGAGTAGACCAGGCCGACATGGATGGAGCAAAAGAAGCATTTTAGGGAGTGAGATAATGATCTAGAAAGATGAGATTAGGGAAGTTGGAAGCCGCTTTCGCTGAGGCAATGACTAGCCAAGTCATTCGCCGTCCCCTATCCTAACACACCCAAAGAACTGGAGAGTAGCTACGTGGTAGGGGTGTCCCAGCCGGCTGGGCGGCTTCCTTCAACACAAGGCTTCCCTCTGAAAACGCTAATAGGTGAAAAGAAGGCAGCAGGTGCATGCAGCCACTTGCCTCTTAGTGGCGGTTATGGAATTTCAAGTAAGTAGAAAGTATTCAAATGTATGAAAGATGAGACTGCAGGGCTTTGCTAGCTAACACCTCACCTCATCTAAAGACTTCAAGAAGACTCAAAATGAACCACAAGCATAGGCAAAGCCAATAGGTATGAGTTTGGTGTGTGAATGCTATTATAGTGAGAAATATGGGAGGGAGCCAGCAGGAGCAGACAAAGGGGGCTATAGATATAACATAGCCCCTCATAAACGTCAGCCAATCGCATTAGGTAAGAGATGAATATCTCACTGGGCTGGTCCAAGACGTGACTGACAGTCTCAAACCAATGGCTGAAAGAGGCTGGTTAAAGAAAGCCAACAGCTGAAAGGGGTAGGCCAAAAGACTTCTTTATATTGTAAGTAATGGCTATATTTGACAGCTTTGCTTTGCTGTCAAAACTGAGATTTGACACTGTCAGAGGGAGGACATCATGCAGAGTGCTTGCAAGGATCTGGATGGATGGGTGAAAGATAACGAAAAGGAAGACCTTTACATTTTTGTTTGAACTTTTTGTTTGACTGCCTGGTAGATGTTAAAGTCCAACCGAGTTGTGTCAATATCTAGTTAACTTGCATGTTGCCGATTTACGTCAGAAGCAGAGCTAATCAAAAAGGGGACAGAATAGTCAGTCAAAGAGGCAGCAGGACAAATCAACAGCACCTGATATCATCTTAGGACAACAGGACAGTGCATGGATAGGTGCTGGGAGTGAGGAGACAACTCTCACCCATGCAGAGATCTAAAGTGGCCAATAATTCCTTGGACCCATGACAGCTAGCCCAGTGGTGGCTAAAATGTAAAAAGGGTGGTGGGGTGGGGGCCAAAAATAAAAGTAAAAAAATAAGTAAACAAAAAATAATCCCACTTACCTTCCTGGCGAGACGTCCTCCACCTCGCTCGTGTCTTCTCCAGTCAGGCAGGCTCCAGGAAACTACAGTAACCAATCCTGGCACTGCTCTCATGCTGCGTGAGAGTAGCGCCAGTATTGGATGGAACAGCCTCTCTCGCCACTCCCAAGGACACTGGAGCCCGATGCTGTCTCTAACCCAGCTATCTATGACAGCTGGGCTGGGTTAGAAAAGTTCTAAAATGTGCATGTCTGGCTGGACATTGCAAGAATGCTGGCCAAAAAGGCATGCACACCTAAAGTGCCCTGCCTATCACTGCTTTCTGCTGCTACCTGACTGGCAGTATAAACACCGAGAAAAAGAAGTCATCAATCTGGGAACAATAAACGCAATTCTGACTTGGTCACAAGTGACCTCTGCAGAGCAGTCCGCAAAGTCAGAGGCTTTGCTAGAGGGAACAGACAAAGATCAGGGTGAACCTACCACACCTGAACTGCACAGGAGGCCGACAGAAAGTGTCTGTCCGTACACATGGGGATACTGTGATCAGGTGGCTGATTATGATTATGGGCAGAAACCAAGGCTCCGGGAGTGGTTTTAGCTCGTACTCTCCATGCAGAGCCGACAACTCTTCAGGGACTGTACATAATGGCTCACTGGTAGAATACAGGTGACCTATCTGGGAGCTTTTATGTATTCTAGGAAGATGAGCTTGGACTCCTCTATGGCAATGCAATCTGCACGCTATCAGAAAATTACAACAGGTGAACTTGGAAAAATGCTTTTGAAAATTTGGTGTGCATCCCTCATCCATGAAAAAAGGCGTCGATTGCGACGTTAGGAGCCAGGAGGCTGCTACCGGTAGTGTAGTGTTCAAGTTAACCAAGAGGTTCCATTGGTGGGAAACATATGGAAACAGAACACACTAAAAAGGTTGTACCTCCATTTCTACTGCAGCAGCCTTGGAGTAGTGATGTAGAGATACAGCTGGTCCTGCTCAATTTACAAGTTGTCTGACAAGTCCAATGAAGGGCTGGGGTTTTGGAAGACAACAGGAGAGACCCAGCCACTTTTTTAAATCAGATCGATGGTGTCAAGTACAGAGTTGACACTGGCGCTCCTCTGGGAGATACCACTGTATGGTCCACATGAGATGGCATCAATCATACCGCCATCATGTGAATATGGAGTGGTGTGGCTCACTGGTTAGAGGCGGCAGACCAGTAAGCAGAGAACGGCTCGGGACCAGGGTTCAATTCCCGATGCGGCAGAGTCGTGAACCAGGGTCAGCGGACTCGATAATTCTCGCCTCGGTGCCTACTCTAACCAGGGATCACACTCGGCAACTCAGCATCTCCACAACAGCCCCCCACAAACGCCGGGGATGCCTGGTTTCACCTTGGAGATACCCAGGAGGGAACATCTCACAGGGAAAGCCAGGACGGGTTTCCCAGCGGTCTATAGCGCCAGGACGCCTCCGGGTAGCAGTGCGCTTTACAAGACACACACATTTACAATATGGCTGTTTTTGAAACTGTTTCCCCTCCCAATCCATGTTAGTGAAGGGATCTCAGCTTTTCATCTTTATGACGCCCGTACAGCAGGAGGAATGTAGAGCAAAGCCGAGCCAGGTTTCGCAATATTTCTGCAGCTCTCATTAACCATGAGGTTGATAACCACTGGCACCCACAAGATCGACACGCACAACAGCCTCCCAGTCAAGTCCATCACATGCAAGATGTCAGACGAGATGCAGAACCGCAAAAGAGGATTCATGGCCAAGATAATGGACCGCAGTGTCTCTGAACACTCCCAGGGTACAAAGGCCAGTGCTGCCATCCTAGTTTGTTTTTGAGAGGACTACCAGGGCCTCAATACAGTCATGAAGACTGGCACATGCTGTTTCCCTGCATACAACAGGCTCATTGATAAATCTGTGACTTCCCAGTATCGGAACAGATTCAATGTATTGGCATATAGCCTGAACCTTGGTGCTAATTAGGGATTGTCCCTGGTAGGGTAATGCTATTTACCTTAACAACTGCAATACCACTTTCAGAGGCTGGGAAACCAGATTGTGGCTGGTGAGGGCAACTTATGTGTTGCCTACCTGGATAACATGTCAGTATTCAGTGTTAGATGGAAGGAGAACTCTCCTCACTTGTATATGTTGCTGCAGGTCCAGCGCACACCTCCCCTTGCTATCAACGCATCAAATGCTAGATAAGGTATAACCTGGCCATGGGTACCTCAGGCACCGTGTTGGTGAAAAAAAGACACAAGCCCTCCAACCAAAGATCCAGGCCTACTGCAAATTGTTTGAGCTATAGGATCACAGTGCCCCCTATAAATAAATCTATGCATGAATGTCATCGTGTTTATGATGGAAACAGTTCCACTAGATGTAAGTGCACTGTAATTAGGATCTTCCCTCGGCAGAATATATACATAGAGAAAGGTTTAAAGTGATGCACTAGGATGGAAGCACACACTGAAAGTATATTGCATATAATAGAACACTGACCATATGTATGTTTTGTGCCCCACATTTGAAGGCACACGGTGCCTGAATGTTTCTCTGCACAATAGTAGGTCATATCTCAACCAATAGTCCTGCCCTCCCAGCAGCATCCCTTAATAGTGATCTGGACTGCAAAAGCACATCTGATTGGCTGAAGATGGTCCAATGAAAAGCACCAATGTTGAAGATCCCAATCTCCCGTCAGTCCGTCATCCGCACAAGCGTCCCCGAGCATGGCGTTGGAGCTATTATGGTCTACTTCAATGACAAAGGCAGATAACACCCTGTGGCTTATATTACCTGATGGCTGCTGACAGAAAATCTGAACAGGCAGCAACTGAGAAAGAATACCAGGCCAGTGTCAGGGCACTGAAACTGTTCCATTCCTAACTCACTGTCCGGACAGGCTGCAAACCACTGAAATGGTCCATGACCATGGAAGGATAGAACCCCAGGCTCCTGGTGTAGGCAACGTCCTTACAGGAAGTGGATCTCATCGTTAAGCATCCGGCTGGGCCTTTCCATGGGTGAGCGAGTGCATTTTCAAGCAGCTTCAATCCATCAGCCACTACGAACCCTCATGGAGGACAGAGCCACGTCCGAGTCTGGGAAGGTGAGCTGGAAGGGCATTCACGGTAGCTGCTTTACTGGTCCAAGACGGTTTGCCCTTTTCCCCCAGTGTAATGGTTAGCAAGGTGGTCTGTCAGTTTTACGGACCATCATTTTACTTGCCGAAGAGAACACAGAGAAGAACTACTGTAGCAAGAGAGCCATGGACCCTTATGCAAGGAATTAAAAATAATTGCCCCCCCCCTACCCCAGCCCCTGGTTGAGTAGAAAAAGGGAGCTATAATCGGAGCTCAGGGGCCCCTCACACCCTGGGAGGCTTCATCTATTACACCATTGGTTGAAGACCACCGACCACCCTTTATAAGACTCAAGGCAGTCACTTCTACTGCAACCTTTCACCGAAACCATATGTCGACCTCAGATAGCACTGAAGAGCCAAGAAAAGGAAGGGAATCTTGTCTACTCTGTACTAGCAGCAGCATCCTTGGTATTGACAGTGGGGGTCAGCCAGTACTAGGGTTGAATTAAACCAGGCTCTCTCCAACAGCTCGAAGACGTGGAGTAAATGTCCAATGTGCATAGTTGCACCTCCCCTGTAGGGTGTGCATGCTCTCTGGATGTCTGCTGCAGTATGGGATAGTTGTGGCAGGCTCTGGACACCACTGCCCCTGCAGGAGCCCATGTGCATAGCCTCTGTACACGGCCATGATGTGCCCGGGCCCTGCACAGTACAGCCCTCAGGGTCTGTACAAGTTCCCAGTGGTGTACAGTACTACTTTCTTGAGGGTGTGCAGGTTCTTCATCCCCGCCGCAGGGCGTGCGTCTACACAAGATCTGTGCCCTACAGCGGGCACACACTTTAAGAGCCTCGAAAACGTAAGCAGGAAAGCTGGGCCTGTGAGTTTCACAGGTCTGTAGACATCCGGCATGACCTGCGGGTCAAGAGTCTACGGTAGGTCAAAGCCAATTCAACGTTTCATTTTATGATATAACTACATTGAATACCATGACATACTATTCAAAGCGCTGCGAAACTGCAACAACCTTAGCACGAGGCGCGTTATGAACACTTTAGCTATTAATTAATATCTCAATTGCGTGATGCGGAATTCATTTGGCTCTGCACAATAGTACCCCCCCCCCCCCCCCCCACACCTTTTTTTCTTTCGCAGAATGGGACTACACACATACAGCCCCTCAAACAACACCCTTCCCGACGACCTTCCAAGGCGACTGCCTAGCCTCGCCTTGCCCTAGAACCGGCCTTGGCCGAGGCGCGGGTCCTCAGCAGGCCCCGCCGCGCGCTGGGAAGGTTCTGGAAGCGCCCCCTCCCGGGCGAGCCGCACCGGGCGCCCATCAATTGTCATTAGGCGCGGCTGGGCGCGAGACGAGGCGCGCGCTCAGCAGGCCCCCGCCGCGTGCCTCCCGCCAGGGCCGCGGCCGCACGGCCTCATCTATAAGAATTACCCGGAGCGATGAGCATGCCACGGATGGTTCGAGGAGATTGCTTTCTGTCCGCGAGAAGAATGGCCGGCCGCCGGTGACCGGCCCGTGACCCGCTGCCTTCCGCCCGACCCCGCGCCCGTCCCTGTCCTTCCGATCGCCCTCCATCGATCGGCCCGATCGATCGCCTCCAATCGAAGGGTTATTGATGAGTCCGGGGATCCCCGGCCCCTCTCGTCCTAGACTCGTTACAGTGCCCCGTGGGCCAGCAGTGGCCCATTCTCAACGGGGTGGGGGACCGGGGGGTTTCTCAGCACTGTAACCCCAAACCTCTTGTACTGAACTCAGTGTGCCCCCGCCACGGCCAGCTGGGGGAACGCGGTGGTGCAATCTGAAAACAGAGGGTGTGCATTCGTCTTCTAACCATCAATTCATTCATGCATTTATGCGGCTACTCTGTCTTTCAGGTATACGGCTGTCAGTAAACAGGCCTAGTTCTCGCTCAAACAACCCCTGGCTGGTGCAAAGTTTAGTACCCCCAGCCCCCACCTCGCTGTAAAGTGAGAGGCGCTGTTGCCCACTCTCCCCGCCACACCGCACGAGGGCAGTGTGCACCCCAAACGCGCAACAGCTAGCTCGCCACGACTTTTTACAAAACCCTAAAATAATTTGATCATTGTTCTGTTAGAAGAGGTCTGATTCGTTATGAGAAATAATACTGGCCCCACTGACGTCGCCCACTCCCTCTATCTCATTCCATTCCAGTGCTCCTAAAAACTGCATTAGCTGTATGTGTACCGCGAGGGCCTTCACGCAAAAGCCTGGCCATTAAAGGGTTCTTAGAACTACGTACAAATGAAGCGTCCTAATGTGGACTCCGAGGTATGCTGCAGTCTATGAGGCCCCGACTCAATCCGTTCATTCATCCATTTTCCATGCAGTGCATATAGATTAAATAACCCACCGAACACCCACCCTAGCTATCATTCATTCTGAGGCGTGTCACTCCTCTATGCTCCTATTTATAAGCAGATACAAGGGGAGCAGGGAAAAATGTCTTGCGTTTGTTTAATTTAGCTACGACATGCATGTGTATATCCGAACGTGTCAATATTACTGTTTCCATGTACAAATGGGTGTAGTTCCCAATAACTGCACCGTGGGGGTCATCACACATGGCACGGAAACACTTCTCACAGGATCAAAATAAACATCCTTTCAACCACACACCCTACACGGTGTAGCATGCTACTCATGTAGTTAAGCACCTCAGTGCCCCTTCATAGAGGTAGTGAGCCCTCTATACATTCTTCAATAAATTATGGAGGGGCTGATGCCTGGAACTAAAACGTATATATATATATATATATATATATATATATATATATATATATATATATATATATATATATATATACATACATACACACAGTAAGCTATATTCAGTTATTTTTTTTAAAAAAGACATAAAAACTACAACTTTTAGCCCATCACTCTCTCTCTGACTCATGTCAATCCTTTCTACCATTGACACCGAAACATCCTTTTCAAAGGTATCCCCAGGGACATCTTAAGGATTTAGGGGGCCCAGGGCCAAACGTATTCTGGGGGCCCGTTAGAAACAGTTTTGAATTTAAGGTCCAATTTCGGCTCTTTCATGCCCTCTTTGGCCATATAACTGACAGTGCACAGGCACACTGGTCCAAATTCTAAATGTGTTTACATCTACTATTTAAGAATAGTGACCTATGTTTTCAATCTTGTAACAGCAGCAACTCACTAATTACTGCAAATAATCTCGGTGACATATGTGAGGTCCTATTTAGATATTGCATGAAACATGAACACAACATTTCTCTGCAAAATATCTGTTATAGACTCTCAGACATCACCCATTTTCAAAGTAAAAAAAACGATATTTGAAGCAATCTGATGAAGAATTATTGAAGTTCACCAGGCAGGGCAAGAGTCTCTGCAGAATAGAGCTGCCTCTATTGGGGTGGGTGGGGGGGGGGGGGGGGGGTTGGCGGGGAGGAGGGGGCTGAAAGGTTGGGGCCCTAGGCAGAGACGACTTTGCCCGTGCCTTAAAACGTCTTCGCGTATCCCTGCTTTTTATCCAATTTACCCAACTAAAATGCGCACATGTCATAACACAACATGTCCACTGCTCCCAATAGCAACTCACAACTTCCCTTTTCTTATTCAATTTCATTATTTTATCTCTATTCAATACTACTAAGTGCATGAGACCTCAAGGTCTAAAGCTTAACATACCTACCACAACTAATTCACAATGGAAAAAAGAAGCACATGTTTACTAATCCACTATTTAACCTTGACTCTAATCTTGGGTTCCTGAGAAGCGTGCTACTTGTGGCAAAGTGCTATAGCTCCTCATCAAGGGTAGTAAGCGCTATATAAATACATTTTACAATTGCGATCTATAAATCCTTTCCTTTCATTGGTCTATTCCTTACTCCCTTCTTTCTGAATGTGTAATTCGTTTAGTTATAATTACGTTACATTCTTAATTTATTGGTCCATTCCTTCATCCATTGATACATCGCCCATGGTTTTAATTTCCCCATTCCACATTTGTTCATTATGTCATATATCCATACTTTCAGACCTCTGAGTTCGTAAACACAAAGTCGGCGTGTCCGATCATGCAGTCGCGGTGGCGACGGCCCGCAGCGGTCACTAGGGGGCAGCAGACTCCGCTGATCGCTGAAACCAGGACCGAGGAAAATAAATGCACGTTTAGAGCAAGTGAGAAAATGAAGATATCGCTTTTATGGGCGGCTTGTGACATCCTGGGCCCAGGGGGGAGTGGAAGCATCGGAGCGGACAGTCGTCATCCGAGGGGAGGGGCGGAGAGAGCCCAGAGGCGAGCTACATGGGCACTGGGGTGTGATACTACCACAGACCGCAGTACACCTGCTTCCATCGTAGCAGAGGCCTGGTCTCGGTGTCTAAATAACGACCACAGACCAGTTTAGTCCAACTTACAATGCGGACTCACGCCCCCCCCCCCTATATTATCGCTAGCCCCTTTTGTTAGGTTGCTCTGAAAGAGACGCCCTCGAGGCCTCGTCTCTCCCACGGACCCCAGACGCTTGTTTCATTTAAAGGAGTAGCATTTGGGGCCCCTGTTACAATTACTGACCCCCTCATGCTTGGTCACAATGTCAAGTTACTACCACAGACCCCCTTTTGCGTGTTAAAACTGCACGAAAAAAAACCCTGTACTAATGTTTCAATCACAGACTCCATTAAGGCAGACTTATGGCATAAGAAGCTCCCAGTGCAACGTCACTATCACAGACCCCCCCCCCCTTATGTATGTACAAAATGAAGAAGCCCCCAATGTCTCTTTCACAATCACAGACAGGGCCGACTTTAGCGCTGTTAGCGGCGCCCTGTGCCACAATCGTTTATGGCACACCCACACCCTAAGACTGCCTCCTCTGATTCTCTCACTACTACTGGGCAAACTGGCCCTCATCTCTCCAGTAATGTTATTGCAAAACACAGGGCCCCCCACCCCCTAAAGTCAGCGCCCCATACACAAGTCAGTGCCCAGTGGGGCTGCACCGGTCGCACTGCCCTAAAGCCAGCCCTTATGACAGACCCACCTATGTTTGTCCAAATGGAGAGCCCCGCCCCCCCCAAGTCTCTTTCACTATCACAGACCTCCTTACTGTTTGTTCAGACTATAAGAACCCCCCCCCCTGGAGCCCCTTTTACAATCACAGCCCCCACTTAGCTTGTTCAGCCTGGAGGAGAAGCTTCTGGTGTGTGGTAACAGACCCCTTATGCTTGTTCAATCTGATGGTGGTGCCCCCATTGCTATCACAGACCTCGTCATGAGTGGCACTGGAACACTTTCAGAGCGGGAGGTCTACCATCAATGCTCCATCACTGACTTCATAGGGATTGTGAAAAATCCAAGTGTCACCCAAAGTACAAGTGTCACAAATGAGCCGCGCCCGTTCATCAGCTAAGTAGCTGGTGTTCCATTTTGGAGCACACTGAGGCAACAATACTACTGAAGGATGGTGTGGAGGCGCACTGTCACTTACAGACAGCACATGAACGGGCTCGAATTTTGCAGAGACAAACAGCGTTACTGATAAAACTATATGTGTGAAATGTATGAAAATTGGGATTCAGCAAATATTTGCCATTTACATTACCATGTAAGGTGTCCTGATTTGTTTGAACAACAAGGCGTAGTTCCTGTCGGTGGCAGAAGACCTATTCCATCTCTGTTCTGCCCAACCCAGTCCTTTTTGCCAGTGCAATATTGTCCATCCTGATTGCACGCTCAGGCACTGACGCACCCCTTTATGAATGTGATGTATGAAAGTGAGTAGAAACTCGGTATGTGTGATAGTGGGAAGTGAGTGTTGATGTGAGCGGTGTGTATGGGACTCCCTATTTTTGTATTACTGTATATATTTTAAACCTATATGATGTCTTTCCTATCCTAACTGAATAATTTTGATATTGTAAAACTTTTTGTGATAAAATGATAAAGAAAGAAATCCCAAAATAGTTCCTATGTGTATTTGGATCTGATGTTATTTGTTGTCACCCATTTGTATCTTTAGGGATCCTTTGGTAGGACCCTAGTGTATATCTGTGGCAGGGTTGTTGCTTATTCTTTTTTGCCGTCTTGATTTGTTTGATATTATTAAAATGTTGAGTTCCATCACACTTCAGAATAACAAAAAAAGCTCTTTATTTGTGCTCTAACTGCTGATCTATTTTAAAATATTTGTACAGTTCATTTATAGATATTTAAATGTTGTGTGTTTGAAAAAAATGACATCCTATAGCCTTTCCTTTCACACTAGCAAGGCTGTCACATAGTTCACTTCACAAAATTCTCTCACTTTGTAGTCAAGAGAAAGAAAACACCAACCTCCATGTCAAAAGAATAAGCAGCAATTTGTCAGCCTGACATTTGACCTCTGTCTTTGAACACAGCAAACGTGACAAGATTAAAAAACAAAAGTAAAGGGCTGGTAATGCTCATTTACCTTCGCAACTCCAGCATGATTACTTTGGGGGAGCTGCAGTATCCTATGCGCAACCCTCCTTATTTTATTTTACAGAGTTTTATATAGCCTGAACTTGACCCGAATCGGGTATCAGAGTGCTTTACATAGCACCAGTTGCATTACATGAGGACACATTCATTTTTGTTAGGCACGGGATAATTAAGTGATTTCCCCACTTCCAGCACCTATGGTTGTTCAGACTACAGGGGAAGAGCCCGGCGCCCCTGTAACGGCCAAAGTTCTCCTGAAGTTTGTTCAGACTGCACGAAAAACCTGTTAGTATCAGAGATCCTTTTTCAGACGGCAAGAGAAGCCCCCGATGCCCCAAAGTAGCCCCTGATGCTGCATTACTATCACACCCCCCCTTGTGCTTAGGGCCCCATAACTATAACAGACCCCCTTGTGCCTGGGCCCCATTACTATCACAGACCCCCTTGTGCTTGGGACCCCATAACTATAACAGACCCCCTTGTACTTGGGGCCCCATTACTATCACAGACCCCTTGTGCTTCGGGCTCAATTACTATCGCAGACCCGTCTAAGCTTGTTTAGACTGCAGAAGCCGCCCCTGGGGTGCCGGTTACTATCACGGTCTCACTTATGCTTGTTCAGACTGCAGGAGAGCTCTCCGGGGCCCGTTATGTTCACAGACCACCTTATGCTTTTGTCGCCCATGGTGCCTGGTTTATTCCACAGACCCCTTAAACCTGTTTACCATGTGGGAGAAGCTGTAAATGTTCCCATCGTCACCCCATACCACTATGTATGTATGTATGTATATATATATATGTATGTATATATATTTATTTATTTTACAATGGGGAATGGCACCAAACGAACGCCCTTCGGGGCTCCTACATGCCGACGCCACCGCATCAATACAGGCACAATTAGTTCTCACCAAGTTTGCGGTGAGAACTACGAGCCACTCCAGTTGCGGATGTCCTTCAATCCAATTTATTGGGCACACCCAGGGTACTAGAGAAATGAAACACAACAGCTTTTTCCGTATAAATAGGAATTTGCCTTATTTGTTTATAATCCACCATTTGCTGCATAACTTGAAGATTGTAACAAAAAATAGTTTCACGGTCAGATAGATGAAATTACTGCATGTGGTCTGCGGCGCTACACCAGACACACTGCACAGGACAGGAGGTCAACAACCTGCTGTTGATTGCTGTTTTCAAGCCACCCCTCTAACCACACATGGACTTTGTCTTTAACACTATACAACACTATGGTGCCCTCTGGCTAGGTTCCTCCTAAACAAACCTCACACACACACACATCCTTTAAATGAGGTGACAATTTTACCCAGATAGTATAAACCTCGCTTATTAATGGACTCGGCTTTTGACTGCAGCAAGAAACACAAACCTACATTATTTGAATATAATTCAAACAAGGCTGACAGATTCCATCTTTATCACTATCACGTTTTGTTTCACTGTTCACTGAAATTCTAGTCTACATAAACACCCATATCTGAATATAATTAAAAAAGACTCCCAGAGTTTGTAAACATCCTATAAATGTTTCATTTTTCCACATATAAATACAGACAGAAAACAATGCGTTTCCTGTCTGTATTTTTTTTTTTTTTTATTTCTGTAATTTTTTATTGTATATAAAAAAATATATATTTACATGGAGCATACATGAGTACCGGAAAGAAAGAGGAGAAAAAGAAAAAAGAAAAAGAAGGCGCCGGGGGGGGGGTACAGCAATATTGTCCTGCAATAGTACGTTCCTTGCCATGGTGCGTGGGGTCGGATAGTTCGACTAGTCCAAAAAAAAGAAGAAGTCCGTTTCCGAGTCTTGCTTGGCGTTGTCTTCTTTCCCCCCTTTGCGCTGCCTGGTGGGTATAACGCCCCGGACGATAGAGAAGATAGTGAGGGATAGAGGTAGGAGTGGAGATAGGAGAGTGTTCTTCCTCGCAGGTTTCTTTTGGTAGAGTATGGGTCCCTATAGTGTGTCCCTTGATGGCTGTCTAGTGTCTGTCTAGTGTCTAGTGCCTACGCCTAGGGGGGTTTGTGTGATGAAAGGTAGAGGTCTAGGGGCCTCCATATGTTTGATTCCCTGTGTGTTTTCGGTGAGTTTTTCGCTGTAATGTTATCTGCCCCTCTTAGGAAAGTGACCCAGTTGAGCCACGCCTGTGGTGTAGCTTTTGTGGTGTCTTTCCAGTTGCTTAGGATTATTTTGACTGCAGCCGTCAACAGTAGGTCAATGAGGTCACGGTCTTCTGTTGTTGTAATGGACGGGGATGCAAAGCCCAGGACTAGACTTGGGAAATCTATGTGTATGGCTGCTCCAGTGATGTCATTGATAAGCTTCCCCGTTCTTTCCCAGAAATCCTTGATCTGAGGACAGCTGAGTAGAAGATGCTCCAAGTCCCCCCTTCCACTGTCACAATTCCAGCATGTATCGCTCTCTCGGATCCCCAGGGTGGCTAGGCGGGCCGGTGTCCAGTATGCCTTGTGCACTAACCAGTATTTGGTCTGATTTAGTGAAGCAGTTATCTTTTTCCTAGTGGTCAATCTCCATAAATCTGCCTTTTCGGTCTCGCTTAGTTCCTTCCCTGCTAAAGTCCCCCAAAAGTTTGTGACCTTATCATTGAGTTTGGTGTTTTTGGGGCGTAGGGCTCTGTATAGGTGTGCTATTTGGTGTCCTGTTATGTTGAGATTGGCTGCAAGCTGTAAGAGCGAAGGTGTCTGGCTTGTAAGGTTTGCCTTCCTAATTGCTACTTTTATTTTCAGGAAGTTGTACAGTTCTATGTTTTGTAGGTTGTGCGCTTCCTTGAGTGTATCGAAAGTTGTGTTCTCGCCCTGTCTTTGAAGGTCATGGGCCATGGATATGCCATGTCTGTACCACTCAGGCATGTCTAGAACCTTATCTCTGTATTTTAAAATGGGGTTATGCCAGAGGGATTCGAATTGGCCTCCCTTGATGCTTGTTGACAGTAGTTTGTCGACGCTCAGGAGAGCTGTCTTTGTGTTCTTGAGGACGGGGTTATCCTTCACTGCTGGGTGTCGTGTGGCTGTCAGGAGGGTTATAGGGTTCATGCCTTTTAGTAGTCCGCGCTCAAATGATAGCCATGCTGGGGTGTATTCCTGTCTTGGGTCAAGCCAGTGTAGTCCCTGTCTAGCTATGCATGCCGTCTGGAATCGCTTGAAATTCGTTATGTTCAGGCCGCCCTGTTCTTTTGATAGCCTTAGCTTGTGTAGGCTTATTCTGGGTTTTTTCCCCCTCCATAGGAAGCTGTTCAGTATCTTGTCAAGTGTCTTGTGGAAGCTCTCTGTGTTAGTCAGTGGGAGCATGGTTAGCATATAGTTGACCATCGGTGTCAGCATCATTTTTATTGCTTCTATCCTTCCCCACCATGTTGTGAACTTGGGGGACCACCCTTCTACTTTGTCCTTGATTTTCTGTATTGTTGCGTGTTCGTTGTGTTCCAGTGTCGTTCTTAGGGCTCTCTCGAAGAGGATACCCAGATATTTTATAGGTTTTGGTTGCCATGTTAGTCCTGATGTTCCTAATACTGTTCTTGTTGCGTGGATGTTTAAAGGTTTGTATTCAGATATGTCTCTGTTGAGTTTGTACCCCGAGACCTGGGCGTAGTTGTCAATGGTGTCAGTCAGTGTTTTTATGGATCTCTCTGGGTCTTCTGTGACTATTAGTACGTCATCCGCGTACGCCGCTAGCTTGAAAGTCTCTCCCCCTATTGGTATCCCTACGATGTCCGCATTAGTTCTGATCATCGTGAGGAGCGGTTCTATGGCTAGTAGGAATAGGGCTGGTGACAGGGGGCAACCTTGTCTAGTTCCCCTTCCCAAGTTGAGTATGTTTGATGTGCCTCCGTTGACCACCACCCTTGCTTTGGGGTCCTCATATAGGGCCATCACCATCTTCCTATAGTTTGGACCTAGTCCGAATTTCCCCATACACTGATCTAAGAAGGGCCATGAGACTCTATCAAAGGCTTTCTCGGCGTCTAGGGCTATCATTACTGCTGCGTTGTCGCTACGGGAGGAGTGATTGATTACGTGGCATAGAAGTCTTGTGTTGTCGTGTGACATACGGTTTTTAAGATAGCCTACTTGCGAGTTGTGTATGAGTTTCGGAAGGTATGCGTTGAGTCTATTGGCTAGTATTTTTGCGTAGATCTTGCAGTCTACGTTAATGAGGGAGATCGGTCTAAAGTTCTTCGCCTCCGTTGTGTCTTTCCCTTCCTTGGGTATCACTATTATATTTGCCTCAGCCATTGAGGGTGTCATGTGTCCGTTCTGGGCGCATGCTGTGAATACCTCCTTCATTGTGGGTTTGAGTATGTTTAGGTACTGCTTATAGAAGCCAGCTGTGAAACCGTCTGGCCCCGGTGCCTTGTTATCTTTGAGGCTTTGCGTGGCTCTCTCTATCTCATCCCCCGTTATGGTCATTTCCAGGATGTCTCGTTCTTGGTCCGACAGTGTGGGTGTGGTTATGTTCGCTAGTAACTCTTTTCCCCCATCATCATGCAGTGTATCATCTTTGGTGTACAGTCCCTCGTAGAAGTCCCTGAAGACTTCTAGGATGTCCTTGTTCGAGGTCTGGGATATGCCGTGTTTGTTTTTGATGGCTCCTATCGTGTGATGTTTCTGCTTCCCTCTCAGGTAGGATGCTAGGTTTTTGCCCGCTTTGTTTGCGGTACAAAGATTAATAGATTTGTATTTATTGATCCAAGTGCTCGCCCTCTCGCTCAGTATTCTGTTCAGTTCATACTTTAATTTAGTCAGGTTTGTGAGTGTGTTCTTGTCCTCTATTCTGGCAATGTGGCTGTTCTCAAGTTTTTTAATTTCTTTCTCTAGGTCTGCAATTCTCTTATTCCTGTCTTTGTTCATCCTGCCCTTGACTGTCATGACTGTTCCCCGGATGGTGGCCTTCAGGGCGTCCCATAGGACTTCCCTGTTTGTGTTTGGTTTGTCGTTCAATAGTAGGTATTCTTTTATCGCCTCCTCTATCTCGGCTTTCGCTGGGGCGTGTTGGAGCAGACTGTCATCGAATCGCCATCTGCGGGTCGGCTCGTCGTTGTGCTTGCCCGATAGTGTTAGGCTTATGTGTGAGTGGTCTGATACAGTTCTGGGTCCTATTTCTGTTTGGTCTATGAGGTGGGTATGTGTTTCTGACAGTAGGATGTAATCTATTCGGCTATATGAGTTGTGTGGGTTGGAGTAGAATGTGTACTCCCTGGCATCTGGGTTGCACATGCGCCATGGGTCTCTTAGTCTTAGTTTGGTGCAGAGATTCTTAAGGATGTGGGGATTGCTTGTTGATTGGCTTGGTCTATATGGATGCTTATCAATTGCTGGGTCCAGGACTTGGTTCATATCTCCAGCAACTATCAGCAGATCTCCTAGCGGTAGTGAATACAGTTGTGCGCCCACCCCCTCCCAGAATGATCTGTCATCACTGTTGGGACCATATATGTTGGCTACATGGAATGTCTCCCCCGCTCTTCTGAGTGTCGTTATAAGCATTCTCCCTTGCTTGTCTGCTTGAGAGTCTACAATTTCTATTTTGGAGTTTTTGCTTACAATTGTTACTACCCCATTCTTCTTGTTCTGTGCTGGTGAGCCCTGCACCTCACCTATCCAATTGGCCCCTATGCGGCTGATGTCTTCTGCTTGTAGCCTCGTTTCTTGGAGCACATATACGTCGCTCTTAAGTTTCCTAAGGTGTTCGAGCACTTTCCTTCTTTTCACCGGGCTATTCATACCCTTGACGTTTAGGGACACTATTCTAATGTCAGACGCTATGCTACTCTGGTTGCTGTTTGTCATTTAAACTGCTCTGTTTTCCGCATTTGCAGTGGCCTTCCTCTGCATCTTTTTGGTCTCTGAGTTGTGTGTGGGACCATCTCCCTTCTCCTGCGTGCACTGCTCCCCCATGTGAGTGTGTAGAGAAAGATAAGGAAAAAGTATAGAGAAAATAGATGATAGTAAGTAGGCCCATGTATGTGCTCCCCGCTCCCCCTCGATTCCTTCCTCCCCTCTCCCCCACCCGTCCATCCCCCCTCCCCCCCTCCCTTACTTGCTGAGTGGGAGTGCGACAACAAAGTTCCTTCGCTCCGCGTCTTTCCCTGAGGTAGAGTTAGTTTTCTTCCCTGATGCAGCTTAATTTGGGGAGAAAATGTGACCAAGGGCAGAGCAAGGCACCGTACTATACCACCGCCTGATTGTCTCGTTCCGATTGTGCCTTGGTTGACCTTGGGTTCGTTATTTTCGCTGCCGACTGCTAGCTGCTGGGGACCTTGATCTATAGTCCTGGATCTGCAGTCGGGTTCTTCATTCTGATTATATTTCATTTTATTCCGTCATGGGTTTAATGAGGTAGATATGTTTCCTTGTGCATTTTTTTCCCCTTGTTCCCGTAAGTGTTCCCTTATTCAGAGTGTGCGTTCTCATCCGGCGAGGCACTTCTTTTCGCCGCTCCTGGGCTTCTGTTATCCTCCATCTCTTCCACTGGAGGACCTTGCAGGTATCTCTTTAGTTCCTCCGGGCATTCAAAAATCATTGTTTTCCACTTATCTATTACTTTGAATCTGGCAGGGCCGACGAAGCTGAAGGTGGCGCCTCTCCTGCGCAGTGTCTCTCTGGGGGCCAGGAATCCTTTTCTTGACTCTACCGTTGGTTTGGAGTAGTCTTGGGTTAATACAATCTTGCTTCCTTCCCACCTCAGGTTCTGGTTTTTTCTAGCGAAGGCGAAGATGGCGTCTGTTTGGCTTAGTCTAAGCGGGTTGCAAATTATTGCCCTCGGCCCCTTGCCTGTTGTTGGCTTCCCTGCTGGTATCCTGTATGCTTTTTGCACCTCGAACCTTCTGTCAAATGTGATGCTGGTTAGTTTTGGAATCATCTCTTCTAGCATTGCTGCGCATGATCCCGCCTTGTCCTCTGTCCCCTCCGGTATTCCCAGGAACCTTACGTTACCTCTTCTTGCCCTGTCATCCTTCTCCGCTAACTGTTTTTGCATGGCTTTCGTGACTTTCTGCAGATCAGCTATGGCTTTGATGTTCTCCCTTGTTTCATCTTCCACTGTGCTTATTCTGCCTTCTGTCACTTCAATTCTTGTATTTGTTTTGTGCAGGTCCGCTCTTATAGCCGCCATCTCAAGCTGCATGTTCTCCACCTTGAGTTTTGTATCTTTCCCCACCTCGATCCCTTCGTTTACTCTTCGTAGGATCGTTTCTAGGGTGGCTGTTTCGCCCTTATTGTTTTTCAGAGGGGATCCCTGGTTGTCTATCTTTGGCTTTTTTTGGTCCCCCACTGCCTTCCCTTCGTTGCCTGCCATTGTTCCAATGCCCCTCCTGGCTAGGATGTTGCCTAGCCGCCCTTCTGCTATGGTTGTCTTGGGTAGGGCTACTGCTTTCGACGCTGGAGCTGGAATACCTTGCTGTCTGTATCTGCTGGGTTCTCGGATGTGCCTCGTTCTGGTTTTTGCCTTGAGTCCTGCCAGCGTGTGCCTTGTCTCACTCGCCTTTTTTATTATTGCGTTGCTTCGCCCCTTGGTGCGTTGGGTGCCACAGCCCCTGATTTTGCCTATGCGTCTTCACGTGGCATGTTGGCCGGGATCTCTACGTTCCACCTAGGTGCTTGCTCCCTCTGATTGGGGAGTGGTGCGCGCTGTTCTTTTAGTGACCACAGGAGGGTGCTGGGAGTTCCAGTTGTGCATATAACTTTGCTTGCCTCGCTGGACTGGGCTTGCTAGCCCGTCTGGTGTTGACTCAGCCCCTTATGGCTGTTCTGATTCCTGCAGGGTTCTCATCCTAGTACCCGTTCCACCTGTTCAGCTTGTTAGCCCTTCTTGCAGCTTCCGCTACCTTGGCACCCTTACCCCACCCTCGTGTGGTTGACTTTGGCTGTGGCGTTTACTACTCGCACTTAATTCTTTCCTGAACTCGTCTACTGCTGCTTTACATCGCTGTGCCCTGTCACTGCTCCTTCCTTGCTTGATTGCACTCTCTCCGTCTAGCGTTGCTCCCCGTGCTCGCGGTAGCGCGGGTCCCCCAGGGGCACCTGGCAGGGGGAGAGCAGAGACGGCAGGTCAGGGCAGGCCAGGGGCTGGAGCACTTGCGGTGATCCCTCGGCAAGGTCAGGTCGCTTCTTCCCGGGCCCGGCGGTGATCGCGCTGACTCTTCGGTTTCCCCCGCCGACTTCGCCTGAGCAGCCAATTGCGTCGCGGCTCTCCAGGCGAGCCTCCGACAGCACCCGGGAGTCAGCCAATGGCAGTGCGGCTCCCGGGCAGCTAACCAGCGGCGCTCCACGACTTCGGCGTTAGTGAGGGGGGTCGGCTCTGGTGTTGGCTCTGGTGTTGGTGTTGCCGGGCACGCGCTGGGCTCGCGCCTTCACCGCTTCACCGCTTGCTCCCGCTTGGGTGTGGGCTCTTTGCTTTCTCCTCCGGTGCCGGTTCCCGTACGCTTCTCAGTCCGTGGGGAACTTCCGGTAGGACTGTTCTCGCTCTCACTTGTTCCGGCCCGGACCCCTGTTTCCGCTTCCGCCTTCAGGTTGGCAGAGACTTCCTGTGATGGCGCCCTCGCATGCAGCCACTTCCGGTTCGACGCTCCTTGCGATGGAAGCTCACCTCTTTTGCTTGCTTGGCGGGGGGTGCCGAGTCGCCGGATCTCCGGGCAGCCTCTTCTTTTTTGCGGTGTGGTTCCACACTGCATGCACCTCGATCACCGGCACAGGAGCCCCGCTGCTTCCCGGATGGCAGGTATTTGGTGGCGCGTGTCTGGCTGCGTTTCCTTGTGTGGAGCACCGCTTGTGATTATTGAGGGAGCACCGCTTGTGATTGTTGAGGGAGTGCGGTGTAGCGCCCGGTGCTTGGTGCCTCTTCTCTGCGTTCGCCTCTGCTGTTGTTACAGCCTCAGGGCGCCATCTTGCACTGCTTGTTGCTGTTGCCTTCGGAGGTGTGGGGGCCGTTTCTTCGTGTTGAGGCTTCTCTACCTTCTCGTTCCTTCCACAACTTTTCAGCGCCGATCTTCCCCTGCTCGTTTTGGTGCTTTGTGACGGGATCTGGCTAGTTTGGCTGGTAGTTTTCCCTCAGGGATGTGGAGCTGAACGGACCTAGACGACCGTCCACATTGCCGTCCAAGCCACGCCCCCGTCTGTATTTATTTTTTAAAGTGGAAAAATAGAGAAAATGAGGCTACTTCTGAGTGACTCAATGTGGTCATTTATGAATTCCTGGCCAACAGCTAAGCAGATAGAAAGTATAGGGAGTTACAAAAACAGGATCGAATTTTCTTAAATGCAGGCATGTTAACATGTATTTATAGTGTAATGCTAATATATACCTGTAGGTGTAGTATTTTGTTATATTTGACTGATTCATTTTCTAACACACGACTAACATCAAAGTCCGAGTGCATGCTAATCAGTTCCATATATGTGGAAATATACACTTTTACACGCTCATTTATTCCCAAAACAAACATTGTGGGTATGTGGCAGTCAGTTGGCCATAGATAAATATGGCTAAATCCAGACATACACGTTAAAAACATAAATAGCATAAAACCGGGAGGCCTGTAAATGTTATGTTTCGTTTTAAGGTCGGATGTCTTGAATCTTAGAGTACCTAGTAGAGGGGGCTTCTGGAGACCTGACCCTGTGACCGAGGGTAAACACACCACTGATGCGCTGAATTGAGGGAAACATCTTCTATTCCAAATTGTCTGTACTTGTAAGTTAATTTCTGCTGAGAGCATCAAAGTGTAACCTTTATGCAATCAATTTTACTGCAGAAAGTAGAAAGGGCAGTGTATGGCGTGTATGTGCTTCCACGCAAGACAAAATCATTACTTTTCCGTGAAAAACTATTTGAACAGTTTCTGCTGAATTGATAGAGTTGATTTTCTTCGGAAACATATGTGTTTTTTAAAAGCTTTGGAATTTTTTTATAGATGTGTCATAAATTGTCCCAATATCTAGATAATATTGCCATCGTAGGTGGCATTTAGCTTGCGGTTAATCACATAATATGATGTAGAACTCGACTTCCCTTGTACATGATTGCGACAGCCCTGTCGCATAATCTGTTCTTCCACTGCCGCATAAATGTGCGGTCCCGTGGAGACCCGATCACGCCGAAGTATAAAGGAGACTGCGGTTGCCCTGCCTTATACCCGCTTCCAGGGCGGGACAATCTTCTGGTCGGTGCTGCCACAGGGGGTGGGTCGGTCAGAGCTCTCCTACAGCTCAGCGGTGTAGGTGTCTGTCGAGACAATTCGGACCCGAGCTTCCGTGGGCACCGTCTGTGGCGGTGCTCGAACGACACGGTCACACGAGGACCCTATAGATAGCCCTCCAAATTTAGCCTGCAGATGTTTTCGGGACCGGGGTGGGCGGAGGGGGTTACAGACTTGGGTTCTAGGCATTCCATAGGGTCTGATTTCTGAACACCTGATGCCCTTCGCAGCCGTGACACTTACAGGCGACGTGCAGGTACAATTGGTTTTGATCGGACAAAACTCGTGCGACAGACGTGGGGCCCAGTCGGTAGGTACCTGGCCAATGCTGTCTTAGAAGGCACCGAGGATGTTCGGTGATGTGCTGATAGCTGCGTTGCGCATGCGTGTGGGATGCTGGGACGAGAAGGGCATCCTCCTACAGCAGCATTCTGATGCCTCTGACTAAGGCATGTGGGGTCTCCCAAAGGGGCGCGGCCGAGGTATGCAGAGCGCGGCTTATAACAATTTAGCTAAAAATGTGTGCTCAGCATAGTGTGCCGCTTCACTGGTACTTGGCTGCTTCTGTCATTGCAACCAGATATCTCATACAACAAGTACCATTACACCTACAACAAGCCAGGACTTTTGGCTTTGCCAATGGTTGTTAGTTGCATGAGAGAAGTAAGCAACAACTATGGCTTCGTTATATACATTATTGAAAATGCTTCAGTTCTGCAATGATGAGATAAAGGAGCTATAAGCAGTCTCTTTGAAGTTACATCAAATGAAGTGAGTGAGGCTGATACTGCTGCCGAGTTGAGATTTATTTTGCATGCTGAGGGCAAAAATGGAGAGCCCGATAGAGACCCGTCTTAGCACCTGCTTTTTAGGGCTGGGCCTATGTCCCACGAAGTGGGCGTGGCTTAAGAGTCCTTTTATGAGGACTTCGAAAATCTAACCTACGAATTCCAGAGACACTCATGATTTTTGCTTGTTATTTATGGCCGCTGCATGGCAATTGGCCCTCTCATGGCTGTGTTTTTACAAGCCAGAACGCAACAGTCCATAGGCTGTAGAGTTGCTCCGCTTCCTGCATATTCCGTTCGGACACGCGCAGCAGAAGGCTATTTCATCAATTACCAGCTGTCAGGGGCCGCAGTAATTGAAGCCAGATGCTGTGCGCGCATTCACCTCTTTGCAGTTTCTTTTTTTCCCAGCTGTGTGTGCGCGCATGATGGCTCCCTGCCAAAGCTCGTTTTACACTTGGTGCTCGTGCAATTATTTTCCATTGGTTTCTCCTTTGTGGAGATGTAACATTTCTGCGTGTTACACTTGACGAGTAAGTATTAGGTACTAGCACGTCAGGTCCATTAGATGGTCTTCCATTAAACATTGTTTCCTTGTCTTTGGAGATTGTGTTAATAAAGTTCAGACGCTTATCGTTCTTTTGACCCCGATCGGGCTCCTTTAAAAATGGCTGACACACTGCGGACTTCATCACGTACGTTGCAGGTGTCAGAGTGAGAGCATCGAAGATTATTCACGGCGTTGTTCGTGTTGAGTCTTTCCACTACGAGAAGGGTTGTGGCGATAATTTATTCTTTTGGAAAAACGTGTTAGTTAATCTACCTTTGTTTATTACAGGGTATATACCGGATTTCCTTACTCTTTTACCACGGGCAGTACATGCGGTTTTGTTGCACGCATCGGTAAGCTTTTCCACACTCGGGCAGCGGAAAATGCCAGTTTGTAAATTGATCGTAAAGTTGGTTTGTGTAACACTGCTCGGAATTGAGTGAGGTCGTATTCCTGTGTTTTTAGTGTTTTAGCCTTTCGAGGATTTTCAATAACCGGAGATTATTGTTGAAGCTTTGGGTAAGCGGCCAGAGATTTACTCCTTGTTGCTAAGCACTTTTCCCACATCGGTGAGTGGTGTGCCCTGTGCTGTCAGCTGTTTATTTAGGTGTTTAATAGCAGTTTACTTCTTTAATTCTGATGGGGCATCGAATGACTTAAGGCCAGAACCTCTGCGTCACTTCCTCCTCCTCCTCCTAATCAGCACAGGTACTCTGGTACTAGGCACTGCCCTTTCATTTGGACTAATCACAAATTCACAACGGCCTGGCCCCCCCGGCCCGCCTTCTCATTTGCAACTCCCTTGCCCCGCACTTTGGCACCAGTCTTCCTGTGTGACCCTCACGAGACTCTGCATCGGGTTTTGCCTGTGTGTGCTCGTCCGCTTGAGTTCCTGGCCCGTAATGTGACAGAATATCTCGAGAATCTGGTTGTACATTTTGAGCTCTTACCCTACAAACCTGGCCCGCCTTTTTCAGTTTATATGAACTCAGTTGCAGTCAGCACTGCTTGTTATTTTTGTGAATGGCTACCGCCCCGTAAATAAATTTGCTGTTCCCATAGCTGTCTGTTACATGCATCTGGGTTCATCCTGTGATTTGCCTCGCTGCGCACGTGGGTACTGTTTACTTATCATGGCGTGATCTACAACTTGCTTCTGTTTTGGGGTTCTGTGTGCAGAATGAAAATCAACTTTATCTGCACCTGAAGGTCACCTTTTTATTAGTCCCCAAGTTGCTGACTGGTTGTTATGAACATCTGAGTGCGACTTGTGAAATGGTAATCAATGCACTGGGGTAACGATTCTGCCCCATAATGTGAACTGCTAATTGCATTGGGCACTGCTTGATCTGCGTTATGAACTGTTGTCAGCGCGGCCTTTGACACATTGGTAGATATGCACATGCTCTTCTCCCCCACCTACCTCTGCTCAAAGCTCACGGTGCAGTGATCGAAATATACTTCTAGCACTCAAGCACAGCTCACAAGTATACACATTTAATACTACATACATGCAATATCAGCCCCTGGACCAGTCCCAGGCTCCCTCCCCCTGCCCCCTCCCCCTCGTTTTAGCTGCTTCTGCTGTAAGGAGTGCACCCGCAGAAGTCCAAGGTTCTGGCAACCACACTTTGGACAATAGTATTGGTAGCATTGGGTTATACAACTGACAATGCTTGCCTTCATTGCTTCCTTGCATGCTCTGCAAGCTAGTTGAATCTGACGCACAGCCACTTGCGTTTACAACAGTTCTTTTTTTTTTTGCAGCTTGGCAATGCTAAAAAGTGAGCTGGGGTCTTATCCTAGAGCTGCTAGTTAGAGCCTGGGACGTTCCACTACAATATGATAGTTTTCTTTGAGCAGAACACATAGTTTGCATATGATTAAAAGGAAGATATACTAATACTATAGGAAAGGAACTCCTTCACGGGATCTTCGATGAGCCATATACGTCTTTTTGCAATACAGAGTAGGGCCTTGTTTCTAGAGGCCTTTGAAGCTTAGCCTACTTTTGTGCCAGCCTTGGACTGAGAATGCGTTCCGGAATGCTTACAGAAGAGGTATATACAAATACCCATGAAACTTTTCTAGTTGGCTAAGTAAATTGTTATTTGGAAGACTATGAGGTGGGCTATTACTTAGCTATTAAAAATTTTAGTACGTGATCCACTCCACATGGGATACAATGCTTGCAAACTGCTTTGCCTAGTGAAAATCACTGAGTTGTCTTGAAGATCACAGACTTATGGTCTTAGCTGTACACTCAGTGATAATAGTGACATACCTAATCACTCCCTTTTCATTGTAAATCTAAAAAAGTAGGGACGCCACTGTGCGCTGCTCCCCAATCAGAACCTTTATAACTTGCACTGACTAGGGAAAAACCCTCTGCAACGTACTTCATTGACTTTAATTTCTGAGTTTTCTTCGAAAAAAACAATCATCAACTGGACAGGTGCATAAGGTATGATGGAACCTGTGGAACCTTCATGGCACAAATACAGGATATTTCGGCCATCTTAAATGCCCAATCAAACCTTAACCGGACAGGCCTGGTGAGACTAAAACATTTGCTTTGTCTGCAGGACTCTGACCTAATCCACCCTGCAGGTTCCAGATAGTTACATACTCGTTGGTTGTTCTTGCTCTCCTGTCCCTGCCCCCTCGATGGTTGTTCTTGCTCTCCTGCCCCTGCCCCCTCGTTGCTTGTGCTTGCTCTCCTGCCCCTGCCCCCATCGTTGCTTGTACCTGCTCTCCTGCCCCTGCCCCCTCGTTGCTTGTGCTTTCTCTCCTGCCCCGCCCCCTCGTTGCTTGTGCTTGCTCTCCTGCCCCTGCCCCCTCGTTGCTTGTGCTTGCTCTCCTGCCCCTGGCCCCTCGTTGCTTGTGCTTGCTCCCCTGCCCCCTCGTTGCTTGTGCTTGCTCTCCTGCCCCTGCCCCCTCATTGGTTGTGCTTGCTCTCCTGCCCCCGTTGGTTGTGCTTGCTCTCCTGCCCCCGCCTCCTCGTTGGTTGTGCTTGCTCCCCTGCCCCCGCCCCCTTGTTGGTTGTGCTTGCTCTCCTGCCCCCGACCCCTCTTTGTTGGTTCTGCTTGCTCTCCTGCCCTGCTACAGGCATTGTAAATGACAATGCCATTTATTTATGTTTTAAAAACAAATAAAAATAATGTCATGAGCAATGCCAATAGCTCTAACTTGAGTGCAGCAGAGTGCAGCAGAGTGCAGTAGAGTGCAGAGTGCAGCAATGTGCAGTAGAGTGCAGTGTGCTGTAGAGTGCAGTGTGCAGTAGAGTGCAGAGTGAGTGCAGAATGACTGCAGAGTGAGAGTGAGTGCAGAGTGTGAGTGAGTGCAGAGTGTGAGTGCATAGTGCGTGCAAAATGAGTGCAGAGTGAGTGCAGAGTGAGTGCAGGGGCAGTGAGTGCAGTTGCAGAGTGAGTGCAGGCGCACAGTCATACAATTGGAATATTTCATATAGATACATTTAATAATGTCTGATCTTACCTACAACTGTGTCAATGAAAACGTTTTCCTTTTTCGAATATCAATAAACAACTTTTACTTGCAAAAAGTGTTTTTTTCACAGACTGTAAATCAAAGTTACAAACACATATTTTATGTATAGTGTGTGAGTGTGCAGAGTAAGCAGTATGTGGGATTAGTGTACAGTGAGAGTGAGCGCAGAGTGAGTGCAGAGTAAGTGTAGAGTGAGTGCACAGTGAGTGCAGGTGCAAAGTGAGTGCAGGTGCAAAGTGAGTGCAGAAAGAGTGAGTGCAGAGTACAGAGTGAGTGCAGAGTGATTGCAGATGCAGTCAGTGCACAGTGAGTGCAGGTGCAGAGTGAGTGCAGACTGAATGTGAGTGCAGAGTGAGTGCAGAATAAGTGTGAGTGCAGAGTGCGTGTAGAGTGAGTGCAGTTGCAGAGTGAGTGCAGAGTGAGTGCAGGTGCAGAGTGAGTTCAGAGTGAGTGCAAGTGCAGAATGACTGCAGAGTGAGTGTGACTGCAGTGAGTGTGACTGCATAGTGACTGCAGAGTGAGTGTGATTGGAGAGTGAGTGTAGAGTGAGTGCAGGTGCAAAGTGAGTGCAGAGTGAGTGCAGGTACAGAGTGAGTGCAAAGTGAGTGCGAGTGCAGAATGACTGCAGAGTGAGTGTGACTGCAGAGTGACTGCAGCGTGAGTGTGACTGCAGAGTGACTGCCGAGTGACTGCAGAGTGAATGTGGCTGCAGAGTAACAGTGACTGCAGAATGACAGTGACTGCAGTCTGTGAGTGTGCAAGGTAAACAGTGTGTGAGTATGCAGGGTGAACAGTGTGTAAGTGTGCAGGGTGCAAAGTGTGTGAGTGTCCAGGATGAACAGTGTGTGACTATGCAGGATGAACAGTGTGGATGTGCAGAGTGAGCAGTGTATGTGTGTAAGGACACTGTGTGAGTGTGCAGGAGACAAACACTAAAACTAAGTTCACCACACACATACATAGGACCACACACATAAAACCACACACCACACACACATACCACACTCACACACACCAGCCTCTCACCACCACACACTCATCACCACTCACCACCACACACTCACCACCACACACTCACCCCCACAGACTCACCACAACACACACAACCACACACACACAAGTTACAACCACACACCACCAGCCGTCATTGCACGCTTTCACCAAGCACAAACACCACCAGCCATCAATGTACGCTTTCACCAAGCACAAACCACACCATGCGTCAGTGCAGACTTCCACCACGCACACAATACCAAATGTCAGTGCACGCTTCCACCAGGCACACACACCTCCACCCGGCACTGCATGTTTCCACCAAGCACACATACCACCAGCCATCAGTGCACAATTTCTACAGGCACACACACCACCAGCCATCAGTGCACATATCAATTGTTAACGCATCTAGAATTAACTATTGTAGCAATCGCACTATGCTGCACTTACTTTTAAACATATTAATCTAAAGCGCAGCATGCACCATTGCTACTAGTCCAATCCAACACACATATTTCCACTACACACCACATGCATACACTCCATAACACATGGATACAAGACATTGCCATTTACAATGCCATTACCTCAACTCAAAGAAATCCGAGACCTATTGCATTTCTAATGCTTGTTTCAACTGCTGGTGCTCAGCACGAGCAGGACCCGGCCCACTTAAAGTCCTGTGTAAAGCTCACTTCAACAGAATATGAGGGTTCTGTTAAACACGCATATGAACGCGAGGTAGCGTTCCCTGTGGTATTGTGGGATGGAGAAGCGCTCGAAGGTGACAATATATTGGCATGGATGCACCGTGGAGCAGATGCTGCGATTTCATGTAGACGTTTTATCCTCTTCGCTGCTATGCTGATGATGAGCTGAGCTCGTCATGTAACGCAGCTTTTTGAAAATTGCCGCACACAGCGGGAAAAGCCGCTGCAGCGATGCGGTTATGCTGTTTTTATTTAAAATATAATAACAAAGTGAAAATAAAAACAACAAACAAAGGCGTACGGGTGGATCATATACCATGGAAGCAGCCGGGCCCTTTGTTTCAGGGGTCTTATGAGCTCTCCTTATGAACACAATTAATTTTGATTGAACTCCTGCAGCAATGCATGCTGGGCTGAAACAAGCTGCTCTAAAGAGGGTCCCGTCAACACACGCACTGTCAATTCAACAGCCAGAAAGCTGAAGCAAGGCACACGAGGAACGCCCGTCATGCACCGCCCACAAACAAATCGGCCTTTTAATTTCAGTTTTCCAGCCAGGCATTCCCTCTATTCCATACAAAGGAGAAACGCAGGCCCTGGTTACCAGAAACATTGACATTTTTTATTTAAATATCTACCTCTGAGTAGCAAAGTACAAATACATTACCACCAAAGTTATCAAGCTGGAAAGATTACTTTCCAGGGAGACCAGATACAATTTACTCCATTTGAGAGTGATTTAATTTTAATTTTTGTAAAGCGCTAACTAATAACCTGAGGCGTCTTGGCGCTAAGTAACAAGGTAGAAAAACCTGCAGACCAAAGATGCTCTTTATTAAAAAGCCATGTTTTTAAAGACTTCTGTAAACATAAAAGAGAAGAAGCAGTTTTAATTTCCAAAGGAAGCAAGTTCCAATTCGGAGTGGCACAAACACATAAGAATGCCAGGCTCTGGTCTGCAGACCTTGCAAGCAGCTGTTAACCAGCAGTAGTCATGGAGTCTTGTCACACAGACCCTACAGCCCACTATTCCTACTGTCACAGAGCCCAGGATATCTGCTTAGATTGTGTGGACATGCCACTATGTGAGAAGTGCTCTATGGTCCATTACAATCTCGGGCCCTCTCTTTTACTTTGAAATAGCTCTTTCTTCTGTAATATCTGTTCCCATTCTGAGAACAGAATCGCTGTTGCACACAGACCGCTTGTAGCTGCTCAGGTACACAGATACGCCTCAGACTCTTTCACTACCGTCTCAGACTTACATATACCTGCTCAGACTGTGGCAGAAACTCCCTTACCTACATTATCGCCAGTGACGTGAAGGGCAGGCTTAGGAGAAACACAGTTTCCTGCTGTACTTGCTGCAGATGCCGCCATCTTGAAAATACTAAACCACGCCCTCTCATACTTAGTGCACCAGCGGCTGAGGCGTGATGACTTGCACCGCCTCAGTGCAGACCACAGCACTTGGTTTTATGTGCCTGCAGTGTGTAAAGTGAATTCATTTAACTCAAGATTTCACAGTTAGTTCATTATTTGAGATACCTCAGTAAGAGGCAAACACCGCTCTCTGTTCCCTAGATAGGTCAAGCCTTAACTCGAAGAAATATCGTGTTAAGTTTATTCACTTTGCACACTTCAGGCGCATAAAAACAGGCGATCGACTCTGGGCTGAGGCAGCTCCGCTCATCATGATCCGGCCCTCCTCCCTCCCGAGCAGCCCTCAAATACCTTGCTCACAATGCGGATGACCTCCCCGCGCTGAAAGGAAAGCTCGTCGCTGTAGGTGCCGTGGCAGTCCCAGAGGCCCTGGTAGTAGCTGGAGTAGTCATATGCAGATCCACCTGTAGAAGGAAGCACAAAACAGTTTACACACAGAGGCAAGGAGCCACTGACAGCAGTGGAAGTGCATTAAAAAAGTATGGGAACTGTGATGCTGCGTGCAATGGGGCGGGTGAGTGAGCGTGGGGGCGTGGCCACAGTGGCAGCTCCTTCACTAAGGCGGAGGAGCTTCGCCCACTGAGCAGGTCAAAAATGGAAAAAATAAAATTATAATAACTCACTGTTATTATCATTTCATTTTTCCCGTGCTCAGCTGGGTAGAGGCCGGGCTGCTCTGCCCGCAGGGCAGGGGAGGAGTGGTTTGCTCACTCCTAGTGCGCAGGACGCTTTGACCGGCTGTCTCAGGCCCGTCAAACAGTCATGCACATTTTACATGTGCTCCATGTACGCTGCACTGCACCCTGCATGGAGAACATGCCCAGCGTCCCATTTTCTGGCTGAGCGCCAATCCACGGTACTCAGATGTTGTGATTGGCTATCGGGAGGCTGGGAACCAGAGGGTTTCCTGTTACCTGCCCTGGAAGTGGGCAGAAACCCAGAAGAGGTGACGGTGAAGACGGACGAAAGCGACAGGCAAGTAAGGGAGTATTTTAATTTTTAATGAATTCCCTCCTCTCTCCCCCATCCTACGCCCGCCCCCCCAAAAAACCTTCAAAAACCAGCTGCCACTACGAGGCCAAAGGTGTATTTAAAAAAATCGAAATATTCAGTAACTTTTTTAGGTCTTTCACATTCAGGTAACTACATATATAATAACGCACAGCTTAAATGAAAATTAAGTGCAAGTTATGTTACTCAGTGGGAAATGCACTACCAGACATTATGAAACCCCTATTAGTTCATGCACTGCACCAGAGGGCCACAGAATTGAATCCTGGTTGGTGCAACTGGAGAATAGTGACTTGTGTATGTTTAGTGCTAGGAGGTCCCAGTCTATAACAGAAAGCACAGTGAACATGTAAGTCATTATTTAAAACTTGCAATATTCACAAAGTAAGAAAGGCTGCTACAAAATGCGCAAAGAGGTTTACGATAAAAAAAGTGCTTTGAAAATGCAGGTTTTAGGAATACCCAGACTGTACATAGTGCAACTTTTTTTTCATAGCTGTCTTTTAAAAGCACACTCTTCTCAGCTTAGCTGGTAGCTGAAACGTCAGGTGATTCCATCATTTAAAGCCAATAAAAGGTTCCAGGCACCCTTTACATCTGTGGGTTAACTAGTTGTGCACATTTACATTTCTTTTAGGCAAGCAGGCACCCTGGCAAGAGGGCTTGCTTACCTGTCTGCACCTGCCTCAGTTTTACAGCACAGGAGTCAGCTGAAGCATTTAAACCGTGACGGCCATCTTTTTACACAAAGTAGGGGAACTGTTTTTCTAAAATTAAAAAAGTATAGGCACGTCGTGCCCCTCGGATCCCCCCACTTCAACCACCGAACACACATCAATTGCAACACCTTGCACCTCCCCTGCTAGAGACAGAAGGGTAAAGATTTTAAACAAATGTCAGATCTGTTTAAGATTATATTTTCAGATAAGCCGGAAGAAAATCCCAATTTCCATCATCAGGGTCTTCCAACTTCACTCCTCTCCAACAACAGAAGTCAGCAGAGATACAAAAGCATTGATCGAGGAATATATAAAAAGCATCAATCCAAATTCCCATCCACCTATCCGCTGAGCTGCTGGCTCTCACCTAAAGTCTAACAACCACAGAAGCTCAGGCAAGCACAGACTCCTGTGAACAAGCTAACTCAACCAAAAGACAGAGAAATAACCCAACCCGCTTCTCATATGGCTCCAGCATTCCAGTCACCTTGTCCCTGGCAGAGAGGGTGAGGTTCTGGCCACACCAGAAGTGAACAGCAGTCATTCCGAGGACAAGCCGCAATGCGTATCGGAGGGGATATGTTCCTTTTGGCCTGCAGAATTGTATAGGTGTCAGAAATTGAATCCCTTGAGCTCTGTTCAGAAGAGATGAATTTCTAAACGTGGGGGGTGAGTGAATATTCCTGGTTTCACCACCCTACCCAGGAGAGAGTACCCAGTGACGTAACTGAGTGTCTAGACGATCCACCTTTTCCATTTAAAAGCCTGCCTCGCATTGTAGTGATTTCTTGTATTTTAATGTCAATATATGTGATTCAAATGTACAGCCTGCTGCTCACCATCCCTCAAAACACCATCATTTATAATCTAGAGTGAACTGAGGAGTATCCCTAGATCCTTAGATACCTATCCCGATTCCTCAATTATTCTCATGACTATGGCTTACCGGCTACTTTAGTGTTTTTTAGACTATTCAGTAAAGGCATTACCCTACCTTTCGCGTTACTTCCTGATCCTGTAATTTGTTTATCTCCTCTGCTCGCGGAACATTGTAGTAATTAAAAAGAAACAAAGGTCCCTGTGGAACAATACTTATTATTTTGTGATAATACAAATTGCTAAAATTGCATGTATAAACAGGGAGTTAGTGGGATGTCAGACAGAAAGAGACTCAATTACACTGGTTTTGGTTATGCAATGATTTGTATTGCATCAGGCAAAAATAAGAAATGAAAAATTTTTTTTTGACAAGTTCAACAATAATTATTTACATTCGTGAATTGTGTCCCAAGTGAAATTATGAACCAAAACATCTGGAAACATTTGTGAAACAATATGTGCAAGGTTTCAGATACATTTTTTTATATACAAAAAACGACCAATTCCTTTTTCCAATTACCTAAATCATTGCATAACCAAAGCCAGTGTAATTGAGACTCTTTCTGTCTGACATCCCACTTACACCCTGTTTATACATGCAATTATTGCAATTTGTATTATTACAAAATAATAAGTATTGCTCAACAGGGACCTTTGTTTCTTTTTAATTACTTAAATTACCCTAGTTCCGTCCCCTTGTCCTTCCCTTTCGCAGAACATTGTAAAGCATACACTCCCTTCTCTGGGTACTACCTTATCCTGTTGTTTTTTTAAATTTGATATTATTGTTATTATTGCTCTGATCTCTGTAAAATTTGTAAAGGGCTCGGATATCTCAAAGGTCATGTTTGCGCTATAAAAAAAATCAAACTAAAAGAAATAAAAAATAATATATAGAGGGGCATAGGTAGGGGACTATTGTCAGGCCCAGTTGCACCGCTAGAGTCCTGAAAATTCTGGAGAAGGAATGATACTGCTACACAGCAAAAGGGGCGCTTCTTAGATTTCAGCCAGGATATTTATCTCAAGGACTTCCATACAGCCTCCTCATCTAGAGCATTTCAGACTACATGTGTCATCCATTCATGGAAGCTGCTAAGCATCACTGCCTGACAGGCATGCTACCTGCCCTTCCATCATTGGGAGCATAAGAGTGTAAACTTTGCCACTCTTAGGGTGTGATCTTAGCAGCTAGAAGCCAATGCCTCGGTCTTAAACTCTCACAGCACCCTACGATGAGCTCGTTCGCGCTATATAAAACTTTATAAAATAAATTAAAAAAGAAAATAAATATGGCCTGGTTACACCAGGACCGCGTGTAGTCGCAGTCTTCTGGGTGATTGGTAGCACATAGGGTATATGGGCAGGTGAAAGGATAAGATTCCTGAAGTCGAGGAGTTGCATCGTATGGTAGATTATTGTTTAAAATCTGCTCCAATTAAGTTTGAACCCAGATATTTTACAATATCACTATATTTCCTTTAAAGGATGGTACAAGGGCTACTCAAGACATCATTGTCAAAGCAAGACATCATTGCCAAAAAGTGTCTTTAAGTTCCCTCTCAGCCTATTTTATAGACCAGGGCGGGAGCTCCATTACCAAAGCAAACATGAGGGGGGCGCGGGCATCGCTGCCAGGCTCCTATTGATACGGACAGCAAGTCTCAGTGAAAACCATTCATCATCACTCTTACCCTGGGACCGCTCTATAGCACCTCAGCAGCTTATAGGCCTTTGGGTCCCAGATCATATCTTGACAAGACCATGGCAGGAAGGCCCACTTGACCCAATCAAATACTTTTTCCACATTTAATGAAACTGCGATCGAGCGGGCCCACTTAAACTTGACCTTCAGCCCTGCAAGGATTGCCACTTGCCTGCTTCCCTGTGACAAATCCCAATTAAGCCACTGTAGGAGAAGTGACAACAAATATGTAGCAAGAATTTATCAACGAGTTTGATGTCCCCATTCTACACGACTATACACCTTTAATTGGCACGCAAAGATAGGATTTAACCAACATCAATAAATTCACCCAAAGAGGGAATGATCCTCCCCCTCAGTGATGCAAGAATGGAATAAATGACAGAGCATTCAACAGGAGCTGGGGAAAGACCTCATAAAAACCTGCTCAGAAGCCATCAGGGCCTGCAGCTCTTTTTGATTTGACATCCATCATAGCTACTAAAACATTATTGTTAGCGATATGTCCCTTGAAGAGCTATTGAGACAATTCAGCGAGTGGGGGCATGGCTATATTTTTGAGGTAGGATCTAATGTCAATTTAAAATATCCCTCAGAAGAGTATAAACGACTATAAAGTCTCCTGAAAATCTAAGTTTTAACTTGGACATACTTTTCCCTTTGACATTTTTAATAACCAGGACCGAACTTAGTTCAATCATACCTTTCAGTCTAAATGCCCCCAAGTGTATATGGCTTGTCACCTTTCTTATAATCTTGTTGTATGTTCCTAAGGAGTGCAAACTCGGCTTTTTAAGAGTCACATTCAGCTGTTTTCTCGCTGCTGATCTTTTCCAAGTGTGCTGCCTGTGATAAAACAAGGTGTCCAACTGAGCCTTTGATTGTCTTCCACCAAATGACTTCTTTTTGGGGGAAAAGCGCAAAGTTATAGTTAAAAAAAACAACATATGCAACAGCAGTTTCTTGCTACTAATTTGTCTTTTAAATACAAAAAGCACTTAATTTCTAAAAGTTCAGACTGTTGCTCCCCAATGGCAGAGGACACATCAAGGGATCAGCGGGCACAGCTAGAAAGGGAGACAGGGTTAACCCTGTCCCTCTGGGTCATATGCAAAGTACTGATCACTATAAACATCAGATCTATTCTAGTACATGATGCTCTTAAGTAGGAGGTAAATGTAAAGGCCTTTACCTGAGGGTTTAAGTATCCCTAACAATCGGCTAAAGCACAAGAGTCCTATCCGCCGAGACCTCTCCATGGTGTGCTCCATGGTGTGGTTCATCAATATGTTAAACTCTTCCCCTGAGCCAAATGTATCCAAGGAAAGCAGTCCAGGCTGCTATAAGGCCATTGATCAGCACCATAGTAAGAATAGCACCCTTCAAATCAGCATAAAGATCTCCTGTCTCTACTACATGGTTCACCTCAGCAGAGAGATAATTTTCCCCCAAATATCAACAGACTCCTGTTTTCATCCGCACATACATTAAACTATACATGGAAAACCCTGGGCCATACTGTAAAAGTATCCACCTCAACAGCGTGCGTCTCCAGTGTACAGGCAATGTCAGCTTGCAAGTCCCAATAACATTTTCAAGTGCACTCCCTTTATTAGGTCTCGCCTGTCGATGCGCATGCGCATCGAGCAAGGCGAGAGTATTGCGACTTATCCACTCTTTATCTACACTGCAAGGAATCGTGGCGATTCCTTGCAGTGCCCGTGACTTTTAAGGTCAATGCGCATGCGCATTGAGCTTATGCGCATGCGCATTGACCTTAAAAGCGCGTGCGCGTGCACGTCCGTCTTTGTTTACCCGCTCCGCCCCCTCCCGCCGTGTCGCATTTCTCCTCCCCCTCCCCTCTCTTCCTTCCGTCTAACGCCGTCTAACTTCCTTCCGCGTAACACCGCCGCAACGGTCACATCACTCGTCTTTTCAAACACTAAGGCTAACCCTTTCCTTCATCCTCATGAATAGCCTTGTGCATGCACAACTGCGCCTAGATTCTCATCGGCACACAAAATAACCGGACCTCCCTAAGAGCCGCCAAGAATAACCCCGGCGATCTGCTCTGATTGTCTCCCTCCTCCAAGCCCACCCCCCCCTCCCCCGGTAAGACTCCACGCGGTTTGCGTCCCTCGCGCAGCTCACCCGCTCCGCCCCCTCCCCTTCCCGCCGTGTCGCAGCCTACAGCAAGACTACGTCTCAGTCCGCCGCGAGCCATGCTCATCTACCGGGCTGCAGGCACACTGATCCTGCCAGTCATTCCCACAGGCCGGTCGCAGCTCTCTCGGTGCCGGCCGTCCTCCAGCTGCAGAGCACAGCGTCACAAGCGCTGACCGGCTCCACAGAGTGCCCGCCTGCACAGGAGCAGCTCACAGCCAGCGGCCTCCCACATCCTCTGCAGGGCGGTCCTTGCCGCTTCCATCTAGGCCGCGGGACAACGCCTGCTTCACATGTACGGTGGCAAGCCTATTTTGTGTGCTCAATCCCCTACGAAGCACAGGTCAGCTTCTCTAAATTCTAATTATTTTGTTTACTTTGATACTCGTAGAATACTTGATAAATATTTCTCTGGTAGACTCTGGTAAACTCTAGAAGATATTCTGTTCAACTGCGCATGAGCTCAGGAGAAGCTGAGCCTCCAGAGAGCACGCGCAGTTAATATTTATGAACTTTTACTCTGACAAGGTATCGGAACAGTCTTACTTGTATCTTCTGTAGGAAGACTCTAATTCTTGCTCGGAAAATCTTGCGACGCGTTTTTCTTATTTCCCTATCGAAACGCGACGTGAAGGAACACCTCCTATTCCTCAAAATGTTCAGGTGAAGTGCGCAGCTCTCAGCGCGCCTCACCGGTATCACATGAATCTTCCAATTGGGCTAGAACGCTGACCTGTTTTCTGTTATGGGACACTTTGCCGCCATGTTGGAATCCACCCTGCACCCAATGCTGTTTACAAAGTTTTGACAACGCAGCTACCACCATTCCTCTCTTTTCCTTCTGGACATTTTTCTTAGTATAAGACCTTTTAGCGGGGGACCTCAATCCCCTACGAAGCACAGGTCAGCTTCTCTAAATTCTAATTATTTTGTTTACCGCAGCATATTGCTGTTCATTAGGTGGCAGCCAAAGGAGCTTGCCTAGAGCGCAGCCATCTTCGCGCAAGGCTAGCTCCATCCCTCTGTGTCCGCATATTTACAATAAAATACAAAATAGCCCTTCCCTGCCCTCCGTTTTGTTTCAGCCCTTCCCTGTCCTCAGTGTTGCTTCAGCGCTTCCCTGCCCTCCCTGTTGCTTCCGCCCTTCCCTGCCCTCCCTGTTTCCGCTCTTCCCTGCCCTCCCTGTTGCTTCCGCTCTTCCCTGCCCTCCCTGTTGCTTCCGCCCTTCCCTGCCCTCCCTGTTGCTTCCGCCCTTCCCTGCCCTCCGTGCTGCTTCCGCACTCCCCCTCACCCTCACTCACCCTCAACCCCTCACCCTCACTCACCCTCAACCCCTCACTCACCCTCACTCACCCTCAACCCCTCACCCTCAACCCCTCACTCACCCTCACTCACCCTCAACCCCTCACCCTCACTCACCCTCAACCCCTCATCCTCACTCACCCTCAACCCCTCATCCTCACTCACCCTCAACCCCTCACCCTCACTCACCCTCAACCCCTCACCCTAACTCACCCTCACCCTCACTCACCCTCAACCCCTCACTCACCCTCACTCACCCTCAACCCCTCAACATCAACCCCTCACTCACCCTCACTCACCCTCACTCACCCTCACTCACCCTCACCCACCCTCACTCACCCTCACTCACTCACCCTCACTCACTCTCACTCACCCTCACTCTCACTCACCCTCACTCTCACTCACCCTCACTCTCACTCACCCTCACTCTCACTCACCCTCACTCACCCTCACCCTCACTCTCACTCACCCTCACTCTCACTCACCCTCACTCTCACTCACCCTCACTCACCCTCACTCTCACTCACCCTCACTCACCCTCACCCTCACCCTCCCTCACTCACCCTCACTCACTCTCACTCACCCTCACTCACTCTCACTCACCCTCACTCTCACTCACCCTCACTCACCCTCACTCACACTCACCCACCCTCACTCACCCACCCTCACTCACCCTCACCCTCACTCACCTTCACCCTCACTCACCCTCAACCCCTCACCCTCACTCACCCCCACTCACCCTCAACCCCTCACTCACTCACCCTCCCTCACTCTCACTCACTCTCACTCACCCTCACTCTCACTCACCCTCACTCTCACTCACCCTCACTCTCACTCACCCTCACTCTCACTCACCCTCACTCACCCTCACTCTCACTCACCCTCACTCACCCTCACCCTCACCCTCCCTCACTCACCCTCACTCACTCTCACTCACCCTCACTCACTCTCACTCACCCTCACTCACACTCACCCACCCTCACTCACCCTCACCCTCACTCACCTTCACCCTCACTCACCCTCAACCCCTCACCCTCACTCACCCTCACTCACCCTCAACCCCTCACCCTCACCCACACTCACCCCCACTCACCCTCACTCACACTCACACTCACACTCACCCACCCTCACTCACCCTCACTCACCCTCACCCTCACTCACCCTCACTCACCCTCAACCCCTCACCCTCACTCACCCTCAACCCCTCACCCACCCTCAACCCCTCACCCTCACTCACCCTCAACCCCTCACCTTCAACCCCTCACTCACCCTCACTCACCCTCACCCTCAACCCCTCAGCCTCACCCTCACTCACCCTCAACCCCTCACCCTCACTCACCCTCACTCACCCTCAACCTCATGCTAAAGATTTACAAAAAAACCCATAAACAATTCTAAAAGCACTAACTCTAATGCTGCGAGACCTATTGCATTTCTAATGCTTGTTCTTTTAATTAGCAGCCACATTGTTGAAGGTCATTAGCTGGCCCATTGGTGGAACTGAAAGAAGCTTGTAAGCACATCTATCTGTGTGACAGGAAGAAATGGAGTCAGCTAAGCCCTTCCCAATCCCGCCACCCTCGCTCCCAATCGCTGACAAAACAAGGAACACTGCTGGATATCTGCATCAAAAGGTTCTCTTGAACATGCCACTACAAAATCAAGCGTAAACATAGCAAGAATGATTGGCAATAGCGGGAAAATCATGCAGGAAAGCTCAGCACTCATAAGTTAAAACGCCACGGACTGCCTTTGGTGCTCTCCGCCTGTCGCTGCTTGTCCTTCATGCATTGGGATTCCTGATCCGCTGCACATCATGGTGTAGCGCCTACGTCCACTCCTTGTTACCATCCACCATTTGCCACATGGGAGTCTAGTTTTGCCAGTTTTAGTCAAGGTAGTTTGGACTTTGGAAGAATTCTTGGTCTATTTTAGGAGATTGCAGAGAAGCAATGAGATTTCACTTGGCAACTGAGGTGCAACAATGCCCCCACCCACCACCCCACTCCCAGCCACCAGTGCTGAAGGACCAATTTCTGTCCCTCCTGCTCGGGTACAGTTACAGCCAAGTTGGAATAGATCTACTCTGCATAAAAAGAATTGATCTGATATGGGTTTCCTTTCCTTCACTTCATTTACTCGCCTCTTCTTCTCCTCACACTGATGACCCACCAGATAGGGTGAATGATGGCTCTCTTCACGATCTTCGGGTGTCTCCTGTCCTCTCTGATTTTGCTATTGTGTTTCTGATTTAGAAATAAAGTAATCTGATGGTCCAACCACACCACGTCTCTTGCTCATTTGTTTTTGCTTCTCTTATTAACTCTGTTTATCTTTTATTTCAACCTCGTCGTTTCTCTTACCAACTCTTTCTAGTTTGACCTCTTTCCTTATGTATTTAAGTCAGCGACTGTTATTCCCTTACTGAAAATCCCTCTATTCACCTACTTCCCTACACATCTGAGATCCCAGAACACATTATCAATTCTCAAGTATCACTTATTCTTTCTATATAGAATTTACTTCTTTCAGTCTGTTTTTAAGTCACCCTACAAGGACAGTTGTGCTTGCAGTATTTAAGTTAATCCTTCATTCTCACCATCAGAGGCTATCTTCTCGATTGGCACTTATTGATCTTTCTGCTGCTTACGACACATTAGATTCATCCCCCTCTTATTACCCATTCTCTGGGTATTTAAGGATTTGCTCTTTAGAGGTCTCGCCTATGCAGCGTGCATGCGCCTCATAGGAGACCTTTAGCCGTCGTGCAGCTCTTTTTCAAAGCACATACTCTTGCTTTTGGCGGCATACGCCTTGCGGGAGTGCCCAGCGGCGCGCCACAAGCACGAGTATGTGCTTTGAAAAAGAGCACACTGCGCACGCACGCATATACACACGTACCACTCCCGGGCCAGCAAACACATGCGTGCCTCTCTCCTCGCCCACTCACCACCGCAGTTAGTTGGGTTTCCAAGGATGTCTTGCTGCTTTTCCTATTCTTTCTTTCGCTGCTTTTCCTATTCTTTCTATCTGTCCTATTCTTTCTTTGCCTCACTGTGTGTATTTCTCCTTTTAGCGCTTCCTTTCTCTTGCGCTCCTCGTGTTGTCTTTGTCATCTGTGTGATGAACATTGCAGCTATGATTGTAAGCATTACAGCATGCACATTTTTTCTTAACTGGAAATCTGGAAATGTAACTATAAACTCGCACTGTTCCTTTTCTACACCTGTTAACCCCCGCCTTCTGATTTCTTCTAGAGAAACGACTCCGCTTTCTTTCACCTACTACCCCTTATAAATGCCAAACTATCGATAGCCACGTATGTTACAACGGGATCCTGTGATAACCTGTCCCACACCAAGCACGTACAGCCAGGCATGCCTCTTTTGCACCTGCCCTGGGCGTGCTACTCTCTGCTTCCGGATGGTGAAAGCAGAATTGCAGATTATGGACTACAGGTGTGTGGGTGGGGGGGAGGACATCACAAGTGCAAGGAGCTGCTCAGTGGATGCACCCGCTGCCAGGGTTTTAAGTGAGCCGGGTCACAAACCCGGTAATTTAAGGGGGCATTGAGAGGGGTCCTATGTTCGTCTCAAACTTACTGGCAATAACACTGACATTTCGGCAATTAATATCAAAAACACGGAGTAATTCATGTCACTGAATTAGTGTCTGGGTATAGTTTACATGTTTAACACTATTAGGCAATGCAAGATTAAGCTACTTCCAGGGTGTTGTAGCTTACTACATTTAGTGTATTCTTTGAAATAGATCGCCTCTAGCTGTATATAAAGGCCGCGGTTGCTCTAGAGTGAAGCAGAAGCCAGTGTTTCTCACACTGCCGGCCAGTGGCTCAAAAATATGTTTAGAATTTATGGCCATCCAATCCCTGGCCTCTCTGCAGAGCAGGCACGCAACACCCATTGGACTCACCTGGCTTCAGCCCCCCCCGTCATGTGTGGCAGCCCGGGAAGAGACAGATCCCGGGCACACACACAGCCACACCCGAACGTTTCACAGGTCTTTAAAAGACCATTTGAATGTTAATTAGGCCTTGCTGTTGTTTCACCCCTTGTTGGAGGCCCTGCAGCTCCACTCTGACTACTGATTAAAGGTTCAGCCCCCGCGAATTTTTTTCTTAGCTCCCCTGAAATTTGACTCTAGTTGCGCCTCTGCTGCAGAGTGCACAGAGCACTAGTCACCTATTCCTGTGATTCTGTGCCAACGTGTGCCAACATTTTCTGTGTGTGTTTTTTAGGTCTGTCGTTAGCCAGGGCCTTTTAATTTTACCTATTTTATTTGTATAAAATACCTACGTGTGTGCAGCATGGCTAACCACTTATATGCGGTCCCTAAGGCGAGACCTATTGGCTATGCCAATGCTTGTTTTAGATTTATGCTCATCTCTATGGTCATTCCTTCCGGTGTCTTTGTCCTCACCTTCTTCTTAGTAGTGTGGAGCTACCTGGAGCTCTTACATGGTCTGTTATTCTTTCCCCTTTGTACTCTTCCTTTGCCTTCTCTTACTTCCTCCTCTGGTATTCATGCACATTTTTATGCAGAATATTTCCTACTTTGACTGTCACTAGCCAAGCTTCTTTATCTGCTTAATTTCGGTCATCGAAGTCTGCCCGGAATCTCATTTTCTCCATTTGAATCCCTCTAAACTGGAAGTACGAGTTACTTACCTTCGGTAATGATGTATCTGGTAGAGACAATTCTAGCCGCAGATTCCTTCAAGTAGAATTATCCCCATGCGTGAGACTGGATCCGGAAAATCTTTTGCTCAGCATCCCTGCGTGCCGGGGAGATGGCATCACGCGACTCCGCCCAGGCGTTGTCCGCGTACGTGACGTCAGCGAGGTCACATAAGTCTCACCCCGGCGCGCCTACGTCAGTTTTCTTCGGAGAACTTTTCGGCGCCACAACGCGGAGCCATCAGACAAAACTGTGAGAGTATAGGAACAGTGTGTGAAGAACAGAAAAGGAATGGTGAGGAACAACACCATAAAGAGCAGTCCCAGGCACTGCAGAACCCATAGGCAGAGAGAGTATAAAGAGCAGAGCCCAGCCCTGAGCAGCAACCCTGCCAGAACAGAGATAGCCCCCCCCTCCCCTGGAGACAACGGGCACATGTAAAAATGTCATGGCAACATGTGGCAGGACTACAACCCCAACCAAAGCAACGAAGGGGAACCAGTCCGGGACAGACAAGGAACGACAAAAACTCTAAGACAGCCCCATCACAGAGTGTGACAACCACCACAAGGAACAAAGGGCAGAGGCACAGCCAAAGGCCCCAACTTAGAGGACAGCATAGGGCCCGGAACCCTAGTAAGAAAAGGGGGGAAGCAGGAAGGGGGGTCACTGGGTGGAAGGCAGGCCCCAACCTGGAGCAACCAGAGCATAAGGGCACAGAAGCACCCACAAACCTATCTTCCAATGTGCCAAAAGGGGAGGACAGGAACAATTAAACAGGACGAACATCCTGCCAGAAAGAGGGAAAGAATGTACACATAGAAGACAAAGCCACCCACAGGGAGGCAAGTGCAAGAGACCAAGCCAAAAGTCTTCGCAGAATGGGGAGGAAGGGCAGGATGTGAAGGAATCTGCGGCTAGAATCGTCTCTACCAGATACATCGTTACCGAAGGAAAGTAACTCGTACATCTGATAGAGACTACTAGCCGCAGATTCCTTCATGTAGAATAGATACCCTAGCCAAACCCAAGGGGAAGGGGGGTCTGCGAGAGGACCCCACCCGCCTGTCCATAACAGAGGGTCCCACGGGGCCGAGACTCAAGACAGGACAAGGATCTCCGTCCCCCCAGCAAGGGGAACACCCACCAGCGGAAGACCACCAATCCCAAAGGGGATGCGGGAAAAGAAAGAAGAGGCAGCCTGTCCATCACCCAGCATAGGAAGCAAGGCAAGGCAAGGCAAAAGGAGACCAAGCACCCCACGACCGTACAAGGCAACAAACCTCCGCCCAAGGCCACGAAGGGGAGCACCTAAGGAGAAGAGCAACCTAGAGACCCCAAGGAGAAGAGGTAGAGCAAAGGCAATCCCAGACTGAACAGCGCCGCCAGCAATATACAGGCAGAAGCCTAAAAGCTTAACCTAAGGTCAACCAGGAAAAACCTCCCAACGGCCCGCAGGGACGAACTGCGCCCGCAAAAAAGGACAAGATGGCAGAGACCAACCCCTCCCACAGGAAGAAGAGGTAAACCGGGTGCAAGGCCCACAGGAAGAAGCATTCAGAGCAATCCAAACTTCAGCTGACGAAGAAGAAGAGTCAGAACACGCCCTAGGGAGGAGACCGCACTCAAGGCCCAAAGAGAAGTGGGACTGGACAGGACCAGGATGCCAGGCCCTGGACAGCAAGCCAGACCAGGCAAAAACAGTGCAGCGACACCAGAGAAGAACACCCTGGGGCGGAACTCAAGCCAGTCTAAGACATCAGCAAGAAGATTGCACCTGCAATATACTATAACGCCACGGGGAGCAGAAGCCCGCAGGCTACTACAACTCACCAGCACATAACAGGGCTATGTAACAGCCACCGGTACCCCACATAGGGCAGGTCACATCCCAAGACATGGGAACCTCTTAGGAAAATACTTGCGCAGCAGAGGACAACAGAAAATGACATGCAGCAAAAACCCAGCAGAAGGCTTACCAAGCAGCCAGAGAAGAAAAATACAGAAGGCCCAATCTCAGAGCCATCATGGTGCAGAAAACCCGAAGGAAAAACAAACAGTCAAAAAGAAGGGCTGGCCAGCAGCCAACAGAACCACAGTCCCAACAAGGAGGACTCAAGTGGCCGTGAAGCACACAGAACAGACAACCGGGCAGCACGCCCGAACGCGCAGGTTACTGAGGAGGAGGAGGAGGAGGAGGACGAGGAGGAGGAGGAGGAGGACAAAGCCCAGTCAAGAACCTCTGGATGGCTGAGTCCGCAGGGGCATGGAACAAAGGAGCACCATCGAAGGGAATGTCTACCAACAGTTCTCAAACGATCTCCAGGATCACACTGTCCCGAAGCCAGGCATGGCGACGAAGTGCAACCGAAGAAGCCATGGAACGACCCAGCACTTCCGAGATGTCGAACGCGGAGCGAAGAATAAACACCGCCAGCTCCCGGCCATCCAACACATGGTGTTTCAAATCAACACAGACACCCTCCTGTTAAGCAGCAGACATAAGGGACTCTGCCGAGTCCCACAAACAAGAAGTGGCCCGGGCCAAAACAAACAGTGTATTAAGGGCCCGCAGAGCCGCAATGGTTGAGGCGAACATATGGCGCCTCCAGGAGTCCAGCCACCGGGCCTCCTGCGACGGGGAATACAACAGCAGCGGCAGGGAAGGAAAGGCAGTCTATAAAAGAGGGCCTCTGGTAGAGGGGTGAAGGGAAAGACAAACCGGATCAAGCGGCACCGGATGATGACGGTGTAGAAGGTGTTGGGGCACTGGGTCCCCCAAGTGCGGGACAGCCCCAAGTCCCCAAGAGAGAAGAATGGGGTGAACCCTCGAAGGGAAGCAACAGCTCCCGGCCACCAGAACCCTGATGGAAACCCTCCAGAAGATGATCCGCGGGGAAATGGGTAGCTGGGCCACCCATTCGCAAAATTCTCACAGCCATGGAAACAGCGCGAGCGAAAGCCGAACCCGCCTCCATAGGGCCCCTTGGAGGGGAAAGCAGCTCCTCGTTAGGTGACGGCTGCAAGTTAAGGCGGCCATCCCCCAAGCCAACTGGAGGAGGGAAGGGTCAGGTCAGGAAAGAAGGAAGAGGGACGAGGAGTGGGGAACCTGCGACTCCTCTGGTGAAGATGACGTCGATGAAAAAGCCACAACGCAGCAGCCCGTCTCCGGCGAGGATGACACCAGCAAATGCCGAACCTCTGGAGAAGAGGAGGCGTCTGAAGACGAGTCAACGACCCGACATCGGTCCGGCACCAAAGAGTCCGCAATCTGAGCAGGACATTGTCATCGGCCGGGGGAGATGCCGGGGCGGCCTCCGACATGGCGCACGGTGCAGGGGGCTAGGCCTGAGCTGGGGCGGCGAGGGAACAGCACCAGAAAGCGCCAACCCGACCTCCAACGAGGCAGCTGCCTGCGTGGAGGGACGATAGTGACCTGGGGAGGATGAGGGGTCCCCACCAGCCTCGACCCCTGGCGGTGCGAGAGGGGCCCTGCGCCGACCCCTGTGGAGCCGCCAGGGCCAGCAGCCACCGGCGCTGAAACAGCGTCACCTCGGACAAGACCGTCGCCTGTCCAGAGAACCAAGAGGGGCTTGGGGGTGCGTCCCAAACCCCGGAGACCTCCCGTGACACCACAGGGACTCCCGCAGGAGTTTGCGGGGAAGCAGAGGCGCCGTGGTCTGAAGGAGGGAACCCTGAAGGGCTGACCCAAACGGCACCACATCCTCCGAACCTGGATCCGAGCCAGTCGGCGCCGGAGCTGCTGGCACCGCCACTGAGGGCCCCGCACACTGCAAGGGATCCGCTGACGTCCCAGGAAGGGGAGAAGCCAGCGAGGTCTGCAAAACCGCTGCATATGTCTCCATCTGGGCTCTAGTTGACCCCACACTGGGAAACAGTGGATATGGGGACGACCCACGGGTTGCACCACCCGCGGAGAGCCCATGCCCCCGACAGGCCAGAAACCGACCCTCGGGGACAAACTGCGACACTTACCGACAGGCGAGCAATGCTCTTGCGACCTGAGAGAAGGACGCTGTCGATGAGGGGGAAAGCAGGTTCGAGAACCCTCCACAGGGGCCGGGCGAGATGACGCCGCCGACCTGGACATGCGAGCCGAGAGGAGTTTCACCCGGAGCTCCCGCCAGGACTTCGGCTTCATCTGCTGGCACGTCTCACAATCAGTGGAGTCGTGGTGTTCCCCCAAACACCACATGCAGATGGGGTGAGGGTCCGTCGCCGACATCGGACGTCCACAAGACGAGCATGTCTTAAAGCCCGAAGGCATTTGCACACTGTTCCCACACACACGCAATAGCGAAAGGGAAAGGCCTAAACAGGCCCAGTAGTACAAACAGGACCCGCGCTGCACGCAGAAAAGGAAAAAACTGACGTAGGTGCGCCGGGGTGGGACTTATGTGACCTCGCTGACGTCACGTACACGGACAACGCCTGGGCGGAGTCGCATGATGCCATCCCCCCAGCGTGCAGGGATGCTGTGCAAAAGATTTTCTGGATCCAGTCTCACTCCTGGGGATAATTCTACGTGAAGGAATCTGCGGCTAGTAGTCTCTATCAGATATACTTGTTTTTCCTGCCACTGAATGTATTCCTTCTCTGCCTTCAAACTCCCTTCTGTTGTCCCTATCGATTCTGCCTGTAATCATGATACAATCTTTGATTCTGATTTTACTTTTTGTAAACATTTTTTTTTTAGTTTTACTGAAATGTTGTTTGCAACTCTGCAATATCAAGAAAAGCACAACTTTTCTGGCCTTCTTAGCAGCAAAATGTATTCTCCAATGTCTCCTTCGGTCTCGCTTGGGTCTGTTCAAATATTGGTTACCTCACTCACTATACTTCCATTTTATCATCACAGCAAATCTGACCATATTGCACCTTCATCACCCCCTTTGCGTTACTTGCTCGTTTCACTTTGTTTACAATTTACACTACAAGTGTAATGTTTTCAAATCTATTAAGGAGCCTGTTATTTTTTGTCTCACTCACTTCTTCTTTAACAATCTGTCAGAAATTCTCATTCCGCCGGTGAGGGTCTCCTGTTCATCCCTATCCTCTTCATGCTGCCTCCAGTTTCACATCTTTCGTTTTGGTGGGCCGAAACTTTGGAGTGGCCTTCTTCTGGTCTTCCCAAGACTTTATGAACACTGAATTGTTTTGAAAAATTAATTTCATCTACTGAACTTGGCGTTTTCCCCATGTAAGTTCTTTATATTTTTTTTCCCCGCTGTGCTCGAATCTCATTTTTTAAAAAATGTTTTCTCATATCATTTCTGTATGGATTGCATTTGTAACAGCTAACTGGATAAAAAATGCTAAGAAGATTCAAATAAAAAATGTAAATAAATAAACGCTGGTTATCGAGCAAGGCAAGTGGCAGACTGGCGCACCTCTTTGGAATCAAGCCCTCAAGTAGGAGGGCACTGAGAGACACAAACTTGATGGGCATTAAAAGGGATATATTGCTAACAGAACATAGTCTACTCTGCCACATTCAAGACCATGCACATGTGCAAGGCCTGTGGAAACAGCCCGACCCGTACTGAAAGGCAGCATGAGAACAGGGTTGGTATAACCCCAAACCCAATAGATCCTCAAGAGGAAAGACAGCAGTGGGGAAGCAATGGCCTGCAGGGTGGCGCTATCACACCCCAGGCAATGTGTCGGATTTGCATTAAAACGCATCTCTAATTTGCTTTGCAACCATTTAAACAAGCATTGGCCAAACCAGTAGGTCTCGCCTACGCGAGTCATTGGCTTTGTCAATATTTCTAGCCATGTTGTACAGTCGCGAGCAGCTGTGCAGCATTTGTAAAAAGTAAAAAAATAAAAAAGCTCTGTGAAGAGGTCAGTGCTGGAACCATCATAGTACTTTTTTTTATTGCTGTGTGAGGCAACACGGAGGGAGGGTGGGCATCTGGGGGGAACCAGAGGCTATATGGATCACTGGGTAGGGGAACTGGAAGGGGCTAGGTGGGTGGAAGAGGAAACAGCCAACAAAGGGAAGGTGGGTGAAAGGAGCAACACAGACGATGGAGGCGGGTGTGAGGGGCAACAAGGACAATGGAGGGGGGATGCAACGTCAAGCTGCCCCAGGTGAAATGAGGGCGCATTGCGTGGCAAAGGCCACTCTCCAAGCAGCTGACAGCATCTGTTTCCCTTACCTGCCTCATCCTCGTCTTCAGCAGGGGCAAAGGCTTCATCTGAAAGAGATGGTGAGAGAGGGAAACAGAGATTGTTGAATACACAGTTAAACAGGCCACATCAGAAAACACAGGGTGACAAGCATCATTGAGAATGAGAAATACACCTAGTTCAACCCATGTTACTCTATGCTCGCCCTTTCCTGCTGCCAGGGTCCATGGTTGCCCCCTAGTGCTTGCTGCGCTCTCACAGTCAACAGAAAAACACACAGCCGAGGCCATGAATTGCCCTGTAATGGTGAGCTTCATGAAGAGAGCCCCACGTTCCACAGGGAGGAAGCTAAAGGCATTCGTAGATGCCCCATACCTGGGACCTGCTATTTCAGACCCCCCCCAACCCCCAAGACTCCACCGCAGAGACCAGACTGCTTTCAGCACTCCATCACCACTCCAGGGGCATCACCAGCTGCGACCACTGCCTTGTGATCCCCCCGCAATAATATGCGCCATAACCCTTATAAGACAATACCCATGTCCAAACAGATACACCCTCTCATGGTCTTCGGCATGTATGAGCTCAAACCAACCGTGTGCCTAACATTCAGCAGTCTGATTGGACCAGGTCTCCCCACCCCCATCTCTTCAGGTTCATGTTAGATTTCACTCCTTAACTTCCTGCTGCACTTTTACATTCCTAGTGATTGAGGATGTTCTACTTTTTTTACGATTCTGTACAGCATTACCGATTTACACACTTTGTCGAGAATAAGGGCAATTGACTGATTTGTCAAAAAAGTATACTTGTAAATGTCCACCATGCTAAAAAAATGTAAACTGAAAAGAGCATTGAAGGAACTCAAACTATGAACTGCTAACACTATTCAGAATATAAAATGCCAATAAAGTGTGTTTGCAAATTAATGGGGAGTTTCACTAAGGAGTGGGGTTGTGAGGCGATGGGGTGCTGCAGCTGCAAGGCACACGGTGGCGAGGCATGGAGTGGAAGAGTCGTGAAAAGCTGAGGCAATGCAGCGGTGAACTCGCACAGGGGCAGAGTTGTGGGACAGCCGAATTGTGAGGTCTTTCATTGGTGGAGGCAGAGGGTGATGTGGAGTGGTTTGGGGTGGAGTCTTGCAGAAGTGAGATCAGGCAGCCAACAGCAGATAAGAGTTCATACAGGGGTCGGGTTGTGTTGAGGTTATGTGTTAGTGGGACCTGGTGGTGGTTTGGTTGGGTAGCGTTAGGGTTCTGCAGTTATAGGATCTTGCAGTGGTAGGCCATGTAGTAACAGTAATGTGGGACTCTGCAGTTACAAGATCATGCAGTTGTGAGTTTTTGGAGTGTTGATTTCATGCGGTGGTGGGGTAGGACAGTGATTTGGTTTCACACCTTCAAGTTCATGAAGGGTGAAACCAAATCACATGAAGCCACTTACTCGCATATAAACCAACAGCCAGTTCAAGAATCATCTCTAACTCCCACTCATCCCAACATCTTCTAACCTCAATCCCGCCTCAAACCTCACAAAAAGTGAAGACCTTTACAACCCACACATCCAACGTTCTGCCCTCACACAAAATACTCATTCTAAAACCCATACCAAAGCCCAGTCAAACAACACAGGGCTTCTCACAATCGCACACAGGCCTTTTCACAATCTTCACAGTAGACACAGAATACTCCACACACAATTAACAGCAACAGAAAACAGGCCTGATACTTCTGACGGAACACTTTACAAAAAGGAAATTTATGCCATCATCTCCAAAAAACAAAGAAAATGACATCTTAAGCAAGACCCCCTTTTTTGTGGACCTCAAAGAATCGGCACAAATTCTTAAAAAACAAAAATCACTAATAGAACCATCCTTATCACCCAAACTCATAAAGCAACGGATGTCCTTACAATAACCAGCACCAACTCAAAAGAAGCAATTGACCGCTCCTTTCATGAGCTTGTCTCTATGTCTGTGTGGAAACAATATGCAAATGGAAGACTTATCTCAAGACACAAAAACTGTCACGTTGCTCAATAAGCCACACAAGACACAAAGAATAAAGTAAGAAAATAAAAAAAGCAAACACAGATTACAGTATTCAAATACAATGTCTTAATATGCCCATTACAGTCACCACTACAGCAGAGTTCCATTTTGAAGTTGCTCTTTAAAACTGCTCCACCACCATGGCCCAACACAAAGTTCACAACACAATCCTGAATCACAATTTTGACCTTCTTTTACTAACCCAAACATGTTAGGAATAACTTTCGAGCCCGCTGTTTAGCTAATGACCCGAGAGGGGTTCAGTCTGGAAAGATATGACAGACTATTTAAAAAGAACATAGAATTGCTCTTATCCACAGAACAAACAGACCCTGCTCTACAGTCCCTGAACATGAATACACCGCTTGCCAATGCTTGGCCTTGACTAGCCGACTCTCCACCTTGACAACTTTATTCATAAGCCTTATATACCACCACACGGTTCAAAACACTAAGTTTACAGTACATTGCATGGACCTCACATCCACCGTTCTCTCCACCTCTGATATGGGCATCGTCTTGGGTGATTTCAACCTTCACTGGATTGCAAAATGACCCAGCAGGTTCCAGCTTCAATCAGTCCTGGGCTGCAACTAATCTTAAAACCAAAAATAAAGAATTTCCCTCCAGATTAAGAATGTATTCAATCACCCATCGACATACATTTCTCACTTCTCTCTTACCTAGTGTTCATCCCCTTACTGTGAATACACACCACATAAAGTTCCAAAAATATGAATCAAATATGTATTTAAAATGTATGGAAACATTTTTAATTTCTTTTAAAACCAGATTAAAAAATAATATAAAACAAACACCATCTAACCCAGGAAGATATGTTGAAATACAAAATCATGTATTCCACTTTTAGAGTTGTACCTAGCCACTATGTAAGTCACTGTGCAATCATGAGTTGGTCATTCATATATAATTGTGCAAGGCAGCTGGATTACGTCACTGCTTTTTATTGTCAATATTGTTGATAGTGAGGAGATGAACACTAGATAGTGAAGTGTGGAATGAATGTTGATGGGTCATTTAATACATTCTTAACATGGAGGAAATGTCTATTTTTGGCTTAAAGAAAACCATGTCCTCCTGCGTTTTGAGGGGTTACATTGATTGTTTGTCTATGCCAATATCCGACTCACTCAAAAAGAGATACTATTGACCTTTGCATTGCAAACAGAAACTCAGTGAACTCTGCATGACAACTGGTCGTTGAAGGTTGACTGGTCTGACCACAAATGAATTCCTTTTTAAACAATCCATCAATCATACAAACCTATGGGTCAACCAAGAAAATATGAAAATTGGATGAGACATCAAAAATTTGAAAGTGAAACATCAGGATGTGAGCTATTCACAACTCCTGCATCTTTAGAATCAAACATTTTATTATGTGGCCAGTTAGCATCATACACAGCCCAGCTGCCTACATCGACTCGCCGGCAGGGCGTAAGCATGTAATGAATAAACACAGCATTTGATTGATTGACAACCCGGAGGGTGGTCCTGCGTATTAACTCCATGGCTGCTATGCGTTTTCCCCCCCTGTGCTGGATGCTCTGGATTCCCATTGTTCATGACGAGCTGGGCTCGTCATCAGTGTTTGAGGAGGCTACACCATGACGAGCCCAGCTCGTCATCAGCCTCGAAGGGGTTAAAAACCATAGGCACCCCCCACCGGCAAAGCAGAGTCCGCAATTTTCATAGAAGAGAAATACAACAAGAATCAAGAAAGAAAACAGAGGAAACACCCCCCACCCTTCCCTCCACCTGTCCCCCCCTAGCCGATCCCCCCCAATCCCCCCTCCCTGCCACCCCACTCCGCACCACCCACCAGCCAAGGTAAGTGCATCACACCCACCCCTCTGATCCAGACAGAGCCGTCTCTAGAAACTAGGGCACCGGCACAGCACCTAACGGGCCCAGGGGAATTAGCTGTAGGATTTGTAGGTACTTCGAACATGTAACTTCTCTAAACTCTTTAGACAGAAGTCGCAGAAACGGGGCCCACAGGGTAGCATATTCGGACCCTCTACCGTCCATATTCAAGGAAAGACGTTCCATCGCCAAGGCATGACACAGGCGCATTAACCAGTCACGCACATCCGGGATGTCCGGGGAGCTCCAGCGCGCCAGCAGGACCTGTCGAGCAGTCAGTAGTCCTAATGCAATTTGTCGTCCTAGCGGTGTGCGCAGTGGAAAACAAACGGGGTGTTGGAGGCCTAGCAGTGTGTACTTGGGAAGCCTAAGCAATGTGATCTGGAATGCAGCATCTAGTTCATCAAGCACCATTTTCTAGTATCGTTCTAGCTTAGGGCAGCGCCATAACAAATGCAGGAGATCTCCCGACATACCGCACCCTCTCCAGCAAAGACTGGATTTAGCCTTGTCCCAGGAAGCGACGCGCGGTGGTGTATAGTACCAATACGTCGCCAACTTGTAGGCCGACTCCGTACCCGCCGTATTAGCTGTAGTGTGATGTGCGCGGTAGAATTCCTGTTCCCACTCTTTCTGCGAGAGTCGACGACCCAGTTCTACTTCCCAAAGCACTTGCGCCTTTGTACGCTGCCGCCGCGGGTCGCGCAAAATCATGGTATATAGTTCAGAGATAAGTCTCCAATCATTTTTTTTGCGCAGGAGCCATTGCTCGAAAGCCGTGAGGGTGCGCGACATCAACGCCACGTTAGTCGGATGCGTAACCCAGTGTGCCACCTGTGTATAAGAAAAACCATCCGACACGTCCTGTAGGGAATGTTCAGACCGTAGCTCTGAGAAAGGGACAAGCCCCTCAAGATCAAAAAGCATACCCACCCTCTTACAACCCTTCTCCCGCCAGCGATGGAAGACCGGCGATGCACGACCAGGGGGAAAGGCGGGATTGTCTACAATCGGCGTCATGGGTGAGGGGAAGGTCGTCCATCCCTTACGGAGTGCCAATTGATCCCACGCCCTAAGTGTTGGTGATGTCACCGGCGAGGAGTATAGCCCCCAAGCCCTATCCTTGCGAGGCAGCCAGAGTTCCCTCCAAATGTTGCAACCCGCCACAGTCTGGTCCATGAACAACCAATGTTTATTCGATTCCGTCCGGTTCCATTCAACCACGAAGCGAAGGCAGGCGGCTTGAAAATAGGCCGTGAGATGGGGGAAGCCCAAACTACCTGCTGCTTTCGGGAGTGTGGTTGTTGCAAACTTTGCCCGGGGCCGCTTGTTGTCCCAAAAAACCTATTCAGCAAGCCCTGAAGCTTCTTCAGAGCTCCCCTCGGTGGCGTGAGGGCCAGCATTTGAAAGACTTAAAGTATTCTGGGCAAAAGAGTCATTTTAATAGCCGCCAACCTGCCAAACCAGGACAGGTTGAGGCGCGACCATGCGGCGATAGAGTTGGTATCAGCTTGGTGTAGTTTAAGGAAAGCGTTTGAGACGCAGTCGATGCAAGGCGGATGCCCAGATACGTGATGTCCGACTGCGTCCATCGAAAGTCAAAATCCCGCTGCAGGTCAGCCACCTCCTCCGGCGGGACAGAGACGTTTAGGATTATAGATTTGGTAAAATTGACCTTAAAGCCCACTGTGTCATGGAAAGCACGAATCTCCGCAGAGAGGCAGCGCAAAGAGGCAGCGGGGTTCTGAAGGGCCAGAATAACATCATCAGCGTATAGACTGATTTTATGCTTGTCAGCTCCAAATCGAATGCCCGCATTATCGGGGTGGGACCTGACACGCTGAGCAAAGGGCTCCGTATAAAACGCAAATAGGAGCGGCGAAAGGGGGCACCCCTGCCGCGTCCCCCTGGTGATAGAGAATGGTTCCGATCTACAGCCATTGACTCTCACGACCGCTCTCGGGGATGCATATAGGGCCTGAATCCAGTGCAAAAAACTGCCCTTTAGTCCAAAAGCCTGTAATACTCGGAAAAGGAACCTCCACTCAACCCTGTCAAAGGCATTCTCCGCATCGATGAATAGGAGGAAGGCCTGGGTCTTTGCGCGGTGGACTCCGTCCAGCAAGTGCAGCAACCTCTTAGTGTTGTCACTACCTTGGCGGGTAGGAACAAAGCCTGATTGGTCCGGTTCAATCACGCCGTCCATGAGAGGGCTAAGCCGTGCCGCAAGGATGCTCGCAAAGAGCTTGGCATAGACGTTGAGGAGGGAGATTGGCCGGTAGGAACTACAATCAGCAGGCCAGGTTTACGTATGACCGTTATGGCGGCATCAGACATAGAGGGCGTGACCGGGCCCGTGTCCAAGAACGAATTAAAGAGGCGGGTCAAAAACTGAGCCAGTTCCCGGCAAAAGGTTTTATAAAAAAGTGCTCAGAAGCCGTCGGGCCCAGGAGACTTAGCTAACTTTAGTCGGGCAATGGCAAAAATAACCTCCTCCACGTGGATCTCCAAGTTCAGGTCTCCGACAGCATTCTCAAATAAGGGCGTAATGCCAGCCGCCTCAATGTATCGGTCCCCATCTACAGGCGGTGCACCCTCCTTTGTATATAGGGCTTGGTAAAAACGTCGGAAGGCCGCCACGATCTCGGAGTCAGTGGTACTCGACACAGATTGGTGGTCGCGGATTTCGGTGATGGCAAGGGATTGGGCCTGGGCCCGCAAGCGGTATGCAAGCATTTTACCCCCCTTATCCCCACTCAGGTAGAACTTGTGACGCAGGTGCAGCACGCATATTCCGCTCTATAGAGATCCAGATGCTTCAGCGAGCGCCTCTTGGTCTCGAGCTCCCTCCAAACCCTGCGCGCCCCAGTTCGCTTATGGACAGACTCCAAGCTTCTTACTTCCCCCTCCAGCTCCTCTCTTTTATCTCTTCGAAGCTTGGCATACGTGGCTGCTAAAGCAATAAAGTCCCCCCTAAACACCAGCTTCAGTGCCTCCAAGACAGATGCTATTGCCGTATCTCTGATTGGGTTCTCGGCGAACTAATGTGTGATAGTATCCCTAATTGTCGCCACTACGGAGTCAGCGTTAAGCATGGAGTCGCGCAGCCGCCAGCCAGCTGAGGGAGGTCGCGTGCCGCATAGGGTAATCGTGACCGACAGGGGAGGATGATCAGAAAGGGATCGGGGGCAATGTCTGCATCGTGGAGGTGGGGCAGCAGGGCGGAAGAAGCCAGAAAGTGGTCAAGCCGCGCGTATGTCTGGTGTGCGGCCGAGTAGTATGTGTAGTCGCGCCCCTGGGGGTGGTGCAGCCGCCACACATCATGCAAACCACCATTGCTTCCCTTCTGCTGACCAGGTCCCCATGTTGTGCAGCCTATTCGCCGATCTATCGAGAGCCTCATCCATTACAAGATTAAAGTCCACCCCCACCAAGAGGAGAGCGTCAGGGGAAGCAAGGACATGGGCCAGATCTGTGCGCATGAAAGGCTCCTGCTGTGTATTCGGTGCGTACAAGGACCCAATAGTGAAAGTTGTGTTTCCCCACTGCACCCGCACCGCCAGAAATCTCCCCCGTATATCTACCAGATGGGTCAAAACCTTACATCGCACCCGGTAGCTGAAATGGAGGGCAACTCCGTTCTTCTTAGCCGGGCCCGAGGACCACAACTGAAGAGGGAATCTCCTGTCTCGCATACAACGCTCATCCTTGTGGAGGAGGTGCATCTCCTGCAAGAGGCATATATCTCCCCCGGATTGATCAAGGAGGGACAGGACAGAAGAACGTTTCACTGGATTGTTTAGCCTCCGAACATTGAGGCTCGCAATACCGGGACAAAGCACAGCTGGCCCACATGTCTAGCGTACCCACCAGTCGGCATGAAGGGAAGTAGCAAAAATGCACACACATACACAGGCGGTATAGATCTGATGCGGAGTCCCCCCCCTAGCCACCCCTCCCCTTCCCCCAACACACACACCAAACCCCCCCACAACAGAACTAAACAGGAGCAGAAAAAGACAGAGTGAGATACGAAAGTTCGTAATACAGGCCACAAAGGCAAAGGGAATAGGTACCAGTCCACAGTCTTCCAATTCCCGATACGGGACTCACTCATCCAGCAGGACGTACTAGTGATGACGACCTGCTGAAGCTGATGTATGTCGCCCCCTGTCCCCAGCTCGTGCTCCTCCAGCGTGGCAACTCGTTCTCCTATGTCATCTACGACTCTTCGAACTTCCCGCAAGTCCGCGGCCAGCTGAGTACGCAGCCCTGCAATGTCCTCCTTGATCGCCGCGAAAAGTTCTTGCATAAAGGCTTTGGTCGCAGGCTCCTCCGCCTGGCTCCGACCTGGGGACTTGTCAGCTACCGGAGACATGGCCTGCACTGCACTCTTCGGCCCGCCGTCCTTGCCCGGCTTGTCTTTCTTCAGCCTAGCCGTCGCCATGGTCGTTTACAGTGGGCCTCTCCTTCGCAGGATGCCTCCGAGCCAGGGAGGACCGCAGCACCACCCGCACAACCAGGCCCAGGCACCCACTAGTCCAGCTAGGCCTCACCTCGGCCGCGCTCACCCCGCTTCGCTATGAGGCCTCCAAGCTCGGCACCACAGGGCAGGGAGGCCAGTGCCGCCAGTCCCTCGCTTCAATGGGGCACCCCACCGAGCCAGTGGTCACCCAGTCATTCAGTAGTCAGGGCCGTAGCGCTGAACGAGACCAGGCGGGGCGGAGACACTGCACGTTCCAGTCAGGGCCCACCAGCACAGACGGCGGAGACCTCCGCAGGCCCCAAAGGTCCGGACCCCAGGTGAGTATCTCAGAGCCACCGCACACAGGCCAGCGCAACCGGGGGACACCTCTCACGCACCTGCAAGGCTGAGTCCAGTTCCAGCCCACACTGGCAAATAGAACCCGGCACGCGAGCCCTGAAGAGCCGCTCCGATCCGCGGCAGGCCTTTCGTGGGGCGGGACGCCCCGGTTGCAAATTCGTCCGCTCCGGCAACCGCTGCCGTGCCCACCAGGCAGCGGTCCTTTGCCCACTCTGCTCCTTGCCTCAGAATCGACGGGGCCGCACAGGCCCAGAAGCCGCGGCCTCACGTAGTCCGCCGGGCCGGCGGCTGCACTCCTCCCCCGCTGGATGCTCAGGTCTCTGGATTCCGCTGGGGGTCACCACAGAGCGCCGCCCGGGTCCGCCTCCCTCTCCGGTCACCTCTCGAGTCGTCGCCGGGGCCTCAGGACTCTCCACGATCAGCATCCGCACTCGGGCGGGCCCTGCAACAGTCCCGTTCACAGGCCGGAGGTCGCCATGCTGCGGGCCGCACTTAGGCTGTGGGCCGCGCCAAGAGCAGCTCCCGGTGCGTCGTCAGGCGGAAGGCCGGGTGCCGGTAACAGGTAACACCACCTCAGAGAGAGGCAGAGGCACTTAAACGTCGGAGTCCGGGCTCCGGGAAGGGTGCTTTGCAAGCTAAGAACGGCCAGGCGCCGGAGGGACACAAAAGCACGTCCTACTCCGCTGCCATCTTGGCCACGCCCCTCCTGCATCTTTAAACACAATGGATGACATCTTAGATATGGTATTGGAATTTCATGAGATTGTCCGCAATGCTAGCCTCAGATGCCACAGTAAACAAGAAAAATCCAACAGAGAAGTGAGAAGATTTGAAAAAACATTGGCAAAAGAAACCCTCTCCCAGCTCCATACGAGGCTTAAGACACGGAAGGATAGGTGAAAAATAACTTTTATAAAGCTAAGAAATAGTTCTTCTACTCTCATTCCATGCAAGCAAAAGATAGATTGCGTAAACTGCTCTCATTACTAAGTAAGGAGATGATCCACCCTCCGACACTTCCAAAGTAAAACTACTGCAAGATTGCAGATTTCATTTCAGTAAGTTCTCAAAAGTTCATAAAGTTGTTGATATTCCATGATCAGACTGCTGAAATACAAACTCAATCAAAAACAAGCTAGACAAACTTTTAGCCCAGCAGTATGACCTCCAATCCCAGCTCATCTTGTATGAAAACTAAGATTAAACTTGAGAGCAATTTGGTAGAAAATCATAAATGCCGATCTCGAGCAGAGCACTCTTCTCGACCAACTTAAAATAGCACATGTAAAACCTTTTTCAAAAAATAGAGGCAGCGACTTCGATGATCCGAACTACAGAGCTATCAAAAATCTCCCATTCCTGGACAAGTGTATGAAAAACTAAATGAAAAACGGAATGAATGATGTCTGAGCTAAAGCACAGAAACCTGTCAAGGGGCCTCCAATCAGGTTTTGGACAAGGTCATGATGCAGAATCTGCAACCCTCCAGGTTATAAATGGCTCACTCAATGGCTTTGTTTGCGGAGAGTTATGCCTTCTAGTACTTTTTGATCCATCTAAAGAATTTACAACCATCTACCATAACATCCTCCTTCACAGTATGAAGCAAATATTGGGTTTAGGTGACCTTGTACTAATGCGGCTGAAATATCTTTCAATGAGAAAAATGTGAATCCACTTGAGCAAGGACTAACACCATATGACGTCTCTCCAGGTACGATGCTTGACCGGGTGCTGTACCATCAATGCTCTTATGATACGCAGCTGTACCTCAGAGGGAACTCTCTTGAGGGCATATCATTTCTCACATATTCTCTTTAACAAATCAAAGGCTGATTTTCCAACACCAACTTCTTTTGAATCCAAGCACGCCTGTATTCCTGCTCACATCCTCCTCAATTCATCACGCACAACTGGCTCACCACGTTCGCAACTCTACGGACAACACCAGCAAATGTGAAAAAAATGAAATTATTGGCGTATACATCAGACATTCTTACCAATGTCAACTGAGAATCAATCCGACTGACGCCTTTTTCCCAAAGACTGATCTAAAACTTGTTGTGCAAGACCTAGTCGTTAACAAAATAGGTTATGAGTATACAGTCTTAACAGTGCAACCCAAATAAGGCTGACCCCACTCAAAGCTGTTTTTCGTGTGGCTGATAGCTGGAATAGGTCATAGGGAACTTTTCTCACTTAATCTCAAAGCCGTGAAATGGAATCTAGATGCCAAACTGCAGGAATAACCTACAAAGTGTTCAACCTAAATTTGCCCCATTACCTAGCATGCAACGTAAAGAGCTCAGGAGGCGCCTGTAACTCTCAGTGCAAGCGCAGTCTTCAGTTTGAGGACACAAAAACTCTAAAGAAAAGGCCCCTCAAACAAACCTTCTCCGGAGTTGCCCCAAACTATAAACTCCCTGCATGTCTCTATAAGAAATGCCACTTTGCGGTACATCTTTGAAAAAGAGGTCAGAAGGTATCCAGAATGCAGAACGTAGGCTAATTTAACCATAACTAGATGCATACAAATTGAAAACTCATCTAAAGTCCTTCCTGGATTTTCCATGTCTTAACTGAAGAAGGCGCGTCCTCCGGGTATCACAGTGTTTACCTATAGATGTGCCCAAAACTTCCATCCTGAGGGCCTTACCATATATTCACCCAGCCAGAAGACACTGAATGACTAGGTCCTTCTCCGGTTGACCTCATCATGTTCACAGTACAGCCCTCATTTTAACAAGCATTGGAAATGCAATAGGTCTCGCATTAGAAAAGTTGGAGCTATTGATTTTGTAAATGACAATTTTTTTTTGTGTTGGTCTTGAAAATAGCAAAATTATTAGCTTTGTCATTTCCAATGCCAATACTTTTAACTTTTTCAAATGTGACACCTATAGCATTTGTAATGCAACATGTTTTGTATGTACGTGATGTGCAGGAGGAAAAACTCAAGCAACCCCAGGTGGGTGACTAGGAACCAACTAGCTACAAAAGGCCTGAAAGAACACATGGCAGAGGTACACATGACTGGATAAAAAAGTCAGAGACTTGCAGTTTAGCAGCCTCGATTTTCAAGTCTAATGAACGCGTGGCGTTCAGCTCTGTGCTTAATGAACGCGTGGTGCTGACGCCAGTAAGACCCCCAATTTTTAGTGTATTTATTTTTTACAATGGCAGCACGAATAGCTTGAAGGTATTACCTTACAATAATACAGAGGTGTTGGTGATTTGGCACATATGCATGCTTCTTGTGTGGGGTTGTGTATATAAAGAAAAAGTTGCGCAATGCGATGTTATATTGCGTTGGAAGCAGCTTGTCAAGTTTTATTACTTGGTGGTGCTCTGAAAACCTGTAGTATGTATAGCCATGTGGTACGCGAGTGTTGGGCTGTTTTTTCAAACATGAAAGAAAGATGCTTCGGGTGACAAGCTTTTCAGAACCCAAAAAACCCGGACAAACAGACATAGGAAAAGTACTAAATGTGGACACATCATTACACAATAAACGGAAGGGTTCCATAAGGGGTGAAGGTGGGCCTTGTGACCGTCCAACCGGTGTGACTGGCGCGCATGCAGACTTTTTGCAGTGCGTTGCTTTGTATCTATAACTAACTTCCTGACGCTGCTCAGTTAGAAACCTTCAATACGAGTACACACTCGAACTTTTCGCAAGGAAAATGCTGTTTTCAATAGCAGCCAATTCTTTTTTTCCAAACCGACGTCCCAGTTCCGATTTTACAATGAAATTATTATAAGAGAAACGTGGCGCTGGGAGCCCAATGCTACACCCAGACCAACAAGCACAATGAAGCCCTTGTTCCGCGCAGACACTGTAGCGAGGAGGGCGGAAAAGAAGCTGGCAGTCAGCAGTTTGTGTTTTAGGCGAAGGAAAATAAAGAAATAATGAAGCAAAACAACGACAGTGACGTGCACCAACTCGCTGGTTGGGAAGAACGGGGGGTGCAGAGGGAGATTAGAGGGCTTGAACTGAAGGGCGAGGGAGCACACACTGACGCAGATGCCGGCAGACGGCTCATGTGCTCAAACTGAGAAACCTTTCAGAGTATGTTAGTTTCTGGTCCAGCAGCTGTGCTCTACCAAAGAATTCTTCGAGCAAGTGGAAGACAAACATTCCCGCCTGCTTAGAACCCGTGATAGGAGCGCCGCCATGTTTTGAAGAGAACACCTCCGCACAAAACACGCGCGCGGACATCTCTTTCAAAAGTAAATCAAATACAATTATTTAACAAGTGAAAAGCAGCTTATATTATAAAACCCAAATCGTGTGAAACGCTAAGGAGACACGGCCATGGGGGGAGGTGAAACTGAAAGTATGGCCGGCCGCCCGGCCGTGAATAATTAGAGAAGCTGTGGGAGGGAGGCTGGGCTGCCTTTCATGTGGTAATGCGAGGGAGGCAGGCAGGCGGCTGGTGGCATTGTGCACGCGCTTTTTAGGGCTTGCGCTTGCGCAATGACCTAAAAAGCACATGCACAGCAAGGAATCGCTAGTGAATCGCCAGTAGTTGAACTCTCGATAAGCCATAATAGAGCTTCGCCAGCTATGCGCAGAAGCGCATCAGCAGGCGAGCCCTAAAAAGGATATCACGTGCGTTCTGCCAGCTGTGGACGTGATCTACACATATATACGTGTTTCAGCATCCTGCTTGATGGCACTATATGACCCATTGTTGCAAATTGAATCTTTCTTTGTAAATGGCAGACTATGTTATATAGCGCTCTGAGGCCTGGTTGGCGCTATACAAAGCTCTAAAATTCATAAAAATAAGCTCAGAGGCCACACACATGTGGGATAGCAGAGCTGAGGTTGTGCAGTGGTGAGGTTGTGCAGTGGTGAGGTTGTGCAGTGGTGGGGTTGTGCAGTGTCCCGGCCACAGGGGGGTCTCAGCGACATGCAGTGCCCAGGCCCACTCCACTGCTCAGGGCCTCCCCTGAGCCAAGCCTCAGAATCGGAGACTTCCCTAAACTCATCAGATCTGGCAGCGCTGCCCGGAGCAGACAGAGCGCGCTACCATTGATTTTCAGATACATTATTGAAAGTGACTTTGCTGTTCTCTGCATTTGTAAAACACGAAGAAGTCAATGACAGGGAAAAAAAAACCTTGGAGCTGGACTCCTTCTGCCGAGGCAGGGCGAGGACAGACTGGGATGGTACCACTCGGAGACTGTCTCAATGTACTAGGCCTTGGGAGGGGGAAGAAACAACAAATCTACTTCCAGTTTTTTTCTGGATGGATCATTTTAGATTGCAAGCATCTTACTTTCATGGTTGCCAGGTATGGCCACATGCAAGTCCGCAACAAGACTCAAACTTCAGGGGACTCTAACACATGGATTAGTGGAGACCAAGACATCATAAGAGCCAAATCAAAATTACTTCACTTTTCCGATGTAGTGCGTAAAACACAGTGTCATTCTTTGAGACTACATGTGGCAAATAGTGCATTTTAAAGCACACAGGGTCAGTAACATTCTTGGCATAAGATGATTTTGGGGTTCTCAAGGAATTTTAGTACAGTGAATGACAAATGTTCTATGTTAATACACATTAGGCCAGCAAACCTGGGGCAATGTGAAACCCCAGATTCTATTTTACATCACAATCTCTTGCAAATCCTACACTCAAATCACTCTAGGCCAGCTGTGTCATTCTAACTAGTCTTCAAAAAAATCTTCTACAAGATATTTCATCATCCTTCCACCAAAGGAAGGTTTTGAAAATTGGAAGCAAATAATGCAGTTTAAGCACATTTATTTAGTTACTGCTCTGTTCATGCTTCATTTACCTGCACACAATACTGATATGTTATTTTCTGAATATTGATGTTAGTATAGTAAATAGCTTTGTGGCTGTTTGGGGAAGCGGCCACATATCATAGATCTATAACACAAAGAATGCTGAATATATATTATTTGGTACTTTGTGGCAACTCCTACCAAATGTTTTTGAATTTGAAATGCTTGGGTAGTCATTTATCAGGAAACACAACCCATGTTTGATAAGATTTGCTCTACTAACATACATTAAGGATAGAAACTGAGCACACAAGCTTGGTTATAGACGATACCCCCACATCACAGATTGGTGTAAATCTGGGATTACCATGGGTAAGAGATGTTGACCTAGTTTTCCATCTGCACTCAGTATCCCTTGTCTAAGTGAAATGTTCAGAATATGAACAGAGCTTTAAAAGTCTTACGTATTTTTTACATTCCAGTCCCTCTAACTAGCCACTGGGCAGCAAACAAGTAGCTGTTGTGGAGCTAAGCATGGGTAAAGGGATCAACCTTTAATGCCACTACAGCTGTTACTGTCATTTTAGTGAATACATTCCAGGGCAGCTCTTGGCTGACATTCAAACCTGCAATATACCCCTAAACACAAATGGGAGCAGATTATTAAATAACAATACCATTCATGAAAATAATTTGCAACAGTGCTCGAAGAATGAGAATGTATTTACTGATAACAATGTCTGCAGATTTCAATTGAATTCTTGTATGAAGCAAATGTCGTATGAAATGAGACTTCTTGGGTGGGAAGCAGTATGATAAAGTAATCACAGAAAGAACTTTGGATCCATGAGTTTATCGTCTAATCAGAATGATGGGGCTAAATTAGAACAATTGCGTAACATTTTGGAGTAATCATATTGTGAGAAAAAGACTGGACTGCAGACAAACTAATCTCTGCTTTGTTGTGGCAGGCAGGAAATTAGGCACAACCGCTAGACCTTGCAAACCAAATCTCAACTTACTTTGAGTTAACAGATTGGCTCATAAGAGCAGGAAGCAATTACTGCAGAGACAGAAAATGCCTTCACAAAATATTATCCACTTGAGGCACTGCCCCTCCTACTGACATAGCCTTCTGCCCTATAAACTATTACTGAAGACAAGACAACCATGCTGGCCTCAGTCCTCAAAGAAGTATTCTCTCCCTTCCACATTCCATCCTGCTGTCTCCTCAGCTAAATGTAAGTATTATAGCGGATATCATGAGAGGTCTGCTTTGAGGCCCTATGTAGAAGGTGGGCACTCCTGCTTCCAAGGGGTTCTTCTTGGCCTGCCCTAGTATCTCCTGCTCTCAAAATACTTAGTCAGATGTTCCTCTTTCAAATCACTTTTCATTACCAACAGGGGAATCTAAAGAAAGCATCACTGATAACACAGACTAGAACTCCGGCCTCAAAACTGGCATTCCAGTCCTCATCCATTTCCTTCAGGAAGCTACACAATGATGGAACTTCCTTCTCTGTCCACAAAGCAACATTTTAAAACTCACTCCCTGCAAAGATAAGAAACATCCCAAACCACCTCAGATTTAGGGATGCAATAAAGACCTAGGTAACTCGTAAAAGGTGACACTCCTACTGCAAAGCAGTCCCAAATCCTAACAACCCCACAACGTTGAGTCAGTCACCTCTGTGCTAGTGGTAAGTATTTGCATCTCTCACTCCTCCTGGCTCCATTCCAAGCTTAAGTTTATCTAACAATATTGCATGCATATATCTTTTCCCCAAAACACATTTAAAATTATGCTCATTAGGACTGCACAATTTTGTACTGTGAACTACGTACTTCTACTTAGGCCCTGATTACAAATGCCTTGTAGGAGAGTGTTATATTATTTGCACATGTTAAGTTAGATACAAAGAGGGGGTGTCTCAAATTATCCGTTGTGATAAATAGCACCAATTGTGAGTTTTGTATGAAAATGGGACATAAGATACAGATTTTAGTATTCTCTGCACGGTCTGTTATTTACAAGCCACTTATCCCACAGCAAAGTTTTTTCCAGGTACATTTTGGCAAGGGAAACCTGTTGAAATTTACCTGAGAAAAATGTTGTGGTTGTGTGGCTGGCAATGTGGATATGTGCTGTACCAGTAGCTACCATACATTTTGAAATAAACGAGGACAAACATAATCGGTGGCTTTAACCACTTAAGTTCATATAACACAGTTTTAAGCTTGGTAAAAAGGTGGGCATTACAAACTACAACACTAAAAAAATATATCTCAAACTTTTTTGAAAATCGTCATTGATGGTTCTTTTAACCCCTCCCATGCTCATGACGAGCTCAGCTCATCATGAGCCACGGTTCCTGTGTGCTCATGACGAGTTGAGCTCGTCATGAGCCGTGGAACGCTCACACGTGGGGCTAATTCCCCTGCTGTGCTGAGCGTTCCATTAAACGGGCGTGGCCCTGACGAGCTGAGCTCGTCATGAGCACCGGGGCGCTGTGCGTGCCCCCCTCCGCCCAGCAGAGAAGGGGAATGTGCCCCGCAGCCAAGGGGTTAAAGCTGTACCTAATTCTGAAAGACTAACCATTACTCCACAGCACACTACATAATTATGATATCTGCAAGTGCTGTGATTTAAAAAAACGGTCCATCACCACCCCCTTTTGTACCGCTTTTGGCCGCCATAAGTGTGGCAGGGTATGCTCAGACGTGAGTCCCTTGCTCACTTTGCCACTGGGTTCAAGCAAGCCGGGCTGAAGACGGCTGGAATGCCAGAAACCGGTCCTCGGAAGCTTTTTTCCGGTCCAGGGAAGACATGGCTTGGCAGTTCGGGCTGGACTGTTCCCATGAGGCACAGGGTCAGACTGATTTGCATATAGCCATGTCTGAACTGGGGTGGCAGAGTGGGCTAAAGAACGGTGATGGATTAAGCCCAGATCCTTTGACTGGGTGTGAGTGTTTGATTGATTCAGCTGCTCCGTCCATCACCACCCCCTTTTGTACCGTGATTTAAAAAAAAGCAACTTAACTCATGCCCTTCTGTACTTTTGAGACTTATTTATAGGGGTTCTAGTATACAATATGTAAACTTAGCATTGCTTGAAAACTGTTTACATGAAATATATACATTTGTGTTCTACATTACACAGGCTACAGTATATTTTATAGTTTTGCAAGATTGGTTTAGCTATTTTATCGACCCCAGAAAGATGAAAAGGTAAGATGCCTTTGTTGGAATTCAAATTTAAATCCATGTTCGGTGGCTTTACAGTTGGTTGAGTGACTGAAGGATCAAGCTAGGCTTGAGACAGATGCCTAGCTCTGGCCCACCTTGAGTTCCTCTTAGACCCTTAAGACCAAAAAGAGCCAAGTTTGCTTGAGGCTTTTCACTGCCACTCACACTCTAACCTCAGGCAGCAAGAATTAAAAACAAAGCATTGACCTGTGATGTAAAACAGCAGAGAGTAATAGCGATGTAGTGTCTGAAATTCACAATGAGAAATCAGTAAAACTGAATTCGAACCCAGCTTCCTTGCTTGACTAAATGGTGTGATCTTAGGCAATATTTAATTTCACCATACCTCCTTTTATTATTGCACATGCAGCACCTTGAATTATGTGAGCACTGTATAAAAAAGTCTTGCATTTGATTTAATAGTCTATAGTGCTTCTACATGTATATACATCTAGGCGACATTTTGGGTGCACATGACAACTGTCTTGCCTCTTAGTGGCTTATTTATGTGATTTTGGCATAGGGCAGGGCAACAAGACACCTTACTCTGCTGCCCTATTGCAAAGTGAAAGGGCAGGAATGCATCATATTTTTGCAATATGGTGCATTCCTATCCGTACACCCTGCGCTGGTGCCATTTCTGCAGCCAGAGTGCCTTTGTTGCATGCAGGATTGTTTTTGTGCAGGAAGGGGCACCTTCTTGCACAAAAGCAATGCTAATAAGTGTTTTCCTTTTTTAGGGCTCGCTCCCTGCGTTGCATTGCGCAGCAGTGTTTGCGCAGGCGAGAGTCCTTTTGTCTGAGGTTCAGAAATGGACCCTGGAATTGTACACGCTCGTGCGTGTGTTTTTACTTTTTTGGCCTGCTATTGGCCTTTGCCTGCGTGTTTGTTTTAAAGATAGCACACAATAGGCCAAAGGCGGGCGCATTGCTCCGCCCATGGCCTATTGGTGTTTATTACGCGCATTCCTGCCATATGGTTTCAATTATCATGTCCAGACACGGGCGCGATAATTGAAACCATACGGCTCTGCCGCGCGGGCGCGCACCACTCGTGGCTTTATATGTTTCCGAAAGCGATTGCTTTCAGTTTCGCGTTCACTTTACTTGTTTACATTTTCAACCAGCACTTCCCCCAAGAGTGCACGTCTCGTTTACCTTGTGGCGCCCGCTTCACAGCTGCTGCACTTCCTTTGCTCTTTACCCCTTGTTACATATTAAAGAGAGTTTTGGGACATGCTCTGTGGAGTTCTATTCAGACATTGGTATACATTGGCCTAGGAGGTAGATTTAATGTGAAGGGAGTCCGCCCAGTACTCGACGTAGTGAAACATGAGTGAAATATCTCACAGTTGTACAAACGCGAAAAACAGACCCCAGAGTCCTGTACGGCACACTCCTTGTGTGAAGGGTTTGTCGTGCTTGCTCTGCATGTAAAGATCAACAAACACACCTTTTCACAGACACTTTATTGATCATAAAACCTACTGTGCATAACGCTTAATAACTTTATTCTGCCATTTGAATCCGCTGTAAATAGCAGATGTTATCATTACCCAATTTAATGGCACTGAATTTACCGACCCCGTAAGGATGGACTGCGCGGCCTGCTGGGATTAGAATTCGTGACAACATATGCGCATTCTGGCTCCAGGTATCACTTAACCTTTGAATGTTTGAATGAAAATGTAAATGTAAATGTAAATGTATTTGAGCTTATATAGCGCACAGCTACCCACAAAGGGTTTCCCGGCGCTTGCTTAGGGAACCCGTCCTGGTATTCCCCTGTGAGATAACCCCGGCAGGGTATCCACAAGGTGAAAGCCAGGCATCCCGCCGCGAGGGGCCGTTGTGGAGATTAAGAAAGCTATTGCCCAGAGTCGCAGAGTGTGAACCCGTGAGTTGAGAAGGCACCGGAGCGAGAATTATCGAGTCCGTGGAATTTTGAGCCCAAGACCCGCCAAGGCAGGGAATTGAACCCTGGTCCAGGGCCGATCTCAGCTTCCGGGTCTGCCGCCTCTAACCCCTGAGCCACACTTCTCCACAGGGTGGATTTGGAAGCTCACTGGACACGGGCCGTCTGCCTGAAGCATGGCAGGCCAGTAGAGTTAGAAAGCTCTCCACTGAGTTACCTTTGCACCTCTCTCCTCAGACCTCAGCAAGCTTCAGGACCCGTCTCAATAGCATGTCTACAGGTCTTTCGAGCTCACTCTGCCAAACCTAAATATGTCTGCACTTGTATCTGCAGAATTTACGGAGGCTGTCGAACCTCTCTTCTCCTTCATTTTAATCCGAGACCACTGCAGAATTTACAGATTACATAACCTCTCTCTGCAGAATGAAGGTAAATCATGTGGACACTTTGTCTGATGAAATTAGCAATGTCCAAATGTATGCCTCATTGTAGATCTCTCTCTCGTCAGAACTCGTTGGCAGCTCAACTCTCACCACAAACTCAGCGAGATCTCACAGACCTCTCTTCAAAATGCGTGACCCTTTGCGAACCACCTCGAGACCACAACTTGCGCGAACTGCCACCTCAGAGCCTCAGTCTGCAGGAACTTATAGCCACCTCCGAACTCTCTGTAGAACCCACAGACCTCTAAACTTCTATGTGCACAAACAGCCTCAGTCTGCAGGAAACTATGGACACCTCCGACCACTCTCGACAGAATCCACATACCCCTGTATGTGAGCAAACAGTCTTAGTATGCGTGAACCTATAGCCACCCCTGACCGCTCTCTACAGAAATCAGAGACCCCGAAACCTGTATGTGGGCAAACAGTCTTAGTATGCGTGAACCTATAGCCACCCCGACCACTCTCTGTAGAACCCACAGACCCCTGAACCGCTATGTGCACAAACAGCCAGCTCTGAAGCTCAACCTGCATGAAAAGACACCTCTGCACCAAACTCTGTGTGAACCCATAACCACCGTACCCCCCAACCTACAAATCTCTTGCTTGAGACGTCCCCTTCAAACTTCTCTCATGTAGATCCTACCAATCTTCTTTTATTATAACCTTTAATTGTGATCTCTTAGTCTCGGTCTGCAGAATCGCCAAATATTGTTGAGTCTGAACCGGTACAATATAAAAATAACAACGCACAGAGAACCGAGATACCCGTATCTTACAGACAGATACAACTATCTCTCCAGGGAATTCACTGATATGTCCCCTAGCTCTGCTATGGGTCGGTATCTTGTGACCTCTGTGTACAGTGAGGAATTGTTAACATCTCTCCTCTGCGGGAAGTGTACAGATACGGAGACATCGATGCAGGACCTCCAGAGAGACAGCCCCGTCAGTCTTGCAGGGCATTTTCGTAGCAGCGGTTCCAGCCGAGCGCTGCGGGGTCTGCTCTGCCTCATTCATCACTGGCCTCTGTGCTCCTGTGGAGGAGAGGGTACAGCTGTGGAGGAGAGTGTAGAGGAGAGAGGGGGTCCTCCGTTCTGCAGCTTCTGCACCAGACCTTTGCTGTTCATCCGTGAGACCCCCTCTCTCACACACACACACACACACACCAGGGGCTCACCTCGCGGCTGATCCACGAGGCACCCCTCTCCGAGGGCAGGAGGGCCCAGACCCCGGGCTCTCATGCCTTATCTCACCTCACTGCTGATCCGCGAGAACCCCTCACATGGGGCATGGGGTGAACGTCCTGGTCGGGCTCCCCTACCTTATCTCCCCCAGGGATCGAGATAAAACCCAACGCGCAATTAAGAGCCTGTTCTGCCCGCAGCACCAGGTGTAAGTCACGGCTGAGCTCCAGACACTAGTGTGCCCCTGGCCCGGTAGTCGACAACTTGCAGTCACTACTGCTAAGGCGAACCCTACTGCCTGCTGTCAAATGTCAACTGCAGGGCAGGTTTAAGGCGAGTTTGTTGTATATGGTTATGTGGTCGTATCACAATATAAAATATAACAGCGCATTCAATGTTTATATTATAACATATAGCAGCACATAGACATCATCCATTCTTTGATAGATGTATCACACTATAGGCTATCTACCATAATGTAGATACACAATATTTATTGACATAGCGAACAGAACAAAAAGCGTCTGTAGGCGGTTATGAGTCACACTCTTCAGTAACAGTTCTCTGACACATCTCTGCACTTCTTTTATATCAACCCACCCCTCTACCTCACCTGTCTACCTCAGTCTTTTTTATTCCCTCTTCCTCAGCTGTCTCTACCTGTCTCTGACACACCTCTCCCTCTCTACCTGGCCCTCTCTCGTTCTACGGCTCCGTTATTCTCCCCTTTCCATCTTTGATTTACCTGTCTCTGCACCTGAATCTTTTTCTTCTACACCTCACTTCTTTGTCTACCCTTCACCCCTCGCTACCCTTCTGTTTGCCTAACTACGGTCTTTATCCGACCCACCTACCAGTGCCTCTTCCCATTTTTATTTTAGGACTGGTGCACTGCCAGCCAAAGACAAAGAGATAGAAGACAATTCCCTTAAAATAGATTAGTAGTAGCATCAAAACCAGCTGTTTCCAATATCACACATGGCGATAAAATGTGCTTGAGCTAGATGACCGCTGCTACTGACACCTGAAGTTCAAAGGTTTTAATCCCGGCAAGGCAAAGACTGTCTCTCATCCATCCAACCAGGATAAAAAGAATGCCAATTATTTATAAAGGTTCAGTAATAGAATATCTTCAATGTCAGATATTAACAAAGTTGGTCCTTGGGACGCAAAAGAGGGGGCGATTGATTCATTTGCAAAATAAGAGAGCATATCTGTGAGAAGTTGGCCTGATATGTAGTGTTTCCAATTCTGGAACCACTGGGTATCAGTCCAAACAAACCCCAAAGATGTCAGGTTGTAAGTCAACCTTGTAGACAAGCTATCCTAGTGGTAGCATGGACTAAGCAGCCTTAAAGGCTTAACTTAAGAGGTCGTGTTAAGCGAGCTTGTTTTACCACATACAATCCTGTAATCAAATGAAAGGACACCACACAAGTATATATTGTAAAAATATATGTATTTATTTCTAAATTACTCCCCAGTACTCTTTATGAGGAAAGGGGCACAAGCGTTAAATCAAAAGCACTGTTAAACATATAAAGTTGGCACAATTATGGCTGAGGGCGGGGGGCCACTCAGACCATATACTAAAAAAATGGTATAAGTAACACTTATCGAGCAATGGTTAGGCCTAGGGCCTAGAGATTCGCTGGGAGCAGTCAGGACAAGCAATGAAGAAGTCGGGAGTAGCCCACAGGAGACGGGTGCAGCACGGAAAGTGCGGCGCGCACCAATGTAAAGTCAATGGTGCGTAAAAGTTAGTTAAAGTGAATTAAATGATACTTCCGCTGAACCTAGGAACACAAAACTTTAGACACAGACCCTAGAGGTGTGTACCAGTGTAAGGACACCGGCGTTGCAAAGTTACCTCACCCACAGGCCGTGGGTGCACAGGGTCGAAGTGGCGTCGGGTTCTGTCACGCAGGTTCTTGGTGCTTGGAGCTGTTGCAGCTGCAGGCGCTGTGAAGCAGAAGTGTCCGGTGCGATCCGAGGGTGGATCGAAGTAGAAAAGTACCTGAAAGCAGAGGGGACAGAGTCTGGGTCACTCAGCAGTGACCAGGGTGGAACCAGGACGGAACCAGGCAATGTCGGGCGCAATCAGGCGGTTGTCGATAGGCTTCTCTCCGCTGTCACGTGGGCTCTGGGGCATCTGCGACGTCCAGGAGCAGGTCACGATCTGTCCCACGTAGGCTCTCGCCGTCAGCACCGTCGGCTTCAAGATTGCAGCAAACAGCACTTGGCAAAAGCAATCCACGCGGAACCGGGAGATTGCTTATCACTCGAACCAGGAGGGTCAGAGTGGGTGCTCCTTTTCACAGGAGCTGGTGCAGATCTGGAGCAACCAGAAAAGCAAGTCGTATTTCAAGTTTCGTCGGCACAGGGGCCACAAGCCAGCTGGCAAGTGACCGGGCCAACGCGTCGAGCGCACACAAGCAGAAGGGCCCCACGCAGCACTCGTCGAGTGTGGAGGGGTGAGCTTTGGTGCAAGTGGAGCTCGGGGCTGGGGCTTCTCAAACCCCGGTGCACAGCTTCGAGGGTCACTCGTGGGCTGCACGGTCAGCGTCTCGTGGCCTTTTCAAGATGGCGTGCCCCACGCTTCCGGTCGCCTCCACGGGTCTCAGCTCTGCAGGGACTGTGGATCGGGCAGGTAGAAGGCAGGCAAGCTTGATCTCGTCGATCTCTGTCGCTCGAGTTCCGGCGGGAACTGCAACAAAGCAAGGGTCGAGGGCTGGATGGTGCCTGTTTGCACAGGGTGGTCACTCCTTGACCACAAGGGAGATTCTTCAGTCTTCTCACGTCGTGTAGAAAGTCGAAGGGTCCAGATTTCGTTTCTTATGTTTCTTCAGGATGATCTGAAGTCCGTTGGGACTGCTCCCCCTCTTATTCGAATCTAGGGGGTTGGACATCCTGCTAGGTCCCCTCCTATGGGTGGGACCCAGGAAGGGGGTGGTTACACCCCTCTCCTTTGATCCTGGCCGCGCTGGGACAGGGGCTGGGAGGCCCCAGAACCGGTTTGGCCGGATCCTGCAAGGGGCAGCCTTGTGCTCCCCAGGCAGTGTCTGGTTTCTTTGAAACCTCCCTACTCCAATCCACTATCTCCTGTCTGGGGTGGTTTGACACCGCCCTGTGACAGGAAACTCTTTGTCCAGGCCTCCTCTGCCGGGTTTCGGTCAGCAGCAGGAGGCCAGACCCGTGTCTGTGGCAGGGGCATCCATTTTGTGGATCTGAGGCTCATTTTAAATCAACCGCGTTTCAGCAAAGTAACATGTCTTCTCCCTCTAGAAGGGTGGAATGCTACCCCCGTCGCCAGAACTGGCGAGGGGGTAGTATTCCAATTCGTATGACACCTTACACGACATGTTTTGATAAAGCCAAACCAAAGTTGCTATATAACCGCGAGGATTATAAGGCGCTTAAGAGTATATGGTATGGCATTATCCCGGATCAGCTTAGGGAGTTGTTCCCGACAGCTGCAGACAGGCTCAGCTCATGCCAGAGCTCCATCTCACATAAAACCACGCACTCTGCCTCCAGGATTGATGAGGCCTTCCATAGGAGTGGCTCACAGGTTATATATGTGTCCAGATATAGGTTTAGATATAGGTATACTATATCTAAGCAAGGGGTGATTACACCCACTTGCCCCAGCTGAGTGTTCAGCCAGTTGTGTCAATTTAGATAGCCAGCCAGGGGTGGCAAAAGATATGCTGCAGCCCCTGGTAGGCCTTGGATGCACCTATGCCCTGGGCACCTATAGTGCACTGTACAGGGGCTGATAAGGTGACCCAAGCCAATCTAGTTATGCACCTAGGGTACATGGAATCCATTTTACAGAGAGAGCAGATAGCCTGGGGCCCTGATTAGCAGGGAACCAGGCCAACTAAGTCGAAAACCAGCTAAACACAGGGCAAAAAAATCTGGGGTAACCATAGTCAGGTAGCCACCTTCCTACAATATCAATATGTGGTAGCCGAGGGTGAGCCACTGAAAGTGTAAGCCAAGCTCAATTCAAGCTCAAGCCGTTATTTGCAATGCAATAGGTAGTGCATTTATGAGAGTTTAAATTATTGGCATTGTATATGACAATGCCTTTTATTTATGTTTAAAAACAAAAACAAAAATAAAAGGCATTTATTTACAATGCTAATAGGTCAAACTCGCATTATTAAAGTTTGAGCTATTGCTGTTGCGTTCTTTAGCAATGCCAATAGCTCAAACTTTAATAATGCGAGACCTATTGCATTGTAAATGCTTGTCTATGTATGCTGCAGAATACAGCACACATAGAAAGAGGAAACAATGAGGAGAAATGAACATATTTCTCCTCGTTACGCACCATCTTGTGATGCGTACAGATTTGGCGCTTCCCTGGGTGTACATGACTTTGTAAATCTGAATCGGAGTCTAATTCCATTGGTGTTGCATGGGGAAAACCCACTGCAACGCCCATAGAATGCCTCTGGGGCGCAGAGTAAGGTGACACAGCGATTTGCACTGCATCACCTTAGTCATGTTTTATGAGGCCACTCAAAGACATGCAAGGTAGATTTGCGTGGCATCTAAATCGAAATGAGAGCTACTCATCCGAAGTATGTTAGGCAGGGAGTCGGAGTGAGTTACATCACACACATATTCTATAGAGACAATGACTCATAAATGTGAAAGTCAATATATAGGAAAATATACTCAAGACATTGAGAGCTATAAGGTGTAAGAGTCAGATAAATAATAATAATAAAGGAATTTATAAAGCGCATGGTTACGCCATCTCGGCGTGTTCCCGCGCTATGGTGAGAGAAAGTGGCAACGGCCCAACTCCAAGGCGCTCAACCTAACTTAGCCAGAGAACAAGTGGGTTTTAAGCGTCTTCCTAAACCTAACTTCCGAAGTCTCCATCCGGAGATTTGTAGGGAGTTTGTTCCAGTTCTGAGCTGCCAAGACCCGGAAGGATCTACCTCCCATTCTGGCCTTCTTCACTTTAGGCACCATCAACAGGCCAGTCCCACTAGATCTCAGGGACCTTCCAGGCACATAGCTGGTGACAAGGTCCTTCAGATACAAGGGGCCTATGTCTTGGGTGATGAGATGGCATGTACATAATGCTTTAAACATCACTCGCTTCCTAAATGGTAGCCAATGCAAAGTATCCAGGGCTCTTTTAGAGGCTGCCCTCCAGGCTGCGCCAGTACCAGTCGCGCAGCGGCGTTCTGCACCACCTGCAGTCTCCAAAGGCATTTAGCAGTAGCGCCCAGATAGAGGATATTGCCAGAGTCTATGCCAGATGTAATGAGGGCGTGCACCAACGTCTTCCTAGCCTCTATAGGAAGGAGATCCATTGTTTTCCGTACATTTTTGAGGACTCTGAAACATTTCCCCACTACACGTCTAGTGTGTATTTCATAGGAGAGACTGGGTTCCAGCCAGACTCCAAGATCTATTTTTGCCAGGGTACACGGTACCGGAGTGGGGCCCAAACTCGGAGGCCATCATGCCGACGTCCAACCCGATCATTTCCCCCCACCACAAGCACCTCAGTCTTGCTGCCATTTACCTTCAGGCAATTCTTAGCCATCCAGGAGGCAAGCTCCTGCATGCATGCCCTGAAATTAGAGGCAGCAACATCCGGTGCCCAAGATAGGGAGATCACCAGCTGGGTGTCGTCGGCATATGAGACAAACCCTACTCCAAAACCCTGCGCTATCTCCACCAAAGGAGTCACATACAGGTTAAACCGGGTAGGGCTCAGGGCAGAGCCCCGAGGAACACCTTGTTCCAGCTTGATATCCTTGGAATAGTGCGCCCCCTGTCTGACCTGAAAGCTTCGCTCTACCAGGAATGATTTCAGCCTTTTCAGAGCCGGGCCAGAGACACCGCTTTGTTCAGACACTGCAGCAAGGTGTAATGTGCCACAGTGTCAAAGGCAGCGCTTAGGTCCAGCATAACCAGGGCCATAGTGTGCCCAGCGTCTGCCCCCTGTCTAATGGATTCCGTGGCCAGGAGTAATGCGGACTCCGTAGAATGAAAAGCCCGGAGTTCCGATTGGAACGGGTGCAGAAGGCTAGATTCCTCAGCATAGGTCATCAGCTGTTGATTGACCACCTTCTCTGCTATTTTGGCCATGTATGGCAGAAGCGAGATAGGTCGCAGATTTTCTAATATGTCTGGGCTGATGTTCGGCTTCTTCTGGAGTGGGAGAACAATGGCTCTTTTCCACCTGCCTGGCACCGTATGAGAACTAAATGAGACCTCCAAAACATACCTAATATAGGGCTCAAGAATTTCTATACTTCCGCCCAATAGCTTGGGTGGGGCGGGGTCTCTGGGTGAACCAGACTTAATGCTGAGACAGATTTTCCTGAGAAGCTCTGGGGAGGGAATAGTGAAATTATTCAATCTCTGACCCACCTCAGCTTCCCCAGTCTTTTCCTCAAAATCCACACCACTCATTCCAATCCCTGGAAAGGAGGAGTACATTTTCTCAAATTTATCCACGAAAAAGTTTGCAGTCCGGTTGCATGACTCGGCCGAGCCAGCTACTGGTGCGGCGGTAGCTGCGAGGGGAGAGATCTCCTTATAGATTTTAAAGAGTTCTTTGGTGGAATTTTCCGCAGACCCAATTCTAGCCTGATAGTAGGTAGCTTTTGCCCGCCTAATAAGACCATAGTATTTTTTTCGTTCCTCAGTATATTTCACTTTATCATGGCACAAAAATCCCTTTCTCCACTGCCTCTCCAGGCGTTTACATTCAGCTTTTGCAAGATGCAGAGCTGATGTGAACCAAGGTGCAGATTTCTGAGCCCTACCCGTAGATTTATTAGAGAGCAACGGGGCCACCATATTAAGAGCATTGTCTATGCGCCTCTCCAGGTTCAAACAGGTAGTTTCAGTATCTGTCCCCCCTGGGGGCCCGCCCATAGTCAATGCTCTGTTAAAATCATCCTGCGCGAAATTTTTCCATTTCCTGAGTGGGTGATTGCATGACACTTTTTCCAAACCTCCAGTCTCTGGCACCCTCACCTCAAAGAGTATCAAACAATGAACCGACCAGGGAACCCGGAGGGGGGAGGAAGCTCCTGCATCCTCCCAGCTAGCAAACACAGGATCTAGAAGGTGTCCGTGCTGATGTGTAGGAGCACAGGATTTCAGGCTCATATGGAGCGATAGAAGGTCCTGACGTAGGTTAGAGACCTCCTTATCCAAAGGATCCTCCCAATGCAGGTTCAAGTCACCCAATACCAGAAGCTCATCATATCTTAAGGCCAAGTGGGCGATCCCCTCAACCAGACTCGGGAGGAAACGTGTTGGAGGACCGGGAGGTCTATAAACTAGGAGCCCTTTCACCGTAAAATTAGCATTATTTTAAGCGTAAAAGAACCCGCCTCACTTTCACAAATCATGGATGGTTCGAGAAGGCACTCAAGGGGGGGTTTAAAGATGACTGCTATCCCTCCTCCTCTGCCTGTCGCCCTATCCATTCTGGCTATAGTATAGCCAGGGGGAAGTGCCTCTTGGAAATCTGGCTCAGAATCATTATCCAGCCAGGTCTCCGTAAGAAACAAAATATCAAACTTATTCTCAGGGAGCAGGTCATAGATTTGAATTTTGTGTTTACATAAAGATCCACAATTCAATAGCCCGCAACAGAGGACAGCACTCCCTGACTGCCTTAGGCGATCAGTTTTTCACCTGAACGAGCAGTGACAGCAGGCCTCATCTAGGGTGCCATATGGATGTCATCCATACTGGTAGGCAGTGGTGTAGCGTGAGCGGGGCCACAGGGGTGGTTGCCCCTGAGGCAATATTCTTAGGGGTGCAAAATTTAAAAGAAAAAAACATTTGTGGTGGAAGGGACTCGAGTCACGTCAGTACTGGTTATGTTAACTTGCTCGCCTTTCCCTGCAGAAGTACTGCACAGAGCTGTGCCCTCATGCATCTCTCAAGGCTTTGGGGCAGGTGGGAGCTGCTTGCGCTGTTTCCGGGTGGTATGAGAGCAGCGTCGTCCAGTGTCAAAACAGTGGAACATCTCTTGTGGTACCACAATTCGTTTCTGCTTTTTGGCAGGCAGAAGGAGCATTTCAAGCCCGAGTTCTGCGCTTGGGGCCTGACATCATGTGTCGATTTGGGATGGTGAGTTGAGTCACCCAGGGGTGTAGCATCCATTCATTCTTTCATCCATTATTCAGTCTTTCACCCTCCATTCTGTCCTTCCATCTGTGTGCCCAACCATTTCCAATCCTATCCATCATCTATATTTCCATCCATCATTTTACTCATCTATCCCTCCATCTACCCTTTCACTCATTCATCTATCCATTCACTCATCCATCCATCCAACCATTTACCTCTCACCCATCCAGCCATTCTTTCACTTATCCATCCATCCATTCACCAAGTCACTCATACGTCCATCCATTGACCATTTCACTCATTCATCCATCCTTTCTTCCAGCTCTTCACCTTCCCTTTCACTTATCTATGCATTGTTTCACTCATCCATCCTTACATCCTTCTTTTCACTCATCCATACACCCATTCGCCCCATCCATCATGTCAATCATCCATCCATACTTTTACTCATCCATCTTCCTTTCTCTCTCCATCCCCCTTTACACTTAGCCATTCTTTCACCCATCCATCCACCCAACAATCCATCCACTCATGAATCCATCAATTGACCCTATCACTCATCCATCCATCCTTTCTCTCATCCATCCACCATTTCACTCATCCATCCATCCTTTTGCCCATCTACCCTCCCCTTCACTCACTCACTCATCATCCTTACATTCACTCTCTCACTCATGCATTCATCCATTCACCCTTTCACTTATCAATTCATCAATCATCTATCCATCATTTCACTCATCCATCCACCCATTCACTCGCCCATCCTCCACCTTTTCACTCATCTATCCGTCCTTTCACTCATCCATCCACCCTTTCACTCATCCATCCACCCTTTTGCCCATCCATCCAACCTTTTACCCATACATCACTGTTCCACCCATACATCCACCGTTCCACCCATACTTCTAATTGTTTACCCTTTCTCTCATGCATCCTTCCACCCAGTCATCCATCCATCCTCCCTTTATCCATACATCCATCCTCCCATTATCCATCCATTTACCCTTTCACTCATCCATTCATCCCTTCACTAATCCATCCAGCCATTCACCCATTCCTTCACTTACTTACCCACCTTTTCACATTAGTTATGAGCTGAGCCTTAGTCTGCAGAGTTGCAGACAGAAGAGACCCATCAAGAACTTCACCCTTGCTGTTGTTCCCAAAGCAAGGCTGGGGCGGGGGATGGTTCACTATGCCCCTATATAGAGGCAATCTGAAACCTTGGAAGTCATCAGTCATGCATGATGCACAGTGCCAGGACGTGAGACGACTGTGACATGGTATTGTTTCCAGGGCTTTAAGTTGGTTGAAAAAACGTGGGGGTCTCTCCAAATGTTATGTAAATAAATCGTAAATCATACGTTCTTATATAGTGCCTTTCACCATAAGGTCTCAAAGCGCTTGCTTTGGAGATTGCGAAACAAACTGTGGATTCAATCGGCACACGGAAAACAAAACGGACAAGAGGTAAGCAGGACTTAGCGAATAATTTCCCCGATTCTGTCAAACTCGAAAAGCGGGAATGACAAAGTTTGACGCTTTGCTCCATTTTCCCAGGCGCCTGACACACATCGCCTGTAAACAGCCCCTGCCAGACCGGAGAACCATTAAAAAGAAAAACAAACCATGTTTTGGTAAGACACGCAGGGCCAGATGTAGGTAGGCTTTTACCGGGTGGTAACGGCCGAATTCGGCCGTTACCACCCGGTAAAAGCAATTTGACATGTAGGTCCCTGTAATTTACAGACTCAGTAAATTTACCGATAGGTAAATTTACCGAGTATGTAAAATACCGAGTCGGTAACATTATGGATACCGGTAAATTGGTATGTAGGTGGGACTCTTCTGAGTCCCACAAGCAGTACAAAATCGGTATTTTACCATCAAATAATACTTGATGGTAAAATACCGTTTCAGGTGTGCATGCACATGTGTGCATGCACACCTATGCCATATGACAGGCAGACCTGCCCTTAGGGCAGGTATGCCTGCCACATGGCACCCGAGCCTCTTTTGGGGGTGCCAGAGGGTGTCAAAGTGACACCCCCTGCACCCTTGTGGCTATCGGTATTTACCGATGTGGTAAATACCGACCGGTAAATGCCCGTTCATTCCTATGGGCTTCAAAGCCCATAGGAATGCATGGGCATCAACTGGTCGGTATTTACCGCATCGGAAATTACCGACTGTTTCCGATTCGGTAATTGCACATCTGCAATTACCTACATCTCGGTATTTTTATTTTCCGACCTCTGAAATACCGAGTCGGTATGACTCGGTATTTAAGAGGTCGGAAAATAAAAATTACCTACATCTGGCCCGCAGTCCTTTAACCAAGAGCTTAGCAGCTACCAACACGGCCAGCACTGCATTAATTACACACTTGTTATCTCTTACAGAGAGAAACGCGCAAATACATAACTGTGAGTACAATTGAAGTGGTGATGTTTTTGAATGTGGTAGATTGTATGCTTTAAGATCAGAAACAACAAGATTATGTTTATTCATCATATAGGTGGTCCCGCTTCACGGTTTTTCTGATAAAAGAAGGATTTGTCTGACATTTGGAGAGGTAAGACGTAGAGAGGTGGCTATTGAGCCTATGACAGTTTCATTCAATAACTATTACTATTAGAGGTCCCCTCTCTTTTCATTTACAGTCTATGGTCCTGACGAGAACTCCGCATTAAAGAGAGTTCGAAACGCGTAGACCTTGACATATAATCTTGTTATGTTGAAACCATAAGAAAATCCAAACAATATTCGGATTATATTGATTTATGCTTAAAAGTTGTATCTATGGTTTCCATTTGTAAAAAATGTATATAGAATTGCACAAAGTACATCTTTTTCTGATATTGGTGTGTTAGAAGTATGAATGTGTGAGAAGTATGCTTGTAAAAGATCTTTAACGTGAATGTGTTTGATTGAAACAAATGGGGAAGTTCAATAACAAGTGATTAAATGTTTGTTTATGTGATGTGTTTTTTTGATATGCCTCGTTGAAATATTTAAAATGTGAAAAAAATCAAATACAAAAAAGAATATCTAAAATAAAATAAAAAACTGACAGATTGATTCAAAAAGCAGACAATTCTCACATAGTGTTTTTTTCATGTGTGAGCAAGACAAATAATTTAGGGAGTGACATTGGCAGCATTGGTATTCTTCTTTGTGATACATAATTGGCAGGACTTGGCCTTGCTGCTTGGGAGTCCATACCCAGTGGTGTTTAGTTATTGCTTTGGGAACCCGTCCTGGCCTTTCCCTGTGAGATTACCCCTACTGGGTATCCCCAAGGTGAAGACCAGGCATCCCATCACGGTGGGGCCGTAGTGGAGATTAAGCAAGCTATTGCCCAGAGTTGCAGAGTGTGAACCCACGATTCGTGTAGGCACCGAGGCGAGAATTCTCGAGTCCGTGGACATTTTGAGCTCAAGGCCCAGCCGCGTCGGGGATTGAACCCTGGTCTGACCTCTGCATCAGGGACTGCCTCCTCTAACCGGTGAGCCACACTTCTCTTATGTTCGATGTAATTAAGGGCGTGGCTTAAAACACAGTAGCTGAAAATCTGTGGTTAGCATAGTGTGGTGCCCGACTAGTATTCTGCTACTTCTGTTATTGCATTCAGATATATAGTACATACAAAAAGCCAGGACTATTGGCTTTGTCAATGGTTTTCACCTGCATAAAATAAAAAAGCAGCAACTATGGCGTCCTTGTATGTAATACCCAAAATGCTTCACTTCTAAAATGAGGAGACTGTGAAAGACCCATAACCCCTTATTTTTAACTTCTTTCGCTGGCTTCTTTACATGAACTGGATTCTGTACATTTCTTTTATTTCGTGAGGTGCAACATTTTACTTTATGTACTGTGAAAACAAAATCCCATTCCCTTGACCGAGGCAGGAGGAGGCCCATCATGCTTTAACAGCCCAGACTGGCCCCCTGTCATTCTGTATGTGACAATCATCAGCCGCATAGAGAATAACAATGCGAGGAGTGGGGCTGTTCTTGTGCTCAGATGAAGAATGCGAGGCGCCCCCATCAGGGAGATGAGGCGTCTCGCAGGGGAACAGATACCTTCCCCAATGCCTAAAATGACGTACAAACCAGGTTAGTAAGATGGAAAGGTCCCCTGACCCGAGTTGTCTATGGCAGTGTGGGGACGTGGGTACCTTCTACCACACATTGTGGGGCTGTATGAAACTGGAACCATACTGAGAGACAGTGATGAAGACCATTGCAGAGGTAACAGGGAAACAAGTCCCGCTGGAGCCTAAGTGTTGTCTTTTGAATGTGTGGGGACCTACGGACCTTACACATGCCGAACGACAATGGGCAACGACAGGCATGATGATAGCCAAGAGGAACATTGCGCAAAAGTGGGGGGCCGAAAATATACCATCTGCGGTGCAATGGAGTAATGATATGGATGTTGTTATGGTAGAGAGAAGGACACATTTATTAATAGGAAATGTCCCAGAAAATGGAGTAGAATATGGGGAAAAGGGAATATGTATAGAGGAGATATACGCACCCCACCCCTCCCGAGGAGGAAAGTAACTCGGATGATAACGTGTAATAATGTAGAGGGTGATTGTGAAGTCATACATTTCAAAATGTAATGAAATAACTATAATGAAATGTTTTGCAGATGATAAATTGTACATGCAGACCTTTGTTGTTTACAATAAAATTTTAATAAAAAAAAAAAATTACGTACAAAAGGCGTCCTTAAAAGGGATCATCCCGGACAATGGACTGAGATCCAAATTAGGGCGACCCCTGAAATTTACGGATGGTTAGTCACCCTACTTGAAGGTCAGGCTGGCAGGCACCAACTCCAGCCCGGGCAGCCCAGCCGACGGGGGGAGGGGAGGGTGTTGTGTTCGTATGACATCTCGTGCACAGACTCGCGCTCTGCTCGTGAATATATTTATCTTCAAATGCTTGGTATTCACGTGCACGGACTCGCACTCAGCTCGTGAGTGTGTTTACCTTCAAATGCTTCCCGTGGTATGTATCCCTCCTACTGTATATCCCTCGTGATATGTATTCTTTCAAATGCATGTTTACTAGGTATGTATTGTGTTATACAGTTATTATGATTCAGTTACTGCTGTTACATGGAGCCATCGGATGTATGCCGGGGATTGCCTCCTAACTTGGAATAAACTTATCTTTTACTACAACTGTATTCCTGGAAACTGATTTAACAATTTGGCGACGAGACGGAGCTTTTACGAACCTATTGGAGGCATTTCCTGACATTTCATCGCTAAAATTTTCGATGGATTTTTAATCACGGTACTGCATACTTTTTCATGTTTTATCGCTTCAACGTTAAGAAGATTTGCTTACAGATCATCGGACTTTCTCCGATCCATTACGATTTAATTTTTAAGCTTTTTAATCTTTCCTACGCACCTTCACTGTCTGATGTCCAGTTTCCTGCTGCGCTGTGTGTGAGCTCACACTTTCCTATTGGATGATTGCGGGCGGAAGAGGATTGAATGCGGAAAAGGATTAGCGCATTTCCGTTAGACGCTACTCTTCGTCTATTTCAATCAAAATTGAAGAGGTGACTTTCAGTTTTCCCGTTTTCAAGCTTTGTGTATAAAAAAAAAAAGCGAAAACAAACGGTGAGAGTCACTTCACATTCAGTGAAGCGTGAGGAAGAAAGAAATACTTTAAGTGACGCGAAGGTTGAATGGAAAGACGAGGAACATGAAGGTTACACAGAATGACGCTGTTCTTCTGGAAAAAAACTGATTGACTCGTTTTTTTTTCTCCATTTCATCAACTTTCCACAAGTACTTTAATTTATCCTTATTGAACTTCACCATTTTTTAATTCTTAATTTGAGAGCAAAGCATTTATAATTCTTATTCTTATCCTTATTCATATTCTTGTTGAAAGTTTGCTTACTATGTGTGCGCAAGGGTATACTCTCTCCCCACCACAAAGCTACTGGTCAGCAGGGAGTTCTCCTTGTATGCCATGGATAGAATGGAAGGCATACTTCTTAAATTATATAGAAACTTTAGATGCTAATGGGAAAATGAAGGCACCTGAAAAAAAAGGTATTTTCCTACATTCACTTGGACCAGAGGGTCTAAAAGCATTCAATCAATTACCTATTTCACAGGAGAGTGGAGATATGAATGTCTTTGATAAAGCCATTTATGACTTTGATAAATATTGTTCTCCCAAAGTGTGTATAGGAATTTCTAGATTTAAATTTTTCCAAAGGAAACAGTTAACTGAGGAATCTGTTGACAATTTTGTATCTTCTTTAAAAACTCTGGCATTAGATTGTAAATTTGGCAACTTACAAGAAGATTTAATTAGAGATCAAGTTGTCATGCATTCAAAAAATGAAACCATACAGGAGAGATTGTGGATAAATGGTGATGAGAATTTAGATTTTATTTTGTCCATTGTCAGAAAAGCAGAACTCTCTTGTAGGAGTGCACAACAAGTCAAAGGTAAAGAAGTTTCTGTTAGTAAAGACATCGTATCAAAGATTAATCAAAAGTATGATAACAGAAATAGAGATCTTTCTAAAAAAAGACAACCTGTTCCTACCAAAGGAAGTTCTGATGATCCAAAAAATAATTTAAGGTGTTTTAGGTGCAATAGCAAGTCACATTTGGCCAATAACAAAATTTGTCCAGGTCTAAAACAGAAATGTTCTAGCTGCGGTTTAATGGGTCATTTCACCTCTGCGTGTAGAAGGGGTAAAACTAATCAGAAAGTAAAATGCATTGAGTTAAGTGACTACAGTGATGATGAAGACTCTAATAGTTATTCTAACAACTGTTCTTTTGTTCTTAATATAAAAGATTCTGTCGTGCTGAATGTAAATGACACCACCATTAAGAAGAAACCCCTATGTGATATGACTATTGGTGGTGTAAAGATCAATATGTATGCAGATTCTGGATCTCCTTATTCCATTGTGTGCGAATCTGTTTGGAATAAGTTGTTTGTGCCCAGATTAGGCAGTTATCTAGAAGAAAGTGACATCAATCCAGAAGGATATTCTGGCGGTACAATAGACATCTTAGGGTTCAGGACTCTAGTCTTTAGATTTAAAAATAGGAAATGCATTGCAAAGTTGTATGTCTCAAAGAAAGGACCTTCAGTGCTTAGTTGGTTTGATTTTGGTAAACTTGACATCATTCTTGATCCTAACAGTCCTAACCCTGTGATGTTGGTTGATGAACAGAATGGAATTGCTTCACTAATGTTAAGCAAATTTCCTAATGTTTTCTCAAAAGGCATTGGGAGATTAACCAACTTTAAACATGAGATTCGATTAAAGGGGAATTCTTGTCCTAAGGTGCACAAGGCAAGAAATATACCTTTTGCTGTCAGAGATGAAGTAAAAAATGAGTTAGATGGTTTAGTGGAAGGGGGGATAATAGAAAGAATCGAATCATCTGAATGGGTTTCGCCCATAGTTGTTGCCAGACGGGCCAATGGTAAGGTGAGGCTCTGCATTGACCTGCGTCACCTCAACAACAACATCATTGTAGATCAGTTTCCCCTTCCCCGCATTTCAGAAATGCTATCTGTGATTGGTGGGTCTAAGTTTTTCTCAACCATAGACTTATCTGCGGCCTACCACCAGATAGAACTTAGTGACAAGAGCAAAGATCTAACTGCATTCATTACACCTTTTGGTTGCTTCAGATTCAATAGGATGCCTTTCGGTTTGGCATCTGCAGCGGCCATTTTTCAAAGAGTGATGCAGGATATCTTAAAGGACTGTAAACATGCTATTTGTTTTCAGGATGATATTTTGGTATTTAATGATGACAAAGATAAACACATTTCTGCTTTAGAAGATGTTTTAGGTGCACTTAATGCACATGGCCTCACTATTAAGCATGAAAAATGTAAATTTGGTGTTAAATCTGTGAATTATTTAGGACATGAACTATGTGAGGAAGGTATCAAACCCAAACCTTCTCTCTTAGAAGCCATTAAGTCTGCACCTCATCCTCAGTCTAAAGATGACGTTAGGTCATTTTTAGGGTTAGTGGAATTTTATGCAAGGTATGTACCTGATTTTTCGTGCAGGACATACAGCATTCGGCAGTTAATCAAGAACAAAGTTGCTTTTGAATGGACCAGTGAATGTGAGAAGGAGTTTTGTGATGTGAAGGGTGCCATTTGTTCTGCCTGTGCTCTGTCCTGTTTTGATCCATCTTTACAAAACATTATTACCACTGATGCTAGTTCGAAGGGGCTAGGAGCTGTATTCACTCAAAAGACTAAGGATGGAAAAGAGGTCATTATAGCTCATGCTTCTAGGGCTCTTACTCCTGCTGAAGAAAAATACTCCACAATAGAAAGGGAGACTTTAGCGTGCATATGGGCTTTGGAACATTTTAGGGTATTCATTTGGGGTAAGGAATGTGTCCTGAGAAGTGATCATAAACCTCTTGTGCGTCTTCTTACCACTGAAGGAATGTTAAGAGCCTCGGCTCGCATTGCACGTATGTCCATGCGCTTACAGGATTTCATCTATGACATACAATATGTACCCGGAAAAGAAAATGTGTCTGCTGATTTCTTGTCAAGGATGCCTTTACCTATTCAAGAGGATTTGTATAATGAGTGGGATGATTTTCAAATTGCTTTGATTCATGATGAAGGGCCCATTCCCATTGATCAAACAATGTGGAAAGAGAAATCTGATGTTGATGGAATTTTAAAAAATGTGGCGGAATATGTTACAAGTGGTTGGCCTGATAAAAAGCATTTAGATCCTAGTTTGAAGAGTTTCTGGGAAGTAAGGTCAGAGCTCTCATTTTGTGGAGACATTGTTAAGAGAGGTGAACGCATCATTCCACCTATTGGTGTGAGAAAAGTTATTGTTTTGCAAAGCCATGAAGGGCATAGTGGTATGGTCAGAACTAAACAACAAGTTAAGCGTTTATTTTGGTGGCCTGGGATGGACATGTTTATTGAACGAATTGTTAGGAATTGCGTGGTTTGTGCGAACTCTGACAAGTCTTTGGTCACACTTAAACCTAATATGGGTGTACACACTATTCCTGACAATCCATGGGAGACCATTGCTATTGACATTATGGGTCCTGTTGGTCATGATTCTAAGTATGTCATTGCAGCGATTGATGTTTTTTCTAAATGGCCTGTGATCAAAATTGTTCAAGGAATAGATACTGACTCAGTTCTTGGTTTTTTAGATAGAGTTTTCATTGAAGAAGGTTTACCACTAAGGATTATATCTGACAACGGTGTCCAATTCAATTCCAAGAAAGCCAATGATTATTTTACAAGGCTTGGCATAGTACATTCTACTACTTCCTTATATAATCCCAGTGGGAACGGAGTTATAGAAAGGTTTAATAGAGTTCTTAAGAGTGCCATACAGTCTGTTGGTAAAGATGATGAGAAATGGGAGATTGAAATCTTCAAGAAAATTTGGATGTATAGAACAACTATGAACTCAATGACAGGTTATTCTCCATTTGAAATCATGAGGGGGAGAACTCCTAGGACCAAGGTGAATCCATCATGGTTGGTGCAATCATCTTCCTCTAGTGTGGACCTGAAAAAAGTCAAAGAGAACCTTATTCGTACTCACTGTTCTAGTAAAAAGTATTTTGATGAGAAGTGTGGTTCTAAAATAGATCCTAAAGTTGAAGTTGGGATGATGGTGAAGGTTAAAAAACCTTGGAAGGTCAAGAAAGGGGAAAGTACATTTATGGGTCCCTTTGAAGTCATTGAGGTCTTAAAGAATTCTGTAAGATTGTCAGACAACAGAGTTTGGAATCTTAGTAGAATTGCTATTCTTAAGGCTGACAAAGATGTTTATTGTAAAGAATCCACTTTGACAAACTCTGACCCTTTATATTTAGATGAAGATCTGTGTAGAGATGCTGTATTTGATGAGCCTTGTTGTTCTACCTCTGGCGTTACCAATTATAGTGGTGATGTGACACCTTGTTGTTCCAACCCCATCAATTCCAATCTGGGTACCTCCCAATCCCTTGCTGATAATGTCTCTTTACAAAAAAGGGTCACGAAAAAACCAAGGTGGCTGTCTGATTTTGTTGCCTATATGGTGGGAAAATTTTAAACATCATTTTTTTTATTATTATTATTATTTTTTTTTTGTTTGTCGTTCTTTTTTCTCTTTCTTTCATTTTATAAGGGAGGAAGGTGTGTTGTGTTCGTATGACATCTCGTGCACAGACTCGCGCTCTGCTCGTGAATATATTTATCTTCAAATGCTTGGTATTCACGTGCACGGACTCGCACTCAGCTCGTGAGTGTGTTTACCTTCAAATGCTTCCCGTGGTATGTATCCCTCCTACTGTATATCCCTCGTGATATGTATTCTTTCAAATGCATGTTTACTAGGTATGTATTGTGTTATACAGTTATTATGATTCAGTTACTGCTGTTACATGGAGCCATCGGATGTATGCCGGGGATTGCCTCCTAACTTGGAATAAACTTATCTTTTACTACAACTGTATTCCTGGAAACTGATTTAACAGAGGGCTGAAGCCCGTTCGGCCCATAGGGTGTTGTGGCCTGACCACATGTCTGTGGCACGGGGCACCTTGCATCAGTTGGCAGCATAAGACAGACTATCTTTGAATGTAGGCACAGGCTTACCCATGCGTACCCTCTGCCCTAGAAATCTACCCACGGCTCAGGAAGGGGTGGGAGATAGACATCCGCAAGTCTGCACTCGCCAGAAAATATTCAGACTGTCGTCTTTGGGGGGGTCTGAGTATTACAAACTGGGCAGGGTGACCAGGTTTTGAGAAGCAAAAAGTGGGACAGGTGTAACATAAAAGTAGGACTAAAGTCTTTTGTGTTACTTTTATGTCTGGCCTAATCAATGCATTTACAAGGGTACGTCATATAACATTAATTGTGGCAGGTCCTCCGCCCTGAACCCCTCGCCCTACTCCCACTCGGTCTTTCCTCAGCTTTCAATACACAGTCGACTTTCTCCTGTACTGCCTGAAAGAAACAGATAAATTAAATCACTTTGGAGGCATTTCTTGAAAGGAGAACATAGTTTAATTTCTGCTTTGCAGAATGACTTGACCTTTGTCCCAAAAACCGGGACATGTATTAAGAGTTAGAAAAGCATAGGGACGCCGGGATAGTCCTCTCAAAACCAGGACAGTCAGTGGAAAATTGGACGTATGGTCACTAAAGGGGGACTCCGCAGCCCTCCTCAACAGCAAGAAAGAAGTGAAGATATCCACTTTAAGATACCACCTCCCTCCAGGTTGTACCACCCCTCCAGTCCTGTGCATGTAACGCTCTTTCTACCATGAGCTACTATCACCATATAAGAAATTGTTTTGTTAGGATGTCTGGCATGGGGCTGGAATACACACCCTGCCAGTCAAAACCAGTTTACCCTCACTTTGAACCTTGGAAGAGAGGTTGCGACATTACCTCCCTTTTCTAAGTGTATCGTGACATAAAATGTCCCATACAGCTCCTTTCTGAGTAGGAGCTAGAGACCTATGTGGTATAGTTAGGCTTGACTGGGTTCTGGCACCGGCATGCGGGAGCTCTGGGCACAACAGTTGCTGCTCAATGTCTCTTCCCTATGGATGTACCCAAATAAACTCTGAATTAATTATCCTCCTCCTGTGTTGCGCATCACCATGCCCCAACTCTGTAGCCAGTACTTTCAAGCGCCCTGTACCCTCGCGGCCGGAATGGACCCGTATGTTGGCAGTTTCTCGCTACCGACTCTCCTTCTCCTGGGACCTGCATGCCTGACAACTTGTAGAACAATCACACAGTGTGAGGAGGGGGCGAGGCCTTGAAGGGGGTGGGCCAAGTTTGGAGAAATATCTAGGGGGCACTTTTTGAATCACACCCCACCGCCAAGCCCTCAATGGACGTCTTAAAGAAACAATGGTCCCGGACCAATTATTCAAGGAAGAGTTAGATTAACAGAGATATCAACCTATTTGAGCTTGCATTAATCGCTCCAAGACGTCTGTAAATCGTCAAAATAAATGTGCAGAAAAACCAATAAGTATTATTACAATATATTTATTTAGCCATTTAAAGGAACAATCATTAGAGGGTCAAGAAGGTAAGAGTATGTTCTAGGGAACTTGTAAGAAAGAGTGCTTAAGTGTATATATAGGAGTCAAGAGAGCTCAAAGTGTCTAGAATAGTAAAGGGCATATATTTACAAGACTGTACAAAACTGATATCCAATAAACAGATGCAACCTGGCCATATGCAAATTATTCATTCAAATTTGTAAGGAGAATTTCCTTAGGGCTGTAAACAGGGGAAATGGGGAAGGGGAAATTGGTCCAAGTGCGGTAGGAGTGTCCAAGGTATCTAAAAAAAACAAGCATTGGCATAGCCAATAGGTCTCGCCTTTGGGACCTTATAAGTGTTTAACCATGCAACAGTAATGTTGGTGCACCAAGGATATTGTGCTGCATAACTTAATACTTATAAGGTCCCAAAAGCAAAACCTATTGGCTATGCCAATGCTTGTTATTATGGGCATGTCTTAGTTTCACCTCTTCTACTGATCCATGTGTGGCTCTGCTTCCTGAAACTGTTACACAGAGGGAAAATGTGATATTGTATAGTATAATATCAAATGAAATTGTGATAATGCAGTAATAAACTGCACTGGAAAATGACATTTTCACTTATGGAATCTGCATACAAGTTTGTTATATATCGCAGTTTATACGCACTAAGGTATCAGGTACAAGTGAGATGGTAAATTCTGAATCGTGCACAAACTTGTGTTTGCACATATTAATTGCAATGACGAGTACTGGTATAAAGGTTGCATCAGATGCAATTTCCTGCTAGTAAAATTGGCAAATCAAACCTCACAAAATTGGCAATGTGCGTTAACTCGGGAACGCCTTCTTTTTGTACGTTATTCCAACTTCCCCAGACAAATTCTTGCCATTGTATGTTTTAACCCCACGTGGTAATTAGAGCACCAACACCCAGGAAATACAGCACCTCATGGTATCATTCCCAGAGGATGTGGATTAACGGCTGATCTCGAAGCTGGAGAATGGGGTGAAGTCTCGGCAGGGACGGTCAACATCCTGTGATTCTGAGCAAATCACAATCTCCCAGGGCATACCAAAAATGAATGTGTCCGTCTGTAATTCATGTAAAGCGCTTTGATACCTTCGGTCGAGTTCCCGCTATATGAAACTGTGAAAAAATTATATGGATATTGCAATGTGCAATTATTTTTCCATTCTCAGTTTTAAAACGATTTACTACCAGTCTCAATAGTGGGAATATATTTGTGAAGAAATTGCAGGACCCCTGACACAGTGTTACATGCTGCTGTAACTTTAAGCCACGGCTAAGGTGTAGTCATCAGATAATACGTCACTGATTCCAATGAGTGGCGATTCAGACATAAGCGGCGAGGGACAGGAAGTGACAGGCAATTAGTGAGGCCGGCAAAAGCAATCAGGATAAGAGATAGGCACATGAGGTGTAATTCTAGAGGGGTTCTGCAGAGTGTGAGGGGAAGGCATACAGGTGAAGAGAACACAACCTCGAGACACATCTTTTTTTTTTTTTTTTTTTATTTATCTTTATTCAAAAAATTTACCCCCCCCCCCCACATTTTTCTTTTACATCCAATATGTTTAAAACAATACACAGTCGTTTACACCAAGTACAGATTTGTATCAATAAACAAGTAAACAGAATGATAATAACCGAAACATCAATAAGGATGCCCAACGTATTTCAGGCAACCTTGAACAGTAGCAACAAAAAAAAAGACCGCTAAACTACAAAATATTGCATCTAATTTCTTCTTCATGACAGCTATTAAAGTTACTGATTTTCTCAGCTGCCATCAAGGACAGCTTTCCTACATTTCCAATTCTCAATAGGTAGCCAAATCTTACTCCCTAGAGCTTTTGCCTTCCTTCCTTTTCTGTCATATATGGCCCTTTCCAGGTTGTAAGTAGATAGTAATCTTGCTACCCACGTCAGGAATGACGGTGCTGTTTTCTCCTTCCATGCTTTAGCTACAATTATCCTAAATACCGCCGTGACCATGAATAGAAATTCTGGATAGATTGTATTTACATCTAGGCTTACGCCCAGGATTATAAGCTCCTCAGTTAAATTCGTTCGTATTCCCAAAGATTTATCCAGAAACTCTTCTATCGTCAATTTTAAAGTATACAATTGTGGGCAATTTGCAAACATATGAGTTATATTAGCCTCTGTGGAATTACATCTTGGGCACGTAATTCCAGAGGAGCCGCCCCAGCTGGCTATTCTGGCTGGTGTGTAATATAGTGAATATATTGTCTTATAGTGCTGAGTTTGAAGTGTCGCTGAACATAAAATAGTTCGACCATAATCTAAAGAGGTTTGTAAGTCTGCTGGTCTTGCCTTTATCTGTTCTCTCCATTTAATGCTGTATTTTTCTCTATCATCTACCTTGTAAACTTGGAGCTCTGCATACAACTGTCTTATTGAACAAGCCTGGCTGCTTCCCAAGTATTCCATTATCCTGCAACACTTCATCCCTCCTGCACCCCCTGTTTTAGTGTGAAAATAGCTCCTCACTTGAAGGTATTTGAAGAAGTTATTACCAGTTATGCTATACCTTTGCTGTATATTTTGATATGATAGCATTACCCCCTCTGCGTCCAGTAGGTCCCCCAGTTTCTTAATCCCTTTCACCTCCCATTCACTCATAACTGTGTCATGAAAGATTTCCCTTGGGAGATCATTGTTCATATAAAGCCTTACATACCTGTTGTATCTTCCCAATCCCAGTTTTTTCCTTACTGCTTTCCAGACTTTATAGATCGCACTCAGAGTCTTAAATTTTGTATGCTTAAAGTATGTGAAGTCCACTGTTGTCACTAAAGCATTTTCTGCCGCTTTACCTAGGAGAGCTTCATATACATTAGCCGGGCCCTTTCTTCCCACCTCCTCCTCCTGAGCACCTCCACCTAATAATCCTTTGGAATATTGTAGAGCCGTTGCCCAATAATAAAATCTAAAATCGGGTGCTCCCCAGCCTCCCCTTTCTCGTGATAGAGTTAAAAAACGGTATGCCCTACGTGTCTTCCCCTGTGCCCAAATTAATTTATTAATCGCTGATTCTATTTTATTAAACCATATACCTTCAAAAAAGAGTGGGATTGCCCTAAATAAATATAAGAATTTTGGAAAAGTAACCATTTTAACAAAATTGATTCTACCCATGAGAGTCAAGTGTAGATTGTTGACCCTCTCCAAATTGGTTTTAACTTTGTCTAGTATAGGTTCCATATTCAGCTCTACTAGTTTTTCCAGATCTGCCGTCACCTTAACACCCAAGTATTTTGTATCTGCAACAACTCTTGCGTCTGCAAATGCAGTATGTCTATTCAAAACTATTTGTGTTTTCCCCCTATTTATCGAATAGCCTGACACCTCTCCGAATTTTCTTGCCTCCTGTTCTATTTCAGCTAGCGACTCCTCTGGTATAGGTGTTATAACAGCCACGTCGTCCGCGTAAGCAAATATTTTGTATTCTTTTTCAAACAAAGAAACTGGCTTAATCCGCCTATTTTTTGTCAGCTTTCTCAGATAGGGATCTAGATAAATAGCAAATAGCAGAGGTGAGGCTGGACATCCCTGCCTGGTTCCCCGTCTGATCTGTACTGCGTTGGAGTATGACCTATTAATGCGTATCCTAGCGCTGGGATGTTTATATAGTGCCTGGATTGCAGTTATATATCTTCGACCAATCCCAGCCCACTCCATAGCCTTCCATAGATAGACCCAGGAGACCCTGTCAAAAGCCTTCTCAGCATCCAAAAATATAGCCGCGACAGGGTCCCCTGAGGCTGCTTCAGCGTCCAGAATTGTAATCAGCTGTCTGATATGTTCGGTAGTTCCTTTGCCGGGTATAAACCCATGCTGTGTAGGGGACACCACCTTCTCTATCACCTTACTTAATCTATTCGCCAATGCCTTAGAGAATATTTTTGCATCGGCATTGAGCAGTGTGATAGGTCTGTAAGAGCCCGGCTCAGTGGGTGGTTTATCTTTTTTTAATATGACAATTATATCAGCGCCCGCCCAAGATTTAGGAACTATTCTGCCTCCCTGTGCCAAGCTGCAAATGGACCATATGTCTTTAGCTAATACCTCCCAAAAAGTTTTATAAAATTCTACCGGGATCTGATCCTGGCCAGTTGCTTTACCAAAGGGTAAGCTAAATATTGCATCCCTTATCTCCTGTACCGTTAGCTGCATATCTAATTTTTCCCTTTCTTCTACGCTCAATCCGTCTTGTAAACCTTCCCTTAAATACTCCAGGCTTTTCATCTCTATCTCTCCGTCAATTTTGTCCTGCTCATAAAGCCTCTCGTAAAATCTTCTGAACACCTCCTGTATCTCTTCAACTTTATTAACAATTACTCCATTATCATCCTTAATTTCTTTAATCTCTCCTGCAGCTAACGTTTGCCTAGTTCTTATCGCAAGCAAGTGCCCCACCCTCTCGTTGTATTCATAGCATTTTTCTTTATTCGCTAAGTATTTTCTTGCTGTTTTATGTGCCAAGGTGGCCCCTGTTTCCGCCTTTCGCTCCTCTATAGCCACTAATATCTGGTCAATGGGCTCTTGTCTCTCTATTGTAGCTACTAGCATTTTCTCCAGCTCGATCAATGTTCTAATTTCCTCTTCTACCATCTCCTTTTCTTCTTTATTTCTACGTAATGTATAACTCAGCGTCTCCCCCCTTATTCCCGCTTTAAAGCTATCCCAGACCATATCTGCCGAGGCGGAGTATCTATTTATATCCCAAAATTGGGTCATCCATACTTTCATCCTTGCAATATAGTCCTCATCTTTCAGCAGACCTCTCTCAAAGGTCCAGGTTGAGTTAGCTTTTCCTACTTGTTTTGTCGTTGCTAGGCTCAATACCAGAGGGTTATGATCCGACATTATTCTCGGGAGACATTCTATTTCCGCCCTGCTAACTAGAGAGCTAGAAATAAAGAAGTAGTCTAGTCGAGCTACTGTTTGATGTGGTGCTGAATAAAACGTGCTACCAGCACCTATTGGGTTAAGTTCCAGCCATAAATCCACCATCGCATTGTGCCTGGCGAGGTTCTGTACTGCTTTATACACCTTCTTTTTCCTTCCCTGATATATACCTCCACTAGCATCCAATATTCCATTCAGCCCATTAATGTTGAAATCCCCGCAACAGATCACTGGCTCTGGCCACAGGGCTAGTTCCCTATCAATAAAATCTAATAATGTTGGGTCATCTTCATTTGGACCATATAGCGAGACCAAAGTGTATCTTACCCTAGCTACTTCTATGTCTAATATCACCCATCTTCCATCAGAATCCTCTTTTTTCTTTCTCACTAGAGCCACCCCTCTTCTGGCCAGAATTGCCACCCCCCTGTTTCTTCCCTCTTGACTTGTACTAGCAAGAATCTCAAATCCCATTTGACCACGTAAAAACCTTTCTTCAGCTGCTATATGTGTTTCTTGTATACAAGTTATATCTATTTTCCAGTAGCGCAACAATGAAGATAGCTTCTGTCTTTTTTCCATACTGTTAAGACCACAAATGTTAATCGACATTATCCTAACTGCCATACTACAGATTTAGGACTTGCCAGCTCCCCATCTACTTTTTTGACTTTTTTGTCTTTTTCTGTGCATTCTCTAAGTGCTACACACCAAATTATACAAGCTTTACAAATCTGTATCTTTTTAAACCACCACCATACACCCATGACTTCTTCACTTCCCTCTCCCCCCCCCTAAGCGCCCCCCACCCCGAAAGCCCCCCCTCTGTGACAGGCAAATAGGTCATCCCTGACCTATGCGTGTCCGCTTAGCACTGTAGAGTCGCCCCCCCTCCCCTGCCCTCATATAGCCTACTTCATTTTCTATCATGTAAACTCAGGAGTCCTACATTATTTCCTCCTATCCCCACTCTGTTCTTTTAGTTCTGTCAAAAATTCTCCCGCTTTTATTTCAGAAAAGAACATCCTAGTGCGCCCTGCTACTATGACCTTCAATTTCGCTGGGAACATTAAGTATGCCTCTGCTCCATAGGACTTGAACTCATTAATCAGTTGTCTTAGCCTCCATCGCCTCTCCACTGTTATGTGGCAAAAGTCGGGTCTTGCAAAGAAAGTTACTCCTTCCACTGATTTTTTAGCATCGGGCCTGGCTCTCTCCATAAGCTCTTGTCTTGCCAGGTAGTTACCAAAAAATACTAGCATAGCCCTGGGTAGTACTCCTGAGCCTTCCTTATGGTTTTTCCTTGCGAAGAGTGGGTACCTATGGGCCCTCTGCACCTCTTGTTCCCAGTTCCATGGTACCTCCGGGAATGCTCCCTTTAACAGCTTGACCACAAAGCCTCTGGGATCTTGGCCTTCAATCCCTTCCTCAATTCCCAGGAGTCTAGCATTATTGCTTCTCTGGCGATTTTCCAAATCCTCCACCTTCCACTGTAAATCTTCCATGACCTTATTCTGACCCTCTTTCCTCGTTTGCCACTCATTTACTTCGTCCTCTAGGCGGCCAGTTCTTTCTTCCACCTCGATAACTCTTTCCTCCACCTCTTCAAATTTTTTATTTATTTTCCTGATGGAGGCTTGGATTTTTTTTTTGTATCATGTCTGGCTCTTCTGCTTTCCGCCCTTGCCTCCATTTGTATTTGTTTCAATGTGGAAAACATCAAGTCCAGCTTCCCCCCATCGTTTTGTAGCTCTTTTTCATCTTCCTTATATAAACTAGAGGTAGCTGAATAGTCCCACACAAGCCTTTTAGTTGTCCCCCTATGCAAGTTCTGTGGGGAGCCTGCTCTTCTTGCTGCAGATTTACGCTTCTTTTGCGTGCCTCTCCCTCTCGAAATGTCGCTATCCTCAGAGCTTGAAAGTGAGCCTGACATGTCATTTTCCTCCTCACTGCTTGCTAATGTTGGCTCTGAATCTGACTCTGTTTCCTCTGGGACAGAAAAGAACCCATCACCATCGGCCCCTTCAGCCCCTATAGTGCAGGCCGCCCCTTCCATATTTCCATCAAGTGTCTCCTGTAACATAGCCTCTTTACTTTTGGCTTTCAGCTGCTCTTCCCTCATTTCGTCCTCTACCTCTTTAAGCGCCTCCAGCATTTGTCCTGTATTTGTTATCGAACCCCCACCGCTTGCCTCTCTCACCTCTCTCACCTCTTGGTCCGGCTCATAGTCCTGCAACACCGGCGTCTGCTCTTGCTCCAAAGCGCCGTCTGTCTGTGCCTGTGCCTGTGCTGTCGGCTGGTGCTCCGCTGGAAGCTCCGCGGGAAGCGTGAGCTCCGTAGACCCTGGTTGCTCGGCAACGCTTTGGCTTGCGTCCTCGAGGACGTTCTGGACTGAGCCTGCGAGCGGTTTGACAGGCGCGTCTTGCTGAGAGTCTGGAGCTCCCAGGCATCCCGATGCATCCGTCCTCACCCTGACACCGAAAGCCTCGGACACCGAAGGTTGCCGATACACGGTATCGCTTCTCTTTCTTTCTGCCGCGTCTCGTATCCCTGGCGCGTTGCTGGCGCTTCTCATGTTTTGGTTTGCCATTTTCTCTTTTTCGCCGACTTTCTCCAATCTCCTTAATTGTGTCTTTGTTAAGGTGGAGACCGTGGGGGTTACCTTTTTGTTATTAGGTGGCGCTTTTATTTTGGGAATAGCGCCTGATCTGCTCGAATCCTTTTGGGGCATTTCTTTAGTTGTAGCGCTTGTAGCGCTTGTAGCGCTCGAGGTGGTTAGCTGTTGCTGGGCTTTTTCTTTTCCTCGTGTAGCCATCCCTGCAGTCAGTAGATGGAGGATTCTGGAGTACCACGCTTTTGTTTTCTTGGCTAGGCTTGTAAAGTTGATAGAATCAGTAAATCCTCCGCGATAGATAAAGGCTATAGGTCGCATCCTGCTTGTAGCTCTCCATTAGCGCCTGAGTTTTTTTACTCGACAGCAGGAGAGGGGCCTGAGTGCGACTTACTCCCACAGCGCCTCGGCGGCCATCTTGCCCTCCCGGTCTCACCTCGAGACACATCTTTAGGTGAAAACAGACATGAAAACCGCAGAGTTAGAGTACGGGAGAAACGGGCAGCCAACAAAGATCCTCATAGAGACAGACAAGCACTGGCGGCCCAATAGGTCAAAGGGTCTCTTCATTGAATGGTGAGTTTGTCTGCCTGATAGTGAGCATGGGCAAGTTGGTGAGCGCAGGAATGGTTTAATGGGTAGATGAATGGATGCATGAGTGCATGGCTGACCGAATTCATAATGACGTGTAAACCTTCCAATGCAAGTATGCGAACCCACTTACACAGAGGCTTTTTATATAATTTTATTTGCCCTTACGGTGCCCATGAATGTAGGCAGATTTAGAATTACCTATTCACGTCGAATAAAAAATAAATACAAAGTGGGAGAATGCACAGAGTTTTCCAAGGCACACTTTATTCAACACCTTTATCTGTTATATCTCCAGATTTAAACCAGAACTATCGGGGCCATCTCTCCTTACATTCTGCCCAAAGCAAATACTGCTGTGCTATGCAGAGGTTTTGTCATAAGTCATGTTAGCATGCGCTCACCAGGTGAGTTGTGTCTGAAATTATTCCAATATGGCAAAGCTCTATCAAAAACTCTTCGGCCTGCAGTCGTCAAATAAATGAGCGGGTGGGCGCCTTCAAGCGTTCTACCCCACCTTGCTGCTGCAGGGAGGGGTCTGCCATCTATATGTTCTGCACCCGTGCTATGTCGGTTGATTACGGTGTCTATCCTCACGCATTGCACTGCTCGGAATTGAGGGATAGGTCCGCCCTCTGCATGACGGCACACTCTTTTATACAGTAACAAGGTGGCCATCATTACTGACCCCTAAGGTGGGTGCAGGTGCAACTTCTGAAAGCAATTTAAAATAAATATGTAAAAATATGCGTCGTTTTTTAGAGCGCGTCAAATATATGTACATCACATTTGTTGCAGACGGTTTATTTCCATTTGAGACTTTCCCATGTGTCAAAACCCATGAAAAAACGCTCCATTCCGCATGCGATTCTAAGTGACTACTCGTGATTTGGTAGACAGTAGCTAAAATTGTAAAAGTTACAGGAAAAACTTGATATTTTGCGTTCAAAGAAACTTCAGTGCTGCAATCTGCGGTATAAATTAGGTATCAGACCACAATCGCAGTCGGATGGCTACTTTAACACAAGCGCGGCCCGTCATGGGACAGACAGAAGATGTGCACGCAGGGACCGCCTTTACTGGCGGCGAAAAAAAGTCCCCAGTGTATCACGCCGCCAGTAAAGCATCCAATCCCTGAGTGCACATCTTCTGTCGCTTCTGTCTCCCCGCGTGCATGCTTTCGAATCGGATTGATTCCAAAAGGCCCTCGTCATGGCAAGAGCAGCGCTTGCGCACTGCTAACGCCAGACAAGACCTAAAAATAGAGTTGCTGAACCAGTTACCAAGACTTCGGCAACTCCCATTTTTTTTCTCAGAAACCTGGGGCTTGTTCTTTTTATTTATGGTCACTGCTATTGTTCTCTTACATGCAATATGTTTACATATCCTCTACACTAAAACTGGCTCTAAATAAAGCTTTGAAATACCAGTATGGATTTCCAGTATGCCTGCATCTGATGGTGCAAGGGTGCTAGTAACTCACAACAATGAATCAAATGCTTGATAGTATCTGATGGGTTTATTAAGTGCCTAACATGCATCCTCTGCAGGCAGGTTTGAAAGAGACACGTGGGTTGTAGCTTGTCTGGTTTCCCCAGGCGAGCTGTTAAGTTGCTATACCTGCGCTTGCCAAGGGAGATCTACCAAGCAATGACTAGGGAACCCCACCCCCCCCCGTAAAAGTCACAGTTTCACAAGATCAGTTCAAATAGCCATTCATTAAGAAGAATAAAGAGCATGTGTCCATAATTATATTAAGTGCAAAGGATACCATCTAGAACACTAATCAATATTTGCTTAGGTACTGGCAGGGAAAATTATACTGAGAGGTTGGGTTCATGGAGTTATCAGATATTTGTATGTGAAAAAACACTGAAACAACAAGCTCTTCAAACCTCTTATATTCTTCATAGGAAATAATTAACCTGACGATGAAGTCAAAGACATCCACAAATCCATTAACCCAACACATTGCAAGGGAGGCCTATGTCCTTCTAGTGTTGTCTAAGTGTGAAAAATAATTCCTAGCCATCATTATCAATTTTAGACGCATTCCCTTTAGAACAGATGTGGATCGCCATGCTGTTACAAAATACATCTCTTGGACATTGATTCTGCAACAGTTATAGGCAAATACCTAACGCTGCTGGAATATTAAAGGGTCTTAGAACAAGACTCAACTGTCCAGCTTCAAGCTTTCATGGAACCACACTCCAGGCAGCCTGGCTGCAGCAGCCACAAAGATGAATGCAAACCACCCTCTTACACATTCACCATTTCATATACAGTGATGCAGAGGAGGCCTCCAACAATGTTTATAGAATGGGAAGTGATATCTGCATTCAAGACTAGTCCAGTCTAGCTATTGTGAAGTAGTGTGGCTCACTGGTTAGAGGCGGCAGACCCGAGAGCAGAGGACTGCCCGGGACCAGGGTTCGATTCCCGACGCGGCAGGTTTCTGGACCAGGGTCAGCGGACTCGATAATTCTCTTGCCTCGGTGCCCACTCTGATCAGTGATCACACTCGGCAACTCTGGGCACTAGCTTGCCTCATCTTCACTAACGGCCCCACCAGACCGCCGGGGATGCCTGGTCTCACCCTGGAGATACCCATTAAGGGACCATCTCTCAGGGAAGCCAGGAAGGGTTTCGCAGCGGTCGAAGCGCGGAGGTACCCCTTCGGGAGTGATTCCAGCGCTATATAAGCACACAATTAATTAATTAATTAATTGATATGATGTAGATTCCCGAACGCTGCAGAAGAGAGGAGTCGGGTGTGCATCGTCAATATGGAAACCTATACATCTGACCCTGTGGCAAGTGGGGGGTGTCCTACATAGATCATCCTCCGAGTTCACCATTTTAGTCCACTTCCCTTTAAATTTCTTTATAGTGTTTAATTATACTACCTACAATATCCAATTATGCTAGTATATTTACTTTAATTTGACCCACGTTGGCTTTCCAAGAACGATAATAGCGATCAAACCCTATTCAAGACATTTCTGAAGAGATAGATGTACAGATCATGAACAGTTCACTATGACTGTATTTCTTCAGCTCAAACAGAAGTTTGTGCCCAAGTCAGGTTTCCCAGTTTCGTGGTATTTGCTGTACCGACAGGTGTGTCCCTGCATGCGTTTCTCCAAATAGAATTTGTGTGTAAAAAAAAAACACATCAATGCGATGTTTTGCATCTTGGAATGAAGGTAAAGATGCAGTATTATCAGGTTGTTCCCCAGTTATGATGCAGGGCGCTGAATGATTGAGTAATACTGCAGCTTGTAAATAAGAAGCAAGCAGTACTGCTGTTTCCCGGGTATGGTGTCACCGCACCAAAAGAATGCAGCAGTCCTACTCAGCACCTAAGAAGCCCCTCTACAAACTTAAAGTCTAGCAAAAAGGCTGTGGCAAGAGATGGCGTGAATACGCTGCGGCGTGGTTCCCATATCGCATGTCACATGTCCTTTGAAGGTGGCCAGGGTTTGAGTGAGGCCTGACTCCCACAATCACGTGCTTGTCCATTAAAACCCTTACACCCACTTGCAGGCTGCTTTTGGAACATCCCAGGTGCAAAAAGCAACATCAGTTAAAAACTCCCGTGTTCTCATTAGTTCGATTGTTGCCATCCTTGATGATAAGCACTTGGATGAGCTTCTGGCTTTCTAGGCACTACATATCCAGATAACGATGGCTGGCTGGGAAGTGTCTGGAAGGGAACAATCCAGTGCTTTATGAAACACCCAAAGAAATGCAGTCAATAAATGGGCTACTAGGTTAGTCCAGTGGTAGAAGCAAAGAGGCGTGGAGTTCTGCAGAGTATAATGTGACGCTGAAACAAGAGGGCACAGGTGAAGATGGGGGTCTTGAATGAGCTTGGTTCCTGTCATAGGAGCGGGATAGATTAAGAGGACTTTACTTGGTTTGGCAGTAGAATTTGAACCACTGAGGCCCAAGAAACTGACTTGAAACCAATAAAGGGCTAGAACAATGAGTTCTGAAATCTTCCCTTCCTGAGGATGACCCTCAGATCCTTTGTTAGCTCCAGGTGAACCTTTGCTGGTGGGCAGAACGCTGTTCCACACCCGTGTTACCTGAGGGAGGCCACATGTAGAGGTTGTGTTGGCGGGGTGCTGTAAGGAATTAAGACCCGTCCAGATAAATTATGTGATAGCAGTAAATGAATAAAAAAGAAAACCTTTCTTCAGTACTCCGGTTGTGATGTGTGCAGTGTTACAAATATGTGTAAGAGGTTGCTGTTTCAAAGGTCTGGTGGAGGCTCCCACAACTCTGGGGACAGTTTGCGCTGGGTTTTAATACCCGCTTCGAAGGAGGGTGGGATAGCTTGTGGACTGGAAGGAAGAAATGCCTCAAAGAAATGAAGCAAATTCAGAGTGTTTGATGTGCCTGTTATACCAGGGACAGCAGCCTTTCAGGCTAGGCCCCAAGGATGCTATACTGAGCTGTCTTCACCTTGGAACAGCGCTATACTGATCTTTCTACAAACTGGGACAGCACTATATTGTGCTTTCCCAACACTTGAACTGTAGCATGCTGGACTTTACTGAGACTGCAACAGCGCTGCTTTGCGCTTATTCCAGACCTGAACAAACCTGAAGAAGCCTACTTCAAATGCCCCCTGGTCGAAACAATGCCATAGCGAGTGCTCTCCAGACCCGAGCACACCATGCTCTTTCAGAGTGTAAGAGCTACTCAGACTTTTAGAAATACTGGGTCAGTTATTCCCTTTGACCCGAGTAAAAACCCTAACTTTTTGGGTCAAACCCTTACCAGTCGCCGCACAATGCCTTATCAGTGGTATGCTGACGGATATGCAATTGGACGGTACTGCTGACTAGGATTCTTGGCAGTAGGGTCAACCAGTGCTTAGATAGCTAGGTAGCTAGGTAGGTAGATAGGTAGGTCGATAGACGAATAGACAAACAAGTGCAGGAGCCTAAAGTTTTTCTAGGATTTTGCTGTTAGTGTCAACAAATGCGGGAGCGCTAAATACCAGGGCTGCCTCGTTTCCATTCCATCTCAGTCCTCTTTTTCCACCACCCAACACTTTAGTCTCTTTCCTTCACTTTTGCATTTTTTTTCTTCCTTTTAACTCTTTTGTCCGTTTCCTAGGTTTCTCTTCCCTCTTCCTGTCTGTCTCCCCTGCTATAAGTTAAAGTACTATGATGAGAAACAAGTCCCCCCACCCCTCCACAAAAATGAGTGCCCTTGCCTAACACGTGCAACCAGCAGTACAAATTAAGCACAGGGGTCACCGCTGCTGCCTCGTTCTGGCTCATCGGTTAGGGGCGACTTCCCTTGTACCTGTGGGCGTGGAATCGAGGCTTACAACTCGACTGTACATCATCCACGTCAGTGCTCTGCCCCGAGTGCTGCGAAGTGGTTCTAGGCGGCATTCTGGCGCTACATGGAGCAGCGAATGAAAACGAATAGTTTCACAAACTGTTCTCGGGCTGGCCGCGAACGCCCCTGCGCTGGGGCTGATGGGCCTCGTCTGCAGCCGCTTCCCCTGTTTGTTTCTCTGCAGAGTCCCGGTCTGGCGGTAATGGCCTTGCCGGCACCTTGGAGTCCCATGATGGCTTAAGGATATGATTTCTCTCCTCCTCTGCTGCACAAACATCCGCTGCCGTACCTCTCTGTCTGCCACCTCCTCCCATCCCCGCCCAGACCGTCCGTAATGCCCTTCTTTCCCAAAAGTCACATGGCTCGATGATGGAAGGGCGCAGCACATGTGCATTATTGCATGTTCCCCGGCCCGGCTGCCGGGAAGCCAGGCCTGCTCGGCGGAGCCTCTCCTGGGGCCGCCCGTCTCCAGTCTACGGTAGTGCTGAGAGCCGCAGCCGGGAGGGCTCGGAGGGCCTGCGGGCAGCCGCCAGGCCGGACGAGGCCCGGTCCCGAACGAGACTCAGAAACAAAGTATGGAACGTAGTGACGTACATTGGTGCAGCAGGTGCAGGGTCACCGGGTCCCGGCGCTTGAGGGCCGTGACGCTGTGGTGAGGTGCAGCGCCACCAAGGCTCAGGTCTGTTGTTGGCCCATGACGCAGCGGTGAAGCTTCGTTTGTGCAGCAGGTGAAGTACCACCGTGCACCAGGTGGGTGAGGGGCTAATGACGCAATGCGTAACTATTGCAGACGCAGCAGGTGCAGCGCCACTGGGCCCGGGTGGGTGAGGGCCTAATGACGCAACTATTGCTGATGCAACAATCTCCGTGCCACCGAGCTCGGGTGTGTGTGTGACCCGAGACACAATGATGTAGCTACCATTAGTGCATCAGGTGCAGCGCCACCAAGGCCGGGGTCTGTTATTGGCCCATGACGCAGCAGGTGAAGCTCCACCGTGCACAAGGTGGGTGAGGGGCTAATGACGCAATGCGTAACTATTGCTGGTGCAGCGCCACCGGGCCCAGGTGGGTGAGCGTCTAATCGACGCGGCCCCGGGTGTGTGTGCGACCCGAGACACAATGATGTCGCTATCATTGGTGCAGCAGGTGCAGCGCCACGGCCCGGGTGGATGAGGGCCTAATCGACGCAACTATTGCTCATGCAACAATCTCAGCGCCACCGGGCCCGGGTGTGTGTGTGACCCGAGACACACTGATGTCGCTGTCATTGGTGCAGCAGGTGAAGTGCCACCGGGGACAGTTGTGCGAGGGTACTGTGACACAGTGGCGTAGCCATCATTGGTTTAGCTGGTGCAATGCTACTGTGGTGGAGGCTTGTGAGGGGCCCCATGATGCAGGGGTGCAGCTATCATTAATGCAACAAGTCCAGAGCATGAGACAATACTCTGGAAAGTCCCCTGAAAGGGGAAATGTCTCCAGCCCTGGACAACAGGACCCGAGCAGGGCTCCCAGAACTGAGCAAAGTAACCTGATGACGCCTTTAAGAGAGGGCACAAAGTGACAAGCGAAACAACCAGAATGGTACACAATACCCTTGATGAGGCCTGTAGAATGAGACAATACTCCTGATGTAGGTTCGCACCCGGGCGACACTCCAGACACAGGCTCTGCAATTAGGCACCATACTGCAGACACAGGCTCAGACCTGGACACAATACTCCAGATGTCTGCTTCAGAACTAAGCACAATAATCGAGATCGAGGACCCAACATTGGGCATAATGCTACAGGCGGAGGCTCCAGAAGCAGCAAGAATACTCCTGGTTTAAGTTCCTGATCTAGACGGAGTACTCCAGAGACACATTCCTGAATGGGATGCAATACTCCAGATGTAGGTTCCAAACCGAGACAATAGTCCATTTGGGGGTATCAGGGCAAGACAATCTTCCAGTTGAGACCTCCAGAACTGGAACAATGTTCCAGGTGAGGCTCTCAGGCATCAACACAATAATCTAGATGGAGCGCAGCCACCAAGCGCCAGGTGAGGCCTCAGAAGTGAAGGTAATGGCCGATGAGGGTCCCAGAACAGGACAGAATGCTCTATAACTATCCCACCTGGACAGGTTTCTCCTGTTGATCCCTCAGGAAAGGGATAATCAGTGTGGGAACGAAGGGGATTCAGCCAGATCCCGGGTCCAGCAGCTACTATTGAGTTGAATCAGGGATCGCTTGGCCCCAGTGAAATATGCAGACATTTTTCCTGGGTAATTTTCTAAGCCCAGGACACAGTTCAACAGCCCCGTAAGTTGTCTGCTTTCTGTTCGGAGTCGCAATCTGCAGGCCGCAAGGGGCTTTCTTATTTCAAATTCCAGCAGAGTCTACTCTAAAACAAAGGCCAAACAGGGCCAAAAACATTACTTTTGTTCAAATATAATCCAGGCTGGGAGCTATCTGGAGCCTGACACCTAGACGGAAATGTAATAAAAAACAAACAAAGGCACACAACGTGTTATCACTTCACAAAGATTGAAGAGAAACTATAAGTTGGGGGCAAGCTTTTGACTTTGGTCTATTGTTGATTTTAAAGCTCTCTGCATTGCCCACAAAATAAAGCAGGCTCAGGGTTCTCATACCCTGAGCCTTCCTACAGTACCATACAGCAAAGCACGCAAGCGGGGATCAAGTAACCGTTTTCTTCTGGCAGTTCCCAGAATTAAAAGGGCCAGAAGTGGAGGGTGTTCTTTTACTTATCAGGTTTCCAAGCTCTGGATATCCCACTCTATCCATCTCAGGGCCAATGGCGTCCTGCTCAGTTTTAGAAAATAATAAAAAAACGACTTGTTTACATAACTTACTGCCTTCTGTACTACTTGCAATCTCTTGTCAGCTTGGGGAAGCCCGTATCCGGGTAGCCACAAGCTTTACAAGAAACAGCATAATAATACCAATAATCCCTATGTACAAGAGATAATCATGCACTGTGAGAATATCAAATGTATGGATCTGCACTAAGTATTTACATGAATAAATTTAAATAGCACTCAATTTTTTTATTTAATCTTTTTTTTACAACTTCTTTTTAATGACAGTTCAGTAAAAGACAGGTAAATAGGATAGTGGTGCAATGACAGTTCAATAGACAGAGTTAACATCGTAAAACTATATATATATGACTGGACCTTCCTCCACCTACCAACTCGGGCAACATTTGTGAGGGACACAGATGGACCGGACTGCGGCCCCACCAGACCAGAAGCAAAATCATCCAAATATTGCCCCTGTTCCATGTTCCCCAGATTTTCGTCCATTTTCGGGGACATCCACGTCCTTCATATACCACCCTCTCAGCCAACATACACCAATCCATATCACATTAGCAACCATTAGTCTAAGGCAGTTACCGAGCCCCCAGTCACTTCACACATGCATGCTACCACTGCTTCCCAAAAGCTTTGTACTGTAAAGCATTCCCACACAATATGATAGAACGTGCCTCTTTGGCCACACCCATGTCGACAACTCTCTGTCCTCACTTTACCCATCTTAAACTGTGTAGTCTGGGCATAGTAAGATCAATGTAGTCATTTTATCTGAACCAATCGGAAACCTGCCTGTATGGCCACCTCCCTCGGCGACGCCATAGCTTCCGCCCACTGATCTTCTAGATCTTCAAGGTTGTGAGCCCATTGCTCTCTCAAGTGCTGCAAGGCATCAGGTGTGTTGTTGGGTAACTTTTTACAGGTCAGGGATGTCGCCTTTTGTGGCATATATTCATCTAATAGATGATCTTCTAGGGGGCGAAGCTTCGGGGAGCTCCTCTCCTTTCGGCAATACTGCCCTAAGTGCGTGACACACCTGGAGATAGCAGTAATCTCGGTGGAGGCTAGTTGATAGTCATGCTGGAGGTCCGTCCAAGCGAGGACATCCCCTTGAGCCCAGCAGTCCCCTACTCAGGAAATGCCAATTAAGTCCCATTTATCAAGTCCTGGCTGTGCTCCTAGGGTGCCTAAGTTCGCAGTGTCCTATACGGGTGATAGTATGTGTGATTGTACCCCTCCATCCCAGGGCCTTCACAGCGGTATGCAAGAGAGTAACCACAGCTGCTGTTGAGCCAAGGAGGAAGGTGTTCCTGGGTGTGCCACAGATAGTCCTTAGGTAACCCGACGGCTGAATAATGAGTCCGTCCATCCAGAATACCGGTTCGTCTGGGGGGGAAATAGTGAATTTGTTTTTAATGCTACTCATCCCATTTTGTGGTGTCTGAGCACTTTACATCAAATGCACACATTATACGTTGATAATAAATCATGTAAGCGAGTAAATGAATGTACCGAATGTTACATAAGACCATGAGGGTTTCAAGGTGTAGGAGGCACACATCATCTTTCCTGGTAGAGATATGTTAGGAATGCAAACCTGGGAGAAACACAGAGTCAGGATTTAAAATGTAACACAGTGTTTGGGTTGTCTCCGCTAATAAAACTTTATGACTACCAAAAGAAACCATTTCTTGCAGCCTTACAAAGAACACACCGAGAAAAATCAATAATATTCTAAACCTATGCCTTGCAGTTTGCATGCAGGTCCTGGATGACAGTTCATAGCTCACTCTGCTATATTAGAAGAAATGCAAATTATAAACTGCAAGTGATAAAGGGTTCTCTGTGTCAAAAAAAGTAACCGACGTACCTATCTACATAAAATAAAAACCTGTCATCTTCATATTGCAAGATGTGCTTTGCTTGAGACATGTTAATCTTCAATGCTACTTTAGGAGTCAAAACTGTGCACATTTAATCCCCAGCTATTCATATTATGGGGCTTTTGTAGATAATTGGGGTATTTTAATCTGCATCGTGCTCACTTTACTGGTTGATGACACTAATTACTTAAACTTGGTCAATGGGGAGCTATCAACATGTGAATTGTCATTGACCAGGGTCTGTGATATATACTCTGTATATCTATTTTTCCCCAGATTTTCCTGTTTGGAAAACATTTTAATATATGTACTTTTAGAATCTACATTTTTTAAATAGATCTAATAAAGTTATTTGATTGATTGAGTCAAAACTGTGGTTAAACAAAACACAGATCTTTCAAACAAGTTAATTAACCACCAGAGTTATCTTACCAATATTATTATTCGCTAAGGTTTACTGGGCAGATGAGGATCTCGGCAGCAGGTGCCTGAACCTCAAAAGACATTTTATGGTTTACATTTCTTTATTGATTTTGAAACATAAAACATTAGCAAAAGATATTTTAAAGGCAGCCAATGCAACCAATTAATCCAGAACAGATTTACTGTCACATGTCTCCTTGCTGCAATTTTTTTGTGGTCGAGTTTAAAAATAAATAAATGTATAAGTTGAGTGCAGGGTAGCTTTTCATGACTCTGCTATTCGGGACTCTATCATCTTTTTGTTGCCGCACCGTGACTCCCAATTTGTGGGTTTCTAGAGTACCGTTTTTCCAGTTCAAGCACTGGGGATCATATTTGTTAAAACCCCCAGACTGGACACTACCCCTTCATGTACGGCTAGCAGAGTTGGATAAAAAAAATATAATTTAATTTTGAAACATGTATGTTATTTATACCATTCCCTCACACCACTTCAAGAATAGGAATTACATAAAATTCAATCAAATTTTAAAACAAAGCTAAAAAATGTAATACCTGATAACATGTATTCAATGTAGCCGCAGAATACAAGAATTTCAATGCATCCGGTAAATTACTCCGACAAACAGTTCGCGGATTGTGTTTTGAAGTCCTTTTACACTTATAGTACAGATTTGATCACCCTTTAAAATGTCTTGATTCCAAAATAAATTGGAAAGTTAAAAATAAACACAACCTCTGGAGAAAAAGGAAAATTCACATATGGTTGCATGATCCCTGGTTGGTGGAAAATACTATCCTCTTTATACTAATCTTTGCGCAATATGCCTCAATATCACTTTGGTAGTGTTGCAAGTTGAGGGGCGAATAAGGGAATTTAACGCTCAAGACACAGTGCACAAATATTAATACGTAAATGTCAGTTTGTGCGATGCTCAAAAGAGGAGGGATGTCATCCCTTAAACCAAAGAGGTTAAACAATTGACACAAGCCTCTAAGCACATGCAACAGTGTACAAGAGACAGTTATGTGAATCATCCAGATGTCCATATAGTCTCCAGTTCTTTCTTTTATTAGTTCACAGTCCTCTGCCAGACAACACGTGGTTTGTCAGTCCACACAATTCACCTCTCGACTTCCTCAGGGCTGTGTTGATCCAATCAAATCTCAAGTCGGGAATATCAGCTCCCAACTGAAAACCATTTCAGTAATACAATATGATGCATCGGTCCTAAATGTCAACGCTAAGGCTTGTTTGAACCTTCTATGTAGCAACTTCTGCTGTGCATGTACGCCCTCTTACACTGAAGAGGGTGGACACGCCGCAGCAGAAGTTGCATGAACACTGGCCTTTACACGGGCCACTAGTTATATACATGCCTAAGCGTTGACATTTAGGACCGATAGAACATATTGTTACTGAAATTGGATACACACCTAGTGAAAGACGCCAAATCAGTGGCTTAGGTGCGTCCCTTGATACACACCTAGTAAGAGACACTGAGTCCATGAACTTTGATGAATGTCTTGGCTACAGTCATTGTAATGAAGCAACCTGGAGGATTTTAGAGGGATATGGCTCCAGTAATGGAAGCCTAGGCAGGCAGCCTTGGATAAGGTATACTGGATAAACTAAACTAGAGAAGCCACCACTATGGCATACGAATAAGATATCCTAGACAAATCCTAGAAAGGGAAGCCACTGCATTGGGCTTCAAGTGCAAAAAGAACAATTGATGGACAGAATGTCTAACAATGTCAAACATTCACCCCAGTAAAGAGATCTGGGCCTAAATCCATCGTTTTTTTTGCTCCCCATGCCATTCCAGTTTAAACCCAGCCATATGCAAATCAGACTTTACCCTGCTCCCTATCGGAACAGTCCAGCCCAAACTACCAGGCCAGGTCCTCCTGCACCAGAAACAAGCATCCTGGGGCCGGTTTCGGGTATCGCCCCTCGGCCAGGATAGCTTGAATCCAGTGGTGCAGTGAGCACGGGACCCATGTCTAGGCATACCCGTCCCAATCGGGGTGACAAATGCACAAAGAACAATTGATGAACAGAATGTTGAACAATGTCAAACATTGGGCTTCGCGCGCAGCATGCTGGATAAAATCTAGTAGCAAAGTGACAGCTATGTATTGCATCCACTACTAGATAAAGACGAGTGAGGGGGTGTCGGTGGTGGGCTCGGAATGCAATAGCCTGGACTTCTTTTCTCTCTTTGGGGGCAGGGCTCCACTCTCCCATTCGTCCAATAGTTCTTCAGCTCACAGGTTTTAAAAAGTAAACTTTTTCTTCATTCCCACTGCCCTTTCACTCAAATTCCTATTTTCTTACAGGCCTAACTTATGTTATTGTCTCCACTCACCACAATTTCTCAGTCCGGCATCCCGTATTTTTTGACCAACCCTTTCTACTGTTGCCTTTCAGCGCCCAGTTCCCTTCTCCCCATATCTTACTTCCTGACTTCTCCCTGGTCCCCCCTCTTGCAGGTACGAATTGATATTTAGGTCAGTGGGTTAATGTGTTATGCTGCAGAGCTGAGCCAGATATTAAAAAAATGCATCTCTGTAGTCGCTGCCCCGCCCGACCTCTCTCAGGTATTTCCTTCCGGGTTTCTAGTCAGGTCTTTTCACGTCCAGTAAAACTACCCTACGCTCTTTATCACTGCCCTCGCCCCAACCCGGAACAATAGTAATAACAATGGCTATGTAATGGGTGCACACGCCACTAACTGAATTGTCTCACTGTAAATTGAACCCTACCAAACGGACAATGATATTAAACTCAACTCACTCAGAAGGATGAAAGAACGAGGTGGCGCTGTCAGAATTCGAATCTATAGCGTCACGATTTTTAAAAGCGTGCGCACACACTCACTCACTCTCTCTCTGCTCAGGCACGGCTAAATGATCTTGGTATGGAAGCCCGATACAATATTAGAAGTGATTTGAGGGAAGCTAAATGAGACTTTGGTCTAAAATTAAGAGCTGTCATTAGGGAAAGTGGATGTGCAGTGTTGTCAGTAGCGAAGCTGGAAGAGACCGGAAAAGAAGAGGATGTGACGTAACTGTCACTGGTCGACTTTGGTACTGGTCAGCTAAATTCGAATCTCGGCGTCCGCTCAGCATCCTGTGATTCTGGGCAAATCACTTAATCTCCCCGTGCCTACAAAAAACGAATGTGTCCTTGTGTAATGTAACTGGTGCTTATGTAAAGCGCTCCAATGACCTCGGATCGACTCTGCGCTATATAAAACTGCAAAAAAGAAAAAAAAGGATGTGAAGTCATAGGAGAAACCGATGGCTCAGTAAGTTTATCGCTCACTAATAAAAGATTTGACGATCAGCATGGCACGAATTCGAATCCTAATCAGCCGCGTAAGGTCAGTACCAATAAATGTAGTAACAGGGGCACTTGTTTATGTGGAAACGACAGAAGCGGAGTTTTGCGCCTATATAACAGACACGATAATAGCGTTATCTTTGAAGGAAGCACATTAACCGACTGAGCTACCAGACTGCTCTCTTAATGCACCGATACCACGCGTCACTGCCCGCGGTAGATAACCAATGCCCGGCCGGGAGGCTCCAGTTCGGACCGAGGCCTCGACCGCGCGGTCGATCGGATCTGCTCCGCGATCGCACCGGCTGAGCTCCGCGAGGCTCTCCGAGGAACTTTGTTTTAATGTAGCCATTTGATTCAATTTTCCACTCTATAAAATTACCCATCAACCCTGGTTGCTTCCTAACAGACACCTTCACTCTTAATTTAACAATCCAATCGAATTCTGCCAGCGAAATTGGAAAAATTTATCACCTGTGAAATTTTATTTTTCCTCCGTTGTATGTGTTTTTGTAAAAACGTCATTAACGCCGATGACTTGCTGAGGAAATAATTATTTGCTGTTTTTTTGTTCGGGACACGAGAAATGCCCTCGAAGGGGACTGTGATCACATTTGCATAATAAAACAAGAAATGTCTCCCGGAGGCCGCAGCTCTGGCTAAACGCACAGTACCCAGCGGGCACTGCCACCGAGGAGCGGGTTGCCACGCGACTGCCGCTCTAAGGCGTTAGTGAGATGGGAGGCAGCCAGCCAATGGTATGGGGGGGTCCACAAATTAAGAAGAATATCCACATCAAAAGGAAATCGGTGCAAGGGAAACCGGAAGTGAGGTATCGTAGAAGCTGAATGAGCCAGGCAAAAATAAAGTGATGCCATTAGGGAATCTAAGTGGGCTTTATAGATGGAAAATTATGTGACTATGGAAGCTGTATATAAACATTATGTTAAACGGAAGTGACATCATTAGAGAACACCACGTGGGAACACTCTCCAACAAGCGAGAAGGAATTCTGTACGGATGAAGTTCATTATTTCTTCAATGATGCTAAGCACCACTAGAGCCTCACATTACATAGTGAGTACAATTGTGAAAAGGAAACCGGTATTGATTTATTTCAGTGTCACTGTGACCTCCTCCAGATAGGTTTTCTTGGTCATGCTAACTTTTACATAGTGCCCAGGGGGCGCAAAAGGTGTGTGCGCCCGCATTTGTGCCCCAGGGCCACAATGGTATTACATAGGAGGTCGCAAAAGCGTGTGCAGCTACATCTGTAATCCTGATAGCAATTGCACATGTGTAGCGCCAACGCTTGCTTCAGAGAGCATTCCCTCAATTGCATGGGGGGGGAGGGTAAGGGGGGGTGAGGCTGCACTGTATTAGAGGCAAGGGCACATAGGCAAAGAAGCTTTAAGTGCCACAAAAAGGTGGCGCACCGTGAGCGCTCCCCCTGAGGGCATCCCCCTGTGTTGGGACGAAATATGGTCTCATGAACCCCCAGAAATTGCTTCTGCAGTCGGGTGCAGTCATTCACTGCACCCATCTGAAGAGGAATCTCTAAGCCCTCTTTAAAGTGCGGGAGGAATGCCACATGTGCAGAGAAACACAGAATGGCTTTGAAGCAGCTTCTCTGTGTTTCACTGAATGCCATTCCATTCCAAAAATCTTTATTTCGATCACAAGTTCATAAAAGATATACATAGTAACACGATTTTTGTTAAAAAATACAGAATATTTCATTATATAATTAAAAGCGCATTAAACAAGAATAGTGATCAAAATAAGTTGTAGTGTGCTGAAAATTCATGTCTGACGAGAGTCGCCAAGTCTCTTGATGCAGCGAATTCAGGCATACCACATTGCAGTTAAAAATTTAGATAAAGCGAATACCGTAGTTGGGGCTAAGTCTGTCCTTTAAACTCTGTAGGCGGGTAAAAATTTTCTGAATCCCAAATTTTTGAGTAAAGGTACAAGCCAATATTTCCTACTTTTCTTATAGGCACGGCAGAAAAAGACCACATGTACATCGTTCTCCTTTTTGTGGCCGCATGCGGGACAGATTTCTGCAGGAGGGGGGCAAGACCATGATGCGGTGAAAGATGCCAATGGGAGAGTCCCATATCTCCATTGTAGGAATAATTTCCTAGTTAGTACCTGAGTCATGGCATCTAGGACACTTTCCAGATGATAGGAGTCCTTAATTTTTATAAATTGGTTGGTCAATGATCCATCACGGGTGCCCTCAACAGCTCGAGAGAGCATTAGATCGTAGTAGATCGTAGTAGGCTCTTGTTAGCACCTTTCTGGGGGTCCTGTTGCTTGTATTTGCTGGATCCGACCATAGTTCAGGAGGACCAATAGCCTCGGAGATGTTCTTAATATAGTTCAACCAAGGTGTTCTGGTGGCATTGGGCAACAGTAGGAATTCCATTAGCTCCGCTCTGTAAGTTGAAAGGTCTGGGCTGCTCCATATGCGTCGCCAGAATGCAAGTGGTTTGAGCCCAAACTCCTCCGTTATGGGTCGGAGGCCCATGTCCAGCCTCAGGGGCAGAATTGGAGTGCTCATCGGAAGGGCGGTAATCTGCCTCAGGAATTTGTTCTCGGTGGTCGCTAATTTTGGCGATGGAATATGACCCCACAACTCGCCCACATATATGACACCCCCCCCCCCGAGCTTGCGCCTTGTAGATTTTGATAACAGGGGTGAGGGGACGGTAGGGTGATTTACTCGCTATTCTCATGGTACCACCTGCCAACTGTGCCAATTTGATGTTTGCTTTTAGCTGGTGTGTCGACCACGTTAAGTTTTCATTGAGGGTTATCCCCAGGTATTCAATTGTGTGGACCCGTTCCAAACGGACTGTACCCAGAAGGGGGGGGGGGGGGGGCGGGCGATTAAGTGGCATGGGGTTGAGGATCATAAATTTGGTTTTCTGGGGGTTGATCTCGAGTCCCCTTTCTGTGCAGAACTCCAGAAAACCGCCCAAGACTCGTTGTATGCCCTTCGGGGATTTGGACAACAGCAGGGTGTCATCCGCAAACATGATTGCCAGGATTGCCAAGATGTCTCTCGGGACATTCATCTCCTCCCTGACCTGCCACAGTTTTGCTCTTGGGACCAAATCGAAGGCGGCACGCAAGTCCACGAAAACCATGTACAAGGTGCCGCCCTCAATCAGCGCTGTCCTCCAATATAATAGGTTCAGCCTAAAAATTTGGTTGATTGTGGATATCCCTCGCCTAAATCCCGCCTGGTAAGGGGTCAAGATGTCAGTCTCCTCCATCCAATTCTGTAACCGGTCCAGGATCAGTCTACCGAAGAGCTTTTGGGATACGTCGATGAGACTGATCGGGCGATAGTTGACTGGGAGCAGAGGGGATCCCTTTTTAAAGATAGGAACCACCTCTGCTCCCAGCCAAGTATCCGGGTCTCATGAACCCCCAGAAATTGCTTCTGCAGTCGGGTGCAGTCATTCACTGCACCCATCTGAAGGGGAATCTCTAAGCCCTCTTTAAAGTGCGGGAGGAATGCCACATGTGCAGAGAAACACAGAATGGCTTTGAAGCAGCTTCTCTGTGTTTCACTGAATGCGCTGCCATGGCAGCTTATTCACGGTTAGAGTGCACTGTCCTTGTTTGCCCCTCGTGCACTTGTTTAAGGTGAGTCATGGGGCACACTGTACTCTCAGGGAGCGCTGGGTTTGCCCGACCAGCCAATCCTGATGCTGCTTTCAAGCTTTGTGTTGAAATACAGAGCATGAAAGCAGCATTGTGATTGGCTGAGGTGGGCTCACTGTCAGAAGCAGGCCTTCAAGATCTATGACTAATAGCGCTTGGGAGGGTGGGTGAGGGGGTTACTTAAAACATGACCGATCATTGTGCAGCTTTATTTATTTTAAAGAAGCAGGGTGATTGGCTATGTTTCTAACCTACCACAGCTCTTTGCCGCCTCCACACAGGAGACTTTAACTGCGCTACCTACGAGGACGCAGGAGGCAGATAAAAGGCAGATTGACGTTTCCAAACTCCAACTCGAATTACAGTGGTTCAGCTGCAGGAAAAGCAAGTAAGAAACAAATAACGTTTACTTTTGTGAGCTTATTGCTTCATCAATTTTTATGCCCCATTCACTTTCGTATTTTAACAGCCGCCACTGAACTCTCATGAGCTCCTCTAGGCACCTGCTCGCATTCTTGGTGAGGATTTAGTGATCTGATCAATAGTAGACACCATATGTTTAGTAAAGTATAGGTTAGGGTCCGGTCTTTCTCCGGGAAGCATGGCTCCATTGCTGGGGCCCTGGGACCCCCTTGTCTGTAATGTCTGTAGTTGACGAGTATTCATTTTTACAATGAACACTTTACAGAACTGAAACACGAGTTTTCTTCTGCATCACTTTAGAGGTTGGATGGTACATTGGACAAAAATAAAGCGATCTTGTTAAGGAAGCCTGATGCAGTAATAAGAAAAATGATGTTAAGGAAGCTAAATGAGACATTAGGCTAAAATGATGTCATGCCACTAGGGAAAATGGAAAGGCCGCTCAGCATAAATGTACTGAAGTAGTGAAGACTGAAGAGACCAGCAATAGGAAGTGATGTCATGAGAGAAACTGCATGGGACACTAGATAAAAAAGGCTGTGACATCAATGAGGAATCTAGTGAGACTTTAGGCAAAAAGGACGGGATAACATTAGAGGGCTGCCTGGGCATCAGGGAAAAATAAATACCTTCAGTAGGGAAGATGGTTGTCACACACAAAAAATATGACAGCAGATGAGGACCACTGGACTAATTTAGTTAGACGGTTTCCAGTCGGTATCATTACATTAGGTAATAGTAACATGTTATTTATTTATAGATTTATAGAGCTTAGAAACGGCAAAGCGCTATAAAAACACGTTTTTTTTACTGTTAGTCCCAACTCACAGACCCAGTATGGCTTCCAGCTTTACTCTTATTTGGGTAGACCTTCCAGTTCAAGTCATAGGGCTTCTTATATTATTTACTGTTTATCACCACATCTTGCTGGTATACATCATGACTTTATTGTAAGCATTCATTTCCTAGTTTTCAGCATTGCTCAAACCTCTAATCTTTGGGTGTGGTTAAGTGGTCTTGTAAGGCAGGGTATGTATACCAGAGGCTGCTGTGAGAGCGGCCGCAAGATGGTGCACAATGCTCTTATGCAGAGAAGGGTCCATGGATAATCACGATAATAACAATTTACCAGTGTGGCTGTTACTGAGGACATGACTAATAAGACCAACAGTGCCTTACGACGGCACCCTATGTACTCATCAAGGTATTCTGCTAGATTTACCTAAAATGTTGAAGGTGTTGGGTCAAATTGTATTTTAGACTTATTAGCATAAAGCACTTTATTTTGCACCCTGAGCCTCAGCTACCTTTAAACTTCAAAGTTCCCCTCTCAAAACGTGGCACTGGGAGAACGCACTTCAACATTCACAGTACTGAGGGCCTCGCGCTGGGCACGCTGGGAGATAAGAGCAGCAGGCATTTTTACCAATGCAATGTACCTGAGTTTACATAAAATTAAGAGCAGCAGGCACTTTATTACTGCGGTGTACTTGAGATTATAAAAAATTAGTACAGTTTAGCCAATTAATTTTTAGTCAATGCTCTTTCTATCATTTATCCTTTAAGCTTGTATGTCACTATGATCGCTTTACCTAATTATATATATATATATATATGTTTCACCAAAGAGCCCTAGCGCTCTGAGAATGCACACAGCGCTCTCCCCACCTCTGGTGTGTAAGCCTCGCGGTCACTCGCAAATCCCTCCTTCATAACATTACTTCCATAGTCAACGTGTTTCAAGGCTGGTATGCCCCTTCATCATGGACTCAGCACAGGGGAAATGACAAACTCACCACTCGCTCCATTACCCAATTTATTGAATAAAGCACCGCCCTAAGTGGGCGTGGCACATGGGAACCAAACTCCCTCGATAGGGCATGTAAAATGTGGTTCTTGCACTGTTTGTGATTACACTATGGTAGGTAAATCCTTCAAGTTCAACAATGTACAGATACATTGTCAATCCTTTACAAACTGTAATACTAGTGATGTTATCTATCTAATTCAATGCCAGTGTCTTAAAGTATACATTAGCCAGACCAAACAGAAAATTAAAACCAGAATTGGACAACATCGAAGCCGGGTCCGCTGTAAGACCACCAACGCCCCATTGGTTGATCACTTCATGCAGGAAGGCCACACAGAGAATGACATTAAATGGACTGTCCTGAAAGCACTGAAATTGCCGCCGAGTGGAGGTGATATGGCTCTCCTACTGAATAAGGAGGAACTAAAAATGATCATCCTAATGAATAGCATAAGGAGTGGACTCAATAGAAATGAAGACTGGACATCTCTCCTGTAAAACTTAATGTAGTCCTTTTCTGTTGAATCACTGTACATAATTGTCTTTGTATAGAAATGAGTCATAAGACTGACCTGGATGTCTGGGTTACTTGTTCCATCCTTATCACAATAAGCCCTGATATTCACTGGATATCCTTTGATAGCCAGTGGGATTTAAGGTCTTCTTATGCCATCATTACCCTCTACTGCTACCTTTTTTCCTCTATTGGATATCCCCTTATCACTTCTTCACAGTTCTCAACACTGCACCTCACCCAATATGGCCGCCGTAATGGTCCTCTCATGCAGTCAATGATGTGCACACTACTGGCAACAGCGACTACGATGCTCTCCTGCCCACCACCATCACACTCCTTGGTATCTGGGCCCCGCCCCCTCCTACTGTAGAATACACGTGACACCTCGGTTAATTTAAACTCAATTAATTTGCGTGCTCGCCCCGCCACATCCAAGATGGTGGGCGGGTAGGCCACCCATGTGTGGCGTGCACAATTCTGCCTCACCTAAGATGGCCGCTTATGTAGCGCGCACTTAAACCCTGAGCGCTTCATGGCTCTCTTCGCTGACTCGAGCCATCGCGCCCGGTAGCGTTTACAGGATGTTTCATCCGGAACACTGAGGTAAGCCTCGCTCCCTCTCCCGGTCAGTCCCTTGCCCCCCCACCACCTCTACTTAGCCCGAACGCTCATTAAAGTCCCCCTTATTTTTCCTCAGCCATCCCATCCTTGCCTATCCTTGCCAGACGGGATTCCCCACCGGAGTAACCTTACTCATCCTCACCACGAACAACGGTTCTGTTGTCAGGACCACCACGGAACCAGGTAAGCCTTCTACACTTTCAGCCCTATTATTAACACGGTAACCCCCAATCTCAGTCCTAACTGCAATTAAATAGTTCCCCCAGACCCATAGGTTTCTTGGAGGACTCTCTCCACTCGTCTCCAGCAGGTCACGTTCCGATGACCGTCCTTTCTTCCCGGAACCCAGGTACGCCAGGGTTCGCTTATTAATTAGCGCACTGGGAGCCCTACCTTCCTTATCCTAAAGCTAGCCCTCACTTCCATTTCCCGGACCCAGCGGCCATCGCCCCGCCGGCTCACCACAGGTCCACGGTGCCATGACCTCTTCATCTATAATCAAGGTATGCCAGTTAACTTCCTTAAATAAAGTGTAGATTGGAATGGTATCATCATTCCCGCAGGTCATAACTGCCCCCCTTTCCTCCAGATTTATCCAGGAGCACTGTCTCCCTCCCGGACGGCCTTACACCTTGATTGTCCGTCCCCTCCCAGCCATACATAAGGTGAGATAGGCTCCTTGTCGTGACCTAGGATAGTTGTTAACATCACCCAAAAAACTCCACCCCCCTGCCCCCCTCAGCACTCAGGACCCAATTTTGCCCCTGTACTGTGGCTAATTTCACCAATATATCACAGTTTACACATATCTGCCTTGGTTGATTGACACTGGACACTAATTCACTCACGTGTGAAAGGTCTTCTCAATAAGCATGGTCCGCAATTCAGCAATGCGATACTACTCAGATCTCGGGTTCTAAATTATTCATTCTACATTTTCCCAACAGGCTTGCATGGTTAATACTCAAGCAATGTATTTTTTGTCCTGATGATGATCCTTTTATTTATGTACAGGATCGAAACGCCGTCGACAGTTTATGTAGTCACACACTAGTTTTCCCATTGTGTTACCCAATTGTGTTTACTACATGAGGTCAGCTAGGCTAATCTCAAATTCTTTACCATCGTCCCCTCGTTACATAATTGCCTGCAATTAACCCCTTTATTTTCCTTGGTTTTGTCCTTTATGTTATATGTACTGGATACAGGATTGTATCCCACTGTATATTTGTTCACCCTATTCTGTTGCATTTCTTACATTGAATAAATCAGTGTCCGGCTGGACACGTCTATAGCACACATTGTTGTCTATAATTCATTAATTGCTTTCTGTTTATCACGTTAAGTTACGGACCTTTGTTGCCTGATAAAATCATTTAAGTGTGTTATCATTCACAGTGCCTGGTTCACCATAAGTACTTGAGTTTGTTCTAATTGTAGATATAGCATAGCCACAAAAAGTCCCCAGAGACTCAGACACTCTGCTTCTTCAGCACACTGTGGAAGTGGCTAGAAACCTAGGGGTCTGGTTCGACTCTGGTCTGTCTTTTAAGCCTCATGTCCTGAAACTGATCGGGACTTGTTTTGGGTTTATAAAAACCTTGAGAAAGTTCTTCAGTCTAATTCCCCTGGGAGCTGGAAAGACAGTGGCAGTGGCCCTGATATCATCAAGATTGGACTACTGTAATAGTCTCCTTGGGGGAATCAATAAAACCACCCTAAGGAGACTACAGGTAGTCCAGAACGCAGCAGCCAGATTGGTGCTGGGTCTGCCACGCAGAGACCCTCCATTGGTTACCGGTTTGTAAGAGAATTCTGTTCAAACTGATCCTGACAACATTTAGAGCCTTCCACAAGCTAGGTCCGGGATATCTTTCAGCAAGATTTAAGCCATATATCACGACAAGAACATTAAGGTCAACCACGTCTAATTTGCTTTGTGTCCCAACATTTAAGCTAGTTACTAGAGGTGGAAAGACAGCCACTGTTCTGGGAGCCAAAGCTTGGAATAGCATGCCCAATGAACTGAGGGGCATTAAACAAGAGAGCCAGTTTAGAAAACAGTTAAAAACATGGATTTATGGGTTATCTGTGGAATACTGCCAAAAGCTTATCTAGGTATCAGTCATTTATCTGACCGGTTGTAGCTAGCTCCAGGAGACTCCGTTGGGAGTGACAGTTGCGCTTTATAAATTCTCATTTCATTCATTCATTCATTCATTTCATTCTTCTTGTGTCTTGCATTTTTGACACTTTGTCTTAGTAGACTCTTATTTCAGCATCTTGAACTTGAACTCACACCATTTAATGGACCTTGTTTTTCCTCTCAGGACCAGAATAGTTAAGACCATGTCCTTAGGTATAAACGTGTGCATGAATGTTATGCATGTGTTGAACATCTATGGAAAGTGTCCATGAAAGGAATGGTATTCCACTATCTTCATAGTTACCAATAAAGGAGCTAGATGTTTTTGGTCGCACTCAACTACCATAAGTTATTTCTTTCACCGCATAGAGTTATCCCACATGACAAACTGGTCTTTTCATTACCATTCTACCACTCTGAAAGACGCTAGACAGGAATGCATTGATTTAGGTGGGTGGGCTTCGGACTTGCTTGAGAAGATGGTATAGGGTACCTCTGATGGTTGCCATTTTTTTCTGTTTAGGCCGAGATTTAATGTATTGCTTAAACAACACACAGCCATTGCACACATTGGATAGCTTTTTTTCTCCCTCACATCTCATTCCCCTACCATCTTACTTGGCCATCATGTTTATGTTCACAAGGGTTCAACATTGCTATTGGTGGGCATTGGCCAATAAGACTTATTAAGCATCAAGTTAGTGTCATATTACTTATAGCAGCCATTCAGAGGGAAGTAAATGCCACAACATTGAAGGCACTTTCTATTCTGGGTTGTGGCTAAGAGATCTATGTATGAACAACCTAATCTTGCGAAGATCACCTTCGACATTTCAGGGAGTGCTCTTGCTTTGAGGGAACATGCATGGTAACCTACTACTGGGAAAACTCCCCATTGCAGCAACTACTCCCACAGGTAAGTCATTTCCTAGCATATGGTTTATATGAACCCACCTGGTACATTATATTGATACAGTGGATGGTGGTGGTGTAATCTGACAGAATCCAAATGGCCTCCCTGAGATGGCAGACAGGAGGCTCTTCACAGCAAGGCAAATCCACAGAGCTCAAGCATGTTTATGTGCACATTCCTACGGGAACGCCCTCTACGCTGGGACCACCACCAAACTACAGAAAAGACTCCAGCGCATCCAGAACGTCTCAGCATGACTCGTCTTGGACATCCCCCGACACAGCCACATCTCCGCCCACCTGAGGGAGCTGCACTGGCTCCCTGTCAGCAAAAGGATCACGTTCAGACTCCTCACCCACAAGGCTCTCCACGACTTGGGCCCCGAATACCTCAACAACCACCTCACGTTCTACACGCCAACCCGCCAGCTCCGCTCCGCCAGCCTCGCCTTTGCCACCGTCCCTCGGATCCGCAGAACCACCACCGGAGGAAGATCCTTCACCTACCTGGCGGCCAAGACCTGGAACACCCTCCCCAACCACCTACGACTCACCCAGGACCATCTCTCCTTCAGGTAGCAACTCAAGACCAGGCTTTTAGAGCAGTAGCAGCCCCCCCACCCCACCCCCCCAGCGTCTTGAGACCCTAGCGGGCGAGTAGCGCGCTTTACAAATACTCTTGATTGATTGATTGATTGATGCCACTCTGGTGTGGGTACAGGCCCTGCAAGGAAGTATCCATGACCATGGTACCCTGAGGCGGGCTTTAGGAACAGATACGGATGGACTGACGATAAGATCTACACCTGAACAAGAGATTCCCTCATCCGTCATCTACAGCACTGCACTAACAGAATTCAGGAGGCCATGAGGCACAGCAGAGGCAAGTCATACAGAGCACGGATCCATCGGAGTCAGAAATATGGGATTAATGTCCTGAATAAATATGATCTTCTGAGAAGGAGGAAAAGCCTTCATATTTCTTTTTTTTAACTCTTAAGTGAGGTTTTCGTTACAACTCAGCAGTCTTTACAGTGTGAAGAAATATCTGACACAGGCTAGGTGCAATACACTAGAACCTAGGTATTCTGAGCCTTACAACATGGCTAACTCTCTGGGGTAAACACCAAGACAGTGAAGAAGAAATCATATTGAGACATAGCGTGTGTTGACAATGCTTGTACATGTTGGTGCCGGATCCACAGTGACTCAGGGTCCCTGTACCAGGTAATGAAGTATGCAAAACTAGAGGAGAAAAAAACTGTTAGGAAGGGAGACAACTAAACAGCAGCAAGATCTGGGAGGGAGACCTCAGGGATACCATGTGTAGGTGGAGGGGTCTCCTGGGGTAGTAGCACCCATGGCTTCAGCTTGAGCCACTGGATCCACCTTAAGTGGGACAATAGAAAAATGTAATCATATTGCATGGTGGGTCTGCGGAGAGGGTCAGTGGGTCAGGTGTATGGCAAAGCATTAGTCAAGCTGCAAATGTTGTGGAGAGGGAGTATCCATGCACAGCAGCTCTCGAAACTGAATGACTACAGTGTCCCTGGCCGCCGCCATAGGTGGTTTACGGAGACGGCTGGTTTCCTCATAATATAGGGCAATACTATTGGCTTCCGCCTAACGCATGAGCATCTTGCACCTTTGGGAGACAGCTGGGAGTTGCTTGGCTCTCCAATATAAGGCGAGGGTCCGTTTGGCTAGCAGTAGGGCCAGGTTTGCAACTTGCGCTTTTTGATTTTTCCCTCACTTTTAAATTACTATGGTGGTCACTTCCCACGTGTTTAGAGTGGTAAGCTATGTAACTGTGGCTAGGGAGTCATGTATAGCACGACAATAGTGAACGAAGGTGGGTAATGACCATAGCATGTGCTGAAGATCGGCTGCACTAGACTGACACATGGGGTAATATGCGGTTCAGTCTGGACAGTGTGAGGTAGGCCCTGTGAAGTATCATGCGTTGTATGTTTTTAAATCACATGTTACAAGAGACGTTTTGTGGAAATCCTAGAGCCACAGTCAATTCGGAATCATGCAGGGGGCATGCAAGGTCATCCTCCCATGTTTGCCGAAGGGGTGTCAGGGAGGCCCCTACATGTTCCCAGGTGGCTTTATACAGCCACAAGATCAAATTTCGCCTGGCGCCCGTGGTGTACAGAATGTGTATAATGGCGTAGGTAGGGGGCTCTTCATTTACTGTGCACCACAAGAGTCAGCACCTAGCCAACAGCTGTCCGAAAAGAAGGAAATGGCCTGGAGGGACATCATAGTCTTGAATACGTGCATGGTGATCCTGGAATAGATTGCCCACTGTGTCTATGGATTTATCGTGCCAGGCTGAGAGGTTGTAGCAGGCTGGCTTAGTATATGGTGCACACTTATTTAAGTGAAGAGGCCTGCACGAATCCAGACAACCCTTATGGTGATTTGAGTGGTCTTGGACAACCTTAGAAAGCTCTCTAAGTGGTAGCTGTGGACAGCAGCCTTCAGGCTTAATCCAGAAGGAGTGTAAAGCAGCTGGTTTTTACCAGAACTTAATCTTAAGGTATTGGTTAAATGAAAACGAACCACACAGTGTAGTCATGAAAAAATGTATTTAATATGAGCACTCACTAACACATTGCAATATCTCCTACCCGGAGATATAACCACAATACTTTGAACATAGAACTTGTAAGTAGCACAAATACACAGTGGTCTCCAGGGGTGACCAAACCATAAACTAATAAAAAGGTAGAATGCAAACCACAACCTAAGTCGAGAATGGACCCAGAAGACGTAGAAGAGCTGGAGACCCAAGGAACCACCCAAGGTGAGTATCTAGGAACCCCACAGGGGTCGTGTGCACAGTGGATACACGACTGCGTGCTCAATGTAAGTCAATCGGTACTTCGCGGTGGCAATTTTAAAGAAAAGGGACTCTTCACAGCGGACCCTGAACAAACCTAGTGGAAGATGAAGGTTGCAGAGTCACCCAACCGTGGATACCCCAGGAACCCGGATATCTTCACCAGGGAAGCCGCGTGTATTGGTGCGATGTGACATCGGAAACCGGCGTAGACCACAATGGAGGACTTCTGTGAAGATGCAGCTGGCAAAAATGGCGAAAGAGTCCGGTGGAATCCAAAGGTGGATTCAAGATGAGAGTTACCTGCAAGCAGAGTGGACAGATACTATGCCACTCAGGAGTGACCAGGAGGCACGGAGGACGAATGCCCACTGATGTCAGAGATGCAGGAGAGTTGACGGTGCCCTTTAAGTTGCAGCTGTGCGGACTAGGTGACGCTGTGGAACACCATGAGCTGTTCACGAGCTATCCCACATCGGATGTAGGAGATAAGTGGTCAGTGTCCGGCTGGGATACCAACAAGCCTTGGCAACAGCAACCAAAATAGTCGTAGAGAAAGATGCAGTGTCGGGACCAGCAAGGTCCAAGTGATCAACCACAATCAGGTAAGTCAGAGTAAGCCCCGAGGATTCCTGGGCACCCACTGGAGCCCAAGAAGACCCTCAAGAGGACACACAGGCCGGAGCCACAGGAGTTGCAAGAGGATCTTGAGCCGCTCACCAGAGGATGGGGGCCCATGGTGCAAAGGATGCAGTGCAAGCGAAGATCTTAGCTGCAGGAGATTCTTGAGGCTGGAGCTTCTTGGAGCCCGAAGCTCTCTGGAGGAGAGAGTCAACAAGCCTTGGCAACAGCAAGTAGACACGGTGCACAGGAGTTCTGTTCAAGCAGTTCCGACAAGGGATGCTGGCCTCAAACTCGGCGAGAAGACGGGCCTCAAGGGAGTTGCAAAACCACTAGCTGTGTTGCTGAGCCTTTCGGAGTCAATAGGAGCCCAGGATCAGCAGACAGGGCAACTTTGTTGCAGTGCCTGCAGATGCAGGGAGTGACTCCTTCTCTCCAAGTGAGATTCCTTCGGGTGTCTTGGATGTCCACAGGCCTTGAGAAGAACCTCTTAGGAGCACAGGCACAGATATTGCAGCAGACTTACAGGGCAACGAGACCAGGAGCAGCAGGAGTCTTCACAGTTGCAGTCTCAGTTCCAAAAGCGAAGTGCAGCGTGCATAGACGGTTGAAGTAGAAGTGGCATTGGATTTGAACCTAGAGACCCACCCACATGTAAGCCCTTACGTTCCCTAAGGAAAGGGTTGAGACGATTCAGGGGTTCCTCCGAGATGAGGGGCTGGACAGTGGGGAGCATACTCCAATGTCCTTTTTCCAGCTCTCTGAACTGGTTTCAACTGGAGTATGCAAGGAGGGCACCAAATGTGACCTTTCCCAATACATTAAGTCCTGTCTGGGAGGTGGTAACACCTCCCTGTGACAGGAAACCTATTGTCCTGCCTTCCTCTGCTCAAGCTTGGCTCTGGAGCAGGAGGGCAGAATCGTGTTTCTGGTCAGCAGCAGCCATAGTTTGCTGTCCAGGTCTAGATGACTAGTACCGGGAGCACCGAGGGCCTCCAGGATGAGCTTTACAGTGCATAGAATCAACACAACAGGGCTTGTTACAGCCAGTTTAGATATAGCCATTGCGTAATGACGCATGGCCACTCTATATATCGTAATGGCTGATGCACTTGCAACTCGGGAGAAGAACTCCGAAGGTTGTAGGGATGTCCTGCTCATGAAGGGGCACCCTCCCAGTTATAACCGAGCACCCTTCCTTCAGCATTGAAAGGCCTGCCTTAGGGGTGAGTAATAGGTTTTAAGTGCAGTGAGCTCAGATATAAGGAAACGTATATCTGTTGTAAGTAGAGCTAGCACCAGCTTACACAGGCTGCATGGAAGGCCTGTAGTCACAAATTGAGTGGTCTCACCTGGAGGGCATAATACATGCTTCAGCCCATGGTAGACCCCTGGGGTACCTATCCCCTGGTACCTTAGTACCATATACCAGGGACTTACAAGGGTACACCACTAACTAATCTAGAGTGTACCCAAGTACTCACCATGTCCAATTTAGGGAAGAAGCACTGAGACTGGAGTTCTGATTAGCAGGATCCCAGTCAGACTAGTCAGTAAAACATAATGACACCAGCAAAAAGTGGGGATGACTATGAAAGCAGATCCTACTTTCCTACAGAGGTCTTCTGCCGTAAAGGACCTGGGGATTCTTGGTAGTCCCAGGAGGGGGATTTGGGGAGCATCTGGCTGTACATGGCACGTCTGTTGAAATTTCCAGGTGAGGCCCTTAACGGCTATCCATAGAGCAACCAAGAGTGCTGGAGTTTAATAGTGGGAAAAAGGAGCTGGTGGAGGATGTTGGGGAGGAGGGTCCATCACCAGAGGTGATGAGAAAAAGCCTTCATGCAGGTCATGTCCAGCACTGCTCCTATTGCTGCTATGAAGGTTACCCTTTATATTAGAGTGAGGTGAGATTTCTGAGCTTTAAATGTAAAGCCCAATTCATGATGGAGAGTCATTATGCAATGAATGCTTTCTTCGATTAGAGCCAGGGACTCTGCTTTCCTCAGCCTGTTATCCAAGTACAGCAGTACATGAACTGTTGACTGTCGCAGCGAAGCCGCCACAACCACCAGCACATTCTTAAGAGCATGATAACCGTGGTAGGAACATGAACTGATCATGCTGAGACCCCACAGTTACTGTCTGCGAATACCAGACTAATGACCAAAGTACTTGTAAGCTTGGGCAGCTGCAGTGCAAGGAGGAAGGAAGAAGCCAGGAAAAGTAAGGAGATGCATAGAGCCAGTACCAGACAGAAGAACAGTGGTGCAGCTGCTGAACAATCCTTTGCTTTCTGGACTAGTCAGTGGATATCAGGTTTTGTAGAAAAGCATGGCAAGAGCTGTGCTGTGCCACTGACTCTGCTGAATTTGCCCTACTCTCAATAGTACATATTAACTTCTTACAGCATGGCACCTGGCATATGGATGCGCTGCCTGAGAGGCAGTATTTTGCTGCTCCATTTGTGCAGGTAGTGGGCACCATCACCTCTGCTTTGAAGTCTAAGAATTATTTTTCATCATTAGAGATTGAGCAAGAGAAGGGGGACAGAAAGCGAGAGGAAAATAGAAAAACAGAAACTAAGAGAAAGCACGAATGAATAGAAACCTGAAAAAGTAAGAAAGTGTTGGGTGGTCAAAGAAAGAAGCATTAGTCTGAATCAAAACTAGGCAACTTTGGCATTTGGCAACCCCAGTAATCTGTAGTTTTATTGGTGGGCTCATTAGAAAAACTTTGGGCCTGTGCTGATTTACGGTAAATTAAAATTCTTGGCATTCCCTCTGAAAGCATTAGAGCTCAGAATGTGATGGCTCTCGTTACAAGACGTCGATGCATTCATGTGCATCGAACGAATGACTTCATTACACCTTTACCAAGGTGTGCTCATACAGTTACATTACTGCACCTGTGCGTACTATTGTTGCCCTTGTGGAGGTACCATGGCGGCCTGCCATCCCCTTCCCCCAATATCTATAACGCTAATACATTATTCACTTAATTGTAATGTCGCCAAGGAGCCAACTTTGCCAAAAAGTGCACATTGAATGAGTACTATAGGTAAGGGGACATTCAAAAAATAAGTAACATGAGTTCACATCTCTCTACATTCCCTTTTCACCAGCGCGGAAGGATTACTGGTGTGTTCACCATGTGCTGTGGCACACATTTTTACACATGGCTATTCCTACCTTTCACAGGATGGAAGAAAGCAGAGAACAACAGACACTACTATGGAAGTAGAGAATTTACTTTGTGAAATCACCACCGTGGTGGATAGGAATGACGCCGGAACGCCGGAAGGAGTGGCTGAGGGTAAGGAGGAGGTTACAGCAGTCAGGGATAGGACTAAAAGGTCACGGTGACATACAGCTAAGAGGCTGCTAAGGGCTATGTACGCGGGCACCATCCATGCCACCATTACATTATTAGCGGCACGGTCCAGCTAGGATGCCATGCTTATAATTTTCCGTTACCATCACTTTTCAGAGTGTTATATTATTTCAAGGCATTCTTGTAGAGCGCATCAATCACCATAAATGGCGCTGAAAGATGACGTAAGACATTTCAAGATGAGACTGACAAGTAATCAAGACAAACATTGGCACAGTCAATAGGTCTTGCCTATGCAAGAGCTATTGGATTTGCCAATGTGTTTTAGCCATGTTGTCCACCAGTGTAGTTAGTGCCCAACGTGCTAAAAGTTAGTAGCATAGAGGAGAGTGGAGAGGCATGGCGTAGAGTAAAGTGACGTAGAGTGGAGTGTTGTAGAGTGAAGGGGCATGGAGTATCGAAGAGCAAAGGGGCATAGAGTGGAGTAGAGTGTTGTAGCGTGGATTGGAGGGGTGTAGAGTGGAGTGGCATAGAGTGGAGTTGTGTACAGTGGAGTGCCGAAAAGTAAAGTGTCGTAAAGTGGAGTGTCATGGAGGGTAGTGTTAAAAGCAAAACGACAATCATGAACATTTCCTGCACCATCTTGTCTGGTGGAAGTTCCTACGTGCACCTAAGTTGCAGTCATTCTGACCGACCGCAGCCATTTTATATTCTATTGGTCACCTTTGTTTTACCCTGCCCTTACTAGCATCCCTTCGACCCTCTGACTGACCTGGTATGTGTGCTGGGGGCTATGAACTCTATTGCCACAACAAACCTCAGCACCACTTGCTGCCATAAAACCCGTTCTTCCTCTCATCTCTGTTTACAGGCAAGCCCTGGGCCATTCTATCCCTCCCTGCACCTGGTCACACAACCATGGTTTATTGCACTGCCAACAGCAAAACTTGTTATCACCAACAATGGGACCTGTTTTTATCAAAAGAACGAACTCTTAGATCTGGCCGGTCTCACATGTTTTAGACCAGGGGTCTCCAAACCGGTCCTGGAGGGCCGGATCCATGCCAGATTTTTTGGATATCCCCATTGAGATACATGTAGTTATTTTAAAAATCTGGCATGGATTCGGCCCTCCAGGACCGGTTTGGGGACCCCTGTTTTAGACACTGAAGCAAGGTCCAGCTGCAAGATAAGATTGTCTGTTCCCTGGGTGGGAGGAGAATTACTGTTGGGCTTGTGTGACAACCTGCCCGGGGCGGGGACTCCAAGCTTGTGTAACCATGTTGATGAAACAATGTTGGGCTTGTGTGACAACCTGCCCGGGGCGGGGACTCCAAGGTTGTGTAACCATGTTGATGAAACAAATGCATTGTGTCAAACCTGTATAAAAGGAAGAGCCAAAGGAGTTGCCAGCAGAACACCTCCCTCAGACATTCCGGTGTCTGCAGTTGACGTGGTCTTCTCATGAGAAATAAACCTTTTTCTTGTCTTCCAGTTGCCAGCGCTTGCCTAATTTTTTGGGTAACGAACCCAGGGTGAATTAGAGGTGGAACCCTACGCCGGGCAGCATTGGGGGTCTTAGAAGACTCGCTGCCTTTCACAAATAGTAGAGAGAGTAATAGGTAGTAGAGTGGAACTTAGTAGAGTGGAGGGTCATAGAGTGGAGGTTCGTAAAGTGAAGGGTCGTTTATAGAGTGGCATATAGTGGAGTAGAGAGGCGTACGAGTGGAGTAGAGTGGGGTGTTGTAGAGGGTCATGGGAGTTGAGGGCCGTAAAATGGTGTAGAGGGGAGAGTCGTGGAGTAGAGGAGGGTAGAATGGCTTAAAGTGGAGGGGCTTAGAACGGTTTAGAATGGAGGTGCATAGAGTGGAGGAGAGTAGAGTGTTGTGCAGTAGAGGTTTTGGTAGTGCATTGCCATTACAGGCAAAACATTTTCAATTGAAATTACCATTACATTTGCACAGAAATACAGTTTTACTGATAAAACTATACAGAACACAAACAATAATGTATGGAAATGGCATCACCTAGTGTATTAATTTGTTTTGATTGTATTAAAATATTTGCATCCATCACATTTCAGAATTACAAAAATAAATTATTAATTTGTGCTTTCCTAATTCTAATACATTCTGAAATATTTGCACACTTAATTTACAAACATTTAAATGTTGTGCAATAAAAAAATAACATTGTACAGCCTTTCTCCAGCATACCACCTGTACCCAGAATGATTGTCACATAAATCTTCTCACTTCACATTCAAAGTAAGAAAAGTAAACACTAAGCTTCCTCGGAAAACAGAGCCAACATTTGACCTCCATCTTTGAATGCACAGCACATGTGACAAGAACAACCTTTTTAGGCCTATTTACCGAAAGAAAGCACTCATGGAAGAATACAGTATACGGGCTATGCTCCATGGGAGGGACAAAGACATACTGGACAGCCTAAAACAAATAAAGCCAGCAAATAGAAAGCAAGCAACGGTCAGTTACAAAACACAAAGCCAAGTGTAAGCAATGGGCGGAATGCATTCCCGGGGAAGCTTTCCGAATGTCCCCAAGAAGTCTTTGTAAACCAGACAGCTGCGCTGTACGGTAGGATTCTACCTAAAAAGGGCGACATTATCAGTAGAGATTAACAGGATCAGCACTGATGCTATATTTTAGTGGGACAAAACAAGCACTTCTCAGTTGGACAAATACCTCGAAACGGGACAGTACCATAATTTGTCAGCATCATCTCAGACCAGTCATGGACTGTACCAACACTTTCCAGCAGAGTTTTTATTCTTTTACTGGACGGTACCAGCGGCTCTTAGCTGGGTCACTATAATAATATTAGACAGTACAAGTATGTATCTGCAGAGCTGCTTCTCTTCCGTGGTCATGCCCTGTACTCTCAGCAGGTTTGACATACTATTAACGCACAGTGAAAGCACTTCTCAGTGGTACTGAGATACCCTTAGTGGGGAAGTAACCGCATCTCTCAGTGAAGATATTGTACTTTTAGTCCCGGATTCCAACTTGGGAGAAAATCCAAATGCAGGTGCAAACTTCAGTAGTGCAACTCTGCCGTTAATTTGGCACCTTGAAGTTGTTTAACTAGATTTGTGGCAGCTAAAACCAGGCACAATCATGCAGGCAAAACATTCACACCTTTTGTGCACCTTGGAACAGGACAAAATGTGCAATTAAAGTGTTGGTCACCATTTTGAAGCCCAAAACTTCGAGTAGTGTGAGAAGTGCACAACCGGTAAATATGGCACCTGACAGTACTGGTATTTGCTGTGCGCGCACTTACAAGCCTGGATTGTGCCCATCACAACAAAGGCTTACTGAACAGTACCATTGCTTTCTGCAAGTTGAGTTTAAGTGACGTCCATGAATGCAGGAAGTTTGTGAGTAAACGCTGCTAGAATAAAGGAAATGGAAGACAGACTTCTTAACAAAATGGCTGATTTTTCAAAAGCTAATGACTCTTTCTGGAGAAGAGTCCTCTCGTTTTGAGTTCATTCGTATGTGCTGGTAGAGCTTTCCTAACTTCTCAATGCACAATAAATAAAACAACTTGTTTAGTTCACAGTCACCAATTCAACTGCCTTTTTTGGGCTCTGTTTTTCACTTGGCACCAAGTACAGGAGACTACCAACACTTCGGATTATCCCCAGTCCTGAATCAAGACCATCTATAAATAAACATGTACACACGGGTACAGAGGTCAAAGTGGTCTGATTATAGCTCGAGAGTTTACACCATAATATAATGATCGCGTTAGACCTTCCAAGGGTTATGGAAGCGCTATATTAATATCACACCAATACAATAACAGTGTCCAGTTTTACAGCTGGTGCCCAGCTTAAGTGTGCTATGACAAACCTGTCTAGGTTCGAGGTGGTCCTTTTTTACCACTTTGGAGACAGTGGTTCCAAAAACAAGGGAAGTTACAGAATACACTTTGCAGAGTAGTGTGTAGGGATTTAAAATAAAAAAATACATTAAAAAAAACATTTTATAAAGCGCGTGAATGCCCAAGGCCATCTTGGCGCTGTCCAGACAATAGAAGAAAGAATGAAAAATAAAGGAACAAGCATTTACAATGCAATGGTTTTGCCTTTGTTAAAGTTAGAGCTATTGGCATTGCTCTTGACATTATTTTTATTTATGTTTTTTTTAACATAAATAAATGGCATTGTCATTTACAATGCCACTAGCTTTATCTATCGCAAATGACACAAACATAGAAGAAAGACTACAGTTTTGCATCAACTGAGGGCATTGGACGACTTAGTGTCTGTGTTTTCTATCTATTGGAGCGCTGTCAATGAAGTCAATTTAGAGCAACTTTTGCACACGGTATAAACTCTGGTAATTTAACTGCTTTCTGGTAATTGAACTGCTTTCTGATAAAGGTTGCTAAGTAATTCTACACTGGAACACATGACACCTTTCCTACTTCCGTGCCAGACTAGCTAAAATTAGCCAGGACAAATGGTGAAAAGGTGTGCCTGTCTCAGCAAATCCTGGGAGACACGCCTAGTGTAAAGCTTAAGAAATACACCATATCCTGAAAGACACACACGTAATGCTCTGCCAAATGTGACTAGCACCAGCTTCAATGCTGAAGATCACATGGAGGAAACCTCAAACTTGCAAAACAAGTCATGGTATCCAGAAACCACAGACAAACACCCATACAAAGAGACTGACCGCAGTCTGGAAATCTAGGCCGGAAAACACAGGCCAAGTCAGAAACCACACGAGGCCACAACGGCCGTGCATCAGAGGAGCGTGGGAGAAGTCAATACAATGAATTGTCTTCCTGCACTGCCCAGCACACAGACGTTATGGATACTCCTACCTACACCTTCTAGAAGTAAAACATTGTCACATCTTCAGGAGACTTCAAAAACGTGCTTAGATGTCACCATCCGTAGGCAGCTAGAAGTTAAACGTTGAGATTCAGACTTGTGCTTGAAACAAGTGTGAACTTATACAGCTTGAAGTTCGCTGCAGTGTATAAGTTACAATGCCGACATGCTACAATTTGTGTTGACTAGATTTGTTTACACGCTATTATCTAAGTAGGAATAACTGTCACAAGTAATAAATCTATAGATCAGGGATCTGCGGAGTTGCGTTTTTTTCTAATAAGCTTTGCAAAGTTGTGTGGAAAAATGTGCCACTTCATGAGGTTTTAAGCTTTCCCTGCAGGAAAAGCATGACTCTTGAAACAATTTACATGACAAAAAGTAGACTTGAAGAGAAAAGAAAAATCTGCATTCATTTGCCACTGTGCACAGAAAAATCATGCCAAATGTAAATTTGCTGAGATAAGATTTGCATACGCTTTCCATCTTGGCTGGGTCCGACTAGCTTGCAATTATTACCTCGGGTAGGGAAAATGATCTTAAACTGCGGGTAACATGATCTCACAGTGTGTAACATAACACAGACTCCTGCAAACGTTCAGCGGTGTTAACAAAAACATGTGCACACTCCTATTGCGCGCTTAGACACTTGTGTCCTAGGAGAGACGGTGATCGGTAGAGGAGGAGTGGTGTGGTCGGGGACGAAGGGGGCTGCCAGTGGGCGGAGGCCCGAGAGCCTGCGGTAGTGTTGGGGGTTGCCTTGACTGGGGTCCTGTGCGCTCCCGCTTGGCCCGGTCTGCCCTTCTGTTCGCTCCTTGCCCGCCGCCGCTCCTCTCTCACTCCGACACGAGGCTCAGCGGCAGCTCTGCCATTTTACCGAGAACCGCGGAGCGCGCGGAAACCCGGAGCGGAGCCAGCGCCGGGCGGAGCGGGACCGGCCCGGAGCACAAAGAACAGTCAGAGGGGACTGGGAGCGAGTGGAGAGCGGCAGGTTGGAGAGGCACTTACTGGGAGCGAGTGGAGAGCGGCAGGTTGGAGAGGCACTTCTCCGGTCTCCCCGCGGGCGCCGCCATACTGCTGCTGTCTTCTTCTCCTTCTTCCCCCGGGCTGCGGGGGGCGGGCACTTCCGGCCGGCCGCGCTAGGATTGGCCGGCCGGCCAGTCACGGGGTTAGGAGAGACGCAGAAGTGCCGGCAATGCCGGACCAGACACGGGGGCGTTCCCGGCGTCCCGTGACGTCGGCAAAAGCCAAAGAATGTCGGGAACGCCCCCGTGTCTGGTCCGGCATTGACGGACAGGCCCCTCGTCCAATGGCAAGGCTCCGTTTACGGAGCCAGCCAATGAACGACGAGGGCCGAACCAAGCAGCACTACAGTTCTCATCAGGTTTTCGCCTGCGCGAAAAAGCTGCGCAGAAAGCGCAGCTTTCGCCAGGCAAAACCTAAAAAGTAGGCCCAAGCAGATTAGAGATTAAAAAAACACGTTTTAAGATTTTTCCTGAAGGAGGAAAGAGAGGTACAGGTCTTCAAGTGTAATGGCAGAGAATTCCACCGCTTAGTGGTGCCTTAGATGAAGCTTCTTCCGCCCCAAAGGTCTCTCTTGAATTTAGGGACAACCAGATTATAAACTGATGAGGATCGCAGGGATCTAGATGGCACCTACCCAATACATTTCTCTTTTAGGTATTCTGGTCCAAAGCCATGCAATCTTTAAAAGCAATGCACAGTGCCTTGAAATCTATGCGCTTGTGCACTGGTAAGCAATGATGTTGGGCCAGAGGGAGCTCTTGTGAATTGAGTGTTTTGTTCAGCTGTTTGGGCATTTGAGGGTTACTATCTCTTTACACTTTCTTATTATAGCGAAGGTCGAGTGTGGATTATGATATTAGAGATGGTTTTAACAAGGCAGTTAAGAACCCATGAGCTGCCAAGCATACTTCAGAGGATTCTAGCAGCTGGGCTAACTTTGGTTGAGAAGCCATCAGCTTCAAGGATGCAAACAACATGAAAGCGCTGTAGACCGATGGGTTCACATCAGTGAAAAACGAATAAGTATCTTACCGTGAGGCTGAAGAGTCTTCGGTGGCGAATGTGATAAGGATACTACAGAGGAGTGGTGTGTACTAGCGTATAGCCTGCTGAAGATGTTCAACATGTAACTATTGACCTCAGCTGACTGCCCCATCATTTTGCAGGTGTCACAGATGCAAATGTGGAGTTGACCATTTTGGTCTTCATATCCTGAAGTAGAGCAAATCTGACCTTGAGGGATTCCATTTTCTTAAGCTATTATGGAAACGTTTGACAGGCTGGTGGGCCATGTTACAGTATCTTTAGTACCGAAAAGCATGCAAGTTCAAATTCCTCATTCATTCTTGATATAAGGACACTGAAAACGCCAGTACAGAATTCTTTCACAGGCCCGCGGATAACAAAATATACATTTCCATGAAAAACAATATTACCCCGTTCTACCCTTCATCAAGCCCCTCAATTCTCAAAATTAGGGCACATGCTGCGGGTCTACAAATCCTCCAGTGGAAATACCTGTTCAATTCAAAGGTTGCAAGCAAAGTGCTAATGTATGAATTCAGCGTCACTTTCATCGAGACCAAACACACTGCTCAAAGATTCTCAATAATCAAAGATTTAGTATGTTTAGGACTTGTCGGTGTGATGTAGACATTTCTTTGAGAACAGATGTCCCTTCCACAACATTGACACAGCACACACTCACCTGGCATCACCTCGTAGATATCCTCATCTTTCGTTGGTTCTTCCTCCTCTACGCTGCCCGCAAGGTGTCTGGCGGCATGGCCAGGGAGATGGGGCATAGAGCCAAAACTGTCTACGTCATCGTAGGTCTTCTCTCCATCGTCATCATCATCACATGGAATTGTGAATGAATTAAGGTCTACAAGAGAAGAACAGGTTATTTCTCTCCGACACTGGTCCCCAAGAGGGCCACAGATGCAATAACAGCCTTGACCATTAACTCAGCGCAAACTACATTATACAGGCAAACAGGCATGTCAGTTGTACTCCCATTACCTACATCAGAATAATAGGATGGAAAGGAGAGTTACATATGTGAATATCTCTGCAGAAGGAAATTGAACCTACTCAGCTAGTTCAACAGATTTTCCGGAACTTTCTTTCTCGTGTATTGTACGCATAACCCATTGATCACATATTCGTTGCTAACTGCGGCTAGACATTTCCAACTTTCTTATGATTGCCAAGATATCTTGTAAATTTGCATCTCCATTAACCCATAATCTTTCCTGGATTGCGGGATATTTGGTATGCATTACCACTTGATCACATCTTAGTTGTTCTTGTAATCCCTCAAATTTACAATCAAGAGATAATCTGTGTAAAGCAGACACATATTCATCCACTCCCTCATTTGTTTCTTGCTTTCTCTTAAATAACTTGTATCTTACAATGCCTGAGAGTATGAAAAAGCACTTTCTTTCTTCTCTTTCTGAGTAACATAGAACAGTTACATCATGAGTCTTTAGTAAGAGCCACAGACTATGTAAGCCCATTTGATCCAGGAAATCCATCAACGCCTGACTCTCCGAGTTTATCGAACCGAACCACCACAGACGACATCCGCTCCCTCCTCGACCGGGGCGAGACAGCAGCCCTCAACATACTAGACTTCTCGTCCGCCTTCAACACAGTTTCCCACCGTAGCCTAATTAGCAGACTCCACAATGCTGGCATCCGTGACAGGGCTCTGAACTGAATCCCTTCTTTTCTCACCAGCCCGACCCACCAAGTCAGACTACTACGTTCCTCTCAGAACCCACGGAGATCAGCTGTGGAGTCCCCAGGGCTCCTCAAGGAGCCCTACCCATTTCAACATCTACATGGCCCCACACAGCCATCGTCAGAAGCCACAGGCTCAACACAGTCTCCTACGTCGAAGACACCAAGCTGATTCTCTCCCTCACCAATGAACCCTCAACCACCGGTACCAGCTTCCACAGCGGAATGAAGGCCGTCGCGACATGGTTGAGGGACGGCTGCCTCAAGCTCAACTTGGGCAAGACTAAAGTCCTCATCCTGGGACCCACAGCGTCAGCCTAGGATGACTTCTGGTGGCCAGCTGCTTTCAGTGCTGCTCTGAGTGTTCCCCCCACCCTAATGGACCACACCACAACCATAGTATTATACTGGACTCTTCGCACAATATGGACCACCAAATCAATGCAGTTTCCTCAGTCTGCTTCCATGTTAAGCCTACGCCGAAAGACTTTTAGATGGATCCCAATGGAGTCCAGAAGAACGGTCACCCAGTCACTAATCCCCAGCAGACTCGACTACATCAACTCACTCTAAGCCAGTGCCACCTAGAAACAGCCTAATAAACTGCAGTATGTCCAAAACGCTGCTGCCAGACTGGTCCTCGACATCCACCACCGCAGCCACACCACGCAACACCTCTGACAACTCCACTGACTTCCAGTCAACAAAATTGTCACTTTCAAGCTTCTCACTCATGCCTACAAAGCCCTATACAACGTAGGACCAGCATACCTGAACCACGTTCTCCTACCTCGCTGCCAAGATCTGGAACACCCTACCCCTGCACCTCAGGCAATCAGCGTCACTGACCCAATTTAGGAAGGACCTCAAGACCTGACTCTTCGAATGATCAGCAACCTAGTCTGACCAGCAGCCCCCCGCCACACTTCCAGCATCTTGAGTCCTTTATGGATGAGTAGCCGTACTTTACAAGCCCCTGATTGATTGACTGACCAAACACACAGAAGAATCCTTAGCTAGAACTCTGAGATTTTTTCATTTACGTAAAAACTACACATACTGGAGAAGGCATGCGAGAACCTAGTCTAGTTTATCTGTGCAGCCCTGACTGAATGAACAAAAGGAGTCCACACTAGCAGGAAACAGATTCAGAGAGAGCACGGCCATTTGCTTGATCCTTGGACAATGACGAGTTGGCTCCTTTGAACTGAGGACGTGCTACAGGCTCTGACCGTATAAGTGCAGAGAGCATTCACCATGGAGGTTTTTTAATTGTCATGAAAGAAGTTCTAGTTGTTTACTTGTGTTTAATAGCCAGGAGAAAACCCACAAACAATGCCTTTGATCTCTAACGTCATGATATTAATGTTTCTTTGCTGCTGGAAGCTGAACTGGAGACAAAATCAGCCTAGCGAAGCTTGCCTGTTTTGTTGTCTCTTGGTACACTTAAAAGACTTCTCTTCTTAATTGAATAAATGCACTGCATATTACTAGTTATTGTGTGTCAGAGTGCGCCTGAGGGTGCACTGGGCAGGGAGGGTGGTTCATGTCATTTGCCTATGGTATCCAGGGGTCGGTCCCAATATGACTCTGAAAACTGAGGCAAGCGCAGATTTCCACACTTGACTCTCAGGGTAGTGAGGGCAAACAGTCAAAGGCTTCCCAGGGAGATAGTGAGGGTGGCAAGAACTCCGACTCAACAGTCAAACAGACACAATAATAAAGTGTTGCTTGTGTTAAAAGAAAGTACTTGCATATCACAGCCAAATAAAATACCACACACAACACTCCAAAGGTGATTCAGGTACAGGGTTTCAAACTCCCTACAGAGTCTAGTGAAATACAGTTTCCTCGAAGGTGCCCATTTCCCCTACTCCCTCTCTCTCTCAAGAGTTGCTCTCAACCCCTAGGGTTCCTCTAAGCATAGAACAGCTATGGCACAGACTTGGCATGGGGGCACATCACTTTAAATTACCCCCAAATCTTAGCTTGTAGGTCAGTTCAGTAGTCTTTCAAGCCCAAAAGGTTCTATTGACAAGGATTAGCATTACAATTCCTGTTTGCATATGAGTCTCAGTCCCTGAAAGGTTTCAGCACCATGTTCCCTGCTCATATGGTGTTGTCAGTGACACTGTCAGTGTCAGTGGACTGTGGCTGGCAGTCGCATGGCTCCTGGATCACTGGGGTTCTACAGGGTACGAAGAACCAGTTAAACACACTTACTGGGTCTCGGCGGCAGGGGAACCGCCCAAGTCTTCCATACCCTCCATACTTAGTAAAAGGAGACACAGGAGCCTTCGTCTGCAGGAGGAACCCAGATTTATTCAAATAGCCCAGGCTATGGAACAGAGTCCCAAGCTCGTTGGAAACAAGACAGAGGAGGTTGCTGCTTTACTCCGCAGCTTACAAGCCTTTTATACTTTTTCATCCCATTCTTTTGGCTGTTAGTCCATTGTTCAATCAGGGCAGTGTTTGCAGTTGATAACCTGATCAAGGCGATGTTTGTAGTTGGTGACCTGGTCAAGGCTCGGCACTCAGGTCATTGTTTAATCAGCTTGATCAAAGCTCAGTCATTCAGGTCATTGTTCTATCAGCCTGATCAAAGCTTCGGTGTTCAAACCATTGTCCAATCACCCTGATCACGGCCCAGCATTCAGACCATTGTCCAGATAACCTGATCACGGTGTCAAGTATATGTTTACCAGGCAGAGAGCAGGAGATGGAAAAAAAGTTTGTTTACACAGGACGTGGGTGTCTCATGGCTTTCTGTTGAACTACAAATAACAGGGGGTTGGGTGTGCAACAGTTTTTGGGCAGAAATGTAGGCTGCAGGCAGGGTTTTGTCATGACAGATAGAATTTTCTCAGCGATCAGCAGAAATGAGCAGGTGGGTCGTGTGTGGGTGTTTGACACGAAATGGCAATGCAAAAACAATGGAGTCCTGGCACAAAATGGACGCCAACAAGAAGAACACTTTTCCTCAGCACTCAGCATTATTCTTCAGCAGTCCCAGCCTATGAGGGCTTATGCAGGTGGATGGGTTATGTTTTTAATCATGTGCAGTTTTTTCTAGCCTGTCGTCTTGAATGAAATTATTTTGTACTGAGCTGAATTACAGAGGATTCGCAACAGGATCTTAAGAAAAGGCCCGACAGTTCACTTACACTACTGGATGATAACATTATACACAAATATGACAAGGAGCTATTCCAACCTATCTACATATGCAGTGGCTACTACATTTTGTGTGCAATCCATTACCAAGGGGCTCACCAAGGTGCTATTAACTACATTATGGCCACACATACTGGAGATTATAACACTGTTATGCTACATACCAAGAGGCTAGTACACAATATCCAAATGTGCCAAGGGGCTGTTATTTCTACTACGTCCCATGTTTCTCTTATGTTCCGATATCCATATGTTTGAAGGGTCTGTCATTTCTACAATATCCTAATTTCCTTGTGCCTCTCACATTCTTGTTTTCCCACCCTCTGGTCCCACATACTGAGAGGAATAACCACACGATGGCCATGCACATCCAGGCATTTTAAAACTATCCATGTCCCCACCTTTCAGGAGAAACAAGATCTGATCCATCCATTCTTTTGCTTCCACAGGACTTGCTGCTGTAAACTGTAATGAAGAACAAATTGATCAGACATGGGGTTTAAGGCCGGCTTCCACAAAGAGCAGATTGTGAGCTAGTAGTAGTTATATAGCTACATGTAAGTAGCTCAATTAACTGCTTTTGCTTGGTTGTATGCTTTGAGATATATATATATTTATACAGACAGACAGACAGACAGACAGACAGACAGACAGACAGACAGATAGATAGATAGATAGATAGATAGATAGATAGATAGATAGATAGATAGATAGATAGATAGGTGCAAATACGAAGCAGAGAACTCTGGGTAGTTCTCAAGTTTAGGAGAAAAGCAAAGCATGTTTCAGGGGTTCATTTTGTTCATTTCAGGTTGGCTTGGCTGGTATTTTACTAATTCAAAGCTGTAATACTGTGCCTGGAGTGACAAAAGGGTTTTGTCATTTCACAGCTCAGCATGGACGGCACTGTGCTAGTCCTATGCTTAAAAACGTTGCTGTAGAAATGGCAAAAGGCTTTGTCCCTTTCTATCTCGGTGTGGATGGCACTGTGCTAATACTATGCTTAAAGACTTTGATAGAAAGGCAGATATTTGAGGTGAGCAGATTTAGAGTGTCGCTGGTGTTGAGGGTGCTCTATACAGGAGCTGCTTTCCACCTAAACTTCCCAGAGTTCTCAGCTTCATTTTGGCATAATGTATGCGTCACTCTATGCCTGAAAGGGTATTGTTTTGATATATATCCAATACCAGTCCAACTTTCATTCCAAAGTAGGCACTGACTGCGTGAATTACTTCAAAGCAAGATTACTTTATTCCGATTTAAATGGCCCAGACACGTTTCGGCGGTATGCACCGCCTTGCTCACTACATCTGGTCTCTCACTAGTGTCAACTATATACCTTCAAGGTTGACAGGCTGAAACTGGATTGTTGTCACAGCAACCATGTTGTAAAAAACAACATAGAAGAGTTTTCTTGTTACAGCATGATCGTGCAAATATTCCCAAACAGTTATATGCATCGAACGAGCAAAATGAAAAAGACACCCAGGTATTCACAAAATTAAATACGGAAGAAGGCTGTATTGCTAATTGTTAGATTCACAATTAGAAAACACAAACTAATAATGTGTATAATTGTGTGGATAAACGGGTTTACAAAATATACTTACAAGGTGCTTTGAAAAAGAAAGTAAGTGTCACACACGCCATCAAAAGATCTTTGCTAGACATTTTGACCTACTTCTTGCAGTATAATGATCAACCGGCTACAGGCAGGTACTTGCAGTGTGTGTGGGTTCCCTACATCAGTGATAATAGTACCAGTGTACACAGTCAGAGATGGGCTTACTATCTAGTTAACCATCTTTAGATTAGAAGGGTCTTGGTGGTTTATGGTATATGTGAGGAGAGAAAGTGACCGAATCAGACCCAAGTGGGTTGTGAACCACTCGTGATGTATGTGCCAAAAGCCCACGTACTTGGTATTAAGAGCATTAGTTTCTTGTTGGTGTCGTGTTTGCAAGCCTTGCACTTGAATCACTTGCGGAATCCTCTCTGGGGCTGGAGCCAAGTGGTTCATTTATTGATGGTGGGGGCATTGCACACTAGTTTATTCCGCATAGATTTAGCTTTCTTAAATGTAACTGGTGGAATTTTGCTACATGTGTGGAAATCGATAAACCTTAAGTTTGCATAAGCGGCGTTCATTTATGTTCACCACAGCCACTGTTGAGAGCAGAGTGAAGATCGTGAAACATTGTCTGCATCATCTTGCGTAGCAAGGGCCTCTGCGTGCGCGTAAGCAGCAACCATTTTAGATATCGCAGCCATTTTCATTCCCTGTTAATCACCTATGATTCACCCTGACCTCGCAATCATCCCCAGCACCCTGACCAAGCCTGAACACATGTACTAGGGTCGTAAAACCTTGTCAGCCTGACAATGCCCCGTAGTCGCTTCCCCCGCCAAACCCACTTGTCCTTTCATCCTCCATGCACAGGCAAGTCCCCTTTTATAACCTCCTTCCCTGCACCTGGCCACTCAGTCCGGTCCCAGGCACTAACCGACCCCTGTGGACATTGTTTATTGCCTACACACGGCAGGGCTTGTTTCACCAACAAAGGGGCCTGACTTAATCAATAACCCAAAGCCCTTAGATCTGACTGATCCCACGTGTTTTTAGATCCTGTCGGAATGTCCAGCTGCGAGATAGCGATCATCTGTTACATCTAGGTGGGGGACATTTGCTGCTGGATTTGTGTGGGAATTAGCTTAAGGCGGGGATTCCAAGGATGTTTCACTATGTAATAAACTGAAGCCAGGAATGTTTGACCATGTAATAAACTGACGAAAAAGGGTCTAAAAGGCCATGCCACAGAGATGCAGTTAGAGCACCACCTGACGATAGCCCCGGTGTCTGATGTGATGTGTTCTCTTCCTGGAGTAATACACCTGTTCTTTGCCTTCCACTTGCCAGCGCCTGCATCGTTATTTTGATAGGTAATATTAAGGTGAATTAGAGGTGGTTTGCACCAAGCGGCATCGAAAGTCTTGGGAGTCACAGCTGCTTTTTCACAACTGGTGCACCAACGTCGGGCCCATCAGAGACACGTGGGTCCAGTGAGAGAGGTCCTAATGACGGAGTGAACAACTAACCGATTGGAGTATACCTGCCTTGAGAGGACCCTTGTCTGGCTGCCGATCAACCTAAACTTCACCAGTTCCGAATGGACCTCTCTCTCGAGTGACCTACGGTCCTGACTGGGACCTTACAGGAACGCCGCATTGTTGGAGTGAGAGGACAAACGGGTGCTGGAAGGGGACGACGAAGGAACTGTCCACAACGGTCCGGGTAAGGTCGTGAAAGATCAATTCTTACTTGTTATTGATTGTTTAACTAATTGGATAAGTTCGACCGAATACTAGTTTTCCCCTTAGTTGAGACATTCCCTACGTGCAAACAAACAGAGATTAGGAATCCTCTCTTTCTTTGCAGGCAGTGAAGGGCAGGTAGTGCGGACCTTTGTCCATGACCTATTGAGATTTTTAGTTGACCGCTTGTTACGTCATGCCTGTCTTTTCAAAAATTGATTGATTGTTTTGGCCGGACAGTTTATTAGAGGTCAGTCATCCGGCACCGCCGGAATGCACCCCTAATAAGGACATGTATGTGAAATATGGATTACCCACTGTAATGTATAACGAACAATGGCATAAAACGCGCTAGGAAAAGACCGGGAAAATCAGTAGGCCACTGATGAGATCTTTCGACCCCGCTAAAATGGAAGCACTAGGAATAGCCCGTCACAGGAAACCTGGAATTAGCATCAAAACTATTGATTGATTGGTAGTTTTGAACAATGGGTACTATTTGCAAATAGTAAAGGACAGGTAATGTAGACTTCTTGTCTGAATTTAGGATTCATTGAGAGATTTGTTTTGACCTATATCCATCATGCCTGTCTTTTCTGAAGTTATTGGAAAATGGTTGTTTAAGCCTGGATCGTTTGTCAAATAAAAAGGATGGTATTTGTCCCATATTGTATGACTCATTGTGGAACAAATATGCAAAGAAGAAACTTGAATTTCAATGGCCAGTAGAATGAGTAACACGATTCTAAAAAGTTTAAAAGATACAGTACGCAGAAACAACGTCAAAAGAATAGTCAAGATCTGTTTTATTTTGCACTCCTACAACGTGAGCAATTGGTAAAGATCCTGACGCTTAGATATATCAATGAAGAGGACAGTAGATCGGATCTTCTTGACTTAGCAGCTCCCTTGGAGGAGCAAAAGCAAACTTTTTTCACATTAGTTGACCGCTTGTTACGTCATGCCTGTCTTTTCAAAAATTGATTGATTGTTTTGGCCGGACGGTTTATTAGAGGTCAGTCATCCGGCACCGCCGGAATGCACCCCTAATAAGGACATGTATGTGAAATATGGATTACCCACTGTAATGTATAGCGAACAATGGCATAAAACGCGCTAGGAAAAGACCGGGAAAATCAGTAGGCCACTGATGAGATCTTTCGACCCCGCTAAAATGGAAGCGCTAGGAATAGCCTGTCACAGGAAACCTGGAATTAGCATCAGAACTATTGATTGATTGGTAGTTTTGAACAATGGGTACTATTTGCAAATAGTAAAGGCCAGGTAATGTAGACTTCTTGTCTGAATTTAGGATTAATTGAGAGGTTTGTTTTGACCGATATCCATCATGCCTGTCTTTTCTGAAGTTATTGGAAAATTATTGTTTAAGCCTGGATCGTTTGTCAAATAAAAAGTATGGTATTTGTCCCATAGTGTATGACTCATTGTGGAACAAATATGCAAAGAAGAAACTCGAATTTCAATGGCCAGTAGAATGAGTAACTCGATTCTAAAAAGTTTAAAAGATACAGTACGCAGAAACAACGTCAAAAGAATAGTCAAGATCTGTTTTATTTTGCACTCCTACAACGTGAGCAATTGGTAAAGATCCTGACATTTAGTTATATCAATGAAGAGGACAGCAGATCGGATCTTCTTGACTTAGCAGCTCCCTCGGAGGAGCAAAAGCAAACGTTTTTCACATTAGGAATTTTTCTCTATATTACAGTTGTAAGGTTCCCAAGGAAGTACATTAGCCTGAAATTGGTTAGCTATGAACCCCACGTACATTCTGGTTCTTGGAGTCCTAAAACATCGTAATCTTTATTTTCGTGCATCATGTGTTTCAGAGGAGTTTTTCAAATGCTCCTGAGCCTCACCAGAGGAATGCCATACAGTCTAACATTAGACAGAAGTGAGTTATAAGTGTATTAAATAAAAAGGAGAGAAACATCTTCTCTAAATCTAGTTGCCTGCAAGGCCAAAGCCAGGGCTCGAAAAACATCGCAAGAGAGCTTGTTTTAAATATTAGCATATTGATGTCCTCGCACAAGTTGTGTGATTGGAATGGGCATTTTTAGGAAAGTCCTACTCTGTTTTAACCACTCGTAACCTCCTAAAGCAGTGGTCATCTGTTTAGATTATATATGGCAAAACATTTCTAGGCACTGTATTTTAGCAGTCAGGCACAAATGCATATTACCGGTTTTAGAAAGGCACAGTTTCTTTTGTGCGTTATAGATTGGTACGCCTTACACAAACATTTCAGGCATGGCCTAGTCCGTGTTTACGGACCCCATGAACAGATCTGCCAGCCTTGGCAGTTACGAATCTGTGATTTTCTGGCACAGCTGTGCCCCCGCGTTATCGAGCTAGAGCTGCGCTGTCTCTTCTATCCGCCCGAAAAATTGATCTCCATGTAGACATTAGGCAAGTCTGTTAGTGGTCTTACCGTGTAGCAAAAATGCATACCATTAAAAACACGAATGCACCCAATGAAACTCGCCACCTCCTATAGTTTCCCTGCTCCGCGAATAGGAACAGCCCCAGGCCACTGTAGATTGTTTTCTTCAATGAAAACATTGATCCATCACCCCCCCTCGCCTTATACTGAGTACCTCTGGCATTTGACCATTTTTCCACACGCAGTCCTTAATACCGCACTCGAATGATCTATGTAGTGAGCATCCTAACATTAGTTATCTTTACCGCACTAACCATTCTTCTGGGCTTCAATGCCGAGATGACGAGGACTGCATCCCAAGAAATAAGTCAGTACATGGTAAGTAAAACTATTTTCATTATCACACGCGTTGCTGTGCTTTAAATGCTGCCCCCTCCCGCTCTTTTCTTTTTCTTTAGGTTACATCGGAGTTTCAGCTGAAGAATGGAGAAGGCCTAAGCGCACTGTATTCTGCGCGAAAAATAGGCTAGTACTGTGAGATGGTACGTTTTATGCAGAGGCTATCTCTGGGGGCGTGAAATATTTGTATAGTATGAATGCGTATCTGTCCTGATTTGTATAGTATGAATGCGTATGTGTCATGTGCGCCTAAGTCAATATGAGAACGCTTTTTGTATGACTGAGGTGCTGATCGAGCGGTCAATGGGATGCGAAAAATAGAATAGCATTTTTTTAAATATAGCACATTCTTTACTTAGAAACGAGTCTCTCTCTGAAGCTAGTGAATGGGAGGGTAGTCTACATCAGGAGCTTGAAGGATTATTGCAGTACAACGAGCTGACTCCAACCGATATCCCAAGTGTGCGACCTGTTCTGAGAACACTTTCTATCCTGTTTAGACCAAAGTAATGCGCCCAGTGAGTTGATTTATGTACTGACCAAATAGAGAAATGAAGAGTCCCCCGGATTGGGGTTCATCCAAAATCCTCCTCCACCCAGAAGTTAGAGATATTGTCATGTTTTAGATTGACCTCTTCTTCTTCCGTCCACATAGAAAGATAAGAATTGTACCATTGCACGTCTGACTGGCATCCCTCCTTTACCTCAACTTGGGCCATCGTTGCTAGATGTTGGGGGGACCCCACCATGAGTATCAGTACAACTGGGCTAGTATCCGATCATTAAAGGGAGTAAGTATTTTCAAAAGAAGTCACTTGCTCAACTGTTAGGAAGGAGGGAAGGAAGGAGCCTGGCACCCGAGTAAATTAAATGAGCTATGAGATGCGCAACGTACATGAAAAAGTCATTTTGTTCAAACTAACCCTGCGTCTTTGTCTTCGGTTTTTGTACTTGGTGCATGTACTGTCGCGTCCTAATCCGTATTGTGTGTATGTAAACTGTGCATTTATGTTTTCCCTTGGCTTGTGTGTTTAATATGTAAATCGTCCTGTACTGTTATGTGTTGTACATGTACTGAATAGCCTATTGTTGTGCACACTCTCTCTCTCTCTCTCTCAGTGAGCCTACCTACGCTGTCCAGGAATGACCATGCTGGAATCAATTTCATAAGACAACTGGGTGGACTCACCCTTAGCCGTTAACTTCACAGAATGCTGTGAATTCACTTTTGAATAAATGACGACACCGTACCTCACCGGTACACGTCTAATTGGCTTTAACACAACAGTGTTTGAACAAATTGACAAGGACAAAATACCATATTTTGCCATATTACTACCCCTCCTTTCTGTAAAATAATGGAATTTAATTGGCTGAAAATGAAAGGACGGGTAAGATGACTGATGTCTCCTAATCTATGGCCCTTAAAAGGGAGCTATATGTCGGTGGCTTTTGTTTTAGTGCCTTAGTGGCACACCCATCATCGTTCATGTTACCACGCACATTGCACATAAGTAGAGTGGCCAAAACATCCCCATTTTGCCAGGATGGTCCCAGTTTTGTACCAGCTGTCCCAGAAAATTTCAAGAAATGTAGCTCATATCCCGGTTTTTAAAGATAAATCGACTAAAATTGGTAGGAGTTAGCAGTTGTTTCAAGAAAAAATTTAATTAAGAAGCAAGCTACCAGGTTTAAAAATCGCAATTTATGTAAGTTCTTACTGACCGTTCTGTAACTCTCTGCTAAGGAGTGCGCTCATCGCTTGATGTAAGATCGTAGTCCTTCTTCCAATTATGTGAAATGTCCTTGGTTGTTTTTGACTTTAAGATTCTGGTCACCCTACATATAAGTTGTATGGACATCGCAAGTCCTTCATTAACTAATGAAGTAGCTAGGTTGTAAAGGATAATGCAGAAACACGAATAATATGGGGTACCTGTATGCCCATGATAATAGCACATCACACTTTTTGTAGTTAGCAAACCTTGAAGAAAATATAGCTCAACCGGATTTAGTTTATAACGGCAAGTCTCTGCCGGAGGAGCCGGTTTGAATTTGACAGGCTATATAATTGATAGATATTAGATTTCTTGCCACAATCAAGAACGTAAAAGGAATGGACACCAAAGATAAAAATGATGGTGGAAATTCATAGAAATGCTTGCAGACCTGCACAACAGTAAGGGTTCATGAGTAAATATTATGCACAAATGTAAGGATTACGAGTATCCATGCTATCGTCATTTTTGAGTAAACGATAAATGTTTCCCCAGCTACTTGGGTTTGGGCGAGAAATTGAATTGTGTAAACGTCTTCCCCTGCCAGTTCTCTAAAAATTGTTTTATACTCATTACTAGATTAAAGATATCATACAGTCTTCGGAAGAGAGGGGCCGGTGCGTTCTCCCTTCCCACTGTCTCTGAGCCGCCCTGCTTCTTCCTCCACCTTACCTGTTGCGCTCACTTCTCTACCGCCCTGCTGTCACGCTCTCCCTCAGCTTAGCCCAACGCCTCTGTGCACCTCCCCTTTCCAGGTGGGAGGGACACCAGCCATTAAGCTGGTGCATATATCACCCACCCCCTCCCCGACTTACCTGTAATCAGTCGTTTGACCCGGTCAAAGCCTTTTTGGCCCTACCTCCCCACTCTCCTTTTGCTCTCACCTTGATCTCTCTCTCTCATTCTCTGTGACTTTTGTGCAACTTCTCACAATCTTTTTTGCCTTTTCTCTCACTCTTTCTGCAATGTTTGTGCTTCCCCCCCACTCGCTGTGCCTTTTCTCCCACTCCTGTGAATTCTGTGTCACTTCTCTCGCTCTTTGTGGCTTTTCTCTCGCTCTTTCTGCTACTTCTTTGTACCCTTTCTCTTGTTCTTTTTGCCTTCTCTCACTATTTCTATTTTTTCGTGCCTTTACTCTCAGTTTTGGCCTTTTTCTTGCCCTCTATGCCATTTCTAACTTCTTATGTGGCTGTTGCCATCTCTCTCGTTCTTTGTGTGCACTTTGTGCAGTCTCTCAATCTTCTCTGTATGCCCTTTTCCCACCATCTCTGCACATCCCTCCTCAGCTTCTTACCTATTCCGTGTGCCTCTCTTTTTCCCTATTGTCGCACTCCTACTCAGCACCACCGACCTCACCTGAGCTCCTCCTCCCCCTTCTCAGGACCTACTTAATGGTGAATGCGCACAGTCAGCGTGCCAAAGGCAAGCCCCTCTGCGCCTGCCTGGACTGCGCCCAGAAATCCAAAGTCTTTTCCTACCACAACCCCTCCATTCTCCTTCACTGAGTATTAGGAAACCCTTTTCCAATAGTGATTACTAACCAATTCCTACTCGGTTCTTCTTTATGTGCCAGGAAATAGCGATCTTTTTTAGTTTCATAGTTTTTATTGATTTTAAGTTACATGATGTAATTAACAACATGAAATGCTTTTCTAATTACCAAGCTTCTCATCTAATCCCTATTTCGCCCCATCATTTGGTGTCAGGACATGTCTATCCCAAAGTTGGCCTCCCACCCAATATTTATTTTCCAATTACGTATGTGTCATCACATATTTGACCATGAAATGTCCCCCCCTTGAGATATTAGTCTAATCTTTGAGTTCGAACCCACAGTGGATACATATGGAAAAAAAGCATTGCATTTCCAATAATGCAAACATGAAAAGAAGGAACCATTCGAAGTTTTAATGTCCCCAATAATGAGAAGTGTGATGAGAAATGTGTTGCAATTAGGTCATTAGTGAGGTCATTTGTGACATAATGCGTGAGGTCAGGACAAGTGCACTGAACAGCTTAAAATGTCTAGCAAATTCCATTGTTTTTTATCATAACCATAAAGTTCCACCAACTGATGTTTTGTAAAGAAACATTTTTAGAACACTCATTAGTGTGCAGTCTGAATAACCAACTAGAACATTAACATTTGAATGAATTTCTTTGGTTTCCATATGACATACTCTAGTGCTCGCCCAGAGCATAAATTGGGGAAAGGACGTGACCTTTGACTATACTCTGCACCCAGTTTCTTGCATCCCGAGCATGCTGGCCCTTACACAAAAATTACATTCTTTAAACATACAGTGCATGCAATAGGGCATACATTTCTACTGATCCATGACGGAGACATGTTATTTTCTCACCTGGTAGGTGCGCTTGTCGTTAGATACCAGCTCGAAGCAGGAGTCGCGTCTGGAGTCTTTGCGCAGGTGAGGGGCAGCTCTCAGGAGATAATATTTCAGGTGAAACGCGCCTTTTTGCTGCTTACCTACAAGACAGTAAAGCATAAGGTAACCTGAAGGACTGTATTTGCGAGGAATCGAGCAATGCTGCAGGCCCTGAACCTTAGACCCTTTTAAATGTTAGTGGGCCAGGCTGTGAGATAAATTGTAGGCTTCTTCTGGCTCAACACCAAGTCATCCCCTCATTCCTTGACAATGTGAAATGGATGAACCTGGCATGAAGTGTGACAAGTGTAAGAAGGACATGTTGTGTCCTGTTATGTGCATAATTCACATTTCTTGCATATGTTTGGCGTCCTTGAGACGTGGGCCACAGGAAATCAGAGGACTCCGGACAAACATTTGGTGGTGGCAGCAGTGGAGTGGATCTGATGAGCTTGAAAGACACCACCAAAGGTTCGCTTCTAGAAATGAATGAGAAGCCAATGAGAAAGGTAATCGCTATGCAGGACTCACCGGAGACCCGGTTGGTGAAGACCCCGAATGGATGAACCCTCATCAGATGTTTCCAACCCATAATACAGCTTTTAGTCTCTACTGGACTCTAGTTCCTTTCATGGCCGCTCACAGCCAACAAAAAAAATTATTAAATCTCTTGGGGCTCAGAATGTGCCCTTCTTGAAGAATGTTTGGTAGTCGTCGCAAAGCAGCGCATCCTTGCCCAGAGAAGTTGCAGCCTTTGGTCCATAGGAATTTCACATTTTGTTGGTGACCAGGCTGCCTTCTCCCACTCTTTCATGCAGGAACTTGCAATATTCCCCATTAAGGATTCTTTAAGGAATAAATAATTAAACTATTTGAGTTCTGCCTGACCATGTGAACAGCAAAGCGATGTGCGCCAAATGTCGGATGTTGTCCATAGAGATTCTGGGTTGTTTTCAGAATCTTTACATTCACAGAGTAACGGTCAAATGTGTCTATGTAACAGACATTGCGCGTTTCTGTGGTCAAGGCCATGCTTACCTTTATCACTGCCATAATAATAAAAGATCCCTTTGCTGAGGACACACCATCGCTTCTGCCATTCTGAGCCAAAGAAACCGTGATCTGAGAGAAAAACCAGTAAAGATGGCGGTCACAGCAATGTACTCACTCTGGATGACAACTATTTGCCCTTCCCTGTTCTTGGCTCCGCTGATGTGCAGTCCTCGACAATCACTTTGTGATCCCCGGCTTTGCCCGGTTTGTGCTGAGGTGCACAAATTCCCCTCTCCCAACATGGAACCCCTCATAACTTCTACAGATAGCAAATACGAGCGGTGGATCAAATCCAATGTCAAATTCTCTTCCACACAAACAAAACACTGATTGCGGCGTTAGTCTTCATGTGCAGTTGGATATTCCAGCAGCCTTCTAGTGGGTCTCCCCAAACCCGCCTTTAAATGACTGGATAAGGTAATAAATGTACTAAAATGTTGTACTATTCCCATCTCAATTGGTTGTTATCTAAGGAAAGAGGCTTCTACAAAGATTTCGTCTCGGTATTCAAAGCAAACTACCCATTGACACACTCAAGTCCTTGTGCCTCTACTCAATACCCAAAGGTGGCCAATCAAAACTTCCGAGTTTCACAGACAAACTCTATGCACTGCATCGAGATTCTGTTTCTTCTCTCTTCTCAGGCCCCTTTACTAGAGATCTTTTACCACCAATCTTGGTTTAATGCCACTGCTTCATCTGCACACTTAAAGAACACCTCACCCAAGGAATTTAATAATGAACGACCTCAGTCTGACATCTTCCCGTTCCCCTGACATTTTATATTCAATATTTCACTTCTCATGTAAAGTTACACAAATGATAAATAGATGTAGTGTTTTATTTTAGCCGCCACTTACAAACCCATCCTGCTCGCCACCGTCTCTATAACTTCCCACCTAAACTGATATCAAGCAGCTGTACTCTCATCCAGTTCCTATGCACAATTCTAAATCAAAATGCATCCGTCAATCGTAAAGTGAATGAAATAAACACATCACCTGAGAGTGATACTCACCTCTGCATTTCTTCTCCAGGTATCCCTGCTGCACCACACAGTCCAGTTCTTGTGCACCTTTTAGGGCAATGTCTTCCAAATCTAAAAAGTAACAGAAGAAATAAAGGTAAGTCCCAGTGTGACAAATAGTACAATCGAGCCAGAGTGGGAGCAGGTCACAATACACGAGAGGGCGAGAACCGGGCAGACACAATTATGTTGAACTATCTGCTTTTTACCACCTAGGTCTTCTTCGAGCTATCCTCTAGGTTGCAGCATCACCGCCCAGGTAGTGCTCTTGTGGTGATTTTCAAAACTGACCACTGTCACAATATACAGCAGCCTCCCTCCCTGTCTGTCAAATCTAGAGACAATCTTCAGAGCATGTCAAATCATATCGCATGCCTTATTCTTGACCTCAAGTGTTGCACTCGCTCCCGGCCAAACAAGGTTTGAGTTCATCGCCCAGTGTCATGATCGGTCCTTCCTCCTCAAAGTCCGTCACAAGGCAGGCCAAACAGAGACCCACGAGTAGCCTCCCTGAGCAGAACTGTCCATACATCCAGTGGCCCAGTGCAAGCTCTCCAAACATCTAATGGCCAAGAGCAGACTCTCCATAGATCCAGTGGCCCAAAGCAGACTCTCCAAACATCGAATGGCCAAGAGCAGACTCTCCATAGATCCAGTGGCCCAAAGCAGACTCTCCAAACATCGAATGGCCAAGAGCAGACTCTCCATAGATCCAGTGGCCCAGAACAGTCTCCACACAGCCAGTGGCCCAGAGCAGGTTCTCCACATTCAGGGTCCCAGAACACTCTCTCCATACTCTCCATGGATCCAGTGGCCAAGAGCAGATTCTCTATAGATCCAGTGGCCCGCTGCACACTCTCCACACAGCCAGTGGCCCAGAGCAGATTCTCCAAACATCCACTGGCCAAGGGCAGACTCCCCATGGATCCAGTTGCCAAGGGCAGACTCGCCAGCCAGTGGCCCAGGGCAGACTCTCTCCACAGATCCAGTGGGCCAGAGCAGACTTTCTCCACACATCCAGTGGCCCAGAGCAGACTCTCTGCACAGATCCAGTGGCCCAGAGCAGACTCTCTCCACACATCCAGTAGCCCAGAGCAGACTCTCCACAGATCCAGTGGCCCAGAGCAGTCTCTCCCTATATCCAGTGGCCAAGAGCAGACTCTCTCCACACATCCAGTTGCCCAGAGCAGATTCTCTACAGATCCAGTGGCCCAGAGCAGACTCTCCATAGATCCAGTGGCGCAGAGCAGACTCTCCATAGATCCAATGGCCCAGAGCAGACTCTCCATAGATCCAGTGGCCTAGAGCAGACTCTCCATAGATCCAGTGGCCCACAGCAGACTCTCCATAGATCCAGTGGCCCAGAGCAGACCCTTCATAGATCTAGTGGCCCAGATTAGACTCTCCACACATCCAGGTTCAGTGGCCATAGGTTCAGTGGCCCACAGAGGAGGGAGGAGGATCGGCACAGAGGAGGAAGGAAGATCCGTAAGAAGAGGGAGTGGGGTCCTCACAGTGGAGGATCTTTACAGAGACGGATGTGTACAGAGGTGGGAGGAAGCTCGGCAAAGATAGAGGAGGATCCGTACAAAGGAGGATCTGCTGGGATCCGGGGCCCGAGACTGTAGCGGTCTAGTGGTGCAAGGGGCGTCAGCCAACCCCGGAACACAATTCACACAATGTATCACTCTCTGGCCAGGCGTGGCCAGAGAGCTGAAATAAACGGGCCGGGGTCGCTTGTGCCTTCCGGCCGACACAGTAAGCCAAGTGTGTAGTGTCCCCTTACTGTTGTGTGCCAGTCCAAGCCTACCTCTTTTGTAACCCACCACGACTCACACCGGCACCGAGTGGAGCCGTCACAGAGACCATGGAATGATCTTAGAAGACGTCAGTATGGAACTGAATCTCATCGCACAACTCTCGGTTTAGTAAACTGTTGAACCCGAGCTACACAACCGTGAGTTCCATTTACTGCCAACCCTGAGCGTGGCACGGCCTGAGGAGGGTGGATCTCTGCCCAACCTGAGCCTGGCACGGCCGGAGTGTGGATCTCTGCCCCGCATGAGCGTGGCACGGCCTGAGGAGGGTGAATCTATGCCCAACCTGAGCGTGGCACGGCCTGAGGAGGGTGGATCTCTGCCCAACCTGAGCGTGGCACGCCCTGAGGGTGGATCTCTGCCCAACCTGAGCGTGGCACGGCCTGAGGGTGGATCTCTACCCCGCATGAGCATGGCACGGCCTGAGGAGGGTGAATCTATGCCCAACCTGAGCGTGGCACGGCCTGAGGGTGGATCTCTGCCCCGCATGAGCGTGGCACAGCCTGAGGAGTGTGAATCTATGCCCAACCTGAGTGTGGCACGGCCTGAGGAGGGTGGATCTCTGCCCAACCTGAGCCTGGCACGGCCTTAGGGTGGATCTCTGCCCCGCATGAGCTTGGCACGGCCTGAGGAGGGTGGATCTCTGCCCAACTTGAGCATGGCACGCCCTGAGGTTGGATCTCTGTGTTGTAATTTAACTTATCTGTATTTCACCTTATGGATGTTAGCCCTTCCTTTGTGTCCTTTCCCATTTAGTGTTCCAGAGTGTTAGGTTGTTCTATGCTCTTGCCTTTCCCTATGATTCTAACTTGTGTCAGTTACGAGTTGGGTCAGCTGGGAAGAGGATTACTCCCATCATCTGTCTCAATAAATTATTACGCTGAACACCACTGATTGCTGGTATCCTGCCTTTATTCATTTACAACATTTTGGCGATGTTTGCTGGTAGCTGACCTGATTAGAGGATCCTGCGTCTCAGCTGAAAACAGTGGAGTTCTCCCTTCCCGAGAAACGGATCCTGCGTGCAGTACCTTATCGTCTCTGCTGTCCTCGTAACGTCACATATCAGCCGGATTTTGGGTAACTTTGCAAAATCTGTTTTTAACGTTGTTTACTTGATCTGAGTCGACGTCATTCTTAACGACTCTCTCTCTAGCGCAGCCGCGAGAGCGTCATCAGCAGTGCTCTCGTGATACTCTGACTGCGTCTCGAAGTATCCTAGCATCGTTTCCTGACCCGTGTTACCTGCGCTGAAGCGTCACGTCATCACGCAACGTGCAGCCATTTTGGATCTGATTGTTTACTTCACTCGTATTCCTGGAAGCTTCCCTGCGCACAACAAATAAGATATACGGACTCTGCTCGACATTTATGGTGACTTGAACTATTTAGATGCTTTAGATGGCCAGCAATTTCCTGCTAAGCGCAAAAAGGCATTATTACTAAGCGCTTTGGGAAAAGAGGCACAGCGTATTTTTAAATACTTACCTCAACAGTTGCACTCATCTGCACAATCAGCTCCTGATGAATATACTGATGCCATGTCTCGTCTAGAAATCCGATTTGACAAGGAAGAAAATTTAGTTTTGAATAGATTTAAATTTTATACACATAAACAACGTGCAGAAGAGTGTATTGATGATTTTGTAGCACGACTTAGAGAATTATCTGTTAAGTGTAACTTTGGAGCCATGGCTGATGAGATGGTGAGAGATCAACTAATAGTACAGTGCTATAATAAGAAGATCCAAGAGCGGCTATGGGCAGCCAAAAATCCTTCTCTCAAAACTGCTATTGACCTTGCCAAAGTGGTGGAGCAATCGGAAATATGCACGAAGGAGTTGCATAAATCAACTCCTGTTTCTATTGTTTCTGATTTTACCTCACAAGAATGTTTGGGTTATGATGATGAGTCGGTTGCTGTTTTAAAATCTAAAGGGAAATTTGTCTACAGACAAAAGCAGAATGTGAAGCCTAATGTAAAATTTTGCTCAAGGTGTGGGAGTAACACTCATTCCTCCGATGCAAGGTTTTGTTTTGCAAACAACAAGGAGTGTTTGAAGTGTGGAAAAGTGGGTAATTTTTCTAAAATGTGTTGTTTCAAGGGTAAACAGAAAGTAGCTGTTGTACAAGATGACTGTATAGACTTTCACAGAGATAAAGACACGATTTTAGTAATTGATGAATCTCTTTCAGATGTGAACCTTATTAATGAAAAGAGGGAAATTCGTCCCAAGGCCGAATTTAGTATCAATGGTCATGTTGTCACTTTAATGGTAGACACAGGCTCTAGGTATACAATAATTCCAGAACCTTTATTTAAGAGAGAATGGCCTGATGTCCCATTGTTACAATGTGACATTGTTCCCACTGGGTTTCAAGGTGAACACATAGAAATGTTAGGATATTTTGACGCGAACATTTCTTTTTCAGGCAGAATTATTGATGGGAAGGTATATGTAGCATTAGATGGTCCTCCAATCCTAGGGTGGATTCATCAGTACGACCTTCATATTAGAGTAGACCCTCGTGCTGAGTGTCAAGTTATGGTTGTAGATGATGAATCATTGAATGACATCATGCATAAGTTTGAAAGTGTTTTCAGAAGTGAATTGGGACGACTTGATGGTTATGTCCATAAAATTTTGTTTAAAAAAATGCTATTCCCATTCAGTATAAGCTCCGCAGAGTTCCTATAACTGTTAGAGATGAGGTTAAAGATCTAATAAATTAAATGTTGCAAGGGGGGGTTATAGAACCTGTTGAGGCTTCTGATTGGGTATCCCCGGTCGTGATTTCTCACAAATCGGATGGGAAAATTAGGTTCTGTGTGGACCTTAGGTCCCTTAACAAAAATGTAATTGCAGACACTTTCCCACTTCCCAATATAGGGGAGTTAGTTTCTACTTTGAATGGGGCTAAATTCTTCACTAAACTTGACCTAAAGAGTGCTTACCATCAAATTCGTCTTCATGATGAATCAAAGAGCCTCACAGCTTTCATTACCACTGAAGGCACTTTCCAATTTACCCGTCTCCCATTTAGCCTTACGTCAGCTGCCAGTGTGTTCCAACGCATGGTTACGCAACTTTTTAAAGGCATAGACAGAGCAGTATATTTTCAAGATGACATCTTGATTTTTGGAAAGACTGTGGAGGATCATAACTTCACCCTTAAGGAAGTTCTCTTTAGGATTCAGGAGGCGGGTTTAACTTTACGCAAAGAGAAATGTTCCTTCTTGGTGCCACAGATTGAGTATTTGGGGTATGAAATTTCCTCACAAGGTGTTAAACCTAAGAGGAATCTCTTAGAGACGATACGTTTAGCACCTTGCCCCATTGACAAAGACCAACTTAGGTCCTTTATGGGCCTCATTGAATTTTATTCTAAGTTTGTAAGGAATTTTTCAGACAAGACAGTTGTTTTGAGATCGCTATTGAAAAAAGGTGTAAAGTTTGTATGGAATGATTCTCATGCAAAATGCTTTAATGATATCAAACAAGAGTTGTGTAATGCAAAGATGTTGGCATCTTTTGATGTTAAGCGCATGTCCACTCTAATAGTGGATGCCAGTTCGACAGGATTGGGAGCAGTTCTTTTACAGGAATATGATGAAGATCTGAAAACTGTTGCATTTGCCTCACGCACTTTGTCTCTTTCAGAAAAAAAGTACTCCGTTATCGAGAAAGAGGCTCTTGCAGCTGCTTGGGCTGTACAGTTTTTCCGGATGTATTTATGGGGTACTTGTTTTAAGTTGCTCACAGACCACAAACCTCTTATCAATATTCTCTCTCCTGGCAGTTCTGGTAAAGGTTCTCTTAGACTTGCTAGATTGGCATCTAGACTTCAGGAGTATCAATACGATATTTCTTTCGTCCAAAGTTGGCGTAACATTCAAGCAGATTGTCTATCTAGACTTTCTGTTGACTGTCATGCTAACAGTGATTTGATTCTGCAGGATGATATTGCGATAGCATTTGTGCAAGATGTTTTGTCATTGGGTGTTGGTACTTTTCTCAACTTGATTGGTCCTCTGCCATGTCTCAAGATACTGTTTTGAACAATATTGTAGATATGCTGAAGTTAGGTGTACGTCGTGAGAGTTGTGCCCCTGTTTCTGTTCGTCCTTACATTAAAATCTTGGATGAGTTGTCTTTTTCTGATGGTGTTGTTTTGATGATGCGAGGAGATAAGTTTGTTCCTCCGGTTTCGTTAAGACCTAAAGTTATTGCTTTGGCTCATGAAGGCCATTTGGGACAAACTTTCACTCAACGTAGGGTTAAAACTGTTTTTTGGTGGCCAGCTATGGATGCCCAGATCACTTCTTGGGTTCAGAATTGTTCCTGGTGTAAGAATAGTGAGAAAAGACTTAAGTTAGCTGGTGGTCACACTTGTGGTGAGATTGTTGTTCCACAACGACCTTGGCATAGCATTTCTCTTGATTTTATTGGTCCCATCTCTGAGTTGCCCCTAGATCAGCATTTCACTATTGTTGTTATTGATCTTTTTTCAAAGTGGCTTACTGTGAAATTTGTTCGTGATATAACTACTAATTCCACAATAAAATTTTTGTCTATCTTGTTTTCTGAGGAGGGGTGTCCTCATACTTTGATTACAGACAATGGTACTCAACTCACTTCTGTCGACATGCGTAACTTCTTAGTTAATTGTGGTAGAACACATCACAGGACTTCGTTATACAATCCCCGTGCCAATGGTATTTGTGAGAGGGCTAATAGACTCATCAAGGGGATTATTCAGATGTCTTTGGCTTCTGGTGGATTTTCTCACGATGCAGTTCGTGATATGGTTTGGGCGTATCGGTCTACTCCTCATGAGTCTAATGGTAAGTCTCCTTTTGAGTTGATGAGGGGTAGGCGTCCAGGTACTAAATAGAATCCTTCCTGGTTGAAGTACAAGTCTCTGGGACTTTATGGTGTGACTCAACCTGATGATGCTGTGCGGAAAATTTCCTGTGGTGACCTAGTCAAGGTTAAGCCTGGCAGAGTGAGTAAAGGTTTAAACAAGTTTAGAGGTCCTTATAAAGATAAGCTTTCTTTTCCTGATTATGTTGTTCTTGAGAATGGAGAGCAATGGAACCTTCGGAACGTGGCTTTATTTCAGAAGTGTGGTCTATCTTCTAATTCTATCTCCTTGGGGGATGACTCTCTGGTATCTAATTCTGGTGATTCAGAATTACCTTCAACTTCTGGTTACATGTTATCTTCTTTTGAAAAGGTGCCTTCTATTCCTTCTGTTGTTCCTAGGGAAGAAGGTGGTGGTGATGCTTCTAATGTGTGCCAACAGGTCGTTTCTTTACCTGTTGATGTTTACTCACCTGATGGAGTTTCTTCTGTTGTTAGGGCTCCTAGAACTCGTCGACCTCCTCCTTATTTGAATGATTATCTGTGTTGAGCCTACTTTCTTTCAATGTGACTTGCTTTACTGTTTATTGTAATTCTTTATTGTTATTCATTTGTTGCATTGTTTAAAGGCATAAGATGTGTTGTAATTTAACTTATCTGTATTTCACCTTATGGATGTTAGCCCTTCCTTTGTGTCCTTTCCCATTTAGTGTTCCAGGGTGTTATGTTGTTCTATGCTCTTGCCTTTCCCTATGATTCTAACTTGTGTCAGTTACAAGTTGGGTCAGCTGGGAAGAGGATTACTACTATCATCTGTCTCAATAAATTACAACGCTGAACACCACTGATTGCTGGTATCCTGCCTTTATTCATTTACAACACTCTGCCCAACCTGAGCGTGGCACGGTCTGAGGGTGGATCTCTGCCCCGCATGAGCGAGGCACGCCCTGAGAAGGGTGGATCTCTGCCCAACCTGAGCGTTGCACGGCCTGAGGAGGGTGATCTCTGCCCCCGTGTGCATCCGAGTCCGACTGGATAACAAGGTCCTCGGGGTCACTTTCTCGCCTCACCAACATCCTGATTCTGAGCATCTAGAGGCCTAAAACGGCCCAGGCGGCTTGTAATGTTGTGTAAAACTCTTTAACTAGTTAAAGGAAATATGAATAAAGCTGGTAATGTACAAGGGTCCCTGGGAGTGCCCGTGGCAGGCAGCCTGCGCCCCCTGCACTGGTAAGCCTGTCCGTGGGCAGAATACAGGCCACATAAATATTACATGAAGGCGCGCGGGCCGCTCCGGTGCCACGCTGAGGGCAGCGCATCAAGAATGCCGCATTCAACCTTTATTTAGATGGCGGCGCTCGGAGGCCCAGCGGGGCCGGGTGTCCACGCTGGCAGCCTCCTATCCGCCAGGCCGCACGAATTGAATTACTGGGGCCGGGAGGAGGCGTGATAAACTCTGCTCCGCTCCGTAATCTCATTTCCCCTCACTTCATTAGCGCCATGGGGTAAAGCCCGGGCCCCCCAAGCGCTGGCAAATCAAGGCCGCGGCTCGCAGATCTGAGGCCGGGCGGCAGGACTGCCAGACTCCGCCCCTCCCTGCCCGAGGCTCGTCCCTGTGATCGGAGTCACGAACCGAGCTTACCCGTCCCAGAGCAATGCCGCGCGGCAAGGCAACTCAGCCGGCGAAGGCAGCTGCTGCGGAGCTCCGTCTCCCCTGCAGGTCACAGGTTCACATTCAGGCGAGGTTATGCTATGTTATCAGAGATTTGTATAGCTCTGTCCTGCTGTCAGTAGCAAAACTCAGAGGTAAATCTAATTGGCGCTAATATGGCGAATACCACTTAGATCGGTAAATAAATACAAATAAAAAAGCTCGAAGCATGAAAGCGCAAATCAAACACAAAAAGTGACTGCCGGATGGGGAGCTGGAAAAAAACTGTACGCGAGGGAGAGAGCAATAGGAGGGGGGGGGGGGGGCACATGGAGAGCGCATCTCGTTATTGTCATTCAGTCAATCTAAAGGGTGCTCTTTAGCTGCCTGTTAATAAAGGGTGAGGCAGTAAAGCGCTTACAACAGGCCACACTCCCCAAGACAGGGATCGGCCCATTCTCGAAGGCAGTCTGGAGTACCTAAAAGACAACTCCTGTAGTACTTGTGTGTGCATATTCCGTTGTGAATCACCCCAAACCATCTAAAAAGAGAAATACAGGTGAATATTCCAGCCATAGTTATATACAGGTGGTACAACTAGAAAGGACCGCGCACCTTTGCAATGTGGGAGTAGAACTGGAACATCCAAGTATTAATCAAAGGACCGCAAGCGGAGCCCTGCTTTCTTTATTCATCAATGTCTATTTATTCCGAGTAGAAAGAATGAGGTGCGCTCTGCTGAGAGGGCCTAAAAAGAACTAGCAAAGGGACAAAGCAACAAGCGAGGCCAAGAGAATGGGAATTGGAAGTATTTTATATAGCGCTTACTACGTCCGACGAAGCGCTTTTCGGCGTGTAGAGGAAACATGTCAAAGGAGGAAGGCACTAGGTTAAAAGGAGGTAGTTCGCATTGTGAGAGAGGGTAGAGAAAATAACAAGAGGGGAGCGCAGGACAAGAGACAGAGGAATACAAAGGAGACAACCCAGCCAGAGAGGGGGGAAACCACAGAGAGAGAGAGGAGTGACTGCAGGCAAGGGAGGGGAGTCGAGTCTGCAGGGCGAGAGGGGAGAGGCCACAAGGTGAGAAAGAGGAGACGGAATAAAAGGGTAGTGTGACCAGATTCAGAAAAACAAACATTTTGCAAAAAATGAGACTACAAATTTACATCAACCTGTAGGGCACAGAATGATATAAATAACACCGCTCATCAACTCAAAGACACAGACTACAAGGCACCAAGGGGATACATTAAATGCGTCTTTTAAACTTGTATCATTTGTGTTAATTAAATTGCTTTCCGATAAGAGTTGCCGACAAGTCCTCCCTTTAAATTCATATAAATGAACCTCTCTCGTTTCAGTTGACCCCCTGAAAAATGGGACACGTGCTAAATTTGCCGAAATCTGCCCGGACAGCTCTTCAAAAACCGGGACTGACCCGGCAAATCCGAAACACGTGGACAATATTGAGTTGGGTGACTTCAAGGTACCAGCGATGCGACTACTGAACGAAGGAGACATCAGAACATAGAGTGACAGAGAAGACCACGGGGTGACAGAGGGAAGATCTTAGGATGAGAGGGAAGATCTTGGGATGAGAGGGAAGATCTTGGGATGAGAGGGAAGATCTTGGGATGAGAGGGAAGATCTTAGGATGAGAGGGAAGATCTTGGGATGAGAGGGAAGATCTTGGGATGAGAGGGAAGATCTTAGGATGAGAGGGAAGATCTTGGGATGAGAGGGAAGATTTTAGGATGAGAGGGAAGATCTTGGGATGAGAGGGAAGATCTGAGGATGAGAGAGGGAAGGCCACAGGTCGAGAGATCACAGAGTGAGAGGAGAGGCATCATAGATAGAGATTAGACTGAAGGTGAGAAAGAAGAGAGACTGCAGAAAGACGAGGTTAAGACAAGAGGAAAAGAGAGGTGTAACTGCGGGGCAGGGCTGAGGTGGAGACAGCAGGATAAGAAAGGCAGCAGACTTTAGGGCAAGAGAGGAGAGAATGCAGGGTAAAAGGCGACCGCAGGTTGAGAGTGGGAAGGCCAAAAGATGAAGGAAGACAGGGCAGGGCAAATTACCACTGGGTGACAAAAGAAAGGCTAAAGGCTTAGAGAAGAGACTGCAGGGTAAGAGAGGGGATACCACAAAGCCAGAACGAAGAGACTGCATGGAAAGAGGGGGCGGGCCACAGGGTAAGATAAGCCAATAGCTTTCACATAGGCTTTGCCTATGTTTTAAGCCATGTTGCACAGCAGTGCTGCTGCTGGGCCAAATGGTTAAAAGTTTTCAAATTAAAAAAGTGCTATGACTCAGTCAGCACTGCCTGCGTCATAGCAATTTCTTTAAAAATAAAATAAAATAAAATACATTGGTGGCAGGAGGCATCTGGAAGGGAGTGCGTGCAAGCCGGAGGATGTAGATGCTTCCTGCCCTGCCTTCCAGTCAGCAATAAAAAAAGGCTATACGCACCCAATGCTGGCCACGTCCTAGTGCTTTTAATTTATTTTTATTTTTTTAAACTTTCAGCCATGGAAGCCCAAGCAGTGGAAAGGCATTCGGAAAGGAAGCAGTCATTGGCCATGCTGCATGGGAGGTAAAACATACATCCTAACTGTCACTTAGAAGACTGCACCGACTCTTGCCCCGCCCGGCACATTACCACACTCACCTTCACTGGCGGACACCTACTGGACCCGATTTTCTCCTTGATCAGCAACATCACAGCCAAGAAGCCAGCAACTATGACCTGGACAGACCATGCCCCCGTCAGTTTCAGCAACCCATCCCATGCAACCAGAGGCCTACCACCACCGGACCCATCCACCACAGCTGGAAAAGCATCACAGAAGAGGACCAGGCTATTGCGCCCTCTTCGCGCACCAGCCCAACCACACTTGCAACTTGCCGAAAGCCATCAAAACTCAATAGCGGAATCACTGCATGCGCCAACACCCTGGCTCCCCTCAAGGGCAACTCAGGTGGCAAAAGCCTGACCACAGGCCAGCTGGTAAACCAAACAGCTCAGGCTGATGAAACACTGCAAGCAACTGGAGTGCAAATGGAGACCAAACCAAGACACCACGGAAGAAGACCTCTTCAAATCCGCAGTAAGACACTATCACCAGCAGAGACAGACATAGAGCTTAAGGTCTTGCAGAACACATCAACGCCAACACAAAGACTGGCAGGAAAATCTTTGCCATCATTAAAGAATTCAAGGCGCCTCATACTACCTACAGCAGCATACCCCCTCCCAGACCTTTGCAAGGGAATTCTTCTGAAACGTAATCACCTCCATATAGCACAACTTTGACCCTCAACGGGATGCCATTACCTTCTCAACTCAACTTACCATTACAACTGAAGATCGAAACCTGACCTTGTGGCCCCAGTCACCACCGTCTAAACCACTGCCACCATGAAGACAATACAATCAGAGGCCACATCTGACCCTTGCCCCCACTGCACCTTCACTAAAGGATTCCTATCAATCAGCAAAGCACTAACATCCATCACCAACACCCCCATCGACACAGCCACATTTCTGGACACCTGGAAACATGACATTGTCACAAGCCTGTTCAAGAAACCATACAGACCCATCGCCCCATACTACCTTACCAGGCCAGGTCTTAAAGAAACGAATAAACTAATGCTTCATCCACCACCTTAGCAACCATTGGCTCCTCTATGCCATGCAGTCCAGATCCAGGCACAACCATAGCACACAAACAGCACTCACCGCCACCACAGACAAGACCTGTATGATCCTCGACAGAGGAGACACAGCGGCCCTCATTCTCTCGGACCTCTCTGCAGCATTTGACACGGTCTCACACCGCATCATTAGACGCCGCCTGCAAAAGATTTACATCTCACACCCCATCCTCATTGGGCGCCTGCAAGAGATTGGCATCCAAGGACATGCTCTCTGTTGGATCTACTCTTTCTTAACGGATAGAACACAAGCAGTCAGCCTGGCACCTTACTCCTTGAAAGCCCACAAATTCAGCTGCAAAGTGCCTCAAGGTTCATCAATCAGCCCCACCCTCTAGCCTCTACATGATCCCACTAGCCAATGTTATCCGTGCACACAACATCAACAACCACTCCTACACTGACGACACACAACTCGTACATTCTCCCTCAGGCAAGACCACCAACACAAGAAACAAGTTCACCACCTGCGTGACTAAAGACGCTAACTGAAAGTCAACTCTCAAGCTGTTAAAAAGGGTTCCAAAGACAACCGGTAACCAAAGACCCTTTTATGTTGCCCGGCGGTATCGCCTCTATGACCCACCAATATTAATCAATGAAGAAGCAGGCGCTGGAGACTGGAAGGCGGGAAACGAGGATTTTATTCTCTCCGGAGGAGAACACATCAATTCAGACAGCAAGTATCGTCACGAGGTGCTCTAACCACATCTCCGAGGCCTGGCCTCTTATACACAGGTTTACGAACTTTATTGTATGTAACACATTCTTGCAATGCTTTGAAGTATGAAAGGACATCCTCGGAATCTCCCCTTCAGGCCCGTTCCCACACACATTTACAGTTGGATTCCCCACCCCGGTCACAACAGGTGATAGTTGTCACACAGCAGGGCATTCCGCCGATTCACGGAATGCATGGGGTTGATCGGATCTCATGGGGTGGGGGCTTTGATCGGTTCGGGGGTCTTTTGATGGGGAGGGGAGGCTTCCTACTGTACGGGGTAATAAACAGTATCCGCAGAGCCAGGTGGCGGTCTGGGAACAGGGAAGACAAACGGGGATACAGGAAAAGGGGGTTTGCATCAAAAGGGTTTGAGGCCATGAAAGGAATGAGGGGAGGTGTCGCGCTGGGAACAGGATGAGATTCAGTGGTGAAACTGCGCTGGAGAGGGGTTTATGACCCAAGACATGAGAGAGCGGGGGTTGTCAGTGTGCGGGGGACTGCTTGTGAGGTTGAGAGAGAGAGAGAGAGAGAGAGAGAGAGAGAGAGAGAGAGAGACGCGCTGGCTATTAGTGAGGGGCAGGGAGGCCATGGTGCTCAAAATGGCTGCCGCTTACGCGCACGAATGGGCCTGGAAAGGGGGCAAGATGGCGCCGATAATGTTCACCAAGTTCGAATTTATTTTTCACAGTCCTCCCTTTAACATTTCCAAGACATCTTGCTGGCCTATTTCCTATCTACACCTATATGCAGCAATCACAAGTAAGGGAGAGGGGACTTAGGCAAAGGAACTGCGCATATACATCATTTCATAAACATCACATTGAAAAATCTCATCATCTAGTAAGCGGGTTCATTGTTAAGTTGGTTGCAGGAAAAATCATCATAATGCAATATCAGACTAGAATTACACAGTGAGGGCGTCGGGTACAGATCATAGAATAAGAACTGGTGAGTTATCATATAAGTAAGTCCTTTGTATACAGCGGGTGCATAGTCAGTCCAATGGCGATTGGGAGAGAAAGGAGATACAGTAAAAAAAATGTCAGAGTTCTCGTTGTCCTTTGTCGTCTTCTGTCAGCACTGTTGAGCATCTGGATTACCTATCAACAGAAATGTTCATGTGGATTGAGTCGTTGGAGGTCTGCGGGCAGGGGTACTTTTTGTTTTGTTTCGCCAGGCCCCATAGGAGCAATGCGTTACGGTTTTGGAACAGGTGCACTTTCTTTTGTAGCGCAGAGCATTGATTTGCAATAAAAATGCGATTGTTCCAGAATTGTGAGATCTGTTCGTGTCTTGAGTCTCTGTGATGGGCATTTCCTGTTGCTTCCATCATCTTCAGGGTGTTTGGTAGCGGGCAGAACCACAGACTTTGTTTATTCTTTTCTTCGGGGGCGACCCTTGGTGGAGTTCTAGGTCACCATTCTGGGATTTTACACAGTTCGTGGTCTACTTAGTTGGAGCTCCCTCCCTTCTGACGTAGGGAGTACTCTTCTCTGGGTAGCTCAGTAGGATTTGGAGGAACTTGGGAGTTCGGGTGGAAAGGTGCGGGTGTGAACAGTCCTTATGGTAGGTCGGAGGAAGAGGGGATGGAGCAAGGCCAAGTCGGGAACAGATCAGGGGGAGGCGGAGAGTTTGGCGTCAGGCGAGTCCGTGACCATGTTCAGAGAGCGGGGGCTTTTTGGCATACGTTGATCATAGAGCAGGGGCTTCAGGTCAGCCCTTTCCTTAGCTTTGTTTGAAACAGTGCCCCGTCCTGCGACTCCTTACTGCCGTGGTCTCGCCTTGGCCTCCGTTGCTGATGTTCCACAATCCGCAGTCAGGCCGCGTGCTCCCACATCCGGTCCCTTTCTCCTCCGACAGTGATATCCTTAAATGAGTGTTGAAAAGACAGTCTTTAGAGATTTTGCAGAAAAAGGTAATTACATGAATCTATTTTCTTTCCCAACACCAAGCGACTAGCGTAAGCACTCGCTACATTTGAGATTTTTGCGGCTTACGTATAAACAATTGATGATGGGTTTGCTGGATTCCTTACAACTTCCTTTTGTTGGCTAATTCTTTGACGCTTTGATGATTATTACGTTCATTTGTCATATGTCTATTATAGTAGATGTCAGTTCTTCTGGCAGAGGCCCATTTCCCTAGTACTAGTCTTGAAAGGCTAGGCTGGTCTTCCGGGCCTTGTATTTTACAAAAAGTGCAACGTGCTATTCACCATAGTCCGATAAGCATCCTTCTGAGGGATGAACATAGGCTAAACAAGTCTGCATTACATAAAAACATCCTATTTTCAACCATGCTTACTGCAACAAGTTCTTTCGTTTTTCAATCTAATTTTCAACTTTGCACACATCCTTCTAACTTTCTATATAAATCCTCGCAACCTGGTTACTACAAAAACTCGGGAGGGGTGGTTTGCAATAATTATTAAACTTATCCTCGGGGAGGGAGGGATCTGATGGATACCAAACTGGGAGCATTTTGGGTAGATGGGGGTGTCTTGATCATTTCTTACAGCTTGGGGTACGGAGACAATTTTCAATGGGGATGGTCGCATTACCACAGACGCATTTTTATCATAGGAGCCACTGACAAATAGTTCCCTGAGAGTGGGTCAAATTTAGGGAACCTTAGTCGTCTTACCTGTCCCTTTCCTATCGGCCAATTTAAATTTCATCCATATTTTAGTAGAAAAGGAGAGGTAGTAACGTGGTACCAATACAATTTTATTTAGGACAGATTTGCGCAAATACTTGTGGTATTTGGGGCCAATCAGGAGATGCACCAGGTTCGCCAATTAGGTGCCAGTTGCTAGGAAGAGGGAAAGTGTGGAGGGGTGGAAGAGTGAGTGAGAGAAAGAGAGAGAGAGAGAGAGAGACAATAGGCCGAACAATACACGTGTGACATAGAGAATGACCGTGTATTGTTTGGGCTATTCAGTGCGTTACCCAACGTTAGACGTTTCGGGTCTGTTGTTAGGAGGTGGGAAGCATGCAGTTTTGGGACAGAAAAGCGTTAGATTTGGTAAAAAGGTCGTGAGAGCGTCCTTGTTGTGCCATTTTGTAGCGCTAGTCCGTCTTCATGCATCGGGCGTGACGTGGTTCCAGATCCCTTATGATACTCTAATCGGGATTCTAATGTAACCTGCAGAGGAAAAAGGGGGAGAAAAAGGGGAGGTAGGGGGACAACATTCGAACACATCAAATGTAAGGGCACGAAAATCCTTTACTTACCACATACTCGTACTTGTCTCTTCGGGATATAATCCCTTAGGGTGTTGGTTTCTTAAAGTCATGGGGGCAGGCAATGTGATAGGTGGTTCATGGGGAGGTTGGAGGATGGCATTAAGGATCGTGTGTAGTAAAAAACGCTAAAAAAGAGGAATCAGAGGTGCCTAGCGCGAGGTACCCGGTTTCGTAGATGTATCCGGTCATCGGGGTCCCTAAATCATTCCCAAAGCTGTGATGTTCTTAAGGCATACCAGTTCTTCGTTCAACCCTGTACCTTAGTACCTTCGACCACCATATCCTTATAACAATTTATCAATCACACCATTTTACTTTACCCATTCTCTGAAGTCGAGGTCCTTCTTCATAAGCAGCGTATCATACCTTCGTTTTGACCATCAGCCCAGGGCCGAACAACCATTTCTCGGATAACCTTAAAAAGAGAGCAGAACAGTTGCGCACAGAAAAACCCTCCCACCGATACCCGTATTTACAAAAGTACGCGGGGCCTATCCATAGCTTTTAAGACTTTTATTTGTAGAATTATTCAGTACGTAAAATGTGAGAGCGCAATTCATATCTTGGCCTGACATGTCGTCGATGGAAGCACATACAGTAGGGGGTTATTTTGTAGTACAAGAACATGTAAAAAGGTCTAATTAATTATTTGTAAGTAACCAAAAACATTTCATTGCGTGGCGAAGGTATCAGGGGCATTTCAGTTCATAGATGGAAACACAGTCAAGCTCATCGTAATCACATTTCCTAAATGCAAACCGCGGGCATGCATCATGAGCGACGTTAGGTATCAGTTTCAACAAATATCAAAAAATAAATTGTTCATTGAAATCAACATTTTTACAGAACCTCTTCTTAAATGTCTGCCAAGTGAACCCTCCTCCCTTTAACATCGAGTGCGCAATGGTTCATATATATACATATATATCTTATTACATCAAGTTTCATTAGCTAAAGAACACCACGAGGCACCCGTAAGTTCCATTGATACCAGCGCCATTTTGGGCGAGGCCGGTTTAGTCCGGAAGTAGCATCAGGGGCAAAATATCCCCGACAATTGGCGGTTTGGACCAGAGTCCCTTTCGGCAGTTCAAAAGAAAGCTGTGCTAACAGAGGGGCTGGTGGTGTGGACTGTCAATCAAGAGAGGGAGGGAGTAGAGTCTTTCTTACCGGGTCATGTTGATGTTCAGCCGGAACTTACTCAAGTTCGTTAGCCCATAATGTTCCTGGGTGGTTCAGACGGAAGCTGATGCAGACACGAGAGCACCGCCATCTTGTTGCTGTGCCGTGGTTATTTCATTTGAGATCAAAGCAACTGTTCCTCACCGGAAGCCTGAAGGGGTCGAGGGCCCTTGGGGCTTTGGTAGAATCTTCAAAGTCGAGGGGATGTTTGTCGATGGTGGGGGCTTGCGCCCAGGTGGGCAAGTGCCCGAGTTGCAACTTTGGACAAAAGTTATTCCAGCGGCCTAGACCCGCCTTTTCGAGGGCCCAGACGCCATTTTGAGATCCTTGTGGCAGCCACCTTTGCCGTATCCATCAGGAGTGGAAGGAACTTCTTGTGATGGCGGAGGACAGAGCATCATGCTGCTGGAGCTGGACATTCTTGGTTCGGGGCGCCAGGGTGCAGCAGTGGAGCCTTCGTCTGGGGAGGTGAGAAAGGCTCGTCTGTGCCGCCTTCCTTTCCCGGCGCATCCTACGCCGTCCCTTGGAATCAGGGGCGCACATGATGACCACCCTACACCCCTGATTCCGACTCTTGGGGGACCATTGTACGTCCGGTGCTCCGTAAATATGCCCGTCGGACATTGTATGTCCTGTTCTGAGAAAGTATACCAGTCGGGCATTGTATGTCCTGTGCTATGCAAGTATACCAGGCGGGCATTGTATGTCCTGTGTTACGGAAATATACCAGCCGGACATTATATTTCCTGTGCAGCGCAGGTATATGGCCGTCGCCCGGCTGGAGGACATCGGCGCCGGACCAGGGCAGGGAAGCCTCCTACCTGTGGAGGTGGAAGAGGCTCGTCCGCGTCGCCTCTTCCTCCCTGCCCACCCTGCATCCGTTCGATGGAGGAATTCGTGATGGCCGGACCAGAAGATACGAGGGAGGGGGTCATTTGCAGCCGCCCCCTCCCTACCTGCGGCCCGGGGGACGCCATCCCTGGAAGGGCAGTATGGGAAGACCATTTCATTTGCCTGCTTGGTGGAGCCTCCAGGACCTTCTCGCCAGCAATCTCCTTTTTGGCCCATGGTTGCTGGCAGGCCCCGCCCCACACGTGCTAGGTGTTCCGGGTGGGCGGGACCATCGAACTGTTACATTGGAGGACTTCCGGAGTGAGCATAACACGTTTTGTATTTTTCCTATTAGTAAAGTTTGTTTTAGTGAGAGTTCTACTAGTTATTCTATTTACCGTTGGTTGTGTGTCTTCTTTACCGTAATTAAATCCTAAGTTTATATAATAGACGCTTGGCTTCCTTGAGTCTTTTCTTTAACGGGGGGTTGTTCACACTGACCCGCAGTCGTGTTTGTTTTTCAGAGTGGGGGAGCAACAGAGAGCAATCAGTCCCAGAACTCTAACATGTCGTTAAAATTGGCCTGACGAAATCTGTGCCACCGAGCATAATCAAACGGGGTGGTCCTGTCTGTTCTGTCTGCACTAGTCTGATTGGTTTTTATCTCACGTCTTTTTCCTTTCTGTCGGTCCGTCCTTCCCGTCAACCCTCCATTCTTACCTATGCTTTGCAGAGTCGGGCATTGGACTTTCCAGTGTCCAAGACGTTTACAGAAAGCACATTGGTTTTGTTTTAAATCTGTCCGTCCTGTGCGTAATGTCGGGGGATTACCTTCAGGTCGTTGTGTTCCGGGGTTGGCTTGTCGGCACATCCCCTTACACCATTCGCTTTTCATGTCTACTCCTCGGGGCTGTGCCATCGCTGGCCCTTCCCTTTGCCTACTAGACGTTTGGAGGTTTGTCCGTCGTGTCCCTTCACCTTTTCTAAATTCGTCGCTTTCCCTTCGTTGCGTGGCTTCTTTGCGCCACATACCGAGACTATCGAGCATAATAGGTGTTGTTTCATTCCTACGAAGGGCTATTTCTACTGTTTCTATTTTGTCGAGATCAAAGGATCCTCTCAGTGGCCACTGTCTTTCTCGATCCCTTTTTGTATATTTATGCCACAGCTCACTATAGGCTATAGCAATTAATCCATGCTTCATGAACATGTCCTTATTAGGGGTGCCTTCCAGCGGAGCCGGATGGTTCATCTCTAATAAGCGGTCCGGGTTAAACAGGCTACTGACCAGTGGGGAGAAGACAGGCATGACGGATCACAATGGGATAATAGTCAGCACTACCTATCTTATCACTGCGCGCAAAGACTAGACAGAATATTTCTATTCTACGTTGTTTGCACGTAGTGAATACCTCATGAACCAATTCTGAGCAATCAATCAATGTTAGGTCAAAAATAAAAAATCAATATGGTCAATGGGGAGAATAAGTAGGCTCGCAAAGGTTCGCGTCACCTACCCTTTCACTATCTGTAAAGAGGGGACCTAATCTTCCCTGTTTTCAGACAGAGAATCTCCAGAAAACAATCTATAACAGTTAATCAATGGGGCAAAGGGGCAATTGTTCAGTGGGGGAGAAAAATAGGTCCGACGGGTGCGTACCTATCCTTCGCTGTTTATAAAGGGAGAGCCTGTTGTTTCTCCGTTTGTAGACAGTGAATCTCCAATAAATTAACAAAGAGTAATACTAGTATTTTCGCAACAATTATCAATTTCTTTCAATTATCTATCACTTTCGCAATTCGTCGTGTTTACACGACCTTACCCGGACCGCATGGACAGTTTCTCGTCTTCCGAATCCAGCGCCCGATCGTCCTCTTCTCTTCGTACTTCTCGTGGCACTCCTGATGGTTCCCAGTCAGGACCGCAGATCACTCGAGAGAGGTCTGTTCGGAACCAGTGAAGTTCGGATGATCGGCTGTCAGACGAGGGTCTATCGGACAGGGTACCTTCCGATCGTTGCAGTCGTTCACTCTGTCGTCAGGACCTCTCCCACTGGATCCACGAGTCGCTGATGGGCCCCACGTTGGGCGCCAATTGTTAAAAAGGGTTCCAAAGACAACCGGTAACCAAAGACCCTTTTATGTTGCCCGGCGGTATCGCCTCTATGACCCACCAATATTAATCAATGAAGAAGCAGGCGCTGGAGACTGGAAGGCGGGAAACGAGGATTTTATTCTCTCCGGAGGAGAACACATCAATTCAGACAGCAAGTATCGTCACGAGGTGCTCTAACCACATCTCCGAGGCCTGGCCTCTTATACACAGGTTTACGAACTTTATTGTATGTAACACATTCTTGCAATGCTTTGAAGTATGAAAGGACATCCTCGGAATCTCCCCTTCAGGCCCGTTCCCACACACATTTACAGTTGGATTCCCCACCCCGGTCACAACAGGTGATAGTTGTCACACAGCAGGGCATTCCGCCGATTCACGGAATGCATGGGGTTGATCGGATCTCATGGGGTGGGGGCTTTGATCGGTTCGGGGGTCTTTTGATGGGGAGGGGAGGCTTCCTACTGTACGGGGTAATAAACAGTATCCGCAGAGCCAGGTGGCGGTCTGGGAACAGGGAAGACAAACGGGGATACAGGAAAAGGGGGTTTGCATCAAAAGGGTTTGAGGCCATGAAAGGAATGAGGGGAGGTGTCGCGCTGGGAACAGGATGAGATTCAGTGGTGAAACTGCGCTGGAGAGGGGTTTATGACCCAAGACATGAGAGAGCGGGGGTTGTCAGTGTGCGGGGGACTGCTTGTGAGGTTGAGAGAGAGAGAGAGAGAGAGAGAGAGAGAGAGAGAGAGAGAGACGCGCTGGCTATTAGTGAGGGGCAGGGAGGCCATGGTGCTCAAAATGGCTGCCGCTTACGCGCACGAATGGGCCTGGAAAGGGGGCAAGATGGCGCCGATAATGTTCACCAAGTTCGAATTTATTTTTCACAAAGCTCAACCCCGACAAGATAGAACTAGTGATCTTTGGCAAGAACACCTCACCAAGGGACTCCAAAAGGTGGCTGGCTGTACTCGGATGCACACCAGGAAACTCAATCATCATCAAATTCAAGCTGGACATGACCACACAAGTCAACGCCTTCAGTGCATCCTGCCACCATACTGTGAAGATGCACAGGAAGCTCGTCAAATGGCTCCCAAACAATACCAGGAAAAACTAACTCACACCCTAGTCATAAGAAAAATTGGACTACCAGCACACCCTCTATGCTGGGATCACCAACCAATTCATCAAAAGACTACAAACTATCCAGAACTCAGCAGCCAGACACATCCTCAGTCTCCCACACAAAAGTCACATCACACCACTTTTTAAACTTGTCACATACACATTCAAGGCACTACATGAGTTAGTCCCAAACTACCTGAGCAGTCTCACCTCTCAATTATCCACCCAGACACCTCCAACTCTGCAGGATGCCTACTCGCACAAATCCCACGCATACACAGAACCAGACCAGGAGGATGGGCATTCACTTACATTGCTCCTTAAGCGTGGAACGGCCTCCTAATCTATATCCTCTCTTCGTCAATTTTCTCAAGAAGCTGAAGGCCTGGTTTCTCAATTAACCAACCTACCATAGGCAGAGCTGGGCCAGGATACCCTTGCAGGTTATAATGTACTTTACAAATACTCCTAACCTAACAACCAGGAAGTGAATATAGCATGCACGAACCAAAGAAAAGCAAGGAAATGAGAGTGACGATGAAGCCAACCAGTGGCAAGCAATGGGTGGTCCCTAAGCCCCTATAAGCTAGCAAACACTATCATATGAAACACTTAGGTTTGGCACATCATTCCATGTGCACCAAACATCACACAAACTGGCCAAGACTCTCACCTTAAAGGTATTGCCACCAAGAGCATTGCTTCGATTTAAGCCAGTAAAGACACCACTCCCAGAATGTATTTGTTAAATGAAATCGTGGTATCAAGATCAGGGTTTCTCCTACACATAAAACAACCCAGCAACACGTTTAAGCAGCATCTCATGTCTGCTTTAAACAAATTAAATATGTGCTAACCTTTGGAAACAAGATGGCGATTAGCTTAACACACAGGGTCACATTCCAAGTGGCCTGTTACCGCCCTCGGCTAATACACATACCGTAGAGTGCAGTATTCCCTGCTATTCAGAGTTCCACACTTCTAAAGGGCATAACACTATTAACACTTCATATCTGTCCTGTACCGTTCAGCAAAATGTGTCTGTGGAATAAAGTGTAACATTTGTGTACATTGTTTAACCCTATTTAGGGCGTAAACTCCCATTTGAATCGGTATTACGAGCCCAACAGAGCTGAGGACCACATTACTTTGAATTATTAGTTCCCTTTCAGAAGCTACAGTGGGTCCTTACAATGCCCTGGTTTCATATTCCTGCTTTAAAACGAATCTATGTATCTCACTGTGCTTGAATATCAGCCTGTATTTATTTTTGCTTTCAGGAAACAAAACCTCCTTTGTAGAGGAGAAAGGGATCGAACAGTCAGAACCCTGCTTTGGAAAAGGAGCATTACTAGTTGATATGGTTCACCTAGCTATCAAAACAAAGGTCCGTCTCAAAGCGTGCTCTGTGCACACTGCACTTTGTATCCTCGAGCGCCAGCCTACCCCGAGCAAACAGTATGCACCAGATCACACTGCATTCCTCAGGCCTGCCGCTGGCATGCCCCTCCCTCTCAGCCAATTGTAAAACCAGCCATCCCTATCCCCTTCTTATGCACTATATGCATTAACTTGCTACCACTGGTGTGAGGGCCGTTATGGCAAACCTAAACAAAACAATGGCAAAGCCAATAGGTCTCTCATATGGAAGAGCTAATGGCTTTGTTAATTTATTTTAGCAATGTTGTACAGCACCATGGTTGCTGTGCAGCATAGTTGAAAGTTAGGAAAACAATTGCTATGATGCGGCCGGCGCTGACCCCAAGTACCAGTCCTCAGTTTTCTAATTATGGGATTATTCTCTGCTGTCACAATTTTTTTTTTAATTATCTTACGTCTGAGCTGAAGTTCCCCGTTTTGGTCCCATGAAGACAGCACTAAAAAGACCAGGAAGCGCAGCGCCGTTTGCACCTTTAAACCCGTTTTTTTGTCTTTTGTAGTTTTTTTCCTGGCGAGCCAGAAGGGGCAAGCAACAAAGGAGAATAGGTGGAGGCAGAATGGGGCAGGCAACAACGAGGGAGAGGGAGAGCAGACAAGCAACAATGCAGCCGGAGAGTGTGAGGGGGCAAGCAAAAATGCATGAGAGGGAGGTAGGAAGGGGGTACAACTAAAGGGGAAAATAAAGTACCTCTAAAAGCAGCGACCAGTGGAAGGACACTGGGCAAAGCAAGCAGTATTTGGACCATGCTTCAGGGTAGAGACAAACACACAAAGAGGAAATGAAGCTGGCACTCGCTGACCAGTGAAGCAAGGAAATGAGTGTTGATGAAGCCAACCAATGGTAAACAATGGGCGGGCTCTAATCCCCCTGTAAGTAAACAAAAGTTCCCACATGCGACAATGCATGCGCTGTCTCAGGTGAGACTTGGCATATAGGATGGAGGGTGCAAAATGTAAAAGAGGTGAAGCTGTCCGCCAAACATACTGAAGGGCATAAAACAACCAACAGTGCCCCCAAAACTTTTAGCTGCAATATGATTAAGGCAAGTGTCCTGCCCAAGGGGAAACAGCTTTTATTTTGCAGCCTTTACCATATAGGGCATTGAACGTACAGTCTTTACCACACAGGTAATCATTTGTACCTTTACCATTCAGTAATTTACCACACAGGTAAGTCTTTTTCGAAATAGCATACTTTTAAGTTATTTAAAAAAAAGTGAATTTATGGGTAGGTAGAGGTACAGGGAGGTAAGGGTGACTTAAGGATTCAGAAGTGGGTATAGGTAAAGGAGGTGAGGGTGAATTGAGGGTTCGGTGGGTAGAGGTAAAGGGTAGTGAGGGTTCCTTGAGGGTTCAGGGGTAGGTAGAGGCAAAAGGAGGTGAGGGTGGCTTTAGAGCTCAGGGGTGGGTAGTGGTGAGGGTGACTTGAGGGTTCAGGAAAGTGCAGGGGTAAAACAAGGTAAGAGTGACTTGAGGGTTCAGGGGAAGGTAGTGGTAAAAAGAGGCGATGGTGACTTGAGGGTTCAGAAGAAGGTATAGGTAAAGCAAAGTAAGGGAAACTTGAGGGTACAGGGCTTGACAGAGGTAAAGGGAGGTGTAGGTGACTTGAGGGCTTAGGGGTGGGTAGAGGGAAAGCGAGGAGAGAGTGACTTAACAATTAAGGGCTGGTAGAGGTAAATGGAGCTGAGGGTGGCTTGAGGTTTCAGGGATGAGGAGAGGTAAAGGGAGGTGAGGGTTCAGGAGTGGGCAGGATTAAAGGGAGGTGAGTGTTCAGGGCTGGGCAGGATTAAAGGGAGGTGAGGGTTGAGGGGTTGGTAAAGGTAGGTGAGGGTGACTGGTGAGGGTGGGAGATGAGGGTGACTTGAGGGTTCAGGATACAAAGAGGTAAAGGAAGAGGACTGTGATTTTCAGGTTCAGAGGTAGGAAATGGTAAAGGGGGGTAAGGGTGACTTGATGGTTCAGGGTGGGTAGAACAAGGATGATTTTAGAGTTTGGGGTCAATAGAGGTAAAGGAAGGTAAGTGTGAGTTTAGGGCTCAGGGGTGGGTACAGGTAAAGGGGGGCAATTTTAGGGAGGGATAAAGGGATGGGTAGGAGTAAAAGTAAAATATAAACCTTTTGAAATCACATGTATTTAATGATGAATAAAACCAACTAAATTATAAACGAGGTAACCAACAAATAATTAAATGTGACACAAGAGCAAACGTTAATTAAGAAAAGCACATATTGTATGGCAACAGTCTTAAATTATTATCAATGAAAGCGACAGGCTGCCAAAATGTTTGTTTCAGAAATTGGTCGCATGCCACAAAGTTTTGTTATAAAGCATGTTTCAAAAAATGTCCACTTGCCATAAAGTTTCGTTATTACTAGATGTATGCATTTAGCTCTACCAGGAAGTGCAAACTACAACTCGGATTGTTACAAGTTGTCTTGCAACCAAAAAAAAAAAAAGTACCACAATCCAAATGCAAGAAGCACAGAAGAACACTAATCAAGAAATCAATCACTACTTGGTCCATGGTCCAGGCAAGATCCAAAAACATGTAGATGAAGTGAAGCTGACATGCGCTCAAAGGTGCTTAATGGTATCTGTTGCGTTTAACTTGGTCTGCTCATCCCTACAAATGGATCCTTCACTCCATGCGTGTGGGCTATGGATGGCGTGTATGTCAGAATTCTTTGTGTGGAGTATGGGTGCCAGATGTGGCTATTTAGAAATCGGTCTTATTTCCTAAAATCAAGTGGTATCTAAAATAGAAGGGTGGAGGGAGCCCCAAACAGCAAAGTGCTCCAGCAGGACATTCCAAAGAACCTAGTTAGACTTTCGGGTGAAGAAGAGAACGAGGGCTCCTTTGAAGCTTAGGAAAGTTTCCTTGCCCATCCCTTCCTTCCCTAAAAGAGGTGCCCTGAAAGGATAAAAGTTAGGTAAGTGTGACAATCTCCCTTTCCTTTGAACCCTTATTTTGGAGCTCCCATGACTCACTATTTTCAACTCTAGCCGACTTTCCTGCTGAGGCTTAAAGAAAAAGGCATTAACAGGACCAGTCTGAGTGGAATAGGCAAATGACAAGAACTGCCTAGAACCAGTCCCTGAGCGGACTGTTGGATAATACATCTGTAGTATGGAACCTTGGTATAAAGATGAGAGAGAAACTTCCAGCTGGTGTGCAAAAATACCTCTACCAGAATCTCCACACCAGGGGTGAGAGACAAACTCTCTGTACTCCAGGTCTGGGGTGACTCCCTCCAAGTTGCCTTGCCAAGTTCGAGGCCAGAACCGGTGACTTCGACGTAGACTTGCTGGTACGACTGCCTAGACCCTCCTTCAAGTGAGAGAACTGACAGACTGCACAGGAGGGGAATTGGAGGCACCCTTTCACAAGCGAGGCACTGCTAGAAATGAAAGTAGTGTGGCTCACTGGTTAGAGGCGGCAGACCCGAGAGCAGAGGACGGCCCGGGACCAGGGTTCGATTCCCGGCGCGGCAGGTTTCTGGACCAGGGTCAGCGGACTCGATAATTCTCTCGCCTCGGTGCCCACTCTGATCAGTGATCACACTCGGCAACTCTGGGCATTAGCTTGCCTCATCTTCACTAACGGCCCCACCAGACCGCCGGGGATGCCTGGTCTCACCCTGGAGATACCCATTAAGGGACCATCTCTCAGGGAAGCCAGGAAGGGTTTCGCAGCGGTCGAAGCGCCTTGGGACCCTACGGGTAAGTAGTGCGCTATATAAATGCCAATACATTTACATACATTTACACAAAGGGCTGTGAAAGAATACAGGCCATACTTCTTTTTAAGAGCACAACTTATTACACTCTCTTGTCAGGATCTTATATAATTAAATGCTTCCATGATAAGAAGCTCCGAATCATGCATATGCAGAGATGGCTTCCAGTGAGCTTGAGGAACAGGAGTGTAATAGGCTGTGCACTTAACAGGACGTACGGCATGTATTCTTGGAAATATGAAAATACGCAAACACATGGCATTAATGTGTGCCTAAGAATAGAAGCCAGCAACATTAGATCGAAAAGCACATATTGTTATAGGAAAAATTATTAACATAACCCTGGAAATTTACTTTGAGCCTTGAAGAAGCGATTTCTAACCAGGAAACACGTGTTAGCTAGCTGCATTAGTTTGGAATTGATCAAGCAAAAGAAACACGTCACTGTATATTTTGATAAAGAAAAATGGATTAAAAAAATTCTTATATCGATTTTCAAACAGAAAATGGACATTGTAAATACAAGACAGGAAAACATGGACAATAAACCTATGAATTGCAATTAAAACAACTGTTAAATCTTTTGAAGCTTGAGTAAACACTATTTTTAACATCTAAGAAATCAATTGTAAGAAAAATGTTCAAACTACTCCCCAGAAAAAAATCTGTTTTGATACAAGCCTTGGACTGCTCTGCTTTACTACCTCGAGGGACAAATGCTAAAGGGGTGTGCTTGGTGGTCCGTTTCGGGATCAACAGTAAGATGAAACCACAGGAAACCACTGGTAAAAGGTTCTGATTGATAAACTGAGCCCTGTATCCCCTTGGAATCCTGAGGAAATTATCATAAATCCCTAAGCCAAATCACAGCCCATTCCATTTATTGCTCCTCAGCAAAAGAGAAAAGAGAGCGACCATTACCTCTACAGCAAGGCATTAAGATGCAAGGTGGCTTTGTTTTATACTAACGTATGTACATTTTGACGCAGAGTGTATTGGAACCAGCACCAGTGACACAGCTCGAGCTGACGGCAGCGAAGTCAGGGGTGCAAAGCACAACAGTCCTCCTAACTACGGATGAAGGCTCACAACTGAGGGATTTACAGCATGACAGAGACCTTCAAAAAATACAGATTGCCTCTGCCTTGCCTGGCCCTAACAAGTGCACCACGAAGATAATGTGGTTGATCATCTGGTCAACAAAACAACAAACGATGGCTCAACAACATTGGGGAAGGTGTAGGAAGGTTTTTAATATGTTGTACCAACATGCAACAGAGGTATAGTATGGGTATAACACAGAACAAGTGTCAGAAGGAGCTAGGCAAGATTCTTTAATGTACACAAATAAACACACACAAAGTGTCAGAAGAAGCTAGGCAAGATTCTTTAATGTACATAAATAAACACACACAAAATGCACTGTACGGAGTGAACCTTTCATCAAACACAGAACAGTAAAGCACGTGAAGCACCTGGGCAATCTAGCACCACAACCCAAATTTAGTTAGCAACAAACTACAGACGATAATTCAAAGGATGCCAAAAGTAAGGCACGCAGCTTTTGACCCCCCCCCCCCCCCCCCCCCCCCCCCCAGAGGCATCACAAGCTCAGAGGATATGAATGACAGGCTGTGGAGAGGTTAGCAACATCTAACAGAACTTAAGCTGGGCTCTTAAGAGACTTGTTTACTTTCTCTTCCTGCTACCTTCAGAACCCTGAGGGTAGGAGTAGCAAGAACAGTGCAATACAAAGGGGTCCAGTGCTGGCAGCTGCTACTTCTGCCTACTTCTAATTGCCACCCAGGCAACAAATGACACCACTGTGTGGCGGATGTATGACGTTACAACGCATGCATTTACAACGCATGCCTTTACAACGCGGTTTTTACAACGCATGCCTTTACAACGCATAGTGCTTTGGGGCGCTGGATAGTGAATAGTTTATTTACTATTCCAACTCCAGTCCCCGTGGATAGTAGGGAAGGTGTTGGATAGTACATTAAACCTATTCCCTACCCTAGAGCGCCCCCCAGCGCAATGCGTTGCAATGGTTTGCGTTGTAAAAGTTGCGTCGTAATGGTAGTGCGTTGTAAAAGTTTCGTTGTAAAGGTTGTTTACCCTGTGTGGCTGGGCACTGTGTAGTCTGTCCGCTAAAGCTCACACACTTTGTAATTCAAGTGCTTCCCAAGCACCACTGTTCAGGGTAACAGTCTTCAGACAAGCATCAGGGGAAAAAATACATGTTCTACTCTTTTAAGCCCTATCAGATTTAGGGCAATTTAATTTGCATTGCGGAGTTGGGCTACAGAGGGTCTTGGACTCATTCACAATTCAGGAAGTATATGGAGTTCTGACGTTTCCCAGGTCCAAGCACAAATACTTCATCCAGTCCATTCTTTAGGTCTGCAGTTAACCAGGGCTCTTTGATTTTAGGAGAATTAGATTTGCTTACGTATAGAGGGGTCTTTCAGCCATCCCTCTTCATCCAATTGCTTGGCGCTGAGTCAGTAAAATGTTTCTTCCGCCCACCACATCATGTAGCAATGGGTGAACAGACTTCAGTCACTGGCCTACTTCACTGTGAGTGATTGCATCTTCCCTTTCACAAGGAGCCCATCCACACACAAACTAGTACCCTTCAATGCCAGTGACTACCACAGAAATGTGTGCTTTTAAGACCCCCAAAAATATTTTTGCTTTTCGATTTTTATTTTTAATACCGGCGTGGGACTAACATCCTAACAGCTCCTCCGGCAATCAAATTTTTTACAAAAACAAGCATTGACAAACCCAAAATGGTGGCGGCCAAGGCCAGACCTACTGGCTTTGCCAATGTTTGTTTTCCATGTACTCTGCAAGTATCAGAATGTAAACAAAAAAGCTGGACTGGGTTAACTAAAAGGTAATTGGCCTGTTAAATCATGAGCCTGAGAAACGTGAGGGCTTTGTACGTTTCCCTGGTCGCGAGATCTCTGGACGTGCTGTAGGGGGCGGCAGAGCCCGCCCTGGGCGCAGAGGCGACCCTCCTGTCACCCCTCTGCCGACAGAGGCAAGCAAGCGTCCAGAACTTCACGCCAACAAAGAGCCGATAACAGGAGGAGTCACGGTCTGTTTGCGAGGCTCTATTCTGCCCGACTGGCAGTGGAGAATGGGGAGGCCCGCACGAGCGGGGCGAGCCTGGGGTCCTCGGGCCATCAGCCGGCGCGGCGAGGCCCCTTCCTCAATTAACCTAAAAAGCAAGCACGTCTGGGCTTTATTTTGCGTTTCGGTATTCAACACTTCAACAATTTCAAGTTCATTCTCGCCCCTGTTGAAAGGTGATGTCTGCTGGGGTCGCGAGGTCACAAGGGGCCATTTTAGGTAGGGCTCCCTCTTCAAGAAAGCTCTTACAGGCCTAAGCTGCACTTAGGCAAGTCGGAAGAAAACTTTCAAAACCATATTTTCAAGATCTTGACTCACACGAACAGACAGCGGTGGAATTTACATCGGCAAAGAGTGGGTATAAATGAAGGTAGTATTCCAGCATGACGGAAATGCTGCATTCTCAACTCACCCTCATTTGAAGGGTGTCAACAACCTTGGACCCATCTCCACTCTCCAAACAGGGGGAATGCTTACTAACTGAAGTCACCGGCACTAAAAACCCTCCAAAAATATGTAATCTCAATTCATTTCAGTGGGCTTGCCCTTGTAAACCACTCAACCTCACCCTCCTTGGAGATTCAAAAGATTTCAAAGATTGAGAGTTAACGTTTATGGGAAGTATTGTGGGCATTTCTCTGTGTGACATAGCACCATAAGCAAGGCCAATGGATTTATGCGATTTGTTCATGGTGGTGTTTTCTGCATAATCGTAGATTTGCCTAGTGCACCAGATAATTTTTCATACTTGTATTCAACGTGGTATCCCTGTAACGCGCTCTGATGATACCCTAACGGGTCACGTTCGGGTTCTATAAAACAATATATAAGTAAATACAAATCTGCTGCATAATCTACAGATTTTAACGGGGAAAAAAAGTTTCGAGCTCATGCAGATCAAAAGTAAATAAAAACACTTGTACTGCGACAAGTTATGCAGTAAAATGCCTCTCCTAAAAGTGGACTGTTCACCTTTCTGCTATTAATTGTTATATGTGGGTGCTAAACTGGTACAAATGAGGTGAAACATAAGCCCAGGCAGTGTTAATAAGTGTAAAAAAAAAGATACAATAATGAAGTGATGCTATCACAAATGTGCTGCATAATTTGCCATTTCTGGTCGCATAATTTAGTCAACCCTGCCACATAATTTGGGCCTCCCCTGCCGCATAATTCCAGTGGCCCTGGTCGTAGGTAGCTGGACTGCCACAAAAGGAGGACATTTGTGGGTATTTGCACACCAGTTTCCACGTTCCAGGGAGTTAAAGTGTGGTACCTCCTCAATTTTTAATGGTTGGGCAGGCTAAGGAGTTTCTACCTGAAAAAAAGTGCTTATCTAATGGTTACAAACATATTTGAATCAAACCAGCAGAGTTTTCAGCCGGGTTTAAAATCTGTAATTGTTAATGTTGTGCTTTGCAGTACTACATAACATAACTGCCAGATAGTCTGCAGTGCTTCGAGGGTCATTTGTAAAGCCCTAAAACAATAATCAGAAATATGATGCCAATGCAGGACTGTCCCTTCAGAAGCTGCCGAAGTGTAACACTCTATTGCATGTGTCCATTGACTTCGACCTTAAAACATAGCATTCATAAGTGAAAGGGAGTGCATTCTGGGTAACTTTGCATCTTGGAGAGAGAAGTTTTTGTTTTCAGTTCTGGAACCAGTGAAAGAAAAAAGCATTCTCATCAGACCAGAGAACATTTTTTGACAATGTTTTCAAATCTAAGTTTAAAAATAAATATGTGGAGCCCTCCTGTTCTAAGCAGGCGAGGAAGTCAGGTGGGATGATGGGCCTCCTACAGACATTTGTGCGTCAACTGCAAGTCACTGGTTTGAATCCTGCTGAACTCTATGTGAATGGAGGTCACTAACTTTTTTCTCTGGGCTTTTGCAATCATTTTTCACAATTCTAAAACTTTTCAATTTACTGTCAAATCATCCCTCTTGTTACTTAAGTGCACTGGGTGATCATCGAAGCGAATTATTTCACTTGAGTTTCTGAAGAGAAGAGAGACTTCTATCCCTGTTTCACACAACGCAGTTTGCCCCACCATCCCCTACTCTCACTTCGCCACTCCACCCTCAGCACACTACTACTTAAGACTGGTGTAAGCCAAGACCTTTTGTTTTTAATAAAACAAATGTGCTACACAGATGTAATACAGGTGCTTGGAGTCATCCATCCATTGGTCTGGTCATATGTAATTCACATTTAATTCCCACCCACCACAGCACAGGGCAAAGGGTGAGCCCACTTAAGGCACTGGCTGGAGTGACAGCATCCAGTCTTTCACAATGTGCCCTTCAGCACAATAAGCAGTCCTTTTCAGTGTCATGGACTATGCTATGTGTTTTTATATAGAACTATTAATATATTTAGACTTTTAGACAATGCTTGGTTTCAAACGTGCGTACCTTCATGCAAAAAATATTCACAAATAAAACATGAATTGGTAAAGCCAAATCGGCCATCAGCCAACTAGACCTATTGAACAGCGCGAGATCTCTAAAGAGCGCCCTTAGGGCCCGGCCCCCCCGGATCCCCGCAACACCCCCATAGTTCGGTCCAGTAGCCTGGTTGGCTACTGGCCAAAACAAGTGCTTCCGAGTCACGGATGACGTGCATCCGGTCGGAATCACGAGAATTAGGGGCGGAGCCAGAGAGGCCATTTAGCCTCCAGGTGCACCACTGCTCTCCCTCTTTTTTCCCGCTCTGGACACCGGGACCAGTGCTGCCAATTCGATCTCCCACCCACCCGTCCCTGAGATTAGTGGTTCTAGGATTGGTTAGGAGGGCGACTGGTGGAAAAGAGGCCACGGAACATTGATTTGCAGGGGGGGTAACGGGAGTCCCGCTTACATACTCCCGAGGCCAGCACTGAGGGGAGAGACGGTAAGCTCTCCGCAGGGAGAATGGGGACACTCGCTGGGGAGGCAAGGGTGCCAGGTCACACAAGCCTCCTTGGCAGCCTGGTGGTAGAGGGGTGGGCCCCTGGATATGACGGACAAGGATCGAGGGCTGGGGGCTCACCGCTCAAGGACGCAGGTGGGTTGCGCCTTGCGTGGTTCTCAGATAGGAGATGCGAGCCAGAGGGCCCCTTGGTGCTGGAGTAAGTAGTTATAGCATAACCGGTGGTTATGAACAGTTATGATACTTGTACATATTAAAAGTGTGATTATCTGAATTTTTAAAATGTGAATTTTGCTAAAATTATCTTGTCATGTTTATGAATGTTTTGAAATTATTAAACATGGCCGTTTTTACCCACACTCTGGACTGGTTAGTTGATTGAGGGATTGCATGAGGTTGGGGCGGGGGACATGCTAGGGGGTCCGGGCTCTATGGTTTGCCACTGTTAGATACTTTATTTTTTCCGCTTCAACCTCTGTATCCTTTTCCAGGGCCACATAGATAACGTGTACACATGATGCTCTGCAGCCAGCCGCCAAACCACAGTTGGTGGTTCCTCGTTTCAGAAAGCTCACCGCTGCGAAACAGAGTAGGGTCTATTACGTTTGTTTGAGTGGTGGGCGTGCACTTTGAGCCCAAAGAGACTATTTTTAGGTCGAGCCTGGGTAGCGCATGTGCTGCTCTGTGAGGCATGCTGTATTAGAGTATGGACTTGAAGCCCCACCCACTCTCCGCTCTTATTTGTCATTGGCTTGTGTCATTGTCCTTCATAAATGCTGGCTTCTGATTCTACAATAGGCTTGTTAGTCCCTCCTTAGTACCGCCTTGTCTTCATTTGTAGCCTCCCATGAGGACCGGCCCTTTTACTTCGGCTGTTACTCAGTACGTCTTATTTAGTCTGTAAGCACTGTTTTCTTTAATGAGTTTCTCCTACTGCAGGCACAACATGCTTTCTTGCAACATTCTGCGCGCCTTACGTGCTTTCCCTTTCAAAACAGCCCGGGACAATGGGGGCCACTTCTTTGAAATGAAATAGGTCTCACATTTACAAGAGTTTCAGCTATTGGCATAGTAAATGACAATGCCTTATATTTATGTGTTGATTATCAAAACAGATAAATAAAAGGCATGATCATTTACAGTGCCAATAGCTTAAACTCCCACAAATGCAAGACTTATTGCATTGCAAATGCTTGTGCTCTCTACAGCTGGAGCAAGTGAGTACGGCTGTTTGTTAGCTGTGCCGGTGCCGCTTCCCCTCATCTGACTCCGACATAGGCACCAGCCAGAGTGCAATGCAGGAGACTATTGGGCTGGTGCACAACTAGTGATGCTGCTCCAATGAAAGTATGCACAAGGCCAAGAGCAGTGCCGCAGCTCACTACACATTGCTGAAAAATGCCTGTGCACCATACTAACAAACACTGTGCACAACCACGACTGTGGTGTGGCAGTGAAGTCTTACAGTCAAAGAGGCTCTCCAGTGATCACGGTCTAGCTAATAGCCACTGCCCGGGGGAAGGAAGAGCAAGAAATACCAAGGGCTACTGGATTTATGCGGCAGGAGGGGGACAAATTAGGTAGTTGGGTAGAATAAATTATGTGGCAAGAAAATGCTAATTTTACATCAGAATGCGGCACATTTTGTAATAGCATGACTTCATTGATTTGTCCTTTTTAAATGTGGTAACACTGTCTGGGCATTCGTTGCACCCCATTAGTACCAATTTGGCCCCACATTTAGCAATAAGCAACAGAAAGATGACCATTCCAGCTTTGCATGGGCCTTTCCCCACGCAGCAACATGTGTTGCTGGATTTCTTTTTAGTAACTTTTGAACCATTTGAGCTAGAAACAATTTGTTTGTTAAAAACTGCAGATTATGCAGTAGATGATGGATAATGCAACAAATGAGGCAAATGTATCATGTGAAAATTCCCAGGGCTGCAAAATCGCATAATTCCAGTGGCCCTGGATATACCTCCCATGAAGCCTCATGTATATTCATGTGCCCGTGGATCTTCTTGGAGGGATGTCGGGGTACCTGTGAGTTACATCAGAACAGTATCACATTCCCATTAACCACTGTGTGCATTAATTCGCCCGCTGCATTTCATATGTAGAATTTAGCTGTGTGCCCTGACTAAAGTCACTTTATGTCACACTGCTAAAGTACTGGCTTGATAGTGATGTGTTAATTGTTATTATTACTAGTTTAATACCTAAATACAGCAATAGGCAACTGAAAGGTAGCTTGCCACGGCGTGCAGCGACGCGTGTCAGCCAATGTGCAGCAACGCGTGTCAGCCACAGTGCAGCGACGTGTGTCAGCATCTGTGCAGCGACGCGTGTCAGCCACTGTGCAGCGACGCGTGTCAGCATCTGTGCAGCGACGCGTGTCAGCCAATGTGCAGCAACGCGTGTCAGCCACAGTGCAGCGACGTGTGTCAGCATCTGTGCAGCGACGCATGTCAGCATTTGTGCAGCGACGCGTGTTAGCATCTGTGCAGCGACGCGTGTCAGCATCTGTGCAGCGACGCGTGTCAGCCACTGTGCAGCAATGTGTGTCAGCCACAGTGCAGCAACGCCTGTCAGCCACAGCGCAGCGACGCGTGTCAGCCACAGCGCAGCGACGCGTGTCAGCCACAGCGCAGCAACACGTGTAAGCCACAGCGCAGCGACACGTGTAAGCCACAGAGCAGCGCCGGTTGTCAGCCACTGTGCAGCGAAGGGTGTCTGCCACTGTGAGCGACGGGTGTCAGCCACTGTGCAGCGACGGGTGTCAGCCACTGTGCAGCGACGGGTGTCAGCCACTGTGCAGTGACGGGTGTCAGCCACTGTGCAGCGACGGGTGTCAGCCACTGTGCAGCGACGGGTGTCAGCCACTGTGCAAAGCGTGCTAGCAAACGTGCTGCAACGCGTGCCAGCAACTGTGCAACAGAACATGTCAGTCACTGTGCGGAAAGCACGTGCCAGCCACTGTGCAGCGGCGCGTGTCAGCCACTGTGCAGCAAGGCTTGTCAGCCACTGTGCAGCGACGCGTGTCAGCCACTGTGCAGTGACACATGTCAGCCACAGATTAGCAGCGCGTGTCAGCCGCAGCGTCACGTGTCAGCCACAACGCAGCGACGCGTGTCAGCCACAGCGCAGCGACGCATCTCAGCCACAGCGCAGCAACATGTTTGTTAGCCATTACGCAGCGATGGGTGTCAGCCACTGTGCAGCGACGTGTGTCAGCCACAGTGCAGCGACGTGTGTCAGCCACAGTGCAGCGACGTGTGTCAGCCACAGCGCAGCAACGGGTGTCAGCCACAGCGCAGCGACGCGTGTCAGCCACAGCGCAGCGACGCGTGTCAGCTACAGCGCAGCGAAGCGTGTCAGCTACAGCGCAGCGGCGCGTGTCAGCCACAGCGCAGCGACGCGTGTCAGCCACAGCGCAGCGATGCGTGTCAGCAACAGCGCAGCGACGAGTGTCAGCCACAGCGCAGCGACGCGTGTCAGCCACAGCGCAGCGCCGCGTGTCAGCCACAGCGCAGCGATGCGTGTCAGCTACAGAGCAGCGACGCATGTCAGCTACAGCGCAGCGACGCGTGTCAGCCACAGCGCAGCGACGCTTGTCAGCCACAGCGCAGCGAGGCATCTCAGCCACAGCGCAGCGACGTGTGTCAGCCACAGCGCAGCGACGCGTGTCAGCCACAGCGCAGCGACGCCTGTCAGCCACAGCGCAGCGACGCCTGTCAGCCACAGCGCAGCGACGCCTGTCAGCCACAGAGCAGCGACGCGTGTCAGCCACAGAGCAGCGACGCGTGTCAGCCACATGGCAGCGACGCGTGTCAGCCACAGCGTAGCGACGCGTGTCAGCCACAGCGTAGCGACGCGTGTCAGCCACAGCGACGCGTGTCAGCCACAGCGCAGCGATGCGTGTCAGCCACGCGTGTCAGCCACAGCGCAGCGACGCGTGTAAGCCACAGCGCAGCGACGCGTGTCAGCCACAGCGCAGCGACGCGTGTCAGCCACAGCGCAGCGACGCGTGTCAGCCACTGCGCAGCGACGGGTGTCAGCCACTGCGCAGCGACGGGTGTCAGCCACTGCGCAGCGACGGGTGTCAGTCACTGCGCAGCGACGGGTGTCAGCCTCTGCGCAGTGACGGGTGTCAGCCACTGCGCAGCGACGGGTGTCAGCCACTGCGCAGCGACGGGTGTCAGCCACTGTGCAGCGACGGGTGTCCGCCGCTGTGCAGCGACGGGTGTCCGCCGCTGTGCAGCGACGGGTGTCCGCCACTGCGCAGCAACGGGTGTCAGCCACTGCGCAGCGACGGGTGTCAGCCACTGTGCAGCGACGGGTGTCAGTCACTGCGCAGCGACGGGTGTCAGCCGCTGCGCAGCGACGGGTGTCCGCCACTGCGCAGCGACGGGTGTCAGCCACTGCGCAGCGACGGGTGTCAGCCACTGCGCAGCGACGGGTGTCAGCCACTGTGCAGCGACGGGTGTCAGCCACTGTGCAGCGACGGGTGTCAGCCACTGTGCAGCGACGGATGTCAGCCACTGTGCAGCGACGGGTGTCAGCCACTGTGCAGCGACGGGTGTCAGCCACTGTGCAGCGACGGGTGTCAACCACTGTGCAGCGACGGATGTCAGCCACTGTGCAGCGACGGGTGTCAGCCACTGTGCAGCGACACGTGTCAGTCACTGTGCAGCGACGGGTGTCAGCCACTGTGAAGCGACGGGTGTCAGCCACTGTGTAGCGACGGGTGACAGCCACTGTGCTGCGACGGGTGACAGCCACTGTGCAGCGACGTGTGACAGCCACAGTGCAGAGACACGTGTCAGCCACTGTACAGCAACATGTTTGTCAGCGACGTGTGTCAGCCACTGTGCAGCGACGGGTGTCAGCCACTGTGCAGCAACTACACATCAGTTTGGGATACAATCAATGTTTTTATTGTTAAAATATGAAATGATGACGAAGACGGTGGGCTAAGTGGCAAGTGCGCAAATCCATAATTGGCCAGAAGATGCAGGCCAGCAGAATCGCATCATCCGTGGCCCTGCCTGACAGCCAACTGCACAGGGGGTGTAGGTGGTGCTCGGGCCTGTGTTGAACATTAAGGCCCAGGACACCGGCGGGAGAGGCCTCTCCGACAGTCTGAGCTAGAGTACTGTACCCACGCACCTCTGTAACGTACCATGCAAGCTCGCGAGCACACCTGACGCCTATAACTGACATGTAAACAAGTATATATTATCATTATTAATTACGATTATTACGATCATTAAGATTTCACCGTGCTGCAACGCTTAAATGGCTTTTAAGTAGCTTGTAACGCACTCTACAAACGGTAAAATAATGCACACGTCTGTTCCATTAATCACTTTATACTTGCACATTTGACGAGCAGTTGTGGAGAGGACGTGAATAAGAAATACCCACTCCGGGCCCTTGCTTTTGTTGAGGGAACAGGCCGCCAGTATGTGCGCCCCGCAGTCTTCAGAGCGCCTCGAAGATTAATGAATGTCCGAGGCGCTGGGGCATTTCCGATGGCGGCTGAGACCCGAGCCAAGGCCTGGCCCGCTGCTGGCGGTGGGTGGAGGGCAGGTGTGCGGGGCAGGGCCAGGCCGGCCGGGACAGGTACAGGTGGGACCGCAGGGGATCAGTTACAGAAGAACTCAGTGCGGGGTCACCTGGGGTCAGGCCACAAAGCTCGCCCACAGCTCCAGAGTGCGGATCCTGTCAAGAGTCAGCCCTCAGACAGGTGCAAAGGCCTCAGGGGGTGAACAGGGAGGAGGGGGTGGGCTATGGAGGTGCAAAGGCCTCAGGGGGTGAGCAGGGGGAAGAGGGAGGGCTGTAAGGGTGCAAAGGCCTCAGCGGGTGAGCAGCGGGGAAGGGGGTGGGGGGACTGTGGAGGTGCAAAGGCCTCAGGGGGTGAGCAGCAGGGATGAGGGAGGGCTGTGGAGGTGCGAAGGCCTCAGGGGGTGAGCAGGGGGAAGAGGGAGGGCTGTAAGGGTGCAAAGGCCTCGGGGGGTGAGCAGCAGGGAAGGGGGTGGGGGGACTGTGGAGGTGCAAAGGCCTCAGGGGGTGAGCAGCAGGGATGAAGGAGGGCTGTGGAGGTGCGAAGGCCTCAAGGGGTGAGCAGGGGGAAGAGGGAGGGCTGTATGGGTGCAAAGGCCTCAGGGGGTGAACAGGGAGGAGGGTGGTGGGCTATGGAGGTGCAAAGGCCCCACGGGGTGAGCAGCGGGGAAGGGCGTGGGGACTGTGGAGGTGCAAGGGCCTCAGGAGGTGAGCAGCGGGGAAGGGCGTGGGGACTGTGGAGGTGCAAAGGCCTCAGGAGGTGAGCAGCAGGGGTGAGGAAGGGCTGTGGAGGTGCGAAGGCCTGGGGGGGGGGGGGGTGAGCAGGGGGAAGAGGGAGTGCTGTGGGGGCGCAGAGGCCTTATGGGGTGAGCAGGGGAAAGAGGGACCAAGCACTGGCATCGCCAATAGGTCTCGCCTTTGGGACCTTATAAGTGTTTAGGTATCCATCACAATATCCTTGGTGCAACAACATCAAGTGTTGCATGGCTAAACACTAATAAGGTCCCAAAGGCGAGACCTATTGGCTATGCCAATGCTTGTTTTGAGTGAGTGGTTCGTGCAGGTATGCCACTGTGAGGTAGAGATGCTGCGAGTGCTTTTACCGGAGCCCCTGTGACATTGTGCCTTTTCAAAATGTATCTTGAGTCTGGTGTAATAGTTCTAGCCCCTATTCCTGTCTTCTCGCACCCAATGCATCCTTAAATGTCCCATGTACTGCCAGGGTTGACACTCCTATTACCCCTGCCCTCCAGTGACACTTTACCTGTCACGGGTTGTGGGGGTGATGGTGGACGTGGTGGTGGACATAGTGGCGGTGGCGGACATGGTGGCGGTGGTGGCGGTGGTGGTGGACGTGATGGTGGTGTTCAAGGTGGTGGTGGACGTCGTGGTGGTGGTGGACGTGATGGTGGTGTTCAAGGTGGTGGTGGACGTCGTGGTGGTGGTGAATGTAAATGTAAATGTATTGGCATTTATATAGCGCACTACTTACCCGTAGGGTCCCAAGGCGCTTCGACCGCTGCGAAACCCTTCCTGGCTTCCCTGAGAGATGGTCCCTTAATGGGTATCTCTAGGGTGAGACCAGGCATCCCCGGCGGTCTGGTGGGGCCGTTAGTGAAGATGAGGCAAGCTAATGCCCAGAGTTGCCGAGTGTGATCGCTGATCAGAGTGGGCACCAAGGCGAGAGAATTATCGAGTCCGCTGACCCTGGTCCAGAAACCTGCCGCGCCGGGAATCGAACCGTGGTCCCGGGCCGTCCTCTGCTCTCGGGTCTGCCGCCTCTAACCAGTGAGCCACACTACCTCACGTGGTGGACGTGGTGGTGGACGTGGCGGTGGACGTGGTGGTGGACGTGGTGGTGGACGTGGTGGTGGACGTGGTGGTGGACGTAGTGGTGGATGTGGTGGACGTGGAGGTGGACGTGGAGGTGGACGTAGTGGTGGACGTGGTAGACGTGGTAGACGTGGTGGTGGTAGATGTGGTCGTGGTGGACGTGGTGGTGGTGACGTGGTGGTGGTGGACGTGGTGATGGACGTGGTGGTGGATGTGGTGGTGGTGGACGTGGTGGTGGTGGACGTGGTGGTGGATGTGATGGTGGATGTGATGGTGGATGTGGTGGTGGATGTGGTGGTGGAGGACGTGGTGTGGAGGACGTGGTGGAGGACATGGTGGTGGTGAACATGGTGGTGGTCAAGGTGGGTTGGTGGACATGGTGGTGGATGTGGTGGTGGACCTGGTGGTTGACATGGTGGTGGATGTGATGGTGGTGGACGTGGTGGTGGACATGGTGGTGGTGGACGTGGCAGTGGTGGTGTTCGCGGTGGTGGTGGACGTGGTTGTGGTGGTGGACCTGGTGGATGTGGTGGACATGGTGATGTTCAAGATGGTGGTGGTGGTGGACGTCGTGGTGGTGGTGGAGGTGGTGAAGGTGGTGGTGGCCATGGTGGTGGTGGTGGACATGGTAGACGTGGATGTGGTGGTGGTGGAAGACGTGGTGGTGGACGTGGTGGTGGACATTGGTGTGGACATTGGTGTGGACATGGTGGTGGACATGGTGGTGGTGGTGTATGTGGTGGACATGGTGGTGTTGGTGGACGTGGTGGTGTTGGTGGACGTGGTAGTGGCAGTGGACGTGGTAGACGTGGTGGATGTGGTGGTGGATGTGGTAGACGTGGTGGAGGACGTGGTGGTGGACATGGTGGTGGACATGGTGGTGGACATGGTGGTGGACATGGTGGTGGACGTGGTGGTGGACGTGGTGGTGGACGTGGTGGTGGACGTGGTAGTGTACGTGGTGGTGGACGACTATTCGGTAGGAGGGTGCTGGCAGAATGCGCAAGGAGAGGAGGATCTCGAAGGGGCACATGGGAGAGGAGAAAGAAACTGAATATTAGAAAGAAAAAACGTCGAGTTGATAGAACACAAAACAGATTTAACGGGGTCGTCCCTTCTTATAGTGCATGTGAATGTTCCTTAGCACCCCGTTATTAGTAAACAGGGGTACCATGGGGAGATTAATTGATTAATAACGCATGATAATCGCGTCACATTCATTGATTAATCATGCATGATGATGGTGTGCGGAAGCTGGTGTTACAACATTTAGTAATCTAAATGTCAACAAATTAGGTTGTTGTGGAGGTGCAGAGGCCTCAAGGGGTGAGCAGAGGGAAGAGGCAGGGCTGTGGAGGTGCAAAAGCCTCAGGTGCTGAGCCGCGGGGAAGAGGGGGGCTGTGAGGGTGCAAAGGCCTCAGGGGTGAGCAGGGGGAAGAGGCGGGGCTGTGGAGGTGCAAAGGCCTCAGGGGGTGAGCAAGGGGAAGAGGGAGGGCTGTGGAGGTGCAAAGACCTCAGGGGGTGAGCAGTGGGTAAGAGGGAGGGCTGAAGAGATGCAAAGGCCTCAAGGGCGGAGCAGCTGTGGAGGGGGAGGGCTGTGGGTGTGCAAATGCCTCAAGGGGCGAGCAGCGGGGAAGAGGGAGCGGTGATGGTGGAAAGGCCTCAGGTGGTGAGCTGGTGGAAGAGGGGGCTGTGGAGGTGCAAATGCCTCAGGGGGTGAGCAAGGGGATGAGGGAGGTATGTGGGGATGCAAAGGACTCAGGGGTGAGCAGTGGGAAAAGGGGGGCTGTGGAGGTGCAGAGGCCTTAGTTGCTGAGCAGGGGGAAGAGGGAGGACTGTGGAGGTGCAAAGGCCTTAGGTGCTGAACAGGGGGAAAAGAGGGGGCTGTGGAGGTGCAAAGGCCTCAGGGGGTGAGCCGCGGGGAAGAAGGAGGGCTCTGGAGGGGGGCCTGTGCTGTACTTGGAGGGCTGGGGGAAATTAAGGCGGATGCAACCTACCGCCTGGGATAATGCCTTCTGCACTCCCTGAAGTCCTGGGGTGAATCAGGCAGAGTCTGCACCAGGAGCACTCAATGAGAGGTGGCGAGCCAATAATGACCAGGAAGATCAGAGCCAAGGGTAGCTCTGGCTCTAAGTGTCCGTGGACGTCCCGAGCCTAACCAATATTTGTCATGTATGGTTATGGACTACACTAAAGTCAGGATTCAGCAAGCCATGGGTAGACTCCAGGCATACAACCCAGTAAAATTCCTTAAAATCAACCAAGACAAGTCCAAAGTGTTAGATTTTTGGCTATCACAAGAACAAGACATTTCTAACATGGCGCATGGGGACGCAGTCTCTAAAACAACTATGAAGCATAACCATTGGGGGTTAGTGACACCTCGAAACCAACGGCCCACACAAATGCCTTGAAAAAGAAAGCCTGCACCATCACATTTGGTCTCACTCGCTTCAACAGGAAGCTAACCAGCGCCTCGGCTGCACCCAATGTGAAGGTCACTAAGGCCGCTCTCCTCCCTGCTCCCCATTACGGGCACCAGGCCTTCCCCGGGGCTGGTGCCCCTACCTTCGATCAGGCACAATGTATGGCACACAGAAAAGTATTTCAACTGCCCAGACACATTCGGAGGGGCAGCCTTGCCTGGAGTTCGACCTGCCAAGTCAATCTTTAGCCGGCGAGGCCGATACCTTGAAATATTACATCAGGGTTTTGAAAGCAGCAGTTAAATCACTTAAAGCTTACCTGAAGGAGTCATTTGAGAGTCCTGGGTCCTCCAGGCAAGTTCAAAAAGTAATGACTTCCCTACAAATTGAAGGATCACTGCTAAAATCAGATGCAATCCCTCACATCACTTGGAAAAGGCCAATCAACAGGCAGCTGCAAACAACTTCGTACTGGTTGGACTTCAGCCCTTTGAAGTCTTCCAACATCTTATCTCCTCTGAATAACTCTGATTTATCAGGAAAGCCATAACCATACCTCTCAGAGGCCATTAACAGCCGTGCGCACAGAGACATCTTATATATGCGCCTGTTCGGCCTCCCCGTGGTAGACCTTAAGTAATGGGCTCACCCGTGCAAGGAGGCGGCTTGCAGACTTTGCAACTATAAACACAAATACTAGCTGCATCTGCTGTCCTGTTGGCCTACGTTGGAGGTCACCAGCCTCAAACCAATGTATTTAACAAAGGCGGTTCATATCTGTCTGTAGGCCTCTCATGCCAATGTCAGATCTTTAGCGAGGTGCGGCAAATTTGTTATAGGACACGGACCTCTACTCCGCCCTCGACTTGCAGACTTCCAGCCCTCCACTCTTATTCAAAAAATAGCCATGGACTACATCAGAAAGTGCCCCTAAAACAGGAACTGGTGCAAGGGCTCTACGGGTCATGTTTTGTACCAACTACCCACGCCTGGCACCACCACCCAAGAGCCAATTAATGGAGATAAAGTACAAACTGGTGTGGCACGGGCTTAAGTAGTTTCCCCGAAAAAGGGACTGTGATGAGAAAAGGGCGATTAACCTTCGATCGACACAATGCTTCCTATCCCGTCATAGGGAGGGCAAAGGGGGCTCATTGTAAATTCTTTTATTGTAACTGTTTTTAATTCTCAGCTTTCCTTTGTCTCACAAAAAGGATCTCTCTTAACTTTCCTAATCCTACCCAAGCCCCCTGGGGAGACTAAGCCTTCCACAATGTACTTTATCTATCTAACTATTGGGCTTTCATCCTCTCCCCAATGCCATTTTGGACAGGGCACCGGGTTCTAGCAATTGCATGTATGCAAAGATGGCCCTTTCTCATCTACGTAACTTTTGTATTTGGGAAGCAGCCGCTATTTATTTACGGTTTGATTGAAAATTGTTATGGCTTTTAGTAATTAAAACAATGAATCGAATTTGAATTTACATTTATATAATGCAACAAACATCATGTTAAAAGAATTTAGAAGACACTTTATCACATTCTAACATGAATTGATATCACTGCAAGGTGAGAGTTTTTAAACTTCAACTGAGAAACATTCCTGCTCCCACCCTGGTGACAATGTTGTTAGTGAACTAAGGGCCATATGTATCAAGGAACCAATTTGCGATTCTGTAATAGCGATTTTTAAGAAACCGCTATTTCAGAATCGCAAAATGGTATGTAAAAACGCATTTTTTAGTGATTTCTTGATATTCCTTAATTGCGAATTCAAATTCAGCGAATTTCGGCCTTTGCGAATACGATTTTCAATGATACATATGGCCCTAAGAAGCAAGTCAGGGGTCACGTGCACCCTACATGTGGGCTAGATTCTTCGTATACACATTGAACTATTCTAGTCTAATATACAAAAGAAATGTTTTTATGCAGTTCACACGCATGAAGGTGGTTAGGATTGCATAATTTGGTCAAGCAGGGAAGCCTGGATTGATTCCATATTTTCCAGTGTCACGCTGTGCTATTCAGCCACTACTTTGCTATCTCTTTTTGACATTAAATCCTAATGCTTTGGACAATGAGATTAGAGCTTCTGACAGACGTTATGCACATTTGATTTTTGGCCGTGTTACCTTGGGAATCATCCCCAATGATATACCGGCACGTCGTAACAGATACTGATTATTATGTTACACTACCCCCCCAACCCCCTCCACAAGAATGCATTGGCTGGTATTCACAGGTTGCTGATCTGAGGACACGTTCGAGCCTGGTTCCCTGATTTACATGGTTGGCAGCTACAGCCAACATGCCACATCGCCTCCTGTGAAAGCTCGACTCGTTTTGGGCTCAAGGTTCCAAAAGTACCTCGACCTGAGCTAGAGCCAGGCATCTGGAGCGAGCTTTCAGTGGCTCGTCCATCTCCATCTTCCACAGGGTTTGGAACACATCCACTGTACAGAACATAACACAGTGAGGCCTGGACAACTGGGCACGACGGAAGCAGACATTCCAGCCTCCTAGCGTTCAGCTTAAAGCGCCGGCCGCCCTAGTATCATACTAGGCCTAGGTTGGTCTCTCAGCACCATGTAGGCCATTTGTGCCTGAGAATCAGGAGTAGAAAGGCCCAATAGGACATTGGCGGTGTGGACGGGTAAGACTCGGTAGTAAGAGAACAGAACACAATACTGTGGGGGGAAGGCTCAGCCGCAGCATGAGATAAGAGGGAGCAGACTCGAGAGTAAAAGATCATAAAATAATGGGGAAGGCTCAGGAGTAATGAGACATGACACAAGAGTGGTGGTGGGATTGCTCATGGGTAAGAACCCTCATTGTGAGATCAGAGGGAGGAGGCTTAGGAATATGAGCGCATCATATGACGAGAACAGGCCCAGGAGCTACGGGTCATAACAGAAGCCTGGTACTGTGGGAGACTCAGAAGTAAAATCTCAAACTCTGGAGGGGTGGATTCAGGAGTAAGAGACTGGTGATGCAAGAGATTTAACAGTAAGTGGCAGTGGCGGCTACAAGTATAACAAGCATTGGCATAGACAATAGGTTTCGCCTTTGGGACCTTATAAGTGTTTAGTTAGAGCGAGGCTTCCTCTAGGCTCGACCTAACAAGCCAGTTCTTAGTGAGATCACGTATGGCACATTTGCTTAGCATAAACAGCGTCAATGCTTACGGGTACCACTTGAGCCTACTGTGGTGACGTAAGCCCAGCCCCCCCCCCCAATCCGTTCCCAAAATAAACAGGAACCAATTAGGAACATGGCGTTCTTATCCTCTTATATTTCTCCGAGAGGATTTTGTAAAATTGACTTAGGTGAAAATCTTGCTAGGGTACAAGAACTTAGAAAAAAATGATTTCCTTCAGCTTTTCCCTTCATACACACAACAACGTTTAAACAATGTAAAAAGACTAGAACACAGAATTAGAAATAGCTTAGCAATTAGGACAGAGCAAACGAAGCATATGTTTTTGTAATTCTAAAGTGTGATAAAACAAATATTTTAATAGGATAAAATAAATCAAGACAGTTTAACTGGTGATGCACATTTCTGTGCTATGTAGTTTACTAGTAAAACCACATATCTGTGCAGATGTGATGCCCATTCCAATGGAAAATGCGCTGCCTATAAGCGACGGTGTGCAACCACAACAGTGTTCCAGAACTCCACCACCATCTACATACCACACCTTTAATGCTCTCTGTGGTATTGGTTATATATGTAGTGTTGTGCGCGTGTATGTCTCGTGTGTGTGTTGGCGCGTGTATGTGTGTGCACGTGTGGAATGCGTGGAATGTATGCTTGGAAGAATGTAGTGGGTGGAGAGACAGTTGCTGAAGGAGAGGGTGGAGGATGCTGTCGTGTTCGTGCCGCTGTGTTACTTTTTACTTAATGGAATAAAGAAGAAACGAAGAACCATCAAGAGTCTACGAGTCATCTTTCTTACAATATATGGCGACGAGCGGGATTTCGTAGCGGCATTGAACACAGATTCATCAAAAAAAAAAATTGAATTATTTTTTTCTTCATTATTTAAAAATTACCATCCTTGAATTGGATTTGATCCCTATTACTACGATTGCATCTTTAAATGGACTTCTGAGCGGTAAATTGTTATTTTTAAAACTTTTACTTTCGGCAACGTTTACTTGTGTGGTGCATTTTTCATGCACTCCTGCGCGAGTGGATGGTGCATGAGCGTTCCGCGCGTGTGGATCGTTGCAGCTTAAGCAGAAACATTCTTTTGGCTTTCCGTAGCGGATTGTTCATCATCACGCAGCATCGTCATCACGCAGCATTGTCATCACGCATCACAACATAACGTGGCGGCCATCTTGAATATATTTACAGTATCCTAGCAACGAGCACTTCGTATTTAACATTATTCCGAGTGCCGATTTCAACGCTGACAACATCAATTAAATGCCGATTTCAACGCTGGTGATGTCAATTGAGTGCTGATTTCAACGCTAGTGATATCAATTGATTACCGAGTTCAACATTGGTGGTGTCAACGCTCAGAGTCCATGTAAATTCTTGGAATGTACATTAATTTACCTAATTTACAAAATTTTTTTGGGTTCTTCTGACAAATAACTGTATTATTTACAAACTTTGGTGAACAATTTGCCCAAAATGGATAATAACTGTTAATACTATTTGAACTTTGGTGAACTTTTTGCGCAAGGATCGTACTTACAAGGATATATATATATATTTTTTTTCTTCTTTTCTTTTCCCAGTTGTGGTTGTTGTTTTGACTGTATATATTAATTCAAATGTCTTCAATTCACCCACCACCGTTCTTTTTAGTAGAGTCCGGTGAACCTCCTATTGCATGGGATTTATGGCTTGACATGTTCGAAGCTTATGTTGAGGTTTTAGCTGAAGAAGAATCTTTCCAAGAAAGAAAAGTGTCTTTGCTTAAACATAGACTGGGTGCAGTAGGGTTAAGGGAGTTAAAAAAATTACCTAAAATTGAAAATGCTGGTGACATGGGTGCTTATCAATGTGCTGTTAAACAAATGCAGGAGAGGTTTGGAAGGAAAATTAATGTCGTTATGGAGAGGTTTAAGTTTTATTCGAGAGCTCAAAAAATAGATGAGTCAATTGATCAGTATGTTTCAGCTTTGAGGGGTTTAGCTGTTACGTGTGAGTTTGAAAGTATGACGTATGGCCAGGTTTTACATGATCAGATTCTTATGAAGACTAAATCAAAGAAAATTCAGGAAAAATTATGGTCATCAGGGAGTACTTCATTAAAAAATGCTATTGAAGTAGCTAGAGGTGTGGAGATTTCGGACCAATGTATTCGCGAGGTCAGAAATGAGAAAAATGATTCTGATTCTGGTTCAGTTAACGTGATAAATAAGGGTGACAAAGCTAAATTCAAGAATGATAATAAGTCAACTAATTATTCTTCCTATCCTAATAAGAAGAGCAATGAAAAAAGTTATGAGAAAGGTAATGAGCTGAAGAAGTTTGCGTGTTTTAGGTGTGGATCTTCTAGCCACCTAGCAAACTATAAGTGGTGTCCTGCTCTTGATAAAATATGTACTAACTGTAAAAAAAAAGGACATTTTACTAGAGTGTGTCGCAACTTTAAAGCTAAGCTCAGTTTTCTCCAAGATGATGAGCAAGATGACATTAATTGTGTCCAATTTGATAATCAAGACAATACTTTTCACGTAGTAGGTGAAATATGTAGCGTACATGATGAGTCAGCTAAAGGGATGAGTAAGGTTAGGAAGTTACCATCGTGTTTTGTCAATATTGATTGTCTAGAAGTAAAAGTTATGGTGGATTCTTGTGCGTGGTATACCATTATGGGCATGGACTTGTTTAAATCTCTTTGGCCCAACAGGTCATTATTGGGACCTGATGTACACCCTGGAAGTTACACTGGTCACAAAATACCTTTGGAAGGGTTTATACTAGCCAAAATAAGTTTTGGACACAATTCGTGTCAAGGCAAAATTTATGTGGCTAACAAAGGTGCAACCATTTTGGGGTGGCCACATATATTTGATTTAGGTATGAAAATTGATCCTAGTTTGGATTGTCCTGTTTACTCTATTCAGAATTATTGTGTTGAGAGGGATAGTTACTCAAATCTTCAGGAAACATTTCCTGATGTATTTTCTAATGGGATTGGTAAGATGATTGGCTTCAAGCACAGAATTATATTAAGAGAAGGTGCATGTCCTGTACGGCAAAAACTTAGGAATGTACCTATTAGCTATAGAGAAAAATTGGGTGAAATACTTAGGAAATTGTGCAAGGATGGAATTGTGGAACCAGTTGAGAGTTCAGATTGGGTTTCGCCAGTTGTGATTTCTCTTAAATCTAATGGCGATTTGCGTTTGTGTGTCGACCTAAGATGTTTAAATGAAGCTATTTGGGTTGATACATTTCCTCTTCCAAATTTGCAAGAGCTTACATCTTCCGTTGGTGGATCTTCTTGGTTTTCCAAGATAGATTTGACAAGTGCATATCACCAAATTGTGTTAGAGGATCATTCTAAACATTGCACTGCTTTCATTACCACAGAGGGAATGTTTAGATATAAACGTATGCCATTTGGTCTTGCAAGTGCATCTGCGGTTTTTCAAAGAGAAATGTGCAGGGTCCTACAAGGCATTAAAAATGCTAAAGTATTTCAGGATGACATTTTAATATATGGGAAGAACAAGGAATGTCACGATAAAAGTTTATATGCTGTTCTAGATGCATTAAGAAAGAGTGGATTAACTATCAAAAACGAAAAATGTGTGTTTGGGAAATCCGAAGTAGAGTATTTGGGACATGTCATATCCAAAGATGGTATTCGACCAAAAGTCAGCCATGTTGATGCTATTTTAGCTGTTCCTGAACCTACAAATAGGGAACAATTGATGTCATTTCTGGGATTAACAGAATTTTACTCACGTTTCATTGAAAACTATGCCTCGAAGGTTGAACCCTTGAGATCATTGTTAAAAAGAGGTGTAATGTTTACATGGGGTGACCAACAAAAAATTTGTTTTGAGAAGGTGAAGAAAGAGATAGTCACAACACCATGTTTGAAACCCTTCTTGCCAACTGCTGAATGTATTTTATCTGTGGATGCGTCTGGGTATGGAATTGGTGCTGTGTTTTCTCAACATGTTAAATCTGAGAAGTGGGTAGTGGCGTATGCTTCACGCACATTAACAAAAGCGGAACGTAATTACTCCATAATAGAAAAAGAGTTGTTGGCTGCTTCATGGGCTGCTGAGAGATTCAGGATGTATGTGTGGGGGAGGAAGTTCAAAATTTGCACTGATCATAAACCATTGGTGAACATTTTTAAGACCTGAAGGTGGGAAGAATTTAACTCCAAGGTTGGCTCGTTTAGCTTCAAAGCTGCAAATGTTCAGTTTTGATATAAAGTATATTCCGGGTAAGGACAACGTAGTTGCGGATGGTCTGTCAAGGCTACCTAATGTGGATTTGACAGGTATTGGAACGAATACTGATTATGAGATAGCGTTTACCACTAAGGATGTATTTCTGATAGGTGATAAGGATGTTGATAGTGGTGTATCTGAGGCGTCTTGGATGAGTGAGATGGATAAAGATGTTGTTTTGAAAGAGGTTAAACGTTTTATAGTTGATGGTTGGCCAAGAGAATCCAACTTACGTGGTGAATGTACTGCGTTTTCAAAGATTAAAGAAGAACTGTGTGTTGTTAATGATATTGTCTTAAGGGGTGACAGAATTGTGCCTCCAGTTGGCGTAAGGAAGAATATTGCTGAGAGGAGTCATTCGGGACATGGTGGTATGTCCAGCACAAAAAGGAGGGTTAAGGAGTGGTTTTGGTGGCCAGGTGTTGATTCCATGGTGGATCGATTAGTAAGGGATTGCAAAGTTTGTGGTGCTAGTGATAAAGTGGCAAAGCCATTAAGTGTGCCTTTAACCATGGTGGAGTTACCTGATTATCCGTGGCAAAAGGTAGCTATTGATTTCATGGGGCCATTTTCAGCTTTATCGTCTATGGATTGTTATGCTATTGTATTAGTTGATTACTATTCGAAATGGCCCGAGGTAAGAATGGTAAGTGGGATGACTACGGATGTGGTTATTGAGTTTTTAGAGGACGTGTTTTCAAGGGAAGGAGTGCCAGAAGTTCTGGTTTCGGATAATGGTCCCCAGTTTGTGTCACGGAAGATGGAAGAGTTCTTAGTGGTGATGGGCATCAAGCACATCAAATCGTCACTATATCATCCAGAAGGTAACGGTCAAGTTGATCGCTTCAACAGGGTTGTTAAGGAAGTGATTGAATTGGCGTTGAGCGCAGGTTTACCTTGGAGGAAAGCTCTACAAGAGAGATTGACTGCATATCGTGTTACTCCGCATTCTGCCACAGGGAAAACACCCTTTGAAATTTTGAGAGGTAGGAAACCATTTACTGGATTGGTTCCTTGGTGGTTGAGGAAAAGAAATGATAAAATGCAGTGTTATGGGAAGGATGTTGATAAAGAAATCAGATCGGAGGTCAAAAAGTATCAAGATCGCAATCAGCAGTATCATGGGAACAAACGTGCTTGGCCTTTGGTTAAGATTGGTCAGATGGTTAGAGTGAAGAATCCTAGAAAAGTGTTGAAAGGTGAAAGTGTATGGTCAAAACCTTTGAGAGTAATGAAGGTGTTTGGTAGCGCTGTAGAATTGGAAGATGGTAAGAGGTGGAATTTTCGGCAATTGAGTTTTTGCAATGAGAGGAATGGTGTGGTAGGTTCACGATCTGGTGGTGTCGATGATGGGACGTGTAGTGGTTATATGTTAGGTGATTATTTTGGTCTAGTAAAGGAGTTGGCGTTAACTGGCAGTACGGGTGGTTGTAGTACTAGTTGTGATACGGGAAATGGTGTTAGAGATATTGTTGATGTTGGATCATCTTGTACCAATATTGGTGTTGAAGGTGAGACTCTTCGCCGTGGTGATAGAATAAGGAAGATGCCTGTCCGGTTTTCTGATTTCAAATTAGGGTAATTCTTTTAGTGGTGACTTAAGCTATTGAGGAGGAGGGTGTGTGGTATTGGTTATATATGTAGTGTTGTGCGCGTGTATGTCTCGTGTGTGTGTGTGTTGGCCCGTGTATGTGTGTGCACGTGTGGAATGCGTGGAATGTATGCTTGGAAGAATGTAGTGGGTGGAGAGACAGTTGCTGAAGGAGAGGGTGGAGGATGCTGTCGTGTTCGTGCCGCTGTGTTACTTTTTACTTAATGGAATAAAGAAGAAACGAAGAACCATCAAGAGTCTACAAGTCATCTTTCTTACAATACTCTCCTACTGAATCAGCGCTGTACATTTGCTAGACTTGTTTTTGGTTTGATGCTTGGATTTTTCACAATCTCTGTGACTTTAGTGATGTCATATTAGTATCAGCACCCTGCTCCTAAAGTCTTCAGCACTGTGGAGAGGGCTACACGATACAGACCAGATCACCCAACCACACATCGGAAGGGCTTCCCTGGGAGAGTTGGAGGCAGCGGGCCAGGTGGGGCCATGCGTGTGTGCCAGTGGAAGAAGCAGCGAGGGAAGGACTGGCAGCCAGGGCCAGGAATGCTCATCTGTACTGCGTCCATACATTCTACATCCGAGCTATAGAAACGCAAGTAAACGCACAGCTCAGAGACTTAAGTTCTGGTACTATTCCCTCTATCCGGCTCCGCCACATACTGGACCAGGCAGACTCAGACACGCGGAAGAGGGCCGGGCCAATACCAAGAGCTGCCGTTCACATCGACCAGCGAAAAATGGGTCCGGACAAGCCCAGTGGCAGGAGCTTGTCATCAGGGGAGTATTCCTGTGCCACGTGCCACCTCTGGGCAAGACAGGTCCCGGCGTGCGACACACAGCACTCACTTTCATTGGCGAACACGCCTGCCGGATATCTCACGGCAGCACTGAGGAGCTGAGTTAGCAACCTGTCTGCAGCCGCATGGACAGGCCCTGGATGGAAAAGGGTGAGAGGGTGCCCTACCAGCAAGGTGTGAGCACACACTGAGCAGGGCGGGTTGGTCGGTGTAAGTAAGGTATGAGGAGCCCGACCAGTGCAGACTGGGCAGCGCCGCCGTCTCCAGTGGCTTAACTAAAAATCAAGGGATCTCGCTGCAGAACGAAATGAGGGGGCGCAGAGTTCCCATATCTCTCAGATATTCACTTGCCTTGACCTGAATAGGTTCCCTGAAGATCTGAGGTCTGTGAAGAGGGTTACACCCTGCCCCTGACCGTACCCTTTTAAGCATAACAAGAAACACCAGGGCTGACTGCCCGCTTAGGAATGTATGAGCAGGAAGACAAGTGCAGGCTGGCCTAGAGTCCTTCACAGTACGCTGTGTTGAGAAACCAGTGCAGAGCCTCTCTGACCCAGTACGAGAACTGTGCAAATATGGTGGACGGACCTCCCTGAGGTACGAGAACAGACTTGGGCCTGCCAGACAAACAGGTGCAGACGTCTCCCACTGCCATGAATGCAACAAGCGCTGAAAGACCAGCACAACCCGCTGCTGCGAAAGTTAAAGCGACGCGCAGTGTTTACCTTACGGAAGCGAGCATTGGCGGGCGCGATAATTGCAAACGGATGGCGCTGCTGCTCGCTCCCGCAAGGTAAATGCTGTACATGCACGAGGGTTGATTATAAACAGTGCAGAACATGCACAAGTTTCCACAAAAGCGGGGAGTGATTCCAAGAGATCACTCCAAAGCAGCGCTTGTATGTGTGTAGGCGAGACCTAAAAATATGGTGTGGCGCCAAAGTGCCAAACTCACCATATACTGCTCCCCCGTACACACCTCTCTCCTGATGGGCTTCCATTAGCAGGAAGGCGAAAGACTTCCTTCCTGCTCAGTGGACACTAATACAACAAATCCTGGAGCTGCGCTCATGCTGAGAGCAGCTCCAGATTGGTGGAAGTACAGGCTACCCCAGTGCTTATTTTGAGGCTGGGGCCTGTCCCAGCAATCGCCTGGCTGTTTCACAGCCAGGGGATTGCTGGGTGCTCACTGCGCATGTCAGGCTGGCTGTAGCAATAGAGCCGGCCAACCCGATGTGCGCACTGCGAATGTCGGGCTGGCTGTAACAATAGACCCAGCTAACCCAACATGTGCACTGCAGGGGCAGCTGTAATCCTGCAATGGCAGCCATGCCCACTGTCCTCGCACTGCAGCATTTAAGTAAAAGGCCGTTGACATGCCATTTTACTTATTCGTCTGTGCCTGCTGCGCTCGCAGCCGGCGTACCGACACTCCTCTGCTCAAATGGAAGAGCTGCCCCCAGTACGTGGACATGATGGGAGACTGGTGGCTTAGAAGTCTCAAGAAAAGAAAAGCTCTGCGAGAGCCTGGAGGTGATGCATGAGAGTAAGAGATCATGATACGAGAAACGATGGCATGGCCTCGAAGGTAAGAAATCACGATATGGATATTGCAGGAGGTAAACAGCCATAACAACGCGGGCATTACCCCGCTCTGCTATTACAATGCTGCTTTTACAACGCAAGTCGTTACAACGACTTGCGCTGGAGGGCGCTGTTGGATAGGGAATAGTTAATTTTCTATTCCAACACCTTCCCTACTGTAACGTGGGCTGGAGTTGGAATAGAAAATTAAACTATTCCACTATCCAGCCCTTACAACGCAAGTCGTCGTAACGACTTGCGTTGTAAAAACAGCGTTGTACTGGCACGCAGGGTAAAAGCCTGCGTTGTAATGCCATACAACGTTGCAGGATGGAGGGCTCAGCATTGAGAACTCACAATAGAACAAGGATGATGCACAAGGCTCAGGAGTAAAAAGCCGCAATAGGAAATCAGAGAGTTGACTTAGGAGTATGAGGGGACAACGACAATCCAAGGGTAGACAGGGAGGACCGAGAATATGAGGTCCCATTATGAACCGATGATGCTGGAGGCTCAGGAGTAAGAGGTCTCAATACGAGAGTGATGTTGCAAGAAGCCCAGAAGTGAAAGGTCAGAGTCCGAGACTGGTGGTGGCTCGAGAGTAAGAGGTCACAATAGAACATTGGGGGTGGTGGGCTCAGGAGTCAGAGCTCACAATAAGATGGGGAAGAGTTCAGGATCGATGGTTCAAACGAGTGCAAAGTTTCAAAAGTCAGGGGTGGGCTACGGAGTTAGAGGCCCATGGGAAACCAGAGCCTGGGTTCACACCCGCTTCTGAAGGCACAAACTACAGAGCAGGGAAACACACACTACACTAACAGTGATGGAGCACTCGGGAATCAGACAACACAACATCACAGATTCACACAGGCTGAGGGTCAAAAGAACCCACGGGGTTGACCCCTAGCTGGACCAACCCATCCGCAGGCGTCCACCCATCTCACAGCTCCAAAACACAGCTGAAAGTGCCCAGTAACATAAAATATGGGGGGGGGGGGGTGCATGAGGCGAGTGTAAAGGGAAGGGCAGGGTTAATGTATAGATATGGGAATGGTAATAAAGGCGGGGAGGTATATGCAGCACACGGGGAGGGCAGCGGATGTCATCGTACCAGAGGGACAGAAGGAGAGCCCGGGCAGGCTTCTGGCAACTGAAGAGGGAGTGGACAGGTTCCATCAAACCGGAGTCAAACAATGTATGGAAACACGCTTTATCACACCAGCTTGCCCTCAACTTGTAATGCAAACGCCCCTCTTTCCAGTTTATTGATTCTGTTGTTCTGCTCTAATAGAGTTATTGAAATCCAAACTCACATTACATGAGCAGAGAAGAAATATCAGATCTAGAATGAACCTACTCCGGATAATCCCACTTTTACAGAAACCCGCAAAGGAGGCAGCAGTGTCTCAGGGCAGACGTGCAAACAGCGAGAGGCGCTTCAAAACAAGGCCCATCAGCAACCATCGAGCATTTGGAAGAGCAATTAAGTCCAGAACCAAGGTGAGCGAGTTGCATACGCTGCTTGCTAACGTGTCCTCATCCTTCATACGTGTAGGACCTGCTCAGTCGTCGCTGCACCAATCACAGCGCCTCGCTCATGACACCAATACTCAGCACTATAAAGTACACTTCAACCCCACCCTTCGCTCATCCATATGCTTCAGAAGTTGGAACCGCAGATTTAATGTTCAAAAATGCTTTGAAGCCTCGACAAGACCTTGTGAAGTGCTGTAAAGATGCATCGATACTACAAGGGGGGTGGGGGGGGCGGGAGGTGGGCTTCAATCAGTGACCAGCCCTGCTTCACTTTCTCACCCTCTCTAGTGCGTACATGGGTGATACAGTGATAGACTGCCCTCACACCTGAGTTTCCTGACCTGGGTGACCCCAATTAATCCAACACGTGAGCAGGGGAAAGAGTTTAAAGAGCACAGCAGGTAAGGAACAAAGGCCCTCGACAAAGTACAGGCCATCACTCTTACATTTACAGCATCTCGGGAGCTGGGGCGGGGTCACTCCCATGACCTTCAGAAGACTCTGGCTCCACCTGCCCCAGGCTTGGTGCCTGTCATGGGTGGGGATAAAGGATGCCTGGACTGGTCCTTATCACCAGGTGCCCCTCTGATCCCAGAACAACACACAGGTGAAAAATCCATCAAGTGCTCATGTCGCAACATCACCCTTCGGGCCTCAGCATCACCCAAGCCAGGTGTGCAGAAGCCTGTATTCCTCACTATCAGTAACAATGGCCCCTCTCAGGAGGCAAGGTATCCGCACCCCTCCCCCGAATGCGTCATAACCGCAGTGATGCATCTAGCAGGCACTCGCGTAGCATCCTCTTCTCTCAGGGCTCAGCATCATGACCAGGTCAGTTGTCGCCAGGCTGCCCCCGTAACCTGTTAGCCCTCAGGTCTCTCCTAACTCACCACAAGGCCAGGTTTCAACTGGGCATTTCAGGGAGTCTCATCACAGGGCCGACTGTCACCATACTCCTCTCTGGACCTCAGCATCATATCTAGTATCTGCAACTCTCGCTTCTAGTCCTCACCACATAGTGTTGGCCACAATACTCGACTACCAGCATTTATTTGGCAACCCTCTCTGGCCCTCAACCAGGTCTGTGGCCCCCACGGCCTCCTTCCAGTTAAACACGACTTCCTCACCATGGCCTCAGTGGTAGGTCAGGCAGACATTCTGCCCCACCATTGCTACCTCATTCTTCAGCAGGCCACTGACAAACTCTGCACAGGGCTGCTGACAATTCCTGCATGTTCCACGGCAACCTGAGTTAAGATCGGGGAGCACTGGCAATTCCTGCGCGCCCCGTGAGGGCTGCAGTTAAAAGCGGTGGGGGCCACCGCCCTGAAAACTTGTGCAGTTACGTTGGTGGCCATCTTCCCTTGGGAAGATTTATTAACCATTTTCAGCCTACTCTATGGAGCGTTAGGCATCAGCATGTGTGCATTGTCATTGTGTGCATTATGTTGGCAACCATCTTTCTTTAGTAAGATGTATTGACTATTTTCAGCCTACCCCACTGAGCATTGTCAGGCAACAGCTGTTATTTTACAGTTAGAAGAACCTCTTTAGGATGTTACCCTACCACTCTGCAAAGCTTCCAGGTTCCTTCTTTGAAGTTGTATTGTGCCCATGCTTAAATGGCATCATGAGGGCTTATCACAATGTTGCCATGCCTCCAAGATGTAAGGATTATTTATTATCTATACTACTATTATAAAGAGAGAACACAAACCTTTGAGCCAGGTAATCTCGAAAAGTACACCACCAATCAAAACACCCAAGACATCTTTGAAAACCTCAGGGCAAGCAGAAGGACATAGGCTATTAAAAATAAAAAATACACGTTGTTTAAAAAATGTCGAAATAAAAATAAAGTAGTCCCTTGCAAGGGGCGCATGGAGAGTGGCGGCCTGTGCGGGCGGGGCGCCTGGAGAGTGGCGGCCTGTGCGGGCGGGGCGCCTGGAGCGGGACCGGCGGCTGAGGTAAGGATCAGGCGGGAGGGGGGGGCCGGGGCAGGAGGGGGCCGGGATGGGCCGGGGCGGGAGGGGGCCGGGGGCAGAAGTGCATGCAAGCCTCAAATGCTGCCCCCAGCCCCTTTCTGCCCCAGGCAACGCTGCGGCGGGCTGCTAGTATGTTCTAATCCCGTTTTTTTTAGGTCTTTCCAAAAGGGGAAAGGTGATGTGCTATTTTATACAAAGTGTTTTATACAATAATGTATTATATATATTTGTCATGCCAAGCACAAGCTAAGATGCCTTGAAATCGGCACGAGCTATGATAAATCAGTCTTTTTTCTACATTTAGTGCGGACACATCTTGCTATATTTGGCAACGAGAATGGGATAAGAACCCACACATGCAAAACACAATGGATAAGCAAGCAGGCCTCGTCAAGCAGACAATAGGAGGGGTTGGACAGCCCATGTCCGGTCGGCCACCGGTGAGGAGCACCGTCTCAGAACTGAGAGCAACCATTCTACGCCAGGGGCTGCTGGCGACATTTGAAAGTGGTGGGGTGTAAACTAATTTGCATATTGCACCGTAGCGAGCGAGCCCGAACCACCTTGCATCCATCCATACATCATTCATGCATCCACCCATCCATCCACCCACCCACCCACCCATCCTGCATCCATACATCATTCATTCATGCATCCACCCATCCAACCATCCACCCATCCACCCATCCATCCATCCATCCATCCATCCATCCACCCATCCATCCATCCTGCATCCATCATTCATTCATGCACCCATCCATCCATCCATCCACCCACCCACCCATCCATCCATCCTGCATCCATCATTCATTCATGCATCCACCCATCCATCCATCCATCCATCCACCAATCCATCCTGCATCCATCTTGCATCCATCATTCATTCATGCATCCACCCACCCATCCATCCTGCATCCATCCTGCATCCATCATTCATTCATGCATGAGGGCATACCGATATGTTGTGGGTATTAAATTGCTTATTAAACGACAATATTGGAATTAGAATTAGTAGAGGGGATCTTATGTTATCATTACACCTGTCAAATGACTGCATTGTTACTTCATTCAGAGTGTTTAAGAGTTTAGTGAAAAACGTTTTCTGCACAGGAAAATGTATGTTTATTTCGGTTTTCATACTTTTACAGACTGTCTTCCTCTGTTCTAAGTGAAATCTTTTTGTCACCTGCCTGGGGCTTCTTATCTCTGTGTTCTGGGAAGTGCCAGCGGGTTTTCTACACAGTAATATAAGGCCACAATTGTTATATGGGGCCTCCTCCTGGCATAACTTGTGGATTCGCCTCACAGAGGCTGCTCACTTCCACCTAGCCATTCAGCCTCTGCTTAGATGTATTTGTATAGTGTATACAAGCGCACAGGCTACCCTCAGACAATGGAAGCTTGTATTACAATCACAGCTTCCTTTCAAAATTTGCGAAAACTGATAATCACCCGACTCCAGGTTGACTTCAACACACTTTTTTTTAGCAGTGGGTTCCCCATCCTGCGTGAACTCAGGCGAGGTATGCGCTGTTGTGCTCAACGCCGCAGGAGGTCTGAGCTGAGACACTGCTGGTGCTGTGCTTATTTCTCGGTTTCTATGTAGTGGGCCTCCTGGCGCTGAGACACTAACAGTCAGGATCAGCGCAATGTGTCTGATAGAGACAGTGCTCAGGAGCGCAGCCGGAGCTCCCGGACTTGTGTTCCCCTCTCACCCCACCTCGCCATGGTAATAACTCAATGCCTTTTTTGAACCACCTTTTCAGTATATTTGCCACAAACACATTTCCACATGAAACACGGCACGTGTGCCCTACGCCATTGGCAGCAGAGTGGTTGAAGTGACAGGAGTTGACTGACCAGCCAATCCTGGCGCTGTATGCCAGGATTGGCTGGGGGGGCACCATGACTCCTGGTTAGAGCAGGCAGACCCTGAAGCAGAGGTCAGACCCGGGACCAGGGTTCGATTCCCGACGCGGCAGGGTGTTGAGCTCAAATGTTCACGGACTCGATAATTCTCGCTTCGGTGCCTGACCTAATCATGGGTTCACACTCTGCAACTCTGGGCATTAAGGTTGCTTAATCTCCACAACGGCTCCCCCCCCCCCCCCCCCGCGGCAGGATGCCTGGCTTTCACCTTGGGGATGCCCTGTAGGGGCTATCTCACAGGGAAAAACCAGGACGGGTTCCCAAGGCAAGCGCGGAGATACCCCTTCGGGGGTCGATTATGGCGCTATATAAGAAATATAATAATAATAATAATAATAACCCCGGGGGCTGCGGCATGCCCCCTGGTCCTCTCTCTAAGGGGGAATTCACAGGAAAACGATCTGCGCATGCGCGGGCATGTTTGTGCCCAAAAATACACTTGCGCAGCTGCAGCAGGCCCATCCTCCCCTTGCGCACTCCGGGAAAGTCGGGTGTCTCCCGGTTTCCCGGCCGGCAGAGAGCGCGATTTTTTTCAATATTTGTATTTGGCTTTTGGTGACGACGCGGTAGGTCCATGGGGCTTAGTGGGGCTACGCCCCTACGCCCCTACGCCCCAATGGACGCACCGCGCTTGTTCTACGCTGAACCAGACCCAGGCACACCACACAAACAATAACGAGTGCCGAGGCATCATAGCGAGTGCCGACGCACGTGCCGATGCCAGGGCACCATAGCTCGTGATCAGCATGAGAAATGGAATCTAAGTGGGAAATGGTAACAAACAACATTTACAAAACAATGAAAGAACATATAATACATTACTGGTATAAAACACTTGCATAATACAGTACACATATAGAGCACAATGGCATGAAGTGGAGTGGCATCAGAATGGGGTGATATCGTCATATTTGAGGCCCTCGATGAGGCATACTACGGTGTGTAAGATGCCCTAAAGAGGGGCCACTTGTAGCCTGGGGAATATTTAGTCGGGTGTTGACACAATCCAGATGCAATTCTGAAGTAGGTTTCTGGGAGGAATGGTTGCACTTTCTTCAGTACAAAGAGCTGAGCCAGTCTGTCTTGGTTTACTTAGCAAAGTGTTCCTTAAGGGGAGGTTGGCCTCCAGGGTGAATCCAAGTGACCTGGCATTGGGGGAATCTTGGGTTTCACATCCCTCCAGGTTCAAGCTGTTGAGCCAGGTTTGGACTAGCGGTTACGTCGGGATGAGGTGCAGGCAGCATTTGAGGTTTAATGTTTCTGGAGCGGGAAGGACTTTGAAGTAGAGCTCTGTATAGTTGGTGGATTTGAGAAATTTGATGCTGTTATTGGTGAGGCCCAACAAGCTTTATGTAGAGTTTCAAGATAACTGAACCCTGTGGAACTGTGTAGTTGAACACGATCTTATTACACAGAGGGCACTGATCCAAAAAGCACCCACCTTTTATTTGGAAAACCCCTCTAATAAAGAAACATCACCATTTTAAGACAGAGGATTGTGGTATTTCTGTAGTCTGGCCCTTTAGTTCTAAAGTGCCGCACTCCTCTTGCCTCTGTTGCCGCTATATTTCTTGATCTGCTGCTGGCTCCCGCCCGTGCACCCCTCTCCTGCTGGTGTGCATGCACCCCTGGGTACCTGTGGTCTTCACTTGCCACGGCCTCCTCCTCAGATCTAAAGGAGGCCTTCTCCCTCAGTGCCCTGCCCCGTGTTTGCCCTTCTCAATAACAATGAAACACCCCTCGGAAGGTAAACTCTTCAAAGGCTGACCCAGTTTCCTATTCCACCTCCCCACGTGCCTGGAAAACCAGCTCTCTGCCTGTATTTCCATCATCCCAGGAAGGAAGGCAGATCTATCAGGATATGCAGCCACCACGGTAGCTAACACGTGCACTTACTCTAGCAATAGTTATTCATCTTATCCTACAGTCTTTTTTGCATTAGAATATTGCAAATCCAGACTTCTCCACTATTGTGCAACCGGCTCTCGTGCAAGCCTTGAAGCCCAAACCTTGCAAATCTGTATTTTTGCCCCAGAAATTCAGCAACAGTGTTGCTAGGGCTCTGGGCCTCCTAAGTGTTTAGAATATGCCCCAAAGACACCCATCCAGTAAACTGCTGACTGGGTCCTATTTCTACCTCACCACCAGCTCAGCCATCGACTAGGAACCCACCCCCACCTCACCCCATCCCTTTCTTCCCATGACTAGGTGAGGTGGCTGGTCCGGCTCCGCTATTGGTCAGGTCCCCCTCCCAGGCTCCCTCCGCGGTCCGGATGATGGCCGGACCCAGCAGCGGATGCCGGCTCCACAGCCCCTCCCCGTTACCGGAGTCTGCAGATGCTGCGGCGGCAGGACGGTGCCCTCCCGCTGGGCCTCGTTTGGACCGGTCAAGGACTCGCCAACACCAGGCTGTCTCCACCTGTTCTCGGAAAGAGATGAGTGCCGGACGGAGGCCACGGTGGGCTCGCACGCCGGGCACTTATCGCGCTCCATTAAGGCCGCTGCCCCACTCAGCCTGCGCGGCACAGCTACCACGGAGAGCCGGCAGCGAGGCTGACATACTGCCCAGACATCTTCACAGGGAAGGGGAAATCAATATGGGCTATCAAGCAAGTCAGATAGCCCGGCTGGTTGAGCAATTGCTGCGCATAACGGCGTGCAACACGCACGCTGGCTCACAGTGGGACTGGCTCAGCCGTCATCCTTCTGAAGTCGATAAAAAGTACCTGTGAGTTTATAGGAATAAGAATATGATGTTAAAGCGGCAAGATGCATTCGAGTTTGTTGTGTGGACTACATAAATGGCCACTAATACTAAGGTCAAAGCTTAATGGACAGTACAATGCCTGACATTCCAAAGGGCACTTTATGAGGTGGTAGGGCTGGAGCGGAATCGGTCACTTCCTCTGGCCTGACACTACCTGCACCAGAGTTCTACCGGACCTTTAGGGTCACCGGCCTGTACTGTACATCCTGCCATTTCCACTGGAGGACTACCCTACTCCTCTGGTCAGCCAGTCCCTGCGTGTTCTGTCGCCGCTGCCCAGTGGCGGAGGTGGGGTCGGGGATACTGCTGCCACCTTCACGTGCCGCAGGTGAGGGGCCCATCCCGCTAAAGGTTCGGCCTGTAGCCCGCGCAAGGACGTCCAACAAATGCGCATTGCATGACGAGCCCGCCCAAAGAGGTGTGACCAGTGCACAAGTCATAAAAAAAAAAAGAAGTGGGGAGACGCTGTCACCGGAAGTGACGTCATGACAGGAAGTGAAGTCCCGAAAGATGCCGAACTCCTCGTCCCAGAGAGGCCAAAGAGTGAAGTCTCACTGTTAGGCAGGGGGGACGGTCCCCCTGGTAAAATAAGTGGGGGGACGCCGTCCACCAGCGTGGTACCCCGACTCGAGCCCTGAGCGTGACAGATGAACCTGATAAAGATATTAATGTAAAATGCCCCGGAGGAGCCATGTGACGCGAGCAAGGGTCTATAGAGGCATCACAATAGGCGCATTCTAGTCAGAGGCAAGTCCTATGGGCTGAGACTATAGGGAGCTTATGGGCATGGGCGTCCACAGGGGGGGGGGCAAAGAGGGGCACTTGCCCCCCCCATCCCCTGGAGCGCCTCTCCTTGCCCCCACCCCCCCCCCCCCCCCCCCTGTGCATGCCCATGTGCACAAATGCATCCCGGAGGGAGGCCTGACGCCGGGGCTCATCCTCAGGCAGGACATCATCCAACCATCCGCCTTCATTTTGGGCATTGCAGGGAACAGAGCTGTTCCCCTGTAAAAGGCCTCAGCTCCCTGATGGGGCCACCTCACACTCCCCTGTGCACAAGAGCAGCCCCACCCCGCCCATTATCATTCTGTGTGTGGCTGATAGCCACATACAGAAGGACAATGGGTCAGTCTGGGCTGGCACAGCATGTGGTGGTCTCCTCCAGCCTCAGTCCATAGCAGGGCATTCTGTCACCTGGAAGTGCAAAAACGCCCCTGCTGCTGCTAGGTGCTAATCCAGTTAATGGAAGGAAGGCAGTGAAAGAAGTTGAAAGGAAAGGATTATAGTTATAGTATAGCAGCCATGGTTGCTGCTTTTTTATTTTATGCAACTAACAACCATAGACAAAGCCAATAGTTCTGTCTTCTTGTAGGTGTAATGTTACTTGTTCCAAGTGTAACGTTACTTGTTGTATTATGTATCTGGATGCAATGACAGAAGCAACAAAAATACCAGTGGGGCAACACATTATATTAGGCACATATTTTTAGCATATGTGTTTTAAGCCACACATTTTATTACATCAAACATCCTTTTGGAGAGACCCCCCTAGTTTTTTATTTCACTTCAAGCTCTGGAAACAACACCATGTCACAGTCACCCCATGTCAAGGCACTGTGCATCATGTATGACTCATGCCTTCCACTTTTTCAGATTGCCTATGTGCAGGGGCATAGGGAACCCTGCTCCACCCAACCCCTTGCTTTAGGAACTACAGCGAGGGTGGAGTTCTTGATGGGTCTCATAATTAATGTGAAAAGGTGAGTGAGTAAGTAACTGAAGGGATGGGTGGATGGATGGCTGGATAGATGAGTGAAATGATGGGTGGATGGATGAGTGAAAGGATGGATGACGGGCGAGTGAATAGGTGGATGGATGAGTGAAATGATTGATGAATTGATAAGTGAAAGGGTGGATTGATGAATTGATAAGTGAAAAGGTGGATGGATGGACGGATGAGTGAAAGGATGGATGTAAGGCTGGATGAGTGAGTGAAAGGGCGGGTAGATGGACAAAAGGATGGATCAATGAGTAAAGGAGTGAAAGGGTGGATGGATGCGTGAAAGGATGGATGAATGATAGGTTCAATGGATGGATTCATGAGTGGATGAGTAGATGGATGGGTGGGTGGATCGAAGGATGGATGGCTAAGTGAAAGGGGAATTCAACGAGGAAGGGGGATGGGTAAATGGATGACTGAACGGGTGAATGGCTGGATGGATGAGTTAGTGGATGGATGAGTGGAATAGTGGATGGATGAGTGTATGGATGGATAGGGTGAAAGGGTGGATGGATGGATGATGGATGAGTAAAAGGGTGGATTGAGGGATAGATAAGTGAAATGATGGATGGAAGGAAACGTGATGGATAGGTTGGTAAACGGATGACTATGGACATTGTTGGGCACACAAATGAAAGGACAGAATGAATGGTGAAAGACTGAATGATGGATGAAAGTATGATTACACACTGTAAGCCCTATTATCTTAAGCAACATTTCCTATACATTGACTTTCCCATTTATATGAGTAATTGTCTCTTTATAATATGTGTGTGTTGTAACTCCAAAACTCTGCTCCACATACTTGGGATGAGTAGCACTATAGAAGAAATTAAATACACATGAGAGAGGGTCTATGTGAAGATGAGGAGCGCCACTGGAGGGTGGTATCAAGGCCAGGCTGGCCAGACCGGGCATCAGGTGTTTTCTCTGGGAGCTGGAAAGGTGGGTGCGATTTAGTTACCACAAAAAGACTTGCACATTTGCTTAAAGCTGCACGTATACTGACAAACCACGAAGTGCACAATTGTCTCAACCTAATATAAACTTATTTTCACTTGTACTTTAGTGGTTGTCTATTTACTTACTTATATACTATTGCACAACCTTCTCTGATGTGTCTGTAAACTTACCTTTTGTCCTAAATTTTGCCCCACTGTCCTGATTTTTTGTCCTGAATTTTGACCCTTTCTCCTGAATTTTTACACTCACTGCACTGAATTTGCACTCCTGCCAGTTGGTCACCCTAGACATCACGGCGACCCCTCCAGGTTCCAGTGGTCGGGGGGGGGGGAGGGGTGATCCTCGATGGTCAGATGGAAGCAGGGAGCTACTAATGACAGAGGCGACAAGTGCAGGCGCCCTGCACCCCACTCATCACCACCACATGAAGGAAGAAAAGAACCAGATCAGCTCGTCGACCCAACTTCCAGAAAAAACCTTTCAGACGCCATGGAAAGGCAGCAGCATTTGCTGTCTGCGAGTCTGTCAAATTAGATTTGGTCAATAAACCCATTTTAAAAGGAAACTGCATTAAATGTCTGCCTCATCACGGTCACCACTCTGCGTCTTCAATCCCTCATTCACCCCTCTTTTAAACCTCACGTCAACTCGTCTCCCTCAAGTTTCGGGAGGGGGGGGCTAATGCATCGAGCCAAAGCCATGTGCAGAGTCGAGATGCAGGGGCTCCAAGTAGGGGTGAAAACACAACAAAGCCTCATTACCAAGTAAATGGTCTTTTATAGACCTGTCTGAAGTACTTGGGTGCGGCTGTGTGTGTGTGCTATGTCGGGAAGCTGTCTCAGACAGGCACACACATTCTTATAAAATTCACACCCCTCAGAATGACAAATCCCCACTTCTAGCTACCTCGTCATGGGGTGGGAGTGGGAAGATGTGCACAGCAGGTGGAAGGGGATGGCCAGTGCAGGTGACGCTTTTCTTTTGTATAGGAATTTCTGCTAACTTCATAGCCCAGGGTTTGCTGTCTGTGCACTTGTATAGATGTGTATCCATACAAGTGCACAGACAGCAAACCCTGGGCTACTTTACAAAGGAAAAGTGTCGCATGCACTGCCTTCCCTTGCACCCTGCTGTCTGTGCACTTGTATGGAATACACATCCACGGCGCTGCTCACCAGATAAATGGTAAACAGGGCCATGGATCTGTCTCTTTTTGCATGCAAGGGCACCTGCGAAGAAGCAGATGAAGGCCCAGGCAAGGAGAATCCAGGAGACATTTGACCCACACCTATCTAGAAAGTGAGACCTTCGGGAGGGGCTGGATGCCAGGACGACAGTGCTGCTGATCAGCCCGACTCCACCGAATAGTATTAGAAGAGCAGGCAGCAGTTTTTAAGTAAGTGCCAGTAACTTTAATGCATTCTACAGCATCAGCATTACCTACTGGCTGCGTATCTAGGTTACTGTGTGTTAGACTTACATGCATCGAAACGTCAAGGAGGACAGTACCCTCTTAATATGCAAATGTAGTGTAAGCTTGTAGGGGCAGATTTACAAGCCCCTTGGGCCACTTTTGCGTCACTTTTCCTGTGTTAAAAGTGACGCAAAAGTGGTGCCAGGGGCTTGTAAATCTGCCCGTAGCGTTCAGCTTATGGGATGCCAGTAGGGTCATTTTAGGGTTCAGAGTGGGTATGGGTTTTGGAGTGGCAGTGATAGTTTTAGGGTTCAAGGTGGGTATGAGTTTTGGGGTGCCAGGGGTAATTTTAGGGTTCAGGGTGGATATGGGTTTTGGGGTGCCAGGGGTAATGTTACAGCCGAGCACTTTGCCAGGGCCGGTTGTCGTTCCCAGTCCGGCCCTGCTCTGTGTCCTCCCTGTACTTTCTCCTAAGCTCCCTTCTCTTCCCTCTTCTACACTTGCTTCTAAACTCCCACCTCTTCCCTCTACACCCTCCCTGCACTTCCCCCTAAGCTCCCGCCTCTTCCTTTGTATCCTCCCCGCACTTCCTTCTCAGCTCCGGCCACTTCCTTCTAAGCTCCTGCTTCTTTCCTCTGTATCCTCCCTGCACTTCTTTCTAAGCTCCCACCTCTTCCCTCTGCGTCCTCCCTGCACTTACTTCTCAGCTCCGTCCACTTCCTTCTAAGCTCCTGCTTCTTCCCTCTGTATCCTCCCTGCACTACCTTCTAAGCTCATCTTCTCTTCCCTCTGAATGCTCCCTGCACTTCCTTCTAAGCTCCTGCTTCTTTCCTCTGTATGCTCCCTGCACTTCCTTCTAAGCTCTCGCCTCTTCCCTCTGCGTCCTCCCTACACTTCCTCTAAGCTCCCGCCTCTTCCCTTTGTATACTCCCTGCACTTCCTTCTCTGCTCCGGCCACTTCCTTCTAAGCTCCTGCTTCTTCCCTCTGTATCCTCCCTGCACTACCTTCTAAGCTCATCTCCTCTTCCCTCTGCATGCTCCCTGCACTTCCTTCTAAGCTCCTGCTTCTTCCCTCTGTATGCTCCTTGCACCTACTTATCATAGATGAAGCAACAACAACATAGTCTAGTGTTTGCCAATCTGTGGGTCACAACCTGATTTTTGGTGGGTCGCTAAATCCAGGCAATAAATAAGGATGCCTTCTAATTCTGTATTTATGCCTTCAAATTCTGTATTTATTGAGTCACATTTGCTGCGCTTCAAAGACCGAGGTCCAATATCAGGCTGCTTATTTTTTAATAAAGACTGGTGTTTACAAACTCTTCTCACTTTGCAGCCAGAGGGGGAAAAAAATTAAGTGAATTATGTGGCAATACTGTTGGGGTACATGGAGTGTGAAAGGTAAACTTGAGGATTTAATTTTCTCCTAACACACAACAAAATGTAAATACCTGTAAATTAACTATATACATTGAGTAGTTAGGAAAGCAAAATGAAGTACATTTATTTTGTACTTCTATACTGTGACAGAACAACGATTAAAACCAACACAAGGTTTGTTAACAGCGCATATCCTGATCACACATATTTGAAGGTGTTCTCATATGTGGCAATGAAGAGAATGAAGACTATGTCATTCTAGACAAATTGTTTATTTTACAAAGTTTGGGCAAGGGATTAATACTTGGTTATCTGGATTTACATTGTGTATTTCAGCAGCTAGACAAGCATCTCTCTCTCTCTCCTGTTTTACATTAAAGGTCACTTTAGTTTTTTGTCAATTCTTGGCGCATGAGGCTACAGCATGGGAGGCGGGCAGAAGCCACATAAAGGCTTGGCTTGTTCAGGCTCGAAGGTCCAAGAAGACTTTGAGCTGAGCCAGCGCCATTTATTGGCTCAAGCTTCTTTCGGCCTACTCTACTTCCTACAGTGCCCTCCCTAATACCCACTGGTACTGTTTGCTCTGCCTCTTCTACCTTTGCCAAGCGCGAGCTGAGCATCGGCGAGCGCGCACTTAGGACCCGGCCCCCCGGCCCCCGCCCCCTACCTTATCTAGATAAGGGCGGCCGGTCTGCCCCAATGGGCGACCGGCCGCTTAACACTTCCGGGGCAGGAGGACGCACTTACGGTGTGACAGAGGGCGGAGCTTGGTGACCTATTTAGGGTCTAGGGGCAGGGACCCCGGCCTCTCCTTCCTCTGTTGCACCGGATCGGTGGCGGCCTCCCAGAAGCGTCCCCCTCCTACATCCCCTTGTATAGTGCTCCTACCAACTATGCCCTCCTCGCTCCCACTGGTTCTGCGACCAGTGGCCTCCCTGCTCAGCCACCTTTACCTCTCTGCCCTTCCACCATCCCCTCTCAGCTCTCCTTCCCTTTATTCCTTCTCTCCAGGGCTTTAAGTGGGCCGGGTCCTGCCGGTGCTGAGCGTTAGCAGTTCTAAAAAGCAGGTGCTGAGACAGGTCCCTATCGGGCTCTCCTTTTTTGTCTTCACCCTCAGGGTGAAAAAAACAATCTTAATTCTGCAGCAGTTCCACCCTTCCCTACTTTCACAGCCTCATCTTCAGAACTGAAGAATTTTCATATTACACAACTAACAACCATTGAAAAAGCCAATAGTATTAGCTTGTTGTATATGTAATGTTACTTGGATTATATGTCTCGATGCAATGACAGAAGCAGCAAAATACCTGTCGCGCGGAACATTATGCAAAACAAAGATTTTTAGTTTGTGTGTTTTAAGCCACGCCCTTAATTAAATTGGCCACGCCCCTAGAAAGAAACCATCCTTCCCCTGTCTTTTCATCCCCTGCTTTTCTCCCATGCTCTCTGCTCTTCTATTCTGCCATTCCTGCTCTTAACCCAGTGCTCTCTACTGTAGCCGCCCCGAACTCCACTCGCTGCCCTCCCCTCTTTCTATGTGCGACCTCAGTGATTAAAGTTACCAGATTATTACATATCACAGAGAAAGCAATGCTGCAGACCAGGGACTTTTCCTTTACCAGACATTAGTTAAACAAGTTACCCAGGACCACAAGTACCAGAATCCACAGGGCTCGTAGCAGAAGATACAGAACCAGGGCCTTGCTTCACTGGTGACATGGAGTTTATTTATTTATTTATTTAATGGAGTTTTATAAAGCGCGAACTTCACACAAAGGTGTCAGAGCGCTTTACAAAAGAACCAGGTAAGTTACAAAAGGTCATCTGGTAACTGTTATGATGTGTGCTTAGAGTGCGTAGATGTGTCTGAAGAGGCATCACAACAGTAACCTTACCCATAAGTTTACTTGTGCACTTCCCTCTTTTCCTCAGTGCCACCCCTCTCCAGAGAGTCTCCGATGCCCCGTCTCTCCTTCCTGCACCCCCTCCCCCTTTGGACAACCTGCTCCCTTCTCCTGTACTCCAGTTAGTCCAGTCCCCTCTCTGGTACACCTGTGCTCTCCCTCGAGTCCCTTCCTCCGTGAACCTTTGTCTTTCCGCTAGTGTCATCTCCGACCTCCGCCCGTCTTTACTCCGGTTTTTTAAACCCCTCCCCCCTACTATCTCCCACTTGTCTGCCCGCGGCAAGTGTAGTTCCTGTTTCATTCCACAAGGAGTCAGTGTTAGCCCACACTTTTATATTCACAAGCCAGCGCCCCGCCCCTTCAGCTCCCAAAATTAAAGGTAATACCAAAGGCACGTGATGAATCTTGGTATTCGGTTAATCGACGGTGTCATTTTCACAACCAACCATATACAAGCCCCGGTGAGAATACACGTTCTCGCGGGAACTCTGGCACAGGCGTCCATATGCCAGGTACTGAGAGTACACGCCGCGCGCAGGACCCAGGCGTCTCTTTGTGATTCGTCACCTCTTCTTTTAAACTTACTGCTGCACCTCTGACTGTATCTGCTTGGGCTCCGTCTTGCTATTCGACACACCTCTGCTCCTGTTTACAAACATGTGACGTGTGTGTGCATGCTGTTGGAATCTGGCGTGTCACTCGTCTTTTAAAACGTTTCAACCTGTGTCTGCTCCCATTTCCATACTTCTGTTTCCTGTGCATTAAACATGTGCCTGCAGCTCCCTGTGCATTAAACATGTGCCTGCTCCTCCCTTCTCTTTGAAATACCACAGCTCCTTTAAACATGTGCCTGTTCCCCCTTCTCTATGAAATACCCATTTTCTGTGCATTACACATGTGAATGTAGCACCCATGCCTCTTTCCCTGTGCATTAAACACGTGTCTGCACCTCCCTTCTCCTTGAAATACCAGATCCATGTGCATTAAACACGTGCCTACTCCTCCCTTCTCTTTAATATCCCCCAGTTACCTGTGCATTAAACATGTGCCTGCTGCTCCCCGTGTATTAAACATGTGGCTGCGCCTCCTTTTTTCTTTGAAATACCCCAGCTCAATTAAACATGTGCCTGTACCCCCTTCTCTTTGACATACCACAGTTCCCTGTCCATTAAACATGTGCCTGCTGCTCCCTGTGCATTAAACGTGTCCTGCTGCTCCCTGTGCATTGAACGCGTGCGTACTCCTTCCTTCTCTTTGACATACCACAGTTCCCTGTCCATTAAACATGTGCCTGCTGCTCCCTGTGCATTAAACGTGTGCCTGCTGCTCCCTGTGCATTGAACACGTGCTTACTCCTTCCTTCTCTTTGACATACCACAGTTCCCTGTCCATTAAACATGTGCCTGCTGCTCCCTGTGCATTAAACATGTGCCTGCTGCTCCTTGTGCATTAAACATGTGCCTGCTGCTCCCTGTGCATTGAACACGTGCCTACTCCTTCCTTCTCTTTGAAACCCCCCAGTTCCCTGTCCATTAAACATGTGCATGCTGCTCCTCTTTTCTTTGAAATACCAAATCTGCATTAAACATGTGCCAGTTCCTCCCTTCTCTTTGAAATACCCCAGCTCCCTCGTACATTAAGCTGTCTCTGAGTGGCTTATGCAGCCTGTGCAGTAAATACATGCCTGCTTCTCTGTGAACTGACTTTGCCTCTCTTTTCACTTTGTCATGTCTGCCTCTCGGTGACTTGTAGCGCCTCCTGTGGAATCCCTCCCTGTACAGAGGTCTCCTGCCCTCTGCCACGTGGCTGTCCCAATCCAGGGCTCTGCTGCTCTGTGTAATGTCTGCTCACTCAGCACCAGTATGCATCACCGCCTGCTCGTCTGTACACTTTGATGTGCCCGTTCTAACACCCATCACTTGTAAACAACATACACCAGACAACAAAACACGCGCAAGGAAACAGAAATCCCTCCAGATCACTTACAACAGGCAACCACACTCTAAACCCCCATCGAACAGGTGCAGAACACAGGTAAACAGCACACGACAGCCATTCAGCAATAAAAATTAAAAAAACACAAACAGCCCCTACAAAACTTGAAGACAAACGCCTTCTTTCACATCACATGCAAACACACTGCAGGGCGTCGAGCTCAAACACACAGTACACACCCGGAGGTCCGCTCAAATACAATACCATCGAAAAGCCACAAAGAACTCACACCAGGCCTACCAACAACCCGAAATAAGCCACGCCTCTCTATAGGGGGCAAGCAAACAGTATGTATGCCAGACAACAAAACAATTATGTACACGCCCCTCCCCCGATATTTACACAAGCCCTAAAAGGCATGCAAGCCACATATTCAAAAACCACCGAATTTGAATATTACAGCAGGTGTTAAAACACACGCACGGTACACATACCACCCATCTAGCAATGATAAATGCCACCACACAACATACAAACGCCTACTCATGCCAAACATACCCCCAGGGAATCCAGCACATGCAAATAATGTACCACAAACCGTCTTGCATATGCAAACAACTCACATCAGACCCAACAACACATGCAATAAAAAATGTAAAGCAATTACAGAGGACATACAAACACGAGTGCCCTAACACTGTCAACCATGGCACAGAGGCTAGCTGGGGCACGCAAATCATAAACAGAGCCTCTATGACCAGCAAACACCCTTTTAGCCACGCAACAACGCACACGCGTTACAGCACGTACGACAGCCACACCCTACGACCACCAACTCCCCACCACAGCCAGGGACAGAAGGAACTAAGTCGAAAGGCACAGTATTTAAAATATGTGCTGTTCTGCGCGCCTCTGCTCGGGCTCCCGCGCGGTGCCATCCGTTGCTGTCTCCCTCAGCCCCGCTGAGCGCTAAGTGGCTTCTTAATGAACAAAGGCAGGTTATCGGAGCTCTTACAGGGTCAGCCGTGCGCCCCCAAAGCAATCTGTACCTGACTGGGGATCGCAGCTGGCGCAGCGTGCGAGGGAGCGCGGCGTAGGGGCGGAGACGGGGAGCCCGCTTCACACCTGTAACACTGCGAGGACGCCAGCTGAAGGCAGGCCACTGGAATTATGCGGCATAAGAGGACGGAATTATGCGGCAAGAAAACGACTAATTACGTGGCATAATGCTGCACATTTGATGATGATAACACTTCATTATTGTGTCACTTTTACACATGGGAACAATGTCTGAGAGAGAAGATCACCTTAGTTAGTACCAATTCAACACCCAAGCACAGCAATAAGAAAATGAAAGATGACCAGGCAAGCTTCGCGAAAAGCCTTCCGGCGCGCAGGGACACGAGTGGACATATTTGTAGTGACTTTTGATCCGTTTGAGCTAGAAACAAAAAAAATAGTTAAAATCTGCAGATTATGAGCCAGAGGTTGGATTATGTGACAAATCCATAATTAAGCGAAATTTGCCGCAGAATCGCATAATTCCAGTGGCCCTGGCTATAGGGCGGGAGATCCACTCAAGGCCCCAGTTCACACCTGTAACAATGTGTGGGGGAGCAAGCTATGCGGCCGGAGGGCGGGAGATACCACAGGGATCCTGCTTGACACCTGTCACAGCTGGACACACTGCCTAAGGGAGCACATTATAGAGGCGTGGGAGGATTCCCGCAGTAACCCTCCACTCCTAACGTTAGTGTAAGTTGTGCTTGGAGCCACATCACAGATGCTCAGAGAACAGGCAGGGGCATAGCTTACTCAGTGAGATACGGAGGGTGTGAATCGCAAATGTCCAGACTAAACAAGCATTAGAAATGCAATAGGTCTCGCAGCATTAGAGTTAGTGCTTTTAGAATTGTTTATGTTTTTTTTTGTAAATCTTTAGCATGAGGTTGAGGGTGAGTGAGGGTGAGTGAGGGTGAGGGGTTGAGGGTGAGTGAGGGTGAGGCTGAGGGGTTGAGGGTGAGGGTGAGTGAGGGGTTGAGGGTGAGGGGTTGAGGGTGAGTGAGGGTGAGGCTGAGGGGTTGAGGGTGAGGGTGAGTGAGGGGTTGAGGGTGAGGGGTTGAGGGTGAGTGAGGGTGAGGGGGTGAGGGGTTGAGGGTGAGTGAGGGTGAGGGTGAGTGAGGGTGAGGGTGAGGGTGAGTGAGGGTGAGTGAGGGTGAGGGTGAGTGAGGGTGAGTGAGGGTGGGTGAGTGTGAGTGTGAGTGAGGGTGAGTGGGGGTGAGTGTGGGTGAGGGATTGAGGGTGAGGGGTTGAGGGTGAGTGAGGGTGAGGGGTTGAGGGTGAGTGAGGGTGAGGGGTTGAGGGTGAGGGGTTGAGGGTGAGTGAGGGTGAGGGGTTGAGGGTGAGTGAGGGTGAAGGTGAGTGAGGGTGAGGGTGAGTGAGGGTGGGTGAGTGAGAGTGAGGGTGAGTGAGGGTGAGTGAGAGTGAGGGTGAGTGAGAGTGAGGGTGAGTGAGGGTGAGTGAGGGTGAGTGAGGGTGAGTGAGAGTGAGGGTGAGTGAGAGTGAGTGAGGGTGAGTGAGAGTGAGGGTGAGTGAGGGAGGGTGAGGGAGGGTGAGGGTGAGTGAGGGTGAGTGAGAGTGAGGGTGAGTGAGGGTGAGTGAGGGTGAGTGAGAGTGAGGGGGCAGGAGAGACTGAGACAATCATAGAGCGAGAGTGGAGAGGCCAAGACAGTGAAGGGGTAGGAGAGAGTGAGACAAACATAGAGGAAGAGTGGAGAGGCCAAGTCAGGGAAGGGGCAGGAGCGAGTGAGACAGAAATAGAGGAAGAGTGGAGAGGCCAAGACAGTGAAGGGGCAGAAGCGAGTGAGACGGAAACAGAGGAAGAGTGGAGAGGCCAAGACAGAGAAGGGGCAGGAGAGAGTGAGACGGAAACAGAGGAAGAGTTGAGAGGCCAAGACAGGGAAGGGGCAGGAGAGAGTCAGACAGAAATAGAGGAAGAGTGGAGAGGCCAAGACAGTGAAGGGGCAGGAGAGAGTGAGACAGAAATAGAGTCCATAGCAATGTAGCTAACATGGCCTACGTTTTCCAACTAATTTTAATTGCAAAAAAGCACTCGAGTTCCAACAGTAACATCCTTTATGTACAACCATTACTTCACCAAAACCATAGGAGTAGTGTAGGTGACACCAACCGCGCTTTGCCCCACCCCCCACACATGACATCACAGGAGGTGGCATCATTCAGTAATGGTTTCACAAGTGTGCTTTATGAAGTTTAACAAATCATTGCATACTTTAATTCAGGTTTATGTTGTTATACCAACGGTGACTGCTGCTCACACAACACAGTTCTGGACTTTACACAATAAAGAACAGTAAATGCTCTGGCACCCAGGATAATGTGCTGCAAGGCTAAATACTTACAAGGTCCCAAAGGCAGGACCTATTGGCTATGCTTGAAAAGTTACAACTTTGATAGATTGATAGGTTGCAAACGTAGTGTTTTGTAGAGATCATATAGGTGGATTAATGTAAAAGGAATGACCGCCTCACTTTTGGGAATGCGTGATTCTTTGAAGCAGGAGAAGGCATCATTTTGTGTTTCGTCACTGCTGTGCACAGGCCTACCACCCTTAAACGTAGACCATGTGACCTATGTACAAGAAGAGTACAGTCCTACACTCTGCACCACCCTCCAGTGCACAAGGGCAGCACTGCTTGGGTGAGGTGCCCTTCGGCTCACCACAGATTGGATGGCCTGTGCAAAAGGACAGAATAGTCGATGCGTTGTTCCTAGCACCAAATCCTCCACGGACTGCATGGTCTGTGCACAGGAGCAGCACGGCCAGTAAATATGATCGGCATAGAACAATCCCTTTGTGTGTAGCCGTAAAAGTGACTATTGAACCGTTTCTAAGATCGTCTGTCACCGCCTAGCAAAGTTTGAGTTGTTGCCGGGAGGCAGGTGAGTGGAGGGGGAGGGGTGCATCGCTGGGGGACCTTTTCAAGCAAAACCACAGAAAGAGTATCCAGGGTTATCAGCAAAGTCATTCCTTCAAGGACAAGCAACCGCCAAAGGAGGATGAAGAGAGCGTGCAGTGCTGCAAACCGGAGAGGAGGAGCAGGCACTACACGGACAACAGAGGTGGGCAGATTCATGTGGCAGAGGGTTACTCAGCCGACCTCGAGATAGAAGGGCCGCTCCTCTACCGAACCCCTGCAGAGATAGACTAAGGGGGGTCACAAGGAGCCTACACCACTTAAGAGGGGGGCATAAGTGGGCACAGAGCAACCCTGCCTACCAAGAGAGGGATGGGTTCCTTAAAGACGGGACAGGATGAATACTTGTAGGGAATTCACTGACCCTTAAGCAAAGCAGAATAGGCAGATTAAAAATATCTAAAAAAAAATAAAAAAACACAGAACACACCCACGGAATTCGCCGACTCCAGCCATGATAGACACACTGAAGCGGCAGAGAAACCACTCCCTCCGACTCCTTGAGATGGGCGCACTAGCACATGGATGGGAGAGTAGGTAAAATGGTAGAGGGTGGAGAGCACCAACCCTGATGCATTCATAAAGGTCTGAGTGTACTTGAATGGCAAAAACCTTGTAAGAAATGCTAAGAAGAAGAGCAGGGGGCCAGGAGCTAGGAGCCTTCATACAGAAGCGAGTAGGACTTGAGGCTCAGTCCAGCTCTGTCTGACATGTGCACTAAATGGGGTTGCAAATTCCGACTAAGCTGCTGGGCCTAAGGACAGCAGCCCCGCCCAGCAGCAGTAATTATGTACTTTTGTTACAATCACAGCATTCGCACAGGTGATGCGATTGTAACAAAAGTAATGAAAACGAAAATACGTTTATTACTTTTTGTTACAATCAAGTCACCCGCGCGGGGTGCTGTAATTGTATCAAAAGTAAATAAATAGAAATCAATGTTCCCCCTATTTCTTTACTTTTGATTCAATTGCGGCACCCACGTTGTTGACGAGATTGTAACCACAGTAACGAAAATGAAAATAAATAATGGGCGACCGCTTTCAGCATGTACTGCCCCTCGCCTCCGCGTCTCTGCACGCAGACAAACCTACCTGGTGGTGTGCTTGCGTGTCCTGCCAGGAGAGGCGAAACTCAGGACAAAAAAGAAAGTGAAAGCGCGCACACCGTAGCAGGAGACCGTGCCTGGGGCCTCTGGCAGCCTGACGGGCGGCAGGAAATATGATTAATGAGCAAGGTATAATGATAAAAGGGACCTGATTAGCACCTCAAAAAGGTCATAGATCAAAGTAGCATGCATTTCATGACTCCGCAATCACTGCATGCAATCTGTGGACTGGGAGAGGTAAACTGGAAGTCAGGAGGAACAAGACATGCAGCCGCGAGACGCGCTCTGTGGTGGGGGAGGGGATGAATGTTGAAGGCGAGCAAGACTGAGAGGCGGATCTGTATACACTGTCCCTTCAAGGATCATAGGGAGCGTGCAGCCTGAGCGAATGGTAGTCAAAGTTAAAACAAGCTTCTCAGCAGTGGCCGCAGGCTGCCAGTGGGAGGGAACGAGCGAGCATATGGCGAGCGGCGGGGGAGTCTGGTGCGAGGCGCGGGGGGGGATTGAGCACACAAAATAGGCTTGCAGACGGCGTTAGACGGAAGGAAGAGAGGGGAGGGGGAGGAGAAATGCGACACGGCGGGAGGGGGCGGAGCGGGTAAAGAAAGACGGACGTGCACGCGCACGCGCTTTTAAGGTCAATGCGCATGCGCATAAGCTCAATGCGCATGCGCATTGACCTTAAAAGTCACGGGCACTGCAAGGAATCGCCACGATTCCTTGCAGTGTGGATAAAGAGTGGATAACTCGCAATACTCTCGCCTTGCTCGATGCGCATGCGCATCAACAGGCGAGACCTAAAAAACAGTATGCCGAAGGGTGGGTGGATGGGTGACCAAGGTTTGGGATGCACTGTTCCAATGAGGACCAGGTTCAATACCTATTTGAATTACGTGGGCCACTGTGTCATTTCCTTTAAATAAAAAAAAGTTAGATTTGTGCGAGCTAAGTTGTCCGCCCCTTGTGAGCTCCTCATTGCGTCTGCCCAGTTTTCGACCATTTAATATACCAAGGTGCTGTTTTCTACCTTAAACTGATGGTAGCAGTTCCCTGAAGCCTCAGCTTGCCAGTAAGGTGCTGGTTTGTTTCATTTGCACGGAGGAAGGTGTCCATTTTCTCTCCAGATTCCCCATCGATCTTCTGGAGCAGGTGCAGCAGAGTTTTCCAGTCAGGGGGACGGAGCAACATTCAAGAAAGAGCGAGGCTGTGGCCTGGTCACACCCACAGTCAGATTTAGCTGCTGACAGCAGTTCTGTCCTTTTTCTGACAAGTTTTCCTTACTATACTTATTCTACAATTTATAGTACATTCTACTGCAGAATTTTAATTTAAGTAAACATGGAGGGCAAAAACACACATGTTCAACATAATAAAAGGAAGATAACTATTTCTCCACCTCCAGTTGAATCAAAATTGGTTGAATCCAATTAACTTTCTTTGGCTTTACTACTGGGTGAAATTCAAGCTATTCGTTCCAGCACGGATGCTATTGCCTCTGAAATAAAAAATATACGAAAGGACATGGCTAGTCTATCAACTAAAACATCTGACAATACAATTAAAATTCAGGATAATAAAGACAAAATTGATAGTTTTTCACCGTTTGTTGCAAAAATACCTACTATGGCTAATCTTCTTGAATTGGAAAACCTTAATAGACAGTATCATTTACGTATCTTTAATTTACCAGAAGATGTGGTAGGTAACGATTGTAGGTTATACTTGGAGAATTTGATCCCTGGTCTCCTTCGTCTAAAGTTTCCTAAAAAATGTGAAATTAATAAAGCTCACAGGATTCCCTCTCATCGTAATCCACACCAAAATAAACTGCGACAAATGATTTTTAAAGTTTTACGTCATCATCACTTAGTGATGATAAGAAAAGCAGCAAGTGAAATTCCTTCCTTAATGGTTCATGGCAACAAAATCTTCCTTCATACATTAGGACTTCGCAAAGGAAACTGTTAAAATTCTTGGAACATACTGGAGCATCCACAGGAAGAGACTGTGAAATGAACTATGTTTTGTTGTACCACGTATTCAATTCAATATGACTGCTCAGAATGAATAATGTATTGAATTTTTTTATTTACAGTATCATGATGAATATATTTTAATTTCTTTTTATATATACATTGTACTTTATAAAGCCTTTATTCTGGGTGTACCATTTGAACCTGCTCAAATAAATAAAATGTAAAAAAAAAAGGAAACTGTTAAAATTCGCAAAGATTTTTCTGATCTCTGACCACGATTAGGAAGTTTTGGCTTCAAATATGGTCTTTTTGACGTTTTAACAATGCAAATTTGGAAGGACGGTTTCTCAAAGTTCTTTCAGCACCCTGAAGACCTATGTCATTTTTTAGATCAGCAAGTACAGATTCCAATGGAAACACTTGAAAGTGCTCCCTGAATATTAATTTCATTGTTCTTTCTGGCTAACCAATATGTTCAATTTTTTGCAGGGCACCACTGATCCGGTCATGCTTACTAAGCGTGTGTGCATTTCAGCATTGTATTCATGTTCAAATGTTGTCCTTTTCTATGTTTGTAGGTATCTTTACTTTCCTTTTTTCCTTACTGTTCATTAGTAGAGCTACTTTTCATCCCTTCATGCTTTAAATTGTTTTTGCATCTCTTCTCTACATTTTTTTCCTTTTCTTCAACATGGCTAATTTCAATATTATTAATATTGTGTCCTTAAATGGTAAGGGTTTAAGACAGCCTGTGAAATGTATAAATGTTTTTGATTATTTTTTAAGGATATAAGGCAGACATTTGTTTTCTGCAAGAGACGCATATAGGTGATACAGTTTTAGATGATATGAAAAAAATGGGTTGGTACTGTTATATCTTCTCCTGCAGTTAATAGGAAAAATGGTGTTGCAATCCTTTTTACAAAAAACCTACATTTTCAAATAATGAGCAAATCTTCGGACTCCAAAGGACGTTTTATTATTGTGAAACTCAAAATTCAACACACAGTTATGTTTTTAATTAATGTTTATGGTCCGACCACTGATGACCCCAATTTTTGGTCTCTTTTTACCACAGAAGTACTCAAGTTAGGCAAAGTTCCAATTATTGTTGGAGGAGATTTTAACCTTATATGTGACCCTTTATAGACAGAATATCCTAAACTAAATACCGACCCCCTAGAGATTTCTTTTACATTAAAGTCTTTTTAAAAATCAACTAAGTTGTTAACTTTTTTTTCAAAACGGTTTACCTTTTTTTCAAAACCTCATAACTTTCACTCAAGATTAGATTATTTTTTAGTTTCTCGTCAATTTATTCACTCAGTTACTATACCACATTCATAATATTGATATTTCTGATCATGCTCTTATTTCTATAGCTTTACAACTTAAACCTGACTCTCAAGGTCAACCCAGATGGCGTATGAATATTCATACTGTTCTTAGTGAATATAATAAACAAAAATGTTATCAGCACCTCAAGATTATTTTGATTTTAACCCAGAAGGCTCGACATCCTTGGGAACAAGATGAGATGCGTTTAAGGCATATATTAGATTAGAGGGACATCCATCTCTCTTATGGCTCATGAAAAAAAATCTTTTGATTCTAAGATTAAATAATTAGACAAAAAAATTGCAAAATTTGAAGGACTTTTCATCACATCTAATGATCCCCATATTAAAACAAAATTGCAAAAGCTGTGTTACGAGTTTAACTCAATACTAAGTAAAAGAGCTGGTATACAACTTAATACTAAAGCCAAATTTTGCTTTAATGCTAATTGATCCGGGACACTCTTGGCACACTATTTACGTATTAAAAAAGATAAAACCCAAATCAAGTCAACTCATGGTTCCAATGGGAAGATTGCATTATTCCAAATGGATATTGTTAATTCATTTTTTAATTACTACTCAACCTTATATAATAAACCAAATTTAGAAACCCCCTCCCTAATTGACCGTTTTTCCATAAATGTAAAGGATATATACCATAATAATACTTTCTTATCATTTGATGAATTAAATCATAAATTGAGCTGACTTCCTTTTGATTTTTTAAAATATGAAATGTTATGTAATTCTATTCTAGATTATTTTCGTAATAATTTCCCGTTAAAAATGTATTTCGGTTCCGCGACTTCTATTCATGCAGTTTCTAATTCATCTCACTCTGTTTCATTCAGTTATAAAAAACGTAATAATTTTCAAGAAGACAATATTGAGTTGATCGTTTTGAAATAATTAACTCTCAACATCTTTCTCACATGATGCATGGAAGAAAATATGGTTAAATAATATTTCTGGATGGTTACCTGTATCACTATATCAAACAAATTCCTTTATTCTTTTTAACTGCTCATGGACTCCGTTAAAGTTATTTCAAGCCAAGCTTCTACCTACTTCGAATATGTGGACTTGTAAATTATTTCCAGGCTCGTCAAAACATATGTTTTTTTAATGTAATTTTGTTCATACATTTTGGAAATAATTTTGGGATGTCATAAAAAAAGATTACATTTTTCTGAAATGCTTTCATTTGATATTTTGATTTGCAAATCTAATGCTCTTTCTACAAAACTGTCTGACTTGAACTGTAAACTTTTGAATTTTTTTATTGTCAGCTGCTTTAAAATCTATTACTTCATGTTGGAAAGATGTGTCCTTGCTCTCGTTTCATGGTTGGTGGTCATAGATTATTTTTACTAGAAGAGGTGCTAATTTATCTTTATCTGGTATTGTTCATAATAGTCCTTATCATTCATTTTGGCAACCAATTGATGATTATATTACTTCATACCTATAACTTCTTTATTTTTCACTTTTAATTATAACTTGTATATGATATTCATATGTAGCTCTGTTAATAAGAAAATTGTATCATATGATATTATTTTCTGTTTCTTCCCCTTCCTTTTAATATGTTATTCTTCACACTATATTGTACCACTTATATTCATATGTATTGCTCTTGATAGAAATATTCTTCAAGGTACTTATTTCGGTACTCTTTTCTGTATTGTCCTTGTTTAGTACAAATTTCAATAAATTATTTTGAACACACAAAAAACAGTTAAAAGCTTTTATTCAATTGAGGATGACGAGAAAACCCAAAAAAGGCATAGCAGACCAGACTCTGAAGCCAAAAATGCATTCATACAGGGGGTGTTATACCTAAACAACCACATGAAGCTACGCCCCTGAGAACAGGTTGACCCTGAGCTCCTGTCCCCAACACACACAGTAAAGGTGGTCAGACAGTACATGAGAGCAGATCATAGGAACACTGTAACCCCAGTGACGCACCCCCTCACACCCTTCAAAGGTTGCCACACTGTGTGTGGCAGAAGGGCATTGAGGCAGAGACTGAGAGAACCAGATGACCGTCAAAGATGAGCACGCTACAAGCAAAAACCCGATTCCTCGGGGGTTTCAGCTGACAGGGCTTGGTATTGTGTAAAGTGCTAATTCTTCCAGCAAAGAGTGGCGATACAGGGGCTCTCGAAGGGGTGAAAAACCACCAAAGCGTCATTAACAAGGGAATCCTCTTTTAAAGACCTGCGAAGTAGGGGGGGGAGGCTGTTTCAGCCTGGGCAGCCACAGGGTGGTGGGGGGGGGTGCATGCACTGCCAACAACCTGCCAGGCCAGTGCCCAACACTTCCATCACCCTCTGCCTGCCATTATGCTTCATGCTTCTGAAAGGTAAGAAAAAAACGTGCATTTACGTTTCAAATGTCTGATCCTACAGCAGCCACTTCCAAAGCCCATACATGCCAGTAACCCGATTCAAAGTCCCATTCTCCCGATTTTTTTTTTAACATCTCCCACTTTGCTCTCCTGAAATGTTGGCATGTATGTAAAGGTATCAGAGAGCCCTACATACTGAAAGAAACCACAAACCCATTATAGTACATGAAATCGATTAGTCAGTATGTTGCTTGTCATATGGCAAACCGTAGTCTCCACAGAGAAATCTCTGATGTTCATAGACTTCGTAACAACGCCCCTTTTGAAGCCAAGCTGCGAAACCCACAATCTCGTAAAGATACGCCAAAGATGAAGGGTGGTCTTCAACTCAAACCAGCCCTTATATTAGTCCTTGAATCTGGTTAACAGAATGTTCGTGACCTCTTTTTTGAAGGTGTGTGTGTCGCTGGTTGGACCGAATCTTCGATGGTAGAAAGGTCCATATTTGCACTGCAAATCCCGAGAAACTGCCGGCATTTGTCTTTTTTTTTTAATCTTGGTGGTTCTAGCAAAAAAGGAATTTGCAGTCCTTAGAGAGTGGCTTCCTCCTGAGGCCTTGAACTTGTCTAGAAGGTGTCTTGTTTACTGTGGTGTAGGTCTTCGTGTGTTATGCATGCAATTTTAAACTGAATACCAACTTTTGGGAGCCACAGCACTTCAGAGAGACTGCGATGTGATCAAAATGTCTTCTGCCTGTTATCAGTCTGGCTGGGGCGTTAAGGGTCACCCCGAGTGGTGCCAGGCTTGATTTAGGTACCTCCGATTATGTCGCAACCCCATAGTCCAGTTTGGAAACGACCAAGGCTTGCACTGTTTCGAAGTCTGGATGTGGGATGAAAGGTTTGACCTTCCTAAATATACTTAGTTGGAAAAATGCACTGTGTTTAGACGACTTTGTGTGTCCTTGCATGTTAAGGTACTTGTCAACGGCGATTCCAAGAGATTTCATAGATTTGATGGTGGTGGGTTTATAATTGAGTGCATCAAGGTGTGTGATACAATCTTGAAGTAGAAGGGTATTGTGTGGTGTGTGGAGAAGAGTGGGAATTCGGTTTTCAAAGGGCTACGTTTAAGGAGGTTAGATGTCAGTCAGGGTTGGGTTTTCACAAGTGTGTCATTGAGTCTAGTGATGTCTTCTAGGGACAGGACCTACAAGTTAAAGTAGGGCCGTAATATTGAACTGTAAACACAAAGAAACACAATCCTTAACAGCATCACCATAAACTTGAATAAACCCGCCCTCCTCCACTTTTTTAAAGCAGAATCAAATTCTTTAAGCGCTGCCTCCACTTCTTTACGCGCCACCTCCACTTCTTTATGCCGCGCCTCCACTCCTTCACGTGCCGCCTCCACTTCTTCACCTGTCGCCTCCACTCCTTCACGTGCCGCCTCCACTCCTTCACGTGCCGCCTCCACTCCTTCACGTGCCGCCTCCACTCCTTCACGTGCTGCCTCCATTTTCGCTGTTCTCTTGTCCCTTGCATCAATCACTTAGAGCTTGCAAGATGGCTGGGTGGGTTGAACACTTGCTGAAGAGGTTTTGGCCACAGATCATGCCGCCGGCAGCAGGGGCTAATCTCTCAGGCTCTTCTGCTTTGCACAGTGGTTTCTCTGTACATCTGTTTGCAGCACTGAAAGCAAAAGGTTCTATTGGGACTTCTCATATTATGCACAGCCTGAATTTAGTCAAGAGAACCTTCCACTGTTCCACAGAGTAACAGTATAACTAGAGGCAGTGTCATCTTAAGGATTTTTTAGGCCCTTGGTAAAACATATTTTGAAGGCCCTGTTCGGAACAACGTAGACATTTAGGGGCCGATTCCGATCCTGGAAAAAAAACGTCTGTACAATTTTCATCCGGAGCCAACGCCGTACGATTCGTACCCGTCCGTCCGAGTCACGTAGTACGATCCGTATTCCGTCAATCCGTCCGAATCGTCGCAATCCGTACATATTGCAAGGCTGAAACAGTGAACCGTACGACTCGTACACATGCCATATGACCCGACGAGTATGATCCGGACCGGGGTATGAGGACGCGATTCGTACGGTCCACGTCAGGTAAGGGCGATTCGTACAGAAATGCACACAATCACTTACACACCGTACGGTGCATAGACCCCATGATAGCAGGGGTACAGTGCGTACCCCTGCGATCTTGGGGTGTACGCACCGTACTCCACGATCGCAGGGTGTACGCAGCGTACACCCAGCGAACATGGGGTAAGGTGCATACACCCCAAGATCGCGGGGTACGGTGCGTACACCCCATGATAGGAGGGGTATGCACCGAACCCCTGCGATCATGGGGTGTACGCACCGTACCCGGGGGGGCCGTTCTGTACCTGTTTCGGGGTGAACTCGGCTTTTACGGCTGTTTACAGCTCCCGTAGAAAAAGGGTCGTACGGTGCGTACCCGACACAAATCTTATTTGCCGGGTCGGAAAAAACAGATGTCGCGTACAGCGGGTTCCGAGGGAGATTGTTACGGGGATTTGATTCGTACGGTCTCTGTACGATTCGTATGGAGTCCAGCTCCTGGAACGAATCGTACTTCGGCGTACGTACGGGGGACGTTGCAGGGTACGAGTCGTACGGGAAAAACGCTCCAAACGGCTATTCAGACCGTTTTTTCCTGAATCGGAATCGACCCCTTAGTACACATTTTTTTGGCTAATTCAACCCTGCATGATACCAAACTTTCAGAAACAAGGTACCACAAAAAAAGTTGAGAGAGAATCAGGGGTAGAGGTAGGCAGGAAGATGGAGAGAGATTTAACTATAGAAAATTAGGTGTGATATAGACAGAGTTAACTTTCCCGGGAGGGGAGGGGCTTAGAAAGTGAGGGCCCTGGACAATTACCCACTTTGGCCATCCTTAAAAGGAGCAGGAGCTGACGCTGCAGTCTGAGCAGCAATCTTACTGATGAGTTTAACTAGATGTTCCTTAATGACATAGAAAGTACGGTAAAATCTCAGTTTTTTGTATTGTCAGTTTGAATCACATCCAGCTGCACTTATTCTGTATCTCAGGGAAGTGTCTTCTGTGCTGTGCCCGCTAGCCCCGTCATCAAGAAAAAGGTTTAACTTATTTCGGTGCTTTATGTTTTTTCTGGGAGACCACAATTTAGGCCACATTTTTAGTACATTTATAGACTCAAGTGGGTCTTTGTAGCCCATCTTTGGTGTTTCCTATTATCACCAGATCACCTCCAAAGAACAGATAATTAAATTCTAAGCCATTCATCTAGGACTAAGACTGGAGACCTGAGATTTTAAAAGGACTTGTTTCACAACATTGATGTGCTGTTGTAAGATGCTGGAATGATGTTACACCCTCACCCATTTGCTGTCTGATGATCACAGGTCTATGATACATCCATCCTACATTTATACATAGTCATAATCTTTTTTCGATTTTAAAAATAAAATCATAAAAGACAATTCAGTTAAAAAGAATAGAAATGTACACCCACATAATCACATGCTTTAGAGCTAAAGAGATGACATACAAGAAAGAAACAAACTGTGGGCGAGTTTAAAAACTGTAAATAGAGTACGATTGCAATTTAGAGTGCAATTTAAAGTGCTTAGTGCCTTCTCTGTTAGGACCAAACCTAACACTAGCACAGAGATCTTTGTGCAAATCATGCAGAAAATTATTTAACGCAGAGTCCACTCACATCTGAGCCATCACGGACCATAGTTTGGAGCGACTGACTCAATCGATGGCAGAACTAAGGCCCATGAAGGCCAAATGAACAGCCCCCTACTTGACCTTAGTGTATTTACAAATCAGTAGGTAAAGGTTCAGATTTTGCTAAAAATTACACTGACCTTGCCTAAACCATACTGTAGGTCGGATAAAAAGCATCTCTCCTCTGCCCAATCTGAGAGAAGATCCAGTAGGATTCGACCAATAATTTTCACCTCTGAGTCAATCTGAGATATGGGCATGAAACAAGCGGGGACTGATCTGTTGCCCTTTTTAGGTCTCACATACGCAACACGCATGCGCTGGTTAGGAGACCTTTAGCTGTTGTACAGCTGTTTTTCCAAATACATACTCGTGCATGTGGCGGCATACAGCTTGCGGTAGTGCGCAGCAGCGTGCCACAAGCACAAGTGTGTGCTTTGAAAAAGAGCAGACTGCGCATTCACACACGCACGAACGCGGCCAATACTTGGAAGCAATGTGAGTACTTTAGTGAGGGGTTTCTACTTTTATCACTCTTGCCTTATCCATCCCACATTTACTTTCAACTCTATATGACAAACTCTGTTCTTTAATTGCGTTCTAACTTTTCCCAAACGTCGCCTTTTCATGCTCCTTCAATTGCATAACCATTTTGAGAACCTTCCAACTCTTCCTCACCAGCATTTCAGTTTTCTATAGCGCAAACTCAACCCGAAGGTATTGGAGCGCTTTACATGGCCCCCAGTTACATTACACAAGGACCGATTCATGTTTTTGTCGGCACGGAGTGGTTACTTGATGATTAAGGGATTTACCCAGAATCACAACATAATGAATCAACACAGAGATTCAAACCGGGTTCCCCAGCTCCAAAACCAGCAACTCAAGTTGTTATGCCACATCCGTGTAGGAATGAAAGTTAGCTGCGCGCTGGTAAACATTATGAGAGGCATTTCCCTCATCCTTAGAATGGGAATGTGGGTGAACCGGCATTTACCGGGTGTTCGCGCATGAAGTGCAGTATTGAAGTGTTTCGTACAAAAAATTAAAAAAAACATAATATAAAGAACATTGTACTTTACAGATATCTTTAAGCCATCCGCCTCGAGACCGCTCTCCAACAAATGCTTCCCCTGCAGCCGTGTTTGAATGGATATCAAAGTTTCAGTTTTGTTTCATCATTCACTCCTCACCAGATCACATGGTTAAGGTACTCCATAAGCAAGATAGAAACCGATGCCTGCTTGTTGGCAAGCATAATAACCACTAGTGGCAGAGGCAGCCTCCATTCACTTAGCGCTCAAAACCGCATTTCACTGCACTGCTCGCGCTGTTGTTATAGCGAATGTTTTTATGTAGCGATTAGAGGCTATCTTTTTAAAAACGTTCAGTGTGGGTTAACGGGTAAAATTACTGTGAATCACTGGTATTCACCTTAGCTGCTCAGTTTCTCTCCCACTCCCGCCCCGGTCCGCCGCGTCCAATCATGGGCGTTTGATGCGGAGGGCGAGGAGGAGCCTTGCACATCCGGGCTCAGGGAGCACAGGTCAGCGTTCTAGCGACGCTGAAGGCTAAAGTTTATTTAGGTCAGCTGAGACAGGTACACGCTGTGGAGAAGAGTGTTGCCGGTGGCAGAGGCAGCCTCCATTCACTTAGCGCTCAAAACCGCATTTCACTGCACTGCTCGCGCTGTTGTTATAGCGAATGTTTTTATGTAGCGATTAGAGGCTATCTTTTTAAAAACGTTCAGTGTGGGTTAACGGGTAAAATTACTGTGAATCACTGGTATTCGCCTTAGCTGCTCAGTTTCTCTCCCACTCCCGCCCCGGTCCGCCGCGTCCAATCATGGGCGTTTGATGCGGAGGGCGAGGAGGAGCCTTGCACATCCGGGCTCAGGGAGCACAGGTCAGCGCTCTAACGACCCCTCCCTCCAGTATAAATGTGCTTGGGGCAGCGACCGCGCAGCGGACGCGTGCAGCGGGCGCGCCGGAAGCGCGCCGAAGTCGAGCCAAAGTCAAGCCCGTCTGCGCCCGTCCGCGGCCGGACGGGGCGCGGGGCCATAGACCCTGGCTCTTCTATTACAACCACTATAAGGTATGGCAGACAGGACTTGCTTGCCCTCCGACCTGATACGCTTGATGCTTGCAAACACTCCCTGCATGCCCTGGCATTAGATAAATGTCCCCTGTGTACTTTTGTTCCCATCAGACATGTCACTACCACCAGTACAGGTATTACCATCAATGCAGACTTACTTAACTGTAGATCCCTACGCAAGCACTGTATAGAAATTTTTCACTTACTTGAGGACCAGAACCTTAATATCCTATTCCTAACGGAAACCTGGCTAGATGACTATTCTGACCCTGACATTATTCAGGCACTCCCCCCTGGATACTCCCTCTCCAGACTGGATAGGATAGAAGGTAGAGGGGGTGGCATCGCCATCGCCACAAAAGCCCCTCTAGTATGTACCTTATCTCCTTTACAGGTGGACCACAGTGAAGCTGGCTCCTTTACGATTAACACTGGTCCCAATCACTCAATATCGGGTATTCTAATATATCGTCCACCAGGAAGGCTATTTGACTTTACCTCCACTTTGATGGAAGCAATAACTCACTTAGCTCTCAGGAAATCTCGTCTTCTTGTGTTGGGAGATCTTAATGCCCACTTTGAAGACCCCTTAGACGCTGATGCAACTGATATTCTAGCTGAGCTCCTCTCGGTACAGCTCGAACTTAAGAATAAAGAACCGTCTCATCAATTAGGGCATCTACTAGACCCCGTTTTCGGCAACTGGAAGGGAGTACACACCTCAGACCCCCTACCTATACCTTGGTCGGATCATTACATCATCCCCATCACAATTCAACTAGACAGAACCGAGCAATATCAACATCAATCTCTACGTTATAAACGCAGAAAATGGAAGAACTTTTCAATAGAATATTTTAATAAATTTGTTCACGATGAAGGTCCTCCCAAAGGGGATGACTGCGAGACAGCTAACAAGCACATACACAACTTTGTCACCAAGGCCCTTGATATCACTGCCCCTACGCGCACTATGAACAATGCCAGGAGAACCAAAAAAAATGCTCCTTGGTTCAGTCAAGAATTACAAACCATGAAGACAGCATGTAAAAAGCTTGAAAGAGCATGGCGCCTGAATTTCTGTCCAGAAATCAAAACACAATATAAAATAGCAAAAAAATATATAACAGAACTATACGACAGTCTAAGGCAGCTCACTACCATACCCGCATTATGGAGGCAGAAAACTCCTCCAAGGAACTGTATCAAATATACAAAGAAATCTCCATAGTGGATGCGACTCCCTCCTCCCAAAAGGATTCTGTTCAAACATGCAATAATATTGCTCAGTACTTCTCAGGAAAGATCACTAAAATATATGCCAGCTTCTCCAAGAATATAAAACCGGCATCTGAGTTTACTGAAACTGATAATCTATCAAATACTACAGAGTGCCTAGGCTCTTTCGTAGTTCCTCCCTGTGAAGCTCTAGCTAAAATGTGCAAGAACATAAAATCTGGATCTCCTCGAGATCCAGCGCCTCCGAAAATTCTAGCGGAAGCCTTCCCTGCACTAGAGCCTCACTTCAGACATCTGCTCCAAGTCTCTTTCTCCACTGCGTGTCTTCCAGCAGAATGGAAACAGGCAGTAGTGTTACCGATCAAAAAAAAGCCGAACATAAGTCAAGACATTCTGGAAAACCTTCGTCCAATATCTTTGCTACCTTACCTTGCTAAGCTAGCTGAGAAAATCGCTAATACCCAACTCATGGAACATCTAGAAGCTCACAATGCCTTCCACATATCTCAATCGGGGTTCAGATCCAAATTTTCCACAGAAACTGCTCTCTTGAGAGCCACTGAAACCCTACGGGAAGGAGCGGATCAGGGCAAAACCATGGCGCTCATCATGCTAGATCTCAGTGCCGCGTTTGACACTGTAGCGCATTCCATTCTGCTACAGTGTCTAAACAGAGCGGGAGTCATCCATAAGGCACTGGGATGGCTGAAAGCTTTTCTGATTAACAGAAGCTTTCAAGTCCAAAGAGGAACCTTTCTCTCTGACAGCGTGATGCTTGAACAGGGGGTGCCTCAGGGCTCTGCCCTGAGCCCAACCCTGTTCAATCTATACATGGCCCCCCTGGCAGAAGTGGTGCAATCGTTCGGCGTAGAGCTTGTCTCTTACGCCGACGACACGCAACTTCTTATATCATTGTCTCAGGCCCCCTCTCTGGAAGCAGATAACTTTAATGCTTGCATGAGTAGGCTTGCCACTTGGATGACAGAACACTGTCTAAAACTAAATGGCACCAAAACGGAGGTCCTCGTAATTGGAGGCAATGAAACAAAATGGACTAAAGAATGGTGGCCCAACTGCTTGGGTCCTTTGCCCCCTCCCAATCGGGAAGCAAAAAATCTAGGAGTATGGGTAGACAATAAACTGTCGTTTGATAGCCACATCAGGAAAACGGCAGGCAAATGTTTTGGAGTGATGAAAACGCTCAATCGCACCCTTGATCTGTTGCCTCTAAAATCCAGACGCACCATGACGCAAGCACTAATAACTTCCCGTATGGACTACGGGAATGTGCTGCTCCTAGGAACATCTGCCAAAAACGTCAAGAAACTTCAGGTTCTTCAAAACGCTGCTGCACGTCTAGTGCTAAGGCTCCCCCGTAGAGCCCCCTCGAGACCCTCTCTAGTATCCCTCCACTGGCTACCTATTAGCAAGAGGATTGTTTTTAGAGCCCTGTTATGGTGCCATAGGATAATCCACCATAGAGCGCCAGCTTATTTGGCGGATCTCGCATCCCTGTATGAACCTAATAGATCCCTCAGATCGAAAGGCATGGGTTTGCTCAGAACTTATTGCCCCAAGAAAGCCAGAATGGGAGGCAGATCCTTCCGATCATTAGCGGCCAGGCACTGGAATCTCCTGCCCACGGACACCAGGCTAGAGACCAATGAGGCCTCTTTTAGGAAGAGGCTGAAAACGTTTCTATTTACTTCATAATGGCTCCTCTCTCTCTCCTCATAAATGCTCTCTCCACAGCGCGGGGACACGCCGGGAGGCGTCACCAGGCGCTTTATAAACCCCCTTAAACTAAACTAGTACCCTGTACAACATCGACCTCATGAGTCCTGATAAAAACAACTAATCTTCCTGAAAGTGATCTATTGGGTCATTTCGGAAAACACATGAAAAGACATGTACACACCATCTAGGGCGACCACCTGTTCGTATTTTTCACAGACTATCCTGAATTTGTGTACCTTGTCCTTGAGAACATGAGTGGTCCGTTACGTATGCAATAAACGGCAAATTATGCGGCATAATGCGGCACATTTTGTAACAGTATTTATTATTTCCACATTTTTTTAACTTAGTAACTGTCTGGGCATTGGTTGCACCTCAATAGTACTAGTTTAACACCCAAATATATCAATAAGCAATAGAAAAATAACCGTTCCGCTTTGCAAAGAGCCTTCTACACTGTCTTTGTTTTTTCAAGGTAAATTCATATTCGAGGAACAGATTTTTGTATAATTATAGATTTGCCGCATTTGCCTCATAATCCATCATTGCCACATAATCTTCAGATTTTAAGAATAAAGACATTTTTTTTGGCTCAAACGGTACTAAAGTTACTAAAAATGGAACAACAAGCATTGCTATAGCCAAAAGGCCCCGCTTTTGGGAGCTTATAAGTATTTAGTTATGCAGCACAATATCCTTTGTGCAACAACATCAACTGTTGCATGGCTAAACACTTATAAAGTCCCAAAGGCGAGACCTATTGGCTATGCCAATGCTTGTTAAAAACAAGGACTATTATTGATTGAGACCAGGTTAGAGGAAAATGTCCATCTTACATTTAATTGAGCCAGCTACATTGCCTTTTTCCTACCATTTCCCAACCTGCATTCATGTTATGTGCTACGTTTGGGTATTTCTAGAGCATATGATCACTGAAGTTTCTTGGCACCATTTACGATAAACCAAAGTAAAAGGCCAACAGGGATTTCAGCAATATAAAAGCACTTTTAACAAGTAACGTTTTTTGTTCCTTTTTGAGCCGAACCAAGGAACACTGAGCGCCAAGCTCCACTGGCAAAGAGTTCCATTCCTTGCTGCCTAGAAAAATGCTCGCTCCCAGAGAGAGTTTTAGGAACATCTGATATAAATGTACCCCTCTGGAATACAGATTAGGGAATGGAGAGGAAATACGGAATTTGTTGGACGGAAAAGAAGGAATGCGACCCTAAATAACCTTGTGACGGATAACTAAAGTTTTGCATTGCATTCTATGGGCTACTGGAAGTCAGGGAAGCTGACCCAGGACAGGTGTGATAGGTTTCCTGATGGTGCATCTAGAAATAACATGATTCTCCACATTGTGGGTTAACTGGAGCCAGAGGACGGCCCGGGACCAGGGTTCGATTCCCGGCGCGGCAGGTTTCTGGACCAGGGTCAGCGGACTCGATAATTCTCTCGCCTCGGTGCCCACTCTGATCAGCGATCACACTCGGCAACTCTGGGCATTAGCTTGCCTCATCTTCACTAACGGCCCCACCAGACCGCCGGGGATGCCTGGTCTCACCCTGGAGATACCCATTAAGGGACCAACTCTCAGGGAAGCCAGGAAGGGTTTTGCAGCGGTCGAAGCGCCTTGGGACCCTACGGGTAAGTAGTGCGCTATATAAATGCCAATACATACATACATACATTTTAATCAATTTCTTAGGCAGGGACAAGTAGCAGGAGCTTGCTTAATCTGGCTGCGACTGGATACATGATGTCACTACATGTTTATGGTGGTGGAATGGAATGAAAGGCAAGAGCTCCTTAAGCTTAAATTGCCCAAAACTATAGCCTGCATTATTTGATGTTTGGTATTGGGACCCACATTAAATCATATTTTTAATGAAACCTCAATAAACCACATATTTCCCTGGGTTTTTTTCCTTACAAATTTGCTTATCACAGCCTGTAGATCCCAGATATGATCTCTGGTCTGCTGTCTGAGTCGAAATATTTTGTCAACTATGTAACCGCTCTCATTACAAGCTAAAGGCTAAATGCTGATCCTGGTGCACAGGGATCACGATTACAAGTGTTGTGATAACAGTAACGCCCTTGAGTTTTACCCGAGAGATTCCTGCAGATCAAAACACCTGAAATTTATCAGGAGAAACCCTGGAAAAAAAGAGAAAATATGCAGAATTTGGTTTGCTAAATCCCTATTCTAAATGTTCTAAGAATAAGCCATTTGAACAGGGTGCAGCTGCCACTGAGAGGCACCCTGCACTTAGAGACGCGCCACAGATTACACAAGCAGATCTTACTGATCGAAGAGGAAGGGCTTCTGCTCCATTTTAAAGAGGACTTTGAACGTGATTTTCTCAGTGTTACAGGAAGAACCTTTCATAATTTAAATGCCATGACAGGGAAAGGCCTGTCTCCTCTTCTGACTCTGTGCAACTTAGGCACCCGCATCAGGATAAGAGTATAAGGCCTGAGCTTTTTTTCTGAGGTATTGATGCCCTTTCTGGTAGTAGTTTCTCTCCGATAGAGCTAGACCTTTGTACTGAATGCGCTTGGCCACAGGGAGCCAATGCAATCTTTTCATGTGTTATGCTGCACTTTGAAGTTAAAAACTCGGAATAAGATTTATGTTTTTTTTTACTTTTGGTCATGCTGCACAGCATCTTGCCAATGCTATGCACCGTTCCCCAAAAGCAATGGTAAATCTAACAGATCCCAAAGGCGAGGCCTATTGGCTATGCCAGTGCTTGCTGACTTTACATATCTGGGCTTCAAGATTAATCTGATTGTAGTTTTTGAATGCCTCTTAATTCCTTCGCTCTCACCGATTTGTCTGTGCGGTTCTGCTGATCTTCAATTATTTCCTTCCGAAAACTCGATTTTGTCGTGTTATCCTCCTAGCCAGCAGTGAGCACAACAATATTTTTTGCTTTTGTGTACAAGTGCCGTGCTAATGTCCAGTCAGTCTTCATAGCCAGAGCTATTTTCCTATTTGGCTGAAGTTGCAACTGCATTTTTCCAGAAATAAATGCTAGCAGATGAATAATCTACTTGACCCAGTTACCTTGCCATGTATTCATTCTGTTTTTACATCCACGTTCTCCATTTTTGTTTGCTGTACAGAGTATTTCACTGATTACTAGGCACTTGCTTTTTAGGTTACTGGGATTTTTGCTTTAGATGCTGCAGTCTAAATTGAAATCAGGTATTCAGCTGTTAACCGTGTTTGAATGTTTACATTTTTTCCACGGCGCTGGGCTTGTTTCTTTGTACAAAGACACGGAGAGCAAATGCAATGCGACCTCCCCGTCTCCTGTCCAGGCAAACAGAGGCCAGGAATGTAAAGCGCCTCTGGAGAAGGTGCTTCGGTGCCACTCTCTGAGCTGTTGTAATCTACAGACATATTAGAGCTGGTCTGGGAGTGGTGGTTGTTTTTTCTCAGACCATCAGTCTCAGAGGCTCCAAGCCAGTGACATCATGTAAACTGTCTAAAGGGGTGATCTTTCACCCTCCAATTAGGAATATGCAGACCTAGGCGCTCCACGGATTCAATCACTTCTTGGCACTTGAATGTATCTAGTGCCAGTTAGTAAAGCTCGCTCCTTCCCACAGTGGCTGCTGGTTCCTCTTTTATATACAAGCAAGCATGACATTGTAAATGAGCTGTCAACACAAACTCTCCAGTGTACACACAGCAGAGCCCTAGAACCAGTACTCACTGCCCAGTCCTAGTTGGCACCACCAATCAAACAGGCTCTCAAATCCAATCCAGCCCATGTTCATGCCACGTATTGGTCATCACTGTTGCCTGCAAACTGCCTCCAGGCGCCCAACAATAAAAGTAGGCACCTCCATAAGTAAAGGCAGCCTGGCGGTACCAACTATTGGTCTTGTCACCTTACTGCAAAAGGACTGAAAATGCCCATGCTTACATGTATAGTGAGCACTCCAGCAAAAAAATAGGGTGTCCACCTCAGTCCAGGTCATTAGGGAAACTGTCTCCAGTCTTTAAACAGGTCCAGACACCCACATGCAGTCCATAAACTAACCCAGAAGCTGAAGACCATAGACTATTACAGAAGCTAGCCAATCCCCACTCAGTACTGGTGCCCACATTAACCTAAATATCCCAGCTAGAGCACGTTTATACAGGCTCAACCGTGTTCACACACTGTTTATACAGGCTCAACCGTGTCCACACACCAGTCAATGTGCTCTGTTCAGCCCCGTCTTTTGGCCCAATCTGGTATACGTACAGAGGTTCCCCAATACGATCCAAACTCTGCTGTAGATCAATAGAAAGACTCTAAGATGTGAACATCTTTCTAAGAGCTTCGATATACTAACAGCATCTCATCCAATATAAGTTCTACCCTGCTAACTTATATCTTACTAACGGCCCGTCCCGACGTTGTCCGGGGATGAAATAGAATGTCTGCAATGGTCGGAATAGGCAAGGCAAATTTATTTCAAAACTTGCCTGTGCGTTCGCTCAGAAGCCCTCGTTCTGTACCGCTGAAGGTGAGCGTGTGCTCTTCTGTTTGTTGTCCTTGCCGCAATATGCAAACGTGTGTGTTCGCTCCAGCCAACGCCCGATCGCCGCAAAATGCACGCATCCCCAAACCCGGCACGGTGCACTTAGACGCCCCACATGGCGTCAACGGCAAACGCCACAACTCCTGCTTCTGAATGCTTCCGGCGTCTCTGACGGCACACGCCCACAACAATGCCGAAGGGCACGCCCACTCGTGTTAGAACGCTAGTCCCACACAGAATGCTTATCGCAAGCTGTATAATACCGCAGGCTATTGCCGAATGCACACGCCCATCGCTCTATGCACACGCCCCCAGCACAACGCACACGCCCACAACGGACTACTTTGCCCCTAATGTTCTTTCCCCTTCTAATGTATATGGTGGGCTGCTGTATAGCCTATGTCCATCTCCTGAAACTGTCCTTTCCAATGCTGCATTGGGTGTTCTGATTGGTGCTGTGGTTCCTGAGCTTACCCGCCTCAAAGGTTTGGGCTCTCTCTTTATTACATTAAGTATGGATACGTTTACATGCAATTTTTCTGTTCTACTCAGGCCTCACAACAGTACAACTAAGCTTAATGACTGCTTCTCTCTAAATTCCTATTTTGCGTATCTAGGCCAAAGGCCTCTCTGTTTGAGGATAAGCCTGGGTGAACATTAGGTAATTTCATTCATGAAAATTATGCAGAATGCCCACACATTTACCGCAAATTTCCCAATGTTATTAAAAATGGCAGTTTCTGCATTTTGCACTGTTTTTTGTGCAAAGTGAATCACCGTGTCCACTTTTGGTGTGAGGATACATTTTGCAGTAAAAAAAACAAGCACAAGAATGAATAGTCACTCTTGTTCTTCCTGTGATAGGAGTTTAACCCATTACACAACATAATGGCGTAATCACAGACATTTACACAACATAATGGCGTAATCACAGACATTTGGCGTAACAACTTGAAATGCACGAAAATTGCACTTGATTACGTTGACATAAATGACGTTTAATTTGGGCCTAGTTGAGAGCACGCTGACAGAGACGCTGTATTACAGTGGCAGAATGGAATAGCTGCTGGTTTACAATCAACACGACCAATTTTCCAAGTTTATGGATTTTTATATATACAAACTAATTTGTTTCCCTGTCTTGGTTTATTTAAAAAAAAAATCTGAAAAGCTTTATTGTTTTTAGCGTCTCTATGGCACGTAGGTCAACAGCTGTGATTTTAACAGCATCCGGGGAAACAAGAAATACGATTTTTAAGGAGCTTAAATAGATGCAGATGGGCACATGTGCCCGTGCTATTAATCGTAATATTTATTTATTGTAATGTACTACTTAGTGCACTGCAGAATGAGGTGTGAGTGTAAATGCATACGTTTAAGTGAGTGAAAATATTTTCTTTTCACTGAACAAAAACAAAACAAGCATAACAAAAGTGGATACATACAAAAGAGAACTAACATAATACCAAGGCGCTGCTTAGGATGAAGCATTTCAGCTTTCGGATATCTGTACTTTACTGCATTATCTTTAATTACAATATCAGACGCAATGTCAAAGTCACAAAAACAGAAATGGTTGGCTTGGAACAGAATGTGCATTTACAAACTTCTGCGGTGGACGGAGAGAAACATTAGCCATCTATTTCCCTTTGATAAGACAGGACGTGAAAGGGTCTGGCAAAAGACAGAACCGCTCATTCATCAAGTCCAATAAAATATGGATTCCTTCGATTAATCTCTCACTCTCTGCAGAAATCTGATTCCCTTACACACAGCGGCAGAAGGACGGCGGGCGCAGGCGGTGTCACATCAGTTGCCAAAGTATACCAGAGGGTTGAGCGCCTGCTGTAGAGATCAATCTGTGTGTAAAATGCAAAGTCCTGGCAGGGCCAGCCTAGCCTTTTATGCATAGGAGATCGATATACAATAAGCGTTCAGTTTGATAATAATTAGGATTGTCACCTCGCTCCAGGTCTTTAGGAAAGCCTGTTTCTTTGGCTTTTCAGTTAAACCCGTTAATGTCTGGCTGTGGTAGCCTAACTGATTTAACAGAAGAAAAATCAAGACCACATGTCCCAAAATGCATCAGGTTGCTGAATGAAAGTCCAGTACTGGAAACATAAATTCCCTAACGACGTGGCGTGGGGACTGTCTTTAGGAATCATAACGAATACTGGATTGGAGCAGATGAGACAGCAAAATGGGACAGTAAGTTAAACTTCACCCCTAACAACTGCAGTGAATTGAAGGTCACACGTTTCAAACCTGGCAGGGCATACTTAGCCTTCATCCTAACAAGATCCATCAGCTAGTAAATGTTCATGTAGGCAGGTGTCTAGGGGCAGTGGCCTCGGGACTCGAAGGGCCGGAATAGGTCAATTACTTTTTCCTTAGTAGATTTATGGATATTTCACTTTTCAAACAAGCTAATGACTATAAACTGAGAGCATAAGATACTGCTTAGTAGCAATGCCAGAAGTCGGAATCCAGCTGTTTATGAACACCTATGGTTTATGGACTAAAAACCGGCCTAATCCCCTCCTCCCCCAGTGTCTCCAACCGGACCCCCCCCAAAAAATACCCCCATTCCCCACCACTCTATATTCTAGAGAAAGTCATATGCACCCTGCTGCAGGTTACTAGAGATTACACCAGTGTCCAAACTGGGGTGGCATGGTGAGCAAAAGAACGATGGATTTAACTCATATCTCTTGCCTAAAGGCTGAATGTTTTGAATTTCTCTGCATTCCGTCCATTAATTGTGTCTTTTGTGATCTCTAGTAAATCAGTAGCCAGGCGAGCAGCCTTACAATTGCTCCCCTAATAACGATAATGCACACCGGATGCTATAACAGGGTAGGCTTTGAATTAAGTTTAGCGTCCGCCTGCTTTCAACTTCACTTTTCACTAATCGATAATAAACATGAGCTTCTAATGCAACTAATTAGACAGGTTACACACGCTCCTCTTAGATTGGTCCCAGCATGCCCATAACAGCATCCAATCAGACCATCCTAACACCCACCCAAGGCAGTGCAGAGAAGCCAGCAGATGGATAGCAGGGCCCTGCTTCATCACCCAACACTTCCAGTTAATTCACACCCATACAAACCCGCAGAGCCACGAGCAAGCCAAATAACCCAGTTAGCACTTTAAGCAATTAGGGTAAACCTCCGGCCACAAACACCCAAGGCATAATAATACACCTGTCAACAACAAACCATCAGACATTCGCACATTTCCTGCTACAGACCACAACTCAGTAACCCCACCAGACTACTGTCTGAGATCGAATGCTCAAAACCAGGGCGCAAAGTACCGAACTCTGTTGCTGTGGTTACCCTATACCAACAGCTGAATCCCCAACTTATAGATGCCTAGAACACAACGTAGTACTGTATTTTAATGCAGCAAACCTCTGGTGCTTTCCAAGCCTTGGCTGAGATCCCCAAGCGCTTTACAGGTGGCTGGGTCAGCACGCACAGTTTACGGTGTATAGTGGATTGTGGTGTCCTGCTACGAGTGGTGATTTTTGATACATGAGACCCAGAGATGTGCATCAGACTTGAAGTCACGTACCTGGACTAACTCAGTAAGAAGTATTTGAATGAAGTGTAGAAGACTTATTGCTCACTGGTATCTTGCAATCTACACAGTTATTGAATCATGGTTGGCTTTGAGAATAGGCAGGTCGTTATTGCTTTTTTGAATTCTATGTCAGGACTGGAGGCTTCAGATTATACTTTTCTTTCTTAGCTCTTTAATTTAGAATCAAAACACAGCAGCCAGAAAAGCTCAAACATAAGCTTTAACCCCTTGACCGCAGGGGTAATTCCCCTTGTGTGCGGGGGGGGTGGGGGGAGGGGGCCGCCTGCAGCGCCGCGGTGCTCATGACGAGCCCAGCTCATCATGATGCACAGTGCAGCTGTGCTCATGCCGAGCTGGGCACGTCATGACTCCGCCCACTCCTGTAGAACGTCCGCACAGGTGTGGAATTCGCCGCGCGGGGGAGTGGCGCGGCTGTTATGACAAGCCCAGCTCGTCATGAGCACAGCTCCACTGGGCTCGTCATCAGCAGTTAAACAAAGAATGGTACGCAGTTCCTAGGTGTAGTATTATTCACCACAATGATCCAAGACTGGATTGTCTGGCAAAGAGTGGGGAAGAATAGAGGGGTCAAATGAAATAGAGGAGGAGGGGAATTCCTCCTCTCGGAACTAGGCCTCTCACACACCCAGCAAGCTAGGTGTCATGCTTCATCATATGAGCCTGCTCCTCGTTGGGCCTGCGCTGCAATGCCCAACGGGCACCCTTAAAGGGGCTCTTTTTCTGAGATCGTTTGTTCCTTGCAGTAAGGGTGCAGTGGGGATGAGGGGCTCGTTTGTTCCTTGCAGTAAGGGTGCAGTGGGGATGAGGGGCCTAGGTAGATGTAGATGAGTGTGGTGTGATTTAAAATAGCTAAAGGTAGCACTGCTCGGAAGTGAGGAGTGTCCCCCGGGCTCCTTGCTAGTCCTTATATAAAGGTTTCACCAAAATCCACGATGAGAATCGGAAGTTTTTACAATACTTGTTTATTATTTCTTCATAAGACTTGTTATATTCACAAGGACATCATTAATTCATGAAAAGTCTTTCAACATTCAGAAATGCACTCATATAAATCCCAATGCATTTCGGCATTACGAGGATGCCTTCTTCCAGGGGATAAATATCTCTGTATCTGTACAGTGCATTCCACAGGAACTGGGCGGCCACAAGAGGCTTTTCTTTGAAGATGGTTTTCCCCTTCCGTATGTTTCTTGTGGCAAAAAGTCCTTTACCCTTGACGCTGTTGATGAACCGCACCTCCACAGCGCCGCCGCCCGTCGGGGGCACAGACAGTGATTTAAAATAGGTCAGGGATTCCTCTGGAAGGCTTTATTCTGTTGGGTACCCTACCTAGAGTAAAAAACTATGGGAGGGGTAATGTGCTCTGTTAACTATGCGACAGAATACCTACTCTACTCCCAGATGGTCGACATGTTTCTCGCCTTGTGATTATCAAAGTAAGATCAGTGGCGATTCTTCAGGACCGTGCATAAAAAAAATAGTGAAAACACATCCTATCTACATAATAAAGTGGTAAGCGTGCTATGCTACCTGCCACTATCAATCAGCTAGGGGAAATCCTCCTAGTGAAGAGAGAACACCTAAAGCACTAAGGTGTGGCCTCATCTGGTGCAGCGGTTGAATGGACACCCAATCAGTGGTGTCACTGTTTCCATTCGGAACCAGTCTCTCTGACCTTCCCCTGCACTTTGCCCCACATTCAATTATAACGTCAGAGGGGGTCCGTATAGCGATTTCAACTGCGTTTAACGCCTGAGGGTGAGATTTGGCACTGCAAGCAGTTTCATATGCCGCGGGAGATACCTGCTTATTTAAATCCTTTTCCCGTTTCAGTGACAGCGCGCAGGGTGGCGGCGACGACCCTGTCTCTTATAGAGGGTCCGCACGCTGAGGGGTTGGTGCTACCTCATTTTCCGTTTTTCAGCCAGTTTGCAAAGCTTCACAGGCCCGTGGCCTGCCCACATAGTGCTGTTTTCCTCACAGCTTTGGTCCAGGGCCCCAGTTCTGCTGGTGCTAGCATTGTACACTTCAGTGACATCTAGAATGGATCAGGAAGGTTACTTTGAGGAGGAAGAGACTCATCAGTATCTGAACGATGATGAGTTCTTTAACGCAGTAGACAGTTCGATTTATCGCTGTGTCACGGAGGTGGTAGTCCCCATGGAGGAGCGCTTGTCCGCCTTGCATTGGACAAGAATGCGAAAAATTGGCGCAGGCCCATTTAGGGACATCTGGGAAACCCCTCTCTCCCCACAGGGGACAATCCCCCTGCCCCCAAAAAGGTTTGCAGGGAGGGGATCCTCTGGCGACGCAGGGTGTGGACAGGGACGCTTTTGAGCGTTTACATGATGCTTTTTTGGCTAAGGCGACCGTGCCCACCCCAGCGCCTCTGCCGGCCCCATGTCCCTCAGGCTCTGTGGGCACAGCCCCCTCATCCCCTGGAGGGATGTCCCTAGCAGCCACGGACAATGAAGATGGGTCGGTCTGTTCTTAGCGTCCGTCTGGCTCCGCCGCCGTTGCCTCAGGACAGTTCAGGCATGCTGGATCCGGGTGAAATAATGCATCCGCGGTCTGCAGCTTGGACCCCGGGGGACAAGGTGGTGAAGTTTGTAGCGGGACGCCTCCGCAAGCCCCTGGAGAAGGATGCAGGGACTTGTCTGCACGGGGATTGTCCTAGGCTCACTTTGGAGGGAAAGGTGGCCCTGACACCAGAGTTGGACCCAAAAATGGCCACCTTCCTTGCAAAATTCGTTAAAGACCCTCGCAAGGGCATTGACCGTTCCTGGTGCTCCTGCCAGGCTAAGTTGTTGGATGCGATAGGGCCCATAACTAAAATCCTGGCCATGGCGTAGGTGGTGAAGGTGACAGGTGCCGCAGTTTCTCCAGACGTCCTGTCGAACTGGGAGCAAAGGGTGGTCGTCTTTCTGGGGAACGCCAATTGCGCCCTCTCGACTGAACGTCGGCGATCGCTTCTGATCAAGTTAAACCCAAAGCTGGGTGACTTGACCTCCTCGGAGGCGGGGGCAGTGGCCCAAAGGGGCCTCTTCGGAGACCCCTTTATAAAGGAACTGTGAAAATTTGTCTCAACCTTTACGTCCCTAGACAGGGCTCAGTCAAGCATTAAGAGAGTATTTCAGCAACATTTCTCGAGAGGGGCTGGTCGCGTTGGGGGCCGCACGACCGGCCGCGGTGGTCAACAGTTTGTCAACAAAGGTCAAGGCTCCGGGCAAGGTCAATATAATACCTCAGCCAACTTCACGAACTTCTACCCCACCAGAGCCCAGCGCTTCAGAGGTCGAGGCGATTTCAAGAATTCCTCTGCAAACAACAATTCCAATGGTGTGTGTTATCCCTGCGGATCAAGTCCGCATTGGCGGGTGACTAGTCTTTTTTCCGGAGGCTTGAGCGGTGATTATGGCAGACGCATGTGTCTTACAGATGGTCTGCGGGTTTCACATAACATTTTACGATCACCCCCGCCAAGCGAGGCCTCCGCGCCCCATTGTTTTTTCACTGTCCGACACGCAGCTGGTTGACTAAAAGGTCTCAGACTTGCTTCGGAAAGGGGCCATTTGCCGATCAGCGCGCCATCCCTCATGTTTTTTGAGCAATATCTTTCTAGTGGAGAAAACCGATGGAGGGAAGCGTCCGGTGATCAACCTCAAAGAATTCAACGACTGGTTGGTCTACCGTCATTTCAAGATGGAGGGTATCCATCTTCTTTGAGACACTTCCGAACGACTGAATGGTCCATTTGGACCTCAAGGATGAGTACCTGGTGGTACCCATCCACCCCCGCAGCGCCGATTTCTTCAGTTTATTTGGAGGGATCAGGTGTTTGAATTCACTCCCCTTCCGTTCAGACTTTCCTCTGCTCCTTGGTGCTTCACCAAGCTACTCCATCCGGCGGTGGAATTCCTGAGGGGCCAGGGTATTTGGATGATCGTCCACTTGGACGACATCCTCTTGATGGCCCAATGTCCCAGGAAGTTGGGGTTCCAGCTTCAACAGACTGTTTCCCTTCTGCAGGGGTTTGTTATCAACAGAGACAAGTCCATCTTCTTTCCATCCCAGAACGTAGTGTTCCTGGGGTTTGTGGTGGACTCGGCCCGGTCCTCCTTAAGTCTTCCGTCCCGGTAGGTGGCCAAGATTCGGCATTTATTGCATCAAACAATCTCGAAATCTCACACCTCCCTCCGCCAGATTGCCCGGGTGGTGGGGCTGCTCTCCTCGTCCATCCAGGCAATCTTCCAGGGACCCCTTCATTATCGGGCCCTTCAACGTCTCAAGGCTCATCATATCAGGAGGGGCCTGACTTGCGATCAGTTGGTTCCCATTTCGGATGAAGTGAAGGAAAAGGTGGCCTGGTGGCTCGCCCAAATGGAGTTCTGGAACAGCTGGGCGATCTTGGTCCGGTTCCAGACCTGGTGATAGAGTCCGACGCCAGCAGGTCGCGTTGGGGCGCCCCCTGTGGGGAATTCTCCACAGGCGGCGCCTGGTCGTCCAAGGAGCAGGAGTTGCACATAAACTGCTTGGAACTTCTGGCGGGGTCCTTCTCATTGCGCTGTTGGACCAGAGACTCAGTTCGGTCCTGTGTTCTTCTTCGAATGGACAACATCTCAGCGGTTCGATACGTCAACCACCTGGGCGGCCCTCGGTCCAGAGCCCTAGCGAACTTGGCAAAGGACTTCTGGGACTACTGTCTGGCTCACCATGTGTCCGTGACAGCGGAGTACTTACCGGGCCAATCCAACCAGGTGGCGGATTGGCACTCCAGACACTTGCGAAACTCCAGTCAGTGTAAATTGGATGTTCAGGTTTTCCGATGACTGGACGGTCTTTGGGGTCCGTTCTTAGTGGACCTGTTTGCGTCTCGATTAGACCATCAGCTCCTGCGGTTCTTCAGCTTGAGGCCGGATCCTCTCGCGGAGGCCATAGACGCCTTTCTCCAAGATTGGAGTCAGGAAAGAGCCTAAGCGTTTCCTCCTTTCTCGATGGTGGTACAGGCGGCGGCCCGACTTCGCCGTCAGAAGGCAGAGGTGGTGATGGTGACACCTTTCTGGAGGTCTCAAGTTTGGCTTCTGGTTCTTCTGGAACTTTCCTGGGATTCTCTAATCCTAACACCCCGGTTTCCTCGTCTTCTTCTCAACGCGGTCAGGGAGCCGCATCATCTGGTAACGCAGAGTTCTCTCTGCCTCATGGCATGGCAGCTTTCCGTCGACGTTGGTCACTCCCAGGCGTTTCGAGATCAGCTGAGGACTTTTTATCCAAGGCCTGGGCAATCAGTACTGCGAAACGGTATCGTTCTGACTGGAATAAGTGGGTCCGTTGGTGTCTTCGATGGGACCTGGATCCCCTGGTCGCAGGCGTCTTACGTGCTGAATTTTTTGGCAGAATCGGCTTACGACGGCCTGGCATATCGCACCATTAACGCAATGCGTTCTGCGATTTCGGCGGCTCACCATCCAGTGGAGGGAGCGCCGGTCGGCAAACATCCCTTTGTGTGTAGACTCCTGAGGGGTATCCGCCTCTCCTTGCCCCCGGAACAGTGTTACTCGGTTATTTGGGATGTGAATCTCGTATTGAATCTCTTTCTGTCATGGCAACCTAATAGGTATCTTTCTTTGAAGGAACTGTCGGCTAAGTTGCCAATGCTTTTGTGTCCAGTGTCCTCGACAGGTTTCTGACGTACGGGCTTTGGACATTTCGGCGAGAGTTTTTTCACCGGAAGGGGTGACCTTCACGTTGGGGCGTCGCACAAAATCTGTTTCAAGGACTATTTCGTATCCAGCTTTTGTGGACGATCCCAAACTGTGCGTGGTTCAATGCCTGAAGGCATACGAAGAGATGACTCTGGAACTTCGCCCTTCGAGCGAAAGACAATTGCTTATTACTTTACGTAAGCCACACAAGGCAGTCTCATCCCTCACCATTGTCAGGTGGGTGAGGTGGATCATGCAAGAGGCAGGTATCGATACAAAATTATTTGGTGCCCCCTCAGCTAGAGGGGCCATGGCCTCTAAGGCTTTCTCTTGGGGGCTCGTTTGGAGGACTTGATGTGTGCTACGGTTTGGTCTTCGGATTCCACCTTCAAAAGGTTTTATTTCAAACCTGTGGTGGACATTGCACACTTGGTGGTGAGTAAGCTTTGAACTAGCATAATCTGAAGCCTTCGGTCCTGACATAGAATCGAAATTTGCCTAGCCTAGTAACAGTAAGTTTCAATTCTGTTAAGGACACAGAGGCAAGGATTATCCCTGCCGGGCCAACTTTGGATGCGATCCCGCCCGTACTACGGTAAGTAGTCAGGTTTTGTTCCGCTAGACTGTGCGTGACTTATGAAATTGTAATGATTGTTTTTTCATTGGAGCGTATGGATGCATTTTACACCGCTTACGCTGTTGTATCTCTTCTACTAGGGAATGAAGGTTCGAAACAGGACCAGTAGGATATTGGCGTGACTCGCGCGAAAAAAGAGGAAGTGGACACAGGAGGGACGTCTTATCTACCTGTCATGGACATTGGTTAAGGACTATACTGTGCACTATCTTGATGGACTGATGGGATTTGTAGTTTACTATTCAAAATCCGAGTGTTTCTTTTTGTGTTTTAAAGCTTTATCCTTGTTTTGGGATTTAAAGCTTATGTTTGAGCTTTTCTGGCTGCTGTGTTTTGATTCTAAATTAAAGAGCGAAGAAGGAAAAGCATAATCTTCACCTCCGTGTCCTTAATAGAATTTAAACTTACCATTACCAGGCTAGGCAAATTTCGATTCTAGCTGAGTGCTGGTGAATCTTAATATCTTTGGGAGTCTGTTCTGAGGTGCACATGGTCGCACACACCAGGAGCATCCCTCAACTAGTGATGTTTTAAATGGCAGAATGCTTAGGAGCGTAGCCATATTGAATATGAGGTCTCTTAATTTCAGTTTGGTCTGTAAGGTGTGCTATACACAGCGCTCTGTGGGAGCTTCTTCTTGCTGCTGGCAGTCAGTGTAGAGCTTTGAGCGCAAAGTTAACACTATCCAGAATAGTCACGTTCAGGATTATCGTAACTGGCCTACTTGATTTTCCAAAGTACACTGTGCAGAACTATCACCGGGTCGCGGCATGAGGACAACATGGCTTTGGGAGCTTATACAATTGTGAGGGCCCTAAGTAGGGGAAGATCAGGGTCAGACTGGGGCGGAAAATAGGCCTCGGTGCCAAAATGAAGCTAGTGCTTCTAATCAACAGAGGGTACGTCAGGCTGCTACCTCCACGGCTCCAAAAAGGGCCTGCACAGGAACCGCTTGGTCAGGTCCCCTCTGCCTGCGTGTCTGTCTCGCGGAATAGCGCAGTATAGAGTAGATCAAAAATGGGACTTGGATATAATTAATGCAGCAGGTGTAGTAGTACCAGGGACAAGGGGACCAATGCACCGAGTTCTAGCTATCATAACTATGCAAATGCAAAAATGAATGTATGACATTGTTCTGCATTCTGTCCATCAACTGTTGTTTTTGCATTTGTCACCCCTAGTGGGATGGGTATGTGCAGACGTGAGTCTCATGCTCTCCACACCACTGGAGTCAAGCTATCCTGGCTGAAGACGGCTGATAGCCAGAAACCGGTCCTAGGATGCTCGATTCCCGCCCAGGAAACACATGGCTTGGCAGTTCGGGCTGGACTGTTCCCATGAGGCACAGGGTCAAGACTGATTTGCATATGGCCATGTCTGAACTGGGGTGGTGTGGAGTGCAAAAAAACGATGGATTTAGGCCCAGATCTCTGTACTGGGGTGAATGTATGACATTGTTCTGCATTCTGTCCATCAACTGTTGTTTTTGCATTTATCATAACTATTCAATTTGGCCCAGTGGTGCTTGCTCGAGAAAATGCCGAATTGCAATGCGATCTAAGGGGAAAGTGTTCTGGTGCTGTGTGTGACCAGAGTAGTCCCCTTAAAGCCGCTCACGCCCGTGGGTGTGATGTGTATATCTTTACTTATCTCAGGGGCTGTGTAATATAAGTGCTAAGTACATAAGAATGCACGCCTGCTCGCACAGGGGTCCACTCTACATATGGACGGAGTGCCCCCGATCAACATTGGGGGGGACGCTTAGTGCACAGGGCCTCCATGGCCCGGGACCCCTGTGATCCGGCAAAGTGCCAGCCGAGGGCGTCTCACGCCGGTTCTTTGGCTTCCGGTCTTCCAATCCCCGCACCTCGCAATAGGCGGGCGGCCGGAATCACGTCACAGCGCGTAGTCGCCGGGGTTAAGGGGGGTATAAAGCCCCATTGCCCTTTGGCCTTCTCTTATTTCAACTGTGACAAAGAGTCACACTTCAATAAGACAACCTAAACAGCGACTAAAAAGTTCGAAATGAATGTGGAGTAATGAGGCTACTGCCTCGGTATCCAAAAACTCATCACTGTCAGAAGGAATCTGACAGACCAAAACAAAAAAGACGCCTTTGCTTCTTTCCTCACCTGGACATCCCAGTGGCGACAAAGCGGACCAGCAGCAATTTGGTGTCCACCTCTCGGATGCAGGGACCGATTTATTTATTAGGGACATTTGGGTATTTGCTCAGCAAATGTTTTGTAGCAGGGAGGGCAAAGGACCTTGGGGCCATGGTAGTCCTTGTGGCTGGGTCTAGAATTCAAGTCACACCTAGTTAACTGGAGTACACCAGAAGCAGTTATCCCCCACCCCCAAGGACAGCACTAAGGGGTAAGGTTCTGCAGTCCTGGGCCAACCAGAGGATGTACAACAGCTTGAGGGCTAGAGCGCACAGATAGATCATGAGGGGTCGGCACGAAGTACGCTGCTACTGCCCACCTCGTCGCAGCCCCTGGGGAGCTTGGTGTTCGGGTAGTGGTGCGCATAACAAGGACATGGATATGGGACCGCCCCTCGCGGATGCAGGTGGTTGCACCTGTGAGGTCCAATGGCGTTCAGGATTGTGAGAGGGTCCTTGGTGCGGAGGGTGTACTTCAGTATGTTGACGAATGTTCTTCGCCCCAATATTATTTTGATTATTTTTTGCACATATTCTTTTGACACTATTGAATGATGTTTACATTTCTCACGTGCCTTTCTTCACGGTTTGGTGACTTAAGTGTTCCAACTGTATTTTGGCGTTGAATTTTTATGACCTTTTCACAAATTGAATATGCTAATTTTGAATAAACTGATCCACAAAAATAAGCCTTTTCTCTGTAGTCCTGTTGGTACCTCGTTTGGGTGGTGTGGCGGTCCGGGCCAGACTGGGGTATCTGGGTCCTATAACAGATACAGGATTGCACTTGAATAATCGGGAATTTCTGAGGAGTAAACTCGTTTTTGCTTAGAGTTCTAAGTTTACCTTTTTGCACGTGCACACCTGATCCTCTATGCACCACATAGACCAGTGAATCTCAAGTTACAGCCTGGGGGCTGCTTGTAGCCCTCTTGACCTTTACATACGGCCCCCCTGGTTAACAGCAGCACGAGCTGCTGTTTAGTTGCTGAACACTAATATTAAAAAAAAATCTAAATAAACGGGCAATCATTAATCAACCTGTAACTAAATGCCTGCCTATTTATTTAATATTTGTTAGACCTCCTTATAAAATCCCTGACCCATCCAGACCCCCTACCGCCAACCCTGCTGGCATCAGTGCGGCCCACGGTCACACAACAGACCGTACTTTGTGTCCCCTGGGCAAACGTTAATGTCATGAGTACCTTTGACATAGACGGTGCGCGCACTCCACCCCCCTACATCCTTGCCTCCAGGTGTTTGGCAAATTAATTATCAAATTAAATAATTAACTAAGATTATAGAGCGTACTTTACATAATGTATCTGGTCTAAGTGCGCTGATAAAGTGTAAAATGTTACCCAATTCAATGTCCAATTCAATGTAATCCATTTTATCGATCTAGGTAGGTTAATTATGAATTCATCCGCACGATTTAAACTCCTGGCCTTCAGGGTTTGAAACTCTACCGTAGGTGCAGATGTCCACTGAGCTACCTTAGTGGGTACCATGTTAGGTCCTGTAACAGTAAGGTCGGCCTCTTTTCCAGCGGAGGGGTGGGAGCGCGCAGGACCCCCCCCCCCAGCAGCCCGGTGTCTGCCGGCTCGTGTTTGCTCGCCCCAGCCCCCTCCACCCCGGCTACAGGGCCGGCCAGGGTGACAGAACGGTTAATATTTACTGAAGGCAGAGCCGGCTACCTCTGTGAGGGAGGCCGGAGAGAGCAGGCCCGGGACACGGGAGCAGAGATCAATCCTGTCTGCTCATCAAAGCTTAGAAGTCGGATAATGAACGAGGCCTGGCAGGGTGATGCATGGCGGTGTCACCGAGAGGACCTTAACAAGGCCGCAGAGCTGCCAGCGGCCGCCCGTCACCGCGCGCGGAGCACCCTGCGGCCCGCCGGGGCCCGCCCAGGCCCATCCATCACGGGTCACCCTAACGAGACGGCCTCATTAGTAAACATGCCCTGGGCCGGGGCCCCCGCGCGACTCAGCCCTGACCCGGAAATGAAGCCACGCCTTCCCCAGGTGTGCGTCACCGCGAAGGGTGGCAGGTACAGTGACGGCTTCAAGAGACGGACTACTTCACTCACTGCGAGATAACAGCCACGACACTCGCTGCAGCAGTCACACTACTCACTGCAAGAGGGCAGCTACACCACTCACTACATCATACAGTTACACTACTCACTTCAATACTGCAGCTACACACTCACTGCACGATACCAGTCACACTACTCACTGCACGATACCAATTACTACTCACTACAAGACACACACACACCACACCACTCACTGCACCAAACCAGTCACACTACTCACTGCAATACTACAGCTACGCCACTCACTGCACGATACCAGTCAAACTACTCACTGCACGAGACCAATTACTACTCACTGCAAGACACACACATATCACACCACTCACTGCACCAAACCAGTCACACTACTCACTGCAATACTGCAGCTACACCACTCACTGCACGATACCAGTCACACAACTCACTGCACGATACCAATTACTACGCACTACAAGACACACACACCACACCACTCACTGTACCATACCAGTCACACTACTCACTTCAATACTGCAGCTACGCCACTCACTGCACGATACCAGTCACACTACTCACTGCACAATACCAATTACTACGCACTACAAGACACACACACACCACATAACTCACTGCACCATACCAGTTACACTACTCACAGCAAGAGAGCAACTACAGCACTCACTGCACCATACCAGGCACACTACTCACTGCAAATACAGCAGCTACACCACTCACTGCATGATATCAATCATTACTCACTACAAGATACGCAGCCTAACCACTCACTGCACCATACCAATCACTCCACTCACTGCAAGAGAGCAACTACAGCATTCACTGCACAATACCAATCACTACTCACTACAAGACACACGCAGCCACACCACTCACTGCACCATACCAGTCACACTACGCAATGGAATACAGAAGCAGCAACACCACTCACTGCACAATATCAGGCACGCTACTCACTACAAGACAGCAGCTACATTACTCACTGCATGATACCAGTCACACTACTCACTAAAAGACATATTCAGCCCCAACACTCACTGCACGATACCATAGGGCCCGGACCCCCCAGTACGACCCCAGCCCCAATCTCATGCAAGCCCACAAACAACTAACCAGTCCATGGTGTGGGTAAAACGGCCATGTTTAATCTTCCAAAACATACATAAACATGACAATAAACATAATTAAAATTGCACATTCGGGATTCAAATATTTTCAATTTTAATATGTACTATTATGCTAATTTGTTCAAAAGACCAACAGTTATGTAATAACTACTTCCTCCAGCACCAAGGGGCCCTCAGGCTCGCATCTCCCAACTGAGAACTACGCAAGGCGCAACCCAGCTGCGTCCTTGAGCGGTGAGCCCCCAGCCCACGATCCTTGTCCATCATATCCAGGGGCCCACCCCTCTACCACCAGGCTGCCAAGGAGGCTCGTGTGACCTGGCGCCCTTGCCTCGCCAGCCGGTGTCCCCATTCTCCCTGCGGAGAGCTTACAGTCTCTCCCCTCAGTGCTGGCCTCGGGAGTATGTAAGCGGGACTCCCGTTACCCCCCGCTGCAAATCAATGTTCTGTGGCCTCTTTTCCACCAGACGCCCTCATTCCCAACCTCAAACCACTAATTTCAGGGACTGGTGGGTGGGAGATTGATGCGGAAGCCCCGTTCAGGTAGGTGTCCAGCACAGGGAAAAAAAGAGGGCGAGCAGAGGAGCACCTGGGGCTAAATAGCCCCCTTGGCTCCGCCCACCACACCTGAGGCGCCCACTGGAAGTGTGTCATCCAGGTGACCCGGAAGGACTTCATGTCCAGTAGCCAACCGGCTACGGGACAACTATGGGGGTGTGGCGGGGATCCGGGAGGCTGAGCCCTAAGGGCACGCTTGTTTATAACTCGTGCTTTGCATTCTCACTACAAGAGAGCGACTACACCACTCACTGCACAATACCAGTCACACTACTCACTGCAATACAGAAGCAGCAACACCACTCACTGCATGATACTAGGCATGGTACTCACTACAAGACACATGTAGCCACACCACTCACTGCACAATATCAGTCACACTACTCACTGCAATACAGCAACCACAGCACTCACTGCACAATACCAGTCACTCTACTCACTTCAATACAGAAGCAGCAACACCACTCGCTTCATGATACTAGTCACGCTACTCACTACAAGACACACACAGCCACACCACTCACTGCACTATGACAGTCATACTACTCTGTATAAGAGCAACTACATCACTCACTGCATGATACCAGTCACACTACTCTCTACAGGAGAGCAACTACATCACTCAGTGCACAATACCAGTCACACTACTCATTGCAAGATTCCAATGGCGAAACTCACTGGAAAATAGATATCAGTCACAGCACTCACTGCAAGATAGCAGCCACAGCACTCACTGTAAGACAACAACCGTCACACCTATCACTGCACGATACCAGTCACACGGCTCACTGCAAGACAGCAGTAGCCACACCACTCATTGCACCATACCAGTCACACGACGCACTGCAATACAGAAGCAGTAACACCACTCACTGCACAATATCAGGCACGCTACTCACTACAAGACAGAAGCTACATCACTCACTGCATGATACCAGTCACACTACTCAGCAAAAGACACACAGCCCCACCACCATTAACCCATTTAGCAATACCCAAACCGCACCATCCACAAACTTATGGTACTTATGGATCTATATATTTATCACTTTCTTCTAATTTAGCATTTCCAATGCACTATCCTATTCCTCAGCCTATACTTCGCTTAATATATCTTATAGCCCAACCTCCTGATTCATCTCAAACATCTTTCTACTACTCTTTGCAATGCACTACCCTGTCTCTCATCCCATACATCTATCAATATAACCTCTACATCCACTCTCATTTATCCCAAACCCCATGCCACTACTGGGATCCCCAAAATAACCTTTTCTAGACTCTCTCCTACTCTACCCCTCCTTGCATCATCTGACGCCTCTTTTACTATACCGATCCCCTAAAACAAACATTTCTAAACTCTTCCCTCTGACTCCTCCCCTCCAAAACTCCTTTTAGGTCGAGCTGGCGTAAGCAACGCGTAGCGCTGCTGTCTCCACCAAGCTCTATTGTTAGTGACTTGCTTTGGAAGTGGGACAGGAGATGGGCACGCACATTGCAATTTGAGCAAGTGTACGCGCACGTACACCCACACGCTGTGCACATCTCTGTGAAAAATGAATACAATCTTGGTGAACATTATCTGCGCCATCTTGCCCCCTTTTCGAGCCCAGTCGTGCGCGTAAGCGGCAGCTATTTTGAATGCCATGGCCTCCCTGCCCCTCGCTGATAGCCAGCGCGTCTCTCTCTCTCTCTTAACCTCACAAGCATTCCCCCGCACACTGACAACCCCCGCTCTCTCATGTCTTGGGTCATAAACCCCTCTCCAGCGCAGTTTCACCACTGAATCTCATCCTGTTCCCAGCGCGACACCTCCCCTCATTCCTTTCATGGCCTCAAACCCTTTTGATGCAAACCCCCTTTTCCTGTATCCCCGTTTGTCTTCCCTGTTCCCAGGCCGCCACCTGGCTCTGCGGATACTGTTTATTACCCCGTACAGTAGGAAGCTTCCCCTCCCCATCAAAAGACCCCCGAACCGATCAAAGCCCCCACCCCATGAGATCCGATCAACCCCATGCATTCCGTGAATCGGCGGAATGCCCTGCTGTGCAACGACCATCACCTGTTGTGACCAGGGTGGGGAATCCGACTGTAAATGTATGTGGGAACGGGTCTGAAGGGGAGATTCCGAGGATGTTCTTTCTAGTACTAAAGTATTGCGAGAATGTGTTATGTGTAATAAAGGTCGTAAACTCCAGTATAAGAGGCCAGGCCTCAGAGATGTGGTTAGAGCACCTCGTGACGATACTTGCTGTCTGAATTGATGTGTTCTCCTCCGGAGAGAATAAAATCCTCGTTTCCCGCCTTCCAGTCTCCAGCGCCTGCTTCTTCATTGATTAATATTGGTGGGTCATAGAGGCGATACCGCCGGGCAACATAAAGGGGTCTTTGGTTACCGGTTGTCTTTGGAACCCTTTTTAACAATTGGCGTCCCAAACGTGGGGCCCATCAGCGACTCGTGGATCCAGTGGGAGAGGTCCTGACGACAGAGTGAACGACTGCAACGATCGGAAGGTACCCTGTCCGATAGACCCTCGTCTGACAGCCGATCATCCGAACTTCACTGGTTCCGAACAGACCTCTCTCGAGTGATCTACGGTCCTGACTGGGAACCATCAGGAGTGCCACGAGAAGTACGGAGAGAAGAGGACGATCGGGCGCTGGATTCGGAAGACGAGAAACTGTCCATGCGGTCCGGGTAAGGTCGTGTAAACACGACGAATTGCGAAAGTGATAGATAATTGAAAGAAATTGATAATTGTTGTGAAAATACTAGTATTACTCTTTGTTAATTTATTGGAGATTCTCTGTCTACAAACGGAGAAACAACAGGCTCTCCCTTTATAAACAGCGAAGGATAGGTACGCACCCGTCGGACCTATTTTTCTCCCCCACTGAACAATTGCCCCTTCGCCCCATTGATTAACTGTTATAGATTGTTTTCTGGAGATTCTCTGTCTGAAAACAGGGAAGATTAGGTCCCCTCTTTACAGATAGTGAAAGGGTAGGTGACGCGAACCTTTGCGAGCCTACTTATTCTCCCCATTGACCATATTGATTTTTTATTTTTGACCTAACGTTGATTGATTGCTCAGAATTGGTTCATGAGGTATTCACTACGTGCAAACAACGTAGAATAGAAATATTCTGTCTAGTCTTTGCGCGCAGTGATAAGATAGGTAGTGCTGACTATTATCCCATTGCGATCCGTCATGCCTGTCTTCTCCCCACTGGTTAGTAGCCTGTTTAACCCGGACCGCTTATTAGAGATGAACCATCCGGCTCCGCTGGAAGGCACCCCTAATAAGGACATGTTCATGAAGCATGGATTAATTGCTATAGTCTATAGTGAGCTCTGGCATAAATATACGAAAAGGGATCGAGAAAGACAGTGGCCACTGAAAGGATCCTTCGATCTCGACAAAATAGAAACAGTAGAAATAGCCCTTCGTAGGAATGAAACAACACCTATTATGCTCGATAGTCTCGGTATGTGGCGCAAAGAAGCCACACGACGAAGGGAAGGTGACGAATTAAGACAGGATGAAGGGACACGACGGACAACCCTCCAAACGTCTAGTAGGCAAAGGGAAGGGCCAGCGATGGCACAGTCCCGAGGAGTAAACATGAAAAGCGAATGGTGTAAAGGGATGTGCCGACAAGCCAACCCCGGAACACAACGATCTGAAGGTAATCCCCTGACATTACGCACAGGACGGACAGATTTAAAACAAAACCAATGTGCTTTCTGTAAATGTCTTGGACACTGGAAAGCCCAATGCCCGACTCTGCAAAGCATAGGTAAGAATGGAGGGTTGACAGAAAGGACGGACCGACAGAAAGGAAAAAGACGTGAGATAAAAACCAATCAGACTAGTGCAGACAGAATAGACAGGACCACCCCGTTTGACTATGCTCGGTGGCACAGATTTCGTCAGGCCAATTTTAACGACATGTTAGAGTTCTGGGACTGATTGCTCTCTGTTGCTCCCCCACTCTGAAAACCAAACACAATTGCAGATCAGTGTAAACAACCCCCATTAGAGAAAGGACTCAAGGAAGCCAAGCGTCTATTATATAACTTAGGATTTAATTACGGTAAAGAAAACACACAACCAACGGTAAATAGAATAACTAGTAGAACTCTCACTAAAACAAACTTTACTGATAGGAAAAATACAAAACGTGTTATGCTCACTCCGGAAGTCCTCCAATGTAACAGTTCGATGGTCCCGCCCATCCGGAACACCTAGCACGTGTGGGGCGGGGCCTGCCAGCAACCAGGGGCCAAAAAGAGATTGCCGGCGAGGAGGTACCGGAGACTCCACAAAGCAGGCAATGAAATGGTCTTCCCATACTGCCCTTCCAGGGATGGCGTCCCCCGGGCCGCAGGTAGGGAGGGGGCGGCTGCAAATGACCCCCTCCCTCGTATCTTCTGGTCCGGCCATCACGAATTCCTCCATCGAACGGATGCAGGGTGGGCAGGGAGGAAGAGGCGACGCGGACGAGCCTCTTCCACCTCCACAGGTAGGAGGCTTCCCTGCCCTGGTCCGGCGCCGATGTCCTCCAGCCGGGCGACGGCCATATACCTACGCTGCACAGGAAATATAATGTCCGGCTGGTATATTTCCGCAACACAGGACATACAATACCCGCCTGGTATACTTGCATAGCACAGGACATACAATGCCCGACTGGTATACTTTCTCAGAACAGGACATACAATGTCCGACGGGCATATTTGCGGAGCACCGGATGTACAGTGGTCCCCCAAGAGTCGGAATCAGGGGTGTAGGGTGGTCATCATGTGCGCCCCTGATTCCAAGGGACGGCGTAGGATGCGCCGGGAGAGGAAGGCGGCACCGACGAGCCTTTCTCACCTCCCCAGACGAAGGCTCCACTGCTGCACCCTGGCGCCCCGAACCAAAATGTCCAGCTCCAGCAGCATGATGCTCTGTCCTTCGCCATCACGAGAAGTTCCTTCCACTCCTGATGGATACGGCAAAGGTGGCTGCCACAAGGATCTCAAAATGGCGTCTGGGCCCTCGAAAAGGCGGGTCTAGGCCGCTGGAATAACTTTTGTCCAAAGTTGCAACTCGGGCACTTGCCCACCTGGGCGCAAGCCCCCACCATCGACAAACATCCCCTCGACTTTGAAGATTCTACCAAAGTCCCAAGGGCCCTCGACCCCTTCAGGCTTCCGGTGAGGAACAGTTGCATTGATCTCAAATGAAATAACCACGGCACAGCAACAAGATGGCGGTGCTCTCGTGTCTGCATCAGCTTCCGTCTGAACCACCCAGGAACATTATGGGCTAACGAACTTGAGTAAGTTCCGGCTGAACATCAACATGACCCGGTAAGAAAGACTCTACTCCCTCCCTCTCTTGATTGACAGTCCACACCACCAGCCCCTCTGTTAGCACAGCTTTCTTTTGAACTGCCGAAAGGGACTCTGGTCCAACCGCCAATTGTCGGGGATATTTTGCCCCTGATGCTACTTCCGGACTAAACCGACCTCGCCCAAAATGGCGCCGGTATCAATGGAAACTAACGGGTGCCTCGTGGTGTTCCTTAGCTAATGAAACTTGATGTACTAAGATATATATATATATATGTACGAACCATCGCGCACTCGATGTTAAAGGGAGGAGGGTTCACTTGGCGAACATTTAAGAAGGGTTCCGTAAAATGTTGATTTCAATGAACAATCTATTTTCGATATTTGTTGTAACTGATACATAACGTCGCTTATGATGCATACCCACGGTATATATCTAGGAAATGTGATTACGATGAGCTCGACTGTGTTTCCATTTATGAACTGAAATGCCCCTGATTCCCTCGTCACGCAATGAAATAATTTTTGGTTACTTGCAAATAATTAAATTAAGGTTTTTCTTGTGCTACAAAATAACCCCCTACTGTATGTGCTTCCATCGACGACATATCAGGCCAAAATATGAATTGCGCTCTCACATTTCACGTACTGAATAATTCTGCAAATAAAGGTTTTAACAACTATGAATAAGCATCGCATACTTTTGTAAATGTGGGTATCGGTGGGAGGGTTTTTCTGTGCGCAACCGTTCTGCTCCTCTTTTTAAGGTTATCTGAAGAAATGGTTGTTCGGCCCTGGATTAATGATCGACTCAAAGGTGTGATACGTTGCCTCCAAAATATGCGACTAAGCCCAGGAACTAACGTATGAAGAAGGACCTCGACTTCTGAGAATGGGTAAAGTAAAGCGGGGTGATTGATAAATTGTTATAAAGATATGGTGATCGAAGGTACTAAGGTACAGGGTTGAACGACGAACTGATATGCCTTAGAACATCACAGCTTTGGGAATGATTTAGGGATCCCGAAGGCCGGATACATCTACAAACCCGGGTACCTCACGCTAGGCACCTCTGATTCTTTTTTAAACGTTTCCCTACACACGATCCTTAATGCCACCCTCGAACCTTCCCATGAACAACCTATCACATTGCCTGCCCCCAGGACCTTAGGAAACCAGAACCCTAAGGGATTATATCCCGAAGAGATAAGTACGAGTATGTGGTAAGTAAAGGACTTTCGTGCCCATACATTTGATGTGTTCGAATGTTGTCCCCCTACCTTCCCTTTTTCCCCCCTTTTTCCCTCTGCAGATTATGTTAGAATCCCGATCAGAGTATCATAAGGGACCTGGAACCACGTCACGCCCGATGCATGAAGACGGACTAGCGCTGCGAAATGGCGCAACAAGGACGCTTTCACGGCCTTTTTACCTGACCTAACTCTCTTCTGTCCCAAAACTGCATGCCTTCTACCTCCTAACTCAGACCCGAAACGTCTAAAACGTTAGGTAACGCACTAAATAGCCCAAACAATACACGGTCATTCCCCATGCCACACGTGTACTGCTTGGCCTATTGTCTCTCTCTCTCTCTCTCTCTCTCTCTCTCTCTCTCTCTCTCTCGCTCACTCTTCCACCCTCCACGCTTTCCCTCTTCCTAGCAACTGGCACCTAATTGGCGAACCTGGTGCACCTCCTAATTGGCCCCAAATACCACAAGTATTTGCACAAATTTGTCCTAAATAAAATTGTATCGGTACCACGTTACTACCTCTCCTTTTCTACTAAAATATGGATGAAATTTAAATTGGCCGATAGGAAAGGGACAGGTAAGACGACAAAGGTTCTCTAAATTTGACCCACTCTCAGGGACCTATTTGTCAGTGGTTTCTATGATAAAATGTGTCTGTAGTAATGCGACCATCCCCATTGCAAATTGTCCCCGTACCCCAAGCTATAAGAAATGACCGAGACACCCCCATCTACCCAAAATGCCCCCAGTTTGGTATCAGCCACCCTGAACGAGGACTTGAAGAATGCCCCTTGCTCCGATTCGCTGTGTTCCTCATCGTTTTCCATAAGATCCCTCCTTCCCGGAGGATAAGTTTAATAGTTATTGTTTCAAACCACCCCTCCCGAGTTTTTTTGTAGTAACCAGGTTGCGAGGATTTATATAGAAAGTTAGAAGGATGTGTGCAAAGTTGAAAATTAGATTGAAAATCGAAAGAACTTGTTGCAGTAAGCCTGGTTGATAATAAAATGTTTTTTTGGAAATGCAGATTTGTTTAGCCTATGTTCACCCCCCAGAAGGGTGCCTATCAGACTACGGTGACTAGCACGTTACACTTTTTCGTAAAATACAAAGCCCTGAAGACCAGCCTAGCCTTGCAAGACTCGTACTAGGGAAAATAGGTCTCTACCAGAAGAACTGACATCAACTATAATAGACTTATGCAATAAATGAGTACCAGACCTCGTACCTATTACAAATGAACGTAATAACCATCATAGCGCCAAAGAATTAGCCACAAAAGGAAGTTGTAAGGAATCCAGCAAACCCATCATCAATTGCTTATACGCTAGCCGCAAGAATCTCCAATGTAGCGAGTGCTTACCCCAGTTGCTTGGTGTTGGGAGAGAATTAGACTTATGTAATTACCTTCTTCTGCAATATCTCTAAAGACTGTCTTTTCAAAACTCATTTAAGGGTATCACTGTCGGAGGAGAAAGAGACCGGATGTGGGAGCACGCGGCCCGACAGCGGATTGTGGAACATCAGCGACGGAGGCCGAGGCGAGACCACAGCAGTAAGGAGACGCCGGACGGGGCATGGTTTCAGACAAAGCTAAGGAAAGGGCTGACCTGAAGCCCCTGCTATATGATCAACGTGTGCCAAAAGCCCCCGCTCTCTGAACATGGTTACGGACTCGCCTGTCGAAAACTCTCCGCCTCCCCCTGATCTGTTCCCGACTTGGCCTTGCTCCATCCCCTCCTCCTCCGACCTACCATAAGGACTGTTCACACCCGCACCTTTCCATCCGAACTCCCAAGTTCCTTCAAATCCTACTGAGCTACCCAGAGAAGAGTACTCCCTGCGTCAGAAGGGAGGGAGCTCCGACTAAATAGACCACGAACTATGTTAAACCCCAGAACGGTGACCTAGAACTCCACCAAGGGTCGCCCCCGAAGAAAAGATAAACAAAGTCTGTGGTTCTGCCCGCTACCAAACACCCTGAAGATGATGGAAGCAACAGGAAATGCCCATCACAGAGACTCAAGACACGAACAGATCTCACAATTCTGGAACAATCGCATTTTTATTGCAAATCAATGCTCTGCGCTACAAAAGAAAGTGCACCTGTTCCAAAACCGTAACGCATTGCTCCTATGGGGTCTGGCGAAACAAAACAAAAAGTACCCCTGCCCGCAGACCTCCAACGACTCAATCCACATGAACATTTCTGTTGATAGGTAATCCAGATGCTCAACAGTGCTGATAGAAGACGACAAAGGACAACGAGAACTCTGACATTTTTTACTGTATCTCCTTTCTCTCCCAATCGCCATTGGACTGACTATGCACCCGCCGTATACAAAGGACTTACTTATATGATAACTCACCAGTTCTTATTCTATGATCTGTACCCGACGCCCTCACTGTGAAATTCTAGTCTGATATTGCATTATGATGATTTTTCCTGCAACCAACTTAACAATGAACCCGCTTACTAGATGATGAGATTTTTCAATGTGATGTTTATAAAACGATGTATATGCGCAGTTCCTTTGCCTAAGTCCCCTCTCCCTTACTTGTGATTGCTGCATATAGGTGTAGATAGGAAATAGGCCAGCAAGATGTCTTGGAAATGTTAAAGGGAGGACTGTGAAAAATGAATACAATCTTGGTGAACATTATCTGCGCCATCTTGCCCCCTTTTCGAGCCCAGTCGTGCGCGTAAGCGGCAGCTATTTTGAATGCCATGGCCTCCCTGCCCCTCGCTGATAGCCAGCGCGTCTCTCTCTCTCTCTTAACCTCACAAGCATTCCCCCGCACACTGACAACCCCCGCTCTCTCATGTCTTGGGTCATAAACCCCTCTCCAGCGCAGTTTCACCACTGAATCTCATCCTGTTCCCAGCGCGACACCTCCCCTCATTCCTTTCATGGCCTCAAACCCTTTTGATGCAAACCCCCTTTTCCTGTATCCCCGTTTGTCTTCCCTGTTCCCAGGCCGCCACCTGGCTCTGCGGATACTGTTTATTACCCCGTACAGTAGGAAGCTTCCCCTCCCCATCAAAAGACCCCCGAACCGATCAAAGCCCCCACCCCATGAGATCCGATCAACCCCATGCATTCCGTGAATCGGCGGAATGCCCTGCTGTGCAACGACCATCACCTGTTGTGACCAGGGTGGGGAATCCGACTGTAAATGTATGTGGGAACGGGTCTGAAGGGGAGATTCCGAGGATGTTCTTTCTAGTACTAAAGTATTGCGAGAATGTGTTATGTGTAATAAAGGTCGTAAACTCCAGTATAAGAGGCCAGGCCTCAGAGATGTGGTTAGAGCACCTCGTGACGATACTTGCTGTCTGAATTGATGTGTTCTCCTCCGGAGAGAATAAAATCCTCGTTTCCCGCCTTCCAGTCTCCAGCGCCTGCTTCTTCATTGATTAATATTGGTGGGTCATAGAGGCGATACCGCCGGGCAACATAAAGGGGTCTTTGGTTACCGGTTGTCTTTGGAACCCTTTTTAACATCTCCGGTCCCGTTTCCGAGCCGACAGCCTCTCGCAATCGCGCGCACACACACACACACACCTCCTCACTCTAAGCCCCACTCACCTGGCTCTTTTGTTGAGACTCCCCTGGTGATATCTCCACCGCAGCACCTGGCACACGCGGGGCTTCCCTCACTCATGGGAGCCCCGCACTGCATCGGCAGCCTCAGCCGCCACTTCTGCTCCTCCGTATTACGTGTGCAGCCACTGCAGGGCTCTCCCTCAGGGCTGTATGACGTTACAACGCACACTTTTACAACGCCTACCTTTACAACGCATTTTTTACACCACAACATCCATTACAACGCATACCATTACAACGCATGCCATTACAACGAATTCTTTGAAACTACCTTTACAACGCATTCCACTACAATGCATACTCCATTAACAACGCATAACATTACAACGCATAACATTACATTGCATGTAAGGTAAGTATTGGATAGTGTAGGGGTAAAAATTACTATTCTAACTCCAGGGGGTGCAACAGTAGGGTAAGTGTTGGATAGTGTAAGGGTACTATGAGTTGTAATGCTATGCGTTGTAATGGTATGCGTTGTAATGACTGCGTTGTAATGGCATGCGTTGTAGTGTCGTGCGTTGTAGTGTCATGCGTTGTAATGGTTGCGTTGTAAATGCATGCGTTGTAATGGATGTTGCATTGTAAAAGTTTCATTGTAATGGTAGTGCGTTGTAAAAGTTGCGTTGTAAAGGTTGTTTCCCCTCCCTCAGGCATGAGAGCCCCACGTCACCACTGTTGCTCTTTGCCAGGCACTCCGTGGGTGCGGGCTTCCAGCAGAAGAGGAAGTCCCACCCCACGACCGCCTTCACGCTCCCGGACTTCCGGTTTTCGCGCCAGGATATCCTTCACCATCACTCCACTTTATGGTAATCTCTTCGTGTTTGCCGGTTCTGGATTGAACTATTTTTTGACTGTTTTTTCACGCTATGTTTTTTTGTTAACGCTTGTAATAGATAGATGAGTTAGGGGCGTGCTCAGGGTCTTTAGGAAATGCATAATGCACTAGTTTAGTTTCCTTTCCGTGAGTAAAGGCTGATCGCCGTTCCGGCCCTGCAGAGAACTATTGCTGTGTGTGTTTTTTGAGTGACCCATTTTTGCAGTGCCTCATTCCACGTGTTTTGTGACAGATGAACGACTGCGGTGCTCAGTGTATCGGCTCTGGAGCGGGTGTTGAAGCATGGTTGTGGCAGGTAAACTGTACCTTAGCAGTTGTGTTGTTTCGGCGAGGGATGCAATGTCCACACCGGGTCTGTGCTCTGTTTGGGCTTCCCATACTTTGCACTGCGGTGGCCGAGAAGCAGCTTTTCAGGTGACAATTGGGCCTAGTGACTTTAGGCTCGTGTCGTACGCTCGTGTCGTATCTACGAGGTTGGCACTGCGCAGCGCAATCACTCAAGGACACAGGTAGGTGCGCTCACGATTCTTTATTGTGGTATTGCATACAGCTGGTCACACACACGTCCTTCTCCGTGGTCGCCCTGGTCGAATCTGTCCTCTTCCTGTCCCCTGACCGGATGTGGTGTCCGGTGACCTGGTCACCTCCCTCACGACCCACAGGGTCCTAGTGTCTGCTGTCCCTACTGTCCTGTCGCCTTGTCCGTCATCTGTTTGTCAGGTCATGACATCTCGGGGTCAGCTTTCATTAATCACCAACAGGTTTGCTCTTCGTGCTTTAGGACATACACACTGCCAGTGTGGACATAACCATTTTGCGATAGTAACTGCTGAACACTGATGCAGCGGTGTGAGTAAGCTTTTACTCCCTTTCTGCACGGAGCCATGGATGATACTGCGCTGATGATTCGCCTGCCTCATCTACTGGTGGCCCCGGACCTTCAGTTTTTGGTTGGCTTTGTGTGGAGGGGAGGCATCATTTTGGTTCGGGATGTACATGAGGCAGCTGGAGGAAATGAAGCATGGAGGTCATGATTGGCTATAAAACTGGTGTAAAGAAGCTCCTGGTTAGGGAGTGGATATGCTGTCACAGAGCCCCATGCTAATTCTTCGCCACAATACAATGGAACTAACTCGCGGTCAACTTTGTGCAACAAACTACCCCACCATATCTACCACATCCACCACCACATCAACCACCACACCCACCACCACCACCACCACCACCACCACCACAACCACCACCACCACATCCACCACCACTTCCACTGCATCCACCACCACATCCACCGCAACCACCACCACCACATCCACATCCACCACCACATCCACCACCACATCCACCATCACCACCACATCCACCACCACCACCACCACATCGACCACCACACCCTCCACATCTACATGTTTGTGTGGCTTTGTGTGTGTGTGGCTCTATGTGTGTAGGTACAAATGCAATTTTCTTGGATTGTCGTCACAATAAAATACACTGTCACATGTCACATACCAGTCACATGACTCACTATAAGAGAACATCCACACCACTCACTGCAAGATAGCAGCTACACCACTCTGCAGGATAACAGCTAACCGATCACTACAAGATAACAACTACACCACTCACTGCAGCATAACAGCTACACCACTCACTGCAAGATAACAGCTACACCACTCACTGCAAGTTAACAGCCACGCCACTCAAGCACAACCCTGTCCGAGTACAAAGATGTTATCCAGCCCGTGAGGAAAAAGGAAAGGTCCATATAGAGGGAGGAGAAGAAAGTGATTCCTTGCTTGATACCATGCTAGAAAGTCCTCCTGCATATGCCCCAATGTACCCTGCCCTGACACCTCACACCCCGCATGCCCCCCTACCACCACCCGCTCCTGCCCCCACTGCCCCTCCTACTGTTCCCCCTGTCACAACAGCCCTCCAGACCTTTCCCCTGATACCGACCACACACGTTACCTCTGTCCTCGCCGAGGGAATGACAACAAGCCTCCATCTGTCCAACCTTAGCGGCTTTACCCCTACCCGTCCTTTTCTTGCTTCCCCGTGGGCTACAGTTAAGCAAGACTTATGTAAATTATTGAATTCCCCCGATTGGCCTCCTTGTGCTCAGCAGTCAGCTTTTCGTCCCTTCAAGAGAAAGACCTACAAAGGCAACAGTGTGAATGTTGGATGAATAACAAAAATATTTATTCCTTTGAAGAAATATGGTCCACCTTTTCTCAATGGACAATTATGGAACAAACCACCTGGGCTGCATACATGTGTGCTTTTGTCATGCAAAAATTTGAGAATGTGTCTGTGCAGATACCCACCGGATTGATGGACCTTAGGTCTCAAATAAAAAGAGGCGATGTTCAGGGAGAGGGGATGTTTGGTGCTATATCCATTTTAGTGGCTTACCGTGACATGACTGCCTTTTCAAATGCCCCTTTAGAAACAGCTATGCCAATGAGAGAACCGGCCCCTGTCTTTATTAGCGCACTTACCGATGCCCAAAATAATGGCCAAGGGGCTGTTGAGGCACACTGACGCAGGCTTTGGGTTCATGTCCCTTGGAAAAGGTCAGCAGTAATGCAGTTAAAAGGACAGTTACCAGATCCCCGGAAGAATCCGGCTGCCTTTTACAGAGAATTAGGTCAGATTATATCTGCAGGTACTCTCGTTCTTGAGGATATAGATTTACTTTTTGGTACGGTTGTACCCACTGCAATATGGGACAAGATTCGGCATACTGATCATGAAGTGGCAATGGGAGGTAAATGGGCTGACCTAGAGGCTATGGAAGAAACAAGGGTAGGAGGGACTAAACCAGAAGCTGCCATCCTGACTTTGCCCGGTGAAATAATGACGTTTATGAAAACACTTTTACCGGAAACTGTCATTAACAGGGATAAAATAAACGCCTGTAGACAGCGAAAAGATGAAAATGTGGCTGACTTCTTCACCCGTTTTGAGACCGAATACAAGGGGCGTAGTGGTTTGGATCCCCGGACCCCAGGTTCTGGCCCAGTGTTTGTCGATAAATTTGACAGCAACCTACTTCCTGAGATCTCTGCCAGGCTTAAGAAGGTTGAAAGTACATGGTCTGCCCAAACTATGACTGGTATCTTGGCTATGGCACAATATCACGAGAACGAAGATAAAGAAAGTAAGAAGGTTAGGGATCTTAAGACTAAGGCACTTCTACAGCAAGCTTATCCTCCCCGAGGTCCTGATGCCCGCAGGAATTTTAGACCGCAACCCCAACCCCCTCCAAGGGCTCACCAGTCTACCCCCTCCAGCCCTCAAGGTACGGGAGCCCTCCAAACAGATCATTGTGCCTATTGTCAAGGGTATGGCCATTGGATAGATGAGTGTCCCGTATTAGCTGAAAACATAAGAACAGGGAAGACTCGGCCTCGCCCTCCCAGGGAAGCGAGGCAGACTAGGGACCAGAGCCCGCCCCATCCACAAGATAAAGAACGTAGGCCCAGGGATGATGCTCCCGCCCGGCCACGCCCGGCCAACAGGTTTGATGGGTACGAAGCAACACGCACTTATTACAATGATGATTATGACGAAGTTGATGAGACAGGATCCTACCAAGCATGGGACAGCAAGGGTATTACTAGGGTGCAAATGACAGTGTATCAAAGGGGCCCGTATGTCCAAATGTCAGTTGTAGGGAATGATAAGAATTTTCTTTTGGATACTGGGGCCACCAGGTCTTCTATTGTACGTCTGTCAGTCCTGGAGGCACGTCTGTCAGTCCTGGAGGCACCCCTTTCTGGCAATATGAATGTCTCCGTAGGTTTTGCAGGGACGCCCGTGACCAGTCCTGTCTCTGAACCCCTCCCTCTTGATATTGGCCCTGCGCATATTGACGCTGCCTTGGTCCTTACTACAGGTTGCAGTGAGAATTTGCTAGGCTTGGATTTACTGAAAGCCCTGTATGCGACCATATCATGTAGTCCCCAAGGTGTATCCCTAACAATATCTCCAACTGCAGCTTCCTACATGTATCTGTCCGGTCCCCTCCCACCAGAGTTGCAGTCTTTACCTTCCTCCCTCTGGGCATCATCAGACACTGATGTAGGGTGTCTCAACATACCACCTCATGTAGTACGCATCCAGCCAGGTGCACTTCTCCCCCGCCTTTGGCAGTATCGACTGCCCGCAGAAGGAGAAATGACCCTGTTGACAATATCTGAATTGATGGACAAGGGCGTAGTGGAGGAGACACGTGGCAATATCTGTAACAATCTCATTATTCCTGTTCTTAAAAAGACTAATGGAGATGCTCTCTCCCCTAAATGTTAATGTTAATGTTAAAGGGAATTTATTGAGCGCACTGCCACCATGAGTTTCCTGGCGCTGATTGGACACTGAGGCCGTGCAAGAGGGATTTAGCAGGGGTGTGAAAAGAGCAGAGTTTTTAAGGATTTCCTAAATGATAAGATAGAGCACGAGGTCTTAAGTGAGAGTGGAAGAGAATTCCACAGCTTAGGAGCCAGGTGAGTGAAGCTGCGGCCACCTAGTTTGGTGAGTTTAAAACGGGGGATGACCAGAAGCTAAAGGTGGGTAGACCTCAGAGTGCGGGAGGGACAGTAGGGGGTAATCAGGGATTTCAAGAAAGCAGGAGAGGGGCCAGTCAGGGCTTTGAAGACCAGGCAGCAAACCTTGAAGGCTATTCTATCGCTGACTGGTAGCCAGTGTAATTGATGTAATAAAGGTTTGGCCGACTGCCATCTTGGAATTTTGAATGCCAGTCTGGCAGCCTGGTTTTGGACGATCTGTAGCCTAGACAGCAGGGATTTGGGAAGGCCATGTTACAGGGAATTAGAAAAGTCCAAACGGGACATCACCAGTGCTATTAAGACTTGTAACAAGGCTTCGGGAGTCAAGAGGTGGGCGACTTTCCGTATCCTGTGTAGCTGGAACATGCAGGAAGATCTTACGGCGCTTACCTGGGACTTGAGAGTGAGCTCAGAGTCAATAATGACCCGAGACTCTTTACACAGCCAGCAGGAGGAGGTGGTGGACCAAGCTCAGTTGGCCAAAACTGGGGGCCCCAGTGGGAGGCGCTCCTCCCCGGAAGGAGGAGCTCAGTTTTCCCAGGGTTGAGATTTAATTGGTTTTGATTCATCCAATGCTGGATGTGTGTCATGACCGCCTGAAAGTTGTTGACGGCGTCAGGGGAAGTGAGGGGGAAAATGATTTGTAAGTCGTCAGCGTAGTTGAACACTGTGACGTCCCACCTACCCAGGGAGTGAATAAGAGGTTGAAGATACAAATTAAAAAGGAGGGGGGACAAAAAAGATCCCTGGGGGACACCACAGAGCGAAGGAGCGCTGGTGGCGCTGAAAGGGCCCAAGCTGACTGCTTGAGATCTTCCCTCTAGGAACGACTTGACCCAGGACAAGGCAGGCCCACGGACTCCGGCTGACTCGACACGGTGGAGTAAGATGTTGTGATCCACCGTGTCGAATGCCGCCGACAGATCAGGACCAGTGCCTGGGGAAGTCCTCTGTCGGCATTGCCTCTGAGGTTGTCCAACACGGCAAGAATCACAGCCTCGGTGGAATGGGCAGGTCTGAAGCCGGCCTGGTTTATTTCCAGGAAATTGGACTCCTCGATGAATTGCGAGAGGCAAGCAGTGACGTGTGCCTCCAAGATTTTAGACAGGTAAGGCAAGAGGGAGATGGGGCGATAATTGGCGAGGACCGCTGGGTCCGTGCCAGGTTTTTTTTAACAAAGGCACCAGTACGGCCGCCTTAAACGACCTGGGGACTGTGCCGGAGCTAAGGGATGTGTTGAGTAAGTGTAAGATGCAGTGTGGTAAAGTGTGACAGATGTCGCGAAGCACTGAAGCAGGGCAGCAGTCCTTTGGGGGAGCCGGATTTCACTTGCGTAGCCAGCTTGGCTAGGGAGTCGGAGTCAAGTATAGGGAAACAAGTCAGGGTGGAGGTATTGATAGGGGGAGCTGAAACTATAGCTGAGAGAGGGGAATGGGGGATGGAGTTTTTGATTGCCAAGATCTTATCGATAAAGAAGGTGTTTAAGGCATTGCATGACTCTGCGGAGGGGGCCAAGTTCGGGAGTGTCCTGGCGTCCGATGTTAATTCGCCAAGGACCTTAAATATCTCTTTGGATTTGTTAGGAGCTGTTAGTATTCTCTCGGAGACAAAAGCAGACTTAGTTGTAGTGATAGCTTTTTTATATTCTTTACGTGCAAGCACGTACGCCTCCCTGTCGGTACTAAGATAATTACGCCTCCACCTGCGCTCCAATTGGCGCAGCTCAAGGTGTTGTAATTTCAAAGCTGAGTTGAACCATTTGTGGGATTTGCTATGGCGGGAGCAAGGGAACCGGGACAGGGGGGCGAATTGGTCGCTAGCCGTCGTGAGCCAGTGAGCGATATTGGCGCCCAATCCGTTGACGCCTGGAGTGTTGACGCCTGGAGTGTTGCTGGGTAAGGGCTGGGTCTCCGCAAGAAAGGAAAGGAAGGCAGAGGAGTCGAGGGCATTCCATTTCCGAGCGACCCCGCCCTCCAGAGGAGGAAGCCTAACCAGGCCCTTTACAGAGATAGAGGACTCGATCAGCGAGTGGTCTGACCAGACGCAGGGGGATATGATCGGGCAGGAGAGCGATACCCCCTGCGTCCAGATGTGATCCAGAATATGACCCCCGGTGTGAGTAGGGGTGGTGACGTGCTGGGTCAGATTTAGACTGAGAAGTGCCTCAAACAATTCGGTGGCGTGGGGACCGGCATCAGCATGATTAAACCAGTAATTAAAATCGCCAAACATGGCGATGCGGGCAGAAAAAGTCAACAGGGCAGTGAGCTGTTCGCTAAGGGCAATGGGGAACAAGGGCATAGGAGTGGGGGGGGGGGGGGGGGGGGGAGGCGGTATAAGACGATGAGGGTCAAAGCTCCAGCTTCCGTTGCCAGGCTGATGACAAGGTTCTCAACCTCGGGGAGGCATAGCGAGGAAGACGCGATGAAAGTGAGATCTTTGCGTATGATGGCCGCCACACCTCCGCCACGACGGGCTGTGAGCCGGTTGGCATTCAGCATGTAGTAATTAGGTGGCAAGGCAGCCAGGATGTCAGGGAGGGAGAGATCAGACAGCCAGGTCTCAGTGAGCAACAGGACATCGGGGTTCTCAGCTGTCAACAAGAGGAAAATATCAACGTGATGTTGGGGAAGGGAGCGTGTATTAAGATAAAGTATGCGAATACAGGTCTCGGGCGGGGTGGGGACCGACGAGGGTTTCCGAGTGAGTCGGGGAGAGGGCAGATCAGCCGAGATGCCGAGGGACACAAGACGATCCCAAGTTGTGGATAAAAGAGCGCAGGGAGGGTGCTGCAATCCTCTAAGTGTGGCGGAAGTATAGGTGATGGGGGGAGCAGCATCCCAAAGCCCTGGGCCCGTCTGGCCGCGGACGGGCGCAGACGGGCTGGACTTTGGTGCGACTTAGGCGCGCTGACGGCGTGCCCGCTGCGCTCCCTGCGGAGGGGCGCCATTTTATAGGGCTGAGGGCGTGAGGGGCCGAGCGCTAGATCGCTCACCTAGTCACCCTCCTCACCCAAGATGGCGGCCAGCTACGAGTCCCGACAGGGCTTGAATCTCCTGCAGGGGACGAGTAGTAGGGAAAGGAGAGCAGATGCGGCGCTATTAGTGTCCAGCGCGCATCGAGGGGTGTACCTGCACAACAAAAAGATTATTAGCAGCACAGGGAATAAATATTGTTAAAAAGCGCAGAGTACACAAAACGAGTCAGGCGAGTAGCAGAAATCCCGCTATACAGCTCGGGCGAGCCACGAGCGTCCAATCAATTGGAAAACTGATTAAAGCTGGTTTTTAAAGGGCTGAGGGCGTGAGGGGCCGAGCGCTAGACCGCTCACCTAGTCACCCTCCTCACCCAAGATGGCGGCCAGCTACGAGTCCCGGCAGGACTTGAATCTCCTGCAGGGGACGAGTAGTAGGGAAAGGACAGCAGATGCGGCGCTATTAGTGTCCAGCGCGCATCGAGGGGTGTACCTGCACAACAAAAAGATTATTAGCAGCACAGGGAATAAATATTGTTAAAAAGCGCAGAGTACACAAAACGAGTCAGGCGAGTAGCAGAAATCCCGCTATACAGCTCGGGCGAGCCACGAGCGTCCAATCAGATTTGTGATTGACCTGAGAGCCCTTAACAAAATAACAATATCCCAATATCCTGTTGTCCCTGACATCACTGCCCTCTTAACGATGGTTCCCTCTGATGCCACACACTTCTCTGTCATTGACCTAAAGAACGCCTTTTTCAGCAGAATTTCTGGGCAACTGGCCCGTCGATTAACCTCTCTCTAATCACTCCGTAGCACCCCGGCAGACAACTACGTTCAGCTCTTGCCTTTTTGGCTAAAGTGCCCAAGATCAGGAGAACAAGAGCAGGAGGTCGCTCTTTCTCCTTCAATGTGGCCAAGATGTGGAATGCTCTCCCTTTCTACCTAAGATCCAATCCAGACCTGACCTCCTTTCGTAAACAACTGAAAACGTTCCTGTTCAACAAGTAGAGCGTCCCCTCGGCCCTTATATCTCTTCTAAATAGCACTCTCAGTCTCAGCGCTTGGACGCCTCAGGGCAGCTTTGTGCGCTTTATAAAAATCATTTTCATTTCATTTATGTCATTGTCTTACATGGTGGATGTTGATGCAGGAGGCCTACACTGTCAATGGTACTGCCCATCCTGTCCTTAGTACATTCTGTGACAACTTCTGGCGGAACAGATCTGGCAATGCCAAGTCTCCTTTTTGCCTGACCAGCTCTTCCACATTGCTACTACCACCAGATGAACTAGGTAAGATGGTAGTATTCAACTCCACCACTCGACAAACATTTTCCAGGTTCCGCACCAGAAAGATACTGCCTAATGAAAGACACTCTGAATGTCATAAATGTGCAAGGCCATTTCTGCATCCATGGCCTAGGGACTAAGAAAGTTGGCACCAGTATATGTGACATCACTAAAACACTAAATTCCACATCTCCGCCGAAGCTGGTGGCATCCCCCAACACCTATTTTATCTGTGGAACTGCCGACTACACCTGGCTCCTCCGTTACTGCTCTGGTACCTGCTATCTGGCCTTCCTCCTCCCACCAACATATTCCACCCATGGGGGTTACCATCTGTCAATGAAGGGTGCCCTGCGCCGCTCACGTAGGGGCGTCATATCAGCCGAAGATACAGCGGGCCAGGAAGCTGGGGACTTCTTTAAAGGTATGCTTCCATTCTGGGGCCCCATGGCAAACAGTCAAGCTATACGAGGACTGACCAGGGTCCTTGAGGCCACCATCACAGTAACAGCTGGTGCCCTCTCCAACATCACTGCAGAGCTGCAGGCGGACAGCCTCATAACACTCCAGAACAGAATGGTCCTAGACGTCATCCTGGCTGATCGTGGTGGTGTATGTAAATTGATCGGCTCCAGCTGCTGCGTGTATATCCCGGACAACGCACCTACAGTATACGATGCCATCCAACGTCTGCATCGTCTCTCTTCTGAAGTACATCTGGATGAAGGCAACTGGTCCCTCACCGGCTGGATCTGGGGCCTTCTTTCCCAGTGGGGTTGGAGGGTCCTCATCTTCCTTGCATTAGGAGTAGCTGTCCTGGTCTCCTGCTGTTTGTGTTTTCAGTGTCTGCAGTTGCTCTGTACAATGTGTGTGCAGACCATCAAGCCTCCGCCATCAAACATTCACGACACCAATATGATGGTTATGATCCAGCAAGAAACAGATGGCCTTATGAACATTGACATTTCCTAAAGTATTTGCCACTCTATGGCAAAAGGAGGGTCTGAGGAAAAGTATTTTTCGATCGACAATCATTTTAACAGGACTCCATTGGTTTTTGCATTGCCATCTCGTGGCAAACACTTTCACAGGACCCACCTGGTCGTTTTTCCTGATATACGAGGAAAATTCTATCAGCACGACAAAAATCCATTTTTGCAGGCCTGCATTTCTGCCCAGGAACTGTCACCCGCCCAACCCCCTGTTCTCTGCAGTTCATCAGAAAGCCACATGGCCCTCACCCTGAGTGGATGATTCATTTTTCCTCTCCTGCTCCCAGCCTGACAAAACATCCTTGACACCATGATCAGGTTATCTGGACAATGGTCTGACTGCTGAACTTTCATCCAGACAATCGGAGAATGGCTCGTAAAGCCGGGGCTTTAGATCAAGGCAATTGGGCAAAGAAACCTGAGGAAACAAAGCCCCGATCAAAGCAGAACTAACATTTGACTGTGTACCTTGCCTTGACCAGGTCACTAACTGCAAACACCACCTGGATCCGGCAAATCAACAACAAACACTGCCCTGATTGAACAATGGTCTGGTAGCCAGAAGGCTGGAATAAGACATTTATAAAAGGCTTGTTAGCTACAGATTTAAGTAGCAGCCTCCTCTGTCTTGTCTTTGACTAGCTTGGGACTCTGTTCCATAGCCCGGGCTATTGAAATAAATCCGGGTTCCTCCTGCAGACGAAGGCTCCTGTGCCTCCTTTTACTACGTATGAAGGGTATAGAAGATTTGGGCGGTTCCCCCGCTGCCGAGACCCTGTAAGTGGGTTATTCCGATTCTTCAACTCATTACAAGACAACAGCAGCACTAACCACTTCAAGGTAAGACTAACAGTGCTCACTGCAAGACACCAACACCACCACTTACGGGAAGACACATGTAACAGCACCCACTGCAAGATACCAGCCACAGTACACACTGCATGACACAAGCGGTACCACTCATTGCAAGGTACTGGGAACACTACCCACTGCAAGAAACCAATGGCATCTCTCACTGCAGAATACTAGTTCTGTGAGAAACCAGTAACACCACACACTACAACAAGCCTCGGAGTGTAGTACTATTATTCACTGCAAGATAAACAAGAGTGGAGTAAAATAATTCACTGCATGATGCACTAGGCACTGTAATGAGTGGGTCTCCATATTAAACACACCCTGGGCAGCCCCAGGTACCTCTATCCCAGACCTGAAAAGAGGCTAAAGCCCGCCTTCCCCAGGTGAAGGTTATAATCACTCATTCTAGGATACCAGAAACATTAATCTCTGGAAGAAACCAGCGACAATGCTCACTGCAAAACAGCAGCAAAAACAATCACTGCAAGACCAATCACTGCAAGATACCACTACCAACAACATCGCTAACTGCAAGACACCAGAACATAACTCACTGCAAGACACTAGCAACACGGCTCATAGCAAGATACAGGAACACTTCTCACTGCAAGATACCAGAAACACCACTCGCTGCAAGACAGTGGCAGAAACACTCACTGTAAGACTACTGCAACATCAGTCACTAGAAAATACCAGTAACACCACTCGCTGCAAGATACTAGCCACATCACTTAATGCAATATGTCAACCACACCACTCGGTGTAAGATGCCCGCAACTTCACTCAGTGTAGGATACCTGAAACCCACTTATTTCAAAAGGCCAGTTATAAAACTAATATCAGTAAAAGACCCATTGTTCGATACCATTGACACCACTCACTACTAAATAACAGCAACAGTTCACTGCAAAATACTAGCAACATCTCTCAGTGTAAGATACTTGTAACACTACGCAGAACTACTTCTCCAGAGTTGAGTAATGCCACTCACTGCATCTTGTATCAGGCACTAGAACGACAAGACCTCATGCTTCTGGGGCTTGTAGTAGTGTGGATTCCTCAAGGTGACTCAAACTGACCCTGAAACGAAGTAAATGTGAGTTAATAAACCTCACAGCAATATTGTAGTTGAATCATTCACTGTAAGATACCTGCAACACAAATCTGTGCCAGATAGTAGTAAGATGCTCACTGCAAGATGCCAGTAACATGCTCCCTGAATATACCAGTAACTCCTCCCTGCCAGATGCTGGCAAGCAGCTTCACTGCAAGATACCAGCACCACTAATCTCTGATAGATGCCAGTTACACCAATCACTGCTATATACATCTGATGTGGGTTACCATCAAGAGCTGCAAGACAGGAGCAAGACTGCTCACTGCAAGAGACCTCAAACACAACTTACTGCCGGATGCCAGTAAAAGACCCACTGTTCGATGCCAGGGACACCACTCTCTGCTAAATACCAGCAACACAGCTCACTGCAAGATACCAGTAACATGCTCCCCATAAATACCACTGACACTGCTCGCTGCTAGATGCCTGCAAGCCACATTATTGGAGAATAACGCACATACCAGTAACAGGTATTTTTTTTATGAGTGCTGTTACTGGTACCTTACACTAAGTGCAGTTCCTAGTATCTTACAGTGATCTGTGCTGCTGTTTTTTACTGGTATCTGGTGGCTGATATGTATTTTGCATTTTGGCCTGCACTTGTAATGAGCACTAAGAAGGTCTCCTTTCATTAGGTAAAAACTGAAGGCTTTGTGAGCTTAGGCCAGTGCTTAATTTGAGCCAGTGGTTTCTGGTGCTCAGAACCAGTATATAACCATAAACAACAGCGCTTTTCATGAGCACTAGTTAAGGACACATTCATTTATGGTAGGCACGGGGAGATAAAGATTGAGCTGATGCCGAAGGTCGAACGTGGTTCCCCAGCTCCGAGGTTGGCAGCTCTGGCCTTTATGCCACACCCTCTCCCACCTTTCATGGTTAGTAGTTAGTTCTGTTTTAGGCAGGCTAAAAGGAAAATGGGCTGGTGCAAGCTGCCTCCTGACGACAGTCACAGCATTTTTTTGTTTTTTTTACTTTACACATTAACCATTGTCGCAAACCATAGATTTGCAGTGCACTAAAGGAGCATAATGAGCCACAAATGGATTTAAGATCTGCAATGTTTACATTGCAACTCTTAGAGCTACATAAGGAAAAGAGGGTGTAAAAAGAGCACCGCCCATTGTTGTGAGCTTCAAAGACATGTATCAATAGTTTGCAGCATTTCTGCAGTTGCAAACCATTGATGGGATATCTGTACTCGAAAAGGAGCAATATCCATTGACAAAGTGTAAGCTATAAAGGAGGGAAAGCTGCATTATGTTAATGTAGGCTGTACATACTGGTGAAGCAGATTACAGTGACCTCTGCAGCTCTCCCCTCCTCACCCCCATCCCCCTTCAGATTATGCTACTTGATTTTTTTTTGTGTACTGTAGCTGCTGGCCCTTCAAGGAACATGGTTGCAGTGTTGGCATTGTGCGAATGCAGTGATGGAGGTTGGTTGTCCGCTGCAGCCGTCCCTCAGGACGTTTGTAGGTATTTGGAAGCGTTCTCAGAAGAAGTGCTTGTTTTTGGTCGAAGCCGACCAGACAGTGCAGCTGTTTGGTTTGCTAAAGACACCTTGGGGGCATTCGGAAAGCTTCCCCACGAATGCATTCGGCCCATTGCTCAACATTGGCATTGTGGTCAGCAAGTCACATTTGCTTGCTTTCTATTTGATGCCTTTATTTATTTTAGGCTTGAGTCAGCCCATCCCGTAAAGCATAGCCTGTTTATCAGTAACAGGGCTCGCTTTTGGTAAACAGGTCTTAAATTTTGTTCTTATCTCATCACATTTGCTGTGCGTTCATAGACTGAGGTCAAATGGCAGGCTCTGCCTTCCGAGGGAAACTGGTGATTACTTTTTTTTCTCCAACTTCAAAGTGAGAGGATTTTTGCAACAATCCTGCTGGGAACCCTACCAATTTTCAACCAATATCTCGCCTCCCGCGAAAATAATTGAAAAGTCAATGAACTTGCAACTCAGTGCCTTCCTACGTGAAAATCAAGTATTAGAGCTGCCCCTAACGACGGCGCAGGCTCTAGTGGTATCACTTCCGAAGCCAGGCAGGGAACCTACAGATATGTCAGGATATCGCCCACTATCTTTATTAACGATAGAATATAAAATACTTAGTAAAGTACTGGCGAATAGACTTCCCCCAACTCTAAATAATCTAGTTCACACAGACCAAAATGGCTTTCTCCAAACCCATAGTACCTCCTTGAATATTAGGCGACTCCATCATATAATGCGCAGGAGGGCTATGAAAGTGCTGGATGTATAGCATTGGAGCTAAAACAAGCATTTGATACGCTGCAATGGGATTATATGTTCAAGGCCCTGGGTAAATTTGGTTTACCCGTCGAATACCTTAAATGGATACAGCTTCTTTATGAGGCTCCTACTGCTAGGGCCCGTACAGGGGGTCATATCTCGGCTGAGTATGCGATTCACAGGGGCACCAGACGAGGATGTCCGTTGTCGCTTTTTTTTTTCATTTTAGCGCTAGAATCATTAGCACTTAAGTTACGCACAGATACATGCCAGCTTGGAATACAGATTGGTGCCACACAACACTTATTCTCTCCATATGCAGATGACATTATGTTGTATATACAGGTCCTACGAGGTACTCTAGGCCTTATCCCTGATATATTTCAGAGATTTGAACAGATATTGGTCTTATCTATTAATGCTAAGAAGTCAAATGCTTTCTTCTTCAAATACATAACACACCCTCTGGAAATCAGATTTGGACATTATACGATGCCAGTAGCCCACCACACGTTCAGGTACTTGGTTATACATGTATATAGAACACATGCAGAAATGTTAGAGGGCAACCTTCATAGAGCAATCAGATCAATATGCTTGAGCATTGCATTGTGGATCACATTACCGCTCTTAGTGATAGGGCGGGCTGCTATATCCAAAATGATAGTCCTTCCGCGCGTATTGTATTATTTTGCCAATTTGCCGATTGTGGTACCACATACCACATTTAAAATTTTAAACACAATGCTCATAGACCTTATATGGAGGACGGGTAGACGAAGAATAAGTCTTAAAAAATTACAATTAGGGACTGATAAAAGAGGTTTAGGAGTCCCGGTTCTAAAAGCATATTACTATGCAAGCCAACTACAGTGGCTTTCTTACTGGGCCGCTGGCCGTAATCTACATGAAATAGGCTACACTATAGAAGACATTGGTCAGGGCATCCTCCACACGTTATTATTACCTAATACAAAAACTCCCCGAAATCTACCTTCCCTTCTCCATACAGGGATACAATGCTGGAAGGCAACACTACAATACGCTGCCCTACATCCTCCATATGCCGGAAATACTCCACTACTAGAAATACCATTGCGTACCGGAAGAATAACAAAATGTAAAATTGCGGCTTGGCTTGACGAGAGGATTAGCACAATAGGTGATTTATTCAACAATGGAATACTTATGGACCATAATAACTTTGTAAGAGAAACGGGGGCACCAGACCATTTATACCTTCTACATGCTGCGCTGCTTTTTTATGTCAAAACGCACTGAGCACCCCAGTGCCAAGAACCCCCCTCGCATGAACTAGCTAAGGCATTGTATTACATGGGTAGAGGAAGGCAACTCATCAAGTGGCTATACGTAGGTATACGTGCACATGCAGCGGTAGAACTCACTATCTTAAGAAACACATGGGCGAAAGACACAGGGCGGGCTATAACGAACAAAGAGTGGACAAGACTACTAGAATACCCTAAGAAAGTGTCCAGGAATGCAAAATTTAAATTTATACAGACTACGATATTTCATAGAACTTATCTTACCCCTAACCGACTGAACCGGATGTTCCCACAGACGCAACACCGTTGCCCCAGATGTCAGGCGGAAGAGGCGGATCTGCTCCATATGGTATGGGCATGCCCCCGAATACGGGAATACTATCAATCAGTCAGGCAACATACACTGACAGCCACACAAAGAGAAGTAGGGAACACAGCAGAGCAATGTATTCTAGGAATATATAACATGATATACAGCAGCCACAGTGAGGTAACATGTTGGGGCAACGCAGAAAGCGCAGCAATACGAAGGGAAGAAGCCAGAGGTTTACGAAAAATCCCAATAGCTATGGAATGGGATAATATGTTACTGGCCTTTAAAAATATAGATGTGGAACATAATGGTATTAACCCTACCTCACAATCGCAATAAATGGAATAGATTGTTGTATTTAGTGCATATAAGATCACATTTGACTGTGTACTGGGATGTCAGGTAATGCTATTTTTAACACTATTTTTTCCATAACAGGTTGCCAGCTCTGTGACGTGAGGAAGCAATAGAACAAAATGCTAAAACCAGGATGGAGGGATGGGGGCAGGGATAAGGGGGGGTTAAGTAGACTACAGCCTTTGATACATAAAATGTAGTTGTTGCTTTGCTGGTCCAAACACTGAACGTAATGATGTAAATGTTATCTGCTATAATAGTTGGACTGATTACTTTTAGAAATTGCAATTTATGTACTCAAGTGCAGTAATTGTTTAATGAAAAATTTATAAAAATGTGTTTAAAAAAAAAATCATGTGTTAGACCCAATACAATACGGTTTCAGAGAAGGTCATAGCATGGAGTCTGCACTCAGTAAATCCACGGAAGTGATTAGGGAAGCTCTGGAAAAAGGAGGTAAGGCCACCTTGGTTCTGCTCGACCTGTCGGCGGCCTTTGATATGGTCCATCATGGTCAATTGATGGACAGTCTGTTGGCATGCGGGGTCGAAGGTAAAGCGTGGAAGTTCCTAAAATCGTTTTTATCTGGGCAATCTCAAATAGTGGCACTGGATGAATTTCATTCTAAACCTTTCTCCCTGCCTTGTGGAGTGCCACCGGGGTCTTCGCTAAGCCCCTTACTTTTTAATGTATACGTCTCATCCCTTGCCTCACTAATCAGTTCTTTCGGTTTTAACCTGACTTCCTACGCTGGGGACACACAAAACGTCTGGTCAGGGAATTAAATTAGATGATTAGTTTCACAACTGTAAGGAAGCTGTTGGGAGGTGGATGTCACAAAACTGCATAAAATTAAATTGGGCAAGACAGAAGACATCCTTTTCGGGAATTATACCAACTTTTGGACCGCCAACTTGTGGCCAATAACAATGTCAAGAAAAGTAAAAAACGTAGGTATTATGGTTGATGACAAGCTTAATTTTGGCGATCATATTAATGCAGTGTCATCCGCCATCTTCTATGTGCTTAGAATGATCAAGAAATTTCTCCCCTCTCTACCGGCTGACTGCCCGCGGACAGTGGTCACGGCGCTTATCCTGTCTAGGCTCGATTAAAGTAATGGCCTCTATCTGAGCCTACAGGAACGCTTCATGAACAAACTCCAACTGCTGCAAAATGTGGCAGCAAGGCTGCTTTCGGGCACACCTAAATTTGAGTCCATCTCCAAGGAGATCAAAAAACTTCACTGGCTGCCTGTCAGGAAACGGGTGCGCTTTAAAGCCCTTCGTACAGTTTTCAAGACTCTCCAAGGCACAGGTCCAGATTATCTGAAACAGCATATACAATGGTACCGGCCTAAAAGAACCCTGCGTTCCATGGAAGCCAAGCTGGTGATAGTACCACTTACAAAAAAAGCTTCTTGGGGTGGATGAAACTTTATTGTGCGCAATACAAAAGCCTGGAATGACCTTCCTTTTTTCCTGAGAAACACCACAGATATCCTGACATTTAGGAAGGGACTAAAGACCTGGCATTTTAACCTGTAATTACGGTTTACCGTCCTATACTCGGGGGATGATAACTAGCTCCAGGACACCTCTGGGTAACCATTGCGCTTTATAAGTTCCTATAACATAACCCATGTGATACAAAAGGCTGCAAGAGGTTATTTTTTTAACACACAACAAAATGTAAATGTCTGTAAATGAACTGTTCAGATATTTCAGAATATATCAGAATTTGGAAAGCACAAATTAAGCACTTTTTGGGTGGAATTCTTAAGTTTGCAGGAATCAAATATTTTAATATGATCAAAACAAATCAATACACTTTGGGATGCCACTTCCACACATTATTGTTTGTGGTCAATATAGTTTTATCAGTAAAACTGTATGTATATGCAAATGTAATTGCCATTTCAATTAAAAAGGTCTTGCCACTAATGGCAATGCACTACCACACAGTGCATTTTCCACTTTACGCTACTCCACTCTACACCACTGCGCTCTACTCTTTTTGTTTTTTGACGGCGTTTTATATAGCGCATACTAGATCTGGTATAGGGTATCAGAGCGCTTTACATAGCACCAGTTGCTTTACATGAGGACACATTCATTTTTGTTAGGCACAGGGAGATTATGTGTTTTGCCCAAAATCACAGGATGTTCAGCGTCCTTGCCGAGGCTTGAACCCTGTTCCCCATATTCGAGGTTGACCACCCTAGCCATTAGGCTAACTTCTCTGCACCACTTCCCTCTATGCCACTCTCCTCTGCATACCTTCACTCTACTCCTTCCTACTCTACAATGCACCACTCTACTTTATGCTAATGCACTCTACTCTATTGCAATCAACACCAGTCAAGTATTGGCCACTCCACTTCACTCTATGCCACTCCATTCTATGCCAGTCCACCGTACAACACTTCACGACACACTAGGAGAACCTACTCCCCTCTCAGGTATAGAACTCCTTGCCACTCCACGCCACTCTATGTCACTCATCTCTACAACACTATATCACTCTACTCTATGAGACTCTTCGCCACTTTACTCACACCACGCCACTCCTCAATACTCCACACCATGTCCCTCCGCTTTATGACACAACACTCTCCTCCACTCAATGACTCACTACTCCACTCTACGACCCTCCACCACACTGTGACACCCCAAGACTCTGTCACTTTAGGACACTCTCCGACAGCCTACTCTAAGACACTCCACAACACTCTATGCCACTCTAATCTACCACTCTATGCCACTTTACTCCATTCTTTGCCACTTCACTCTACGGCTCTCCACTCTACAACACTTTACTCCACTCTACAACTATTTACTCCATTCTGTACTATACCACTCTACTCCACTCTACCCCATGCCACTGTAAGCCACTCCACTCTACTCCATTCTATGCCACTTCAATCTACAACACTCTACGTCACAACACTTTACTCCACTCTATGCTACGCCACTTTACGCCCCTCCACAACACTCTACTCTATGCCACAACATTCTCTGCCCCTCTACTCCAGGCTATATGCCCATCTACAGCGCTCCACCCTACACCACAACTCTCCACCCCACTCTAATCCACAACATTCTATGACCCTCTGTGCCATTCCAAGACTCAGCATGCCATTCCACTCTATGCCACGCTACCCACTCTACACCATTCCACTCGCAACTCTCTACGCCACAAACATTAAGCCATGTGTACAACATGGCTAAAACACATTTTAAAGCCAATAGCGCTTGCATAGGTGAGATCTATTGACTTTGCCATTGCGTGTTTTCTTGTGAATCATTCTCAATTGCTGTTTTTTGCTTTGAAGGATTAGTACAAAAAAGTAGAGGGGTGCAACGCATCAATAGAAAATCATTGGTCTGATGTTCTCACTTAAGGGTGGACTTTCATTTTACAGCCTAAAATTCCTTAGTCACTGAAACTGTAAAAACACACTGTGAAATGTAGCAGCAGGAGATCACATGACCACTTTAATCACATTGCTCGTTGCATTCATCATGCAACTTTAAAGCCTAGATCAAAAATTTAACTATTTCTCTAAATAAGAAAAGAAACAAGTTGCAAAGGAGCATTTGTTTACACGTCAGAAGTTGGGTGCAGTGAAGAGAAATGTATAGCTTGAAAACCAGTATCACACAACTTGCATACTTTCTAGGTGTGATATTGTTACAGGGAAATATATGTTTCGGTATATGCATATACTACACATTTAAAAGTCCAACAATGAATTAATGTCGTCATTCTTTTTTCAAATGTTTATTGAGTGTTAGCAAGCATTACATTTAAAAAATCGTACGTACTGAAATCCTCTCTTTCACAAAGGCACCTTAATTAAATACTACTGAAATAATGGCTTTTTCTGATTCATGTCCTGTTTGTATGTTCCTCTTTTAACCCATGTGGCTTGAGGCTAGTTGGGGAATCCATCTCTTTATAAAAAGACAGTTTCCACTGCGGTCAGACTTACATTGCCCCGACCAGCAGTGATTAATTTGTGCCAGTGTTTTACGGTGTTCAGCACCGGCACCTATTTCGTAACACTGGCACATATTTAATGCAGTCCATCACATGGTGGCATGTCAGTCTATATCTTTAAAAAATGTAGATGAGCAAAGTGTTTATCAATTAAATATACAACTAAAAGTAATGATAGTAGGATGCTTAGGCCATTCTTAAAGCTTAGGATTACCAACTAAAGTTCAAACTGCAAGATTTGCAGGACTGTAATGGCAAGTAGGTGTCGATGGTCCTGGTATCTGGCAGCACTGGCTAGAATCTGAAGTGGGACAAGCAGCTGCGCCTTCCTGAGAAACATCTTGGGCCCTGACACTTATTATTTTACTAATTAAGCACTGCCGAGCAGCACATCATAAATAGGCATTGGGGTTGTCAGTTTAAACCAAAAAGGATAACATTTTAATCCACCAAATGAAAATAATTTTAGGTCTTGGTGCGTGGGCTATAGGTTTAGTAATAGGTTTTAGGTGTCAGAGATGAGTGGAAGACAGTGTAGAAAACATTTATATAAATATTTATACAAAAGTATATGAATGAATACATAATTTATTGTTTCAATTACTGAAAATTGGTACAATTTCTTAGTCCCAACATGCCACCATATATCTTTACTTATTAGAAACATATTAAAACGTGTTCTGTTTTAGTATCAAGTGGGTGCCACTGAGTTCCTGGGAGCATTCAGTTCTGTCACTTAATGTCTGTGCTCTCAGCGGGCCCTTGATTTTCGCTTAACTCAATGGAGTTAGAAGAGCTCAGTCTGTTGAGGTGTTATTCTCAGGGCTTCTTTGCATGTTAAAATCTTGTGCTTTAGACCATGGGTTTCAATCAATGTCTGTATTTCACTCCCCTGCTTAGCTGAAGCAATGATCACTAAGAAGAGCTCCTTCCAAGTGCTGAAGGTGAGATTTGTGAACAGGTTTAACCCCTTTAGTGCTGCCGTCGGCCAACGGTCGTCGCAAGCACTACCTTGCCAGTGCTGCGCACGTCCATTGGCCGACGCGGCCGCACGCGTTTCTTCGAACGTTCAGCACTGGCGCAGAACGTTTGAAGCAACAAGCGGGTTAATAGAGGCCTCTAATTTGGAAAGTGCTACTTGAAATTTCTAAGTGGGAGATTATGGGCCGGATGTATGAAAGCATTTTGCACTCCAAAAGCTTATGGTGCAAAATAATTGCAGGCATTGCAAGTTCAAAACCCATATTTGCAATGAATTAAAGGAGCATTAAGAACCAAAACTGGATTTAGGACCTGCAATATTGATATTGCAACACTTTGCATCGTGTTGTTATATATTCTGGGCAGCAGCAGAGCACGTGCATCATGGATTCTCTCCTGTACTCGCAGAACCTGCAAGTGGTTGTTTTGGGTGCCGTGTTCCCGCTGGCTCTGGGCTCACTTATTGGGAGTACCATGAGCTGTGCTGGAACAAGAAATGTTCTGCACTCCCTGCTCATAGCCATTTTGAAGTATTATTGCATTTTCATTCCATCGTATGACTTTGTCAATGAAGGTGCACACATGGCTTGCTTTATTTTATCCAAGTGCGCCTTTCGCAGAAAAGCCGTTGGTTTTTTAGGTCACGCCTATGCAGCGCATGCACTGTTTCTTCGAGAGATCTATTATTCAGGTATGGACTTGAAGCTCCACCCATTTTCTGCCCATCTTTTCAATTGGCTCCTGTTACTTTCCTTTCTAAATGGTTGCTTTTGATTTGTGAATAGGCTTAGTAGTCCTTCTTTAGAACCGCCTTTTCTCCTTTTGTAACCTCCCATGAGGACTGGCCCTCTTAAGTGTGTTGTTACTCTGTATGTTTTATTTACAGTCTGTGAGCACTATTTTCTTAAATGATTTTCTCCAGTTGCATGCACGACATGCTTTCCTGCAAGGGCGCTTTTTCTTTTTGGAATCGCGGAACACTTTACCAATAGCGGCCGCACTCAGTGCAACCTGTACCTTTTCATCAACATTTTTTTGGGGCAGTGCAGCATGCTTTAACAATAGCAGCCATGCACCTTTCTTCTAGTCAGAGTAGCAGGCAATGCCGGCTGCACGCCTTTATTTACAAATGTGCCCCACCCTAAAGTAATACGGCAGACAAACAACTCTTTATTTTTGTTTATTTTAGCAAGCATTAGATTTTAACACATCCCCTGTAGTGCAGCCCTTAAAAAACAGACTGATTTGCACTAAATATCCATTTCGAAAGGCAGGAGAAAAATAGGCACAATTTGCAATATGCATCAGAGACGTTACTAGAGTTTAACTTGTCACATATTGTGCTCCTTCTTTGTCTTTTTGTATTCTGTTAGTCACAACTTCGGCTCCTCCATTCTTTTTTTTCTTAATTCTTTTTATTATTTCGTAAACATAAATGTAAAAAGCAACATCTGACACTGACATTGCATAACACTTGACCCTCAGTAGTAAATGGACTTTGGACCTTTTACAGACAATTGCGGTATTCTGAGCTAGCATCCAAGATCTGTTTTCTCACGATGGCCCGCGTATTTTTTTTATGTTCATGGGCGTCCTTTACTTATGTATGTCATGCAAGCTGCCTGCATGCACCAATCCATCCTCGCTTTTCATTGTGATATTTTGTGTGTGTCCTTGTTCCCCAATTTGCAAGCAATGTCTGTTCTTGCTGTGATAAGGGCTATGTTACACAATAGTAATATATGTTTGGGTAGTGTTTGGTTTGCCCCCCCCCCCCATAACACCAGGGTGCCAACTACTGCATTCTTGTGATTAAAAAGAATGTCAAACATGTTACACATTGCAGTGATGAAAATGAATGAATGCAAAATTGGGTACCTACAAGTACTAAAATGCCATGGACAACGTTAAAAGAGGCCACACCAGCTTAACCTCTCCGGGCGCAAATTCTTTATAAACATACAGCCCTCCATAGGCTGGTATAGTGCTTTCAAAAACAACAACAAAAACATTTGCAGTGCAATAGATCTCGCATAACTAAGCTATTGGCATTGCATTATTATTTGCAACGCCAATAGATCAAACTTTCTCTAATGCGAGACCTGTTGCAATGCAAATGCTTGTTTTAATGGCATTTAGCCCTGAAGGTTAAACTGAGGTACACAATATTGCTTCTAGGTTCAAGTTGAGGTCTTTAATTGCAGCAGTTAAGAACAAAGAAAATGTGTTGTCTTTAAAAAAACAAGCATTAGAAATGCAATAGGTCTCGCAGCATTAGAGTTAGTGCTTTTAGAATTGTTAATGGTTTTTTTTGTAAATCTTTAGCATGAGGGTGAGGGTGAGTGAGGGTGAGTGTGAGTGAGTGTGAGTGTGGGTGAGTGGGGTTGAGTGTGAGTGGGGGTGAGTGTGGGTGAGGGTGAGGGATTGAGGGTGAGGGGTTGAGGGCGAGTGAGGGTGAGGGGTTGAGGGTGAGTGAGGGTGAGGGGTTGAGGGTGAATGAGGGTGAGTGGGGGTGAGTGAGGGTGAGGGGTTGAAGGTGAGTGAGGGTGAAGGTGAGTGTGGGTGAGTGTGGGTGAGTGAGGGTGAGTGAGGGTGAGTGAGGGTGAGTGAGGGTGAGTGTGGGTGAGTGTGGGTGAGTGTGGGTGAGTGTGGGTGAGTGTGGGTGAGTGTGGGTGAGTGTGGGTGAGTGTGGGTGAATGAGGGTGAGTGGGGGTGAGTGAGGGTGAGGGGTTGAAGGTGAGTGAGGGTGAAGGTGAGTGTGGGTGAGTGTGGGTGAGGGATTGAGGGTGAGGGGTTGAGGGTGGAATTTCTTAACCATACATTTAAATAACAACGATTCTGATATACAATTAGACAGAACCTTACCACTTTACACTGCAATCAGGGACCTAGACAGTAAAACAGATAATCAGCAATTCGAAGTGCGTTTCTTCTAGATTTACAAAAAACGCCCGTCTTTTTTAGAAGCTAACAAATATATAAGTCACAAATTATCTCTAAGTGACTAAATATTTTAAGTGACTGTTAAACTGGGTTCTGCTTAACTATTTTCTGGTGGTCAAAATTCGCCTCATAATGCCGTGACAGTGATGTAATCATAGTGACTCACTGAGTAAAAGGTTCAAAACCTCGCTCAGAACGTGAAGTAGAAATAAGTTCACGGATCTATGTGGCTCAAACATGCAAACAGTACATCTGTTTGTCGCCGCAAAGATGGTGCAGGCCAGGCAGGCCAGGAGGTAAGGAAAACAAGACGGAGGGCATTGCTGTGGGGAGGGGGGGGGGAGGAGAAGTGCGACACGGCCGCAGCAGGGGGCGGAGCGGGGAGAGAAATGTAATTGACACGGCCGGCCGGTCGTGAAACTGAAAGCATGGCCGGCCGGCCGTGAAAGCCTTTTTTTAAATAACAACGATTCTGATATACAATTAGACAGAACCTTACCACTTTACACTGCAATCAGGGACCTAGACAGTAAAACAGATAATCAGCAATTCGAAGTGCGTTTCTTCTAGATTTACAAAAAACGCCCGTCTTTTTTAGAAGCTAACAAATATATAAGTCACAAATTATCTCTAAGTGACTAAATATTTTAAGTGACTGTTAAACTGGGTTCTGCTTAACTATTTTCTGGTGGTCAAAATTCGCCTCATAATGCCGTGACAGTGATGTAATCATAGTGACTCACTGAGTAAAAGGTTCAAAACCTCGCTCAGAACGTGAAGTAGAAATAAGTTCACGGATCTATGTGGCTCAAACATGCAAACAGTACATCTGTTTGTCGCCGCAAAGATGGTGCAGGCCAGGCAGGCCAGGAGGTAAGGAAAACAAGACGGAGGGCATTGCTGTGGGGAGGGGGGGGGGAGGAGAAGTGCGACACGGCCGCAGCAGGGGGCGGAGCGGGGAGAGAAATGTAATTGACACGGCCGGCCGGTCGTGAAACTGAAAGCATGGCCGGCCGGCCGTGAAAGCCTTTTTTTAAATAACAACGATTCTGATATACAATTAGACAGAACCTTACCACTTTACACTGCAATCAGGGACCTAGACAGTAAAACAGATAATCAGCAATTCGAAGTGCGTTTCTTCTAGATTTACAAAAAACGCCCGTCTTTTTTAGAAGCTAACAAATATATAAGTCACAAATTATCTCTAAGTGACTAAATATTTTAAGTGACTGTTAAACTGGGTTCTGCTTAACTATTTTCTGGTGGTCAAAATTCGCCTCATAATGCCGTGACAGTGATGTAATCATAGTGACTCACTGAGTAAAAGGTTCAAAACCTCGCTCAGAACGTGAAGTAGAAAAAAGAAATATAAATCACAGTGCGACTATACACATACCAAATAGATCGACGGGCAGGGGGGTGGGAGGGGATGGAGACGGCGCACGTAAGTGAGGGCGCAGAAGATGGCTGAAGCAGGGGGCTGGGTGAAACAACCGAGCAGGGAGATGGACATTAGAAATTGTGGTTTGTTGTCGTCCGGTAGCGGCAGGCAGGCAGGGGAGGAGTGGGAGAGGGGGGGAGGAGGGGGGGAGGAGAGGAGGGGAGAGGAGGAGCAAGGCGGGAGGAGAGGAGGAGGGGGGGAGGAGAGGAGGAGAGGGGAGACGGGGGCGGAGAGGGAGAGGTGAGTAAAAAAAAAAAAAAAAAAGAAGCCGGAGGGAAGAGAGGGGAGGGGGGAGGGAGGAGGAGAGGAGGGATAGGAGGGGGAGGAGAGCGAAAGGATCGGAGACACGGCGGGCAGGGGAGGGGGCGGAGAGGGGAGAGGAGAAATGCGACACGGAGGGAAGGGGAGGGGGCGGAGCGGGGAGGGGGCGGAGAGGGGAGAGAGAGAGTAGGCAAGGGTAAACAAACACGGACGTGCACGCGCCCATGACTTTTAAGGTCAATGCGCATGCGCATAAGCTTAATGCGCATGCGCATTGACCTTAAAAGTCACGGGCACTGCAAGGAATCGCCACGATTCCTTGCAGTTAGATAAAGAGTGGATGAGCCCCTATAGTCTCGCTTGCTCGATGCGCATGCGCATCGACAGGCGAGACCTAAAAACTCCAACAAGGGTGTCTTTAAGGCACCTGTTTTTGCATGGTAGATTTAGTAGCAATATTTAACAAAAGAGGCCCTGCATTCTAATTCCCATAAGAATATGCATGTGTGTATTACACAGTGGCACAAACCACTGTGGAGTTAAAGTTAGATAAGAGTTTCCATAGGAAGAGAGTGTTTTGTTTTGCTAATCATTTTAGTGCTGTTTGACGAATTTGCACAAAACTTTACAAAAAAAAGTTCATCCACCTGAGCTCCTTCAAGAAGAAACAAGGAAGAGGTTGGGGGGGTTCATAAATGTTGATTTCCTATGTTAATATCCATAGGAAACTTTGCTCTATGATGCAGAAAAAAATTACGAACGGAACTACACCAAATTTGGCAAAAAGTTTGAGCTTTACTCAGACGGCGTGCTTTTTATAATATGGTTTAAATCCATTCAGCTGTTCAAGAAATTCATTTTTAAAGAGATGCTCAAATTAGATTAGAAAGTGTTAAAAAGTTAAGTGTATCTGGACTGTTGATATCCAAATATGCTTTGATTGACCAATTGAAAGGAGAATAGTCAATCCTGATTGGCTGACCACAACAATATGTTGTTTCAACCAAAGCAGGATTCACAGTCCTGCTCCCTGCATCCTTAAAACACATTTTTTTAAACTAGAAGGGGAAAGGTGAGCACATTCTTACCCCTGGGTATGTATGTGGGTAGGGGTTCCCAATCCCCCTCCCTTGATTGGCTGGGCACCACATGGACAATATGTTGTAGCAGCCATTACAAAATAATTGTACAGACAAGATAATCAGCAATATAAATTCACAGTTTACAAGAACAGTAGTATCCAGCCCGACTTTATCCAGGAGGCCCACCCTTTCCTCTGGTGCGGGTGGCCTTGTCCATGAGTGCCTCTCGTATCGTCTTACATTGTCTGACAGTAGCAGTAGTCAAGTATTGCCGGGTTGCTTTTGTGATTTTCGCCCCTCCCCCTCCCCTTATTTCGGTACCCCAACAGCCCGCCAATTCTAGCTTCCTTCCCATCCCCCCCCGTGGTCGCTCTGCGCTGAATCAGCAGTGTAAGAGTGTCTGGCGTGTTGTAGGAGGAATAGACATTCGCTAAGGTGTGCTCTCCTGTATAGTGACAGGGTCTGCCCCATCCAGCTCACCCTCGCCCTCCAGCTCCTCAGCATCCATATCACGGAGCGCCTGCACCATCATTTCCCATGCAGTCGCCCTCTCCAGCGCCTTCTCGTCATTCATCCTCCAGGCCACCTGGTATCTCAGGGTACTTTCACATGCGGCCCACCTCAGGCATTCCCCATACCACCTTTTATATGTGGGCCCCACTCTCGACTTCCAGTTCCTCGTTATCTCCCGCTTGGCCAGAATAAGTCCCAAGTCTATAAATTTGCTAGTAATCTTGTTTCTAGGCGTGTGTGGGAACCAGTGGAGGATGCCAACCGCTTTTGTGTACTGGATATCTCTGTCCGTCGCACTGTTAAGGGCCCGCCCAACTTCCTGCCAGTAGTCTCCCAGAGATGGGCAATCCCATAGCATGTGACTCAGGTCCGCCCGACTGTATTACATCTGGGGCAAGCAGCGTTGTCTACCCCAAAATACTGTTGTATTTTCCCCGGTGTGAGGTATGCCCTGTGAATGACATAAAAGTGGATTAGTTGAAACCTAGCATTTCTCGAGCTCTTCCGTGCTCGCCTCAGTAACTGACCCCAGGTCGTGTCGGGTATTTCCACTTGAAGGTCCAGCTCCCACTTGGCCTTCAGGGCCGTCAATGGTTGCAAGGTCTCCCGCTGCATCCTAGAGTACAAGCAAGTGACAGCCCTGAAGGTCCCCGCGGCCATCATCGTGTATTGACAGGCCATGGAGGTGCCCGGCTCCTGCAATCCTGCCCCCCAGTGGGCTTGCATAGCTCCCGTGACCGCTGCATGCAACAAGTAGTCGCCCCTCGGCAGGTCGAAACGCTCCTGCAAATCCTGAAACGGCAGCAATACCCCTTCCTCATATAGATCACCCAACATTTGTATCCCCGCCTCCTCCCAACCTAGCAAGCGCGACCAGTCACCTCCATGCGGGAGGGCCGTGACCATACCCAGCGGAATTTCAGGGGCATACATAAGGCGGACTCCCGCCCGCTTACGGGCCCGGTCCCAGCAGAGTCGGAACGTCTGCTCCTCGACCGTCAAATCTCCCATCTGGAGCTTCTGGTGTAGCGTGATGTACGCCAGAACATGCCGCGGGGTGCCTTCTACTCTCGCGGCCTCAGGGCCTCTATACACTCTCGCCACCTCCTGCGTAAAAATCTGCAGCTGCGCAGCCAGGTAATACCCTTCAAAATCCGGCACCGCCATTCCTCCTTCATCCTTGGGGCGCAGCAGAGTGTCGAGCGCTATGCGCCTCCTCCCCGTGCCCCATAAGAACGCTATGACCAGAGATCTCAGGCGTTTAAAAATAGAGCTCGGGACCCACACCGGGAGTGTCCTAAAATAATACAAAAGCCTGGGCAGGGCCACCATTTTGAGCAGGGAGATCCTGCCAGCCAGGGATAACGGCAAGGTCGACCAGAAGTCCATGGACCCCCGTAGGGCATTAATACAGCGGGTAATGTTGCCTTCCAACAACTCAGCCGGGGTATGATAAATATAGACCCCCAAATAATGCAGGCAGCGCGGCTCCCACCGAAGTTCTTGCGCGGTGAGTGGACATGGTTCCCCTGATCTCAGGGGGAACAGGCAGGATTTAGGCCAGTTGACCCTCAGGCCCGATAACCGGCCGAACCGCCCCAGTAACCGCCGTGCCCCCTCGAGCTCGGGGCCCGCGTCGGCCAGAAACATCAACAGGTCATCTGCGTACAAGGAAATGAAGTGCGGCCTGCCCCTAAATGATAAACCGGCATAGTGGCGGCCCAGCCTGGCCTCCACTGCGAAGGGTTCCATCGCCAAAGCGAACAGGAGCGGAGAAAGGGAACATCCTTGTCTGGTACCACGCCTGACCGGGTATTGCCTCGAGATCAGAGTACCCACTCGGACTCTCGCCACCGCATCAGTGTACAGGACCTTAGTCCAGTTTATGTATCCGTCCCCCAGTCCGAAACGTCGCATCACCTCATACAGGTATCCCCACTCGAGGCTGTCAAAGGCCTTCTCTATGTCAATGGAAAGAACAAACGGGGAAGCGGCGCTCGGCCAGTCCGCACCCATCAGTCGCGTAAGCCTACGAATATTGTGGGTAGTGTTGCGTGTCGGAATAAAGCCGCACTGGTCCTTGTGAACAAGGCCCGTCATGTGCACCAGCAGTCTGTTGGCAAGAATTTTACTCAGGATCTTGTAGTCCGTCGTCAACATGGACAACGGACGGTACGAGGACAAAGTCGCACCCTCTCTGCCCGGTTTTAAGAGCGGGATCATGAGGGCCTCACTCATGGAGCCCGGGCGCCGACCCTTCGTTTGCGCTTCATTGTACACCTCGCGCAGCCGAGGAGCCAGGTGCTCTAGATATTTACTGTAGAATTCGATCGGGAGTCCGTCAAGTCCCGGGGTCTTGTTTCTGGCCATTTGCTTTACTGCACACCCTATCTCTCCAAGAGTGATGGGCCGACCCAGCTCTTCTGCCTCCGATTCCTCCACTCTTGGCAGTTGCAAGCCGTCCAAGAACTCCCCTAGCTCATCCGCCCCTCCTGTTTCACCACTCTCATAGAGCCCCTCGTAATAAGTACGAAACTTATTCAGGATCCCGGGTTGAGTATGGCAGGGCTCCTCCCCTATCTCTTGGATCATCATGATCGGCATGCCCCTCCTGACTGGGTTAGCGAGCCATGCCAGCATAGACCCCGCCTTATCGCCCTCCGCATGCGCCCTCGTCATGTACGCCTTATGGTCAAAGCTGCGCAGCCGTTCCAGCTCCACAGCCAGCCCCTCCCGTGCCCCACTAAGCCCCTCCTGCAACTCAGGGTGATTCGGGCGCCTCTTCTCCAGTTCCCTCAGCTGCGTTTCAGCCTTATCCAAGTCGTCCAGCAAAGTCTTGCGGGCCCCAGCCGTGTGCCCAATACAGTGCCCCCGCACCACCACCTTAAACGCATCCCACTCTACCGCCCTCGTGGAGGCCGAGCCACTGTTCTCCTCAAAGTAACTCTCAATGCGTTCTCCCAGAGCCTCCCTGAACAACAGATCATCCAGGGTGTCGGGTTGCAGGCGCCATGTTGGCACGCAGTTAGCAGTCACCATCCAGTTCAGAGATACCAACAATGGGTTGTGGTCCGATATCGTCTTGGCCAAGTATTCCGCCCCTCCCACCGCATGGAGCACGCATGACGAACAAAGAAACGCATCTAGCCTCACGTGCAGATCATGTAGGTGCGAGTGAAAGGAGTAGTCCCTAGTGGTGGGGTGTAACGCCCTCCATGCATCTGTGAGGGCCCAGCTCTCCTGCCATTCCAACCTGCGCTTGGCGACTCTATGCACTGGGGACGCGCGCAGTGGGGGATGGGATCTATCCAATAACACATCCTCGACCGAGTTGAAATCCCCCCCCAAGAGGACCGGCCCTGCCAAATAACCCGCCAGCTTGCCCGAGATTGTAGACAAAAATGCGGGCAGATCTACATTAGGAGCGTACACATTGCAGAGAGATATCACCCTGCCTCTCAGCCTCCCCTCCACCGCCACATACCTGCCCTCCGGGTCCACCAATGTTTTTGTTACCTGGAAGGGGACCCCCGCCCGTATCCAAATCAGTGTCCCCCTTGCAAAAGCTGAGAACGTCGTGTTAAACAGCTGCCCCCTCCAGCGTCTCTGCAGAGCAGCCCCTTCCTGTTTATTAAGATGTGTTTCTTGCAGGAACGCTATATGGACCCCTCTACGCTTGAGATATGCCTGAACTTTATGCCTGCGTATCATGGACTGCATACCCCGCACATTCCAGGACACACATTTCAATGCCCCGGTACTAGCCATCCCCCCCCCACACAACCGGACCAGAAAATAAAGAACAATGTCCTCACGTGCTCCGCGACCACGGGCCAACCCACCCTCCCTCTCCAAACAGGAAGCCAAACCCCTCCAACAACAACTACCCCCCGAGCAACCCCAACTGCTCGCAACACCCACCCCCCCAGGACAGGCCCCCCCGCAACTGGAAGTACCCCCATCCAAACCAACACTCCCAACCACCCCTCAATGAAAGGCAGTAATGGTCGCAGTCTCCACTGCGGTGACCTTAAGGGCCAGTAAGGCGTGGCTCGATGCAATAGATCCTCAAAGCAAATCAACCCCGCGCACTCCACCCCACAATCCCCACATTATAGCGCCCCAACACCTCAAGTAACAGCGTTCCACTGCCTCGGGCCCAGTGCCCCGGTGTCCAACCAGCGAGTCCACTCCACTAGTCCAGTTCAACACGCCTCGAGTATCTCCTCCGAAGTCTGCGGCGTCACAATAGGGCCCCGGGCTCCACCAAATTCCGATTGTCCCGTCTCCGAGCCCGTTCCCGGGTCCTCTGAGTCCGTGCCCTTCCCGGACTGACTTCTGGTGGTCCTGGATAAGTCTGCTACCGCCTGTAGGGCCGCCTGCCTCTCCGCCTCCGTCTGCGACATCGAAGGTTTGCCGGTCCTCCTGCGGTTCTTCCTGATCCGTTGGGATTTCCTGATCGGTTGTGCCACCTTAGCCCCCTCCTCCCTGGCCTTAGCACCGTCTGTTCCCGCTTTATAAGTGTCCCACCAGGCCCAAGCGTCCGCAGAGGACGTGAAGAAAAGTGATTGTTCATCCACCACCACTCTCAACTTCGCTGGGAACAACAGGGAGTACTTAATGCCTTCATCACGGAGCTCCCGCTTAAGGGACAAAAAGTTCGCCCTGAGCCGCTGCGTTTCAAACGTATAATCCGGGAACATAGTGACCCTGCTGTTGTCCACTTGAAAGGGCCCTGCCTCTCTCGCCCTCTGCAAAAGCCAGTCCCTGTCCCGGTAATGGAGCAACTTGAACACCACTGGGCGAGGAGGGAGACCTGAGGCCGGCGGGCGCGCCGGAACCCTATGCGCTCGCTCCAGGGAGAAGAAGGGGGACAGTCCCTCCGGTGCCACCTCCGTTCGCAACCAGTTATCGAGGTAGCCCACCATACCGTCGCCTTCAATTTTTTCCGGCAGGCCCACGAGGCGTACGTTGTTGCGCCTATTCCGGTTTTCCGCATCCTCGGCCCTCCGTTCCAGCACCTTCAAGCGGTCCATCACCTCCGTCATCTGCGCCTTCACCGCTGCATGGCCCGGGGCTAATTCCTTAACCGTGATCTCCACGGATTTCACTCTGTCCTTAAGTTTATCATGGTCGGCCTTCAGGAGGCCCAGGCCCGTCGCCACCTGAGCTATATCTTGTTGCAAAGCGTCCTTTGTGGTGGCGATGGCCTCCAGGATACGGTCCTGCATCCGTTGTAATGCCGATTGGTCTCGATCCGCTCCTTCCGCAGCCTCAGTATCGGTCGCACCATCTCCCTTCCCTTTTGGCTTCCCCATCTGGGCCGGCATGAGCGGTGGCCTCCAACTCTGTCCTTGTTCTCCCTCCGCACGTCGCCGGGCTTCGCTCTCAGGAAGGTCCCCTGCAGCCGCAGCGGGAAAGCCTGTCCCTTCCGCGGCTGGGGCGCCGCTCAGGTCTCCGGATCCAGGGCTGTCTCTAGGGAGCAGGGTCTCCGATCGGCCGCCAGTCCGGATGGCGCCAGTCGTGCTCAGAGGCCTGGGACCATCAACACAGGGTCATAGCCATGCTGTCGCCGCTACTACCAAGGGGCGGATCCCAGCCACCGCCCGAGGAGCGCCCGAGGTCCACTCCAACACCCAGGGAGGGGTGCGATGCAACCGCTAACACCTCCTAACTGTAGAGGTAGCAGCTCTTAGTGGGGCTCCGGTCCGGCGACTCCGTCGTCTCCGTGTCTCATGCCACCGCCGCCATTTTAGGGTCGAGGACTTCGCGCCTGAGTCCAGCTTTCAAAGTCGGATAACGGGCTTGGAATGGCCCGGCGTCGTCCTCCGTGGGCACCGGACCCTCCGCGGTATCTTCCAGCGTCGGATGATATCAATTACGTCGGGGTCCGATCAGATTTTCAGGATATTTTCCGGGATCGGGCGCGGAGCTCCGAGCTCACGCTGCCTACCTCCTCGGCATCCAAGCCACGCCCCCACAAAACTCATGCTCATGGTCCACATTGAAACAAATTGTAGTGAAAGCATGTTTTTGCGGGCTGGCTGCATAAACTAACACATATAGAGGGTGTTAACAGATTTCAGACAACACATAAATATTTTGTTGGTTGTATTATACTCCTTTTAGGAACTCTGGTGAGTTCTCAGGAGATTTTAACCTGTGAAAAATACTGACTCTCTGCTGGAATTTGATAAACCGTATTTGAGAGAAAACTGTTTTCCTCACAATTTTCGCATAGAGGCTACGGAAGGTGCTCCAGAAGCTAAAATCACAGCCCATTTTCTAGAGGTTCACACTATCTTCCTCAGCCAGGAGAGAATAAAGTGTGATATTCTGAGTAAAGCATGTGCTCCCAAAAGCAGCAGCCGCCTGTCAGTTGCTTCCACAGTGATAGTGTCAAAGCTGTACAACTGAAAGGAATTTACTACAGATGATACTGTAGTAAATTAACAAAATGAGGGGTTCTTTTGTCATTGAAACTATGGTTAGTACTCCAGAAATCTAAAATGAGGACATTTTCTGTGAGTTCTTAGATATCTTCCTTATCCATGTCAATTAAACATTCTAAGATGTAAAGAGAAACATGTACATACACCACCAGCAGTCTGTCAATTAACTCCATAGTGATAATTTGCAGCTTTGCCACAGAGTTCATATGGACAAAGTAGATCGCCAACATTTTGCTTTCAGGACAAAAGTACAGCACTCCTGAACGCCATTTTGTTGGAACTGGATCATTTGAATTTAAAGTTTTTCGGGAGAGGCAGACTGAAATAAATGAGCATTAAGATGTTAATACAGGCATGAAACCGGTGGGTTGAAAATCTGAGGAGGTCTAGCTTTTTTATTATTAGTCATTTGAAGCTTTATATGTTTTTAAGAGGCTAAAACCAGTTAAAGAGATGCCGCTATAAGTGCAGCATCCCCTTTACAAATCTGTTTACTCAGCGTATCCATCTTTTTACTCACATAACAGCTCCCAAATTTTAAAATAGTAATATTTTGACAGAGAACAACCAATCTATCTATCTATCTATCTATCTATCTATCTATCTATCTATCTATCTATCTATCTACCTACCTACCTACCTTACCCAAGTCTGGTGGTTTAGTGGACTAATGTATCCACTGTAGCGGCCCATGTTCGACCTCATGGTCACATGCTCGGATCCCGGTGGGTCCACTCAGCCTTTCATCCTTCTGAGGTCGATAAAATGAGTACCATTGATTTGGGTAACAATAAACATGTTATTCAGCGCCAGGATGCCCTTGGGTGAATGTACGCTTTACAAATACATGTTATGTTATCTATCTTATATTCACTGAAGGAACGATGGGCAAGATCATAAACAATACAATTGATAGTTGTCTGCAGCCTCAATTCTTGAAGCATAATGAATATATCTACCTTGGCGTCACACGCAGCGCGGCTGAACGAGTGGAATTGATTAAGTTGTGTAAGCTTGGTCTAGAAATAGGATGTTTGCTGTCCATGCTAGTTGGGGATTTCTTCGATTTCAAGATTTTAGGATGATTAAATCCTTGGTTTTCTTTTTTTATTCAGCTCTGTGGCCTGTAAGTATTATCTTTCACTGTGTACATATGTTGTACCAATTTAATTCTGCCTATTCATCATCTTCAGAGGAGCTTTAGCCTCGGCTTGCTACTAAATGCAGAGCACTCTTCCTGCAGTTGTTGTGCATCCGCTTTGGCAGCATATTAGCCAAATCTGTTAATCTAGTAATCTGGTGCTTCACACGAGCACCAGATTACATTACACAAGGTCAAATAATTTTTTTCCTTATGTTTTATTAGGGCAGAGGGAAATTAAGCGATTTGCCCAGATTGACAGCACCATGGAGACTTGAATCTGGTTCCCAAGTTCCAAAGTCGGCACCACTGGCCGATAGGTCACATCTCCTTCCCTGGTGTGTGAACAGAGCAGGGAAGGGCTACCATCCACAGCCCCACAACAGCCTGTCTTGCAGCTCACAGGAGTTGTTTTCCACAGCCCCCAGGAGCCTGTCCTACAGCCACCAAGAACGTGTCGTCCCCAGCGCCCTGGGAGCCTACATAGAGATGGTAAATGCTTTTGGAGAAGGGAAGGACTGTCGTCCACAGCTGTCGAACAGCCTGTCCTAGAGCTGCACAAAGGCTGGTCTGATAGCCATCAAGAACCTATCATGGAGCCCCTCCAAGAGCCTTCCTAGAGCCCCAAAAGAGCCTTTTCCAGAGTCTGAGTAAGAGCATTTCTAGAGCTCTTCAGAAGCCCTAAGCATGTCAAAGAGCCTCCTGTCTTAGAGCTGCACAGGAGCAGGCGCTAGAGTCCCATAAGGATGCATAGAAGCCCTGTACCCCAAAGTCCCACTAGCGCCATAAGAGCCTGTCCTGGAGATACACAACAGTCTGTCTTACAGCGACACTAGAGCTGTCCTACAGTCACGCAAGAGCCTGCCCTAAAGCTGCAAATAATCCTGTCCTCCATGACCCCACAAGAGCCTGCAGGTATATGATGTTTCTATAGTACGAGCCTAGCCAAAAGGCAGCAAAGTGCTATACAGAGTCAAAGACAAGCATAGATACAATGAGAAATGTTATGTTATGTTATTATTATTTATACAGCGCACAGCTGCCCCAGCAAAGGGGCGTCCTGGCGCTTGAACAGGTACTAAAACATAACACGCAGGAAGAGGAAAAAGGCGGCTAACCAAGTACGGAAAACAGGATAGTTTTGATAGCACGCCTAAAGGCGGACAGATTATCCAGAGCTCGAATGTGCACCGGGAGTGAGTTCCACAAACCAGCGGCAAGCACTCGATAGGAGCGTCCACCCATCCTGCTAAGTTTAAAACGGGGGCAGACCGCGCGATGAAGAGCCTCCGATCTCAAGGACATTGAAGGAACATAGGGGATGAGCAAGTTAGCAAGTGCAGGCGGCGAGGAGAGCTTCATAATTTTAAAGGCCAACAAAGCGACTTAAACTTAATTCTTTGTCTGACCGGCAGCCAGTGAAGGGCGGAAATAGTGCTGGAAACAGAGCAATGCCTGGGAAGACCAACAATGGCCCGCGCCGCAGCATTCTGTACCCTTTGTAGCCTAGATGCCTCAGCCTGGTTTATCCCCAGCAGCAGCGCGCTACCGTAGTCCAGCCGAGATAAAACCGAGGCTTGAACCACGAGCTGCCGGGTGGAGGGATCAAAAAACTTGAGGATCGGTCTTAAGCCTCGCAAGATGCCGTAGCAGGTGGCTGCAACCTTCTTCGTATGGCCCATAAAGGTAAGCGCCGGATCAAGCCAAACCCCTAAGTTCTTTAATTCGGAAGCTGGGACGGGAGTAACGCCCAATTCTGGAGGCCACCACTGATCTCCCCAAAGCTCCGCATGTTTCCCCAAAACCATGACTTCGTTTTTTTTGGCGTTCAGTTGTAAGCAATTGGTTCTTAACCAATTTGCTCCTGCCACAAGTCCTGCTCGGAATCTGGGGGCATCCACTTCAGGGTCTCCACTCAGTGTCACCGCCAGCTGCGTGTCGTCTGCATATGAGGTCATCGTCAAACCCCACTGTTTGACGATCACAGCTAGCGGTTTCACGTAGAGGTTGAACAAGGTTGGGCTCAACGAGGAGCCCTGTGGGACTCCCAGATCCAAAGGATGGAAGGTAGACTGGCAGGGTGGTATAGCCACCTTAAAGGCTCGATCAGAGAGGAAAGAGCGGAACCACTGAAGAGCAGTCCCTGCTATTCTAACTTCCTCTAGGCGCTGAATTAAAACACGGTGAGACACAGTATTCAATGCGGCGCTCAGATCTAATAAAAAGAGCGCCGCCCTCTGCCCGGAGTCGAGCACCAAACGCAGATGCTCGGTCATGTAGAGCAGAGCGGTCTTGGTGCTGTGTCCCGACCGGAAGCCAGGTCTAATATATGGTTGCGAGACAGATAATCAGACAGGATGGAATTTACATGAGCCTCAGTGACTTTGGCAGTCCAGGGAAGAAGAGATATGGGGCGGTAGTTCTCAGGCAGGAGCGGGTCTGAATTTGCCTTCTTTAGAACTGGGGTGACTACCGCCTGCTTCCACGAGGAGGGGACCATTCCGGTTGACAACAACAGGTTGATCAAGGAGAGTATCGGGACACGACACAGGGGGGAAAGAATCCTAACTTGAGCTGGCTTCAGAGGATCCAAAGGGTGGCCTGATTTAATCCTGAGGCTCAGCTTGTCAAAAGCCTCCATAGACAAGTCAGGCAATAAGGTCAGAGTCTCATAGCCCAAGAGAATAGGGCCAGCTGGCTCTGGATCGAGCATTGACAGGTCAAATCCTCGGTAGATAACCTGCACCTTCTCTAGAAAGAAGGATGCCAGACTCTCGCCAAAGGCGAGGGCTTTTAACAAAGGAGCTGGCCTTTAATGGCTGGTCTGGAAAAACAGCTCTGTATCCACCAGGACTGCCCCACTAAATCAGTCAGTCATTCCATCAATCAGTAGATTTGTAGAGCACAACATGTCACCCGTGAGGGTATCCACGCGCTGGATAAACTGCTCCAATTTTGGAAAGAGACCACATCACTCAGGGGCACCACCACATCACTCGGGACACCAGTACATCACTCGGGGACACCACCACATCACCCGGGGACACCACCACATCGCCCGGGGACACCACCACATCACCCGGGGACACCACCACATCACTCAGGGCCACCACCACATCACTCAGGGACACCACCACATCACTCAGGGACACCACTGCATCACTCAGGGACACCACTGCATCACTCGGGGACACCACCGCATCACTCGGGGACACCACCGCATCACTCGGGGACACCACCGCATCACTCAGGGACACACCGCATCACTCAGGGACACACCGCATCACTCAGGGACACACCGCATCACTCAGGGACACCACCACATCACTCAGGGACACCACCGCATCACTCAGGGACACAGCCGCATCACTCAGGGACACACCACATCACTCGGGAACACCACCACATCACTCGGGAACACCACCACATCACTCTGGAACACCACCACATCACTCGGGAACACCACCACATCACTTGGGGGCACCACCACATCACTCGGGGGCACCACCACATCACTCGGGGACACCACCACATCACTCCGGGGCACCACCACATCACTCCGGGGCACCACCACATCAACTCAGGGGCACCACCACATCAACTCAGGGGCACCACTCAGGGGCACCACCACATCACTCAGGAACACCACCACATCACTCAGGAACACCACCACATCACTCAGGGGCACCACCACATCAGTCAGGGGCACCACCACATCAGTCAGGGGCATCACCACATCACTCGGGGACACCACCACATCACTCGGGGACACCACCACATCACTCTGGGACACCACCACATCACTCAGCCCAACGACATCATCACTCAGCACCACAACAGCACTGTCCTTGCTTGCTACCAATAAGCATTGCCATAGCCAATAGGACTCGCATTAGGAAAGTGTAAGCTATTGGCTTTGTGAATAACAATGCTATTAATTTAAATATTTTCAAAGCCAATACATATTTTAAAAAAAAGGTGTCATTTACAATACCAATAGCTCCCACTTTTCTAATTCGAGACCTATTGCATTGCAAATGCTTGTTATAAGATACATATTCATGTATGTATGTAGTATTTCTATAGCCTAGACAACAGGCAGCGGGGCACTGTACAGGATCAGAGACCTGCATAAGATGAGCGAGTGATTGGCAAGGTAGGTGGTGTGTGAGCTGGTAATGAATTGTGATGTACTACAAATGTCTATTATACAAAAAATTCAAAGTTTGTGTGCTCTCAATATGTAGTAACTCAAATATCTACAGGCAAAGAACGGTCTGACTCCACCATCCAGCACGTGATCCCATACATGCAGAGTACATTCACAGACGTAAAGTAAGTGAGCAGCGATTTTTAGCTGAGCTTTACAAATTGTTAACATTTGAGACATTTGGTATGTTGATATGCTTGATAAGTATTGCTGAGTTTGAGACCTGGTAGGACCCACCCCACTTAAACCTTGCTGCTGTGATTTATTTTATACTGAGGGTCAAAATGTGGGTATGGTGAAGGCCAACTCTGCCTTACAGCCATTGAAGGTCTGTGAAACGACTAGCATTGCCCTGGGGAACCAGGAACACTTTATTCGCGCTCAAAAATCACAGAAGCGCTGTATAAGGCGCTATCTAAAACGCAAGTTATTATCCTGCCACACATGTACCGCGACCCGCCTTGTCTCTGGTCTGGTGCACACGGCAGACTAGAGGCGTATTTTCACCAGTGACGCAGGTGGGTGTCACGCGCCGTCCGGTCTAGTCTGCCACCTCAACAGGGAGTCAGACGGTCGTCCTCAAGACCCGCCCCCCCTCAGGCACCCCCCCGCCTCCCCGGGGGCACGCCAGGCGCAGAGTGGGCGGTAAATCTGCCGCCTCCCGCATCAGGCCTGCAGTAAATCCCGCGCCTCTCCTGCCCTCTATATTATCACACACACAGCAGGAAGTTATGAGCTCCCTCACTGCTAGCGCTATAAAAATGTGATGGATGGCGGGAAAACCTCGGGGACTTAATATATGCCGCCATTAAATTTCTCTTTAATTGGTCTTTGAGTCAATCTGAAACTCGCCAGTGAATTAAGGAAAGAGAAAGGAAGGGAGGAGGACGGAACCGGAAGCATGGAACGAGGGGTCGCTAGGGAGGGATGCAACGGATGGAGACAGGAAATGCTATTATTACATGGCAGTGCATGTGGCAATATGGGATCACAGAAAGGTGATCCAGCCTCGTGATGTGATGGCGGGTTGAAGTCCTGCAAACACCAGCCTCAAACCTGGCTGCGTGAAGGACCGTGCCTTCAAGGCACTAATGCATACCAACAACAATGATACATCTTCACCCCCGCACTTCTGCTGCTTCTAAATAAATCTTCACCCACACGTCTGCCGCTTCTTAGCGCTGTAAATAACCTGTTTTGCTATTCTGTGGAAGATCTGCCTGGAAGGTCCGACCCTTAAATCCCTTATTTACTAGGAACCTTGCCCTCACAACCCTGTTGCGTGAGAGGGTGCGCCCTCACAGCCTGCTATGTGGAATACTTTGCCCTCAAAATCCTGCCATCAAACGGTTACTGTAATGGACCCTGATCCCCAAGCCCGAGAAGCAGGGGGGCACTGGGGGTGCTACTGACCAAGAGCAGCTGAACGGGAGGCTCGGAGGTCAAAGTCTTGCTGCACCAGACAGGGGCCTTTCATCAAAGCACTGCAACCTTCAAGGCACTACCCTAAAAGCCATGCTTTATCGGAGCACTGCCCTCAAAGCACAGCCGCCAGAGAACCACTGCTCTCAAAGCACTACTACTGAGGCACTGTCCTCAAAGCAATACCAGCTGAGGGGCACTGCCCTCAAAGCACTACCAACTAAGGGCCACTGCCCTCAAAGCACTACCACCTAAGGGCCACTGCCCTCAAAGCACTACCACCTAAGGGCCACTGCCCTCAAAGCACAGCCACATAGGAGTCACAGCCCTCAAAGCCATGCTGTATGGGAGTCCCTCCTCCTAGAGTCCTACTCTTACCACAATCGAGCCACTGTTCTCAAGGCTACAATGTGGACGGATCTTCAGTTCTCAAAGTCCCGCCACGCTGCAGTCGAGGATGATTCTCTGTGTGCGAAAGAACGAATTTGCCACATTCCATATTTACCACATTCCCTTGTCTGGGTGACCTCAGTGTCACTCATGTAGGAGACACAGCTGTGCTTTGCATAAATTGGTGTGCTCTCCTAATGGATTGACCAATACGGCTCAGTGGCCCACTCTAGAGCCCCATTCTACCTACACTATTTCTAGTAACACCTCATTGGGGTATGAAACAGAAACCAGAATGTCATTGCACATCCAAGCAATACCGAAAGTAATTGCCAGTTCTTTTTAGGTCGAGCCTAGCACAGCGCGCATGCGCTGCTCTATGGGAGGCTTCTTGTGAGCACTCTAAACTTCTCCTTGTGGGACTGACTCCTCCCACACATTCGATTGGCCTTTGTGTGCGTCTTTCAATAATGAAAGCACACAAATGGCAAAAGGGGGGTGCATGTCCCATCTCTTCTCCAAAGGTTCACTCCCCGGCGTTTTGCTCTTGGGAGCTAGCAGCGGCGAGAAGGGTGGCAGCTGCATTCCTGGTGGGTCAGGTTACACGCAACGTGCCGTGCTTTCACTTTTGCTTGTTATTGACTGCTTTCTATGAGCGTATCGAATGCTGACTGCAAAACCACAAACAAAAGGATGTTTGTTTAGATGAGCCTCAACAACACTGCCTGCTCTCGCTTTCTCCACAGTCCTCTGCTTGTTAACAGAAGTGAGGTGATATGCGTTTATTTGTTCCTTGAAGCCCGTCATTTACGCTACAGTCAGTGCACATCTTGACTGTAGATTTGGCCCGTAAGTCAGGGGAGTGCCAGCAACTGGCACTGGCGGCTGGTTGCAGTCTCTACGCTTCATCTTAGTTCGATTCTAGCTGAGAACTAGTAAATAACACCTGATTTTTTTTAATTAACCAATCTCCACATTTCTGTTGACGTATTTCAGGTTAAACGTGTCTGTGATTTACATAGAAGTGGCGTCATGCTTCAACAAGGCTTACTTCTCAGTGGTCCCCTCCACCGGGGGGTCCGACCTTCCTTGTGCTCATATTTGTATAAATATATACAGCTCTTTATGCCCCTCCTAAAATAAGGATTGCGACCAATGAATGTATCGCAGTAAAGCGACATGCATTTCAGGAAGAAATGCCCCTCATTACAGCTTCAAAAGATGGCAGCAGTGAAGTAGCACGGGTGTGGCAGCCTTGGGCAGGTAAGGAAGATGCCCCACCCTCTCACCTCCCATTACCATCGTCTCAGTTGTCAATTGTAGTGGTGGGTGATGCCTTGTCTGCCTCCGCCAAGGCAGCCTGTTAGGACGGTCTGTATCACTGTTCACCCCCGCTGCTCCCAGCCACCCAGCCAGCTCAGGCCACCGTGAATAACACCGGAAGAAGCAGCGCGCGGCCTGCTGCACCTCTTCTGTGGAGCAGGTATGGTCTTAACCGCGGCTGTCCTGCTAACATCTGGGGCCAGTATAATAATGTTTTTTTTATTTCAAAAGCTTTTATTAGAAGGCTCAACCAGAAGTGATATTTGTACAAGTGCACACAGAGAGAACTACAGCAGTGCTCTCACTATTATAAGCAATTTAAATCTCAAAACTATTTAGGAACAAAGGTACTTTGCCCAATCACCAAGATGACAACCTTTCAAAAACTGCACATATGGGGGCGTTGCTAAGATGGCGGCTTAGCAAGAAGTGACCTGCGGAGGCTCCCCGTCCCGATCCCCTGACAGAGCCTAAAAGCGGACCACTTCGCCACTGAGCCCCTTCGCCACAGCCAAAGGCAAACGGGACATCCGCTGGGCAACCAGGGGCCCTGACGAGACTCAGGGGCGGAGGAGTGCACCACGAGACGGCAGCACCGGCCGAGGCAGATCGGAGGTGCGAAAGCAACGACCCGACTCCTGCAGTGAAAGGAGCATACGGGCCCCACACAACGACAAAGAGACTGTGCTGCCACGCCGGAGGTTCCCCCGACTGATGCAGCAGTCCAGGGGCGGCAACTGCCAGAATTCGGCCGCGGGCCCCAAGGGGGCGGCCCTCAAAAGGAGGTGCCTACGGAGCCGGCGCCGGGAATCACCCGAGGCCCCGGCTTGGGCCTACCCGGCGGAGGTGCAGCGGCCACGGGCTGCACTGAAAGGTGAGGAGTGCGGCGCAGCAGATCAGAGGGCACCACTCCGGGGGGCGAACACTCGAGCCTCCAGCGCCCAGCGAGCCTGAAAGACACCGCAGGGGCCCAGGGACGCACGGCCACGCTTGAAATAACGGCGCCATAAGGCCTACCATAGCTAGGCCACAAACAGGGCCAATGGAGCCGCCTATCCGGGAGAGCGATTGAGGCAGCCCTAGGGCAGACAAGAGAGGTCGGGGGCGCTAATCGAGCCCCCGGGGAGGGTCCTAGGCCCCTGGCTGCGACAAAACGAGTGGCCCTAGCACCGCGAGCACTAGCCGCGCACCACCACTGCCAACCGGGGTCCATGAATTAGGAGAAGGAGATAAAAGGAGCCACTGGAGCCGCCGTAAACAGGAGAGGGATCTGGGGGCAGTAAACGGGACCCCGGAGAGTGCCTCCAGGCGGACCACCGCACCTGGGGGCTGACTTGGAGGAGCTCTGCGATCCGCCAGCGGAGCACGAGGCGGGACGGGACTCTACCGCCGGGGAAGCGGCTCGGGGGGCATAACACGGGCCCCGGTGTTGGGCAGAGACCAGGGGCCGTTAGGAAGAGACGTGGCCGCGGAGACACGAAGGAGTAGGTTGCTTCAGAGTGCCACGAGACAGCACAGTCGGGGACCCTGGGCCAAGGGGCACACGACCCTCATTGAGACGCAGCGCTATCCCGACGCATTGCTCCCCCTCATCCCGCTGCACGCCCGCCACAAATTGACTGTGATCCCGCCAAGAAATGCGACACGACTGGGAGACGGCCTGACCGGCAGGGGAGGAGAAGATGGCTTCCTCCAACCACTAAGGGGGCCACACCATACCCGAAATGCTGTCCAACGGGACTTCTAAGGCCGACAAAAGCCCTGACAAACCAGCTCAGGCACCCCCCCCTAAAGGGAAAGATCGCAATGAAGGGGAGGCCCCAGCGACCAAGGCGTTCATGGAGGCCCTCTTCACCTCTCTTAAGGGAGACATCCAAACACTCAGACAAGAAATGGCGGGGGATTATAAAGAACTTCGCCGGGACGTCGACGATCTTGGGGAGTGGGTGGCCGCGAATGAGCTCACGGGACAAGCCAGAAGCGAAGAAGTAGAGCTCTTGCGGCAAGAAATCATTAGGCTTAACGAGCAACAAACAGATCTCCAATCCCACACAGAGGGCCTCGAAAACCGCTCAAGGAGCAACAACATCCGGGTCCGAAATGTGCCGTCCAAAGCAGAGGGGGACGATATGGCAGGATACTTACAAACCCTATTCTGAACGGTACTCGACGAAAGCGAGGACTTTGAGATCCGTATTGATAGAGCCCATCGGGTGGGACCAGCTCGCCGAGCTCAAGGTCCCCCGCCTGAAGTCCTGGCTTTCCTGCCCGACAACCCTCTCAAGGAACGCATACTGAAGGCGGCACGTCTCAAACAGCCTCTTCGATTTCAGGGCCACGCTGTGGAACTATTCCAGGATCTATCAGCAATAACCCTACAAAAGCGGAGATCATTCAAAATAGCCACCGCCTTCCTCTGCAAAGAAGGGGTCCCGTACTGCTGGGGGCACCCCTTTAGACTGATCTTCAAATGGAACGGGGCCCTCCACCAGCTGCGATCCTTGCGGGACACCTGCACCCTACTGGGCATTCCACACGAGGAGGACCAGCCGGACGACGACGAGGGGAGGCGGTCATCCGGGGCCTCGTCCAGATCCCCACGGGCGACTGGCGACGGCTGGCAGAAGGTGAGACGTGGACGCCCCTCCAAGAAAAGCCTCAAGCCGAACCCAGAGACAATGGCACAAGAAAAGGCCGCAGCGATTCAGAAGGTCTCCAAAGACACTGGCGCCGACTCCTGAGAGCCTGAAGTGATGGTCATATTCAGCTAAGTGTGGCGACGCGGTTGGGGGGCGGGGCGGGGGGTCTCGAGCCGCCACTGCCACATAACCCGTACATTTACTCATCTACCACAGGCCTGGCAGACATTACATAGGCCTCGGACAATGTTCAACAGTTGGGGTTCCATGTTTGGAAAGGGGGGGGTAGGGGAGGGATGGGAGGGTGCGGGATGGGGGGGGGGGGGGTTCAGGGGATATGTCCAGGTGTGTCCCATCCACTCAGGCAGCGAGGTCGGGAGGGGCGAGTGGCTTTACATTAGAACGTTGGAAGAGAGTGAGTGGTTACATACCTCCTCATGGCTGAAGAGTCTATCCAGGTTCTCACCTTCAATGTTAAAAGGCTAAACAACCCAATCAAGAGGAGAGCGGTGCTCTCATACCTAGAACACTCAGGAGAGGAGGTGTGCCTCCTACAGGAGACACATCTACTAGCTAAGGACAGGCACTGTATGAGGTCCAGGGCGTTTCCGACCCAACTCTACGCCTCCACTACAGAGAAAAAAAGCAGGAGTGGCCCTGCTCTTTGCTAAACACTTCAAAGGCCGGGTCGGGCACAAAGTGGCGGAGATCAAAGGCAGGCTCCTAGCCCACACGATCCACATCGGGAACCTGTCCATCGCAGTGGGGTCCATCTATGCCCCCAACACCAAGCAAGAGGCGTTTCAAACAGGGGCACTCTCCGAAGTTATAGCACTAGTTCGAGGCACATATTGATTGGCGGGGACATAAATTTGGTCATGGATAACGAAAGGGATCGGTCAGGTAGGAGGTTTGGCGATTCCGAGGCTCTCTCCATTGAAGGGAAGCGTTGGCTCGCCGACTGGGGGTTCTTGGACTCCTGGAGGGAAGCCCACCACACAGCCCCAGGGTACACCTTCTACTCACACGTGCACCGTACATATGCCAGAATTGACCATTTCCTCAGCTCCACTGACCTGGCCCATATGGTGCGGGATATGGAAGTTACCCCAGCTGCCCTATCTGGCCATGATGCAGTAGTAATGCGCTTACAGGTTTCACAACAGCAAACACACAAGGGTAGTTGGCGCCTCTGTGAAACTCTGCTCTCCCGCAAGGGGGTCACACAGCAGATTGGCCAGAGCATCACAGATTACTTAAGCCAGAACGACACAGGAGAGGTGGCAATGACAGCGGTCTGGGGGGCGCTCAAGGCGGTTATCAGATGAGAGCTGATTGCAATTTCGGCTGCAGAAAATAGGGAAAGGAAGGAACGCCGCCAGGAGCTGACAACACAAGTGCTAGAATTGGAACAGGCGCATAGCCGAACAGGGGCCCCTAGAATCTGGCGTAAGTTGAAGGCAGCCAGGGCACAGCTGGCGAGCCTCGACCTAGATCGGGTGGAATATGCGGCACTGCGCCTCAAGCACACGTATTACGTGGGGGGGACAGGACGGGCCGCTTACTCGCCAAAAACTCAAAGAGAAAATCGTCCGAGCCAAAATCCCAACCATACGCGATGAAGTGGGCAGAGAGCTTCGGGAAGACGACCGTATAGCGGAGGCATTTAAGACGTTCTATGCCAAGCTCTACAAAGCTGACCCAGCCTCTGATGCTGAAGCTGAAGCAGCATACCTAGATGGAGCTAAGGTGACAGCCCTCAATGAGGTAAACGCCCTGGCGCTTGATGCCCCCATACGATTAGACGAAGTGATCTCCGCTATTGCGCGCCTCAAACCGCTCAAGGCGCCCGGCCCGGATGGATTCTCCGCGGGCTTTTATAAGTCCTTCTGCCCCCTCCTGGCCCCGGTACTAACGAAACTGTTCAACTCTTTTCAGGGGCCAGGTTCGATCCCTCCAGAAATGCTAGCGGCTGACATTATTGTCCTGCCGAAACCGGGCAAGGACAAGACCTACTGCGCGGCATACCGGCCAATCTCCCTCCTCAACCTAGACCTGAAACTTTTCACAGGGATCCTAGCCGCGAGGCTGGGCCCATGTCTCCCCGGCATAATAGAGCCAGATCAGGCGGGCTTTATCCCCACCCGCCAAAGCGCAGACAAAACCAAGCGCCTGCTGCACATGATCGATAAGGCACATTACAACGCCACAGATGCAGCCCCCTTGTCAGTAGACGCCGAAAAAGCGTTCGACCGAGTTGACTGGATCCATCTTGACCGTACGTTGGCGAGATTCGGAGCGGGCGAAAGCTTTAGGGCGTGGGAGGCAAGCTGCTACATGTCCCCTCAAGCGACGGTTATTGTGAACGGAACGAGCTCCAAGCCGTTCGCCATACACCGCGGCACGAAGCAGGGCTGCCCGCTATCGCCCCTGCTGTTCGCCCTCTATATAGAACCTTTCGCCCAGCGCGTGAGGGACAACAGGGCCATCACGGGCATTAAGTTCGGGGGCGAGGAACACACGATAAGCCTATACGCGGACGACATCCTGGTCGCAGTGGACAACCCCAGGGTCTCGATACCGGCGTTCCTGGAGGAAATAGAACGATTCGGGGTGGTGTCGGGCTTAAAAATGAATATTAGCAAATCAGTCATCCTCCCCCTCAGGTGCAACGCCTACCAGGCCAACAGAGGTTCGTTAAAACTGGGAGGACTATCCACGCAAACTGCACTCCCATACCTGGGGATCGAACTAAAGCCCAATACAGCTCAAACAGTGGAGCTGAACTATACCAAACTCCTCACACACATCCAAGAGGATATTCGGAGATGGAAACAACAACCGCTCTCCTGGCTGGGTCGGGTAGCTGCGGTCAAAATGTCCTTGCTGCCAAAAGTGCTATACCTGTTTCAAACCATTCCAGTCACCCCTCCGATAGGCATGATCAAGAAGCTGCAAGACACGATACTGCAATATGTATGGGCTGGTAAACGCCCTAGGATGCGACGTGATCTACTCACACGCGTCCCCGCGGAGGGGGGATGGGGGGGACTTACGGCGGTACTTTCAGGCTACACAGATGCGATATCTCCTGGAGTGGTCCAGGCCGATGTCAGAGAAGCACTGGCTATTCCAAGACAGGACCATGGCTGGGATGCCACTCTGGAAGATCCCGTTTCTGGCACGAACAGATAGACCAGCATACATAAAAAAATCACCCGGCACCAGGACACTTCTACAGGTCTGGGATGCGGTAGCGGTAGCAAAGGATCTCATGTCCTTTCCCTCGCCAATGATACCGCTATTTGACAATCCAGCGTTCCCACCGGGAATGGTCCCTGGCTCCTTCCCGCAATGGAAACAGACCGAGTGCAACTCGGCTGGTCACTTATTTGACCCGCAAGGCTTTATGGCACTGAAGGCTATACAAGATGGTTACTCCATCGACAAACCGCAAAACTTTCAATATTTCCAGCTGTCTTACCAGTAAGGATGTCATACCACACGCAGGCCGCGCTCTTAAGCCATACAAGAAATGGCTCCTCGCCAAATCCTCGGATTAACGGGCGATTACAGAACTGTATAAGATATTGACTCCCCCCCCCCCCCAGCCAACAGCTAAGTCTGCGGGACAACAACGGAGGGGAGCGAGAGTTGGGTTGCGCGCTCTCACACAAGGAATGGCAGAGCGTCTACTACCGGGCCCATCACATGGCCCGTAATGTAGCCAGTCGGGAGGCGGCGGTTAAAGTGGCATACTACTGGCACTTAACGCCAGAGCGGCTACAAAAAAGCAATCCTCGCCGGGACCCCTGTGCTGGAGGGGCTGCGGACACATAGGGACCATGCTCCATCTGCTCTGGGAATGCCCGATGGTGCAGGAGTACTGGGAGGAGGTCCTTCGGGACGACAGTTTCGAAACAGAGATCCCCCGCTTCCCCACATCCGCGATCCTAGGCCTACCCAACAAACTCACCTTTCCACTTAAGTCCCCTCGGGGCGCCAAATGGGACTAGCAATAGGGGCGGCGACACAACATATTCTTTCACTCTGGGGCACCCCGAGGAAACCCACACACACAGGGTGGCTCCACAGACTATGGTATATACTGGGAATGGAGCGGATACAGGCGTCCCTAACACAGACTTCCGACACCTTTAGGGAAACATGGGCACCCTTAATCCCTCTGCTGTCACACGAATTCTGCAAGTTTACTTGCTCAAAGTATCTCAAAGTCCTTAGATTAGCTGATGAATGCCATAGGCCTCCAGAAGACAGGACACGTAAAGTCAAATGAGGATCCACTCGTATGCCACACACCTACATAGCAGAACACACCGGACAGGGGGGAGGGAGGGAGGGGGTTAGTTCCAGGGAAAAGGTAGTTGGGGTTAGGGAGGGCCTAGCTGGGAGGTTGGGTACGGGGGTTCTGAAAGACAGTTGGTTGCTGGGCAGATCTCACGCCCTCTTGCATGGACTCATGGCACTCTGCTCCAGAGAACGGCCGCCTGATGCTTATCACGGACCTTGGGGCGACAGACGCACTGGGGGCTAGGTCTATCTGATTGCTGTAATGTTGTACCTAAATGCAAATGAAAATAACAAATTTGATCAAAAAAAATGCACATATTTCTAAAAAAAAAACACCTTTAGTGAAGAAGAAAAGTATTGATTTTATTGACGAGGATACCTTCAAATCAATAATGTATGTAATCCTCAAGTCAAGCAATTGAAAGGTATTATCAATAGTAGTTCCACTGAAGCGTTCATTTAGTATATTCTTATCATCTGTAACAGTGAAGGAACATGACAGTTTCTTCAACATTTTCATGCAAGATTTATACTGCTAAACTCAACGACAATGGAGGTCTGAGCAGAATATGTAACATAGTGTCCTGTATGAATTTGTGAAATTAAATAAAGTGATTTGTATAAGTCAATACACAACCTCCAGGTTAAAAGCAGAATTAAAAAACCAGGAGGGGAGGAGGAGCTACGATCGCAACCAAGATGGCCGCGTAAGCTCCCGGCTCCTCCGACCGCCGCCAGTCGCTCATGAATCCTGATATTGATCCTGAAACCGTTCCAGACTCCCGTGTGGCTGAAGTGTCGCTGAGCTTAAAGGTGTAATCCTGAGATTTCCATCTCCTCGAATGACGGAGCTACGCTGTGTTTTCATTCTCAGCCTACCTCAGCGTGGAAGCCGGGGCCTCGATTTCTAACCCATCCGGGTTGGAGTTGAACAACATCGGCTGCGGGACTTGGGTGGAGTCCGGTCTCCTGAAGTGGAGAATATTCTGACTTGTTTGGATGGAGTCACGGTGGCCTGGTGGATTTTATGGATATGGCGGTGGGACGCACCGATTGCTGTGGATGGGAGTCCATTGCCCGGAGACCCTGCTGACCTCCCGGGGTCGACGGGCTTGGATGCTCGCTTGAGGCGACGGTGTCTAAACCGCGATAACGACGAGTGCCCCTTTGTTAAAGTCGGACCCGCCTGTACCTGTTGCCCTGGAGTAGTCGACCTCCGGGACCAAAGGTCTGATCTATCGCTTGCGAGAGGATATGGAGCGGGTGGAATATACGCCGTGGTTGCAGACCGTAATGGCCGTCATTGAGGCGCTTCACTTGCAGGTCACCACCATCATCCACAAGATGTGTGTAACGGCCGAGAGTATATGTCTGGGATCGGATCACCACCCTTCAACTGTTTTGGAGCATGCTGTGTCACCCGCGATGCAGGATTTGCCTAGGACAGAGGACCCCGAGTGGAAACCTGATATGGTGTCTCCTGCCGGCTCCCCAACAACAGCCAGCGAGCCTGGAACTATCAATAACTCAGCTTGCTTGATGCTGATACCGCCCGAGATGGACTCTGCTGATTTTATTTTCCTGGATAATCTTATCAGTGACTATTGGATTGACTCGTCATTCTTTTTCCCCCAATTGACTCAATTGCGTTCTAGTGCTTCATTGTTGGTGGACAGGTATATCCGTTTGGTCTGTGATCTTCAAGCTGTAACATGTTGGATTCGATCGTGCCTCACTGACTTTGACTTTCCTGAACTTTTTGATTCTCCTGTTGGGATGGCGGTTCGAGCGGTGAGAGTTCGCATGAAAGATCGGAGTGGCCAGGTTTGAGTTTGATTGTATGGGTTTGACAACACAGCTTTATTGGATACAGGACTTGTAACCTACAATGATGTGGGAGTCTGGTGGTCTTCACAAACTCCCCCGGTTGTTTTGTAATGGCTGCTTTATATTGTTTTGATTATAGCACGGGGTGGTTTGCTTCTGGCGGTTGGGAGGGGGGCTGGGAGCCTGTATGATCTCTCCTCCTCCGCTATTTTCCTTCTTTTAGGGTTTAGTTGTGGGGCGACAGGCACGCTGCTAGTGGGGTTAGGCCGTAGCCATTGCAGGGGTGCAGGCGGGGGAGTTTTTTTATTTTTATTTTGTCTTTGTTTAGTTCTATGGCCTTTTTCTTTTCTTTCTTCCTTCTATGAGAGGCGGGTTGCATATCCTGAGTCGATCTCTTTCACATAATCTGGGTGTCTGTTCTGGTCTTAATTATCCTGAGTCGTGAGTCGGATGGAATCTGCTGGCGTTAGCTTAACGGGGTGGTGAATCGTATGTTTAATTTCTTTTATATACCCGTTTATGCGGACTTCCTACTCTCCTGTACACTGATTTTACCATATTAGCTCATTCACCTACTCACCGTTACAATGTATTTTGCTGTATGACACCCGATATGTGAGATGTTTCCTCTTGTCTTTCTTTATTCAATAAAAACATATTTAAAAAAAACTAAAAAAAACAGGAGGGTGTATTGAATAACCTAAATTGATATAGCACTTAAAAAGAAAGAATACATGAAGGAAAGTAATAGATTTGATCTTTATGACCACAAAACAAGGGATGTTTTCCATTATTTCATGGGCAGATCCTCAAAACAAGAAAAAATGACCAAAATTGTATAGAGAAATCTCAAAGGCTCAGTCGAAAGAATAGCACCCTATGAACGCATAAATTCATGGTGTCCAAGCTACTAGTGCATCTTAGTTATTACATTGCTACGATCAATATACTTCTGATCCACCAGTTTCAACATATATCTATGAAAGAAACAAGGGAAATACAGGAGCGGAAAAAATGTATTCTCCTCAGATAATAAAAGCATGACATCCATAGGATTATAGTCCTATTCCCAAAGCGAACTGATTCATATTTAGATCATATTATTGTCACATTGCCAGTTGTTATCTCAATGTGACATGAACATTTTAGTATAAGGAGGTTCAGCCAATCAACGTAACATTCAAACAGATTGTTATTCAAAAGGAAGTATTTCAACGGAACTGGCTATTTGAAACATAGTATATTTAAGGAGTTAACATCTCCACTCATTTTCGATTTCTTCCTACCTTATGTGCCTATTGTCAACAGATAAAAAATTGAATATTTAATGTGATACTTGAAGGTAGAGTGCTGAAACCACTTTTTGTTGTTTTGATATTTGTAAGCTTAGTCTTAAATTTTTGAGGAGTGGAGGGGGAAGCGCCCCCTAGTTTTGTGCACCAACAAACTTAGCAACACTTTTAATTTGGTTGAGTGAGGGATCTATTGGCCTCTGCCCTTTGTTCTTTTGCTTGTAGAACTACAGCAGTGCTTTGTTCAACTGAGTATTTTTGTGGCTCATTTCTGGTCCCATTAGCATGAGATTAACAAAAGGGAATAACTCTGAATAAAGGCTTCTCTGAGAACTCTGAGTTTGTGATCCCGCTTCAATGTATCCTTCTGCTGCAACAAGAAGGGAGTCAATGGGATTCCTAATCATACCATTTTTAGGTCTCGGCGGCGTGGCCTGCGCACATGCGTAGTCTTGCTGGCGAGATCTTATGTTTAAAGAGGAGCTTGAGTATTGGGCTTTAAGCCCTGCCCTTCTTTCCCATTGGCCAGCGTCACTGTTTATGCTAAACGGTGGCCAGCCATTGGGAAAGAGTTTTGTCTTACATAGACTTTTCTCTTTTTGAGCCGTCCCACTTGAACTGGCTCGTCTGCCTTCCTCCCGTCGTAAAAGGTTTGTTATCTTTATGGGGCCATGTGTTTGAAACACATGGCCCCATAAAGACAATAAATCATCACAACAGAAGGAAAGCAGGTCACATGTTTATATTTGCATCGCGCTTAAAATGAGATGCAAAAATAAACAGTGGCTGACTGGCAAGCATTTTTTGGGGCGTGCGTGCTTTCTTTCCTTTCCTAGGGGTGGGTGGGCTTTGATAGCACACGTTAATAGGTAAGTCTACACGTTTTCCTAAAGGAATTCTGGGCGCTGAGATGGTGTCCTGCAAGCCGGGCGCATGTCCTCCCCCCTGTCGGTAACCTGTGTAAGCCCGGTGGTGGCGCTTCTCTGATGGTAGGCGGGGGGGAGGAGACTGTAGCGGCTGTCGTGGGCATGGGAGAAGCGCATTGAAGGGGTCTGAGGAGGGCGCCGCGAGCACTGCCAGGCTGACAGGATTCCGTTAATAGTTAAGTCTACACGATTTCCTAAAGGAATTTTGGGCGCTGAGATGGTGTCCGGCAAGCCGGGAGCTGCTCCCGTTCCATGCACGGCCGTTGCCTTCCCCCCTGTCGGTCACCTGTGTAAGCCTGGTGGTGGCGCTTCTCTGAAGGTAGGCGGGGGGAAAGAGACTGTAGCGGCTGTCGTGGGCATGGGAGCAGCGCGTTGAAGGGGTCTGAGGAATGCGCCGCGGGCACTGCCAGGATTAAGGACCCTGCAGCAGAGGGATGGTCACGGTACGAGGCCAGCGGCGCTGTGTGCAGCCTCTTTGCATTCAAAGCTCCTGAGGTGTTGCAATGGTGCCAATGGCCTCCCACTAACAAGTTCACATTAAGAACCAACCAGGCGGCCCGCTGTCAGCCCTCACTGACAAAAAAAATCATACAAATCCACCCACCATCTATCTACTCTACAAATGGGTCCCGCTCTTGAAAACTAGCCCACCGTGGATCGGCCACAAGTGCGATATACTAGCGGTACGAGAATATGGTTTTCGCATCAATGAGCACTCCCACTGTGACCACGAGTCGCTACCTAACTCACCACAGAATATCACAAGGCATCTCCTGTGGCGTAGTAAAGGTGGTGGGCGCCCCTGACCTACCGCCCGCCATCTGTGCAAAAGATGATATATACCGTCCTTCGTGTGTTTCTCCCCATTATACCCATGTCCTTTCTTTCTTTCTGCACACTCTGGGGAGGTGCCTTCCCTCCACCCTACTGTTTACTATATGTTTGCGGATGGGCTTCCGCACTTCGCAAAGAGCATGCGCAGGCACTAAGTGCCAATGTTAGCAACCGTCACCATTTTACAGCACAAGTCCTGAGGGCTCAATCACATTTTTAAATAAAATCATTCTGGTTGTTTTGCGGTCCATCCGGACCACCAATGCTGCTGCCTCGAGGTCAAATCCGTACAGTGATCTCTCTGCATTGATTTCCCAACAAGAGCTGGAGGGAAGCCCGCCAGCTCTTGCAAACTTGTAATTGCTTTGAAAATATCAGACAGTTTGACAGGCTTTGTTAGAACGCCTGGCCTCAAATCGATTGTAAGTTTATTGGTGAACATTCGATTACCACCTCTCTTCAGCTTCTATACTACTTTATAGTAGAGCTGCTTCACTCCCACACTCGCCACCTCCTCCTCTCCCCCCTCGCGCCCTCACAAAGGTCCCCTCCCTAGACAAAGAGAAGCGTACTGCAGCCAGAGAAAATGTGTTGGTAGGAGGCAAAACAACTGTTATTCATCTGTGTTTGCCTCTTCAAAGAAAACAAATTTTAAAAAAACAACAACAAAAAAAGTATGAGTCAGAGAAACACACGAGTCTGTGGTGTTCAGTGTGGAGAGCAGCGAGCGCGCAAGCTCCTGTCATGCAATAGTTCCTTTGTTGCACATGGGAGACGGCAGGCAATGTTTCAGTCTTCTTCATTACGGTTCTGTGACCTTATTTTGTCACCCACCCACTATTCCTCTCCCGCTGTTTACTGTACCTCTCTACTCCTTGCGTTTTCTGTGTTGTCTTCTCTTCTACTCTACTACTCACCCTCTACTATTCACTCCCTCTCTACTCCCTCACTCTATACTCTCTACTACTCACTCTCTACTACTTACTCTCTACTCACTCTACTACTCACTCTCTACTACTCACTCTCTATCTCTCTACTACTGACTCTGCTACTCGCTCTCTACTACTCTACTGCTCACTCTGCTACTCAACTACACTCTAACTCTCTACTACTCACTCTCTGCTACTCTCTGCTACTCACTCTGCTAATCTCTTCTACTCACTCTCTACTACTCTACTACTCACTCTCTACTACACTCTACTCACTCTCTACTACTCACTCTCTACTACTCACTCTCTACTACTCTCTACTCACTCTCTACTACTCACTCTCTACTACATACAATACAACTGCATATATAAAAATGTAACATCTAATTGCATGCATACATATGCATTTTATGTACATTACACAATTCTAGCACAATAATAAAAACACTTCTAAAAACAAACACCATTGGCAAAAAAATGCTTTAACTTTTATGTAGACGAGACCTGTTGCATTTTTAATGCTTGGAATTTGTTTTAGTTAGACCTCTCATCTAAAAAGTCCATAGTTATTTTCTTTTCCATGGCATCCAATGAGCTATTGCACAAGATACAAAAGTTGTGCAGATAAGCCTAATAATGCTTCAATCCATGGTGGGACAACACCCAGGATAATGTGCTGCATGACTAACCACTTATAAGGTCCCAAAGGCGAGACCTATTGGCTATGACATTGCTTGTTTAACATAGTCTTCAAAGTCTTTCAAGCTCGATGGTGTATCTTCCGCTGCAGTTTTTCTAGTTACCACTAGTTGGCATTGAAAATCAGAAAACTAGGTGGTTGTTTAAATGCAGCTCTGTCCACAATGCTGTGTGCCATAGGGCGATCCCATGGAGACCCACGTTGGTTTCTAGGTGCAACACAATTTTAAAATAACGGGGTTGAGAGCCTGCAAAGGGTTGGGCAGAGGGCCTAGCCAAACGGCATTGGACATCTTACTTTAAAACATTTTTAAACATAGAAATTCACGGGAAAAACTTAAAGGTTAAAGTAAAGTAATAGTACAAAATTGTAATAATGTTACTTTACATTTTTTTTAAAACCTTAGAAATTCACTGTATAAAAAAATGGGTTAAAGACATTTTACAGTTAGGTGAAAATGTCAGGTAAAACATAACATTTTTAACTAACAAAACCACAGAGATTCATCAGTTATAGTTATCTCAAGTAATTATAACTCGTGCCCTAATGAAACTATAACTCGCACCCTCGCCATGAACTGCCTCTATCCACACTTATTACAAAATTCATGACATACTCAATGACTGCTTTGATAACATTCCTAATTACAGCTAAAATGACATCATGGATAACAACACTGTGCATGGCGAGGGCACATTGTGTTTTAACTGACATTTTCACCTAACTAGAACGTCCCTTTAACCTTTATTTTCAGTCAATATATCTATCTATATATATATATATATTTATATATATCTATTGATAGATATAGATATTTATATATGATCAGCCAAACCACAATAATTCCCGCAGTGGCACTACATAAAGATGCCATCTGCTGGATCATTAGAAAGATATAGGAGACATATATGACAACAGTACTGAAATTAGATGTAACGCTCATCTGCACACGATATTTAGGAAGTAGAGATGCAGAAGCACTTGATAAAATCCCTCACTCCCACCACAAATTAATTGAGTTTGGAGTTCTTAGACAGACTACGGTTCATTCCTATAGTGCCGACACCAAAAAAGCATCAATAATTAATCACAACTTTCTACATTTGTGGTTTTTTTGTAAACATAACATATTGTTTGCTGTGGAGTTTTTTTTAGTTTAAAATGCAGTTAATACAATGACGATATAACTTTTTGAACAGATGCTTATGTTTTACTTTTTCTTTAATTTTACAGCACTCATATTCAAGTGATTAGCATACAGCGAAACACGTGTTGGCTGCCTTCCAATATATGCTATTTTGTGAGTAAGAACCCCAAAACAGTTCAATAAAATAATGTGAGGAAATGTATTATTATTATTATGTTTCTTATATAGCGCCAGAATCGACCCCCGAAGGGGTATCTCCGCGCTTGCCTTGGGAACCCTTCCTGGCTTTTCCCGGTGAGATAGCCCCTACAGGGCATCCCCAAGGTGAAAGCCAGGCATCCCGCCGCAGGGGGGCCGTTGTGGAGATTAAGCAAGCTTAATGCCCAGAGTTGCAGAGTGTGAACCCATGATTAGGTCAGGCACCGAAGCGAGAATTATCGAGTCCATGGACATTTGAGCTCAAGACCCTGCCGCGTCGGGAATTGAACCCTGGTCCCGGGTCTGACCTCTGCTTCAGGGTCTGCCTGCTCTAACCAGTGAGCCACACTTCTCCATACATCCTAATACATCCTAATACAGGCATGGGTTTTTCTGCAATTAAAGTGGATTTTTACCTAGAGTTATTGGTTAAAAGGGCCTTCTCAAGCCTATTCATATTAGTTGGCCTTGATGACGAGTATGATATTCTGTGTTCTGCAGTATCCAGGCCCACAGACAGCACATGCAGAACAAACACACTAGGTGTATGCCATGTAGACCCCGATTAAAAGTTTGGTGTAGTGGTAATTACCGCATTCCAGGGTAAATAGCACATTAATTTACCGAATTGTCTGATCATGACTGTATTGCATGTGATATTTACTCCATATGAAATTTGTCACATGCGAAAAATAATGCATGTGGTAAATAACTGCCAATTAGAAGTATGAGAGGATACCTTGTCGAAAATACTACCATAAAATACTTCCAGTCAAAAGCAGATTGTAAAACTTCCTGAAAATGTACAGAATGAAAGAAACGCTCTAACCAAATACATAAATGCTAAGACCAACACAATAATGCAAAACCACACTACATGAACTGTTTGAACAGAAAAATAAAATCACATATGCACCTACACACAGGGTCACACCTACATAGCCAGTCATGGACAGGGACAACTCTCACATGATGATTGAAGCAGGTCACATCTCCATTCCGCAGAGCTCCACCATGGAAGCAGCTATGCTAGGCCACTATCTCATGCTATGCCAGATTCATGTTCTGCTAAGTAATGCATGCACCATGAGAATGGAAACCAGCCCACCAATCCATGACCTTAAATGGCACAGCAAAGCAGGATGAGAGCCAGATTGACGGAAAAAGACTGGAATCTATTAACATGAGTCAACTTGAGAACCAGCGGATACACAAGCTCGGTATGAACATGTTTTCATCATTACGGAAGCCCTGGAGTCCAACACAGGGATCCAGGGCCATACCCACTTCGTGAAAATGCTTGCATTGTAACAATTCTTTTCAGCAAGCACCACATAGCACAGAGTAGGATTCATATATGGCATTTTTCAGTCAGCCTTCAGTACAATACTCTGCTAAGTGATGGATGCTTTGCAGCGAATGAGTTGAAAGCCTATACAGTTCCCCTTGCACACCCCCCACCCCCACCAGCCAATGCCAGCAAAGCAAACATCTATGATACAGGAGAATTTCCTGATATCCTAGGGTCAACTGACTGTCCTATAGCTATACTAAAAATCTATAATAGTAAATCTGTGGCTATTGCACTATATGGTTCCGCATTGTGGGGATATGTAAATGTGGAAGCTATTCAGAGAGCGGAGAATAGATTTATCAGAACCCTACTTTCTGTACCCCAGTCGACCCCAACCTATTCCATTCATAATGAAGTGGGCCTACAGTTTCTTTCTGATAAGCTGAGTATGGCCCCCTTGATTTTTTGGCTAAAAATGTGGATGAATGAAGATCTCCCATTAAATCACAAGATTATGTCTGACGTCCTGTCCCTGGATAAATCCAACAAGATTCCTTGGCTGGCTTATTTGGCCAGGGCTTTTTCAGACCTAGGCCGCCCGGAGCTTTTTACCTACCCTGAGAATATTAGGATCCAAGACATTGACTTTGTGAAAAAGTCCTTCATGGGAAGGAAGGAAGCATGCCGCGAAGAACGCAAATTGGTAAAACCGGCAGTGAGGGATCATTGTTTACTGGTTAACTCGTTATCACTTGCACCCTATCTTGGTTTTGTCACAATCCCCTTCCATAGGTTCCTTTTAACCAAATTCAGATTTAATTTGTTACATTTTTATTTAGGCTCTTTTAATAATTGGCAGAAGCCAGAACAAGCCCTGCCCTGTAGCTGCGACCAGTTTTCAGTGCAAGATACAATGCATTTTGTCATGTTTTGTGGGTTGTACTCAGAGCCAAGGAAAAAATATTTGTTGCCTATTCTTGAAGAGGCCGGCTTCACTCAAGTGAGACCGGCTCTGCTCTTTTTACAATTACTGCCCAATCCCCACATTACTTTTTGCATTGCTAATTTTCTGGTAGCCGCTTCAAGGGTGAAAGCTGTCTGTCAAGATTAGTCTTAGAGTAAATGTTTTTTATCATTTATGTCTATGTTCAAACGCAACACTTTTTAATTGTTTGTTACATTTTTTAAACTTGTTGTCTACATTTAATGCTTTCTGTGTAAATAGGAAAAATTTTGTATGAAATGTATTTTATCTTTTTCTCTCTTTGTATGGCTTTTAAATAAGCCGAATAAAGATATTCTGACTGACTAACTGACTGTCCTCATGTTGTATACCTGGTGGTCTCATGTAGACAGGAACAAGTGTGCACCAATCGTAAAATAAAGCACACTATGAATCTGCAAATGCTGTGTGATGTGCACCTGTGTATAATTAACTATTACTCTGCTAGGTGCCCTGGATCAAACTACGATGCCATGAGCCTGCCGAGAAGTGACATTACTCATGCTGTGATGACACATCACCCTCAACAATCAGCCCATCATCATTAAAATTACAATACATTACGGTTGTTGGAGTTCAATCTCAATACATGTCAGCAATTTCATTAGAGAGTTGTTAGCCTATTTAGTATCAAAAACATAGGTCAATGTGACTGCGTAACCAATTGCCTTAGTCACTTTTCACAATGATGATTATTCGCAGCCAAGGCACCTTTTTAACAACCATGCATACTTTCATTACAACTCGGGTTTCTTACCTTGGATTCCTGCATACTAAAGGCCCTACTTGATGTCTTCCACTCCAGACATGTTGAGGATGGTCATGCATTTATCTTCCTACTACTTGAGGAAGAGAGGAGGTTGAGAACTACAACCAAATGCCATGCGTTGGTGCTTGCAACTCACTTAAGTACCTCGCAATTCAAGGTTTGGAACCTGCTTTTAATGTTCTTAACATCATATGGATATGTTGATACAGTACTGGATGTGTCCATTATCTCCTTCCAATCAATTTCTTGTTTGTTTTAGGTGGAATCTTCAGGGTGTGATGGCACATTAGATGGTCATGCCATCTTACCCCCTTCCTTGGATCGGACCTCCAGCATCCATGAACTTGCACTTCTTTTCCCTATTGGGGTGGGGGGGGGGGGTCTATGATAGAAGAGTTTGGCAGGTTTCAGTTTGTGAAGAAGTCCATGTCTGCATGTTGCTCTGTTATTTTTCTGCTCTCCATAGATTAATTGGCTCACTCCAGGAACTTCCAATGCCTGAAATGGCCACTTCCTGGTGTTTAGTGCATGCACTATTTATTGGGTGCGGTATTTGCCATATGTGGTGAACACTGATTCCTTGGTACAAAGTAAAACTCATAATCAGTGTAAATTAACATGTATTATTTACGGTACCACATGGAATCTGTATTTACACAATGTACAAGTTTTCACTGCCAAACTTGTAATCAAAGTCATATGTAGGTTTCATCAAGCTCACAGCAGTGCTCTCCACCAGGACACACCATGCACTATCTTACAACAAACAAACCACATTAAGATGGAACTTCTAACATATGATTAAGTTAAGGTCCAACAGTCCTAATGTGCCACTAATTGGCTACTACAGCACCCAAGAACACGGACTAAAACCAGTTGCCTTACACACACTGGGCTTGTCAACCATCACAGAATGGTGCAAGCACTTTGGTAGAGTCCTCCAGTCTCAGCCATCAAACATCAAGAGCATTCACCAGCAACTCACTCAAGTTGACACATTCATGTAAAAGGAGAATTCCTGTTCTGTCTACCAATAGCAGATTCTTCACATGGTTGGAAAGCTACCCCGGAAAATTTGCCATTCCAATGTTTGTTAGCAGAATCTGGGGTCACTCGCTGCCATAGATCATCAAACATCCAGAGAGACTAAAATGAAAAAATATATTGTAAACATTTTATTATCGATCTCACTGGGTGTCATAGGTAGACCTGCAGTCCAGGAGCGTATCACAGGCCCTGCAGTGCAGAGGGCGAGGCCTAACCCTTCTGGGGGCCCCCAGTCCTGTAAGAGGGCTCCATTCCGCCCAAAGCCTATGAATATTTGTGAGATATTGGAGTCATAGAGGGCCTCATCATTTTGCTGACAACACTGATGTGGGCATGTAATGAAGAAATTCAGAATGGCAGCGAAAGACAGGTAAGACAAGACACTGCTACATGTTATTGGTATGATCTCGCTGCGCTCTGAAACCAGCCTTACTCCCTTACTGAACTCGAGCATAGAAACGATAAAGAGAATAAAGTCTGGGATCAGGCTCTTACCAGCGCTACATAACAGTGAAAGACAGGATGTGACATCAGTGGAGGGCCGCCACTGAAAGTCAGGATGTGACATCAGTGGGGGGCCGCCACTGAAAGTCAGGATGTGACATCAGTGGAGGGCCGCCATGTCCATTCACTGTGCCCATTCCCACTCTTCTTCAACACCGCAGGCCCTCAATGTTTTCCAGCTGTGTCTTCAGTATTTGTGCTTTTTAGGCAAGCAGGGAAACTCAAGGTAACATTTCAAACGATTTCAATATAGGCACAAGTAAATAAAAGCAAATGGGATTCTGAGATACATATCTTGTTATGTTATGTCGATTTGTATAGTGTACTCATTACCTGTGAGCATTTCCAGGCACTTGGGCAGGTGTGAGGAGGAGGTTTTGATGTGTTGGTGGAGGTAGTTTCATCTTTTGGGCGCAATGAAGGACAAAGAGCGACTTCCTGCTCTGCTTTTGTGGATGCAGGGTGTGTGTGTGCGAGTGAGAGAGTGGCAGACCGTAGGGGTCAGGCAGGCTGGTGAAAGCGCATGCCGCTGTTCAGGTATTCTGGTCCTGTGTTGTGTAGGAATTTGTATGTGTGCATGAGGAATTTGAATTGGCTGCACTTGTGAATGGGGAGCCAGTGTAGCTTCTAAATGTGCAGTGTGATGTGGATATTATGTGGGAGGTTGATGTGGCGTCATTCTGGCTGATCTTGAGTCTGTGTAGGAGTGTACGGCGATACTGACATAGAGAGTGTTGGCGTAGTTCAGCCTGCTGGTGATGAGTGCTTGTGTGACGCTACGTCTGGTGTACTATGGCAGCTATTTGAAGATCTTTCACAGCATGCGTAGGATATGAAACCAGAAGGTGCTCACCAAGTACACTTGTACCATCATACTGAGCTAGTCGTCTAGGATGATCCCTAGATTTTTTGCGTGATCTGTGGTTGTGGGTGTAGGTCCTAGCTCCGAAGGCCCCCAGGTGGAGTCCCATAGGGAGGTCATGTTGCTGAAGACCAGCACTTACGTCTTGTTGGAGTTGAGCTTCAGATAGTTAGTTAGTATCCAGTCTGCTGCCATGGAGTTGTTGAAGTTGATTCTAGTGCTGGTTTTCTTGTCCATCAGGGAGAGGATAAATTGGGTTTCATCGGCGTAGGCGATGATAGTGATGTCTTGTGATCGGATGATGTTGGTGAGCGATGTCATGTATATGTTGAAAAGGGTCGAGCTAAGGGACAATCCTTGGGGGACTCTGCATGTAAAATTCTTGGTCTCTGATGTGAGGATGGTAGTCTGATTGTTTGTTCGAATTCTTCCCATGATGAAGGAGCAGACTCATTTGACCGCGTCAAAGGGTACGGAGAGGTCGAAGAGGATGAGGGCTACTGTTTCTCCTTGTTCCAGGATGGTTTCAACGTCATCAGTGGCTGCGATGAGTGCTGTGGTTCTTTCTGAATCCTGATTGAGTGTTGTCTAGAAGATGGTAAATTTTGCGGTGGGTTGCGAGTATCTGGTTGATCTTCTCATTCATTCTGGCTGGATAGGGGAGCAGGGAGATGGGTTGGAAATTGCTCAGTTGATTCTTGAGTAGGGTATTGATTTCAGCAAGTTTCCATTCATCCTGGAAAGTGGCAGAAGAGATGGAGGTGTTGATGATGTGTGTCAGGATCTTGCTGAATGGTGATGTTCCCAGGTTGTTGGATGTGGTGGGATGAGTGAACAGTCGGCATGATTGCTGCAGTCATTTCTGGTGAAGGGGATTGTTAGCGTGTGGTGTAGATGGGACCTAATCAAGCTGCCCTGGGAGGAACTCTCCTAGGGCTGAAAGAGGCAGCAGAGGGTGATGCCATTTATATGGAGAACGGATTCACATTGGGGTTAAATCACCTGACAAAGGGCTGCAGGGCCGCCTAATATTTAGGAAAAGAGGGAATTGTGATTTTCTTTGAACATCACTGTAGACGACTGTTTAGCACCCCCTCCCCTTTTTTCTTAACAAAATCTAATTTGCTTTTCATGTGCCTAGAATAAAACATTAGTTCTTGTGTCTGTGTGGGGTTTGGCGTTGAGGGACAAACACAGTCCAGCCTTATTATGAACTTGACCCCTCGGGCAAGTAAGACTCAAGTGGGTTATAAAACACAAACTGTTCCAGCCGCTGCTGAGTTTTATGGCCTCCTACAGCTCAGCCTCTGGCAATGCAGTGTGATGCCAGCTGAGTTACTGTACACGGTAACTGAAAGCCCCCCTCTGCCCCTCCCCGAGCATGAACTATTAATGCAGCCAGAACTGAAGAGTGGCAAACTCAATCATGGCGTCTGACCAGGAAGATTTCTGGTCAGCTGTACTAAGTACCGCCGAGGAGACCTGGGGGCCTTGTGAAAGTAGAGGTTGTGGCCTGACGGCCAAAGATGCAGACTTTGGAACAGGGGAACCAAGTTGAGTCCTGGCCTTGGCTCAATATCATGTGATCCCGGGAAAATCACTTACTCTCCTCTGTGCCTAATAAATTAACGTGACCTTGTGTATTTTAACTGGTGCTCATGTAAAATGGTCCAATACCTTGGTTTCGAGTCCGCACTATATACATCCGCCTAACCCTAACACCAACACTAATTTGAAAGAAACCCCAAACAATTACACTACACCTTACCCTGAGCATCATTATAACACAAACCCAGTTAAATACTTTTCCCTACCATTCCGTTTTAAGGTGAAATGTCAACGTTTCTTTTATCTTGAAAACTTCCTTTTCAAATGTTGCATCTAATGTTGCCTTTCCTTGGTTCACCTGGTTCTCTGCGTTCGTTGATGGTTGTCTCCCCGTGTGTAGATGGTTGTCCTCCTTGGTGTAACTGTAGTCTTGATGCGGATGGCTGTTTTCATGGGTGTAGATGTATACTCCTGTGGGTGGGCGCTTGCTCCTGTGGGTGGACGCTTGCTCCTGTAGGTGGGCGCTTGCTCCTGTGGATCGCTGTTCGCAGGGCTGTAGAAGTTTGCTCCTGTCTGTGGCTGGCTGCTTTCCTGCTCTGTATGGTTGTCTCCCTGGGTGTAGATGGTTGTTGTAATCTTGATGCGGATGGCTGTTTTCATGGGTGTAGATGTACACTCCTGTGGGTGGGCGCTTGCTCCTGTGGGTGGACGCTTGCTCCTGTAGGTGGGCGCTTGCTCCTGTGGATCGCTGTTCGCAGGGCTGTAGAAGTTTGCTCCTGTCTGTGGCTGGCTGCTTTCCTGCTCTGTATGGTTGTCTCCCTGGGTGTAGATGGTTGTTGTAATCTTGATGCGGATGGCTGTTTTCATGGGTGTAGATGTACACTCCTGTGGGTGGGCGCTTGCTCCTGTGGGTGGACGCTTGCTCCTGTAGGTGGGCGCTTGCTCCTGTGGATCGCTGTTCGCAGGGCTGTAGAAGTTTGCCCCTGTCTGTGGCTGGCTGCTTTCCTGCGTACAGGTGTGTTCCTGCTCTGTATGGTTGTCTCCCTGGGTGTATTGTTGATGTGACTAGTTATTGGGTGTGTTTTTTCGTGGCATTTGCTGTCACTAGAGTAGGCGTGTGTTTTATAAGATGTAAGTATTTATTTTCACGTATTTCTACATACCAAGCTGGTGGCTGGAGAGTGGTGAGCGAGATAATGGGGTGCAACTAGTGCACATATGGTGAGCAGGGTAGAGTACGTAGTGCACGGAGCAGAAATAGCCAGACATTCGGATCTTAAGGAAGGTTTCTGGTGAGAAGAAAGGAGCATGGCAAGCAAGATGGAGTGAAGTGGGTAGGGAAGAGTGTGGTGAAGGAGTGTGCAGTGTGGACGAAGGGTGGTGGGCAGGCCAGGGTGGGCTGCTGAGGCCACTGCGGGGCCCACAACGCAAGAGTGTGGTGTGTGGGGTAAGGTAGAGTGGAGTGTGTAGAGTGTGGTAGGCAGAGGGTGGGGAGTGCTGGGCATAGAATGGTGGGAGCTGAACATGGGGGTGTAGGAAGGTGGATACCCGACTATGGTTACCCCAGATTTGTTGCCTAGTGTTTAGCTGCTTTTCGACTTAGTTGGCCTGGGATCCTGTTAATCAGGGCCCCAGGCTATCTGCTCACACTGTAAAATGGACTCCATGTACATCTCTAATTGGATGTTAGGTCACCTTATGAGCCCCTGTTCAGTGTACTATAGGTACCCAGGGCATAGGTGCATCCAAGGCCTACCAGGGGCTGCAGCATGTATTATGCCACCCCTGGCTGGCCACTCAAATTGACACAACTGGCTGATCACTCAGCTGGGGCAAGGTCTTGTAATCACCCCTTGCTTAGGTGTAGTATCCCTATACCTACCTTTACATATAGGCACATATATACCTATAAGTCACTCCTATAGCCCGGTTCAAACCAGTTGCTGGGGCACTCCAGCCCCAGCTCTGGCGCGAATCTGGACAAAGGGAAAGGGGTGTAACCACCCCCTTCCCTGGTCCCACCCATAGGAGGGACCTAGCAGCCCCTTAGATTAGTATATAGGTAGGAGCGGAGTCTAGAGACTTTAGATTTATCCTGACTGAAACTTAAAATGAAACTCTGGACCTTCGACGTTCTACTTGAAGATAGAAGACTGAAGAATCTCCCTTGTGGTCAAGGAGTGACCACCCTGCACAAGCAGGCACCATCAAGCGATCAACGGTTTGCTTTGTCGACGCTCCTGCCGGAGCCCGAGCACAGTGGCTGACAAGAACCGGACTTCCAGACTTCCTTCAGCCCGATCCACACCCACAGCAAAGCTGAGACCCATGGAGGCGACGAAAGACGGGGGACCAGACATCTTGGAAAGCCAGCGAATTGCTTTCCGTGCAATTTCTGAGGCACCCTTGAAGTTGTGCATTGGGGATTGAGAAGCCCCAGCCCGAGCATCATCTGCACCAAAGATCATCCCTCCACACTCCACGAGTGCTGCGTGGGGCCCTTTTGCATTTTTCTGCTCGACAAGTCTGTCCGGTCACTTGCCTGTTGGCTAGTGGCCTCTGTGACCACGAACCTTTGAATTTCCACCACTGGCCTGATTGCTCCAGTCTGGCCCTTGCTTCCCTGAAAAGGAGAAGCCCATCAGACCTTGCTGGTCTGATCCAGAACCATCTTCGATTCCTGCGAGGGTTGCCTTAGTCAAAGCTTGTTGACTCCAATCCGAAAGCCGACAGCGAGATCCTTCATGGGACAGTCCGTGCCCAGCTCCTAGTCGTCGTCGTCGACACCTCCTGGTCCACGTGGCTGCAGAGACAAGCTTCACGACATCACCTGATTGCTCCGCGACATCGCCTGGTTCCTTCCTAGGCACTGGCTAGTGACCCAGACTCTGTCCCCTCTGCTTTCAGGTACTCTTCATCCTCGATCCGCCCTTGGATCCAACCGGACACTTCTCTCCTGGTCGCCTGCAGCATCTTTCTCCAAGGCTCCATAGGATTCAGCGACAAAACCAGACACACTTTGACACCTATGCACCTGCTTCCTGTGGGTGAGGTAACGCGAGTACTCCGGTGCTCCTCTGGGTATTAACTATCCTAGTGTCCTAGTTTTCAGTGGCTTTCTCCTAGTCCATCCGGAAGTGTCCTAAAAGAACTAGTTTCCAATTCTTTCGTTCCCATTCTAACTCTATGGTAACTCGCATGTGTGTAAAGACACTGCACACTCCTCCTGTGGGCCTCCTACTTCCTATCCTTTGGTAGTACAGTGTAGCCCCAGAGATTCCCTAGGCCCTAGGCCTATCCTTTGTTCGTGACGTGGTTCTTATACCACTATTTTAGTATATGGTTTGACGTGCCCCTAGGGTGCTACTGTATAGTGTGCAACTTTTTGTATGAAAATTAAGTATCTTGTTATGTGCTTGTGCCTCTGACCTCATAAAGAGTTCAGAGGGGTTGTGTTAGAAATAAATACATATATATTTTATATATAACCTGTGTGGTGTCCTTTCATTTGGTATTAATGGGGTTACATATGGTAAAACAGCTGGCTTCACATGCCCTCTTGAGTTTAGCCTAAGACTGCTTTGTCCATGCTACCACTAGGATAGCTGGTCTATAAGGTTGACTTTACAACCATCACCATAAGGGTTGTTTGGACTGATACAGGGTGCCCACTAGAATAGTGGACATCACATACCAGGCCAACTTCTCACAGGGGGAACATAGTGCAAAATCTGGGGAGCACAGGGCAGAGTAGACAGTGTGGCATAGTGGGTGCACAGAGCCTAGTGAGGTGTGTGGCCAAGTGGAGTGTGCGGGGCTCAGTTGGGTGCATGGAGCATGCAGGCACAGTAGGTACACGGGGCTCAGTGGGACGTCTTGGGACGTGTAGTGTGCGCAGGCCCCAAGAGATTTTGGTGCGCATGGCTAAGTGTAGGAAGCATACCAATGATTGGCGAGCAGGGCGGTGTGTGGCGAGCAGGGCAGTGTGTAGCGAGCAGTGCAGTGTGCAGCGAGCAGGGCAGAGCGTGGTGCGCAGCTTAGTGTGCTGCAAGCAGGGCAGTGTGTAGCGAGCAGGGCAGTGTGTAGCGAGCAGGGCAATGTGTAGCGAGCAGGGCAGAGCGTGGTGCGCAGCTTAGTGTGGTGCAAGCAGGGCAGAATATGCAAGAAGTGTTAAGTGTGGCAATTAGGGCAAAAGGTGGGCCATAGAATTTGGCGAGCAGTTGCAGGGTCTGGCGAGGTGGGGCAGAGAGCAGCAGACCAGAGAAAGGCCTAGCACAGTGGGTGCCCGGGACTCAATGGAGTGCGTGTGGGGCCAAGTAGGGAGCGCGGAATGTGCAACGCCACAAGAGACTGTGGTGGGCATGGCTAGGCTTGGCTAACATTGCAGTGAGCTTTGAGCGGGGCCCTGTGTGGAAAGCAGGGGAGAGTGAGGCAAGCAATGCAGAGAGTTGCAAGTACGGCAGTAGGTGCCAGAAATGTTGAGGGCAAAGAGCGAGGCATCGAGTTATGAGCAAAGCAGTGTGTGAGAAATAAGGGCAGTGTGTGGCAAGAAGACACAGCCAATCATAAGATCCTGATTAAAAGACTCGAGGAGAATGGTATTAGAGACAAGGCACTGGACTGGCTGCAGTCTTAGCTCTCAGGTAGGCAGCAGGCAGAAACCCGGACGCCATTTCTCTCTAAGAATAGCCCTGTAAAACATGGCAAAACCCACAGGGTACGGCTATTAGCCCAATCCTTTTTCAGTTTTATCTGCGCCCACTTATTTCCCTATTAAAATCCTTTGCCATGGAAGTCATTAATTATGCTAACGATACCCAACTTGTCTTTTCTTTTGAGGGCAATAAGGCAATTCCCCTGCAAAAATTTCATAGCTGTATGCAGGAAACAGCAGGCTGGCTCAGAGTCAATTCCCTGCAATGTAACTGCGATAAGACGGAAATACTCTACTGTTCTGCAAGTAACATTTCTCGTCCTCTACAGTCGGATTTCTGGCCAGCCTCTGTGAATAATCCTCCGATGCCTGTTAAGACAGCTCGTAACTTAGGAGTACTATTAGATAGTTACCTACAGTTGGACTCCCAAGGGAACACAACAGTGAGCACCTATCTCTGCTCCGAGCTCTGCGAACAATTCTCCCTTATTTACCAACTTCAGCTAGGCCTCAAGTGATAAGGAGCATTATTATGAGCAGACTAGACTACTGCAATGCGTTATTACTGGGAGCCCCGGACTCCCTCTTAAAAAAGCTGCAAAGGATTCAAGTGATTGCAGCTAAGCTGGCATTAGACAGACACCGCTTCGCTTCCGCTTCGCTTGCTCAAAGGATCTCCACTGGCTACCTATGGCACAGAGAGTCCAGTTCAAGGCACTCTGCATTGTCTACAGGGCAGCTCACAAAATGGCGCCTAAGCCTCTGCAGAGGCAATTCCTCTGGTATTCCCAAACTAGAAACCTCTGCTCTTCCTCAGTGAATCTGGTATGTTCACCACAATTTTAACAAGGCTTGATTAGATCGTTCAGTCTTGTAGCATCCAGACTCTGGAACTCATTGCCTATCGAGATTAGACAATACTTTGCTGAGGTTTAGGAAGGAACTGAAAACCGGGCTTTTTCCAAGAAATTAACTCTTAGCCCCTCTGTTTAGACCTTCAGTTACGCACAGTATTCTTTAGTGGTAATCTCAGCGCCAGGATACCCGTTGGGTGGCAGACGGGCTATAAAAGTGTTACTTACATTACAGGAACACAGTGGAGCGCCCGGGGCAGTGTCTGGCTAGCAGAGCAGACAGCAAGACAGAGTGGAGGGCAGGCCAGAATGTGTTATGAGCAGGGCGCATTATGAGGCACAGAGCAGTAATTTGTGAGCAGTACAGAGTGCAGGGTGAAGGACAGTGTGTTGCAAGCAGGTCAGTGGTTCACGAGAATGGCAGAGTAAGGGTGCGTGGGGCAGTGTTCCATCTGTAGAGGACAGTGTTTTGTGCTCTAGCGTGGGGCATGCAGAGTCTGGTGAAGAGAGGACTTAGGGGCAAATGGGACAGTGTATTGACCGCAGGCCACAGAGGGGCTAGAGGGGCAGTGTTATGTGCAAAGATCAGTGTGTTGCGAGAAGGGCAGTTTTTTGTGAGCAGGACAGAGGGGAGTATGCAAGGCTTCGTTCTATGCGTTGCCAACTTGGCTGCAGGGCAGTGTTTCATGCACAGGGCAGTGTGTGTGCACAGGACGGCGTTTTGTGCATGGAGCAGACTCGGGGAAGAATGTGGCATGCAGGACTCGGTTTCGAACACAGGTCTGATTGTGGTGTCCAGACCAGTACAGTGTTTGCACATAGGTCAGACTGTATGGCACTTGGTAGTATTTCGTGCACAGGGCAGAGTGTGGAGAGCAGTTTTTTGTGAGCAGTAGAAAATAGATTATGTAGGGCTTTGTTTTATGCGTTGCCAACTCGCCCGCAGGACAGTGTCTCGAGCACACGGCAGTGTTTCGTACACATGTCAGAGTGTGATGCACAGGAAAGTGTGTGTAGGACACTATTTTGTGCACAGGTCTGATGCGCGAATAGGTCAGAGTAGGATGCACAGGACAGTGTTTCGTGCACAGGTCAGAGTGTTCGCACAGGACAGTGTTTAGAGCACAGGACAGTGTTTAGTGCCAAAGACAGAGTATGATGCACAGGACAGTGTTTAGTGCACAGAACAGAGTGTGATGCGCAGGGCAGGGTTTTGTGCACTGGTCAGAGTGTGATGCACAGAACAGTGTTTCCTGCACAGATCCAAGTGTGAAGCACAGACAATGTTTCGTGCACAGATCAGAGTATGATGCATAGAACAGTGTTTCGTGCACAGCAGAGTGATCCGTGCACAGGTCCGAGTGTGGCGCGCCGGACAGTGCTCAGTGCACAGGGAAGAGCGCGATGTGAAGACGCCGCGCAGTGGATTATAGCTCGGGAAGCCAGTCCGGTCCCGTGGTCGATGGTATAGTATAACTCAGCCCCGGGAGCTGCGCAGGAGCGCTGAGGCCTACACCGGAGTTACAGGCCTTAAATCTCCGGCCGCAGATTTACTGCCGCCGCTCCCCTCCTTTACTGCGAATGCAATCATGCAGTAATGGTCCAACACAGGAACACCATCACCGGGCTGCTGATGGCGCACATAAAAGCAATGTCAACCAAAAGCTACGAGTTTATAAAAGGGAACAAACCCTCCATGTGACAAGAACATGAAACCCATTAACAATTTAAAGACTCGCCGTTTGTTATCCCTCACCTTCTAGCGGTTATTGCAGGCAGCGCGCGGCCTCGGCCCGCTGTGAGGAGATCGAGGCGGGAGGGAACTCTCCAGGTGGGATAGGGGTGCGCACAAAGCGCGGGAACGAAACGCAACCACAAGGAAACCCATTTTATAGACAAACAAATCATTGGAGGCAGACGCCGACTGCCAGGCCTACACCGTCGGCTCCTCGTACAAATACAGCCACGAGGACTCCAGTGTGTACCCCCCACTTCCCCGGTAATAGTGTTTGTTTCCTGGATCTCGCTTAGCCATTCAGGGCCCTCCAGGCCAGACGTTCTCCAGATCCCATTGGCTGTAGAGAGCACCTACAAAGTTCAAAGGTGAAACTGCTCCTCTTTCTATTGGTCATGGTTCTGGATAGGAGGGCTGCTGCTCAGGCAGGGTTGCCGTTGCTACGTAATTCACGCTGAACCTGGACAACCATTTGTGCAGCAGGTGCAGCGGCACCGGGGCACAGAGCCCCCTAAGCCCTGATAATTGCTGTATTTATACCCCAAGAGCAGTCAAATTGCCACTTTCCCTCACTTCTCCCATGGCCCGTAGCATCCTTGCCACTACTGTGTCTGGAGTCAGGGCCTCGCTTGTGGAGGGTAGGTGCAAGCAAGGGTGGGCTAGAATACCACCAGCAGCCCAGGCAGGATTTGACTGGGCACCAGTTCAGCAACTTTTATCATATCTTTAGTCATTCTTTAAACAAACCCGGAGCTGTGTTCTAGATTCAGAGGACAGGAGAGGATGGGTTATTTATAAAATGAAGGGGCATTTTCAAAACACCGTAATCCGCAACAAAGCGCCCTAGAATCTCCGATTCGGACTTTAGCCGGGAAGGTTACTGCTCCTGAATGTAACACGAGATTATCACAATAAACATCTATTTCCAGTCAGATGTTATTCTACTTCTTTATTTAACGTGAGAATAAAAAACCACACAGCTAAACTCTAGTCCATATAGTACCCGAATTGGGACCCAATAAAGCTCAAGCATAGCTCCCAGAAACATGCTATTCGGTGCTGAATCAGCTATAAAGGCCAATATAAAAATGTGGTCTTTGGAGGATGAGTTAGGTACTCGTTCTCAGTTGCCTGGAAGGTGCCACCCAAGTAGATTCCAAGTGGTCCAGTGTTCCTGTACTTACATTTAAGGGGTGCATGAATAAAAGCGCTAGTTTTACCAGGTGCAGTTCCACCCCCAGTGCAGCCATATGTGGGTCCACTGACATTTTTAACCTGCTGATAGATGGTTGAAACTGTCAGAGCAGGAGGACCAACTATCGGGAATTCACATGCATATACATTAGTCTCCGTTCCTGGGCCACTTACTCGTAATGTCTTTAAGGCCCGTTCAGTTCCTTGCAATTGCCTTTACTTAAAAGAAATTAAAGAAGGTGAGTTAAGACAATGAAGTGGAAAGGTGGGGTCTGAAACCAATACCGCCCCCACCACTCCCCCACAGACAGTTCGAAATGTAGCTTTTTTAGGTCGAGCCTGGGTAGCGCATCAGCTGCTCTGCGAGGCATGATGAATTTCAGTATGGAGTTGAAGCTCCACCCATATTTGTAATTGGCTTGCGTCATTGTCCTTCGTAAATGCTTGCTTCTGATTTGTTAATAGGCTTGTTAGTCCCTCCTTTGTACTGCCTTGTCTTCGTTTGTAACCTCCCATGAGGACTGGCCCTTTTACCTCTATTGTTACACGGTATGTCTTATTTAATCTGCAAGCACTATTTTCTTTAATGAGTTTCTCCTACTGCAGGCACGACATGCTTTCCTGCAACATTCAGGCGCCATGTACGTTTTCACTTTCCAAGCAGGCCGGACAATGGCGGCCGCTTCTTTCAAATGAAATAGGTCTTCAATTTACAAGAGTTTCAGCTATTGGCATTGTGAATGACAATGCCTTTTATTTATGTGTTAATTATCAAAACTGATAAATAAAAGTCATTTCCATTTATAATGCCAATAGCTTAAACTCTTGCAAATGTTATTGCATTGCAAATGCGTATTTTAATCTTGGGCCGTGCCATCAGTAGTTTCTCGCAAAAATTAGTGCGACTGTCAATTAACTAGATTTACGCACACTCGGCACATAATACATAGGCCTGGCACCTAGAGCCATGTTGTCAGAAAAGCGCTCATCCAATGATTTCAAACGAACCCTTAAACACAAAGCAGCGACAACACAATTCGTAGTATTGTGGAGCACCTTCTGCTTCCTCAGGGCCACTTAACTCAGGCTAGACTCTCCGCCGCAAGGGGTTTGTTAAGTTATCACTCGCAAGACTTAGATCTTACACTTATCCCAGTTAAACAACCCATTCCTATGAAGCAGAAGCTTCCCCACACCCCATATGGTGACTTGGGCCCCGGCACTGATTAGGAGGGGGACTGTTGAGGCCACGGCCTTGCACTGTGAGGAAGCCAAGGGCCTGAGAAGCCGCCCCACTGCCTGCATGTGGGCTGTAGGGTCACTTTCTCGACAGATGAACCCCTTCCTGGACCGCTCCGAAGCAGAGTCCCGCGATTCCGGATGGAGGTCCTGCCAAAGATAATCTTACGTAAATATATATTTATCTTTTTTTATGTAGACTACATTTAAGAGATTGTGGTGAAGAATATATATAGATAGAGACCCGTTTCGAGGCTCCCTTGAAAAAATTGCTGGTGCTCAGACCCAGTGAGACCCAGCCCACTTAAAGCCCTGCCCTTAACCACAATCTTCTCCTCTTAAATGTTGTCCACATGGAAAAAGAGAGACAACTAGGGCTCTTTTACTTCTGCGTGTTTAATTATTCAACCAATCAGCAATTTTCGCCTGGCGTGTTTCGAAGCCTTCGCCTCTTGTTCACTGGTGGGCTTCGAAAAGCGTCAGCGGTAAAATTGCTATATATACACACACACACACACACAATCGTCTTTCTTAATGTCTATGTAAATTAGTAAACATGTATATCTATACATATATATATATATATATATATATCAACGAAAAGGTTGCCCACAATGGAGATATCGCACGCCGGGAAGCCGCTGAGTGTGTGAGAAGCTGCCGCAACAAGCACGGACGGATCCAAGACAAGACGGCAGGTGAGGAGGTGTGCTACGCCCGTCCCGTTAATGTCTGAAAACTGAGAACTGTTAAATTAACAGCAAGAGACCTAACGGGTGTTTTGGGCATTCAAAATATAAACACAAGGTTGCCGCCATGTCCGCGACAGCACTAAGAAACAGGGAAATTGCAGCGGCTGATATTTTCTCGGACGAGATAACGCAGCCGACAGTAACGAACAAACACGTTTGTGCAAATAACGGTAATGAGGGAACGGGTCTCAAGGATAAATACAAAGCACTGGAAAAGCTTCTCCGCCGTAAAACAGCGAAATGGTGGGAATCGAAATCCTTAAGAAGATACCTTGATGTAGGTCGCATTCCAAGGGGGCTAAGGATAATGATTGCACCCAGTTACGATACTCCAAACCCCAAATTAATGGCGGAGTGGGCACAATGAAATCTAGACTCCTCACGCAAGCTAGTGGAATTACTGGTGAAATACGCGGAAATCGATAGAGAGGAGCTTATGCCCAAAATTGAAAGTCTGAGAAGTGAAATACAGGCTATGAATGACCCACAGGAGCAAAAGACCAGATTGAATGACGAAATGGAACGTAAACTTGAAAAGGAGGAAGACAAAATAAAAATACGTAAAGCCTATAAGTTTAGGCAGGACAAAGAAGACTATGAAAGTGGGAAGATCTTTACTTTCTCGAGGAAGTTTGATACTATGCGCAAATCAGTGGCAAAGAAGGGTCAGGGAGGGATGGACAAGATACCAACACCTAATGAGGATTCAGAACCTGATACCTCTTCAATGTCAGGAGCCAGTATCACAACAGAACACAGTTCAGGAGCGGAAGGAGATGAGGGAACAGAAAATATGGTTAAACTTACAATGGCAGAGGAGTTAGAATATGTGAGGCAAAGCCGGCGAGAGACACTCCGCTCAAGTACAACGCAATCGGCAAAAAACGGCGCACACAGAGGAGGAGGGCGAGGAGGTCCGCCAACAAACGCCGCGCCAAAACGAAGAGGATGGGGCAGGGGGACGTGGAAGAGCAAAAAAACGAAGTAGGTGATGGCACAACCATGTTACCCAATGCCAATACAATAATAAACCTAGCGCAGATAAATCTTACAGCAGCAGAAACTCAATTGCTTTCGCTAGGTTTGTCTTATTGCCCCGAGTCTAACTTTCAATATACCAGGACTCAAGCGGATGTGTATCAATATATAAGAAAACTTAAACTACGTAAATATCATGAACAATTGAAGCTAAAGAACAAATCAAGTACGGTGCCCACAGAGACTTTAGCTTTACCTAACTTATCAGCTGGAGATCATGAACTGTTGGTGGACTTACAATCCATAGTTAACCTGCTTACTAATATGACAGATGAGATTCCCTCCTCTGAATCACAAAGATCCCAAGGAGCATTTCCATACAGAAACACCCAGGAAATGAGAGACATTGGAAATAAGAAACCTGAAACTCCTTTCAAGAGAAAGTCGAAATTTGTACCAATCACGGCTAAAGACAACATAGATGTGTTCAATGATATTGTAACATCACAAATAAAAAAACTTAACATCAAAAAATATGAGATCAAGCGGAAATTAACGAGTCAAGAACGTAACTATGGGGCATTGATGGAAAAATTGAAAAAACAGAACAATTTAGTAATAAGAAATTCGGACAAGGGGGGAAATATAGTTTTATGGCCCCTAGCGGATTATCTATCTGAAGCACAATTGCAACTCAATGACACCCAATGTTACCATCACAGTACTCCCCTGTGCTATAAACAGATGCAAGATGAATTATGTAGTATATTACTAGCTTGGAAGAGCAAGGGACTATTGAATCCGGAGGAATTCAAATTCCTGAAGAAAGACTTCCCAAAAACTCTGGTAATATACTTCATACCGAAAATTCATAAAGACAGAGAGAAACCTCCCGGACGTCCTATCATCGCGGCCTGCGATGGACCTCTTGAGAATCTATCCAAATATATAGACTTTTTTCTTCAAGAGCATGTTCAAAAGTTAGACTCATATGTTAGAGATACGGGGGATTTCCTGTCAAAAATTGCAAAAGTGGATTGGAAGGAGGGATACTTGCTTATCACGCTTGACGTTACATCTCTATATACATGCATCAAAAATGCAGATGGTATCAAGGCAGTTAGATATTTTCTGGACAGGAGACCAATAGAATTCTCATCCCATAACAAAATGCTCATGGACCTATTGGTGTTTTGCTTAGAACATAACTTTTTCCTTTTCAAAAAACAAATGTTCCGTGAAGTACAAGGGGTTGCCATGGGGGCCAGCTTCTCCCCAAGCTATGTCTGTTTATTCATGGGCTGGTGGGAGGAGCTGGTCCTCAAACGGCAACATCGGGACACATACAGTGGCAAAATAATATTGTGGCTACGATATATAGATGATCTTATGATCATATGGAATGGAACTAAAATAGAGGCAGAAGAATTTATTGACTCTATAAATATCAACAATGAGAATCTAAAATTTACTTCACAGATAAACAGCGAACAGATTGCATTCCTGGATGTCCTAGTCAAAATAGAAAATCTTAAAATAAGTACCACCCTGTTCAGGAAAGAAACCTCTGGTAACACCCTACTGCATGCTAGTAGTGCGCATCCGTCCCATCTCATACATAGCATCCCCTATGGGGAGATGTTAAGATTGCGCAGAATCTGCAGTAGTGAGGTGGAGCTTGTAAAAGTACAGGAAGAGAGCAAGTTAAGGTTTATGGCTCGGGGATACAGTGTAAAGACTATTAACAGTGCGATTAAAAAATCTAGAATGAAGACAAGGGAAGAACTTTTAGAAGGTGCTAATGCATTCCCTAAATCCCAACATGACACGACAGCAATAAGGGATGATGCACCCAGATTAATACTTACTTACAATCGCCAACACAAAGCCTTACGTAAAATAATTAAAAACAACTGGCACATAATACAGGATGACCCGATCATTGGCAGCTCTCTTCCAGCCCATCCAGCCATCACATTTAGAAAATCTACATCAATGGCAGATGTTTTAGTAACAAGCAGCCCCGAATGTAGAACTACCACAGAATGGTTAACAGGAAGAAAGGGGTTCTTCAAATGTATTAGCTGTAAAGCTTGCAAATATGGTACTAATATGAAGGAGTTTGTAACAGCTTTTAGCTCAAAGCCACAACTGATTAGACAGCACTTGACATGTAAAAGAGAATATGTTGTATATGTCCTGGAATGCAGCTGCAAGCTTAGATATGTTGGAAGTACCAAACTGCCGGGACATCAGCGTATACTTCAGCATATTAGGGCAATCAATAACAACGACCCTAGTTACCCGGTGGCCCGCCACTTCAAGGAACACCATGGAGGGAAGCCTAACGATCTCAAATACTATCTAATCGATAGGGTCCCCATACAAAGAAGGGGCGGGGACAGAGAGGGGATGCTACGGCGTCTAGAGACCCATTATATTTTACTACTAGATAGTAAACAACCGAATGGTTTGAACATGGGGGAAGATCTTTATACGTACCTAGACAAACACAGACCCATCTAAATAATCTGATTACAATCCTTTCAAACATATATTTCAACTTGTTGATAGGATATGCGTAGCCATACCACTTAAGAATTAGGATAGTTTATAATATGTGTTCCCACTACATAGATTGTATTAGTTTGCTCACTTTTGATAAACATATACATTGCTGCTTTATTTTAGAGGAGATACAAATCATTTAACTTAAAGTTGTATTTATTGATTATCTATTTATATATGAGTTTCCATGTATATATTTTCTCTGTATATAGTAAATTTTATAGTGAAGACATGAATTGGTTTTTAACATACTGTTTTAAAAGTAGAAAAGTGTTTTTTAACCGATTGGTGGTGTTTGAAAAATAAAATCAAAGCACCAAATTGGGTCTGCCTTGTCTTCTTTGTGAATCCGGCAGGAAGTTGCAGCAGGAGCAAGCGCGATTGAACATATATGTATATATATATATATCAACGAAAAGGTTGTCCCCAATGGAGATATCGCACACTTCAGAGTTACCGCACTGACATCACCGGCAGCGGCAACTTGGCTGCTAGGTTCACTTCCCACAATATACCAAACGGATTTCGGGCGGTGAGCCCTTGATCATTGGTATCGCAATGAAGCTCAAGAACAGCAGGTGAGTAGGGAAACTTCATTTATTAGTTCAATTCAGAAAAGTCCCGCCCCGATGGGCGTCGCCCTGCACGGCATTGTGGTAGATGTGGTCCGTGGGCTAAAAGGGACCCTAGAAGTTCATGCTTACACCCCAATGGGTGTCACTGTACTTGTTGCAAGTATAGAGATGAACACAAAGCAGCTGCCTTGACACCAATAACCTCCAGTGATGAGGCCTCTTCAGTTCCGACGGTGCCGGAAGTAACAAGCACTTGGATCCGCTCAGGTTCAGCGGCGGGACATCTCCGCGGCCGGGCAGGCCACATAATATCAATGAAAAGGTTGCCCCCAATGGAGATATCGCACACTTCAGAGTTACCGCACTGACATCACCGGCGGCGGCAACTTGGCTGCTAGGTTCACTTCCCACAATATACCAAACGCGTTTCGGGCGTTGAGCCCTTGATCACTGGTATCGCAATGAAGCTCAAGAACAGCAGGTGAGTAGGGAAACTTAATTTATTGGTTAAATTCAGAATTCCAACTCCACCCTCCAATTCCAACTCCACCCTCCACCCTCCAACTCCACCCTCCAACTCCACCCTCCAACTCCACCCTCCAACTCCGCCCTCCAACTCTACCCTCCAACTCTACCCTCCAACTCCACCCTCCAACTCCACCCTCCAACTCCACCCTCCAACTCCACCCTCCAACTCCACCCTCCAACTCCACCCTCCAACTCCACCCTCCAACTCCACCTACCAACTCCACCCTCCAACTCCACCCCCACCCTCCAATTCCAACCCCACCCTCCAAATCCAACTCCACCCTCCAATTCCAACTCCACCTTCCAATTCCACCCTCCAAATCCAACTCCACCCTCCAAATCCAACTCCACCCTCCAAACCCAACTCCGCCATCCAAATCCAACTCCACCCTCCAATTCCAACTCGGCCCTCCAATTCCAACTCTATCCATCGCCCTCACTCTATCCGTCGCCCTCACTCTATCCGTCGCCCTCACTCTATCCGTCGCCCTCACTCTATCCATCGCGATCACTCTATCCATCGCCCTCACTCTATCCATCGCCCTCACTCTATCCATCGCCCTCACTCTATCCATCGCCCTCACTCTATCCATCGCCCTCACTCTATCCATCGCCCTCACTCTATCTGTCTATCGCCCTCACTCTATCTGTCTATCGCCCTCACTCTATCTGTCTATCGCCCTCTATCTATCTGTCTATCGCCCTCTATCTATCTGTCTATCGCCCTCTATCGCCTCTATCGCCCTCTATCTATCGCCCTCTATCTATCGCCCTCTATCTATCGCCCTCTATCTATCGCCCTCTATCTATCGCCCTCTATCTATCGCCCTCACTCTATCACCCTCCAAATCCAACCCCACCCTCCAATTCCAACTCCACCCTCCAATTCCAACTCCGCCCTCCAATTCCAACTCCGCCCTCCAATTCCATCGCCCTCACTCTATCTATCGCCCTCACTCTATCTATCGCCCTCACTCTATCTGTCACCCTCCCTCTATCTATCACCCTTATTCTATCTATCTATCTATCTATCTATCTATCTATCTATCTATCTATCTATCTATCTATCTATCTATCGGCCTCACTCCATTTATCTATGTATCGCCCTCACTATCTATGTATCGCCCTCACTCTATCTATCGCCCTCCCTCTATCTATCTATCGCACTCACTCTATCTATCGCATCACCACAGCATCACTCAGCACCACCACAGCATCACTCCACACCACCACAGCATCACTAAGGGGCACTACAACATCACTATGCGCCACCACAACATCACTCAGCGCCACCACAGCATCAATCTGTGCAACCATTCAACAACAACTGGTTCAAATATGTTCGCTCAATGTTTCAAGCTTTATTACAAATGTCACAAAAAGATGTTAATATTTCACTTCTGTTCTTGGATTTTCTTCATAATAAAATACAATGAACGTAATCTTCACAAAAGTTATTTACAAAAGTTTAAGCTATTGCCATTATAAATTTCAATAACTTTTTTAAAAGTATTAATTATTAAAAAAATTACAAGCCATTGTTATTTGTAATATCAATACATCTAAGTCATGTAAATACAACACATATTGCGTTACAAATGTTATAGGTGTCACATTTGTGAAAGTTGAAACTATTGGCATTGTAAATGACAAAGCTATTAATTTCGCTATTTTCAAAACCAACACATAAATAAAAAATGTGTCATTTACATTACCAATAAATCAAACTTTCCTAATGCGATACCTATTGCATTGCAAATGCGTGTTTCCTTTGCGGTCCATCTTCTTATTCCTCTGTCGTAGCATGAAGAACAGTCTTGTATTCGAATGGCATTCTGTTGTCTTGTTATAGATCTGCAATTCTTTGTAATCTGGAAATCTAATTAAAAATGTTTTTATTTTTTTTAAAGCGCTTTTTCGGCCGTGAGCTTGTGTATGTTAGCCTAAATGGTCCAATGGAACAAACACAGAAAACTACTTCCAGGGCGCCTTTACCTGTCCAATGAAAATCCACTCCTGGACACAAGATGTCCTGAAGACAAGGCGGAAAGAGATGGCAACCCAATTCCAAACATTCTGCAGGATATTTCTCATGGATTTCTACATGGAACCTAGTCGGTCTGCACACGGTGACCCATCCAGTCTCCTCTTTCCTTTAGGAACACGGGGGGGGGGGGGGTGGGGGGGGGGGGGGGGGGAGAATAGGCTGCCGGGTGGGGGTGGGCTTGGTTTCCAATGCCCTGTGACAAACACCATTGTCCCTTCCTTCCTCCCTCGTCCCAGGATGTCTGCTTCCTAACAGCTTGAATTCAGATCTGGGCTACCAAATGGGACACAGCGACTGTGGAAGTTAAAGCCATAAAACTATCAAGTGAATGGACACCAGATGGGGGGCCATAAATGCGCCCCTCTCTTTCCTTTAGCAGGCCCCCCCACCAGTGTGTGTCTCATCCCTGTGGCAGGTCATAAATTGCAGGCCCCCTCCCCCCCGAGCCTGGCCTGGCGGGGTCCTGCCTCACAGCTGGGGCATGCATGCCACACAGCCCAACTTCCTGATCAGACCCCCTCTCCCCAGGCGAACAGAGGGCGCGCTGACACTCCTTGTAAATCTACGACTGATGCCAATAAAGCCCCATTAAAAGGACATGTCCCAAGACAGCGGGTTCAGCTTGCCCAGGCCCGAAGCGCCGCCATATTGTCCTGTAAAGCCTGGCTACGCCTGGACGCCTTCCAAGGAGAGGAAATAACAAATGGACGAGAATACCCGAAGGCCCCAGCTCCCCTGCCAGGAAACACTCCGTGGCAACAAACGACACCCTTTGCATAGGTCCAGCAATACAAAAAAAAATAATCAGAAGCCACACACATACAATTTTTGCAAATTTCAAGATTTAGGTGGGCTTGGAAGGCATATAAGACAATTCACTCTTGGCCACTGATGGGCCAAGAATGTAAAGCGCTCGGATACCTACGGGTCAAGCTAGCGCTATACAAAACTTTAAAAAAAAAACATGGCCATAGACGTACACTTGGCATGCAAATGTCAGCTCCCCAGCCCTTCCAGTATATCAGAATAACTAGCATGTGTGTGAAAAACTCTTGTCGACTTAAGCCGGCGTGCCTCAGACAGGTAGGACAGACTCCCTCCGAAACCCTCTCCATTCGCAGGCATCAAGTCCAAGGAAGGTATCTCCCTTTCACACATCTATTCCCTGCCCTCTGTGACTACCCAAGAAGCCCATTCTGATAAGCGTGCGCCTGGCTTTACACTTTACACCCATCATACTAGGAGCAGAAATAGTGCTCGCTTCCGAATTTTGGAAAGCCTCGAGTGGGTCCCACCCTCAATAATGGTAAAACAAAAAAAACTATATTACACTCTGCACATATACTATATAGATACATGCATATACAGCATATATGCAGAGGAACAGTGAGGGGAGGGGCATGGGTCATTAAAGGTGAAGTCTCCGGTTGGTCAAGATACCCGCCATTTCCCTTCACAGTGGTAATAAATACAATTTTACACTCAGTGCAGCTGCATATTGTACGCATTAGATCTGCACGTATGGTTTATATCATGGTGTGTTTTCTTGTGCAGTAGTTATAAAGGTGTTTCACCATAAACGAAATACAAGGAATACATTAGTGTAATATTATAAAATCATATTTACTAGGCCTTGTGAACACGACTCAGATGTTTTCTTCTGTGAACAATTTAAACTTGGAATCTATGAGACCTTAAAGTTGTGTCTGGAGTCAGTAATGTTGTACTCTGGTAATAACACTTTTGCACGGTAGTAATACATGTGTAAATGTATTTGTTATTAATACAATTGGTCCAAATATCGTGTTCTTGAGATGCACTTATTTACTAGCATGACAGTATTTACATATATAAACAAACACACATACGCATTCTTAAACAGACTTGCAAGCACTTTTGGAATATAGATCCATAATGGAAAAGAAGTTTAAAGTGGGAATTAGAGACACGAGTGCAGCAGACACACAGTCTCAAATATCACTGAAAATATGAGTTTAGACACCTAAAAAACACTCATCATAATGCTATACAAGACACCTCCTTAGAACTGTAATAGCAATTTTGTGTGTATCTTCACGTTTCCTCCCGCACACCAAGATGATCTGCATTTCGAGTTCTTTCTCTCTCATCTCTGACAATATCATTCTCTTGGTGATCTCAGAAACAAAACCTCTCATTTCATCATCTTCGGGTGATTTAGTCCTGCCGTTCACTGCCACAGACGTTGTAAAAGTCTAACAACTACACTTACTGACCCTCATTAATTCCTGCCTTCATCAAATTTCCTCAAAGCTGCAGATGTCAAACTTCTTAAAAAATCTAATTTCGATCCCTGAATGGTAAGAACTACTGCCCTTTCTCTGGTCTCTCGTTTTTCAATAAGGGCCTTGAGAAATGTGTTTCTTCCCAAATAATGATCTTTAGGTCATGTTTAATCTGGCTCCAAATCATGCCACCATATGGAATCTGTGACATCCTTGACAAAAGTCACCCCTGCCTCACTAGATTTAACACCGCAGCCCATCACATACTCCTGGACACTCATCAATAAAAGGATGGGCTTAGCTGGAAGCATCCTGAAAAGGTTCCATTCTTACCTCTCAGAGCAATCCCAAGCAATGGAAATGAGTAACTCCTTCTCTTATCCCACCTCCATCTCCCGATTATTTGTGATGTCATCAATGGGGCCATATGTGTGAAAATCCTGTGATTATGATCGGGAGATAAACGCTGACAAGTTCAACTCTGAGGTGATTTGTTAACTCTTTGAACAGAGCTTTAAGGATTTCAAAACCTTAGTAAGCAGACTATCCAATACAAGTAAGCTCGTTATTTGATTTAGAACATTTTGTTGTGTTTACGATATCGACAAGCAAGACAAGGGTGAATTTTGGGTAATGTACTAATTCTATTGAAGGGTTCATGACGGCAGCCTTCAATAGTCATGTCTGCAACCCACAAGCAGGTACATGTTGAGTTGGATTCGTAGTGCTTCTTGGTCAGTGACAAGCCATTCTTTTGAATATTATTGTAACTTCATTTTCTCTACAACTTGGGATACTGCTCTTTGTACATTAAACTTATTTTAGCAATTATAGAGTTCAGGAGTGTCATGGCGCAATCCATAAATGTTGCTCTTCCTCCACAATTCTTGAGCGAGCCGGGCAATCCTTCCACTCCCTGGGAAGACTGGATTATTATGTTTAATAATTATATCGAGGCCCTGGATGGAGAAGGTTTCTCTGCTAAAAGGAAGAAAGCGCTTTTAATGACCACGTTAGGAAAAGAAGGGCAACGACTTTTCAAATACTTACCTCAAGTTCTCTCTGCCACTTCACACCCTTTGGATGAATTTAAAGAAGCCATTGCCAGGCTGGAGAACAGATTTGGAAGGGAGGAAAACCTAGTTCTTCAAAGATACAGATTCTACAAGAATAAACAACTTGAGGGTGAAAGCATAGATGACTTTGTTGCTCGACTACGTGAACTTTCTGTAAAATGTAATTTTGGTCAGATGGCTGACGAGCACATAAGAGATCAATTAATTGTACAAGCAAATAATAGAAAAATTCAGGAACGCTTGTGGGCTGCCAAGAATCCAACCCTTAAGGTAGCAATTGAGCTTGCTAAGGTGGTTGAGGAGAGCGAGAAGTGCATTAAGGAGTTGTCAAAGGGTAGTACTGATTCCAAGGTTGCTGAAATATCTCATAAAATGGTCAATAGTGACATTAGTGATGATGAAGCAGCTGCTGTTGCAATAGTTAGAAAGAAAGGTTATGTGTTGCAAAAAAAAAATATGCCTCAACAGTCGTTCAATAGACCACAACTACAGCCTAGTAACAAATTCATGTCTAAAATGTGCTCTAGATGTGGGAGCTATTCTCATGCGTCCGATGCAAAATTTTGCTTTGCCAACAACAAGGAGTGTCTACGTTGTGGTAAAATAGGTCACTTCGCAAAAGTGTGTAAGAACAGAGCCAACCCGAGAGTTACTGTAGTGGGTGATTATAATGACTTAAAGCGTGATGTCAACAAAATTCTTGTGTTGTATGATTCAGTGTGTGCATGTGTTGAGAAGAGAGAACGAATTATTAAAGCAAAGTTTATGATTGATGATAAAAACGTCGATTTGATGGTTGACACCGGTTCCAAGTGGACTATTATTCCGTCTTCTATGCTGAAGGAGGTATGGGGAAACAAGTGCTTGGATGTGTGTGATATCTTTCCATCCGGTTACCAGGGTGAGAAAATCAATCTCCTTGGTTATTTTAAAGCGATGATTGTCTTTAAAAATAGGTCCACCTGGGGTAAGATTTATGTGTCTTTAGATGGTCCTGCAATACTGGGACGTTCCCATCAGTACGACTTACACATAATTGTTAATCCCAGAGCTGATGAATCGGTTCTAGTTGTTGATGATTGCTACATTGATGACATTCTTGCCAGTCATGGTCAGGTGTTTCGTGAAGAATTAGGTGAATTACAGGGATACACACACAGAATACTGTTAAAGGAGGGCAATATTCCTGTACAACACAAAGCGAGGAGAGTCCCTTTTGCCTTGCGTGACAAGGTAAAAGCTGTCTTGGAGGAGATGCTTCAGGGAGGTATCATTGAACCAATAGAAGCTTCTCCATGGGTTTCTCCTGTGGTCATTTCACAGAAACCCGATAACAAAATTCGGTTCTGTGTAGACTTACGCTCTTTGAATAAATGCGTAGTGGCTGATATATTCCCTTTGCCCAATATAGGCGAATTGGTTTCCACACTTAAGGGAGCAAGATTCTTCAGCAAGTTAGACCTTAAGCACGCTTATCACCAGATTCGTTTGGATGACAGCTCAAAACATCTTACAGCTTTTATTACAGGTGAAGGAACTTTTCAATTTACCCGGTTACCTTTTGGACTCATTTCCGCTGCTAGTGTGTTTCAGCGTATGGTCACCGAGGTATTCAAGGGATTGGATAAAGTTATCTTCTTCCAAGATGACATTCTCATTTTTGGTGATACCTTGGAGGAACATAACTGTGTCTTACGCAATGTTTTAGGTAGAATTGTTGATGCTGGTCTCACGTTACGCCGTGAAAAATGTGCATTTTTGGTCAAAGAGGTCGAATATTTGGGTTTCTGTCTCTCTGCAGAAGGTATAAGGCCTAAAAGAAACCTTTTGGAGGCAATTGAACTAGCGCCCTCCCCAGTTGATAAGGAACAACTCAGGTCCTTCATGGGACTAATTGAGTTCTACTCCAAGTTCGTGAAAGATTTTTCCACAAAGACAGCTCCCTTAAGATCTCTATTAAAAAAAGGCGTCAAGTTCTCTTGGATGAATGAACAAGAGTCTTGTTTTCACAGCATCAAATCTGAACTTAAGTCTTCAGATGTCCTTACTCCTTTTGACATTAAACGTCCTTCCGTCCTAATGGTCGACGCCAGTGGTGTCGGTCTTGGTGCTGTGCTCCTCCAGAAACATGAAGGAGGGGAAAAAACTGTAGCCTTTGCTTCTAGGCCTCTGTCTACCTCTGAAGTCAATTATTCTGTTATCGAACGGGAAGCCCTTGCGGCTGCATGGGGCGTTAGCTATTTTAGAACATACTTATGGGGTTCTCGGTTTGTTCTTCGTACGGATCACAAACCCCTGGTGAATGTTTTGGCGCCTGGTGGAACAGGAAAAGGTTCGCCCAGGCTAGCCAGATTAGCCTCTCGCCTACAGGATTATCAGTTCGAGGTTGAGTTTGTCCATGGTTGGAGGAATGTTCAAGCCGATTGTTTATCACGCCTCCCTGCTTCTCCCGCTGATAGCCAAAATTCGTTGAGTGAGCTGTGTGATGACAGAGCTGTTGCCTCTTTACAAGATGTCTTGTTTTTGTGTGAGAGTTCTTTTTCTGCTGAGGATTGGTCCAAAGGCATGGATGAAGACCATGTCTTAAAAGCTGTGGTTAACCTTGTTCTCAAGGGAGCAAGAAGAGAAAGTACTCTGGAACCGGCTGTCAGACCTTTTCTTAAGGTTTTAAGCGAGTTGTCTCTTTTTGGGAAAAATGTATTGATGAGAGGCGATCGCTATGTCCCTCCTAGCTCTTTGAGGGGAAAGATTCTCAGTTTAGCTCATGAGGGTCATTTAGGCCAAACCCTTACCCAGCGGCGTGTAAAGGAAAATTTTTGGTGGCCTTCAATCGATAGTGATGCTGTAGACTGTGTGGTCAAATGTCCTTTATGCATGGAAGGAGAGAAACGTCTTAAGGTTGTAGGTTCCCAAACTGTCGGAAACATTTCCTTTAAAAACATACCTTGGCATACAATATGCTTGGACTTCATTGGTCCTATGTGTGAATTACCCTTAAATCAACGTTTCGCTGTGGTTGTTGTTGATTGCTTTTCCAAGTGGTTGACTGTGCGTTTCATGAGGGAGATTACGACCGACTCCACTATTCTCTTTCTTAAGTCTGTTTTTATGAATGAGGGTTTTCCTTCTGTTCTAATTACGGATAACGGCACCCAGCTTACCTCTAACAAAATGGCAAGTTTTGTGCGTGAATGTGGTATATCTCATCACCGCACTTGCCTTTACAATCCCGAGAGTAATGGTTTATGTGAAAGAGTCAACCGACTAGTGAAGGGGGTGATTCGGATGTCAGTTGCAAGTGGTTGTTTTTCTGACGAGCGTGTGCAAGAGTTAGTTTGGGCGTATCGCTCAACGCCTCATGGGCAAGGTGAAAAGTCCCCCTTTGAGTTAATGCGCGGCCGTTCCCCTGTCTCAAGGCTGACTCCTGCCTGGTTAAGGGAAGATGGTAAACAATCTTCTCCTTTAAATTCTTTTTCTCTTCCCATCTCCACTGGAGATCTGGTCAAGGTCAAGCCAGGTCGCTGTACTAAGGGCCTCTCAAAGTTTAGTGGTCCATTTCGTGTTAAGAAAGCTTTTCCTCAGTTTGTTTTGCTTGAGAATGGTGCCAAATGGAACTACAGGAGAGTTGCTTTATATCAGAAAAAGGCCTCAAATTCTTCAGATTGTTCCTTTGGTCCTCCTGATAAGGGTTGCAGTGGTTACATGCTGTCTGCTCAGGGAGATTCCGATTTGCGTGGTTTACCTGCTGTACGGGGGGAGGTGGGTGGTGGCGATGCTTCTTCATCTGTGTGTGATGATGAGTTTGGGAATTCTGTCTCTGCTTCTACCTCTACCCTTTCTTCTTCCAACGTGAGCTTGAGGTGTCCACGTTCTCGCCATCCACCTGCTTATTTAAATGATTATGTACATTAAGAGTTTTTACTGTTCTTTTGTCCTATTCTTTTCTTGCTTTCTTTTGTTATCCAAAGGGGTGAGATGTGTTGTACATAGCTTATTCCTATCTGTCCTTTCCCTGCCTGTTCTGGCTCCAACCTTCTAGATTGTTAGCATGGTTCTTCCTATGTCACTATCACTGATTCTAATCTGTGTCAGTTACTGCTTGGCCAACACCAGGCTTACCTGTGCAACGTGCCAACGGGCACTGCCGTGAGGGGAACGGCCAGAGCAACCAGCAACCAGGAAGCGGAGGCACACGCCGGGAGGCGAGGGAGGCGTCCCGCAAGACCGGACTACACTCCCCAGCATTCCCTCTGCTGGAAAGCGCGCCCGTGACGCGCAGGGAGCGCCGGAGGCGCCGGATAAAGGCTGACCCCCCGGGAGCTCAGTGGGGGAACACCAGGCTTACCTGTGCAACGTGCCAACGGGCACTGCCGTGAGGGGAACGGCCAGAGCAACCAGCAACCAGGAAGCGGAGGCACACGCCGGGAGGCGAGGGAGGCGTCCCGCAAGACCGGACTACACTCCCCAGCATTCCCTCTGCTGGAAAGCGTGCCCGTGACGCGCAGGGAGCGCCGGAGGCGCCGGATAAAGGCTGACCCCCCGGGAGCTCAGTGGGGGAACACCAGGCTTACCTGTGCAACGTGCCAACGGGCACTGCCGTGAGGGGAACGGCCAGAGCAACCAGCAACCAGGAAGCGGAGGCACACGCCGGGAGGCGAGGGAGGCGTCCCGCAAGACCGGACTACACTCCCCAGCATTCCCTCTGCTGGAAAGCGCGCCCGTGACGCGCAGGGAGCGCCGGAGGCGCCGGATAAAGGCTGACACCCCCTCTCGCCCCGCGAGACGCGCGCGGGAGCGCCCAGGCTAAGCCCGGGCAAAGGGCGGGCCCTCTGTGGCCCTCCGAGGCCTGAGGAGTCTGGTCTGGGCCAGAAACGCTGCTCGGACTGGGTAGGCCCCTTATTATTATTGTTTTTTGTTCGCTTGATTTCCTGTAGCAACTGAGACATTTTAAATATTGTGTCTACAACTGGTAGGGATCTGATTGAGCACTGTTTAATTTCTTATAGTGTGTATTGTACAATCGCAATGTCAAAGGCTAAAGCAGGCAACATGCCTCTGGGACAAATTGCCATTGATAACTATATGGTGAAAAAGGTCGCCCAGATTAATAGCGATCGACGTGCCTCATTAGGGAAAGGAGACACCATAGTATGTACACAGGATGATCCCCTGATTGCTGTACAAGACATAGAGGCCACTAACAGGGCTAGTCTGTCTAATATAGAAATGCCCTCTCCGAGGGCACATGACCAGCCACCAGCTAGCCCGTCAACATGTATGCTGACACAAACACCCAACACTATAAATGTTGTGGCTATGGTACATTCGGGGGAGAGGGAGCAACCCGATATAATTAGTGAAGCAAGCGAGGGGGCATCACCCAAGAAGAGGCCATTTAGGCAGTGTAGAAAGACGGCATCACGTAAAGGGGGACAACCAACTAGCAACTTAGCGGTAGCAAACCCTACCCACACAACAGATAACATCTGGTCAGCAGCTAACAATCCTTTTGTGTTCACGGGAGCTGACTCAGGCCCCCCCAAGCAGAATGCCAGTATTAACATTACTAATGAGCAGTTTACTGCCTTAATCGCAATTATGGAGACCAGCTTGGGGACGAAGATAGAGGAGGCTCTCAAACCTCTAGTGGAAAAAATCGATTCCCTTACAAAAGAAGTAGGCAGGCTTGGGGGGCTTCTCTCCGTGCAGCAAAAGGCTGCTGGAGATAATAGTGCTACACTAAAAGAAATAAGGGCCACCCAAGCTGTACAGGGGAAAAAGGTGCCAGCAATAGTCAATCTGGCAGGTGCAAAGAATATACCAGGGAATGGTCCCCAGCGGCCAGCCCCTGTTAGCCTCCCCCAACCTATAACAGGAAACCCGCAGCCACGGGTAGGCTCACCTCCAATTACAGGTAACAAGATAGCCCCTAGACCTAACAGAAGAAACCGCTATCTAAATCTTCCTCCGGATTGTGCGCCTTTTGTGGCGGTCTTAACAAATGTCCCTGCAGTTGGCACCCATCCGGCATCTCCATATGGCGAGTCATATGACTCACTAAAAAACAAGACAGTCTCGTGGCTAAATAAGAACTGTGGTTTCCCCGTTAGGTACTCAGACCAGATAACGCTAGTTAGAAGGGTAAACTGGGTAGGGCCTTCTAACAAAGTGGGAAATGGGGACTGCATTGTGGTTAATTTTAGACACCCCCAACATGTGGCAACTGTGTTGCTGAGAGCTGCATCCCTGGTTTACAATGAGAGTAGTATTTGTGTTCGTCCTCTGGGTTATTTTTATGCTCACCTCTGTATGGCATCCCCACAACTGAGTAGGCCAACATCTCGGTTTGATACTCTGACCCCGAACACTGGGAATAATGGGATGCAATTTACATACAATGTAGTTAATTCTGGCGGGCTAGGTCTTCCATCTTACCCAGGGAATAGACTTGACACTGGAGGGCAACGCCAGATGGCCTTTAACGTCAACACACATAACAGATACGAACTTTTGTCCGGTCTTGATATGTGTGACTGACATAAAGTACCTGTGGGCAAGGATGGATTAAATGTAGCTGAATTAACATGCAATATTGACTCTACCAACCCACAGGAGTCCAATAAATGTGTGAATATTGTGTCTTGGAACGTTGCGGGTCTCGCAACTAAAATGGCAGATGAAAAGTGGGTCTCCTTCATTAAACAATTTAAGGTTATCTGTCTCCAAGAGACTTGGGATGTGGAGTGCGAATTGTTCTTGGAAGGTTATAAAGCGTTCTCTGTGCCAGCGACCTCATCCAATAGAGGAAGACCAAAGGGAGGATTGGTGATTTTTGTTTCTGTTTTGATAACCTCAAGTATCCTCACCATTAATGTCCAACGTTTATGTGTCCAGGGTATTGTCTTGTCTGCCAAAAGTAATAGGGTTGGACTGGTAAATTTTTACAACGCTACTAATACCACCCTAGCACTTAACGAACTGACTGTACTAGATGAATACATTAATGTCTCCATGAAGAAACACAGCCTTAATCTAATGGTCATGGGAGATTTCAATGTGCACCTCTGTGGCGATCCCCTTAGGAAATGTATACGGGACTTAAACTGCAATAGAGCAGATGGGCTACATTTTGCACACACAGCAGAGGGTGAATTTTGTAATTCCTTGATGAACGATTTAGTTTTAACAATGGGTATGGAAATTAGAGATCCCAGTAAAAGCTTTGACACTCCGACTTTTAAGGGGCATGGTAGAGGCACCTTTATCGACCACATGCTATTTTCTGAAGCTCTGTTGCCTTTCTTAGAATCCTTTGACATTAGCAAAAGTGAGTTTAGTGATCACAACCCCCTGGTGGTCTATCTCAGGGGTTTTGGCCTTTCAGATGTCATGCCCTTACGCCTTGAAAGCAACTTGACCACGACTGAGGGGAGGCGGCGTCTAAAGTGGTCAACTGTCACCCCAGACCTTCTGTATAAAACTATAGAAGAATCCTGTGCAGATGAAATTGTTAATTGTACAGGGACGGATCCGGTGGGGGTCCTTAATGCCTTTCAAGCTCTGGCGGGGAAAGTATCAGGGTTACTCACGAAACCATCTAAGGGAAACCTAGAGAAATGTGGGCCAAGGTGGTTTAACCAAGAGTGCTCAAAAGCTGCCCGTAACCTGAAGGCAGCATTGGCAGATGTACCACGGAACCAGGAGAAAATCCGACTCTGTCGCAAAGTTTACAAGTCTACCCTTAAAAAACATAAGGAGACTTTGCGTGTGGAGGCCTGGAATGAGCTTTTGGACCCCGAGACCTTAAATAGTAGCACGAAGTTCTGGCAGTTAGTAAAAAAACCATTCCTGTCAGAACAACCGGGGGATGGGTTGGAGTGCTGTATTATGAAAGAGGATTGGCTTCGTCACTTTGAATCTCTGTACTTGTCAGCCGATCCTGGTATTGGTGAGAGCTTTCCCAGTAAATCTAAAGGAGCATTCAGGTTTGAGTGCGGCGAAGTTTTTGAAGCCATAGAAGGTCTGACATCAAACAAAGCTCCCGGCCCAGATGGCATCCCCCCTGATTTATTTAAGTCCAGACCACACTTCTGGGCCCCTATCTTGATGGCGGTTTTTAATGCTGCCACAGTGGTAGGATGCCCAGTGTCCTGGGGGGTGTCAACAATTGTCCCGGTTTTCAAAAAGGGAGACAGGGGTAGCCCATCGTGCTACCGTCCAATCTCCCTAATTGATTCAAAGGTTAAAGTTATCGGGAGAGTTCTGTTGAAGAGAATCACTAGTTGGGCATCTGCAAATAATGTTATGTCTACATCTCAATATGGATTTTGTGAGGGCAGATCCACGATCACTCAGTGTCTTAATTTGTTCCTCATACTCAGCAAGTATACAGTGGCCCAGAAGGGCACGATCCACCTCGCCTTCATGGACCTGTCGTCAGCCTTCGACTGTGTCAACAGGGGGAGGCTGTGGCAATACATGAGGGCGAAGGGAGTCGACATTGGGATTGTCGACCTCCTGGCGGATATGCATCATCAAACCAGTGCCAATGTAAGATATTCATCTAATGGGGATACCACTGACAAGTTTATGATAAATAAAGGAGTACGTCAGGGATGTATTCTTGCCCCTTTTCTTTTTAATTTTTATATTAACGATTTGGATGCAGCTCTACAATCTATACAGGCAGACTGCCCCAGAGTAGGAAGAAGGGGCATCCCTGTGCTGTTATACGCGGATGACGCGGTTTTAATCTCGCGTACGGAGAAGGGGCTTCAGTCACTTTTAACTGCTTTTAATCTTTTCATGTCTGATAGGGATTTAATGGTTAATAACTCCAAGTCCTACATAATGCAGGTTGGCCAACGCCCAAGAAAGAACTTTGTATTTAAGCTTGATGATAGCCCCATCCCGGTAACAGAGACTTTTTCCTATCTGGGTGTGCTTTTTGATTCGAAGTTAAGTTGGGCCCCTCATCTGGCGAAGAAGAAAAATGATATGTTGAGGGTTAATGGAACTATCCTCAATCTTGCGAAAAAGATAGGAAAGAAACCAATATCTGCAATGATTAAGTTATATAATGCTAAGTCTGTAGCGACGGCGGTATACGGTAGTGAATTGTGGGGCTATGTGTCAAATACTCAATTACAGGTTATCGAAAACACCTTTTTCAAACGGTTACTATGTGTTCCTCCGAGTACCCCGAACCTTGTTGTGCATGAGGAGTTAGGGACACCGTTTTTATGCGATAATCTAGCACTGAAGCCCCTGATCTGCTGGGTCTCGCTTTGGCTTAACACAGAGATACCACTCACCCATCAGATTGTACGGGATGTAACATCTCAGGATAGTTGTATGCGCATCCCCTGGTTAAAATATTTGAAATTCTGCTTTGAAATGCTGGGGTGCCCTAAACTGTTCTCCCACCCGAGTGGCATTGTGAAGGGGGACATAACAGCGGTCAAAAGAGCCTTTTTAAAGTTTAAACTGGCGGACAGAGAAAATGTGGAACTGCTGAAACCAAGTGTCAGAAAGTTTATTATGCTAAAGTCGTGTGGTGGAATGGAGCCCTATCTGGCCTGCGCCTTTAGCTCACATGGAAAGTTCCTACTGACTAGGTTCAGATTCAACACTTTTCAGCAGCTTTTAATAAGACCTAAATCAGACATTTTTAGCAAACATGTAGCTCCCTGTGGCTGCGACGGGAAGTCTCCTCAGGACATGCTACATTTTATATTTTTATGTAGGTTTTATGACTATCCCAGACGTTACTTTCTTGTTGATTTGCTGAGAACATTGGATTTTAAACAAATTAGACCTGCCCTCATGTATTTGCAGCTCCTACACCAGGATTGTGTACTCCATATTTTGTCGTTTTTAAAACTAGCACTGAGAATAAGAACTTGCTTAGATCTATGATCAGGACCAGTAGGACACTTTTGCTACTTAACAATCATGATGATTTTTAACGATATTTGTGTATAACGTGTCTTTTAAATAATGTTTTTTAAAAAATGTATTGTTGCAATTTTTGATAATGTAATCAATGCATGTACTTTTTATGGTTTGAAATATTAACCGAAATAAAGTCTTATTTGATTTGATTTACTGCTTGGCCAGATGGGAAACGGTCCTGTTACTTTTCTGTATGCTGCAATAAATTACTTACCTGCCACCTTCCTGGATTTGGAGTCTTCTTCCATTTACAACATGGCAACATGGGTTACGGTTTATACAGCTAACAATAACTCGACAGTTTTTCCTATTTATTAGGTTAGGTTTCATACACATGATCACACTTTAACGAAGTTTTCTACCAAGGTTTTGCTTAAATGCACATTGCTTTCTTAGAAGAAAAAGAAACCACAACGTAATCCTACAGTTTTTCCAGTCAATTATTTTGATAATATACTGTATCCAACTCCTATGTTTTGATATTCCTTTGTTCCCAACGTGAACTTCAGAGGTTTACTGCAGAATCTAGTCAAACCCACTACCGGTCGATAAAAGTTCATTTACATCTTTTGGCCATGCACAGAAAATGACTGCAGGAGGGCCCGGCATGTGGGCAAGGCCTTGCCCCAATCTCCTGTGCCGCTGACCCCCTAACTGCAAAGCGTTTTCAACCATGCACAGCACACTTTGAAGGCAGAAACTGTTCAGCAAACCTTGTAACACATGACCTTGGGCCCAACCTCCCAAGGTGCACAGCACAAGATGGAGGGAAAATGCTGTGACATAGCTCAGGAATTCCATACTATTTGGTGACTGTTCATATTCCTCCTTTGGGGAGAAAACTTATGAAGATGTGTCTTACTCTGGTTGATCACAGTTATGGTTCTGAATATAAAAGACACGTGCATTGGCCCTGGCTATCCACCAGAGTACCCTGGAGTGCATTCCTTCCTTGTATTTATTTTAGGCTTCTGGTGCACTAGCACATCTGACTTGGAAGAGGACTTTGATTCCTGTGGCCCCTTCCCTGGAGCGGTGAATGCTGTCCCCATCATCTCAAGTCCCAAGAGCCAAACGGCCCTCATTTGCGGTCACATAAACGATCAAACCGTGGCACCCCCAACTGCATTTTTACGAGAGTGGAAATAGGTGGTAAGTTTTTTGGACTTTGCAATGTTTTGGGCTTTGTGACATCTTGTAGATCATCAGGAGTCCAGGTTCAGACCTGCCGAGTTTTCTCCCTTGCACCAAAGTGGGCGAAGCAATTAAGACGTGGGCAGATAGCTCATAACATTCTTGGTACATTGTAACAGTCTGCTGTGCATTTGTTCCACTGACTGCTATAGTATGGATAGAAAATCAAAGAGCGCCAAAGTATCTCTAAAGGATAACTGTCCACATGTTTTTATAGTTCCTTGTGCAAGTGGAGTTATATCTCACATCCATAACGTGTCCAAGTCACCTAGTTTGCTTTAATTGTTATTACCATAACTGGCATATATTTACAATATTTAACCCCTTAACTGCCTGCTGTTGTGTGAATACATCACTCAAACATGTACAATATACTGCATTCTAACGCATATATGCATAATGTTTGCTATTACACCAGTCACGGGAAGTGTACTTCCAAATCTTGTACAAACACTGGAAAAAGAATATGGCATGCAAACACCTCAGCAGTCAATAAAGAGAAATAAATATCTGATTACTCTTTAAAAGTACAGTTGGATTGACATTCAGTTGTTCTAATTTTTCTTTTAATATAGCAAGGAACAGGCCACTACGGCATAAGAGCTCTTACAAAGAAGAGATACAGGACTGCATGTAGTACATAAAACAAGCATTGGAAATGCAATAGGTCTCGCATCATTAGAGTTGGTGCTTTTAGAATTGTTTATGGGTTTTTTTTGTAAATCTTTAGCATTTTTGTTTCCTGTAGCCAATGCAAAAGAATTACAAATAAAAAAAGCCATAAACATTTCTAAAAGCTCTAACTGAAATGGTCTGAGACCTATTGCACTGTGTGAGGGTGAGGGGTTGAGGGTGAGTGAGGATGAGAGTGAGGGTGGGTGAGGGTGAGTGAGGGTGAGGGGTTGAGGGTGAGTGAGGGTGAGTGAGGGTGAGGGGTAATGATGGTGAGGGTGAGGGTGAGGGTGAGGGGTTGAGGGTGAGGGGTTGAGGGTGAGGGGTTGAGGGTGAGTGAGGGTGAGGGGGTGAGTGAGGGTGAGGGTGAGTGAGGGTGAGTGAGGGTGAGGGTGAGTGAGGGTGAGGGGTTGAGGGTGAGTGAGGGTGAGTGAGGTGAGGGTGAGTGAGGGTGAGTGAGGGTGAGGGTGAGTGAGGGTGAGGGTGAGTGAGGGTGAGGGGTTGAGGGTGAGTGAGGGTGAGGGGTTGAGGGTGAGTGAGGGTGAGGGGTTGAGGGTGAGTGAGGGTGAGGGTGAGAGTGAGTGAGGGTGAGTGAGGGTGAGGGGTTGAGGGTGAGGGGTTGAGGGTGAGTGAGGGTGAGTGAGGGTGAGAGGGTGAGTGAGGGTGAGGGGTTGAGGGTGAGTGAGGGTGAGGGGTTGAGGGTGAGTGAGGATGAGTGAGGGTGAGTGAGGGGTTGAGGGTGAGGGGTTGAGGGTGAGTGAGGGTGAGGGGTTGAGGGTGAGTGAGGGTGAGGGGTTGAGGGTGAGTGAGGGTGAGGGTGAGTGAGGGTGAGTGAGGGTGAGGGGTTGAGGGTGAGTGAGGGTGAGTGAGGGTGAGGGTGAGTGAGGGTGAGTGAGGGTGAGGGTGAGTGAGGGTGAGGGTGAGGGGTTGAGGGTGAGTGAGGGTGAGGGGTTGAGGGTGAGTGAGGGTGAGTGAGGGTGAGTGAGGGTGAGGGTGAGTGAGGGTGAGGGTGAGGGGTTGAGGGTGAGTGAGGGTGAGTGAGGGTGAGTGAGGGTGAGTGAAGGTGAGGGTGAGGGTGAGTGAGGGTGAGTGAGGGTGAGGGGTTGAGGGTGAGTGAGGGTGAGGGGTTGAGGGTGAGTGAGGGTGAGGGTGAGTGAGGGTGAGGGGTTGAGGGTGAGGGTTTGAGGGTGAGGGTGAGTGAGGGTGAGGGGTTGAGGGTGAGGGTTTGAGGGTGAGGGTGAGGGGTTGAGGGTGAGTGAGGGTGAGGGGTTGAGGGTGAGTGAGGATGAGTGAGAGTGAGGGTGAGTGAGGGTTTGAGGGTGAGTGAGGGTTTGAGGGTGAGGGGTTGAGGGTGGGTGAGGGTGAGGGGTTGAGGGTGGGTGAGGGGTTGAGGGTGGGTGAGGGGTTGAGGGTGGGTGAGGGGTTGAGGGTGAGTGAGGGTGAGGGCATGCATGGCTCCCTCGGAAGCGCTCCAAAAGAACCTCGCGTCACAGAAAACCATATAAACTTCCACATACCTCGACAGTAAAAATAATTGCCGGAGACGGAGACAGGCCGGGGGCGAGTCCAGGAAACAAGTTGTGAGACCGAAAAGATGACAGTTTTCAGAGAAATAGAGGGCGTGCCTTCAAAGGGAAGGTTGTGGATTCACAAACACGGCTCACAGGTTGTGGGGGAAAGAGACGGAATTCAAGGGGCGTGGCCCACTTGTTTTCTGAGGGAAATGGGGTTTCAATTGGATCCCCGGAGTCTGATAAGTTGTGTTGATTTGTCTTGTGGCCAGGAACTGGAGCTGACGTCTTAGGAATGATGACACTGTTTGTTGCACAAGGCAAAACGTGCGGAACTGTGTGATCTCGGAAGAGCCAGTTAACGTCTTTTGTGAAGAAATTGTTGTGGTTCAGCGTAGCGTGCAGCGGGGATTACGCCTCGTCACATGAGTGCGCAGCGTGGCTAATGAGAAGGGATCGGGCTGGCTTCTGTTTTGAAAACAAAACCGAGCCCAGCACAAGGCATGCGGAATGGCACGGCCGGTGCGTCCTTGTCTGCTTTAAGAAATAGAGGGCGTGCCTTCAAAGGGAAGGTTGTGGATTCACAAACACGGCTCACAGGTTGTGGGGGAAAGAGACGGAATTCAAGGGGCGTGGCTCACTTGTTTTCTGAGGGAAATGGGGTTTCAATTGGATCCCCGGAGTCTGATAAGTTGTGTTGATTTGTCTTGTGGCCAGGAACTGGAGCTGACGTCTTAGGAATGATGACACTGTTTGTTGCACAAGGCAAAACGTGCGGAACTGTGTGATCTCGGAAGAGCCAGTTAACGTCTTTTGTGAAGAAATTGTTGTGGTTCAGCGTAGCGTGCAGCGGGGATTACGCCTCGTCACATGAGTGCGCAGCGTGGCTAATGAGAAGGGATCGGGCTGGCTTCTGTTTTGAAAACAAAACCGAGCCCAGCACAAGGCATGCGGAATGGCACGGCCGGTGCGTCCTTGTCTGCTTTAAAAGTACAAATGAGTTCACGCTTGCGCTTGGAATGCGATAAGAGGGGGCGGAGCGGGGAGAGGGAACAGATGGAGGGAAGGCCAGATAAGGGGAGGGGGGAGGAGAAATGCGACACGGCGGGCAGGGGAGGGGGCGGAGCGGGGAGAGGGAACAGACGAAGGGAAGACAGATAAGGGGAGGGGGGAGGAGAAATGCGACACGGCGGGCAGGGGAGGGGGCGAGGCGGGAGGAGAAATGCGACGTGCGGATGAGGGAACTGATGTGCACGCGCTTTTAAGCTCAATGCGCATGCGCATTGAGCTTAAAAGTCACGGGCACTGCAAGGAATCGCCACGATTCCTTGCAAGTTGGACAAAGAGTGGATAAGCCCCCATAGTCTCGCTTGCTCGATGCGCATGCGCATCGACAGGCGAGACCTAAAAATACAACCAAATCGTTGGGGTCTACTAGGTTACAGGGAACCGCAAGATGTGTGAAAAAACTTCTGTCACTAGGAGAAATGATAGATAGACTTCACAAGGGAACTTATTTACATTTAGTATAAAAAAAACAGGTCGACTTCAATGCGAGAAGTACTTATACAAAAGCTAGATATGTACTAACATTGTGCACTGATTGTGGTGAACCTGTAATTAGAATTCTTAGGTTGCATAAGAGTGTTTAGCATGACATAAGTATAAGTTAAAAGCAAAGCCGATGGGGCAGCTTAAAGGTGCCGAGGCCGTTCACTGTGTGTGACTACTTTGACTTACTATATCTCCGTTTCAAGACCCTCAACCGGCTCCTAGAGTAAGTCTCGATTGCTCGACCTCGCTACCCTTGGAGAGCCAGGTGTTCAAGCCGAATACCTTTGTTATCCAATGGTCTAACATGATCTCAGAAACCCACCACAGCTCCTGGCTGCTTGTCTTCATTTGCGCTGCAGTCAAAGCATTTCTACCCCTAGCACTTGAAGGAGGTGCGGACATATGAAAACTCAAAATACCATGCATGGGACATAAATTATACCCAACACTTGTTAGTAGATGAAGTATGTCACAAGTTTATGTATTACAGAGGTTTGGTTAGCTTATGGGCGATCCGTGTGTCAGCAGCGAGTTCAAGCTTGGGATCAATGGGCCTAAATTCTTTATAGCTCATTTACTTAGCGCGGGTTGTCACTCTACTCTTTCCTTTCCTGACATGCTCTTGACAAGTCAGAACGAGGCTCCAGTCAATCTCCACAGGTGCTCAGGATTCCAACTGTTCCATGGGGGCTTTGCACAATATGTATGCGAAGCGCTCTGATACCTACGGGTCTAGCTAGCGCTATACAAAACTTAAAAAAAAAAAAAATCACAATGCAGACCACAAAGAGGCCATCCTTGGCGCTACCCATACAGACGCCGACAGGACCCCCCAATCGGAAGGCGATCGAAAGAAATACATCAGTCACTCCATGTGTCTCCGTACTGCCATCAACATGACGGCACCCGCTTGCTAACGCTCAGAAGCCTACAGACCCCCAATGTATATGACGCAAATCTAAGACTGCCAATGCGACCGGAACCGTCAACAGACCCCCATCTTGAGAACTACTAAATCTAGTAAACAGGTTATCTGCACATCATCTACTAGGCACCAGCAGTACGCAGCCTCTCACCAAATAGAAGTAACCTCACAGCTTAATACCAGAAGCTCACTCATAAATAACAAGATATGTGAGAATAGAAACCCAGAAACAGACCGATAGAATACATTAAAGCGCTCAGGTCTTCAAGACAGACCACCATCCATCCCAGACTACTCTGAAATTCCAATTGCACCCGTGTGAGAACCAATACCAATTACACGTCCAGGTCCACTTGGATACCTACATGGCTCCCTGATGAAGGCCCTCAGCCGAAACGCGCGTAGAAGACATACTTAGCCATGTTTTAATGTACATATGTGCTAAAACAAGCCTCCGCACAGACCTCAATTTGAAATTAATTATCATGAAATATGTATAGGATCTAACAATATATGTCTATATATGTAGATAAAAAGTCACATATATAATGGAGGCATGCACGCAATAACCATGTATATTCAAATAACAATGTTTTTTACTATAATGAATATTTAATAAAATAATTTTGTATCATGCATTTTGTTTAATCACAGTTTGTGCTGTCATTAGTCCGTCCCTGTCCTTTGTCTAAATATTAGTTCCTAATTATTTCTTTTCAAATACTAAAGTCAGAACGAGGCTCCAGTCAATCTCCACAGGTGCTCAGGATTCCAACTGTTCCATGGGGGCTTTGCACAATATGTATGCGAAGCGCTCTGATACCTACGGGTCTAGCTAGCGCTATACAAAACTTAAAAAAAAAAAATCACAATGCAGACCACAAAGAGGCCAGCCCTGTCTGCTGACCATTCGTAAGACCCCCCATTCTGATCGTACTCCTTTCCTAATGAAACCACAGGGCAATAAACAGAGGCGGTGTAGCCCCCTAAACCTACAGTGGCCCCGCCCTTACTGCCATCATATCTTGCAAGGGGAGCTGTGTCCCCTATGTCGCCCTGTAAGCGACGTGGCCAGCTGCACACACATAGGTATCTACCTACACACCAGAATATTGCGGTGCAGCACAAAGCGTCGACTGGACTTTGCAGTCAGCTATGTAGCTTCGAGACTCTGTATTCCGGCCCTGTTCACTCATCCGTATGCAAATCTCTAGTGGACCGAGAGCACAGCCGGTGTGAATGCTCTCAGCATGAAGTTCATTGCAGAAGGCCGCTCGGATTCCAGGGCATTCCAAATCCCTTCTGAGGTGCTCCAAATTGAGGCCTGAGCAGAGGCTCAGGAGTGTTGGATCTCTGACCTCCAGATTTAGGACTTTGGGCCAAATTACAATATTTTATAGTTCGATATAACAGTTCTCATTATAAATACACAGTATCTGTGATTGCAACTCCACAGTTCTTGTATTTATGATTCAAACCACCAGTTCATTGATTAAATGTTTTAGGATTGTATGTAATTTTGGCCCCATGTAACTTCATGAAGGGTCTCAAAATAAGTTAAGTCCTGACTAAACCTGATCCTGTTAAGTTTGGTAGAGATCGGGTGGTTAGTGGTCGGTGTTGTGGTTAGAGTATAGGGGAAGAGGATGTCTAAGAGTAGCTTGTCTTATTCAAGACACAAGCTTCGATAAGCAACATTGGTAAGAGCAGAACAGAGCACCACCAAACTTGGCATGGAGTCAGAGTTTACGCGAGGCGAGCTGGCTTTTCTGGTTTGGTGCAAGTTTATCTGATTTTAAAAAACATCCATCGAAACAGAACACCTGATTTGCTGCTAGAAGGAAACATTTTTTTGCTCCAGTAGTCATTTTGAGATTTGATTCACGGTAAATTAAACAAGCATCTGCAATGCAATAAGTCTCGCATTTGCGAGAGTTTAAGCTAATGCCATTGTAGATGACAATGCCTTTTATTTATGGGTGTAAACCCATAAACAAAAGGCATTGTCATTTACCATGGCAATAGCTTAAACTCTCGCACATGTGAGATCTTTGTGGCACCCGTGATTTCGCTTTACACATCTTTAGGTAAAGCGCGGGTGCCGTGATAGTTTCGAAAGTAAAGTAATAGAAATTTTTTTTTCTATTGCTTTATTTTTGTAATAATCGCGGCACCCGCGCTTTACCTAAGATGTGCAAAGCAAAGCGCGGGTGCCGCCATTGTAACTAAAGTAAACAAATAGATTTTTTTTTCTATTTACTTACTTTTGTGCTATGGCAGCACCCGTGCTTGTGCTCTCAACATGTTAAGGTAAAGCGAAGGTGCCGCAATTGCTTTAAAAGTAAACAAATAAAAAAAAAATTCTAATGCTTTACTTTTAAAGCAATCGCGGCACCCATGCTTTCGCTTAAGATGTTAAAATCTGAAGCGTGGGTTCTGCCATTTAAAAAACAAGAAAAAGTAATTAAAATTAAAAAGTAAGTCATGCAACCACGTTGAGCCAACAAATATGAGAATAAAAGCGCAGCAGCCATTATGCTTGTGGAGGCATGCAGCGCTGGAAAAACAAAACAAGCATTTGCAATGCATTAGGTCTCGCATTAATTAAGTTTGAGCTATTGACATTGCTAAATGGTGCAAAACCTATTGCAACAAAAGTCTATAAATTGTATGCCAAAAAAATGTGTATTTATTTTTTTAGCAATGGTGGCATGCTGCGCTTTAGGTGAATATGTTTAAAAGTAAAGTGCGCCATACTGCGATTGCACAATAGTTAATTGTGGATGCGTTAACAATTGATTTGTGAGCACTGATGGCTGGTGGTGTGTGTGCCTGTAGAAATTGTGCACTGATGGCTGGTGGTGTGTGTGCCTGGTGGAAGTTTGCACCTTTCGGCTGGTGGTGTGTGTGCCTTGGCGAAGCGTGCACTGATGGCTGGTGGTGTGTGTGCCTGGTGAAAGCGTGCACTGACGGCTGGTGGTGTGTGCCTGGTGAAAGCGTGCACTGACGGCTGGTGGTGTGTGTGTGCCTGGTGAAAGCGTGCACGGACGTCTGGTGGTGTGTGTGTGCCTGGTGAAAGCGTGCACTGATGTCTGGTGGTGTGTGCCTGGTGTAGGCGTGCACTGACGGCTGGTGGTGTTTGTGCCTGGTGAAAGCGTGCACTGACGGCTGGTGGTGTTTGTGCCCGTTGAAAGCGTGCACTGACGACTGATGGTGTCTATGCCTGGTGAAAGTGTGCACTGACGGTGTGGTTGTGTGTGTGTGGTTGTGTGTGTAGTTGTATATAGGGTTGTGTGTGTGTGGTTGTGTGTGTGGTTGTGTGTGTGTGGTTGTATGTGTGGTTGTGTGTGTGGTTGTGTGTGTGGTTGTGTGTGTGTGGTTGTATGTGTGGTTGTATGTGTGGTTGTGTGTGTGGTTGTGTGTGTGGTTGTGTGTGTGGTTGTGTGTGTGTGGTTGTATGTGTGGTTGTGTGTGTGGTTGTGTGTGTGGTTGTATGTGTGGTTGTGTGTGTTTGTATGTGTGGTTCTGTGTGTGTGTGGTTGTGGCAGTGTGTGTGGTTGTGTGTTGTGGTTGTGTGTTGTAGTTGTGTTTGCGGTTGTGTGTCTGGTTGTGTGTGTGTGGTTGTGTGTGTTGTGTTCGTGGTTGTGTGTGTGGTTGTGTGTGCGCTTTAAAAACAGTAAAAACGCATATGAACAGAAATGGTGACCGGAATAATGTGCTTTCAGTTTGACTGCGACTTGGTATGACGGCAGGAGGCAACGAATGCTCGGGTTCAGCATCAGTGCTAAAACTCTGGCCCGGCTTCTGGTGGGGAAGGAAAGAAAGTGGCACGCACTGCGTGGGCCCTGCTTGGGGGTGGGGGTGGGCAGATCAGAAAATCCTATTTTAAAGCTGCTGCTCCAGATAGTACAGCGTAGCACAGGGTTGTCAGCTGTAAGTAAAACAAGCATTGGCAAAGCCAATAGGTCAGGGCTTGGGGACCTATTGGCTTTTCGAACGGTTTTAGCCATGTTGTACAGCCTGTTGTGTAGCATGGCTAAAAAAGGGAATTTAAAAAATGTGGATCGTAATCAAACCAAAAAAAGTAGTCCAAGATAATGTCTTTTTTATCTTGTGATGGTTTTAAATACCTTGAAACAATAACAATGTATCTGTCTTATCTATCTGTGGAGTGAGGAATAGGTAGGCCCATCAGATGGTTAATACATTGATTGATTTGCACAGCATTCTGCTTCAGGTGGTGCCTTCATTGATATTGTTGGTATAGAACTGCAGTGGTTGGTGTGATGGGGGTCTGCATGTTGCATGGAGGGACTTAGAGTTCTGTTTTTCCTCCATTTTCTTTCCTATTTGCCGATGGATTGTTTATTGTTAGCATGGTCTTTCGAGTACTAGGGTGGTGGTGGCTTTGGCTTGCACTTGCATACTCCAATTGGAGTATGGATGCTCATATAGATTTCCCAAAAATTGTTGAAGTTGTTTAGAAGGGTGTCGGGTTCATGATTTCAAGCAATAGTATAGTTTATGGACAAGTCTTTTTTACAGGTGGATCTACAAAGACTAGCAGTATCAACACCCCTCCTCCGATTACGTCCTGAGCTACAGCAACCTAAGACAAGATAAGAGCGCCATTCACACCAAAATGCTTCCCACACAGGCAATTTCAAGACTTTCTCAACTGAGCGCTCCTTCAAGGGGTAGTGTGCTGTTTGCTTATGTGCTTCGTGGCCTTGTCAGGAGTGTGAAATGTAACATAAATGCATCTATGATGCAACTGCAGCAGTATTTCTGATCAAAGAAAGATCTATCACTTATATTACTATATGAATATTGCAACAATATCAGACTAGGGTGTGCTACATCCAAAATGCTGCTACGGGAATCCACAATAATAACTAATTTTTGTGACATATGAGTGTGAGGGTTGAGAAGGACGATTGAAGTTTGTATTGGTCCCAATAGTCGCACTAAGAGCAGAAGAAGGTGGTTTAGCAGACATTTATATTGACTGATGAAAGAACCCTAATGGGGATGCTTATTTTAGATACGCCTTCACAGTGACACCCTGTGTTATTGTATGCGGTTTTGTGCTGTGTAGCATTCACCAATGTGTCCTTTCAGCATTGTTAAGAAGTCGGTAAAGTCGTCTTTGTAGCTGGAATACCACCAGCGAAGCAGCAGGTCAGTACTGAGGCGGTACTAGCAGACAAGAACAGGCATGGTACATGTCTCTAGATTCAGTTCTACATCATTAAATTGCTTGTGAGCCTTTTAGCCTACATATCATTTGAGAATTAATGTTGGAAAGTCAACGGCATTTTCTCTGTTTTCAGAAAACAAGAGAGAATATATTTGACAATATGCAAAAATTGCACGGCTTCCTTTCTACATCTGTGCATTTCAAGTTCTAAACCCGAGGCAAGGGAAAGGGAGATTCTAAGTAAAATTAAGAAGTCAACAAGAAGAAAGCAGACAATCGCACCTCCCTCTCATGCTGAGAGCTCGTTGCAGCTTCCAACAAGCTGTCCCTCTGTGGAAGTATAACAGCATATGTCTCCAAAGGAGACAGCAAATTGTACCAAAGGGCTCACAGAGACAGTGCCAGCTGGAAGAGGGAACCCGCAAGGAAGTGAAATAGAGGGAGTAAGAGCGAGAAGCAGACAGGCGGAGGAGAGGCGCCAAGAGTATGGGGCAATAAGGGCAGCAGGGAGATGAGCGCAGACAGGATGGAGCAAACACGAGGAGCCATCATCAGGGAGGGCAGAACTGGCTGGAAGCCGAGATGGTAGAGAGGAGTGCAAGGAGAATAGACAGGCAGGGTGAAGAGGTGGGAGAAAAGACAGGTGTAGTGAGCTACCAGGCCACATGACAAATGGTGATCACTTTCGCAGCAGCTTTGATGTTCTCAGTGGCCGCGCGGCTCACTGAGAACATCAAAGCGGCCGTGAAAGTGCTTCCAAAGGCTGGAGGCTGACAAATGGTGCGTGTGCCCGGCGCACATGCACTGTACCCGATCCACCTGCAGACTTCGGGAGCACTTTCAGAAGCCCCTTACCTAATATCTTTCCAGAGCATCGCTTACGCGATAGCTTAGGAGAGACCGAAAAATTAAGCATAGAGGGAGAGAGCGCGTCCTATTTGAGAAAATAGTGCTCGGAGACTGTAATTAAAGCCTACCGAGCAGCCACACAAGTAACAGGGTGTGTCGCCATGGGAGGTTACAAGATGAGACAAAGAGGTACTAAGGAGGGACTGTTAAGCTTCTTGACCAATAAAAAGCTAGCTAAACAGTATATTGCACCTCAGCACTCCAATAATAATAATAATACAAAAAAGCAAGTGCTTCTAAGGGCGATGATTCCCGGTCCTGACCTTCTTAGGGAGTCACGACTTTTGATGCTACAAATTCACATTCAATATTTAATTGTATATAGAGAACATCCAAAACATGAAATGGCTTTGCTGTTTTAATATCAAATTTTACACATTCATTGTCTATACAATCCCATATTATTGATACAAATTATACAGCTTGTTGTTAGAAGTTCTTCTGTACTTGTATCCCAGAAAGAAACACAACAGGCAGAAAGCACGTGTTTTGTTACTAAAAAGAAACTTCCTCAAGGCTTTTATTATTTTCTAGTTGGGATGCGTCATGTATAGCTTAAAATATTTCAAGGACGAAAGAGTTTGATGAGCCTAGAACGAGTGGATGAGTTGCCTCTCAATCCTATTTATCAACTTGTAATTCCCCCAAACAACACAAAGGGACGTGATCCTTATTCAAAGGTTTGGCTCAGCCAGATAGTACGAAGTCCAAAACAAGAATAAATGGACCTGTATTTGAAATTCTGAAAAAGAGATGGCATATATGGAAAAAATTCCCCAATTTCCAAATTCCTGTCGATTCTATGTGCGATTCCCTGATTCCCTGAGTGAAGCCGGTGCTCAGTCTTTATCGCTGACAAAAAGAGCTCTGATAGGCTCTTGAAAAACCGCCGCATATCACGCAGGGCCAAGTTGTCTTAAAAGAGGAATGATCGGACCGACTATTCCTCTTTTAAGACAACTTGGCTTAAAGACTGAGCGCCGGCTTCGCTCAGGGACATATCAGAGGTCCTGACTTACAGTCTGATGACAAATTTGTTGATACCATTGCTGACAAAGTGTGCTGGGATTCGCACATAGTATATATATATATATATAGATATATATAGATATATATATAGATATATATATATATATATATATATATATATATATATAGATAGATAGATATATAGATATATAGATATATATATATATATCTATCTATATATATATATATAGATATATATATATATATATATTAGCAAATGTGTCCCTCCTTCAAGAACACTCACGGAGCACACAATGGGGTTCTGAAGTCCTTTATTACGCACAGCATGACGAGTTTCGTCCATTTTGACTTCCTCAGATGCTGTCTGGTAATTCAGGAACTTCGTGATTTTACAGTTCATTTAAAAGCCTTGTTGGGCTCCTCCTACCCAGTGTTCAGCAAGGAGAGACTGCATTTGAGATGCATTCCCTCCTGATTTTACGCCGCCATCTTAGAGTGTCTGTTTCTTTGTTTTTCTATTGCCAAATTGTTGTTGTTTGTAGCGATATTGATTCTTTTTAGTAGACTTCCATTCCTAAATGGGAAGAGAAACATGCCTCATTGATTACGTCATGTCACTGGGTGGTTGAACCAGGAGTTGGAATGTGACGACATGTTAGAGAGCCGATTACTCAAACCGGCAATCTCAGATACAGGACATCCGAAAGCGGTTGATAAAATGGGCTGTAAAGCAAACCGTCGGGCTCCATAATCAACCACCCAGTGACATGACGACATCAATGAGGCATGGGCGTGATCAAGACACCACGGTGTCGAAACGCGTAGCAGTGTTGCAGTATTAAAGTTTTGGCAGACTTTACCTAACCTCTGAGTGTGCATTTTTTGAGGAAAAGAAACTGAACAATATATATATATATATATATATATATATATATATATATATATATATATATATATATATATATATATATATATATATATATATATGCTACACTCATGAAAAATACTCATAATAGGTGATTGATAAAGACACAGTGCATCTTCCTCGACACAAATAAATGACTTTTTGGTTACAAATATCTGCTAAGTGCACCGACCTCTTATTATTATAGCGATTATTTACAGAGAGGCTAATCTATTTACATGTGCACCGATGACCCTGCACTTTAGGTATTTAATTAAGAAGTTTAATTTCTCATAATGAGATTTGGGTAGTTCAGTAAGCCACTGGGGAAACCATCATTTCCAATATTGGTTGTGCTCACCTCCAAAAGCAGTGACATTTCTTTGTCGTTTATATAGCACACACTATGCCCAAAAGGCGTCAAAGCTCTTTGTTAGTAAAAGATTATACAAACGGGCATATAAACAACAGACATATTAACAGTGAACAAAGTGAAGCACGGTTAAACATATAACCGAAAAAGGACGTAATTACTACACTAATAACACGTGTGTCAGATCAGGTTTGAGTTTAAAATAACGCTATTAAGACAGGGTGTCGCAGATAAGCGGACGTTAAAAAAGAAGCAAATTCAAATCTTTTAAATGCGATGCAGAACTCTTTTGACCAGATAGATGCAAGGATCTAACTCCCTATTTTTGGAAAATACAAAAATCCTTTATGTACCAGTGTTTATCTGTGTGTGCCCAGACTCCGCTGTATAGTTTCAAGTTACAGGGCACCTTATAGGTATTTGATCTTGAGGTACCCAGGTGCTTCAGCTGGGCAGCGCCCCCTCTGTACACATCACCGTGACTTGCAAACGATAAGAAGAGGGTTCAATTATGGCTCCTTTTTAGGTCTTGGACTAGCGTCGCACTGCGCAGCAGTGGGCAGAGTCCGAGATTTTATGTTTTGGCAGTACGGGGGCTTGAACCCGCCCCTCTTCTCCATTGACTGGCTTCCTAAACGGAGGTCAGCCATGGGAGGAGAGGGGGGTCACTCTGTTCAAGTCCCGTCTTTTTGCGATTTGGGGGCGTGTTTTTTGCAGTTTTTTTAGCTGTGATGTCATCCGTCACTCAACTGCTAAAACCACGCCCCCGAATCGCAAAAATGGCGCCGCTTTTGTGATGCCATTTCTGGACGACCGCCGCCGGAAGAAGTCGAGTCGGGCCTTCTAGGCCAGCACTGAGCTGACCAGGTGGGTGCGCAGAGGTGGTGGAGTACGGGATGCCCCTGAGCAGTTTGTGCTGAATAAAAACCACAAGTCCGGGAATGCAAAGAGCTGTTGGAAAAATCCCATGAGTAGTTGTGAGTTGTCTCATCACGTGCCAGATAAGCTGAGAGCTCCCTCGGTTACCAGCTCCCAACCGGTTACTCTTCTTCCGGAGGCCTTCCAAGCCTATAGGAGCTGCTTACGAGTCTTCTGTGGCGACGGCTCCGCTGATAGACGGATTCAGGGGGGAGGTGTGTCCCTTTAACACTCAGGCTGGTGAAGGGCCCTCATGGGAGTCGGGTGCCTGCTGGCGCGTGTCCCTGCCCGCGCCCCAGTACCCAAGAAAGGAGGCCAACCGCAGAGGGGCTGAAGGGACGTGAGAGCAGAGATAAACGCCATGGGTTTGTGGCTCACTCCTCTCAACATTAGTTCAAATGCGTGCTCTGCCGCTTTTGTCAACGTTGCATCATTGAAACAGAACTCTGCAATGCTTCATTAAGTTCTCAGGTTTCGGCACTTCTCGGATGCCCCTGAGCTGGTGGGGGCCAGCTCCCGCTCGGGAAGCGGAGAGAGTGGGCGGTTCCTCCGGGTGCCCCTTGGCTTGCTTTCCGCCTGGCTGTGCAGGGTTGTTGCGCGAGTCGAGTGGCCAGCACAGCTCAGTAGTAAACATACATCTCCATGACCAGTACACTCCTATGTGCCCTAAAGTGAGGAGAGGTAGTGGAGGGCTCTCTGCGCCCGGCAGGGAGCTCCAGGTCTCGGATTTCTTTTATTAATTTAGACCCCGATTGAGGACAACAATACATTCACAGTGAGAGATATAAACCACCCATTCTGTGTAAAATTGAAGAACTCGGTGGTACAGCCATCACAGAAGTCCAGATGTTAGGCACGTGACTTGTCCCTCAGAGACATGTGTCCGCCCCCGGATGTGATGCAAGTATTCGTGTCTGGTTCTTTAGTTTCTCAATGGGTCCCTCTTCCACGGGCCCCTTGTTTGCTACTTGAGAATGGGGAAGCTGGACCGAAACTGTATTTTAATAGCACACCAGGTCTGATTCCCTTTGTTTTTAATTAGAAAGTGGGGATTCCCCTCAGCCTGGGGTGTCAGACAATCACGAGGACTCCCTGCTCCTTTTGACGTGGGGTGGTGGGGGGGGGAACGAGGGGCTATTGCACCATGGAACAGAAGGAAGATGTTAAGGTCAGGTCACCCTTCTCCTTGCCATAGAGGCCAGTATCTGTCTAGGGTAGATTTTGAAACCCCCAGATACCTATTCATTTCCATAATGTATCGATTCTCCCATGATGCATCTGTACGCTTTGGGCTTCCAGTGGAAAGCACTCGGCCGCCCAGGCCTGCTTTTCTTGTGATTTCCGTTTCTGGGAGACAGCCTGCCCCAATGGTCGAATTGTATTGGTGTTCAGTGCAAGTGAAAAGGGTTTGGGGTGTATGTTCAGTGTAGGCCTGTTGCTTTAGAAATGCAGAGGGCTGTGCCGCGCATATTCTCTCTCCGCCCTTCCCTTCTCTGCCATATACCCGCGAAACCTGAATGCCAAAATAAAGATCTCCCTTTGAGGCCTTTAGTATAGACGTGATCTCAGTCATGCTTTGAACATCCATAACACGTCGCCCTGCGTGCGCTGTCCCGTGCCTTGTTCTAGTGTCCACACAGAGCGCGGCTTCCATTGGTGCAGCAGGTGCAGTTGCACCGGGGCCCACTGAACCCATATTATTGCTGTTTATTTTATACTTAAACAGCTTCTAGGGTGGCGAGCGGGGGAGGGGTAATTTACTTCCTTGCCCTGGGGCTAAGGACACTATGGCTGCGCCACTGAACATACGTCAGCAATCATTGTGTACATCACGCATTGCTTCGAGGCGTGTGGGCATGAAGCACTATGAAGCCATTGCCACTCACTCTCTACTACTCAATACTACTCACTCTCTACTAATCACCCTCTACTACTCACACTGAAAAAACAGTCTGACCTTACTTTACTCTTTGCCTAAAGGCACTAGTCAAAATGCAATATGCAATAGGTCTCATCTTTATTACACTTAAAGCAATTCTGTTTGTAATCAGGTGGCTTTTTAGCTTTACTTTTATTAGTGTTTGTAAAACTTTAATGTACATAACATGCATATATATATGCATATGTATGGGTATAAATATATAAACATCTGCATATCTATATAAATACCAATATTAATGCATGCATACATATACTTATATATGCATGGTATGTACATAAACGTTAAAAGACACAAATGAAAGCAAAGCTAAAAGCGACCTAATTACAAACAGAATTGCTTAATCTTAACTAAAGCCGAGACCGTTGCATTGCAAATGCTTGTTAAACAAGCCCAGGGCTTGCTCTCGAAATAGCGGGCTTTCAGGAACAAGCTAAAACTCGCTACACACTATTTTCAAGGCATTTAAGGCATTTTCATTATATATGTTTTGAGATTCTGCTTATTTGATATATATTTTCTAGTATTGTTCGATTTCCGATTAAATATTTATCACCTGCAAACTTTTTAAAAAACGGAAATGCCCAGTTATGGAACGAAAAAAAAATCCTAAGTAACTAAACTTCTTACTTCAACCCAGACTAGAGAGCTCACTTCAAGTCACAGAGACAATGTCCAAATCCGCCGGAATATTCATGAGCCACTTCATTTCCTGGTTTTTAACCAATGAGCAGCCAAAAGTCTGCATCAAGCGACCCCGAGACCTAAGCAACCAAAGAGCATAAACATTTATTTTGGGAGAGTAAAAAAAAAAACAAGCATTTGCAATGCAATAGGTCTCGCATTAGGAAAGTTTGTGCTATTGGTATTGTAAATGACACATTTTTTATTTATGTGTTGGTTTTGAAAATAGCGAAAAAAAATTGCTTTGTCATTTACAATGCCAATAGTTATAACTTTCGCAAATGTGACACCTATAGCATTTGTAATGCAATATGTGTTGTATTTACGTGACTTAGATGTATTGATATTACAAATAACAATGACTTAATTTTTTAAATAATTAATACTTAAATAAAAGTTATTGTAATTTATAATGGCAATAGCTTAAACTTTTGTAAATAACTTTTGTGAAGATTATGTTCAGTGTATTTTAGTGTGACGAAAATCCAAGAACAGAAGTGAAATATTAACCTCTTTTTGTGACATTTGTAATGAAGCTTGAAACATTGAGAGAACATATTTGAACCAGTTGTTGTTGAATGATTGCACAGATTGATGCTGTGGTGGCGTTGAGTGATGTGGTGGCGACGAGTGATGCTGTGGCGTTCAGTGATGCTGTGGTAGCGCATAGTGATGTTGTGGTGCCCCTTAGTGATGCTGTGGTGGTGGGGAGTGATGCTGTGGTGATGCGATAGATAGAGTGAGTGTGATAGATAAATAGATAGATAGAGTGAGGGCTATAGCTATATAGAGTGAGAGAGATAAATAGATAGATAGATAGATAGATAGATAGATAGATAGATAGATAGATAGATAGATAGATAGATAGATAGATAGATAGATAGAGTGAGGGCGATAGATAGACAGATAGGTAGAGTGATGACGATCAGTATATAGATAGATAGACAGATAGATAGATAGATAAATAGATAGATAGAGTGAGGGCCATAGATAGAGTGAGGGTGATAGATAGATAGATAGATAGATAGATAGATAGATAGATAGATAGATAGATAGATAGATAGATAGATAGATAGATAGATAGATAGATAGATAGATAGTGAGGGCAATAGATAGATAGAGTGAGGGCGATAGCAAGATAGAGTGAGGGCGATAGAGTGAGGGCGATAGATATATAGATTGATAGATAGAGTGAGGCCAAATAGATAGATAGATAGATAGATAGAAAGATAGATAGATAGATAGATAGATAGATAGCGACAGATAGATAGATAGAGTGAGGGCGATAGATAGAGTGAGGGCGATAGATAGATAGATTGATAGATAGATAGAGTGAGGGCGATAGATAGTGAGGGCAATAGCAAGATAGAGTGAGGGCGATAGATAGATAGAGTGAGGGCGATAGATAGAGTGAGGGCGATACATTGATAAATTGATTGATAGATAGAGTGAGGCCGATAGATAGATAGATAGATAGATAGATAGATAGATAGATTGATAGAGTGAGGGCGATAGATAGATAGAGTGAGGGCGATAGATAGAGTGAGGGCGATAGATAGATAGTGAGGGCAATAGATCGATAGAGTGAGAGGGATAGCAAGATAGAGTGGGTAAGATAGATAGATAGATAGATAGATAGATAGATAGATAGATAGATAGATAGATAGATAGATAGATAGATAGATAGATAGATAGAGTGAGGGCGATAGAGAGATAGAGTGAGGGCGATAGATATAGTGAGGGAGATAGATAGATAGATAGATAGATAGATAGATAGATAGATAGATAGATAGAGGGCGATAGATAGTGAGGGCAATAGATAGATAGAGTGAGGGCGATAGCAAGATGGAGTGAGGACGATAGAGTGAGGGCAATAGATAGATAGTGAGGGCAATAGATCGATAGAGTGAGAGCGATAGCAAGATAGAGTGAGGGCGATAGATAGAGTGAGGGCGATACATTGATAGATTGATTGATAGATAGAGTGAGGCCGATAGATAGATAGAGTGAGGGCGATAGATAGGGTGATAGATAGATAGATAGATAGATAGATAGATAGATAGATAGATAGATAGATAGATAGATAGATAGATAGATAGATAGAGTGAGGGCGATAGATAGTGAGGGCAATAGATAGATAGAGTGAGGGCGATAGCAAGATAGAGTGAGGGCGATAGATAGAGTGAGGCCGATAGATAGATTGATAGAGTGAGGCCGATAGATAGATAGATAGATAGATAGATAGATAGATAGATAGATAGATAGATAGATAGATAGATAGATAGATAGATAGATAGACAGATAGATAGACAGATAGAGTGAGGGCAATAGATAGAGTGGGGGCGACAGATAGATATATAGATAGATAGATAGATAGAGTGAGGGAGATAGATAGAATGAGGGCGATAGAGAGAGAGAGTGAGGGCGACAGAGAGGTAGAGTGAGGGCGATAGATATAGTGAGGGAGATAGATAGATAGATAGATAGATAGATAGATAGATAGATAGATAGATAGATAGATAGATAGAAAGATAGAGTGAGGGCGATAGACAGATAGATAGAGTGAGGGCGATAGAGAGAGGGCGATAGATAGATAGATAGATAGAGTGAGGGCGATAGATAGAGTGAGGGCGACAGATAGATAGATAGATAGATAGATAGATAGTTGTGTGTGTGGTTGTGTGTGTTATGCTTTGTTTTGCTATGCTGTTTTGTTATGCTATGCTATGTTTTGTTGTGTTTGGTATGCTATGTTTTTCTAGGCTATGATAGGTTTTGTTTTGTTATGCTATGTTTTGTTGTGTTTTGTTAAGCTATGCTATGTTGTGTTTTGTTATGCTATGCAATGTTTTGTTTTCCTATCCTATGCTTTGTTTTGTTATGCTATGCTATGTTTTGTTTTGCTATCCTATGCTATGTTTTGTTATGCTATGCAATGTTGTGTTTTGTTAAGCTATGCAATGTTTTGTTTTGCCATGTTTTGTTTGTTATGCTATGTGTTGTTGTGTTATGCTATGCTATGTTTTGTTATGTTATGCTATGTTTTGTTATGCTATGCAATGTTTTGATTTGCTATCATATGCTTTGTTTTGTTATGCTATTTATTGTTTTGCTATCCTATGCTTTGTTTTGCTATGCTATGCTATGTTTTGTTGTGTTTTGCTATGCTTCGTTTTGCTATGCTAGGCTTTGTTTTGCTATGCTATGTTTTGTTATGCTATGTTTTGCTATGCTATGCTTTGTTATGCTATGTTTTGTTACGCTATGCTATATTTTGTTATGCTATGGCATGTTTTGCTATGCTATGCTATGCTTTGTTATGCTATACTATGTTTTGTTATGCTATGCTATGCTTTGTTGTGTTTGATATGCTATGTTTTGCTATGCTATTATATGTTTTGTTTTGCTATGTTTTGTTGTGTTTTGTTAAGCTATGCTATGTTTTGTTGTGTTTTGCTGTTTTGTTGTGCTATATGTTGTTGTGTTTTGTTATGCTATGTTTTGTTTTGTTTTGCTATCCTATGCTTTGTTTTGTTATGCTATGCTATTTTAATTTATGCTATCCTATGCTTTGTTTTGTTATGCTACGCTATGTTTTGTTATGCTATGCTATGTTTTATTGTGTGTTGCTACGCTATGCTTTGTTATACTATGTTTTGTTATGCTATGTTTTGTTGTGTTTTGTTATGTTTTGCTATGCTATGCTTTGTTGTACTATGTTTTGTTATGCTCTGCTATATTTTGTTGTGTTTTGTTATGCTATGCTTTGTTTTGCTATGCTATGTTTTGTTATGCTATGCTTCGTTGTGTTTGATATGCTATGTTTTGTTTTGCTATGCTATGTTTTGCTATCCTATGCTTTGTTTTGTTATGCTATGCTGTGTTTTGTGGGGGGGGGGGGGGGGGTGAGGGTGAGGGTGGGTGAGGGTGAGTGAGGGTGTGTGAGGGTGTGTGAGGGTGTGAGGGGGTGTGAGGGTGAGGGGGGTGTGAGGGTGAGGGGTGTGTGAGGGTGTGGGGGGATGAGGGTGAGAGGGTTGTGAGGGTGAGGGTGAGGGGGGTGAGAGTGTGTGGGTGAGTGAGGGTGAGTTGGGGTTTGTGAGGGTGTCAGGGTGAGTGAGGGTGTGTGAGGGTGTGTGAGGGTGAGGGGGTGTGAGGGTGAGGGGGTGTGAGGGTGAGGGGGTGTGAGGGTGAGGGGGTGAGAGGGGGTGAGTGAGGGTGGGAGGGTTGTGAGGGAGATGTTGTGAGGGTGAGTGAGGGTGTGTGAGGGTGGGTGAGAGTGAGAGGGTGAGAGGGTGAGAGGGTGTTTGAGGGTGAGGAGGTGTGAGGGCGAGGGTCCGAAGTAAATGGTGGCAGGGCAGACATCATAAGACACAGGGAAGAGACTGCGTGGTGACTGCGTTGGTCAGTTTCAGAATCAGGAGGGACAGAGTCAGCACAGTCTGCGAGGGATCAACGTGTCTAGAGGCAAAGCATAGCGGATGTAGAATTGCAGCTAGCAAGTCGAGTGTTTTCAAGCTGCGTGTCCCTAGAGAGACGGAAACACAGCAACAGCATTTGAGGAGCAAGGCTACTGTAAACAAGCACGGTAGGCTTTCACTTTTGTCCAGAAACAAGCTCTCGGTATTGCTGTGGTGGGGGGTGGGGGGGGGGGTCGGGAGCGCGAGTGCTTTCTTCTGAAGTCTGATGCAAGGTGCAGGGGAGCGGCAGCCTTTGAAGTCTGACTGGGGGGAGCGGCAGCCTTTGAAGTCTGATGCGAGGCACAGACAAATGGTTGTGTGACGTGGCTGGCGTGCACGCGCATAGATCACATGAACTGTGTCTAATCCGCAGTTTTGGCAGACTTTTCGTACTGCTTACTAGAATCTCAGGACAATGCTTACGCATTGCTTCAGCAAGACCTAACAAAGTACTGAACCGGTTTGCACCATACCACAAAATAATTCTGGGATTAACTGTGCAGCACACTTGAATAAACATTCGTATGGGGCTTCGGATCTCTCTTTAACACCGGTCCTCGTCTAATCTGCATGAAAATTAGCAAGAAAATTCAAAAGTTACCACATTCTCAACAAGTTTTTATGTACATTCGACAAAAGGGACTGATGTTATAAGCATTCAGTAAATGCTTTTACGTTGGAATAAGCAACTTAATCATACAAAATATGTAATCACATTCTATTATGAATTTGACCACTCTGTGTATTGTTATTTGTCACCTGTACAGCGCACAACTGCCCCTAGTTGTCCATAGAGATTGCAGATGGCCTACCTGCATGTTTGGTTGCAGAAGTATGTGACTGTAGCATGACCTATGTGGGAAGAAGAGTTGAGTGAGCAGCTGGCACATGGTCTGGTAATGATGTGGCGCAATCACATTTGTGCTCATATTTGAAGGGTACCTGAGAGAGAGAACTCTTCCTTACTGTGGCTTTATTTTAACTGAAAACTATTTGAGTTCTTGTCTTCAGGAAATATTACGCTTTTCTAATTTCGTTATCTGGGTGAAAATATTGCGCTTTTCTGATTTCTTTATCTGGGTGGAAATATTACACTTTTCTAATTTTTCTATCTGGGTGGAAATATTATACATTTCTAATTTCTTTATCTGGGTGGAAATATTACGCTTCTCTAATTACTTTATCTGGATGAAAATATTACACTTTTCTAATTTTGTGATCTGCGTGGAAATATTATACTTTTCTAATTTGTTTATCTGGGTGGAAATATTACACGTTTCTAATTCCTTTATCCGGGTGGAAATATTACGCTTTTCTAATTTCTTTATCTGGGTGGATATATTACACTTTTCTAATTTCTTATCTGGGTGGGTAGAGAGTTCTGCATCTTGTTGGCCTGGACGGAGGAAGAACGTCCTCCGAGCGAGGTTCAGCTGTAGGAGTATTTTGGATCAGATAATTCTTCTATGGTGGCGGATGAGAAATTGTTGCTGTAAAAATGTTGCTCCAATTCCATTCAGTGGTACATGTGTTTTGCAGCATGCTCCACTACTTGCAGTTTCTAGATGGAGGGTCTGTGCTTGTCTGCTGCGTACAAAGGAATACTTATTGCCGCTTTCATCTTCAGACCAAACAATGGGACAGTGAGTAGCATTTTCACTCTCAAAGCTGAGCTTAGCACCAGTATGAAATTGGAATCCATAGTAGTCGAGATGCAACGGTCATATAAAGAACAAGGGTCCTTCTTGGATATTTATCCAGCAGCAATTTGTATTATGGGGCCTAAAGTCCTGTTTTTCTTATCATTATCAATCTTGGCCATACAAGTCCCACGATGTAAGGTTTTGTTGACAAAAAGACCGGCACTTGATAGATAATGCACACGTAAGGCATTTTCAATTAGTAAGGATACTAAATGGTTACACAACAGGCAGTGTAAGAACCACTAGCAAAGCCAATAGGTCTGGCATTTGGTTAGGGGAACTGTTTGGTAATAGTTGGATAACTTTGTGTGTGTTACCCTCAAGTGTCCTAGAAAGAAAATTCCAAAATGATGCAACATCTTGGGCCACAATACGATTGAACCTGGGAGTAGGGCCTCTTTGATGAGCGGTACCAGGCCCGGCTTTAGCACTGGTGGCACCCGGTGCAACACTCTTTTTATGGAGCTCCCACAATGACCTACTTCTTCACTAATTTACTCACTACCACCACCTTCTAGCAGTGCCCCTAATCTCTCCATAGCCCCACTCTCAGAAGCATTTCATTTGTTTTATAGCGCTATTCATACCAGTGTAAGGTGTCAGAGTACTTTACATCAAAGACACATTATTTGCAGAGGAAATGAATCATACATGTGTAAATCAGTCTATAGGAAATGTAACATAAGACAATGAGGCTTAAAAGGTGTAGGAATCACATGTCATCTATACTAGTAAGCAGAAGATTTTAAGAGAATTTGTTCTGGAGAAACACAAACGCTGGATTTAAATCGTACCATGGTGGTTGAGGTTGGCTTTACTAATAAGAAAGCATTTCTACCCAAACAAACCCTTTTAGCAACATTAAAATAATGAAAGACTACGGACAAATAGAAGGTTCCAACTCATTTTTGTGCAGTTTGCATGCAACTCTTTGATTACAGTTCATAGGTTATTGTGCTATATTAGGATTACAAAATTATGAACTACAAGTAACAAAAGGATATGTGACAAAAACATTAACCCACTGAGCTATCCACATAAAATACAGTGCTGTGATCTGCATGGTACACGTTCTTTGCAGCTGGCATATTAACCCTATGAGCTACTTTATGATGAGACAGGACAGCCACCAGAAAAAACTCCCTCTTTTTCCAGCAAGAACATTAATCACCGATATTTTTATTGTTGCCTGAACACTGTCGGACCTACAGGGGATTTTACCGCCCTAGAGCTGGCCCTGAACAGTACCCTCAAAGAATAGTGATATGATAATGAAACGAGATGAAGTTTGCATTGTAAGTGTTTGACTTAAAGGGCAAAATGTTGAATAGTATATACTTTTGTCAAAACACAATTATTTCTGTTGCATCTTTTTAAAAAAGCCTATTGCGTGCCCATTTTTACTTCATAAAAAACTGAAAATCCAATGAATACTTAGTCTGTGAAGAAACACGTTTGTAAGTTCAACAACATGTTATTGTGATAGCAAAATAAAATAATGAGCAAGGGTGAATAATAACTAGCACTTTGTCTTTATAATACACCAGCACATCTAAAACACCAAGTACTTCCTAAACATAAAGCCATAACCCAGCAAATAATAAATTACAAGCTACACGCCATCTCATATCTGCAATCTATCAAAAGGACTATTTGATGCTCCTTGACTAAAACCTAATAAAAACACAAATGGGACAAAGTAAACATCCATTAATAGCAAAGGCCTCAACGGATAACCAATCAAATGATGAAAAATCCCAAAAAGTCAATCAATGAAGGGGCTGCTACGAAATCTTTTTGTATTTTTAAAAATAATTTAAAACATAAGGCCTTTGTTAAAGCGGTTTACAGCCCAGACTTAAAAAGATAACCATCACTTAATCTAGTGTTAGTGACCTCATAACAGCTACCCAAGGAAAAAGGCCAAGAGCACACAAGCCAGAAGACTGGGAACTCATTACAGAAAGGTTGGATGGATGTGGTGTTCTGTTGGGAGATTCTAGCAAGGCTTGACTCAGTAATGAGGTTCAATTATCATCATAAAACTGCACGTGTTCAAACATACACAACACTACCACCCAAGAAAGAAGCCAGAATGCAGACATTTGTAACATATATCTGGGCCTTTTTTTAATTAGTAAAAATCAGTAAACTTGTATAGCGCACATCCGGATATATGTGTCCCATGAAGCTGATAACAGGTATGACTCCCAAGGATTATTTGAACATCACACACCCCTCAGGAGCAGGGCTCAAGTACAGACCTGGGTATATCCTTCAGAATCCGGGCATGTGCACAAACCTGGGTATTTCCCCAAAAGTAGGGTACACGTACAGACCTGGGTATTCTATTAAAATTCAGGGCAAACGTTCAGATCTAGGTTGCCTATCTAGAGTTAGTGTGTATGTTCAGACGCAGGTATTCTCCCAGAATCAGCAAATATATAGATCCGGGTATTCCATCTAGAATATGTGTAGATGTACAGAATGAGTATACCTCCAAAATCAGGCCACATGTACGGACAGGGGAATTCAACTAAATATCAGTTCTTTATGTACAGGTTTGGGTATACCCCACCAGGGCACACGATTATTCACTACAGAATTGGGGTATATATACAGACTTGACCATTCATCCCAGAAGCAGGGTATGTGAACAGACATGGGTGTACCACCCAGAATAAGGGTGGTGTTCAGACACTTGCGTTTAAACCAGATTCAGTACAGACCTGATAGTCACTCCACAATCAGGGCATGTGTAGAGACTGTGTTAGAACTGGCTATTTCTGGTAGGCTAAGGCTGACGCCAAAGCCAGGCAGAAACCACCATTCTAGTCAGGGCAAGGAAGTCACACGCCAAGATAACCCCTGCTCACCCCCTTGGTAGCTTGGCTCAAGCAGTAAGGCTAAACTCGGAGGCAATGTGTAAAGCATTTGCGCCAGCGCACAACAGCAACAACATACTAGGCACACCACAGAAGAGACTCCACACAAGGTTATTATAAAAAATAACTTTTGTATTGTAAAAACACATCAGATAAAATCACACATATACATGGTGCCAACTGGCACGGGCAATATTCACAGGGATTATGTACACAAGACAGGGCCTCATGGGCGCCTGTCAAAATCAGATATAGAACTTCTAGATAAAATGTAGAATATCAAATCACTTCTAGAATAAAATAGTAAAACATAAAATGGTAATCACAAAGATAACAACCAGTAACCACTGGTAACAGGAACCAGGACCTTACTAGGACCACCTGTACTAAGAAAGAAGAACCACCTAAGTATCACACAGCATTAGGGGTCTAAGAAAGGATACATTACCCATGATGTAATAAACCTACATTCAGAGGAGTAGAAAAGACAACCACCTAAGAATAACCACATTTAGGGGCATAAACCAGAACACCTTACCCATGATGCATGAACACATTCAGAGGAGTAATAAAGAGAAACACATGATGACTAAACATTCAGAGGTGTTAAGAATAGGGCACATGATGCAATAAAATACATTCAGGGGTGCAGCGCAAGAAGACACATGATGACTAACCATTCAGAGGTGCAGCGCATGGAAAGGAAGACACATGATGCAGTAACACATTCAGAGGTGTTAAGAATAGGGCACATGATGCAATAAAATACATTCAGGGGTGCAGCGCAAGAAGACACATGATGACTAAACATTCAGAGGTGCAGCGCATGGAAAGGAAGACACAATGCATAAACATTCAGAGGTGCCTAATAAATCAATAGCGCAAAAACTCACACAAGCAATAACTATTAAAAAGCATAGAAATCACATTGCGCCAACACTACATAAGCCACTACCTGTGGCAGTCCCTAGGCCAACTGGCCTTGTTGGGGCAAGGATGCCCTGGGTCCAAAGTCAGGGCGCGCTGTCATGCAGCGCCAGTCCAAAGTACAAAAAGCCTAAACGTGGCAGGTGCCCACAAAGTGCTGGGCACCTGGGCATCGCAATAAAATAAACTGCGACAGGGTCCTCACTGACCCTTGGGCGCAAACTGCGCCATGCTGGAGCCACACAGGCTCTGGGACACATACACTGTGCACGTTGGAGCCACACAGGCTCTGGCCAACACTGGTCAAACGTTGGAGCCACACAGGCTCTTAAAAACACATATGGCCCCTCTGAGCCACACAGGCTCTCTCAGCGTTGGGGCGACCCACTGCCATCCGGGGCCGCCCTGACTCTCCATTCACTTCATAGAATGCCCCCAGCGCCTCTCAGGGCACGAAATACAAAAACAAATGGGGCGGGGAGCCTCTCCGGGCTTCGTGCACGTTGGGGCGACCCACTGACAACCGGGGCCGCCCATGAAGCCTTCATGGCTTCCTGCTGGCACTCTGCAGCGTTGGGGCGGCCCACTGCCACCTGGGGCCGCCCTTGAAGCCCTCGTGGCTTCACACCCGCAAGAGCGCAAGCTCCCGCTACTGCGAGGGGGGGGGGGCGGACACCGACAATGTGTCCCGGCGCCCCTCCCCTTCGTCTGCCCCACTCACCGGCAATCTTCCTCTGGTGTCGGCAGGCTCTTCGTGAGGCAGCGCGGGGTTCTCCATGACACCGGAGCCCCGCCTGCAGCTGCCCTCCTCCTCGCACCGCCAGGCTTCTCCTTGCTGCCGGTCTTCCTCCTGCAGCAGGGCTCCCTCGCATCACGGGAGCCCTGCGATCCGGCCGCCATGCTGCCTCCTCTCTCTCTCTCCCCTCGCGGTCGCCATTCCTCGGCACCCGGGCTGCGGGGGCGGGACTTCCGGCCGGCCGCGCAGGGATTGGCCGGCTGGCCATCCACTTCCGGGTCGCTGCGGGCAGCGCAGCGGCCCTTCTCCTTTAGGCAGGCAGGCGGGGAGGCATTCAAAATACCGGTAATACCGAAAATAAAATTAAAAGTACAAATAAGCGAGGTGGGCACTCGCAAGTCTGGCAAAGCGCTCCTCAGCGCTAGAATCAAAAATAAAGCGCTCGAAAGCGCTATGGGCAATAAAGCGCTCCCAAAGCGCTAGAACAAAAAGTACAAAGGGTCCTTCCAGAAATGCAGCTCCACCATGCTGCACAAAGGTCCAGAGAGTCCCAGGGGGGCAAAGCAAAGTCCCCCCCATCAGCCCAGCAAGGCAGAGGGGTCCCCCAGGAGTCCAGGAAAGTCCATCAGGTGCCCAGGGCTGGGCAGAGCCAGGGATTCCCCTGAGCTCAAGCAGCAGCAGCCCCTGGCAGATTCAAGTTGAAAACAAGAACATTTTGGAAGGGGATACAACCCCTTTTTATACAGTGCAAAACCTTTGAAGTTCTTTGAAGTCCTTTGAAGCAGGCAGTGTGAGAACCAGCTGGACTGGTTTAGAGGGAAGTCCCCTTCAGTATCAGGGACAGAGGTGTCAGTCGCCCAGCGGGAGGTGGAGCCAGCTTTGTAGTTACACAGGAACAGCCCTTCACTATCAGGTGCCATCTCCTCCCACTTCCCTGGCAGCAGATGCTGCCTTTCATCCATGGGCTGACTCAGACAACCTCCTGGGCTCTCCAGCCCCTGTCATCCTCAAACCAGACAGTCAATCCACAAGCAGGCCCATGCACTCTGGGCCAGGCTCACCAGCCAATCACACGCTAGCACCAACTTACACAAATATGCCAACTTCCAAAAGTAGGACTTCTAGACTAGACACAGCCATGTTGCATACATCATTTTGCAGCATTCATTCTCACGAGTTCTCTCATACCAAACTCGCCCCTGCACTCCCCACGCATCAGGAACTACCATGGGCATACATATTCCCCATTCATTCCTATGGGAGGGCAGGTCACTCACCATTCATCCACAGAGAGCTCAAGCACTTTACACTGTACCACAGTGAAAAAGTGCGCAGAGGCCTAAAATCACCAATACCAGGTTCCATAAATAGGCTAGGAAAACGCAAAAAGTCTAGGGGTGAACCTGCCTAATGGCCGGGTCCAACACAACCCCCTTCCAGCCAAAACGCAGGGTAGACCAATCACACCACTGATGGGCTTCCCTGCTTTGGGCGACAAAACCACGGACACGGCCTCGCACAGCAGGGACACCGTCCAGTTTTGCGCCACTCTGAACCTACATGGTTTCCTCCAAATAATAACTCTCTGACTCAACTAGGGTACCCCACTGGTACACACTAGTCATCCACAGCCAAGACCAGGCCATAGGCCATCCAAATCACAGGTCCTAACTAATCCACAGAGTGGGGGGTAGTAACCCCTGGCATACAATAGCCATTCTCCACTCTCTCTCTCAGTGTAGCTACAACTACCACTGATCCAACAACCTAGGGACCATACCCTCAGGCTGACCAGAGGTCACGGGCAAGAATGCCCCACCCTACCTCTACTTCTGGGTTTCCGCACCCTCACAGAGAAGCACTCACCAGAACACAATCTTACCAGATCAGGACCTCACTCCATCACTGGTCTACCACCTGGAAACTATTCTACTTCTGAGGTACAAAGCACACAGCACAGTCCCTCTTCAAGCAGGTGGGGAGACACAGCACACAGCAAAGCCCCCTTTCCTCTACCTTAGTGAAAACAACAAACTGCAGGTGAGCCCCAGAACACACAGCAAGGGCAGCCCCCTCAGTCTCTTCAGCTGATCCACTTTGGTAGAGATTCCTCTTGACCTAGAAGTTTCCTAATCTCCCAACCTAAGATCTAAACCCTCAGGTTACACCGGGGTCAGAAGTAAGGACACCGTCCCTCTGCACCCCCTTCCAGTTCCAGTATGTCTCAGGCTAGACAGAGCACACGCCAGCGGCGTATCAGCGACACACTCTCCTCCAGTACTCCCTATCAGGTCAGGCCACACCCCAACCCGGCTTTCCCCCCTCCTCGGGGAACGACCTCCAGAGGCCCCACAAATGGTCAAGCACTCTAGACGGTCCAATGCTCAGCGAGCCAGGACTTCTGCACCCTCCACTTAGGAGCGGTACTGCCCAACACTAGGACCGCCGGAGTTCTGGTTACAGACACTCCCCGTCCTCTAGACACAGGAAGATCCTCCTCAAATGACCTATGTACAGCTTAGGCCCCTGACCTGGCGCTCCTTTAAGGAACCCTCCAGGCCCTGAGATAGGGTTTCAGGCCAACGTGGGACACACCGTCCCACACTCACTCCGCCTCCACTGAGACAGGGCGTGAGCCCCTACACCCCTAACATACTACTGGGACCTAACTGGGTTACACAGTAACCTCTTCCCCTTCACAGGATCATCAGATACACAAACCACTCCTTTTGGAACCACTCCCTAATGCCTCTGCAAGACATCTAGCACACCGCCAGACATCCACCTTCTTGTCCAGTGCCTCTGCAGGACCTCCTGCACACCACCAGAGGTACACCTCTCATGCAAGCTCTTTAACAAAAAGAAAACTCACACCAACTCCTCCAGTTCAGCACATCACTCATTCGCACACTCCCCCCCTCGGACTGGTAAGGCAGTTACTACCACCCCTGATCACTCAACCTGACCACACGTGACACAGGTACCAAACTCTGGGAGCGGGGAATGGGAATTAACACACTGGACACATTAAAGCTGCCACCACTGGATCCTACCACACTGGGGAATCCAGACACACACACTACACTCAGGGAACAACCACCCTCCTGAGCTAGTCATTTCTCCTCACACTCCCTCTCTTCCATCTACCCACACAGGGACAGGATTTGGGATAGGACATTGGACCCAGCAAGGGATTCCTAAGCTATGGGAACCTCCCCCTCTAATGGCGTCCCGCCCTGTCACTTTCTCTCATCTGCCACTAAACATAAAGCGCAGAAACACATTTGAAAATGACACTCTTGAGGAAAAAAATCAAAAACAATAATCCCAAACATGTGACTATCTGAAAAAACAATTGCAGAGTTTTGTAATGTAGCCAGTTGTTGCTATGGCACTGCGCAAACACAAGTCCAAAATCCCACCGCTGCCACCAATGTTAGAACTGGCTATTTCTGGTAGGCTAAGGCTGACGCCAAAGCCAGGCAGAAACCACCATTCTAGTCAGGGCAAGGAAGTCACACGCCAAGATAACCTCTGCTCACCCCCTTGGTAGCTTGGCTCAAGCAGTAAGGCTAAACTCGGAGGCAATGTGTAAAGCATTTGCGCCAGCGCACAACAGCAACAACATACTAGGCACACCACAGAAGAGACTCCACACAAGGTTATTATAAAAAATAACTTTTGTATTGTAAAAACACATCAGATAAAATCACACATATACATGGTGCCAACTGGCACGGGCAATATTCACAGGGATTATGTACACAAGACAGGGCCTCATGGGCGCCTGTCAAAATCAGATATAGAACTTCTAGATAAAATGTAGAATATCAAATCACTTCTAGAATAAAATAGTAAAACATAAAATGGTAATCACAAAGATAACAACCAGTAACCACTGGTAACAGGAACCAGGACCTTACTAGGACCACCTGTACTAAGAAAGAAGAACCACCTAAGTATCACACAGCATTAGGGGTCTAAGAAAGGATACATTACCCATGATGTAATAAACCTACATTCAGAGGAGTAGAAAAGACAACCACCTAAGAATAACCACATTTAGGGGCATAAACCAGAACACCTTACCCATGATGCATGAACACATTCAGAGGAGTAATAAAGAGAAACACATGATGACTAAACATTCAGAGGTGTTAAGAATAGGGCACATGATGCAATAAAATACATTCAGGGGTGCAGCGCAAGAAGACACATGATGACTAACCATTCAGAGGTGCAGCGCATGGAAAGGAAGACACATGATGCAGTAACACATTCAGAGGTGTTAAGAATAGGGCACATGATGCAATAAAATACATTCAGGGGTGCAGCGCAAGAAGACACATGATGACTAAACATTCAGAGGTGCAGCGCATGGAAAGGAAGACACATAATGCATAAACATTCAGAGGTGCCTAATAAATCAATAGCGCAAAAACTCACACAAGCAATAACTATTAAAAAGCATAGAAATCACATTGCGCCAACACTACATAAGCCACTACCTGTGGCAGTCCCTAGGCCAACTGGCCTTGTTGGGGCAAGGATGCCCTGGGTCCAAAGTCAGGGCGCGCTGTCATGCAGCGCCAGTCCAAAGTACAAAAAGCCTAAACGTGGCAGGTGCCCACAAAGTGCTGGGCACCTGGGCATCGCAATAAAATAAACTGCGACAGGGTCCTCACTGACCCTTGGGCGCAAACTGCGCCATGCTGGAGCCACACAGGCTCTGGGACACATACACTGTGCACGTTGGAGCCACACAGGCTCTGGCCAACACTGGTCAAACGTTGGAGCCACACAGGCTCTTAAAAACACATATGGCCCCTCTGAGCCACACAGGCTCTCTCAGCGTTGGGGCGACCCACTGCCATCCGGGGCCGCCCTGACTCTCCATTCACTTCATAGAATGCCCCCAGCGCCTCTCAGGGCACGAAATACAAAAACAAATGGGGCGGGGAGCCTCTCCGGGCTCCGTGCACGTTGGGGCGACCCACTGACAACCGGGGCCGCCCATGAAGCCTTCATGGCTTCCTGCTGGCACTCTGCAACGTTGGGGCGGCCCACTGCCACCTGGGGCCGCCCTTGAAGCCCTCGTGGCTTCACACCCGCAAGAGCGCAAGCTCCCGCTACTGCGAGGGGGGGGGGCGGACACCGACAATGTGTCCCGGCGCCCCTCCCCTTCGTCTGCCCCACTCACCGGCAATCTTCCTCTGGTGTCGGCAGGCTCTTCGTGAGGCAGCGCGGGGTTCTCCATGACACCGGAGCCCCGCCTGCAGCTGCCCTCCTCCTCGCACCGCCAGGCTTCTCCTTGCTGCCGGTCTTCCTCCTGCAGCAGGGCTCCCTCGCATCACGGGAGCCCTGCGATCCGGCCGCCATGCTGCCTCCTCTCTCTCTCTCCCCTCGCGGTCGCCATTCCTCGGCACCCGGGCTGCGGGGGCGGGACTTCCGGCCGGCCGCGCAGGGATTGGCCGGCTGGCCATCCACTTCCGGGTCGCTGCGGGCAGCGCAGCGGCCCTTCTCCTTTAGGCAGGCAGGCGGGGAGGCATTCAAAATACCGGTAATACCGAAAATAAAATTAAAAGTACAAATAAGCGAGGTGGGCACTCGCAAGTCTGGCAAAGCGCTCCTCAGCGCTAGAATCAAAAATAAAGCGCTCGAAAGCGCTATGGGCAATAAAGCGCTCCCAAAGCGCTAGAACAAAAAGTACAAAGGGTCCTTCCAGAAATGCAGCTCCACCATGCTGCACAAAGGTCCAGAGAGTCCCAGGGGGGCAAAGCAAAGTCCCCCCCATCAGCCCAGCAAGGCAGAGGGGTCCCCCAGGAGTCCAGGAAAGTCCATCAGGTGCCCAGGGCTGGGCAGAGCCAGGGATTCCCCTGAGCTCAAGCAGCAGCAGCCCCTGGCAGATTCAAGTTGAAAACAAGAACATTTTGGAAGGGGATACAACCCCTTTTTATACAGTGCAAAACCTTTGAAGTTCTTTGAAGTCCTTTGAAGCAGGCAGTGTGAGAACCAGCTGGACTGGTTTAGAGGGAAGTCCCCTTCAGTATCAGGGACAGAGGTGTCAGTCGCCCAGCGGGAGGTGGAGCCAGCTTTGTAGTTACACAGGAACAGCCCTTCACTATCAGGTGCCATCTCCTCCCACTTCCCTGGCAGCAGATGCTGCCTTTCATCCATGGGCTGACTCAGACAACCTCCTGGGCTCTCCAGCCCCTGTCATCCTCAAACCAGACAGTCAATCCACAAGCAGGCCCATGCACTCTGGGCCAGGCTCACCAGCCAATCACACGCTAGCACCAACTTACACAAATATGCCAACTTCCAAAAGTAGGACTTCTAGACTAGACACAGCCATGTTGCATACATCATTTTTCAGCATTCATTCTCACGAGTTCTCTCATACCAAACTCGCCCCTGCACTCCCCACGCATCAGGAACTACCATGGGCATACATATTCCCCATTCATTCCTATGGGAGGGCAGGTCACTCACCATTCATCCACAGAGAGCTCAAGCACTTTACACTGTACCACAGTGAAAAAGTGCGCAGAGGCCTAAAATCACCAATACCAGGTTCCATAAATAGGCTAGGAAAACGCAAAAAGTCTAGGGGTGAACCTGCCTAATGGCCGGGTCCAACACAACCCCCTTCCAGCCAAAACGCAGGGTAGACCAATCACACCACTGATGGGCTTCCCTGCTTTGGGCGACAAAACCACGGACACGGCCTCGCACAGCAGGGACACCGTCCAGTTTTGCGCCACTCTGAACCTACATGGTTTCCTCCAAATAATAACTCTCTGACTCAACTAGGGTACCCCACTGGTACACACTAGTCATCCACAGCCAAGACCAGGCCATAGGCCATCCAAATCACAGGTCCTAACTAATCCACAGAGTGGGGGGTAGTAACCCCTGGCATACAATAGCCATTCTCCACTCTCTCTCTCAGTGTAGCTACAACTACCACTGATCCAACAACCTAGGGACCATACCCTCAGGCTGACCAGAGGTCACGGGCAAGAATGCCCCACCCTACCTCTACTTCTGGGTTTCCGCACCCTCACAGAGAAGCACTCACCAGAACACAATCTTACCAGATCAGGACCTCACTCCATCACTGGTCTACCACCTGGAAACTATTCTACTTCTGAGGTACAAAGCACACAGCACAGTCCCTCTTCAAGCAGGTGGGGAGACACAGCACACAGCAAAGCCCCCTTTCCTCTACCTTAGTGAAAACAACAAACTGCAGGTGAGCCCCAGAACACACAGCAAGGGCAGCCCCCTCAGTCTCTTCAGCTGATCCACTTTGGTAGAGATTCCTCTTGACCTAGAAGTTTCCTAATCTCCCAACCTAAGATCTAAACCCTCAGGTTACACCGGGGTCAGAAGTAAGGACACCGTCCCTCTGCACCCCCTTCCAGTTCCAGTATGTCTCAGGCTAGACAGAGCACACGCCAGCGGCGTATCAGCGACACACTCTCCTCCAGTACTCCCTATCAGGTCAGGCCACACCCCAACCCGGCTTTCCCCCCTCCTCGGGGAACGACCTCCAGAGGCCCCACAAATGGTCAAGCACTCTAGACGGTCCAATGCTCAGCGAGCCAGGACTTCTGCACCCTCCACTTAGGAGCGGTACTGCCCAACACTAGGACCGCCGGAGTTCTGGTTACAGACACTCCCCGTCCTCTAGACACAGGAAGATCCTCCTCAAATGACCTATGTACAGCTTAGGCCCCTGACCTGGCGCTCCTTTAAGGAACCCTCCAGGCCCTGAGATAGGGTTTCAGGCCAACGTGGGACACACCGTCCCACACTCACTCCGCCTCCACTGAGACAGGGCGTGAGCCCCTACACCCCTACCATACTACTGGGACCTAACTGGGTTACACAGTAACCTCTTCCCCTTCACAGGATCATCAGATACACAAACCACTCCTTTTGGAACCACTCCCTAATGCCTCTGCAAGACATCTAGCACACCGCCAGACATCCACCTTCTTGTCCAGTGCCTCTGCAGGACCTCCTGCACACCACCAGAGGTACACCTCTCATGCAAGCTCTTTAACAAAAAGAAAACTCACACCAACTCCTCCAGTTCAGCACATCACTCATTCGCACACTCCCCCCCCTCGGACTGGTAAGGCAGTTACTACCACCCCTGATCACTCAACCTGACCACACGTGACACAGGTACCAAACTCTGGGAGCGGGGAATGGGAATTAACACACTGGACACATTAAAGCTGCCACCACTGGATCCTACCACACTGGGGAATCCAGACACACACACTACACTCAGGGAACAACCACCCTCCTGAGCTAGTCATTTCTCCTCACACTCCCTCTCTTCCATCTACCCACACAGGGACAGGATTTGGGATTGGACATTGGACCCAGCAAGGGATTCCTAAGCTATGGGAACCTCCCCCTCTAATGGCGTCCCGCCCTGTCACTTTCTCTCATCTGCCACTAAACATAAAGCGCAGAAACACATTTGAAAATGACACTCTTGAGGAAAAAAATCAAAAACAATAATCCCAAACATGTGACTATCTGAAAAAACAATTGCAGAGTTTTGTAATGTAGCCAGTTGTTGCTATGGCACTGCGCAAACACAAGTCCAAAATCCCACCGCTGCCACCAATGTTAGAACTGGCTATTTCTGGTAGGCTAAGGCTGACGCCAAAGCCAGGCAGAAACCACCATTCTAGTCAGGGCAAGGAAGTCACACGCCAAGATAACCTCTGCTCACCCCCTTGGTAGCTTGGCTCAAGCAGTATGGCTAAACTCGGAGGCAATGTGTAAAGCATTTGCGCCAGCGCACAACAGCAACAACATACTAGGCACACCACAGAAGAGACTCCACACAAGGTTATTATAAAAAATAACTTTTGTATTGTAAAAACACATCAGATAAAATCACACATATACATGGTGCCAACTGGCACGGGCAATATTCACAGGGATTATGTACACAAGACAGGGCCTCATGGGCGCCTGTCAAAATCAGATATAGAACTTCTAGATAAAATGTAGAATATCAAATCACTTCTAGAATAAAATAGTAAAACATAAAATGGTAATCACAAAGATAACAACCAGTAACCACTGGTAACAGGAACCAGGACCTTACTAGGACTACCTGTACTAAGAAAGAAGAACCACCTAAGTATCACACAGCATTAGGGGTCTAAGAAAGGATACATTACCCATGATGTAATAAACCTACATTCAGAGGAGTAGAAAAGACAACCACCTAAGAATAACCACATTTAGGGGCATAAACCAGAACACCTTACCCATGATGCATGAACACATTCAGAGGAGTAATAAAGAGAAACACATGATGACTAAACATTCAGAGGTGTTAAGAATAGGGCACATGATGCAATAAAATACATTCAGGGGTGCAGCGCAAGAAGACACATGATGACTAACCATTCAGAGGTGCAGCGCATGGAAAGGAAGACACATGATGCAGTAACACATTCAGAGGTGTTAAGAATAGGGCACATGATGCAATAAAATACATTCAGGGGTGCAGCGTAAGAAGACACATGATGACTAAACATTCAGAGGTGCAGCGCATGGAAAGGAAGACACATAATGCATAAACATTCAGAGGTGCCTAATAAATCAATAGCGCAAAAACTCACACAAGCAATAACTATTAAAAAGCATAGAAATCACATTGCGCCAACACTACATAAGCCACTACCTGTGGCAGTCCCTAGGCCAACTGGCCTTGTTGGGGCAAGGATGCCCTGGGCCCAAAGTCAGGGCGCGCTGTCATGCAGCGCCAGTCCAAAGTACAAAAAGCCTAAACGTGGCAGGTGCCCACAAAGTGCTGGGCACCTGGGCATCGCAATAAAATAAACTGCGACAGGGTCCTCACTGACCCTTGGGCGCAAACTGCGCCATGCTGGAGCCACACAGGCTCTGGGACACATACACTGTGCACGTTGGAGCCACACAGGCTCTGGCCAACACTGGTCAAACGTTGGAGCCACACAGGCTCTTAAAAACACATATGGCCCCTCTGAGCCACACAGGCTCTCTCAGCGTTGGGGCGACCCACTGCCATCCGGGGCCGCCCTGACTCTCCATTCACTTCATAGAATGCCCCCAGCGCCTCTCAGGGCACGAAATACAAAAACAAATGGGGCGGGGAGCCTCTCCGGGCTCCGTGCACGTTGGGGCGACCCACTGACAACCGGGGCCGCCCATGAAGCCTTCATGGCTTCCTGCTGGCACTCTGCAACGTTGGGGCGGCCCACTGCCACCTGGGGCCGCCCTTGAAGCCCTCGTGGCTTCACACCCGCAAGAGCGCAAGCTCCCGCTACTGCGAGGGGGGGGGGCGGACACCGACAATGTGTCCCGGCGCCCCTCCCCTTCGTCTGCCCCACTCACCGGCAATCTTCCTCTGGTGTCGGCAGGCTCTTCGTGAGGCAGCGCGGGGTTCTCCATGACACCGGAGCCCCGCCTGCAGCTGCCCTCCTCCTCGCACCGCCAGGCTTCTCCTTGCTGCCGGTCTTCCTCCTGCAGCAGGGCTCCCTCGCATCACGGGAGCCCTGCGATCCGGCCGCCATGCTGCCTCCTCTCTCTCTCTCCCCTCGCGGTCGCCATTCCTCGGCACCCGGGCTGCGGGGGCGGGACTTCCGGCCGGCCGCGCAGGGATTGGCCAGCTGGCCATCCACTTCCGGGTCGCTGCGGGCAGCGCAGCGGCCCTTCTTCTTTAGGCAGGCAGGCGGGGAGGCATTCAAAATACCGGTAATACCTGTAAAAAAGGGTTCCAAAGACAACCAGTAACCAAAGACCCTTTTTATGTTGCCCGGCGGTATCGCCTCTATGACCCACCAATGTTAATCAATGAAGAAGCGGGCGCTGGAGACTGGAAGGCAGGAAACGAGGATTTTATTCTCTCCGGAGGAGAACACATCAATTCAGACAGCAAGTATCATCACGAGGTGCTCTAACCACATCTCTGAGGCCTGGCCTCTTATACTAGAGTTTATGACCTTTATTGCACATAACACATTCTTGCAATACTATGACACTTGAAAGAACATCCTCGGAATCTCCCCTTCAGGCCCGTTCCCACATACATTTACAGTTGGATTCCCCACCCCGGTCACAACAGGTGGTGGTTGTCGCGCAGCAGGGCATTCCGCCGATTCACGGAATGCGTGGAGTTGATCGGATCTCATAGGGTGGGGGCTTTGATCGGTTCGTGGGTCCTTTGATGGGGAGGGGAAGCTTCCTACTGTACGGGGTAATAAACAGTATCCGCCAGGCCAGGTGGCGGCCTGGGAACAAGGAAGACAAACGGGGATACAGGAAAAGGGGGTTTGTATCAAAAGGATCTGAGGCCATGAAAGGAATGAAGGGAGGTGTCGCGCTGGGAACAGGATGGGGTTCAGTGGTGAAGCTGCGCTGAAGGGGGGGTTTATGACCCAAGGCATGAGAGAGCGGGGGTTGTCAACGCGCGGGGGGGATGTTTGCGAGGTTAGGAGAGAGAGACGCGCTGGCTATCAGCGAGGGGCAGGGAGGCCGTGGTGCTCAAAATGGCTGTCGCTTACGCGCACAAATGGGCTCGGAAAGGGGCAAGATGGCGCCGATAATGTTGACGTTTGCAGTCTAATCTTTAACAGTCCTCCCTTTTCAACATATCTTAGCCAACTTGCTTACTCAATGTCAATCTTCATCAAATTCCTAACCTCGGCATCATATATTGCTCTCATATGTTCGTTTCCAAAGTCCACAGTCTTAGGGCAAATACAATTTACGCATAATGCACACAGAGGTGGTAGACATTGAATTCCTAAGCATAAACCGCATATTACAACCACAGGAATCAGGATAATGGTGAATAGTCTCCAGCCCCAGTTCTTAACGGTGCTCCAGAACCACCCACCAAGCGACCATTCTTCTTGTTCTTGGTGGACTTCTGAAGAGAGTCTATGAAGATGTTCGATGGCTTTGTACACTGAGGGTGAGTTGTCCGGTATGTACGTGCAGCAGCTGGACCCAATAATGCGGCATGCCCCACCACGATCCGCAAGAACCACGTCCAGGACAAGGCGGTTCTGGAGGGCCACCAAGCGGACCGCTTGAAGTTCAGCGGTGTTGTTAGCAAGGATACCAGCCGTGATGTTCATTGTTGTCTCGACTGCTTGAGTCAGATGTCGGATGGCACGGCTGTTTGCCATCGGGCCCCAGAGGGGGACAAATCCTTTCATAGCATCAATGAATTGCGCTCCTGTTGAGTCGGCTTGTTCGATGTCCTTGGCTCGTCTTTGTCTGTGATGATTTGCTGGTGCCACATAGGTCGGAGGAAGGACGAAGGAAATGAAACAAGTGCCCCCCCCAGCCTTTGGGGAGCCAGGTGTAAGCCTTTGTGCCGCAGACGAAATACGTGTTTGGTGATGCCACAAAGGAGGGTGGGTCGGTGGAGTCCAGAGTTCTGGAAAACCGACAGGCACTGTGGCCTACCAGCTGAGTCCCAAGCCCTTCCATACACATATGGCCGGTGACGTTGATGACTGACAGGGCCACAGTCAGAGTGGCAGCCGTTCGTTTTCGCAGGTAGGAGAAGGTGGTTCTGGTTGGATTATTGAACACTTGCATTTCAACTTGTTCTTTAGCAGGGATGTCCAAGTGGATTGTGTTGTCGTTGGTCTGTGGGCAGAAGTGTGTCTTTGTTCCGTTCCGCCAGACCCCGTGGTAGAAGTGCGTCGCGGTTTTGCTGGAGGTGGCATTGTCCTTAAAGCTTTCTTGCAGAAGCATCAGCCAGGCAAGACAGGAGCCATGAACTGAGAAAGGTGAAGGGATGAATGGTATCGAGTGTCCAGTGGCGTGGGGTAGCAACCCACAGATCCAACAGTTGGTGGCATTGGTGGCAAGGTTGTGCTGGTGAAGTAGTTGTACGAAGGAGTTATTCCAAAATTCCTTTCGCCTCTCTCTGAGTTGGGGAGAGAGTGAGATCAGATAATGTTCCTTCATGGTGGTAGGCTGGACAGTGGTCAGGAATGTTTCGTGAGCAGGTGCACTTTCTTCCACAATCCAGAGCGTGGTCATGAGGAGAAAGCAGAAGAGGATTGTGATGAAGAGTGCAATAGTCTTTGGGCTATGGAGTCTGTCTGCTTTTGGGTTTCTGCGGTGGGTATTTCCTGTTTCCTTCATCATCTTCTTATTTGGCGCTTCCATCATCTTCTTATCTGGCGCTTCCATCATCTTCAAGGGGCTCGGTAGCGGGCAGAACCACAGACTTTGTTTTGCTTCTCTCCGGGTAACCCTTGGTAGTGTTTAGGTCACCGTTCTGAGATTTAACTCAGTCCGTGGTCTACTTAGCCGAGACTCCCTCCTTTCGACGCAGGAAATACCCTTCTTTCGATGGCACTGTGGGATCAGAGAATTTTGAAAGTTCAAGTGTGTCGGTATCAGGATAGCAGGTTAGTGACGGTCGGTCCTTGTTCAGGAGCTCTTCTTGGTTGCTGATGTTTTCGGTCGAGGTCAGGGTTGAGGAGATCTTCTTACAGTGGTGTGCATGCAGCCAGTTGCGTTTACCCTCCACCCGTAGTGCTGTTCGGGTGGTGATGAGGACTTGCCAGGGGCCCGTCCACCGGGGTTCCAGACTCTTGGCACGCTGGAAGTTCCGGATCAGGATGAAATCCCCAGGCTGAATGGTGTGTCCGGGACCCCTGGAAGCGTCAGGGATGGCATGCAGCACCTGTTGATGGATAACAGACAGCGTCTTAGTCAACTGACATAAGTAATCAGACATTAGGACGTCCGGGACGTCATGAATGGAAGTTGGTTTAGGTGCAGACCAGACATTCATAGGCCGGCCGAAAACAACCTCGTATGGCGTCAAGTGGTGTTTGGTGGGGGTGGAACGCATTGAAAGCAATGCCAGGGGGAGTGCGTCTGGCCATTTCAATCCTGTGGTAGCTACTATTTTGGCCAATTTTAGTTTTAGTGTGGCGTTATGTCGTTCAACTAGTCCAGCAGATTGGGGGTGGAAGACCGCGTGGAACTTTTGTTTTACACCCAACCCCTTCAAAATGAGTTGGATAACTTCGGCTACGAAGTGGGGGCCATTGTCGCTCCACAAAATTCGACAAAGGCCGTAACGGGGGAAAAACTCCTTCAACAGTACTTTTGCTGTGGCCATAGCAGTATTGTCACGGGTTGGATATGCTTCCACCCATTTGCTAAATGCGCATACCACCACAAGTACATATTTCAGGCCTTGACATCTGTCTAGTTGGATGTAGTCCATCTGCAGGACTTCGAACGGGTGATTCGGGACCCCAAACCCTCCCCGGGGTACTACAGTTCCTTTCCCGGGATTGTGTTGCAGGCATATCAAACATTGTTGGACCAGGCGTTTGGCGGACTCTGTGATCTTATCATTGTGCCAAACTCTGGAGACAAGTTCAATCATGGGAGCAGATCCTATGTGGGCAGGGGAATATGCCATTGTCAGTATGGGAATCAGATATGAGTCGGGTAACAACCATTTGTTTGTGTCTTTTGTCCGCCAGCAGCCTTCGTCATCTTTCAATCCCACCCGTGTCCATTCAGTCAGTTCGTGTTGTGTGCTAGCCGTTTGAATGTCTCTGATAGTGTCCCTAGCATTTTTCTGCTTGTGACCTGGTCACGTACATGCGTGTTGTCGTCCTATTTTCAGCTGTCGTTCGGGCAGTGATGTCGGCTAGTGCATTCCCCTGTCCAACAATGTCCGTCACCTTCTTGTGTGCCTGACATTTGATGACTGCAAGCTTTTTGGGGAGAAGGACGGCTTCGATCAAGGCGGAGACTAGATCGCCGTGCAAAATGGGGGTGCCGTGTGAGGTCAAGAATCCCCTCTCCCTCCAAAGGAGCCCAAAATGGTGAACCACCCCAAAGGCATACTGGCTGTCGGTGTAAATGTTTGCTGTGGTTCCTGCTGCTAGAATACAGGCTCGTGTCAGGGCAATCAGTTCCGCTGCCTGGGCAGATCGTTGCGTTATGCGGGCTGTCTCGATCACAGTTCGAGCCGTGGTAACTGCATAGGCAGCTGAAGTGGTGCCATCGGGGAGTTTGATGCAAGAACCGTCCACCCACAGCTCTCCGTCGGGGTTGGGGAAGGCCGTGTCTCTGAGGTCAACCCTACTCCTGGTCTGTTCGTCTGTGAGGGTCACACAGTCGTGTACAGGATGTGCATCGGGATCGTTTTCTGGTAAGGGCAGTAGGGTTGCTGGATTCAGTGTGGTGCATCTCTTCAGAGTGATGTGGGGTGCGAGCAGAGTCAGTTCGTATCCTGTCAGTCGTGCACTCGTCAGATGTTGCGTTTTGGTTTGGTTTAGGAGGGTGTCAACTGCATGGGGTACCAGTACTGTGAGGGAATTCGAGAGCACGATCCCTTCACTCTGTCGGATAGAGATCGCAGCAGCAGCTACGGCTCGAAGGCAAGCAGGCAGGGCTCTGGCTACAGGGTCAAGAGTGGCTGAGAAGTAAGCGCATGGTCGTTGCTTTGAGCCGATGGACTGGGTCAGGACAGATAAAGCGCACCCCTCCCTTTCATGGGTGTAAAGGGAGAAGGGCTTTGTGTAATCGGGGGTACCCAACACAGGGGCCGAGCAGAGGGCATCTCGTAGTTGCATGAAAGAAGCCTGACACTCAGGGGTCCAAGGGAGTGGGAGAGGGATGTCCTTTGCTAACAATGAAAGCAGTGGTTTTACTACAAGGCTAAAGTTGGGTAACCACTGTCGGCAGAAGGAGGTGAGGCCTAGTAGGGAGCGGACCTGTTTCTGGGTCTTAGGGGTGGGGGTGTCAAGAATGGTTTGGATCCGGTCAGGAGTCAATTTCCTTCCGTCTTTGGACAAAAGGTGGCCTAGGTAAGTGACCTGGGGTTGGCAGAATTGCAACTTCTTCCTAGAGACCTTGTGGTCATTTTCTGCAAGGAAATGCAGGAGTTGAATGGTGGCTGCGACAGCTAGTGGAGTGGTGTCGGCTGCCAAGAGGATGTCATCGACATATTGTACTAACACCACTCCATCGGGTAACTGGACTTGATCCAGTTGTCTCTTGAGGGCCTGGCTGTAGATGCTAGGGCTTTCTGTGTAGCCCTGGGGTGCTCGGCAGAACCTATATGAGCGGGCTTTTAGGGTAAAACCGAAGAGATATCGGCTGTCTGGGTGGATGGGGATGGAAAAGAATGCGTTTTTGAGGTCAATGACAGTGAAGGTGGTGGCAGTGGAGGGAATCAAGGTCAGGATGGTGGTAATGTCCGAGACCACAGGGTACTGGGGTACCACCACTTTGTTGATCTCTCGAAGGTCAATGATGAAGCGGTATGCTTTCTCATCCCCTTCTCCCTGTTTCTTTATGATGGGCAAGATCGGGCTGTTGCAAACGTTGCTAACTACTTCCTCTACCACTCCTGCGTCTATCAGTGATTGGATGATTTCTACCAATGCCTTCTCGCCCTCGGGCGATATCCGATATTGTGGAAGTTTTGGGAGTGTTGCATCTGGTCGAACAGTAATGTGCACTGGGTCAATCATCATGCGCCCTACATCCGAATCCGTTTTGGCCCACAGATACGGAGGTAGAGTGTCGAGCAGGGAAGTGTCAGCGTCGGTGATGGAAAACATGTGTCTGGGGGGGCAATGTCTGAGCAGAACAGGATTGTCGTAAAGGAAAACTCGGACTCCATCCTGAGAACATCTAATCGTTGCTCGGAAGTGTTTCAATAGGTCGAGTCCCATGATTGCGTCAGGGCTATTGGAGGAAAGCAAAAACGTAGTGTCAGTGGTGTTGTTTTCTAAGTCAAAGAGGATTGGGGCGGACAAAGGGTTAGTGGAGGGCGTCCCATCGAAACCTGTCGATGTTATTAGTGAGCCAGACAAGGGTGCCCTTGGAATCAGTCGTTTAGATAATGCACTACGTGTTGCGCCAGTGTCTACCAGGAATGGTGACTTTGTACCCAAGACCTTAGCAGTGACATAAGGGCCTTGCTGGTCAACATGGAGCTCGACTGGATCCCTCCCTTGCCCTAGGCAGTCCTATGCAAAGTCATGAACGTCATCGTAGTCAGATTGTTGGCATTGGTTCTGTCGGGGTCGATCAAATGTGTTTGGTCTACTTGGTCTATCATTAGTCGCGTTGTTTGGGGGCCCTCGCTGTGGTCCCCTATTTCTTGGTTCGTTTGCTGGATCTTTAGGATCTCTATTTCTGGTGAGTTCCAAAAGAACCGGGCACTGAGATTTCCAGTGGCCCGATCCTTTACAGAAGGCACACTGGTCCTCTCTAATGTCTGTACGTCCAATGTGGGGAGTTGAAGCGCGGTCTCTGGGAGGTGCCGTTTTAGGGACGTTCATCTGAGGGTTTCCCCGGTATTGGTCTCGTCCCAGAGTTACCCCTTGCAGTTGTGCTATCATCACCCTCTCCTTTAATTCTTTCTTCTTTCTCTCTGTTGTTCTATCGCTTTCGTTTTTCTGATGTTCATAATATTGGGCCATCTGGAGGATAGCCGTAGGTTTGGAGGCTGCCCAACTACTTTCGCTGGCCTGCAGTTTCTGCGAGACCTCCGGTGATAAGCCCTTAACGTAATTCTGGACAAACAGATGGTGTCCGGTTGCAGTGGTCAGGTCCTGGCCGCTGTAATCGGAGAACACCGTTTCAAACCGGGAGAAGTATTCCGATACATCCTCCTGAGGTTTCTGGCGACAAGCCGTTACTATCGACCAGTCCACTTTCTTTTCTGGGATCAGGGTTTTTAATTTCTGCACGATTTTATCCGGGAGGTCTAAAATGGCTTTCAAAGGCTTTTGTCCGGGTTCTCGTTGTCTGTCTATGCCATCCAGTTGTGACCAGTTATGTCCAAACAGTTCAGAGTGGTCGACTTTCCGGATTTGCTTCCACACATCAGCTGGTAGACATAACCCGAAAAACAAGTCGATGTCAGCTAGAGTCATAATCGTCGATCCTAGGGCCGTACCTAACTCAGTATAGAAGGCAGTGGGGTTTTTACGTAGGTCAGGCAGAGATTTCCGGAAGGTCAGAATCTCTTGCCGGTCCCATGGTTGGTAGACCCAATTGTACACTACCCTTCCCTTTGCATCTTTGTTGTTTGCGTCATCGTGAGTCCCTTCACCTCGTGGAGGAACCCAGTAAGGGGTAGCCTCTCGTATCGGCATCATAGTGTTAGGTCGTTCAGTTTGCGGGTTGGTTGCTACGGAGGTAGTGGATTCGATTTTTGGCTTTTGTTCAGTGAGGTGGCGGAAAACCTCAAGCGTACGCGTAAGGAGGTCCGTCACATCACTCTCACTCTCATCCCCGATATCAACCTTCCGGTACAGAGTCGTTAGGCTCTGTGGACCCTTTTCTTGATATCGGTCCTCGTATGCATTTAAGACATGGTAACACAGCTGTACAGTGAAGTGTCGTCTGTGACTCCCAGTATAAGAATTAAACACATCCATGACGGACTCTTCATCCTCCCTCCTCTCTATCAGTATCTTTGCTATCTTGTCGACCCCTGCTCGTTCATGTTTGTTTAGTCTATATGCTCTAGCAGGACCACCCCTTCGGGCTTCCGGGTCGCTCAGCGTTGTCGTTTGCATAGTATCTAATACAAGGAGTTCAGCCGGCACGGGGGCCATGGGGGCTGAAGCCGTGGTGCTACTCTCGGTGGTACCTGGGGATAGTGGGTGCTGGGCTAAGGGTTGGGAAGGGGCATATGGAGGGGGCATGTGGATGATCGGAGGACCTAGCAGCAGATCATCGTCGGTTCGTTGTTTTGAGCGTAATTCAGGATAGAGCGTGGAGGGAGTTCTAACCAGACACTGGCTTGATGTTTCTATTTCTAGCTTCTGTTTGGTATCCTCTCTTTCTTTTATCTCTTTCTCTAGTTTCTGGGCCGCTAGGTGGGCTGCTTTCCGCAGCTCTTTTCCCAACCTACTCTCGGTTCTCTTTTTGCGTTGTTCGGCTTCTTTTCGCCACATGCCGAAGCTGTCAAGCATAGTGGACGTCGTCTTGTTTTTACCAAGGGCTGTTTCTAGTGCGATTATTCTATCATCTTCGAAGGATCCTATCAGTGGCCACTGACTTTCTCGATCCCTTTTCGTATATTTATGCCATAGCTGGCTATAGGCTATAGCGACTAATCCATGCTTCGTGAACATGTCCTTATTAGGGGTGCCTTCCAGCGGAGCCGGATGGTTCATCTCTAATAAGCGGTCCGGGTTAAACAGGCTACTAACCAGTGGGGAGAAGACAGGCATGACGGATCACAATGGGATAATAGTCAGCACTACCTATCTTATCACTGCGTGCAAAGACTAGACAGAATATTTCTATTCTACGTTGTTTGCACGTAGTGAATACCTCATGAATCAATTTCGATCAATCAATGTTAGGTCAAAAATAAAAAATCAATATGGTCAATGGGGAGAATAAGTAAGCTCGCTAAGGTTCGCGTCACCTACCCTTTCACTATCTGTAAAGAGGGGACCTAATCTTCCCTGTTTTCAGACAGAGAATCTCCAGAAAACAATCTATAACAGTTAATCAATGGGGGGGGGAGGGGCAATTGTTCAGTAGGGGAGAAAAATAGGTCCGACGGGTGCGTACCTATCCTTCGCTGTTTATAAAGGGAGAGCCTGTTGTTTCTCCGTTTGTAGACAGTGAATCTCCAATAAATTAACAAAAAGTAATACTAGTATTTTCTCAACAATTATCGATCACTTTCAATTATCTATCACTTTCGCAATTCGTCGTGTTTACACGACCTTACCCGGACCGCATGGACAGTTTCTTGTCTTCCGAATCCAGCGCCCGATCGTCCTCTTCTCTCCGTACTTCTCGTGGCACTCCTGATGGTTCCCAGTCAGGACCGCAGATCACTCGAGAGAGGTCTGTTCGGAACCAGTGAAGTTCGGATGATCGGCTGTCAGACGAGGGTCTATCGGACAGGGTACCTTCCGATCGTTGCAGTCGTTCACTCTGTCGTCAGGACCTCTCCCACTGGATCCACGAGTCGCTGATGGGCCCCACGTTTGGGACGCCAATTGTAAAAAAGGGTTCCAAAGACAACCAGTAACCAAAGACCCTTTTTATGTTGCCCGGCGGTATCGCCTCTATGACCCACCAATGTTAATCAATGAAGAAGCGGGCGCTGGAGACTGGAAGGCAGGAAACGAGGATTTTATTCTCTCCGGAGGAGAACACATCAATTCAGACAGCAAGTATCATCACGAGGTGCTCTAACCACATCTCTGAGGCCTGGCCTCTTATACTAGAGTTTATGACCTTTATTGCACATAACACATTCTTGCAATACTATGACACTTGAAAGAACATCCTCGGAATCTCCCCTTCAGGCCCGTTCCCACATACATTTACAGTTGGATTCCCCACCCCGGTCACAACAGGTGGTGGTTGTCGCGCAGCAGGGCATTCCGCCGATTCACGGAATGCGTGGAGTTGATCGGATCTCATAGGGTGGGGGCTTTGATCGGTTCGTGGGTCCTTTGATGGGGAGGGGAAGCTTCCTACTGTACGGGGTAATAAACAGTATCCGCCAGGCCAGGTGGCGGCCTGGGAACAAGGAAGACAAACGGGGATACAGGAAAAGGGGGTTTGTATCAAAAGGATCTGAGGCCATGAAAGGAATGAAGGGAGGTGTCGCGCTGGGAACAGGATGGGGTTCAGTGGTGAAGCTGCGCTGAAGGGGGGGTTTATGACCCAAGGCATGAGAGAGCGGGGGTTGTCAACGCGCGGGGGGGATGTTTGCGAGGTTAGGAGAGAGAGACGCGCTGGCTATCAGCGAGGGGCAGGGAGGCCGTGGTGCTCAAAATGGCTGTCGCTTACGCGCACAAATGGGCTCGGAAAGGGGCAAGATGGCGCCGATAATGTTGACGTTTGCAGTCTAATCTTTAACATACCGAAAATAAAATTAAAAGTACAAATAAGCGAGGTGGGCACTCGCAAGTCTGGCAAAGCGCTCCTCAGCGCTAGAATCAAAAATAAAGCGCTCGAAAGCGCTATGGGCAATAAAGCGCTCCCAAAGCGCTAGAACAAAAAGTACAAAGGGTCCTTCCAGAAATGCAGCTCCACCATGCTGCACAAAGGTCCAGAGAGTCCCAGGGGGGCAAAGCAAAGTCCCCCCCATCAGCCCAGCAAGGCAGAGGGGTCCCCCAGGAGTCCAGGAAAGTCCATCAGGTGCCCAGGGCTGGGCAGAGCCAGGGATTCCCCTGAGCTCAAGCAGCAGCAGCCCCTGGCAGATTCAAGTTGAAAACAAGAACATTTTGGAAGGGGATACAACCCCTTTTTATACAGTGCAAAACCTTTGAAGTTCTTTGAAGTCCTTTGAAGCAGGCAGTGTGAGAACCAGCTGGACTGGTTTAGAGGGAAGTCCCCTTCAGTATCAGGGACAGAGGTGTCAGTCGCCCAGCGGGAGGTGGAGCCAGCTTTGTAGTTACACAGGAACAGCCCTTCACTATCAGGTGCCATCTCCTCCCACTTCCCTGGCAGCAGATGCTGCCTTTCATCCATGGGCTGACTCAGACAACCTCCTGGGCTCTCCAGCCCCTGTCATCCTCAAACCAGACAGTCAATCCACAAGCAGGCCCATGCACTCTGGGCCAGGCTCACCAGCCAATCACACGCTAGCACCAACTTACACAAATATGCCAACTTCCAAAAGTAGGACTTCTAGACTAGACACAGCCATGTTGCATACATCATTTTGCAGCATTCATTCTCACGAGTTCTCTCATACCAAACTCGCCCCTGCACTCCCCACGCATCAGGAACTACCATGGGCATACATATTCCCCATTCATTCCTATGGGAGGGCAGGTCACTCACCATTCATCCACAGAGAGCTCAAGCACTTTACACTGTACCACAGTGAAAAAGTGCGCAGAGGCCTAAAATCACCAATACCAGGTTCCATAAATAGGCTAGGAAAACGCAAAAAGTCTAGGGGTGAACCTGCCTAATGGCCGGGTCCAACAGACTGGACTATTCATCATGGAATTAGGGCATGTGTACATGCCTGGATAGTCACTTCAGAAAGTATGTAAGATATGGGTAGGTAGCAGAATATCGGGGCAGATATAATGCTAGCCCAGAATTCAGTAGAGAGACCAGGCATCCCGGATTTGCCGGGACAGTCACGGTTTTTCTCCAGCTGTTCCAGCAGATTTTGGGATATTTAGCTTGTGGCCTGGTTTTAGAGAGGGTCAGCTGAAAATGGTGGAAGGTGCCTTTTTATGTTTTCCACAGTAGGGATAGTTAGCAGCTGTTACAAGAAAGCAATTCAATTAAAAGGCATGCTAGTGGCTTTAAAAAGTGCATTTTATTTATGGTCTTACTGCCTCTTCTGTAATTCTCTGCTGAGGAGTACTGTCATTCTGTGCGCTCGGTTGAAGCAAAATTGTAGTCCTGTTTCTATTTTTGTGAAAGGTTCCGATTTTTGGCTTTAACATTCTGGTCACCCTAGAATCAAGGCATTCAAAGAATGTGTACAGACATGGGTAATTCCACCCACATTCAGGGCAGACATGTTGCTTTATCTAAGACTCAAGGTATGCATACGGATATGGGTGTTCAACCCAGAATAGGGACACATGAACGGAATAGTCGCCAACTACGGGATACTTTGCAGAACAGCTATCAATTACTTACTTGAAAATTTACCACACCCACAGCCCCAAAGCTACGACCACTCCACCAAACCCACATCATTTGCATATTTTAACTCCACCTACTTATCATAGTGTAGATTATAGGGTCTACTCAATAAAGAGAGAATTGCAGGGAATTGAGACAGGAATTTCAAACTTAAGGCCAAAGTAGCTGAGTTGGTACAATTCTCGCATTTAGCTTCATTGGAGAATCTTTCCAACTCTGCTACTTTGGCCTAAAGTTTGAAATTACCATTGCAATGCACTGCAATTCTCTCTGTATTGAGTATACCCGTGACTTGGCAGGGCTATTTGTGCAATTACTCTTCACTCATTGATGGTTGGTCCCCCCTTTTCATATCTTGGTGGGGAAGGCTAGCAACTGTTAAAATGATGGTACTTCCTATTGTTAACATTTATCTCTCGATGCTTCCTATTTCTCTCCCGCATTTTTTCTTCAAAACCATTAATCGTCTTCTAACAAAATTCCTATGGAATAATCGCAAAGCCAGAATTTCGCTCTCTCGCCTCCAACAACCCAAAGATTTAGGTGGGGTTAATTTTCCTAATATTTCTAGATTTCACTTGGCCTTTACTCTAAAACAAATTTGGCCTTTCCTAACAGACTCATCTTCTCCTCCCTTAACAGCCTGAAGCTCAATAGAACTTGTGCAACTCGCTCCTTTTTCTTTCCTTACAGCTACTCGCTTATCTCAACCTCCGAAGCGATTTCTTACTCCCGTATTTAAACACTCTAAAGCACTAGCTCTTTCATTGTTTCGCTCGTTTCTCTCACAAGCTAACCTTTACTTTTTAACTCCGATTTAGTACAACAAATACCTAAAGATAAATAACAAAGCGCTTTTCTGGAAAGAATGGATTGACAAAGGTATCATCACTTATGATCATTTACTTAACGATAATTCCTTGAGAACTTTCCCAGACATCCATGATGCTTTCCATCTTTCTAATGCACGCTCTTCCCAATTTCCCTTGCTTAAACACGCCCTAACCTCTTTTATTTTTCAGAGTAATTCCCTGACCACCACCGTCCCGACTCTCACCTCCACCAGATTTTTCTATTGCTTTCAAAGCTGCTGCTATTTATCAAATACTTTCCCATCCCAATACTGATAGGCTCAAATCTAAACTTGAGCTCCTATGGGAAAGAGACCTAGCTCAAGAATTCTCTCTACAGGTTTGGGACACTATTTGGTCTAAAATACATACTGTCTCTCGTTCCGCCAGCACCACAAAGACTTTTTATTTTTTTGTTTTTTTTACTCCTTCTGATTTACATAAATTCAAGTTACTTGATTCCAAAAAATGTTGGTCCTGCTGACATGTTAATAGTGATTTTATCCACATGTTTTTTTCATTGCCCGTTGGTTAAGTCCCTTTGGTCTCGCATCTGGTCAAAACTAAATGACATTTTAGCCACGGACTATCCCTTTGAGATTGTGCATATTTTTGGGGCTGGTTCCTCCCCTATATGGAATGCTAATTGTAATGTACGTAAGTTCATAGATCTTTTTACAGCTATTTCCTTTCAGATAATACAACGAACTGGAAAGATACTTCAAAGATTTCATATACTGCTTGGTGGAACCTGTTATGGTTCGATTCCCGGCGCGGCAGGTTTCTGGACCAGGATCCGCGGACTCGATAATTCTCTCGCCTCGGTGCCCACTCTGATCAGCGATCACACTAGGCAACTCTGGGCATTAGCTTGCCTCATCTTCACTAACGGCCCCACCAGACCGCCGGGGATGCCTGGTCTCACCCTGGTGATACCCATTAAGGGACCATCTCTCAGGGAAGCCAGGAAGGGTTTCGCAGCGGTCGAAGCGCCTTGGGACCCTCCGAGTAAGTAGTGCACTATATAAATGCCTATACATACATACATACATACATGTCACCATCATAGGCTCGATCCTGCCTTTGCAACCACTGTACCTTTATTAATCAAAAAAGACTTGTTATGGTTGCCTTTAACTGATTTCCTTTCCAGGCATGTTCACTGAATTTTACCTCTTTATTCCCTTCTCTTTCATTGACGTTTATTTTTTCATTTGATTTTTATTTTCTTATAGCAATTTCAAGTATTGATTTTGTACTCTAGATTCCCTTCCTTTTCTTACTCTCTCTTTCTTTCTCTTTCTCCTCTCCCTCCCACAAAACAAAATACCTTTAAACAGCTTTGTTCCTTGGTACAGTTTTTATATCCCTTTTGGGGATTGCATTACATATTGTTACATTTTAATATTTCTATCTCTTTTCATTGCCATGTGTTTTTGTAATTATACTTTACTTTGTATATCCTACTTAATAAAGCTTTCTAAACTTTACAAAAAAAATCAATTCACATCCAGAACTCTATTCCCTCTCCCTCACATTAAAAACACCTATTAATTTCGGGCCAGTCCAATAAACAAATTTGCATGTAACATGCCTGCGCTGCCTTTAATCTAATCAACTTTTGTTGGCCGTTTTAATCTGCATTGCATCAAGCATGGTTGTGACATGCGAGCGATACGGATCTATGACGTTACAACGCAGGCTATTATAACGCCTGCTGTTACAACGCGGTTTTTACATCGCATACCATTACAACGCATAGTGCTTTTAGGCGCTGGATAGTGAATTATTTAATTTACTATTCCAACTCCAGTCCCCGTGGATAGTAGGGAAGGTGTTGGATAGTAAATTAAATATATTCCCTATCCTAGAGCGCACCCCAGCGCAATGCGCTGTAATGGTTTGCGTTGTAATGGTTGCGATGTAATGGTAGTGCGTTGTAATGCTTGCGTTGTAAGTGATGTTTACCGAGCGATACACCTTTCGGCCAAGGAATACATATAAATGGTTCTTCCATAGAACGTCTTCATGGAGCCTTGAAGCTATTTATCTGAAACGCAGTTGAGTTTGCAGCCAGCATACAGTATCAAAAGCAAAACTACAATCGTGAATGCGATGTTCTATTCCCTATCAAAGGCTGCATGGGCTGAAGGGTATCATGAAATATGTAGCAAAAAGTGTCGAAGCGTCATACATAAGACATTGATTGAAGTGTCACACATGTTTGCTGAAACTTGTAAAATATAACACACACGCCAGTTGATGAACTTGGCGGCTATGCCATGCTCAGACTGTGCACGCACCGCACCGCACCACACAGCACGACGTTCAGAATAAAATTCTTTTCACACAATAAATGGATAAAGGTCACCTTTTCCGGGAGTGCGCCTCCTGCTCCCTGCCTCAGCCTGGCAGAAGGGGTGACAGTCCTCACAGTTCCGCTTGCAGGCGGCAGGAAAGAGGCAGGGAAGGGTGTGTCCTTCTGGCCTTCAGACACAGCGAGAGGATGGGCGCGCAGGGAGGCGCTCGGTTACAGGTCTCTCCGGAGGTGCTCTGATTGCAAGTCGAGCAGGACCAAAGTGGGTGTCTGGCCTACTCCTGACCGATTGACGAAGCCTCCTCAGCAGCTCAGTAATTCACAGCAAGTTCCTGTGTTTTTACTCTGAAAGGAGAGACTGAGGCAGACGCTGCACACTCACTTGCGAGAGTGACACTTGTCTGTGCAAGCCCTAGGAATAGGCCAGCCAGCCACGAAGAGGGACTTTCCCCGGCCCTGGCAGGACAGTGCACTGGCCGCGGACGGGCCAGGACTCTCCACTCACTACGGCTTTATGGATGTGAGCTGCACTGCCTGACTTCAGTGCAGGCTCAGTTGAGGCACCACTCCAGCAAGTCCGAACACCGTAGCACCATTACGCCTCTCAATGTGAGCAGCGGCAGGTGCTGCCTTCGCAGTTAAAAACGAATGCACTGCAATGCCTCGCTCTCGCGCAGCCTGCCTATAGGAGAGGTCCTGATTGACACAAGTCTGTACTTGCTCTCTTATTGGGCACAATCAAAACGGACTCTCCTGACGTCTGTGCTAATGCTATGCTAGTGTGAGGTGAATAGGTTAGTTACATTGTAGCCTACGCCAAAAGGAGCCCCCAAGCCCGTCCCAAGAAGAACAGACCGCATGCTGCCACTACCTTGCTCACTGTACTCACACAGTGGTAAAGAACACTCCAGACAGCTGAGGAGGCACTAGAAATGCGTGACTTTGCATTTCCGTGCGGTGATGTGGATCACCACACTGAAATGTGTTAGTCTAACGCCTAGGGGTCACTGGTTCATGGTGCCTGTGAACTCACCAGGAGTTCCTGGTTCATGGTGCCTGTGAGAATTTGGATAAATGCACAGCAATTTGTTAACTTTCAAAGTTCAACACTTAGTCATTTTTTGGTGCACCGTAAAGTGGCGTCGAGGGTCCTGCGACGTCAAGATACACAACTCAGATGTGGCACTAGAGGATCTCTAGTGTCATCCCTTAACGGGCACACAAGTGTTTGTCTTTCCACACAAAGAAGACTTTCAATCCAGTGTTTCAATTATTCATGAAATTTATTTTTATGGAAGAATTTATCATCATCATTTCATGTTGTTCATTCGATATCATTCTTATGTTTGTAAATCAGACATTGTCATAATAAGGCATCCAATGCATTTCGGGCATTATATAGCATGCCCTTCATCAGGGATATAGACAATGGCTGGGTCTCTAACAATACTTGTAGTTCTTGCTCAAGAATAGGTGCGCGCTTGCGTCCTTCTCTCCTCGTCCTCCGCGATGGCTCATCGCGGAGGACGAGGAGAGAAGGACGCAAGCGCGCACCTATTCTTGATGATGAAATGATGATGATAAATTCTTCCATAAAAATAAATTTCATGAATAATTGAAACACTGGATTGAAAGTCTTCTTTGTGTGGAAAGACAAACACTTGTGTGCCCGTTAAGGGATGACACTAGAGATCCTCTAGTGCCACATCTGAGTCATGGTGCCTGTGGCCTCACCAGGAGTTCCTGGTTCATGGTGCCTGTGTTCTCACTAGGAGTCACTGGTTCATGGTGCCTGTGGCCTCACTAGGAGTCACTGGTTCATGGTGCCTGTGGCCTCACCAGGAGTCACTGGTTCAGGGTGCCTGTGGCCTCACTAGGGGTCACTGGTTTATGGTGCCTGTGGCCTCACCAGGGGTCACTGGTTCATGGTGCCTGTGAACTCACCAGGAGTCACTGGTTCATGGTGCCTCTAGCCTCACCAGGAGTTCCTGGTGCCTGTGGTCCCACCAGGAGTTCCTGGTTCAGGGTCCCTGTAGCCTCACCAGGAGTCACTGGTTCATGGTGCCTGTGGCCTCACTAGGGGTCACTGGTTTATGGTGCCTGTGGCCTCACCAGGGGTCACTGGTTCATGGTGCCTGTGAACTCACCAGGAGTCACTGGTTCATGGTGCCTCTGGCCTCACCAGGAGTTCCTGGTGCCTGTGGTCCCACCAGGAGTTCCTGGTTCAGGGTCCCTGTAGCCTCACCAGGAGTCACTGGTTCATGGTGCCTGTGGCCTCACTAGGGGTCACTGGTTTATGGTGCCTGTGGCCTCACCAGGGGTCACTGGTTCATGGTGCCTGTGGCCTTACTAAGGGTCACTGGTTCATGGTGCCTGTGGTCTAACCAGGAGTCACTGGTTTATGGTGCCTGTGGCCTCACCAGGAGTTCCTGGTTCGGGGTGCCTGTGGTCTCACCAGGAGTCACTGGTTCGGGGTGCCTGTGGTCTCACTAGGAGTCACTGGTTCAGAGTGCCTGTGGCCTCACTTGGACTCACTAGTTACCAGAGCCTCATGGGAGCCTCTGGTTCAGGAGTGGTCGGTGACAGACACTGGCCCGGGTTTGGCCATGTCCCCAGAAGGAGTCACTGGTTCAGGTGTGGCTGTGGCCTCACTAGGAGTCACTGGTTCAGGTGTGGCTGTGGCCTCACTAGGAGTCACTGGTTCATGGTGCCTGTGGCCTCACTAGGGGTCACTGGTTCATGGTGCCTGTGAACTCACCAGGAGTCACTGGTTCATGGTGCCTCTGGCCTCACCAGGAGTTCCTGGTGCCTGTGGTCCCACCAGGAGTTCCTGGTTCAGGGTCCCTGTAGCCTCACCAGGAGTCACTGGTTCATGGTGCCTGTGGCCTCACTAGGGGTCACTGGTTTATGGTGCCTGTGGCATCACCAGGGGTCACTGGTTCATGGTGCCTGTGGCCTCACTAAGGGTCACTGGTTCATGGTGCCTGTGGTCTAACCAGGAGTCACTGGTTTATGGTGCCTGTGGCCTCATCAGGAGTTCCTGGTTCGGGGTGCCTGTGGCCTCACCAGGAGTCACTGGTTCGGGGTGCCTGTGGTCTCACTAGGAGTCACTGGTTCAGAGTGCCTGTGGCCTCACTTGGACTCACTAGTTACCAGAGCCTCATGGGAGCCTCTGGTTCAGGAGTGGTCGGTGACAGACACTGGCCCGGGTTTGGCCATGTCCCCAGAAGGAGTCACTGGTTCAGGTGTGGCTGTGGCCTCACTAGGAGTCACTGGTTCAGGTGTGGCTGTGGCCTCACTAGGAGTCACTGGTTCAGGTGTGGCCTCACTAGGAGTCACTGGTTCAGGGGTGTCTGTGGCCTCACTCGGGGTCACTGGTTCATGTGCCTTTAGCCTCACTAGGAGGCACACGTTCAGGGGTAGCTGTGGCCTCACCAGGGGTCACTGGTTTAGGGTGCCTGTGGTCTCACTAGGAGTCACTGGTTCAGGGGTGGATGTAGCTTTACTAGGAGTCACTGGTTCAGAGTGCCTGTGGCCTCACTTGGACTCACTAGTTGCCAGAGCCTCCTGGGAGCCTCAGGTTCAGGAGTGGTCGGTGACAGACACTGGCCCGGGCTTGGCCATGTCCTCAGAAGGAGTCACTGGTTCAGGTGTGGCCTCGTTATCGTGGGGGGTGTCTCTGGTTGGTGTATTGGGCACGCACCGCGCGGGCAGCGGGCTGTAATTAAATATATCTTTCAGTCTCACCTTGCTGCACTCTCGGCAGCCGAAGTCTCGCTTGCAGGACCGCGGAGGCAGCTCCAGAGGCTGCAATTCTGTCAGTAATTCAGAGGGGACCGGAAAACGCCATGTGATCTCCCCCGCCCGCCCCCACTTCCGCTCCCCACTCGTGTCCACGAGAATAAACCTCACTCCGCACTCTGCTCTGTCCCCAGAGCGGCATCCCCGCCCCCCCACCCGCGGCCCGCGCACCTGCTCCACCGAGCAGAACAAGCCCCCGCCCGCCCTCCCACCTCCACCCAGGTACCGGCAGGCCTGGGACCGGAGCTCAGAGCACCCACAAATCACCGCCGTAATCCCATCACCGAAAAGGAAGGAAAGGTCACACGGGCTAAAAAAAATAATAAGAAAACACAACCACTTTCTTATGAGGAAAATATTATGAGTTCTTCCTCTTTTTCAGCTTTTATGGAAAGAGAATCTGCCAGTTCTATCTGAAAAAAGAAGAAAAAGTACTTTTAAAATGAGATTATGCACCTTCAGGGTGCCATTAGGAAGTTTTACTGTACCGAGATGACATGAAAGCTGTGGAATTAATATCCCAGAGATGCTTCAAACCTGCAATAGCAATTATTGTACTGCGTGTCCCTGGATAAATAATAGGGCCATTGAACTAATTAGCTGCAATGATTTCAGCGCCCTGTAAATTCTGGCTCACTTGGCCATAAAAATAACACAAACTTTCAGCAACAGAAACTTCTTCCAAGAGAGAGGCGTTCTCTGCACCGGGCGCCTGCGGAGGAGATAGAGCCGGAGAGCGGGATGGAGTTCAAGAGACCTCGGAAGCAAGCTGGAAATCTGTGCTTAATTTGTAAAAAAAAAAAAAAAAAAGTGCCAGAACTCTCAAGAGGTCACAGCAGCTTGCACCACACATTGCACCTCCCAGCGCTGCCAAAGGCAGCAACAATACAATTACTAATCACCACAGTCCTACTAGTGTGACAATTCAGCCTCTGCCAGCCCCCCAAAGCTCAAAAGAATGGCTTGGGTGGAAGTCTATAGTCATTTCAAGGTATATTTAATTAATGAACAACTGTTGTTGGGTCATCATGTGGCAGATGGTTACAAGCCCTAGTGCTGACAATTATGTGTTGGTTCCCAGCGCCGGAAACCACCGGCTCAAATTAAGCACTGCTGGAAGTACAGAGAGAGCAGCAAGAACTGGTGCATCGGTAGTGCAAACACACTGCATGTCAGAGAGGGCTTTTGTGACAGGGCGAGGAGATCTGCCATATGCAAGAGTATCCTGCAATGGACCTACAGTGCAATGCTAAGATAGGTACCTGTTAAAACACCGTTGCCGACCAGGCAGACCTTAGCTACTGCAACATTTACTTTACAAATCGCTATTAGCATGGAATAAATCAGGTAAAGGCAGACAGAAAGAGAAAAGACAAGGATAGAACAGAGAAGTGAAGACATAAGACACTGTGTGCAAGGACTGGCAGATAAAGAAATGGGCACTAGGAAGCCCTAAAAAGAAGTAATGCTGAAGACAGGGCCTGCGAAACAGACGAATGGAAGAACAGAGGAGGAGAGAGATAATATACTGTAGACAAGTATTGGCACAGAGAGAAACAGACATGGAAGACGAGATAAGATAATGTGGGCTATTATTGGCACAGAGAGAAACAGATAGAAAGAACAGAGGATGAGCGAGAAGGGATACTACAGACCAGTATTAGCACAGAGAGAATAATACAGGAAGGACAGAGCGAAGCTATGGCAGACAAGTATTTGCACAGAGAGAAAGTGACACAGGAAGAACAGAGGAGAGAGAGAAAAATTACTGCAGGCATGTATTGGTGCAGAGAGAAACAGACACTGGAAGAACAAAGAAGAGAGATGAGATACTATAGACGGGTATCGGCACAGAGAGAAACAGATAAGAAGAACAATAGAGGAGAGAGAGAAGATACTGCAGACATGTATTGGCGCAGAGAGAAACAGATATTGGAAGAACAGAGAAGAAGAGAGAAAAGACACTGTAGACAAGCATTTGTGCAGAGAGAAACAGAAAGAACAGAGAAGGGAGAAAGAATACTGCATACAAGTATTAGCACAGAGAGACTAAGAACGGGAAGAATAGAGGAGGACAGAGAGAAGAGACAGCAGGCAAGTATTGTATTGGAATTGCATTTATATAGCAATTGCTATCTTTGGGAGTTGATGCGCTTTTTCGGCAAATAGCACACTACTCTGGAACCCATGAAGTATTAGTGTTTAATTAGTATTCTGAAATCTGAAAGTTATTTAAGTGGTGGATATGTTAGTCTGTTATTTGGATTGAGAAGAATAGTGGAGGCATAGAAGAGGGAAAAAAGGTTTACATTTATATAGCGCTTGCCACCTCTGATGAGGTGTTGACGTGCTTTTTCAGCGAGTAGAACACTACTCCCCAACCAATAAAGGATTAGTGGTGAATTAGTATAGTGACATATGAAAGCAATTTGAGTGCTGGGCATGTTAGCCTGTTATTTGGATTGAGAAGGATAGTGAAGGGATAGAATAGGGAAGCATTTAGATTTTTTTTGTTTTTTATTTTGGAGCTTATAGCAGTAGGAGGGGGCTTGGGATGAGTAAAAGGAAGGTGGAGGTGGAAGAGTCAGAGGGTAGAGTTTAGACAGGCTTGTTTTGGGAGATCAATATGGTAAAAGAGGTATCAGATGATGCAAGGAAGGGCAGAGTAAGAAAGAGCATAGAAAGTGTAATTTTGCCTATGACACTCAGGGGATATTGGCCACGTTTGTGAAAACATACAGGGACTTCTACACCTCACAACATACAGCCATTGAGCCTGAGATTTTGCAATACATAGAAGATATAACACTGGTGTGGCTGTCAGATGCCCACCGTGAATATTTGTCGCAGCCAATAACGGAGGAGGAAACACTAATAGCCATCAATACTTTACCGAACGGTAAGTCACCAGGCCTTGATGGGTTCACCAGTGAATTCTATAAGGCATATTCGGACCTGTTAATACCACATCTCCTTGAGATGTACGATGAGGTCTATAACAAGATCCTTCCCCAGACACTGCGTGAGGCGCTTATAGTAGCGCTGCTAAAACCAGACAAATGTCCAACAAAAGCGGACTTCTACCGGCCTTTATCATTAATAAATACCGACGTTAAGATACTAGCGAAGATTATTGCCACAAGATTACAGCCACTTATGTCCACGATTATCCTCCCTGATCAATCGGGCTTTATCTCCGACAGGTCCACCACACATAACTTGCACACGATATTCTCTCTCCTGCATCAGTTGAATCCAGACCTAAAGGCGGTGGCGGTCCTTTTGGACGCCGCCAAAGCCTTTGATTCTGAGGAATGGGCCTATATGTTCACGATACTCCGACGAATGAGACTCTCCCCGAGGCTTCTAACCTGGATCTCCCTGTTGTATACTGAACCTACCGCACGTATTAAAGTAAACCGATATATTTAGGATACCATACCTATAAAACGGGGTACCAGGCAAGGCTGCCCATTGTCCCCTCTCCTGTTCCTGATAGCGTTAGAACCTTTTGCATGTAAAATGCGTCAACACTATGCACACACAGCACTACGATTTCAGCTGCGACCCATCAGTATATCCCTGTATGCCGATAATATGGTTTTATTTCTTCGTGACCCTGAGGACAACTTATCACCGCTATTACTTGAATACGTCAAGTTTGGGCGGCAATCGGGACTGTAGATAAACTGGAATAAATCCGCAGTAATGCCCTTAGCGGAGAGCACAAAAGCCCCACAAATGGACTTCCCTCTAGTCTGGCAAGATGAACCCATTAAATACCTGGGAATATGGGTACATAGAGATACTGACCTGGTACTTAGGCAGAATTATGGTGTCGTGATTGACCACATAGTAACACAAATAGCCAGATGGATCACACTTCCTCTCTCATTGGCAGATCGCATTGCCCTAATAAAAATGGTCATATTGCCAAAGTTACTATACCTCTTTATTAATATACCGATAACACCTCCTTCTGTGATCTTCGCCAGACTCCGCACAAATCTTATAAAATTAATATGGGCTGGTAAGCAATCCCGAATCAGCCTCAAAATGCTATCCCTACCTTACAGTGCGGGCGGCTTTGCTGTGCCGGATGTTTATTTATACTATTTATGCGCCCAAGCACATTTTGCCTATTACTGGTACCACCCGTAACACTATTTACCGCATCTTGCAGTCGAAGACGGTGATGCAACCCCTATACCATTACGCAGCATACTCCTGCATAAACGTCCTCATCTGAGTCCGAAAGAGATAAACACAATACAAACTACCTCTCAGGCTTCGCAGCGAATCAGTCAATTGGCACAAAAAACTCTGATATACGCCCCGAACTACCCACTAGCCAATCACCCCGAGTTATCTGTAACACTAGAAAAGCAGATTTTGTGCATCTAGCATGGAGTTGCGGGTAGGTGAGGGAGTACTGGGAAAATGTGGTTGGCCACTTAGGTTTGATGATACCCTGTACACTGCCCTGCACGCCGCGACTATGTTTACTGGGCCTTGATGTACCGTTGCGATCTGTAAAGAAGAAGCTAGTGGCAATAATGTTACTGCTTGCTAAGAGGAGAGTAGCAATGTACTGGGATAGCAAAAGCGCCCCTATGGTGGAAAACTGGACACTGGATGCAATATACTGCAGAGACAATTTTTTACTATATGCAGAGGAACTGCCCACCGCTTCCAAACCATCAGATATCTGGGAACCCCTTATTAATTATTTATGTGAACACCCTGATTTGCTTAAGACGAACCACTAATTCTTTGTGTTGATTGTTTGACATGCTATTGTTTTATGTAGGCCATGATTGATTGATCTTGTGACGCAGGGTGTGGTGCAGTATGGATCTTTTTTAACTATGATGCACATTATGCGCTTGTTATAAGATGTGACAGATGTTATGCAATTTCTTTTTGATGAAAATCAATAAATAAAAAATAAAAAAAAGTGATATTTTGCATATCATAGTAGTGGTATGGGGTTTGGGATGAATGAGAGAGTGGAGGTTTAGGATGTATTGACAGAGGTATAGGGTGAGAAATAGGGTAGTACATTGGAAAGAGTAGTAGAAAGAGGTTTAAGATGAGCTGACGTAGAGGATATATTGGGAGCTCTATAGTGTGAAAACATAGGGTAGTGCATTGGATGTGCTGAATTAGAAGAAAACTAATGTATAGATCCATAAGTACATGGAAAGTATATAGAAGCATAAAGGAAGGTAGTATATGTAGGTTAAAGATGCATTAAATAAACTCAGTCTTTCAAGTATTGTTGTAATTTAATTTAATTTTCTTTATTTATATATATATATATATATTTTGTAAATCAATAGTTAAACAATTGTAGATAAATAATTATGATAAAAGATTTACTTATTTATGAAGTCACTTATATACATGTTAAAAACATAGAATAATGTAACTATCACTAATATGTAAATTTGTTAAGCAGAACTAATAAATATTTTTTTAATGTTTACTTTTTTATTTAAAACATAATTATTCTACACGTTTATACAAAGCAATACACATATATAGGTACATATCTATAGTACAGATAAATGCTTATATTCTATAGATTGACTGCTTGAACAGAGAAGGATGTGCCACCCATGGTTTTTTCTTGTATTTTGGGATTTTGAGGTGGGGCGCCACTCTAGAGCGGAGGTTCCTTTGTTGAATGTGTTTCGTGATTTTATTCCTGATGAAGAGCAGTCCTGTTCCATGTGGGTGATACAAAGCAGCTTGAACGTGGATCTTCTGGCAGCTGGTAACCAATGCAGGGCTTACAAGGAAGGGGAGATGTGGTCTTGCGGTTTTATATGTAAATGCAGTCAGGCAGCTGAGTTCAGAATCTGTTCGTGACTGGGTGTGCCAGGCAAGCGAACAGACAAAACAAGTATCTGATTGGAGGCCTCCTACACATGTAACCCCCACTCTTGTTCCCTTCCAGCACGACGAGTGGAAAACGGAGGACAAACCTTTATTACTCCCGATAAAGCCTGAACAGGAGGACGGCTCCTTTAACTGGAGGTTTCAGTGAGACGAGACCCCGCCCACCGGTGACGTCAGCCCGCGACCGGCGTTATCTGAATCGACTTCCTGGTCCTCGGTGTGTCCCAACGACGGATAAGAGAGTTGGAGGGTACAAGAGGACCAGCAAGAGGAAGAGACGCAGACCGCGGACAGCGTTCGGCTGAACTCGCAACGAAGCCAGGAGGCCAACGACCCCTCGACCCGCCGCGCCACGCCCACAAAGGTGCGAGGCTCGACCAGTTACGGAGCAAGTTCTCGGGCTGGGTGGGAAGAGAAGAGTGTAGTGCGACCACCGAAGTACCTCCAACCCCCACCGATTCGTAAATATTCCCGGAGCACCTCCACACGAGCACAGTCCCAGCCCCCTTCGCGTCTCACGTAGTGCACTGTCTGTGTGGTGATTCTCCTCACTCCCTGACCCCTGTAATCTCAGCTCTGAAGAGAAGAGTCCTGATATCTTTTTTTGTTCCTTTTCTTTGTTGCTTACCTGGACTGCCTGTATACTGAACCGACCACCGAGACCCCAGACCTGAAGAAGCAAAGCACAGATCCCTGGAAGTAAAGGAGAAACAATCCTCTGCCAAAACGGACTCTTTGACCAAGGAGAAGTGGACTCAGAGACACAAACGTAGCTTTAAAAAAATAAAACCTTACATGACACAACCTGGCCTACGTCCCATTCATTCGAACCCACTACACTGTTGTACTATTTTCATAGTTCTTAAATGTGATCCATGGTAGAGGCTATTTGCGTAATCGAGTTTGGACAGAGCAAGGGAGATGGTAGCCTGGACCTTGGTTGGAAATCCCAAATGGGGAAAATGCATCGTTGAGTTTTTATAGCAAGAAAACGTGCTCTTGCTAGTTTGTCCAATTGGGCATTCATTGATAGCTTAGAGTCCATGGTCATCCCGAGGTTTCTTAATTCCTTTGATACTTTAGGAGGTGTTCCCTGATTATCAGGCCAGGCGGCGAGCGGGCCATAATGTTTCCAATCGCCACACATGAGTTTTTCCGTTTTGGAAGCATTCAATTTGAGATGGCTCCACGTCATCCATTGATGGCTCTGAGACAACTAAAAATTGTCGAGTTTCCAATGTTTTTGGGACATTCCAGTTGAAGGAGTATTTGCGTGTCATTTGCATAGTTATAGCACGTGAGGTGAATTGATTAATCAGTGCCGGTAATGACTTCAGGTAGATGTTGAAAAACATGGGCGAGATAACAGAGCCTAGAGGGACACCTGCTTTTGTGAAGTACTGTTTGAATAAGAAAGGTGGGGTATGGTGATGTTAGTTCTGTTGCAAAAGACGGATGCGATCCAGTCTAGAGCAGTCCCCTCTATGCCGGCTTTGTAGAGTCTTTGCATCAGAGTGTCATGGTCAACCATGTCAAAGGCAGCAGAGAGGTTCAAGAGAAGTAGCGCAGCAACCCCGTTGCGGTCAACTGTGTTCTTCAGGTCATCCCAGATGGCAAGGAGGGCAGATTCTGTGCCTCTTCCTGGACAGATTCCCATTTGGAAGTCTGAAAGTATGGCATTCTCCTCAATGAATTGTGACATCTGGGCGAATGCTGCTGTTTCTATCAGTTTGCACAGTAAAGGTGCATTTGTAATCGGTCTGTAGTTGTCAGGGTTCAGCGGGTCCAAGTTTGTTTTCTTCAGTAATCGGTGCATGTATAACTTTTTGAGTTCTTCTGGAAATAATCAGATATTAAGGATTTGTTGAGGATTTTTCTTACTGGAGTGTCAGCAGAGGATGTTAGAAGAATTATCTTGAAAGTTTGCGGTGGACAGGGGTCAGAAGGGCTCCCGGCAGGCCTGCTTGCTTTGACCAGGTCAATAAATTCAGTGTGTGAAATGTGCCGGGAGGAACGGATAGGCTGCGTTAGAGTATTCTTGAGTTGTTGTTTTGTAAAAGGGTTAGTGCTGATGCTTTGTCTTTGTTTTAAGTAAATGCACAAAGAGAAAAAGGCAGAGGAAGAACAGAGGAGGACAGTGAGAAAATGCTGCAGAAAAGTATTGGCACAGAGAGAAACAGCCATAGGAAGAACTGAGGAAGAGAGTGAAAGTACACTACAGATAAGTATTAGCACAGAGAGAAACAGACACAGAAAGAACAGAGGAAGACAGAGAGAAGATACTGCGGAAAGGTATTGGCACACATATAAACAGACATAGGAAGAACATAGGAGTAGATCAGATACTACAGACAAGTATGAGCACAAGGAAAAACATAGGAAGAACTAAGGAGGAGGGAGATAAGATAGTGCAGACAGGTATTGGTGCAGAGAGAAACAAAGTGAGGTGACGCTCCTCTGTTGCAATGGAGGAGCTGCCCATGGCAGGCCTCTAGTTTCATGTTGATAACGTTATTCTTTAGTTGTTCATGTATATTTTTTAGTCTTTGGTTCGGTAGTCATTGTGTGCCAAGTAAAGTATCTTTAGGTTCATTGTTTAGTCCACAGAATGCCACCATGCATGGTGGAGGTGGGGGTGTTCTGTGTGCTGGATGTTCTTGACTGACGCTTCTAAAAGGTATGTAACTGCTGCTAGTGCCACTTCTATGTAGGCCCAATTCACAAGGAATGGCATGAACATTGCATTTTTGTAGTATACCAGGAGTGTAGCAGAGGCAAAATACATTTGAATGGAGCACTAAAAATCCTTGTCACACGCCGAATGCTTCTACCGTACTCTAGGCAGAACACCGCCAAGGCATGCATTCTTCTACCTAGAGTTGTAAACCCAGCTTGGGACATGTCTCTTCTATCCCTTGGATCTCTGTAAAGAGTTGCAAGGCTGTCCGAATGCCCTTCCTTTCTCGTATCTTCTTTGGGGACATTAAGTAGCTGCAGCCTCACAACGAATCATAATCCAAGGTAAGTGTTTATAAGTGCTTTGAATGGGTCTGAATTACGTGCATTTCTTTATTCTGAAAAGGAGAGTATGGATGCGGTAGTTCATATTGGAGAGTCCCATCCTCAGCACTTCTCAGTAACAAACAGGCACACTGGATAGCGAGTGCAAGCACCACGTTTGGTGTTGTTGCGTTTGTGCCGCCTGCTTTTGTGATACGAGTTCTCCTCAATTGCACCACACTTTGTTGTGCATCGCGTGCCACTCTGTCTGTTGCAATTCTATTTTTAACCTGACCCCATGTAATGATTCGCGGACAATGCTCACTTGTTATAGCAGGACAGGCGAAGAGACGCACTCCGACAAGCTTCATGGGAGCGCAATTCTTCCAAGGCAAGAGAATTTAATGGTGAACATAAAGTGTGCAGGCCAGTTAGACTGAGGCTTCGCGTCTGTGATTCGCACACTACACAACGAAGAGGGACAGAGTCGGTGAAGTCCAATCCCAGGACGCAGCAGGACTTTAAACAGACTTGCACTGATGACGGCCATCTTGGATTCTTGGAGTAAAAGTTCCTCATATTTCAGAATTTTCTTTTAGTAGCCAATCAAGGTACTTATTTGTTTCCAGAGTTGTAGCCTAAACACAACACTGGCACTACCAAGACTACTATATTCCGATAAGCATTCTGGGATAACACAGTGTTCAGGATTTTTTGCTTTGAAATTTTGAGGAGCCATCCTTTCCAAATTATAAGAATTGTAACCGGCTCTGGTTTCTCAACGAGAAGAGCAGGAAGGATCCACATTTGTACAGACTTGATTATGTCTCCTTTAATCACAAGAAGGTATTAAGATACTGACAGAGAGGTATTGAACACTTGTTGTCATAAGGGAAGGTTCAATAGTAATGTATATTCCTAATGTTACAGCTGATGAAGTTGTCACATAAAAAAGAATTCACAGCACAGATTTAATTCACAAATCACTGAAGTTTGTTGTTGCCATAGCAACACGTACTGTAGTTCAAGTATTTTCTTGCATCTATAAAAGATTCCATTTATGTTTCAGCTGCAGTAAGTAATGAGCTTCAGCGTCCTTCAGAGTCAAAAATACAGGGATTGCCAGAAGGCAGAGCATATGTTTAATAGGGTTAGTGATGTGGAACCTTTAAGGTGAAGTACTCAAAGCCATTGAAGTCTTTTTTCACTTAGATATCAGCGCTTGCTTCTACAATGCAGGTTGAGTCAAGCTGTAACTACAGAGAGGGTGAAAATATCCAGTGTCCCTTTCCAGGCTCACAGCTGACCAGGATAGCACGCCTTGCAAAGTCAGCGTTTGGTTCAGGGAAAAAGGAGTTTGACACCGCTCCTGCTGGATGCGGAGTGCCAGTTGAGTGCAAATCTGTTACCCCGCCTGTGATACCCACAACCCAGCAGTTCCTTTTCCTTCCTGTGTTGCGCTATTTTGCACGGTGCTCTCACAAGGCCACTCCCACCACACCCTCCACTCTGTGTCCCCGCTCTGCCCATCCCTAGGCCCTGCCTGCCAGGTCCTCCAAACCTCTTACTGAGTTGTCAGGTAAGATGAGGGGTGAGACCACCGATCTTATTTCGAAGAATTTCGAAGAAGAACAATGAACCCCATTAATGCACTCTTCATGTGTGTTCCTATGGTCACACCAGTACACTTTAACCAACACTTATATACATGAATCTTGCACGCTGCATTTAGATCGACCACTTCCACTGGTTGGCTGGGGGTTCTTCAATTAGGGGCTCCCAGGGTTTCCATTCTTTAATTTTTCGTGCCAATGAAAGTTCATGCTCAGCCTGTGCAATGGCCTCTTCAATTTGACCACAGTTAAACCTTTCTTCGAACTTCTGCACATCTGGTTCCGTCTTCAGCGCATTGAATCTTTCATTTATGATTTGCCCTGTGTATTTTCTGTAGGCTGCATCTTGGTTGACAGTCTGAAGTGTGGCGAGAATTTTTGTGTACAGGAACCTCAGGCGCTCGTGAGGGTTATGGGCGACTGCAAGACCAACTAATACAGTTGTCTTCTTCAGGACCCCAGACATGACTGCACAGCACAGACCACCGATCTGATTCATAACAACTAACCTCCTGAAGATTAGATGACATTTACCTCTTTTTTCAGTAGAAGTCGAATGGTGTCACATCACCTGACATTCTCTAGTCAAGCATCTACGAGCTAAATGGCGGACAACTTTGACCAGCCCCTGTTTCATCCTGCTAAGGCCTGGACGAGCATTGGTCAGAGGTCCTAGACCTGCAGTGGCCAACCACACCTATCTCCAAAACAAAGTGATGCAGCCATTTTCTAGACCCTTATAAAAACCAGGACCTATCAACGCCTCATCTGAGGGGAAAGGTAACGTCCGACAACCACTTACTAAAATCTGATTCTAAAACAAGGGTACGTGTAGGCAATTATCCGGAGGCCAAAAAGTATGGTCTGTGGTGTGAAAGAAGGCTGCATGGACGGCACAACCTGGGGGTTGGGAGCAGGGTGGTGGGAGTTTGTGGGGGTATAGTGTTAGTGAAGCATGTATATGATATTGACTGAGATATGGAGCTATTTTGAGGGCTTTATTCCGTACTGCCCTCTACATTAAGCCTCTCTTCTCTAGAAGAGTCACAGATTTGACTGTATTGTGTTATGCTGTATATGAGGTACTGTCTATCTACCGCACACTGGAGTAAAACTTCTGTACTTGCTGTTACCTTTGGCAAATCAAGTGTACAAAGAAAGTAACTTGTTTATTGAATTGGAAGCAAATATGATTTTAGGCCTTACTGTCTCCTTAAACTTTAAGTCTCTTATCTCTAAGTATTATAAGTGTTTAGACAAAAGCTCTGTTAAGGTGGTGGGCGCTATGAAAATCTTTGACAAAGACAAGTAGTGGATACACACTAGCTTGCACGGAAAATAAGTATGTAGACCTTCACTGCCCAACATAATGGATGGCTCCATGAGGTCTCGGTGGTAGGTAGACCCTGTAGTCAAACACTGTAGAAAGAAAAAATGAGAATTCGCAGAAGTCTACGTGAAGATGTGCGCATGTGCGTCCATTGTTTGGCATGACTTCCACACCAAGGAGTCACTGCCCTGGACGGCATGCGCCGAGAGGCTCTAACGATTAAAATCAAAACAAACACCAGAACACGATAATATGCAAGGCTCGAAGAACACGAATAGGTATTCCGAAGTGTGAGAACTCTTGATCAAGTAAGTCTTGTGGGAACATCTCTTTAGGTAGCTTTGTCATCACTTTCATTCATGGACTGCTTCCCGATCTCGGAATACTTCACGATAAGGTAAACTTATGAGAATTCTTGTTTTTTCTTTCTAAAGTGTTTGACTACAGGGTCCACCCTCTCAGAGACCTTATAGAGCCATAAAATATATTGGACAGTGTAGTTCTAGATACCTATTTCACTTGCATGCTAGTGTGTATCCACTATTTGCAGTTAACCGATACAACACAGTATTCTGTATGAAGACAGAAGAGTGCTCCCACAAGAGTGTTTTCACTGCTACATGGGGTGAATATTGGGGACTGACTAATGGATATGACTTTATGCATGCACACTGTTGCAGACATAGAAGGAACACCATGCAACACTGTACAAGTGAGTGCACCGATATGGCGAATGATAAATGTATCTTTCTTTTTGTTCCAGAAAAATATAGGGAAATTCCCGATGGATAGTTTGTATCTACATGCATGTTTTTTAGTGTGTGAGAATATCACAACTTCATAAAACATTGAAGATATAGATCTAAAGGGAACTTGGTCAAGAAGAAAGCCCAGTGACTCTAGGGGGCAGTAGATAGGGCTGAAACATGTTGACCGTCGATGTTTGGGCCATAATAACAATATCTTTCAATAATTGTTTTCAACCTTGCCAAATGTATCCATAATAAACTATCTAGGCAATTTTAACCAGAGATCCTACTATAGTAGGAGCTCTGCTTACAAAATGCGTTAAGCCCACCCACTCACACTAGGTGCAGTGGGTGAGGGTCTGATGATAAATAATGCTACTGGTGGTGCCAGTGGGTGAGCATTCTTTTATATAATCTAAGAGATTCCAGGTCCCTGCTTTTAACCACCAGAATCTTCAAGGGACGAATAACATAGGAAAGTCCACTCACTTTGATGAAAAGTCCAGCTCGATTTGGGGTGATAAGTCAAGTGGAAGCTGAGAAAAAGGGGGTGTCCCAAAACGCAGGGTGCGGGTCAAGGAGCTCTTGCTGACTCATGAGGCAGGTCCCACTACTGCCTCCTTCCCGAAATATATTTGTAAAGGTCCCCCAGCCCTGAACCACTCCGGGGCTCAATTTTTTTTTTTTAAAGCCATCGGGCATTTGATTTATTTCTTTTCAAAAGTTGCGATTTCGTCCGAGTACCGCCGGAATCGCAACTTTATCAATTAAAAAACGAACAATTGGGCCCTGGGTGGTCCAGCCTCAGACTCTCCCATAAGGCCTAGGGGGGCAGGGTATCCATACCCTGCCCCCTTTCATTTTCTTCTTTTTTTTTAATTAAATCTCAGGACAGGGGACTGCATCCCTGAGTTCTGTAATGACTGCCTGCAACATTTTTTTGTTCATTTTGGAGCAGGCAATTAGATTGCTCATTCCAGTGGGAATCTGACTGCCATGGGAGTGAATTGGCCCAAGGGGGAAAAAAGCCCCTTGGCCCCAACAGAACACTATTTTTTTGTAATTGGGTGGAGCCCAACCGTCCAGACATACAAATATTTTTTAGACTTAATATCTCAAAAACTACTGAATAGATGTATATCAAAATACAAAAAACGCACTTTCAGGACCAAGATTGAACTTCCTGTCAAAATTGGTGTAATTCCATTCAACAGTTTTTGCAGTGTGCTTCTTACAAAAAGTATACGGAAAGTGCATGGGGATTTTGCGTTTTGGGACCCCCATCCCCCCCTCTTTTTTCTGTCCCTGCTTGACAGATCAACTTGAAAAATGCCATGCACAAACTAGAAGAAACTTTTTAGAAAGTTTCATGGAGATTTGTTGTATGATGCCAAAGTGAAGTAATTTCCGATGGAAACGCTGACCTACACACTCACTAAAAAAACAAAAGTTAAAGGGACATTATAAATAGAAATTGTAATAATGTGTAATTTTACATGTACAAAAAACTCAGAAATTCAATAGTAAAAAAAACTAAAAGTTTAAAGTGGCTTTAGGTATCAATGGCAGTTAAAAAATACTGTTTAAATGAACAAAAACACTGAAATTTACCAATTATAGCTATCTCAAGTGACTATAACGTGTGCCCTAAAGTAGCTATATTTTGCACTCTTGCCATGCACAGTGTTGTCATCAATTTTGTAATATCAGGTGCTGCAGTGTTGTTATCAAAGATGTCATGAGTGATGGAAAATGTGTGGTAATAAGCAGTGCATGGCAAGGGTCTTTAAAAAAAAACATTTTTCAGGCCACAAACTGCAGCCATAGAACCAACCACTAGATTTGCTGGCAATCCAGCTGAAGAGCGTTCAGCTCCAGCTCCGAATGCTTTTAAAAATATGGTAATCTTTCCTGGGATCATGGATTAAATAACCCGGGACGCTTATTGTGTTTTCTATTAATGTTGCTTGAGGGCTCATTACCTATTCTTTCTATATTTTTTAGGGTGTCCATGCAGGACACCAACAACATATCCTAATGTTTCGGGCTATGGGAGGAGCCCGACAAGTCCCCAGCCAGCAGCCATTGTGGTGCAGGCAGGAACCAGCATTTTTTTAAGTGGGGGCTCCTGTGCACACTAGGGGCACATAGCATGCTGATTTCTTTGGGGGTCGCCCAGGGCCCCCAGGTGCCCCTGGTCGCTCCCCTTTGTTGTAGGTTTTCCGGTTATCACCAGGGCCATCCACATGGAATTAATTTGTTGGGTGTCAAGGGGGAACTGGCCTCCCTGGTGGGAGCTGGCCACTTTTTATTTTGTAGCATGAGCCCCAGTGCCCACACAAGGCACACACATGGTTTAAATTTCTTTGGGGCCCTGAGGGAGCCCAGGGTCTATATGGACTCCCCAGGTAGTACCGAATGTAGGTGCTGGCAGGAGCTGGCCACATGTATGCTCCGATTCTGCGGGAGCAGATCTGTACTCTGCTCCTGCAGCCAGAGCAAACATTCTGCAAGTTTTCTACTGCCCGGGGTGAGCATTACAGTTCCTGTGAGAGGCATTGAACATACATCAAACCCCAGGAGATGGGGTCCTCAGGGTCAAAACGTCTCGGGAAGGTAGCAGCATGCTCCCTCCCAAGAATATTCAATACAGGGATTGGGTTCCCCGGATCTTTCCTGGCACGTTGCGGGGGCAGCACATCCCCTCCCTAAAAAACTGACTATGGCCCTGGGGAATGTGGCCCCCAGCATCTACAAAAGGCTTGGGGAATGGGGGTTTAAAAACACATGAGCCTTTAAAAACATTTTTTTTTTTTTACTGTGGATTCGCAAATCCTTCCGATTTTGTGGTAAATTGTTTAAAAACGTAATTTTCAGTCCCAACTCTGGGATTCCCACCAGGTCTTAAGGATTAGTGTATCCCTATCATGCCACCCTCTTGTTTTTTTTTGGGACGGGGACTGAGTCCCAAGTCCTAAAATGGAGGCCCCCACATCTTTGTAGATGTGGTGGCAGCCAATCAGCTCTCATCTTCAGATCTTATGCCTCAGCAGATCTTCAACGGCGTGAAAAATGTTGAACCTTAATTTCGCTACAAAAGATAAACGGTTATACACCAAATCAGACTTTCTGGACCAATATATAGCTTTCTGCCAAATTTGGTGTAAATCCATTCAGCTGGTTTGGCTGTAGCTGTGTGTAATTTTCCTATGATGTATTTAGAATATCCTTTTTTCCTCGTCCCCTTCAGGAAAGCAGCTGAGGTGAATAAACTTTTTTTTTTAAAGCGACATGAAGATTTGTCAAAAGGCGCCAAAGTTATTACAAATTATTAGCAAAATAAAAAATACTTTTCCTATGCAATGTGGTCCTATCTATAACTACCCAGTGATGACCGCCATTGGGGAATATATATGTATTAGTGTTTATGTATTTAGAAATATACATGTACACACTCACACACACACATACACATTACCACTTCAATATCTAGAGATATTCACGCTTTGCCCTTCAACAGCATAATGCACATTAGACCCATCTCAGGGCATAATTATGCTTACAACACCGCCACCTGAACAGCACATCCATAGCCCCCAGCAACTACAGCTCAACCCCACACGAAAAGTTAGTTTATATCCACATAAATGGCACACTCATAACATTTCAGCAACGCCATACAAAGGGCAAAGAATGAAACAAAAGGCACACACAAAGTGCACTGAAGGATTGTGTCACCCCCTCCATTATAAAACATATCATTCAATTTTGTAGAATACGAAAATGAAACCCAACGAATGGTAAGCTAGGTCCAGATATTTAGCCGCCTGGACAGAACACGAATTAATTCTTACTGCAAGTTGTTCTTATGGTTCCAATGACAAAAACGCCAGGATTGTAAAGGAAGAGGCAGTGTGCGCTGCAGCGCTGCCGGTCGAGCTTAAGGCTTCATCTGCGAGGAAAAATACATTTATTTTCGACTGAAAGCAAGGAAATCAAAGTCATTTTTCCTACATGATACTGCGGACATTATTACATTCAGGGAAAGTTACTACGTTGTTACTGTGACTACTGCCTAAGTGAGTAACAATGTTTCTGCAAGACTACGTCTTGAGCAGCCACATGGGCACCAGCGACGCCTTTCATCCATCTTCCCTCTTTTTCATGTTTGTCCATTTTATAGCACTGGCTGATGTTGCTTTTAAAAATTAATATTATTGAATTACTATTAACAGTCACAGTCAGTATTTGTGGGACTCCAAACTACCTGGAAGAATGGTAGTGTTCTTAGCTCAATCCTATAAATTGCACAATGTGCGTACCTTTTTTATCTAGTGCCGCAAACAGACCTCGAAATCCATCCCTTCCAATGGAGCCGAGCTTAAAGAAGCCGTACAATATAAAAGGCCCCCAGAGACTCTATCGGGTTACCATAAGATATCAGTTTTCTTGTCATTTTTAGGTTTAGCGTCAGCCTAGACCTTTTGATTTAATTAACATTAAATGTATAATATATTTATTTAGAGAAGATTTCATCCATTCCTCTTCATCCATTGGTCTGTTATTGTGTCAATCAAATTTTTCTTCTGCCCACAACAGCATACAGGATGGGGCAGTGGATGGGGCGGTGGTTCCACCTACAGCCTTTGGCTACCTTCACTCTGAGTGAGGGCACTCATCCCATTCTGAAAGAGCACATCCGCACACAGAGTGGTTACATTTTATAGACCCCAATATACTTTTGCTTTTAGCGATTTTATTTTAGTTTCACAACAGCCCAGCAGCTTTCCCAAATGATTTTAGATTTTTTTTTTTTATTTAAGATTTTCAGGGGCCTGGAAGCTTCTCCAGCAATTACATTTTCGCAAAAACCATGGCAAAACCAAACAAGCACTGACAAAGCTAAAACGCTTGCCAACGATGCCAGACCTATTGGCTTTGCCAATGCTTGTAAAAACGTATTTTGCTTTTAGAGTCTTATCATTGTTTGGACCAGCGAGGACACTTATTACACTTGCCTGGCTATTCTGAACTGGAGGCATTAGGCTGCTCTTTGGAGGACATGGGCTGCTATGGTGTATGATGCTGAAATGGGCATTGGCGAGGAGAAACATGATGTGTTGGTAACTTGTGGAGAGGTTAGGTTCCTACACAGCCGTTTGCATTCCATTCAGAATCCTTTTTAATCCAATCAGGATTATCCATTAGTTCAGAAAGTCACAGGAGGAGCACTAAGTCACATGACCAAAAGTCCCGAATGGCAAGATTTCTCATGACAGGAAATTCTCAACTGAGGATTTGAAGAAAGGCGAGAGAGCAAGCGGGAAGAGAGAGGTGAAGTGAGTGAGTGTGAGATAGATAGATAGACAGGCAGGTGAGAAGTCAGACAGACAGATAGATATCCATGAAGGTAGGTGAAACGTTGGGTAGCGTGTTACACACTTTGCAAAAACATTGTCATTAAAAACTTTTTGTTGTTTAATTTCATATTTAGAACAATTTATTCTCCTCGCTGTTCAAGGGACACGCATACGGTTTCTTCCAAAAGTTAGTTAAACCTCCCCTGGTCTCCTTGACTCGCCAATGGTAGCTGTGGTTGAGCAGTCGAAGGCTAGTCTACGAGATCCTAAAAGTTCAGATTCCAATAAAACATAACATAGCCATTGCCACGCTGAAAGATAAAAGCCACCCAGGAGTGTTCCTGTAAGAAGGAAGCAGCATTAGGAAGCCGATAGAAACACAGATTAGTTGAACTAGAACGTCCTTGTGGAAACCCTTTGACTGTCATTCCTGTTCCCCTACTGATCCTGATTCGGGAGCAAACTCCTGTTTGAAGTTCACCATGGAGCAGTGTTGCGCACCTGGTGAACACCGGTGCACCGCAATCAGGAGCAAACTCCTGTTTGAAGTTCACCATGGAGCAGTGTTGCGCACCTGGTGAGCACCGGTGCACCGCAATCAGGAGCAAACTCCTGTTTGAAGTTCACCATGGAGCAGTGTTGTGCACCTGGTGAACACGGGTGCACCGCAATCAGGAGGAAACTCCTGTTTGAAGTTCACCATGGAGCAGTGTTGCGCACCTGGTGAACACCGGTGCACCGCAATCAGGAGCAAACTCCTGTTTGAAGTTCACCATGGAGCAGTGTTGTGCACCTGGTGAACACCGGTGCACCGCAATCAGGAGGAAACTCTTGTTTGAAGTTCACCATGGAGCAGTGTTGTGCACCTGGTGAACACCGGTGCACCGCCATCTCCGGCGGTGCAGGGGTGGGGGAATGAGAATCCTAGTCCCTAGCACTTACTGTCACTGGGATCTGTTCCCAAGGATGGCCCAATGTTATCCTTGGATAGTGGTTGCCAAATTGTGCACCCTGTCATCTGTGGGACTGCAAGGGCCCTCCAGGAGGAGCCGGAGACACTGGAAAAAGGAAGGACAACTTCTCAGCGTCTCTCAAATTAACTTTTGCCAACATGTGATTTTATAAGGAGGCAGTTAGTGGCATCTTTGGCAATAGTGAGGTAGTGAACTGTAATCAAGAGCTTCAAACTTCGCCAACAGATCCCTGGCCTCCCTAAAATTCCTCTTGGTTGTTTATAATGTGCTGCCAGAAATGTTCCCAATTTTGCATAATGTGGTTATTGTGAGACAAATACCAACCCTATCTTTCAAAAACTCCACCTTAAGCACCATTTGAAATGTTTGGTTAGCTTATAATATTTTACATTATATTTTTAACTGAGAACATTTTTTAAAAAAAGCACTACTCAAAATACGTTTAATGGAAATGGAACCCTAATTCCATTCCAATATTTTAGTTTTCTTGTAATATTTTCACTTTTGTTATTAATTGCAGAAATATAAAGTCTGTCGCCTCATTGAGAGAGATCCTGAGCGTTAAAGGCTTTCAGGACCATGAATTTATGGGTACAAAACACACCCCAATCTTAGCTTAGGAGTAGTATTCTGAAAGCACGTTGGGAGAAATCTGTGGTTACTTCACTTCTCAGGACAAGGCCCATAGACAATGCATGGATATAAAGGCTAACTTAGTGTTAGTTGTAATCGTAGTTTGGTAGACAACAGACAGCTCAGAAAGGCTGTGGCTAAAGAATTATTAAAAAGTCCAGTTAGCCCACCAACAGGCCAGGGAAAGCCGGTTATGAGAAACATGAAGTCCACCGCCAACTAAATGACCAAAATTGCTATAGACATATTGGCAAGGACCCTACTTTAGATATCAAAAATCAAATGTTTGAAGTGATTCAGAGAAGTTTTGACCAAGGATTCGTTGGGCCCAAAGAACTAGCTTTTCTACAAAATAAAAATCCTAGAACCCCGGTGTTCTATGTGCTCCCAAAAATGCACAAAGATGATGTCAACCCGCCAGGTCGCCCAATAATCTCTGGCTGTGAGTCACTTTTCGAACCGGTTGCTAAATATATTGACTTCTTTTTGAAGCCCTTTATTGACACAATTCCAGCCCATTTGCGAGATACCACTGCGTTTCTGAACCGATTAGCTGCTATCAACTTTGACAGTAAGAGACAACTACTAGTCACACTTGACGTGGTGTCTCTGAACACCCAAATCCCACAAGAACAAGCTCTGGAAACCTTAACAATCTTTTTGGAAAATCGGGAGAGACCAGTTAGAGTCCCCACAGATTTCATTCTTGATTTAGCCCGCTTTGCACTACAGAAAAACTTCTTTACCTTCGATGCAGAGTTCTTTTTCCAAATAAAGGGGGTAGCGATGGGATGCCCCTTTGCCCCAGAGCTGGCCATAATGTTCATGGGACTGTTCGAAGAGAAATTCATATACAATGACAATCCACACAGTCACTGCATTTCCAACTATATGCGTTATATCGATGACGTGTTCCTAATTTGGACAGGAAGCCATGAGGAACTGAACCAATTCGTTGAGTGGCTGAACTCAAGAACTGTTGACATCCAATTTTCAGTCACAGCATCCAACGAATCCATTACATTTCTGGACGTGAAAGTAGAATCCCATGCACAGGGATTAAGTACCACTTTATTCCGAAAACCATCTGACAGAAATAAAGCGCTGCACTTTACCAGCAATCATCCGCGCAATCTGAAACAAAACTTACCCTACGGACAATTCCTTAGGATTCGTCGAAACTGTTCAGGAAAAGAGGAATATTTCAAACATGCTGGCCACTTAAAAGACCGTCTCATGCAAAGAGGCTACCCTAAAAAACTATTAAAGAACTCCCTCAAACGAGCCTGGTGGACCCCCAGAGAGACCTTACTCGAAAAGAAAGTCAAACAAGACCTAAGAAGAATGGTTTGTGTCACCACTTTCTGTCCAGCAGCAAACCAACATAAGAAATTGATTTTGTCTAATTGGCATCTATTGAAAGACCTCCATGAAGACTTGTCTGCACCCCCACTGTTTGCATACAAAAAAGAAAAAAGTATAGCCAATCACATCGTAAGAGCTGCCCTCCCGACGGTAAAAGCTCCAACATTGAAAAGCCTATTTGGACTACCTCCCACCAAAGGACACCACAAATGCGGGACATGTACTTGCTGCAATGAAACCATTGAGGACTCTGTGTTCACTTTTGAAAATATTCATTGGAAGCATGACACATTTACGAACTGTAAAACCAAAAATGTGGTGTACGCCATTGTTTGCTCGTGTCCTTTGGTTTATATCGGAAAAACCACGCAAGAAGTGAGGAGTAGGATTACGCAGCACAAATCCCGAATTCGGAGAGGAGTTGAAAATGCCCCGCTAGTCAATCATTGGGCTAATTTGAAACACGAGCAGACTGACTTAAAATGGACAGTGCTTTCCAAGATTGAAAAAGATCCAAGGGGAGGCGACTTGGATGCGAAACTTGCCCAGCGTGAGGCATTGTTAATAATGAAATTTAATACAGCACTACGAGGCTTGAATGAGATTTCGGAAATTTATAAATCTAACACCTGAGCTGCCCAGGCCAGTGCGTGAATACAAGACTTCAGTGGACACACCCCCTTGCACTCCATCCTGCCGGCCCCCGGCTTTCCCACAGCAATTGAACTACAAGTCAGAAACATTCGGGAGGTTTTTAAACCAGGAAGTGTCAGTTACAACGACTAGCAAATGTGATTCATCTCGCGCTCCGGAATCAAGGACGGATGCCTTTCGTTTCACCGGTACGTGTCAAGTTAAACGCGGTTTCCCGCTACGGTTCTGAGCGCCAGCCCCATGTAACTGACATACCGACTTCCACTGTTCGTTTCATTTTAGCGGCGAAGCAGCCCTTTCCTCCGGGATTAAGGAGAAGCATGGAACTGACGGCAAGCTAGCAGCCAGCGCAACTGCAGGTAACAGCCCCCTCCGCGTTACACCAGATCAGGCAGAGCGATTGAGAGAAAGTTTATGTAACTAAATGCAGCGCGTTTGTCTATTTCTTTTGTTTACAGCCCCTGTGTGCACTTTACTGTGGGAAACTTCTTGATTCTTCGTCTTTGAAATTTCTTTTACGTTTGGATCAGTGGTTAAGGTAGGCTGTTGTCTGACTCGGGGGACATGTCTCTTACCCCTCTTTTTTTTAAAAAAACACCGCCCTAAGCACTCTTTTCTGTTATTTTCACAGAACCAATATAGGTCCTGAGGAGAACCCCACCATTTATAGGGGTTCGAAACGCGTCGACCACCCTATCCCCGTATCTGGTCTACACGCTTTGTGTTAAAACAAGTCCCTTCACCATCTTCAAGAGAAGTGGATTCTCGTTTTGAACTGTTTAAAAGACTTTAAAATTGTGAAATCACAAGGGATTCCTTCCATTGACCCATGACCGATACGTGGACTCACTGTCTTTGTTGTTTGGATCATTGTGTATGAATGTGTTATGTATGACTGAAAGGCCAAGTATGTTTGAAGTGTGTAAATGCTTATTTTGTTATTCACAATATTGCTGTATATATTGTACATAAAAATTGTGTCTTCTCCATGCACTAAAATATTGTGTCACAAACAAGTAAAAATATTGAAAAAGAATAAATTTCTTATGTTGCTAAAAAGTTGAGCAGGTTGTTTATGCTTGAGTCTAAACTTCCATGTGTACTAAGCCTTGTTGGCCAAAAGAATTTCTCAGCAGTGGCTCTTGTGTTGTTATTTAGGTTATGAGATACCAGCAGAGAGAATGTTGACAGTTTGGCTATCAGGAAGACTTCGGGATTCGTTATTTGTCAAACCACCAGTAACAATAAAAATGATTTCGCTATTGGGTCCCTACAGGTATGGGAAAAACTAAAACAATAAACTGATGGGTAATGCTCGGATCATTGTCAGCCACTGGTAATTTCTCCAGAACACATTCCAGTCCATCATTTTTTGTTCACTGTGCCGGTACATATAGGGATCAGCCATATGCAAATGAGCCTTGCTATTGCTCAACTATGAAGAGGCCGACCTGCTAGACCATTTCCACTCTGAGAGGGAACAAAATCAACACCAAACCTATTATTTTTCCTGCACCTCTACAGTCATGGGGTGCATTTGGTAAAGTCTCAAGTACAAGATCAGTTGCAGCCGCTGGAATATGATTTTAATTTGGCAGAACTCTTAGGCAGCCGAAAGTGTTTCCATCTGTCCTCTCATCCCACCGGGGAAGTCTTGGTCCTCTGGCCCCCCTCCAGCAGGACGGTGGTATTTGGGGCTGTGATACAAGGGTGGAGGGATTCTCGGACACAGGATCTTTCATCAATGCAGGGGAGTAACTCACTAAACCGTCTCTACTCGAGAGCGCCCGCATTTATCTATTGACCCTTTTCACTGTTCTGTTGACCAATGGATCTCTTTCTTCATGGTTTGTCCCACAAGCAGTGTCCCAGGTTTCTAGGGTAGATGGTCCTTTATAAGTCACTAGCTTCTCATGCAAACGATGCTTCTGAAGATTGGAACTTTTTCATAGATACGTGTTTGGGCATTCCAAAAGTAATCATTAACAACTTCAGTGTCTCAGGAAACATTCTCAATGGACAATATTTCATGGTACCCTGGTGATCTTACTGGAGTTGGACGGTTGGTGCTGTAATTTGGAGACTTTAACCAACCAAGAGTTTGTCATCGTTTTCCCTCCACCTCCATTGAGTTTCAGCTAATTTACCTTTTTAGGTCTGCCCATTAAGTAGGCTCTACTATAAAATGGAAAAACTGGAGCTCCCAACCACTAACCTCTCACGAAGATACCTTTACGATCTTGGAATCTCAGAGATTTCAGACTGCTGGTGTGATGCGAGACATCTATGATCTCGGACCACTGACCTACGTAAAAGAGACCCTCACTGCTGAAGAAGAATAAACACATGTTCCCTGGATCACATGACTCAAGCTCACCACACCAGAGGGACTCAATGAGGTTGTGAGCACTCTAGCGTCACTTATGTTCATGTTTACAAATGACGAGGCGGGCTGGACTGCTCCCACTGGAACAGGACGAAGGCTGATGGACCCCGCAGAGAACCAAAAAGCAATGGAGTGGATATGGCCCAAAGTAATTACAAATGGGTGAGATTAACTCAAGTATTCCACCCATTACTTTTTTGCCTCCACAACTGAAAGAAAGGGTCTTAGGGCTCACACCACTCGCACTGGAAGAGAGCACCCCAGCCCCTTTTTCAGGCTGTTCCATCTCTAAAGGGTCCTCTGTAGTCTCTGCTCTCTTGCTCTTTATTTATAGGCACTGATAACTGATCGGCTACATTCATTGGAAATGAAATTCTACATGTAATCGGATGACACAAAACGTGGCAAGTTTGTCTCAATTCCATTCCAGCACATCGTGATGGCCATTCTGTCACCTCTATCGCTGCCCCTCAATGGTGGAGGTGTATACATTTTTTAAACAACCCCCTCCCAAAATGAAGGTTTTTTTTTTAAAGGCAAGAAATTCACAGCTTGGAACAACCTAGAATACCCGCTCTCCATGGGACACTGGCACACTCCATCGAAAGATGGGCGTAAATTGGGCATCTTATTAGACGAATAACTCTCTTTGGAACCCCAAACAGTGGCTGCTTCTAGTGCCTGTTTCCCCCAGCTCAGTTTCCAGGTGCATACAGCACTTTCTTGGCTCCCAATATCATATCTCTGTAATCAACACAAGAGTACAAATCCTGACTGTTTTATGGCACCAGCATCATCTTGGCGGTACAGAAACGGGTTTGCATAAACTGCAACTTATCCAAGACAGCAGTCCGATTGATTTCAAGGCAGAGCAATAGGGGCATCGCTCTCCTACCCTGCGCAACCTGCACTGGCTCCCTGTCAGGGAAGGAAGCATGTTCGGTTCTTGGACCATCGTCCACAATGTAGTTACTGCTCACTCTCCTTGCATCAAAATGTAACCGGCACATATACCCACTCACACCTTTAGATCTTCCTCTCTTAACCTGTTACACATGACTTTCCAAGGATCTGTGAGGCAAAAGAGCGCTCTCAGTAGATGCAGCAAAGCTCTGGAACGCTGCACTTCACATTCACTGCTTAAATTCAGGAAACAACTGAAAACCTGATTGCTCCCTACTTGACCTGCTTCAAGGAGCGGTCTATCGTAACTGATATGGCCTTCCGGTAGTGCCAAGAAGCTTAGGTGATTATGCACTTTACCAATAACAAACAGAACCAATATATCTAAAGAAGAGACTGCTAAGGTCTCAGGCCACTCATCTAAAGAAAACACATCTATGTACCCTGACCACTCTCGCGCCGGAGGGTGAGGCTCATGAGGTGTCTACCTGTTCAGATACTAATAGACCTGTATAAAAGCTACTGTCAATTGATGAGCACATGATGAAGAGCCTCTGCTCTGTGGTAGCTCACTTTTAAGCATGAAACCTTTGTTTCCTCGAACCGTTTAGCTGGTTCGCCTCCAATTGTGCAAGAAACATTTGTTGGCTCAAAAGCATCAAATCTCAAGAAGAGCTGTCTCTGGTCTCAAACTGCTTACATGTGATGAGGAGGCCCCCGAGAGTAGGGCACTTGTAAAGTCATGGGCCCTCGGTCCCATACTAGTAAATGAGTCATGCAGACACGGTGGGTATAGTTACTAAACTGGGCACAGGCGCATGCACTCAAACTCTTTTATTGGCAGGGTCACCTGGCCGGTGACGCCTGTGTTGGATGGGTGTGGGTGTCAAGGTTAGCCCTCAGGAGAGGGGCTTGTAAACTAGTCCATACTAGGATACTAGTACGTGTCCAGAAGGACACTACAATCATCCCAAACTTTATTGAAAACAAAAACAAGTCCAACCTGTGGGAATAAACAAAGCACACAAGACAACAACATCGTCTCTCAGCCTCGAGTGGCAGTCCACAGGACAGCAGTGGACATGTGTAGCTGGGAGCACCAGGGCATCTCTGCATGTGTCCATGGTTTAACCAGCTACTACTGTGCTTTCACACTGTGCAGACGAAGCATGGATTCTTTGACAGTGGGTCAGTTGGACTAATAACCACTCACGCACTGATGGTCAGTCCTGCGTGCTCTCAGGTGATGTGGTGTCAGACAGATCAAAACTTGGTGCATCAGGAGGTTCGGTGGACCCCACTGCAGAGCTTACTCTTAGGGGGTGTCCTGACTCCGGGAAGGCAAGTCTTGTTTGGACTGGGAAGGCAAGTCTTGTTAGGACTGGGATGGCGTTGACGATGCTTGGGACGTATTCCTCTGAAGCCCCAGTGCCTCCCACTACTCAGTTGGTGAGCAGCTTCCAGACCATCTCTTGTGTAGTAATTCTTTTGAGGCCTAATCTAATGGGTTGCCACGGGGCCACGTTGGCTTTTCAGGGCTGCGTGTTGGCCGCCGTGGGGCCGCTGCAGGATCGCTGACTGAAACCACAGCCAAGAAATTTACGTAAACGAAAAGGGGGGGGGGTTGTTTCATGGTTGGTGTGCTAGCCAACAGGAGCAACCAAAAGTATTGTACAGAGTTCCCCAAAGGGAGCTAGAAAATTAGCTCAGCTTATCTTCTCTCTCACTCAATAAAAAAGTGGGGGTTAAGTGCATGGTGTAGACCCTTTTAGGAATGTAAGGATACCTCACACAGGCTAACGGCAGTACCACAACTGTTGTCCCAGCCGATGACCGTCCAGCGTCATCATCGGTATCCTGCTCCTACGGCAGGCTGGCGGTGCAATGCCCGTCGGGCAGCAAGGGACGCTGCACTTTGGCGGAGATCTTCTATTCCGAGCCAACGGGTGTGTGGGTGTGAGGGGCCTATGGAAGGTGCAAATAGTGAGCGTGGTGGTGTGTCTTAAAAAAAGTCAGTAGAGTCCTAATAGGGAAGACTTTATTGGTCAGGCTCACTGCTTTATTAAAAGAAGGATGAAGGGGTATTAAGGAGTGGTGAACAATGAGACCAAACCTTTATTCAACCCTTGTTGTGAAAACGGTCAACATGTTTCACCCCTAAGGGCGATTCATCAGGACCTTTGTGCTCATATAATTGCTAGTGTCCTCTGGATTAGAAGGACACTGGTATACGACCTGTGTAGTGTCGTTCGAAAATGGTTCCTTGCGAGGGACCTCCTGGAAAAATGAAGAGAAATAAGCAAACAAAAATTGATGTCACAAGTAAATATGGACCGGAGTACATCATATTTGTGCCTATATCCAGGGTGTCAGAGAATACGTGCCCCGTGGGTAACGTTCTATCTAGGTAGTGCCAGGGTCGGGTAGTACTGTGAGTGAGAATGGTTTTAAAAATTACAGTGCGCGTGGGTGAACCGCACTGCATGGTGCTGCCATGCTGAATCGCTATAGCATGCATCTAAACGGAGGCGCCGTTTTCTCGCCTGTGCATTTGTACAGGGTGGTGGTGGCACATCCTCGTTTAGTCGAGAGGTGGGTGGCGCCAATAATAAAATATTTATACATACATTTGTGGGCTAAGATTTAAGCCACAAATGGTGAAAAGCCGCACAGTTAAAAACCATTAAAGGTGATTTGACACTCTGTTACAAAGTTAGTTCAACGCTGGCGGGAAGGTCGTGTATCCCAGCGAGGAAATAAGTAAATAAGTAAACATGCCATGCTCGACGAGTGCGCCTGAAAAATCGCCGGTCTGCGAGTCACTGTTCCACTTACCCGTTGGGATTCCTCTTTAAAGCCTCACGAGCTGTCCAGGTGGGGCCAGCAGCGAGTGAGGAATTCCTACGGGGAAAGTAGCGCATTTAGCGGGATCGTAAGGGAGAACTTACCAGCCGGTAACCCAATACCGAGAGTGGGCTTGCTGCGTATATGGGCAAGTTGCAAGCTGTATATCAGGGCTCAGATCCACGCCTTACCTCAAAGGTCGCTGGTGGCAGGCATCTCTGCACCTACCCCTCCCACAGGAACTCAGGTAACTGGACAGCCGGCACGGTAGTTAGGCAATGTCCGGTCTAGATAAGGGAGAAAAGAGCGCGCGCAGAGGGGTGTGTCCCTCTAGTTGCTGGGTTACTGCACGCTGGGGTAAAAAGCAAGGAGGGGTTAGCTGAGGATAGCGCGGCCCGAGCCATACTAAACTGGGGCCATCTTGGAATGGGTTTGGAAGTCTAGCAGGGCATGTTGAAGGCACTTGGAAGTGGACAACCGGTCCAGAATAATACTCGCTATCTGGCGAGTGTCGCCCAGGCATGCGGGAGTAAAAAGAAAGGAGGGGTTAGCTGAGGATAGCGCGGCCCGAGCCATGCTAAACTGGGGCCATCTTGGAATGGGTTTGGAAGTCTAGCAGGGTATGTTTAAGGCACTTGAAAGTGGACAACTGGTCCAGAATAATAATAGCTATCTGGCGAGTGTCGCCCAGGTGTGCGGGAGTACAAAAACACCAAGAAGGGGGTAGCTGGAGATAGTGCTGCCTGAGCCATACAAAACGGGGGCCATCTTGGAATGGGTTTGGAAGTCTAGCAGGGCATGTTAAGACACTTGGAATTGGACAACTGGTCCAGATTAATAACTATCTGGCGAGTGTCACCCAGGGCACCCCATCATTCAGTCCCAATTCATCGCTCTGAAGCCGGTGTATCCATCTCTGTTCATATCTGAACAGGGCTTGTTGGTTCAGGTTCGGTAAAGACTCAATGACAGTCCATCGGATGTTCTCTGGTGAATGATTATTGTCCTTGCAGTGTTCGTAGAGCTTTGTGTGTGTCTTGTGACATCGGATGTTACTATTGTGCTCCATTATTCGTTGCTTAACAGGACGCATTGTCATCCCGATGTACAACGATTCGCAAGGGCAAATCAAAACATAAATGCATCTGGAGCTGTTGCAGTTGGTATGTTTGTTCATTGTCCAAGTGAAGTTCTTATTAAGTACAACGGTCTTGCCCTGGATGGTCTGGGGGCAGACAACACAGGAACCACAGCGATAGTGTCCAGTAACTGGGGGGAGGTCCCAAAGCGTATTAACAGATTGAGCGCTGGTTTTCTTGGGACGGGTGTGGATAAGGGTGTCCTTGAGGTTAGCCGTCCTTTTGAAGGCAAACCGTGGGCGCAGTAACTCCATCCCTGCGGAGTTAAGAATGCCCCAGTGGGTACTGACAGTTTTTTTGATGAATGAGGAGTTTCTTGTGAATGAGGTAACACAGGTAATCTTGTCATCTGGCTCCTGGGGGTGTGTCTCAAGTAGGGCCTCTCTGCTGTTGTTGAGGGCTCGTTTGGTAGAGTTTTTCAGAAGACGTGTGGGGTACCCCCGGTCCAGGAGTTTGGTTTGCAGGGCTTGCGCTTGTCGTTTGTAGTCAGTAATAGAACTACAGTTTCTCCGAAGGCGGAGAAATTGTCCAAAGGGAAGATTATCCCTAAGGGATCTCGTGTGGTGACTAGAGTAAGGCAACAGACTGTTCCTGTCAGTCTCCTTCGTATAGAGACTGGTGCTGATTGTAGTTGGCTCCAGGATTATGCTGAGGTCCAAATAGGGTATGGATTTATCGGAGATGGTGCCCGTAAACTTAAGAAAAGGGTCTTGTTGGTTTATCCATGTGCAGAAGGCCTCACAAGTCGTCCGATCCCCCTTCCAGAACACCAGGATGTCGTCGATGTACCGACGCCAACACGTGAGATTTTCACGGAATGGGTTGTGTTCAGGGGGGTAGATGCATTTTTTCTCAAACGATGCCATGTAGAGGCATGCCAGGCTCGGCGCAAAGGTCGAGCCCATCGATGTCCCGCGGATCTGGAGGTACAGATTGGACTCGTATTTGAAAAAATTTTCAGTTAATGCAATATGTGCCAACTCCATTATGAATGAAACCGGGGTGGGGGACAACCACTCCTCTTGTCGTAGGAGGGAGTCCACTACTTCCAGCGTTGCCTGTTGGGGTATATTCGTGTACAACGCTTCCACGTCGAGTGTCAAGAGAAGATCAATATCCTCCCTGCCGTCCATATCGTCGATCAGACGAAGCACATCTCTCGTGTCCTGCAAGTACGACGGGATGGATTTAACCAGAGGTTGCAGGAAGGCATCACAGAATTGAGAAAGGGGTTCTAAAATTGAACCGATGCCAGACACGATTGGTCTTCCTGGGACTGGGGTGGTGCCCTTATGTATTTTAGGCAGGGTGTAAAAATATGGTATGACCGGGTCGGTGGTTACCAGAAATTCTGCCTCTTTTTTACTTAACCATTCGTTGGTCTCTGCTTCGATGACCAGAGACATCACGGTGGTGGTCAGTCGGTTGGTTGGATCCTCTGTCAGTAATCTGTAATGAGTCGTATTTGCTAGTTGGCGTTTGCACTCCTGATCGTAATCGTCATAATTTTGTATGACAGTCGCTCCCCCCTTGTCAGCTTGCTTGATGACAATTGAAGTGTCCTTGCCAAGGGAGGAAGCTGCCTGTCTTTCAACATTGGAAAGATTGTTAAACGGTTTGATTGAGGGTTTGTTCTTCATAGTTCGTAGAACTGCTCTTTCAAACGTCAAGACCTCTGGTGGAACCATCCCATCAGTGGGGGTGAAGGAGGAAGGCTTCCTGAGACCCGTGTCCTCACAGGGTAAGTCTGGCCGATTGTAGAAAAAGGCCCGGAGACGTATTTTCCTAAAGAACTGCTTCAGCTCGATCATCTCCTGAAATGAGTCGGGGATCGGTGTAGGGACAAATCCCAGTCCTTTTTCCAGAACGGTCTCCTCTGTGGTAGTCAGGTGTCTATTGGAAAGGTTCACGATCAAACTCGTCTCCCTCTGGTTGTCGCACTCCTGGTTTCCACTCCCGAAGGCTCTGGCATCTGGTCTTGCCACTGTACACCCTTGTTCCCGCCTCGCTTTCGCCCTCTTCCTCTGCCCCAACCTCTGCCTTGAAAAGGAGGCGGATTCAGGGGGTAGAATTGCGGGGGGCCCTGAGGGTAGAAGGGATATTGCCACGGTGGTGGTACATGGGGTGGGCCATGGAACACTGGTCCTTGGTGATATCCTTGTTGCCAGGGACGTGTGGGTCGTGCATTTCTCGCCGGGTAGCCTCCACTGGAGTCACTGCTCGTGGAGCCCCGCCTGTTGTCTGTGCTCGAATTATCGTCCGAAGAGTAGGTGTTCTTCTTTCCTTTGTAATCATCCTTGAGGTAGGGATAGACCTTCTCCTTTGCAAATTTGGCTATGTCTTTCTCCAATTTGGTGGTTTTCTGTTTGAGCAGGAAGTCATGGTGGTCAGCCATCTCTTGGTTGATCTCAGCGAGTTTAGTTGTAAATGCTGGTTTATTGTTTTTAGACGTGGCACTTTTCATAGTTGCTTCTATGGCAGAGATTTTCTCTTGGAGCGCTTCAGACAATCGTTTGGCAGTCTGGCTAATCAGAAACAGCAGGTCCTTGGTACACTTCCAGGAGACCTGGCACCAGTCTACTTTAAACCGTTTGTCGTCTAAGAACAGCCTAGGGACGATGTTAACAATTAGTCCCTGTGGTGCTATGTTGCTCCTCAGGTACTCTGTCATCATTAACCCGTGGATCGTTATCCTGATCAGTTCTTTTTTCATCTCACTTAGTTGGGACCACTCATCAGAAGAGGTTCCTGATACGGCAGTCGGAGGATTGTTGAGGAGTGAAGGCGTGTTCCTTAGTGTTTCAGCAATAGTATCTTCGTTAAAGCTGAGGCCAGGGACATCCTCCATATTAGTGTGGGGTGGGGGCGGGGTCGGGGTGCCCTGTGCTACGTAAGCCAGAGCAGAGTGTCAAAAAACCACTCAACAGAGTGTACTGGAGGTTTGCTATGCGGCTTGGTCCAATGGGCGGGAGATCCTCGCCCCTGGTAACCTAAGGCAAAACAATTCCCGTGCAAAAAGCACGCTGAAACTGGTATCAAACAGGGGGAATAGGGGTGGACGATTTTTGAATGGGGTCCAATGTACTCGTCCTAGGAAGCAGCAACCAAAAGTATTGTACAGAGTTCCCCAAAGGGAGCTAGAAAATTAGCTCAGCTTATCTTCTCTCTCACTCAATAAAAAAGTGGGGGTTAAGTGCATGGTGTAGACCCTTTTAGGAATGTAAGGATACCTCACACAGGCTAACGGCAGGACCACAACTGTTGTCCCAGCCGATGACCGTCCAGCGTCATCATCGGTATCCTGCTCCTACGGCAGGCTGGCGGTGCAATGCCCGTCGGGCAGCAAGGGAAGCTGCACTTTGGCGGAGATCTTCTATTCCGAGCCAACGGGTGTGTGGGTGTGAGGGGCCTATGGAAGGTGCAAATAGTGAGCGTGGTGGTGTGTCTTAAAAAAAGTCAGTAGAGTCCTAATAGGGAAGACTTTATTGGTCAGGCTCACTGCTTTATTAAAAGAAGGATGAAGGGGTATTAAGGAGTGGTGAACAATGAGACCAAACCTTTATTCAACCCTTGTTGTGAAAACGGTCAACATGTTTCACGCCCTAAGGGCGATTCATCAGGACCTTTGTGCTCATATAATTGCTAGTGTCCTCTGGATTAGAAGGACACTGGTATACGACCTGTGTAGTGTCGTTCGAAAACGGTTCCTTGCGAGGGACCTCCTGGAAAAATGAAGAGAAATAAGCAAACAAAAATTGATGTCACAAGTAAATATGGACCGGAGTACATCATATTTGTGCCTATATCCAGGGTGTCAGAGAATACGTGCCCCGTGGGTAACGTTCTATCTAGGTAGTGCCAGGGTCGGGTAGTACTGTGAGTGAGAATGGTTTTAAAAATTACAGTGCGCGTGGGTGAACCGCACTGCATGGTGCTGCCATGCTGAATCGCTATAGCATGCATCTAAACGGAGGCGCCGTTTTCTCGCCTGTGCATTTGTACAGGGTGGTGGTGGCACATCCTCGTTTAGTCGAGAGGTGGGTGGCGCCAATAATAAAATATTTATACATACATTTGTGGGCTAAGATTTAAGCCACAAATGGTGAAAAGCCGCACAGTTAAAAACCATTAAAGGTGATTTGACACTCTGTTACAAAGTTAGTTCAACGCTGGCGGGAAGGTCGTGTATCCCAGCGAGGAAATAAGTAAATAAGTAAACATGCCATGCTCGACGAGTGCGCCTGAAAAATCGCCGGTCTGCGAGTCACTGTTCCACTTACCCGTTGGGATTCCTCTTTAAAGCCTCACGAGCTGTCCAGGTGGGGCCAGCAGCGAGTGAGGAATTCCTACGGGGAAAGTAGCGCATTTAGCGGGATCGTAAGGGAGAACTTACCAGCCGGTAACCCAATACCGAGAGTGGGCTTGCTGCGTATATGGGCAAGTTGCAAGCTGTATATCAGGGCTCAGATCCACGCCTTACCTCAAAGGTCGCTGGTGGCAGGCATCTCTGCACCTACCCCTCCCACAGGAACTCAGGTAACTGGACAGCCGGCACGGTAGTTAGGCAATGTCCGGTCTAGATAAGGGAGAAAAGAGCGCGCGCAGAGGGGTGTGTCCCTCTAGTTGCTGGGTTACTGCACGCTGGGGTAAAAAGCAAGGAGGGGTTAGCTGAGGATAGCGCGGCCCGAGCCATACTAAACTGGGGCCATCTTGGAATGGGTTTGGAAGTCTAGCAGGGCATGTTGAAGGCACTTGGAAGTGGACAACCGGTCCAGAATAATACTCGCTATCTGGCGAGTGTCGCCCAGGCATGCGGGAGTAAAAAGAAAGGAGGGGTTAGCTGAGGATAGCGCGGCCCGAGCCATGCTAAACTGGGGCCATCTTGGAATGGGTTTGGAAGTCTAGCAGGGTATGTTTAAGGCACTTGAAAGTGGACAACTGGTCCAGAATAATAATAGCTATCTGGCGAGTGTCGCCCAGGTGTGCGGGAGTACAAAAACACCAAGAAGGGGGTAGCTGGAGATAGTGCTGCCTGAGCCATACAAAACGGGGGCCATCTTGGAATGGGTTTGGAAGTCTAGCAGGGCATGTTAAGACACTTGGAATTGGACAACTGGTCCAGATTAATAACTATCTGGCGAGTGTCACCCAGGGCACCCCATCATTCAGTCCCAATTCATCGCTCTGAAGCCGGTGTATCCATCTCTGTTCATATCTGAACAGGGCTTGTTGGTTCAGGTTCGGTAAAGACTCAATGACAGTCCATCGGATGTTCTCTGGTGAATGATTATTGTCCTTGCAGTGTTCGTAGAGCTTTGTGTGTGTCTTGTGACATCGGATGTTACTATTGTGCTCCATTATTCGTTGCTTAACAGGACGCATTGTCATCCCGATGTACAACGATTCGCAAGGGCAAATCAAAACATAAATGCATCTGGAGCTGTTGCAGTTGGTATGTTTGTTCATTGTCCAAGTGAAGTTCTTATTAAGTACAACGGTCTTGCCCTGGATGGTCTGGGGGCAGACAACACAGGAACCACAGCGATAGTGTCCAGTAACTGGGGGGAGGTCCCAAAGCGTATTAACAGATTGAGCGCTGGTTTTCTTGGGACGGGTGTGGATAAGGGTGTCCTTGAGGTTAGCCGTCCTTTTGAAGGCAAACCGTGGGCGCAGTAACTCCATCCCTGCGGAGTTAAGAATGCCCCAGTGGGTACTGACAGTTTTTTTGATGAATGAGGAGTTTCTTGTGAATGAGGTAACACAGGTAATCTTGTCATCTGGCTCCTGGGGGTGTGTCTCAAGTAGGGCCTCTCTGCTGTTGTTGAGGGCTCGTTTGGTAGAGTTTTTCAGAAGACGTGTGGGGTACCCCCGGTCCAGGAGTTTGGTTTGCAGGGCTTGCGCTTGTCGTTTGTAGTCAGTAATAGAACTACAGTTTCTCCGAAGGCGGAGAAATTGTCCAAAGGGAAGATTATCCCTAAGGGATCTCGTGTGGTGACTAGAGTAAGGCAACAGACTGTTCCTGTCAGTCTCCTTCGTATAGAGACTGGTGCTGATTGTAGTTGGCTCCAGGATTATGCTGAGGTCCAAATAGGGTATGGATTTATCGGAGATGGTGCCCGTAAACTTAAGAAAAGGGTCTTGTTGGTTTATCCATGTGCAGAAGGCCTCACAAGTCGTCCGATCCCCCTTCCAGAACACCAGGATGTCGTCGATGTACCGACGCCAACACGTGAGATTTTCACGGAATGGGTTGTGTTCAGGGGGGTAGATGCATTTTTTCTCAAACGATGCCATGTAGAGGCATGCCAGGCTCGGCGCAAAGGTCGAGCCCATCGATGTCCCGCGGATCTGGAGGTACAGATTGGACTCGTATTTGAAAAAATTTTCAGTTAATGCAATATGTGCCAACTCCATTATGAATGAAACCGGGGTGGGGGACAACCACTCCTCTTGTCGTAGGAGGGAGTCCACTACTTCCAGCGTTGCCTGTTGGGGTATATTCGTGTACAACGCTTCCACGTCGAGTGTCAAGAGAAGATCAATATCCTCCCTGCCGTCCATATCGTCGATCAGACGAAGCACATCTCTCGTGTCCTGCAAGTACGACGGGATGGATTTAACCAGAGGTTGCAGGAAGGCATCACAGAATTGAGAAAGGGGTTCTAAAATTGAACCGATGCCAGACACGATTGGTCTTCCTGGGACTGGGGTGGTGCCCTTATGTATTTTAGGCAGGGTGTAAAAATATGGTATGACCGGGTCGGTGGTTACCAGAAATTCTGCCTCTTTTTTACTTAACCATTCGTTGGTCTCTGCTTCGATGACCAGAGACATCACGGTGGTGGTCAGTCGGTTGGTTGGATCCTCTGTCAGTAATCTGTAATGAGTCGTATTTGCTAGTTGGCGTTTGCACTCCTGATCGTAATCGTCATAATTTTGTATGACAGTCGCTCCCCCCTTGTCAGCTTGCTTGATGACAATTGAAGTGTCCTTGCCAAGGGAGGAAGCTGCCTGTCTTTCAACATTGGAAAGATTGTTAAACGGTTTGATTGAGGGTTTGTTCTTCATAGTTCGTAGAACTGCTCTTTCAAACGTCAAGACCTCTGGTGGAACCATCCCATCAGTGGGGGTGAAGGAGGAAGGCTTCCTGAGACCCGTGTCCTCACAGGGTAAGTCTGGCCGATTGTAGAAAAAGGCCCGGAGACGTATTTTCCTAAAGAACTGCTTCAGCTCGATCATCTCCTGAAATGAGTCGGGGATCGGTGTAGGGACAAATCCCAGTCCTTTTTCCAGAACGGTCTCCTCTGTGGTAGTCAGGTGTCTATTGGAAAGGTTCACGATCAAACTCGTCTCCCTCTGGTTGTCGCACTCCTGGTTTCCACTCCCGAAGGCTCTGGCATCTGGTCTTGCCACTGTACACCCTTGTTCCCGCCTCGCTTTCGCCCTCTTCCTCTGCCCCAACCTCTGCCTTGAAAAGGAGGCGGATTCAGGGGGTAGAATTGCGGGGGGCCCTGAGGGTAGAAGGGATATTGCCACGGTGGTGGTACATGGGGTGGGCCATGGAACACTGGTCCTTGGTGATATCCTTGTTGCCAGGGACGTGTGGGTCGTGCATTTCTCGCCGGGTAGCCTCCACTGGAGTCACTGCTCGTGGAGCCCCGCCTGTTGTCTGTGCTCGAATTATCGTCCGAAGAGTAGGTGTTCTTCTTTCCTTTGTAATCATCCTTGAGGTAGGGATAGACCTTCTCCTTTGCAAATTTGGCTATGTCTTTCTCCAATTTGGTGGTTTTCTGTTTGAGCAGGAAGTCATGGTGGTCAGCCATCTCTTGGTTGATCTCAGCGAGTTTAGTTGTAAATGCTGGTTTATTGTTTTTAGACGTGGCACTTTTCATAGTTGCTTCTATGGCAGAGATTTTCTCTTGGAGCGCTTCAGACAATCGTTTGGCAGTCTGGCTAATCAGAAACAGCAGGTCCTTGGTACACTTCCAGGAGACCTGGCACCAGTCTACTTTAAACCGTTTGTCGTCTAAGAACAGCCTAGGGACGATGTTAACAATTAGTCCCTGTGGTGCTATGTTGCTCCTCAGGTACTCTGTCATCATTAACCCGTGGATCGTTATCCTGATCAGTTCTTTTTTCATCTCACTTAGTTGGGACCACTCATCAGAAGAGGTTCCTGATACGGCAGTCGGAGGATTGTTGAGGAGTGAAGGCGTGTTCCTTAGTGTTTCAGCAATAGTATCTTCGTTAAAGCTGAGGCCAGGGACATCCTCCATATTAGTGTGGGGTGGGGGCGGGGTCGGGGTGCCCTGTGCTACGTAAGCCAGAGCAGAGTGTCAAAAAACCACTCAACAGAGTGTACTGGAGGTTTGCTATGCGGCTTGGTCCAATGGGCGGGAGATCCTCGCCCCTGGTAACCTAAGGCAAAACAATTCCCGTGCAAAAAGCACGCTGAAACTGGTATCAAACAGGGGGAATAGGGGTGGACGATTTTTGAATGGGGTCCAATGTACTCGTCCTAGGAAGCAGCAACCAAAAGTATTGTACAGAGTTCCCCAAAGGGAGCTAGAAAATTAGCTCAGCTTATCTTCTCTCTCACTCAATAAAAAAGTGGGGGTTAAGTGCATGGTGTAGACCCTTTTAGGAATGTAAGGATACCTCACACAGGCTAACGGCAGGACCACAACTGTTGTCCCAGCCGATGACCGTCCAGCGTCATCATCGGTATCCTGCTCCTACGGCAGGCTGGCGGTGCAATGCCCGTCGGGCAGCAAGGGAAGCTGCACTTTGGCGGAGATCTTCTATTCCGAGCCAACGGGTGTGTGGGTGTGAGGGGCCTATGGAAGGTGCAAATAGTGAGCGTGGTGGTGTGTCTTAAAAAAAGTCAGTAGAGTCCTAATAGGGAAGACTTTATTGGTCAGGCTCACTGCTTTATTAAAAGAAGGATGAAGGGGTATTAAGGAGTGGTGAACAATGAGACCAAACCTTTATTCAACCCTTGTTGTGAAAACGGTCAACATGTTTCACGCCCTAAGGGCGATTCATCAGGACCTTTGTGCTCATATAATTGCTAGTGTCCTCTGGATTAGAAGGACACTGGTATACGACCTGTGTAGTGTCGTTCGAAAACGGTTCCTTGCGAGGGACCTCCTGGAAAAATGAAGAGAAATAAGCAAACAAAAATTGATGTCACAAGTAAATATGGACCGGAGTACATCATATTTGTGCCTATATCCAGGGTGTCAGAGAATACGTGCCCCGTGGGTAACGTTCTATCTAGGTAGTGCCAGGGTCGGGTAGTACTGTGAGTGAGAATGGTTTTAAAAATTACAGTGCGCGTGGGTGAACCGCACTGCATGGTGCTGCCATGCTGAATCGCTATAGCATGCATCTAAACGGAGGCGCCGTTTTCTCGCCTGTGCATTTGTACAGGGTGGTGGTGGCACATCCTCGTTTAGTCGAGAGGTGGGTGGCGCCAATAATAAAATATTTATACATACATTTGTGGGCTAAGATTTAAGCCACAAATGGTGAAAAGCCGCACAGTTAAAAACCATTAAAGGTGATTTGACACTCTGTTACAAAGTTAGTTCAACGCTGGCGGGAAGGTCGTGTATCCCAGCGAGGAAATAAGTAAATAAGTAAACATGCCATGCTCGACGAGTGCGCCTGAAAAATCGCCGGTCTGCGAGTCACTGTTCCACTTACCCGTTGGGATTCCTCTTTAAAGCCTCACGAGCTGTCCAGGTGGGGCCAGCAGCGAGTGAGGAATTCCTACGGGGAAAGTAGCGCATTTAGCGGGATCGTAAGGGAGAACTTACCAGCCGGTAACCCAATACCGAGAGTGGGCTTGCTGCGTATATGGGCAAGTTGCAAGCTGTATATCAGGGCTCAGATCCACGCCTTACCTCAAAGGTCGCTGGTGGCAGGCATCTCTGCACCTACCCCTCCCACAGGAACTCAGGTAACTGGACAGCCGGCACGGTAGTTAGGCAATGTCCGGTCTAGATAAGGGAGAAAAGAGCGCGCGCAGAGGGGTGTGTCCCTCTAGTTGCTGGGTTACTGCACGCTGGGGTAAAAAGCAAGGAGGGGTTAGCTGAGGATAGCGCGGCCCGAGCCATACTAAACTGGGGCCATCTTGGAATGGGTTTGGAAGTCTAGCAGGGCATGTTGAAGGCACTTGGAAGTGGACAACCGGTCCAGAATAATACTCGCTATCTGGCGAGTGTCGCCCAGGCATGCGGGAGTAAAAAGAAAGGAGGGGTTAGCTGAGGATAGCGCGGCCCGAGCCATGCTAAACTGGGGCCATCTTGGAATGGGTTTGGAAGTCTAGCAGGGTATGTTTAAGGCACTTGAAAGTGGACAACTGGTCCAGAATAATAATAGCTATCTGGCGAGTGTCGCCCAGGTGTGCGGGAGTACAAAAACACCAAGAAGGGGGTAGCTGGAGATAGTGCTGCCTGAGCCATACAAAACGGGGGCCATCTTGGAATGGGTTTGGAAGTCTAGCAGGGCATGTTAAGACACTTGGAATTGTTGGTGTGCTTGCCAACAGGACCCAGGTGCTGTGGGCTATCAGATAGTCTCTGGACACTTGGTCTCTCATGTTGCCAGGGCACCTCGAAGAATAAGACTCCACCCTGGTGATGAGATGCTCCTTCGTTGGATCGATTGATGCATATTGCAATGATGGTGTGTTTGCCATTAGACGACCTGGATGACAGGTGGCGATGACTTGCATGGAGTGAGGGTTACTGGCGGGAATTCGCCACCATATAGCTCCGTGTATTTGCTGTTGATGTTCTTCTCCCTTGGTATGTGTGGTTGGGAGCAGGGATGCCATCTGCCTCAAGCAGCTGATGCTAGGGACTGGCGGTTGCACTCGGAAACATGGGGTAGAGACGCTGTTTAAGCTTGTTGGCGACTTACGTTCTATTCTCCTGCTGAGTTGTCGCCAGGGATATCTCCCCGCTTCGGTGGCTGCCTTGTGCCTGTAGGTGCGCTCATGTAGTGGTACAAGCCCTTAGGCTTGTCCCCTTGTTCATTTCTCCTGCACACCTAGGGTCATTGTGTTCTTCAGTATGACAGGTGTGGTCACACGCTTTTCTCTCCTCTCCTTTTCATTCCTTCTCCTTGCTTGCTGTATGATGTGGCATCTGCCCACATCTCACATGTCTTCTCTGCAAATGTTGAGGTGGCATTGGGCCACATGTCATTGGGTCTCCTCACTAGGACCTCCTGCCAGCTCCGTCCTGTCCCTACGATTGTGCATCTTCTCCCATCTTGGACCATTCGCAGGTATTGTCTTGTCGGTAGGACTGGGCATCTTCTCCCATCTTGGACCACTCACAGGTATTGTCTTGTCGGTAGGACTGGGCATCTTCTCACCAATGCGTCAGCCAGGTTGTGAACAGCAGAGGGGTAGGTTTGCTTTCATGGATCCGGTTTGCAACCTTTTCCATAGCTTCCTTCTCCTGGACAAAGTATTCCCAGTGCAACTCAAGATTGCTGTGGGAGACGAGGGTCTCCTTTCATTTGCAGTGGTGGCAGCTTGCCACTAGGGGACGTGTGACTTGCCTGTAATGGGTCGATGAGTGACTCAGTCTCACAGTAGTATGGGGGAGGACTCTCCCTGAACAGTCTTTGGGCCGCTGTGGGGCAGCAATAGTGCAGTTAGGGTGTGGATGCTGTCCTTCCTGCATTCAGGCCATGCAAGGCCTTTCCTTCCTCTTGTCTCTGGGGAGCGCGGGTGGCACCGGGTATATGAGTGAGGTAGATGGCAGGCAGCTCTTTACTTAACTATCTGTGGAGAGCAGTGCCAATCTTCACCCTCATGGCCTCAGCGTCACTTTTGCAAGCACCTGGCAGGCAACCAGGCCCTTTCTGTTACTGGCATTGTCTCTTTAAGGGTGCCACCTGCTGGCTCTCTGTATGCCTGCGTCTTCGTCTTTGCTTGGCAGTGGCTTCGCGCCAGAGGGCCAGGCAGTATTCTCTCTAGTAGGAGGCAGTCATTATATGTACTTATCTGTAACCATGTGTGGCAGGTGGCTATCCTGCAGTGGCAGCAGACGACCACCAGGGGGGGTTTGTCATGCTCTCTTCCTCCTTCCAGGAAAAATCAGGTGAGACGGCTAGCCACTAGGGGGCGTGCACTGCTGTTGCCATGATGGGCTCACCTTCTTCCCTGTTGATGCTCCTTATATTGCCAGCAACTCGCGCACTCATGCTGCGGACAATGCTCCTCTTGGCAGTAGTGCTTTAAATGGGCCGGTACTGTCCGGTATGGAGTACCAGCACTTTTTTATTTTGAGAGGGATAGTACTGGCTCTTCTCAAGAGAAATGCTATACTTTTAATTGGAGAGTACCAGCACTTCTCAGGAACAAGCAGGTACTCTGGGTACAGAGTACCTGCACTTCTATTTTTCCACTTCAAGCACTGCTTGGCAGTAACAGGCAAGTAGCCACCAGGGGATGCGTGCAGGGCCGGACTGGCCGTAGCGAGCATCAGGCATTTTCCCAGTGGGCCGCCAGGGTGGGGGCCGGTTTTGGGCCCCTGGGGGATCGTTTTTGTTACCGGGCGTCAGCAATATCGGCCCCCTTCAACAAAATTGTCCGAACCCGGCTCTCACAAACAGCTCTGCTGCACCCCACTCCCACCAGGTGGGAAGGGGGGGCGGGCCGCCGAGTAGTTTGCCAGGGCCAGTTTCGGTTCCCAGTCCGACCCTGGGTGCGCGGTGCAGTCAGTGCCTGTCTTGGCTGTCAATCACAGCCTCGTTCTCCATTCAGCAAAGGAGGCGGAGAGCTGTCCATCCCCATGTTTGCAGCTGGTGAGTTTGTGCAGGGGCAGTGTGTTATCAGAGGCATGGTCGTGAGGCACTGCTGGCTTTCGTTATGCAAGGAGCCTATGTAGCATAAGTACCGGTGCTCAGGGAGCAGTTCTTCAGGCAAGACGCGGTGTGCCACATTGACCACCAGGGGGCGCTGCAACACTTTTGCTTGGCACACTCTCTCGGGTAGGGCTTTCCTTACAGGGTGCCTGTGAGGGAGTAAGCCCTGTGTTTGGGTGTAGCATGCTACAGCCAAACACAAGGCTTACTTACCCCTTGCAAGCGGGTACCTCCATTATCAGCCGAATGCCGAAATACACCGCTGCATGGTCCATGCTGGGCCGTCGATGTCAAGGCATGGTGCAGGTAGATCAGCCACTGGTCTTGCGACTTCCTACCAATTGCCGGCAAACGATGACCAGTGCCACAGTCATCCGCTGGCAGCAGGCATGCACAGTGCCACTCGCCAGGCCGCTATGCCTCTCTGGCTCTGAGCAGGTACGTGGTGCAGAGGGTACAGACATGTGAGGATGGTTTACGGTGGGTGGAGGTTACTCTATGCTGAGGGTTATCTGAGCATTTTTGGGAGGGCTCTCCACTCTCACCACTTGCACCAAGAGGAAACCGCCTCGGGGAGGTTTGGGCGCCTCTCCTTGGGGGAGTTGCATGCTGTGGGCCTGTCAGACATGGAGGGATCACAGCGCAGTCTCCATCGGGGTCATGCCACCTCTCTCAGCATCACAGTAGACGAACTGCAGCACTAGCGGTGAGACAATGGTTCACCCTCTTCTTGGAGCGACGTGCCTGCTCCCACGGGCAGTTTGAAGCAGCACCCCTATCTCCTCCTCAAAGACAGGGTGACCTAGGCAGCACACATGGGGTCAGAACCCCTTGTCGCCATTGTAAAGTTGTGGGTCCTAGGCCCACATACTTGTAAATGAGCCACGCAGACACAATGGGTACAGTTACTAACTGCCACGTGCACTCGGCCTCTTTTATTGGCACGGTCACCTGACAGGTGACGCCTGTGTCGGATGGGTGTGGGGTGGGGGTCAATGCTAAGCCTCAAGGGAGTGGCTGGTGAACTAGTCCATGCTGGACACATGAGGGTGTCCAACAGGACACTACAGCGGAGGCCAACACTAATTGGAGGTATGGGGGCGGGGGCAGGGGTGGACACGGCAGAAGCGGACAACAAAAAATAAAACTAAAAACGCACCTTCTCACTGCTTCCTTGCGGCGTCTCTCCTCCGTAGTTCTCCTTTGCTGACTTGAACAACAGAAAGCACACTCAGGCAGCCAATTACATTGCTGCCTTAAAAGCGCTGTGATTGGTCTGAGCACTGTGTTTCGGCGCTCACGCGCTGACTGGGAGCCTGGGCATGTGCTCCATGCAGGCTGTAATGCAGCCAGCATAGACAACATGCGAAGTGCGCAGGACTGTTTTGGGCACCCAGAGAGGGCCGGCCAAGCAGTCATTGTGCACTTAGGAGGGTACTACTACTGCTCCCCTGCCCCGCCCCCACGCAAAGCTGCAGAAGTAGGAGAAAATAAAATAATAATGCAAGTTAAATATCATTTTATTTTCTCTTTATTTCACTGCTAAATAGCAGTGGGACGACGCTTCGCCAATGCGCTCTAGAAACGTAATACTTAACACCATCTTTACAATAACCATCTCTACAATAGCTCGCTCGTTGAAAAAGCTTCACGGTGCCTCCCACGCATCTCCCCAAATGCCCAGAAGGTGGCAGCAGAGGCTTGTCTGGTTTCTTCTTTCCGGCTGAAGCGGGGGCTCCCATCCCCCCAAACAGTTCCAATAACGCACAAAAAGGAATAACACGCGGTTAAGGACTTGTCTTCTCCCACAGCAGATCAGCCGCAGCAGATTCTAATAAGTACAGATGAAGAGGGACCCGCGCCGGCAGCCACCTGGAAGGGACCCCGTCATGGCCGCCGAGGGCATCGCGCTTTCTGGCCGTAAAACTCGAAGCGGAGGCGGCGGCGGGTACAAAGTTACACAAACACCTCCCTACCTGAGCCCGCCGCTCAACACCTGCAAGAGACAACAGGTCAACTAGGATTAGAACAGTTGAACGTGTATAGCGCGCAATATTCCTCCCGCGAGTTGAGGCACTACAGAGCTCCATAATGGACCCAGCGAGAACCAAATACATCCTAGCCTTTGTCCTAAAGATTGTATAGAGGCCCCTGCAACAGGTGCATTAACTCAATGAGCTGTCACACAGACTATGAGCTCATGGCTAATGTTACTAAAAAGTTAGAAGGTGCATAGGTTTTAGTCAAGGGCTCTCGTATTATCCAGCATAAAATGGTAATTTGTTTTTTTTTCTGTATAGCGCCTGCTAGAACAGCCGTACATCATTGCAACGCGGCACATCTGTGCGTTGAATGAAGAGGTACTGTTCGGTACTGAGGACCTGCATTTCTTTCATTTAAAAAGAACAGTTCCTGCACTTCTCAGCAATGCATGAACTCGCAGACTTTAACCATCAGATCTGCCTCGGGTCTGTCACTTGAGGTATACCACAGTTCACATTCCATTGAGATATTCGTCCAAATTTCAACTAAAATTCCAACGCTCAGTTGTACACTTTTACAATTGTCCCATCTACACGAACTCCCACCTTACTACCGTCACTTACCCCTCCCCCAATCTCAATCGGCGTTTTAAAAATGCAAATAATTTTTTATTTAATGATCGTTTGAGTTCTGTCGAAAACAGGAGGGGAAAGAACAAAGCCACGCATTTTAGAGAGAGATGGTCACTGGCTTCGTACACTACGTTTATTAAATGCAGAAATTTAAACAAATTACATTTTTTAAGGAAATAAATGATTGATGTTTCGTAATCTGCAAGCCAGCATTATGCTATTCGGTACCCATTACTCGATTTGAAAAAGTAAGGCAGCATCGTTTGAGGGCGGAGTATCAGCACTACACAACAAAACATATAAACAACACATAACCGGCTTTTACTGCAAATTCGTTTACTTCGAATAACTTTCAAAGGAGCTAATGATATCCTCATCAGTCTTTGAAAAGTTGGCGCGCTGGGGCAAAGTCAGTCACTTATCCAGCTACACCTTGTGTCTGGAAACCACGCTCAAAAGCCCAGGCCAGCAGCGCATTATGTGACTGTGCCACTAAAGTTAAATATGTATAGTGTATTGTACTATAGGGATGATTGCATAGCGCTTTAGCCCCTAAGAAGGCTCAAAGTGCTTCCTGGTTGATCCAGTAAACAGCAGGGCCATGTTGCAAGTTGTTTTGTGTGGTGCATGAGGTCCAGCGGTGTGCTCCAATCAGGTCACAGTGGGTTGTGGCTGCGCCTGAGCATGGTATGATGCACAGTTGTAAGAGGGATAACGTGGTCCCTGCATACACCCTCATCACTTGATTTACCATATTTACCAGCATTTTCTTATGTCGAGTTTGGCAGAACCCTTCTTACTATGGCAGGCTTCAGGGGACACGGATAAGTCCCTGAGGATGAATGGGAGCAGCAACACGTTTTCCAACAGCAGGTGAGGCATAAAAGTTAATTTTTACATTATAAAAAGGACCCCTGAGGGCAAGAAGCCTCTAAATGTCACTCACCTACCTTGAAGGCGCTATCGAAGCACCCACCTGGAGACCAGCAGCCTGGGAAAGCCGTTCAGGCGCATGGATCCGCCTCGCGCTTGGACCTCTCAGAAGCCATTTTCTGGTTGAGCAGATGTGCGGAGAGGAGCAATGCTTCACAATTTACCAGCCTCGGCCAGCTACTTGGGCTACCTTTTTAATCTCATTCAAGGTCAAGCAGAGAGCAAGGTAGAGCAAAGCACGGGTCTGCTTCCTCTGTTTGCGCCCTGGTGGTGTCACGACTGCTGCGAAAGCGCCAGGCTGAGTCTGAAGTGTTTGATCCACTCAAGGCTCCCAGCTGTGCACATGCCCATCATCCAAGCATCAGCTGTCATAAATAGCATTAGAATCTGAGGCAGCACTCACGCCCTGGCATCCCCCCAGGGTTGGAATGTGCTACAAACCTAGATCTCAGACCATTCCATGCAAAGGACTGTGTGCCTTTTTCCAAACTGCTGCCAATGAAGAATGGCGTAGGCCACACTGTTGCTAATGAGTTCAAGAAACAATGGCGCTAAGATTACCCCAGAGACCTGAAGCCGACCAGTCCAGAACGGAGAGCTTCTAGGCAAAAGGCACTCACAAGGTTTGCTACAGAAGATCACAAAAGTCTGTCACTAAGTCACAAACGCTCAAGAGTGTGGCCCCTGGGTCACAGAGGTCACAAAATTGGCCAGTAGGCAACAGGCGCTCAAAAGCTTAGCCACTGGGTCATAAGCACTCATAAAGGAAGCCACAAGGCCATAGTATTTCAAGTTTGGCCACACACAAACGTGGCAAGCTAGGTCATAGGGGCTCCCAATGTTGGCAACCAAGCCACGGGTACTCCCAAATTCGGAAATCACGGTTTCATATTTGGAGAGTTAAGGGACACCCCGAGGAACACAACACTCTGAATAATATCCGATTATGAGAAGCCAATTAATGTCACTGCGGGGAGGCAATAGAAAGGTTTAGATGAAAGAAGTATTAACAAAGCTGCATCCACGCATGGCATTGAATGATTGCTACACAATCAATAAGTGCATCAAGAAATACTGTCCTGAAGAAGATCCTCATAATGAGCATTAACGAAACATCAGATTTTTTAATGCGACAGTGATCAATACTCCAACCTTTCCTGTATTTTTCTGACTTGCCAAATGATGACAACGCAGGAGATTGTAAGATGAATAGGAAAACATTGTCAATGTTTAACAAGGAAACAAAAAACAAAGAACCTAAGTGAGGAGTCAGAGTAGTAGAGGCAAAGTGGGGATCACAAAATACAACCGTCAGAATAAAAAGGAAATAGTTTCAAGCAAATGTAAGTTTTTGCATTAACACAGATCAGTGGTGCTGGAACAATTTTCATAGTGGGGGTGCTGCCATTATATCAATGTAGTCCAGGTGCGTAGCACGTGCCCCTGCGGCGGAGGGTGGCCCGCAACCCACCAGGGTGCCCCAACAATTGAGGGGGGTCCCAATCAGCTCAAAGCCAATGACTATCTTTGAGATATGAGAGACGCAAGGGCCCCTTATCATATTCTCCAGTGGTGCCCAATAATTCTGGTGAGGTTGCCGTCTGTCACAAACAGCCAGCAAATTTGCCATTGAAATAGGCAATAAATTTGCACAGACGTGCAGTTTTACAGGTAAAACTAAATAGCGCAAAAACAATGATGTGTGAATATCAGGTTTTACAGATTATTTTTCATTTGAGCGTCACCAAGTGTCTTGATCTGCTTTGGTTGTATTAAAATCTTTGGTTCCATCATACTTCATAAATGCGAAAAAGTGCTTAATTTGGGTTTTCCTAATTGTTAATATAATTTCAAATATGTGTATAGTTCATTTACCAAAATTTTAAAAGTTGTTGTGTGCTCCACAGCGATTCCTCCGCTAAGGCGGAGGAGCTTTGCCCCACAAGAAAAATACAATGATAATAACACCATGTTTTTATCATTTTATTTTTCCCTAGCGGCTCTGTAGGTGCAGGGTGAAGCAGGGTTGGGCTGCCAACAGAGCAGGGGAGGAGTGGTAGGTACTCTCCAAGTGTGCATGACGGTTTGCCCGGCCATCTTGGGCCGGTCAAACAATAATGCGCACTTTGCATGTTCTCCACCGCTGTAATGCGCAGCCTGGGTGAAGAACATGCACAGGCCCCCAGTTCCCATTTGAGCACCGAACTACGGCGCTCAGACCAATTACAATGCTGCTACCAGCAGTGACGTGATTGGCTAGGGGAGTCTGGGAACCTGTGTGCTTCCTGGTTCCTCCAACGTGGCAAGAAGGACGGAAGAGGGACGGCTGCCGGTAAAATACGATCTTTTTCCCTCTTTTTTTCTCTTTTTTCAACCCCTCCCTCCCCGCCCCACCACTGCTGCCCGTAGCAGCTGCTACTGTGTGTGTTAGAAAAAAACTGACATCCTACATGCTTTCCTTTTGTTTCCTGTACCCTGGCAGGATGGCCCCCTAGGTCACTTTTACAAAATCCTCCCACTTTGCAGTCAGAGAAATAAGAGTCCACCCCAGTTTCCGAACAAGCAGCAATTTGTCAGAAGGCACAGCCTGACACTCGGCCTTTGTCTTTGAACGTGCAGCAAGTGTGACAAGATCAATGCATAATGTAAAGTCTTTTTTATTGCTCATGCACCCCTCCATGAAGATTTCTGGGGTGCTGCAGCACCCCTGCACCTCTGCTTCCAGCACCAATGATACATCCGCATCGAAGGGGTTAACACAACACTGTCATTTGATGGTATGTAGTCCATACCATGCAGCAAGAAGGGTAATGAGCATGCTTCTATGCACTGTGTGGTGCCGCACATAGATCCCCCTGCTCAGTCACAAAGGCCCTCTGAGTGGAGATATGATCCATATCACAGCGCTGCTGTTCAAGTGCCACAAATAGCTTCTTCAATGGACATAACCCCAGCAGGCCTGGTGCTGAATCGGTATTTTTGTACCCACTGTGAGGTGTTGATCATGTGTCGGATATAATGTGCACTGGACCATTGTACGCATGTTTTAGGTATTACTACAATATTCTCATAACCGGGGAGCCACTGAGCGATGTACATTAATGAGAGTATTTGGAAGTGATATAAGAGTTTGTGGATTTACATAACTGAGGTATATAATTGCAAGACAAAGGGAGATTGAGCCCTGATTTAGATATCGGCAGACGGGTTATTCTATCACAACGTTAACGGATATCAAGTCTGCAAAAATCTAAATCCCTTAGTATATTATGGGATTTATATTTTGGCATATGGGATATCCGTCCCCGTTGTGACAGAGTAACACGTTCGCTAATATCTAAATCAGGCTCTTAGTGATTTGTCAAGAATCACACAATGTTAAGTCAAGTGTCTAAGCTGGGATCAAAACCCAGGTCCCTAGCACCAAACCTATCAGCTGTGCACATGTCCATCTCCTCCTTTGCTATTAACTGATTCGTGAATATTGCTCGAGAGTGCTGAAAGATGTTGGCGGCGAAGGGTAGAGATGTGGTGTCAACTGCCTACCCCACCCACTTCCTCGTAAGATCTATATTTGGCTGACTCCAACAGCCTTAGATGCTCTGTGAGCACAATATGTGTGACAACCTTTTCAATGGTCCACATTCAAACAAATCTACATGTGGCTCCATGGCTTGTGGCTCCATCAGGAGACCCCACGCTTTTTACCCAAAGTGCTACAAGATTTCCAATCTTAGTGTTTACCACTTTCGGCGCTGACAAATCCCCAGCCCGAATTATCTTGGGGCTCTTCATCAAGCCAATATTCTTTGGTATTCAGCAGGGTGAATGGTAGCAACTGCTGCTTCCAAATTATCCTTTTGTTTAATGCTTGAAAACCTTAAGTGCAACAGATATTCCAAGATGTGGGTCTTTTGCTCGCTCTGCTGTGGGGCTCAAGCTACGCCTCCCTGATGTGGCCCACCAGGGTCAAACCCACTCTGGAATTGGTTGTGGTCCCATTCAGGGAAGGCGTGGCAACGCTGTTCAGATGGGACTGTAGATACTGACATCAGGGCCAAGGCTGAATGCAGATGGTTGGACTCTTCCTCTAAGTACACAGTGCACAGAACACTGGTGTCCTGGAATGCAGGTCAGTGTTGATTACCAGTGGCCGATATTAACTCAAGCATTCCACCCATCACTTTGTTTTCCTGCTCCAAAAGAACACTACTAGCTCCTGGTTTCAACCTGTGCCAAGAGTCTTTCTTTATTGACATTGGGTGGGTCACTTCAACACACAGGGGCCAGGCAGACTGGCACTAAAAATGTATGGCCTGAGGAGTCTGTGCCAGCCAGATTGATGTATGCAGGTCTAGTATTTCAGCACTGGTGCAATGACTTCAAACACAAATATCACATTCAAAATGTATCTCAAATTAACTAGATTTTCCTAGGCAGCTAGGATTTAAAAGATGGCATTGCCCCACTGACAGCCAACTGGGGTTCCAGGAATACTACCTACAACTCACTCTGATAAAACAGGCATCACAGGAATTTACATTTTATATTTTTACACTGTTTATAAACCTATCTGTGCACAGGACCAAAAGTAAAGCGATTCTATGCAAATCAAATATTCTTTCTGTGCATAAACTGAAAATATTCATAACGTAATTGTGTATGTGTGTCCAAAGCCCCAAGCCTTTCACATTTTTTTCACATGCTTCACCCCCTCCCCCACCGCCAAGTCCTCACAAAGACTGCCAATGTACCTCAAAATGTTTGTCCATGTGCCTCAAACGCCTCACACCTGCCACATCTCCCCCCTAAACCTCTGGGCCAAATAATGAGAATGCTGCCCATGTAAGGTGCAGTGGAAACCATCCTGTTTCGCCCCGCATGAGTGACGGGAGGGGTACTGCTTGCCCCACCTGTCACCCTTTAGGCCGAGGCCCATGAACGGGTAATGCCCGTGGGCTCACCGAGGGGCATCACGAGTCATGGCCGAGCTCTCGCAGTGCGCATGCGCGCCCTCCGGCCCCCGAGGGAGCGCGAGCCGGATGAGAGGCCTGATCTTTATTATTGGATTCATGATGTCGCCGGGTTATTGATGCATTTGATATTGCCTGAAAATGGTAATGCTCGTGCAGAACAAGACTCCCCCGGGGAGGCGCCTCGCTGGAGGAATACAGATCGGGACCAGCACTGCTCCAGGTGATGGGGCCGACCGCGGCCGCGGGTAGAGAAGGGGCCTGGCCACGGCCCTGAGAAGAAGGGACACCATGTGGAGCCTGTGCCCAGATCTACTGTACCACTTTCTCCCCCCCCCCCGCACACTGGTTACCAGAGAGGCAAGGGCATACAAATCATCAACACGCGTCACCCTATGGGATCTACACCGAAGTTATATTCAGCTGCGAAGTTTCCAACTTTTGGACTACATGAAAAACGCTTGATGCTAAATTGTAATGCAACACCATTATTTAGTTCCCACTATTGTCCTTGGAGAATATAGGCACTTTGCACAGGTCTACAGAGAAGTATTACACAATACTTCGTTTTCATTTGCTCTCTAGCTCTGGAAGGTGAATTTACTGGCTGAGGTGTCTCGCGGAGGCATGTAATGCTGTCTGTGGGTCCATTCCACAGTAGCTCAAACATGGCGTTCTGCAATGTCGGGTAGACAAGTGTTCACAGTACGCTGCAGTAGGAAATATCCAACCCGCAAGACAATCTATACAGAACACACCAAACCTTCCCAACCCCACCAACAAGTTCAGGTTGATTTATTTATTTATGCGTTTTTATATACCGCGGACTTTACCCGAAGGTGTCAGAGCGCTTCACAATAGGAACAGAACTGATACAAGAGAATATTACAAGTGAACAAATTACAAAAGCAAACGCTAAGTTACATGAGGCAAAAGTGACAATCGTGAGCAAACAAATACAAGAGGTAGCAAGTTACTTCACCCTTGTACCAGGGTTCAAGTAGAAGTCCAGGGTGTTTAGATTCTCATAGTCGAACGCCTTATTTCCGGCTTTGAAGATTCGTAGCAGGAATCCCAAAATGCCATTAGTTACAGTAAGTGCCCCTTTAAATTGGGGTGCGTCAGACAAGTAAAGCCATATCTCAAACATATTCAGAAACTTCTACACCATGACCATATGCAAGGATCTGACCTGTCCCCAAGAATTGGGAAAGAAGGCAGACAAATGGGTTAGAACCAGGGCCATTACTGCAGCCGTCACAACACTATCCAGCGCTACAGATTGGTCCATGTGGAGCCCATAACCATATCTGGGCTCCTGGGAGGTGCACAACTTGTTGTTGTCATATAAGTCACCCACCTGCACTAGGCCAGCCCCCATCCACGCCTTTTTATCAGCCTGGTTCTCTAGTTTATGGAATCTGGGGTGACACCGTAAGCACAGTTCCAGGGAAAATGCCCCTCAGGCCAGTTATTTTCAGGCGGTGCTTCCAGCATTATCGGCCATCTGCAGTACTAATGGGGGTGTGTTGACCGGCAGATCCCTCACACCGCTTCTGCTATAGTCAGTGGTACAATCGCCTCTTGGACATTGCCGCCCTCCACAGCACCAGCCACCGAGACCCAAAGGGACACCCACTATAGCTGCACAGCAAGGTAGTAGAGCTCAAAATCAGGCAAAGTCAGGCTCCCCCTGCTAATGCAGACCTTCCAACTCACATGATACCACCATGTGACACACAATATCTGCTCCCATCACGTCACCTGGTGATAAGGCGTTATAACATGGTGTGCACACAGTTCGCTAGAAACCCCTGCAGCAGGTTTCCAGCTAATTGGTAGGAGGTTCTGCTCAGCCCATGTCAAGTTTGAATCCGCCCCAGGACATCAGTGACCGCCTCAAAAGCTTTGTCTTTGTTTTTTGTGAGGCAGGCAGGGAGGGGTTTCGGAGGAGGCAGGATTTGAGGCAGTGGTTTAAAAGTGTCTCGGACTGGGCTCTGCACTAAACCCCGCCCTCTCCTCACACGGTGAAAAAATGTCACAAGTTGGCAGGTTTGCTAATGGTTGATGTACGTTCTCCAAGCACACTCCCCAATCAGATCTGATAGGAGCGATCTGGGATCTCTCAAGAAATTCCACAAAACTGGAACCGTACCGATATGCTAGTGAAGTAGTCTAAAAATTGAGGTAGCATAAAAAGTTTATACTGAGAAACTCTGCCAACAATGGACAGCAGCAATAATTTCCAGAACACTACCAATCTCTTCAGTGCTGTTATAATCCATCCTAAATTGCCCCCTGAGAGCTCATGATTGGAGTGTAAATAAGTGGCAGCATCGGCACCAACGGAGGGAGGGGGAGGGGGATGTTGTTTGTTTAGGAACAACATGTCTCAGATTGTATTGGTGATATATTGATATGTGCAGAAGACTCCGGGCTCGGGAGCTATGCATTATATGTGACCTAAGACAAATAAAATCGGTTTAAAAAAAAAGTCTGTAAATTGACTGCCACATAATGCCAGTGAAACCGAAGTAATGTTTTTGGAGGCTGAGACAAGCACTCACCCCCTCATTCGTTCTCTTTCACTACACTGTTCTTGAGGTCACATAGTAATGATCCTAGATTTTCTGTTCAATAATATACTCTCCAGTATATTGAACATTTCCAGTTTAAAGGGACCATCCAGTGAATGATGTCACACTAGAGCTCAAAACCCAAGTGGATGCTCCCAAGTTGGTGTCTGTTAGAGACACAGAACAAGGTAAAGAGAACAGTGTTTTTCTCTTCACTGCTAACCCCTTTAAGCATACCACAGTCTCTTGCACAAAACATCACATCGCTTGCATGGCTGGTGATGCTGTCTAGAGAACAAAAGGTGAGCTAAAGAAATTGAACACGCCAATCACAAAGAACACTAAATGTGGTTGCCGGCTGGTCTTGGATAGGAAATTGCATTAACACAGTTGCCAGTACTGGCATCGCTACACCGACTACCAGGTTCCAGCCAGGAGCCACTTGCATCACCTGCAGGGCAATCTCTTGTCTGCCCTCTGCTCATAGGTTCCAAATGCCAGCTCACGATCCAAAAACCTGCTCCGACAGACTACGTGTCCCTCTCACATTTCCAGAGCCAGACTGTAAAGAAGAGATTGGTTTTCTTGTGCTTTTCTATAATTTAGATACATTTCCTTTGCCTCTAAGGGTAGCAGCGAGTTTCAAAATTTGGTAAGATGGCTGCTCCAGTACGACCACCTGACTCAGCCATCTGATATTGAGAGAAATTGCACCAGCCGCACATGTGTTATACTGTATATCATCAGCGCCGTCAAGATGTAAGGCGGCCATTTTATTTAAACAGACTTGTGGGCCATTCTCAAGATTTTAAATCGTTATATGCAAGCCCACTGGCAGCCTATGGGAAGAACACTGTATGCTTTCAAGTGGGAAGGACTCAACATTTACTGTTCAGTGAAGCAGATTGATCCAAGGAAGATGGCGGTGACAGGTTAAATCTTGCCTATTCTCTGTAATATTTTATAACTACATATTTGCAGAGTGTGTTAACAGCTTACCAGAAGGTACAGAATGCAGGTGGTGCCTTCCTTGCACAGCTGTGCGGCTGAATGCCGCGTCCAGTGCACACTTAGGTGCTCCCACCAAAAACCTAATCTTGACCAGGAGCAGTTGGGGAATTATCGTCCCATTTCCCTCCTTCCAGTGATTAGTAAAATCCTGGAGAGGCATGTTAATTCAGTGCTATCTGGGTTCTTAGAGCCTAACAACTTGCTTCACTCCTCACAGACGGGGTTCCGGCCCAAACATGGGACAGAGACAGCTCTTCTAGTGGTGGCTGAAGAGTCCAGGAGGATTTTGGACCAGGGTGGCGCAGCAGTTATTATTGTCCTGGACCTCAGCGCCGCATTCAACACCGTTAATTATAACATCTTGACCCTCAGACTCAGGAGCCTTGGAGTGGCTGGGGGTGTTATCACCTGGCTGCAGTCCTTCTTAGAAGACAGGTCCTTTCAGGTCTTCAAAGAAGATGTAGTTTCTAAGCGTATGTCTCTTAGCTGCGGTGTGGCTCAGGGATCCTTCTTGAGCCCTACATTATTTAATGTATACATGAGGCCGCTGGCTGAGATAGTTCGTCCATTTGGCATAATAATAGTTACTTACGCCAATGACACACAACTTGTTGTGGCCTTAAACCACCCAGAAAATGTTTCTCCCAGCTTAGGCCCATCTGGAGAAGGTAGGTGAATGGATGGAACTCTCCTGTCTGAACCTGAATGGAGATAAGACGAAGCTCATGCACCGAGGCAACACTCCAATTTTTAATTCAGGGCTACTGTGGCCAAAGTGTCTTGGCCCTCCTCCAGCACCAAAGAATCAGATCAAAAGTTTGGGCATGTGGTTTGATCCTTCCTTGACTTTTGACCATCAAGCAGCGAAATTGTCTACCACATGCTATGGCATCTTGAAGATGCTTCGAAAACTACTCTTCCTCTTCTCCCATTTCTTGCTGGAAGGATAATGGTCCAGGCATTGATTCTCTCACACCTGGACTATGGGAATGCGCTCTATCTGGGAGAGCCCCAAGCCACTACAGTTTAACTACAGGTTATTCAAAATTGCGCAGCTTTCCTGCTCCTCGAGATCACTTATTGGCAATCCGCCAAGCCTACGCTCAAGACTCTTCATTGGTTCCTGATATTGGAGAGAGTCAAAGTTAAGGCTGTTTTTATCGCCCACAATTCTTTCTGGGGTAAAGGACCGATGATTAATCAATCCATCGTCACCCCTTATTACCCTAACAGACGTCTCTGTTTTCACACACCTTTTGCTCACTGTTGTTCCAAAAATAAAAAGAGCAAGAAGCGGTGGCCACTCTTTCTTTTATAACGCTGCTAGGCTCTGGAATTCCCTCCCTCCCTACATACGTCAGGAGTCCAACCATTTTCCTTTCCGAAAAACCCTTAAAACCTGGCTTTTCCAAGCACCGATTTTTTTTTTGTTTTTTTTTAAACTATAGCACCGGGCTCAGTGCTGATTAACTCTAGAAGGACATGTAAACTCTAGACACAAAAGGACATAATACAAGTCATCCCAGTAAATATGTCTCCCCGGTCCGCTGCCGCAGATAGTGCTGGGATGCCTTAGGGTAACTACGTGCTTTATAAATGTTATTTAATTTCATTTCATCTCTACATTAATCTTCATCCACAAAGAGGTATGAAATTTCCTCAAAAGTTTCTTTTTTAAGACACCTCTTGTGGTTTTTCCCTCCCATCTACGACCATCTTTAGAAGACACTCGACACCTTTCATGTGTACCGTTAAGAGCAAGGTGGCACCTTAGCTTTTCTTCTGGTTTTCATCCCCAGTCAAAAGCAAAGACAGCGAACTAATGAAATCCTAGAGTAATATCTGTGTTGTTACTGCAATGCAGCTCAAGATGACTAAGAATTGTATTTATTAATGATAGTTTTTAAAAAAGTAATGCACTGGTAATGCCAAGTTTCACCATACTTTTGTAGCAAGGGATTAATTCAAACATTTTTCCCTCTTCTCCTCACATTGATGCTTTAGTCCCAGCTGCCACTGAGTATTTGAATCAATTGCAGCAACAAAGGCAACTTGTTTCTGAAAGTTTATGCCATTTCAAACTTCTTATTTATGAGTATGTTGATGAATCAAGATTAAGTTCTCCCTTTGTGCCTCGAAATAAAATGTGGTTGTTTCCTGGTTTTGTACCTGTTTATTCACTGCCAGTTAAGTTTCAACCACAACTTAACCCATTTATGATAAGCCACCTGCTCAATCCTGTGACCTTCCCACTAAAATTACCTTGTACTTGGAAGATTGACAGTTTTAGAGGCCAACGTATTAGAGTAAATCATTAGCAGACGCCTGACCGAATACCTCAAAGACCATCAACTTCTCAACACCACTCAGTCTGGATTCAGACCCAACCCCATCACTGAAGCAGCCCTCATTGCCACCTGACCTCTGCATGACCCTGGTAGGTAGCGGGAGACAAGGTGGCCCTCATTCTCCTGGTTCTCTCTGCAGCATTTGACACCACCACACACCCCATCCTCACCCAAAGCCTACATGACATTGGAAACCAAGGACCTACACTCCACTGGGTCTGCTTCTACCTTACTGGAAGGACCCAGTCAATCTGCCTAGTTCCCTACACCGCGGATGTCTGCAACCTCAGCAGTGGAGTTCCGCAAAGATCCTCTCTGAGCGACAACCTCTTCAACATTTCCATGAACCCAATGGCCAGCATCATCCTCTCCTATGCCACACAACTCAATTCTCCCTCGCGGTCCAGACACTCATCACTCGGAACAAGTTTGTGGCATGTATGAAAAAAATCACTGAAAGGATTCAGACTGTCTAAACCTGAACACCAACAAGACCAAATTTGTGATCTTCGGAAAAAGCCCCTCACTGTGGAGTTCCACCTTTTGGCTGTCAGAGCTGGGACCCACGCCCACCCCCAGCACCCATGGCAAACCCTCGGGATCATCAGTGACAGCAAACCGTACATGACTGGCCAAGCCAACTCCACCACTGCTTCATGCTTCCACACCCTGAAGTTGCTGAGGTAGATTTTTAAATGGTTCCCAATCAGCAAAGGGAAAACCGTTGCACACACCCTCGTCACTAGCAAACTAGACCACAGAAACACCCTCTATTCCCACGAATCAACAAGTAACTCATCAGGAAGGTGCAAACCATTCAGAAATTATTGGCCAGAATCACTCTCAACCTCCTCTGCCTCACCATCACACTACACCTCAAGGAGTTCCACTGCTTCCCCATAGACAAACGACCACAATTCAAACTTCTCACCCACACTTTTAAGGCACTACATACCACTTCCCCAGTATAACTCAATAACCACATCTGCTTCCACAAACCACTCGGACACCTCTGGTTGACCTGCTACTCCTACTGGCACACATCCCACGCATTCCAAGAACCAGATCCGGCAGCCAAGCCTTCTCCTAGATTGCTCGTAAAGCGTGGAACGATTTGCCGCTACGCATCCGTGCCGCCTCCTCACTTCCTGGATCCCACAAGAAGGTGAAGCCCTGGCTTTTCCAGTAGTCCCAGTAGGACCTAGGATTGGCTAGGCTCACATCTGCTCAGTGCCAGGATATCCTCTAGGGTGATAGTGCGCTTTGCAAAGCAACATCACACGACAGCCATCCTGTCTTTCATTAATCTCAACCGAATCAATATGTTCCTGATCCTTTTCACTATCTTCTATCTGAACCTCCGTCAGTTTTGGTTCAAGGATTCCCACAGTACAAGTTTTTTTGAGATTCTCCAAAGTTTCAAAATCATCTTCGATTTCTGATCACTGGGAAGATTCTCCTAGTAAGCATTCTTGGGTAGAGGCTCTTTCTGTACATACCATGTCTAACTAGAAAAGCTCGGGAAATCTCAATTACTATATTTTAGTCGGAGTTGAAAACAATACGAAACTGACTGACTGACCGGCACTACTGTGCACTAAAGGCCAGATACGTTTCTAGAAGCCGGTGTCAACACTTTTCTGCTTTAGAAGGATGCATAGATGCAACTTTTTCCGAGTTTTCTTTTTCATGAGATGCTGGTGTGTGCCTTACAGCCTAATGCATTTTCAAGTACAAACACCCCATATTATACCAGGCTCTATTAGAAATGAAACATATACGTTTATAATTGTATACGTTTAGTTTTTGTATAAAAACAGTTTTATAAATGAAGAGGATATGCATAATACTCTCCCCAAAACTTGATTGGCCACTTACCAGCAATGATATGGGTTATAGCAGGGGTCTCCAAACCGGTCCTGGAGGGCCGGATCCAGTCCAGATTTTTAAAATAACTACATGTATCTCAATGGGGATATCCAAAAAATTTGGCATGGATCCGGCCATCCAGGACCGGTTTGGAGACCCCTGGGGTATAGACTGGGCCAATGGAATTATATGATTTTTGTGCTCAGTGCGTTTTCCGCATACATTTCGAATTTAGCCCATGATCTTCTTCATAATCTGCAGATTGACAAAAAAATGTCGCTAGATCAAGCTGATCAAAAGTTACAGAAAAATGCAGCAATATGGGTGCAGAGGGGCCCCCGATGGGTAGGCTAAACAAATCCGGTATTTGTCTATATGTTGCACTGATCCACGATAGATTTTATTATTTTATATGTTGCTGATTTGGTTGTTTGCAATAAAAGCATACATTAAACAACAAAAAAGCGGTGACATGTGTTGCTTCATTTGGGTGTCATAATTCTACTAATGAGGTAAAACATACGCCCAGTGTTACCCTGCGAACAAATGACGAAATAAGTAATGCCATCACAAAATGTGCTGCATTACGTTGCTCGATTCGCCATTTTTGTTTTAAATTTTAGTCGGCTCTGCCGCATAATTTGATCGTCCGCTGCCGCATAACTCAAAAGGCCCTGGTTATAGAGGCATGCGTGTACACGTAACACATGTGGGCAGGGATACACAAGAGTCACTGTGACACTGAATACACTAAAGCTTGGACATTGAGCACACTGAAACTAGGTCAGAGAATACAGTGGCGGAGGGCGGGAATATGCTGATAAATGGAGACAGACACTGGAAAAGAGATCTTAAGAGAGCGGCGCATGGAGAGACATATTGAGACCAGGAACCCACGTGACTGACACACTGGGACCGGAACTGACGTTATTCCCGATCACACTCACACACAGATGTTGGAAGTATGAAAGGCGTCAAATACGCAGGCCCTAAAATAAAAAAAAACTTTTATGGAGCGCCGTAATGGAAAAGCCCAGAACTGGTTGCAAAACGAGCCTCTCCGCGGTGCCACGAGGCCAAAGAACAGGCGAAGGCTCTTATATAATCCCCCTGATACTTTGATGTAACCTATGAGGTATTTCCTTCTCCTAGGCTATCCGTCTCTTTGCCAACCAGCTGGTCTCGCTACAGCCTCGACGAACTACGTCGCTGTTTAGCTACCGACAGTGGGTGTTCAATCCCTTATTCTCCACCGCTCTGCAAATCACCCACCCCCGCCTCGCCAGCGCCCCCACATAGTCAGTCCTTGCAATAGCATTGCGTCAGGAAACCTCCCAGCTAGCACAGAGAAAATCTCTTTTCATGCGCCTGTAACTAAGGACGCTGCCTGTACACATGCACAGCGCTGCACAAAATGCATACATAATACAAACAGGGTGTGCCCATTCCAACTATGGTACCTCACTGCCCCCTGTCAACAAAGTTAAACAAAGCTGGTCCCCATTTCCTTCCCCGTCTGCAAGATGTTTCCAAACTCTTTGGCAACGTTACATGTTCACATGCAGGCTCAGCCATGGAAAAAAAAGCCCTGTCTGGGAGCTATCCAAGCACAGCCCTGGGTGAGGGTAATTTTTCCGACATGGCTCACGTCTGGGCACCCTGGCACCGCTTTCCATGTCTCCACAGCGGGAGAGGCAGCCGTCGCGGCCAGCCCTCGAACTTGCAAGCCAGAGTTTCGCTTTGCTCGCAGAACAGCTCCCATCAAAACGCAAGTTAAATCACATGAAACCTATTTAAAAGCCATTTTCAGATTTCGTCGTCAGGTTCCCGTTATTTATGTCACGCGGCAGAGCCAAGAGACACCGGGCCGGCGGTAAATCACCTCTGCAGCGCTGCTGACCGCAATCTTTGAAGCATTCATTTCGCGCCTCTCCAGGCTGGATTCAGTTCCTGTTTGGGCCTCTCCAGTTTCCCTCGAGTTACTCCAATCTCTACACTATTAAAAACATTAAAAGGTAAGCACCTTTTATAACACCCACGGTTCTGGAATGTAAGTATCCCGCCATGGGCTCGTGTTACTTGCTCTCCTTTGCCAAGCCCCCCTACTTAATAGGCCCCCACGCACTCAACGTTTTATTGGCAAACGTGAGGTAATATATCTGTGAATATCCACATGTTTAAACTGTATTCACTGTGACCTTGCCTGTCCTTTCGGCATCTAAAATGTTTTCACACATTGTTGTGAAAATTGTGACTTGAGTGACAGTTTATGTTGTAACAGGTAAACTTAAAGAGAAAAAGTTTGATGCATTTTCCATATTGCCTGGAATTGAAACAAAAATTGCAATGCTGGAAAAAATAATGTTGCAAGATGCAGAAAAATGCGCGGCCTTAAAGCGGGAAATTGTGTTATCTTTATGAAGGCCAAAAATTGTCAATTACACAAAACTTTCTCAGGGAAAATAATAATTAGAAACTCTCTAACTCAAAGCTCAGGATCTGTTGGCCACATGAGATACAAAATGAAGGTCTCGATCTATAGGGTTTTTTTCTCAGCCTTTCGGGTATTAGACACGCTTTTTACCACTTATAAATCAATGGGTGGAGACATGACTAGGTCTACACCAGCCTTACCCATGTACCTATGCCCACTGACGCCCTCCCAACCTTTAGAGGGATGGCCTTCAAACCACCTCATATCATGTGTAGTACCTTCCTAACTTTGAAGCCAATACCACTTTTTAGTAGGATTTCTTTAGTCTATATCTATAGTGGTAAAAAGAACAAGCATTGGAAATGCAATAGGTCTCGGATTTTTTTGAGTTAGAGCTAATGGCATTGTAAATGGCAATGTCTTTTACCCATGTATTATGGAGTGTATGCATGTGGTGTGTAATGGAATTATGTGGTTTGGATTGGAATTGTTCACTCTGCACTCATCACTCACTACTCTGCACTCACCACTCTGCACTCACTACTCACTACTCTGCACTCACTACTCTGCACTCACTACTCACTACTCTGCACTCACTACTCACTACTCTGCACTCACTACTCTGCACTCACTACTCACTACTCTGCACTCACTACTCTGCACTCACTACTCACTACTCTGCACTCACTACTCACTACTCTGCACTCACTACTCACTACTCTGCACTCACTACTCACTACTCTGCACTCACTACTCTGCACTCACTACTCTGCACTCACTACTCACTACTCTGCACTCACTACTCTGCACTCACTACTCACTACTCTGCACTCACTACTCTGCACTCACTACTCTGCACTCACTACTCACTACTCTGCACTCACTACTCTGCACTCACTACTCTGCACTCACTACTCTGCACTCACTACTCTGCACTCACTACTCTGCACTCACTACTCTGCACTCACTACTCTGCACTCACTACTCACTACTCTGCACTCACTACTCTGCACTCACTACTCTGCACTCACTACTCTGCACTCACTACTCTGCACTCACTACTCTGCACTCACTACTCTGCACTCACTACTCTGCACTCACTACTCTGCACTCACTACTCTGCACTCACTACTCACTACTCTGCACTCACTACTCTGCACTCACTACTCTGCACTCACTACTCTGCACTCACTACTCTGCACTCACTACTCTGCACTCACTACTCACTACTCTGCACTCACTACTCACTACTCTGCACTCACTACTAACTACTCTGCACTCACTACTCTGCACTCACTACTCACTACTCTGCACTCACTACTCTGCACTCACTACTCTGCACTCACTACTCAGCACTCACTACTCACTACTCTGCACTCACTACTCTGCACTCACTACTCTGCACTCACTACTCAGCACTCACTACTCACTACTCTGCACTCACCACTCTGCACTCACCACTCTGCACTCACCACTCTGCACTCACCACTCTGCACTCACCACTCTGCACTCACCACTCACTACTCACCACTCTGCACTCACTACTCACTACTCTGAAAGCAGACAAGGCTACTGATTAATTTTACACTAGTCACGGTTAACACTCTTTTCTAGAAGAGAATAGACACTTTTATCTTGGTGGGTTGAATTAAAAAAAACACATGGTGTCCAATAAAGAAAAGGTGATCAGTAACGTGCACGCTCCGAGAGCAGACTGTACTGAATGTTCTGTGTACATTAGCAGTATCCTTCAAAGAACATCTGACATCATTCTTTGCTCCCGCCATTCCGGTACTTTACACTGCAATTAAACACTCCCGCAAGTCCATGCAAATAGAGGACATAACATTCTGAACAAGCACCTACCTCTCGGTCCCCTCACTGCCTTGCCAAACTTCGCGATGCCGGCCAGGAAGAGAGCAGTGATCAGCGCACGGCGGGCACGCTGGCGCCGTGAGCGTGCGCGCGACTGAATCCGCGCGTGGCCAGCACTTGTCGCACCTCTCCCATTGAGAATGCTGGGCGTGTGCCCAGCTCTTGTCTCCTTTTGTCGGCTTTGGAGACTGAAACGATTGCGATAATTCTCTGCCGAGAACGCGCTTTCAGCGCGTCTCTAGGCCGAGACCTAAAAACTACAAACCACAGCTTACAAAGGGTTGACTTAAAAGCCAGGACTCGATGAAGTTGTTGCACTGTACAGTGCTTAATATGTGAAAAAGTTAAGTAAAGAGGCCACAGCAGCTTGCACCACACATTGCCAATGGCAGTACCTAAATAACTCCCAACCATCACACTGCTGTAAGTGTGACAATTCAGACTGTTAGAGGCCCCCAAAGCTATCACAATGGCTTGGGAGGTAGGTATTAGTTGTTTAAAATGTATATTGAATTTGTAAACAACTGTTTTTGCGTTTATTTTTAAATTACACAAATGTGTCATGTTGGCAATTAAGTACCGGCACCGAGCACTGGAAACCGCCGGCTCAAATTAAGCACTGGTAGCACATTACACTAGCCATCAGCGTTGTCAAAAATTCTGCTGATTTCACTACATGTGACTATGCGTTGCCCAGCCCCACTGGCTTTAAGATGTTTAAGATGCACTGGATCATTATATAATTTCACCATTTGCTGCATACATTTCTTACTGACACAAACTATACAATCAAAGGGGAGAGCATGTGGCCTATCGGATTGAGTGGTCAACCTCGAAGTCGGGGAGCCAGGTTCGAGTCTGGCAACGACACTGAACATCCTGTGATTCTCTGCAAATCACTTAATCTCCCTGTGCCTAACAAAAAAAGAATGAGTCCACCTATAACGAAACTGGTGCTCATGTACCGCACTCTAATACCCGATACCTTCCGATTGAGTTTGCGCTATGTAAAACTTTATTTGAAAAAAGCCACCTAAACACTGCACCTCTGACTTTAAAGGAACAATTTACACTTTGCCCGGGTAGTCCAAAACATGAGAATGGCTCAGTGAGTTGAATACTTTAAAACCACTGGCGATCTCTAAGTAGCAAGTTAGAAAACGCCTGACTCAGCCTTCTTTCGAGTTCTGTTTGTGAGTACCAGTGAAATGGGTAATAACATCTGTTATTTGCAGTGCTTAGAAATGCCATACGTGCTGTATGAAGCACTACATAACAAGCAAGCAGCTTGTCCAACCAATTGCTAAAGGATGTTCCCTCAGCATGAAAACACATGCAACCTCGGTCACATTTCAGCCTCGCTGCTGAGACGTTTTTTTCAAAGAGCATTATTCACTTCCAGATTAATCTCAGTGTGATTAATACTTAAATCACAGCCCTAATCTTATCTCCATAAGATCTCACTGAAATAACATAAGGATTTCTCTTTGTAATTTTCAGTTTCTTTTTTTAAAACACAGTGTCGGGAAGACTTCTGAACACTTCTCAGTCCTACCCCTTTGGTCCCTCTCTTTTTAGGTTGAGCCTACCAGACAGAGCTAACTACAGCCTGCCCAATGCTTACCTATGCTTGTTTTAATTGTCACTCATTTGCATGCTTCTTATTCAATTACTTTCCTTGTCCATCCTATGTTTGTGTCCCTCCTGAAGTACAGCCTCTTTACCATCTCTAGAATCTAATTGCTTTTATCCTTCCACTGCTCACTTTTAGGGAAAAACTTTTTTTTCTTAAGCACTCCATAAAAGTGCATCTGTTTTCTAGTTCTCTTCTCTTTTTCGTCTCCCCTAGCCAAATACCCACCCCGGCACCCTTTGTTGCTTTCTTGCTCATACGCTTCTTCTCCCCCGCCTATGTAGCTCTCCATCTTCTGCTGTCCCCCCGCCCAGTCCCGGTTTCCCCCACCTATCCACTCCTCCATTCCCCCCCACGCTTACGGTCTGTCATTTTTATATTTACTTTTTTATTGTAGCCAAGAGAGATGGCACTGCAGTCCGAAGATCTTGCCCTGGCTTAAGAGCCTTAAAGCTTTCCTCCTTGGATTTTAACAGTTTAAAGGCTGTAATTCTGGCGTTAAAAAGGCCTTAAACCAAGGAAAACCTTAGTAATCAGGCCCAAGTTTCTTGGCTCACGAGAGTCTCAAGACTGTCCTCCTTGGCTCGAGACACTTCATTTTTGGGCTTAAGATGGGACAATACTTTAGTAAATCGTGCACCTACGAACTTGCTCTGCAGCACAGCACTGCATCATAATGGGTAATCGCACAAGAGAAGTACAGTTATTGTTGCTAAAACCAGATAGTGGCACAGTGTGTTGAGCATCTGCAGGTGACCGGTCTGACTCCTGGTTGGACTGAAACAACCTTATAATATATTCTTCCGAGGTTTATAAAAGGAGTACCATATTGGTGGAAAGTATCACCCAATGCATTTAATATTATTATTATTATTATTATTATTATTATTATTATTATTATTATTATTATTATTATTATTATTATTATTATTATTAATAGCATTAATTCTCAACAGCAGAGGTATCAGATCCCCGCAGACATGAACGAGGTCAGGCAGCAGCTAATGGACTAATACATACAAATGAGACTTGTCAGTGCTTCCGAAACCGCCTCTCCCTCCATCTGTTCTCTCAAAATGAGAAGATTTGGTATCCATGCAAAACATTCACCAAGATGACAGTCCATATGGCGAGGATCAGGAAAAGAAACGGAGAAGAAATGAAGGCTGGGTTTGAGGCCAGCAGTGAAGCGGGGCACCCCAAAGCATCCCAGAACCAGTGCGGGATACCTGCCAGGTATCAGGGGCGGTATGGACGCAAATAAATAAAGAAATGAGTTACTTACCTTGAGGCGTGATGCAACGTCCTCCTCCACCGGGCATCACTCTTCAGCTGGACCCAGCAAACTCCCCTAACCAATCCTAGCGCTGCTCTCACTAGTAATTATTTATTTATTTATTTATTTTTGAGTTTATACCGCGCTAGAATCAAACTCCCAAAGGAGTATGTGCCATATGCCCTGTGGAGTGGTCTACAGACAGAGAACAAATTATGGGGAGACTGCTAACACTGGAATAAAAAAGTTTTCAGCTTTTTCCTAAAAGCTAAGTGATCACTGCACTGCCTGAGCACCAAGGGAAGTTTGTTCCAGAGAGCTGGACCAACAGAAGACAAGGCTTTTCCGCCTTGTCTGGACTTCTTTACAATGGGTGCCTGAAGTAAAAGCTGGTTGGAGGATCTGAGATTGCGGGAGGGGTTATAAGGGATGCATTTTTCGGCCAAGTAGGAAGGTCCTAGATCATGTAGTCCTTTATGGACAGTACAACAGATCTTAAACTTGACCCTTTGGCGGATGGAGAGCCAGTGTAATTTTGCCAATAAGGGTTTTGAAGGAGATCTCGGGGGGGGGGGGGCATTTAGGACCAATCTTGCCGCCGTGTTCTGCACCACTTGAAGCCTGCCAAGTAGCCCCTCACTAGCTGATGCAAGCAACCTGTTGCAATAATCCAACCGGCTTAGCACCAGGGCCTGCACCAGCGTTTTCCTAGTGGAGTCAGGAAGAAGAGGGAATACTTTACGGAGAAGCCCAATAACATGGAAACAAGATCCCACTACACTGTTCACATGCTCCTTAAGAGACAGATTCTGATCCAGTCGAACCCCAAGGTTCTTTACCACCTGCTTCGGTGGGGGACCCGGGCCTAGATCGTAAGGCCACCAGTCCGGGGTCCATAGTATTTTGGCGTCGCCAAACAGCATGACCTCGGTCTTCCCCACATTGTATGAGAGCAGCCCCAGGATTGGTTGGAGCGGCCTCACTCAGGGCTCTCAAGAGCAATGGAAGTCTGCATTTTCTCTAACCCCGCTGTCTAAGACAGCGGGGTTAGAATAGTTTAAAATGTGTGTGTCTGGCTGGCGGTTGCGAAATGACCAGCCAAAGAGACACGCACATTTTAAAGCATACAGCTCCCTGCTGCAATTCAGCAGCACTGGCCCCACCAAGTCCTGTCACTCAGTTCAGACTGAGTTCGTTGCTAAAAAATAAAATGGTAATAAACTTTTTTACTATTGTATTTTTGAGCTCTGGCCTGTGTGGCAACGTACCTCTGCTCTAATGGAGGAGCCACCCCTGCCAACATGGAAACGCCATTCTAACCACAGATTGCCATCACACCAACACTGAACTGAATATTAACACATGAGAAAACCTTGTTTCGAAGGAAAGCCAAGGGACGTAGCAGCGAATGGCGACTGAACGTCTGGGTGTTACAGGATAGAGAAGTTGCCAAGGACATCCGCACCGGCTCAGAATGATATTTTAAGGAAAATGAGGTATCAGTGTCATCGACGGTCCCCCTATGGGAGGCATTTAAGACGGTGATACGAGACAGGGCGCAAAACATTATCGCACATAAGAAGAGAAAGGAGACACAAGAGATTGAGAGTTTGGAACGCAAACTGCTCGACTTTGAAAGTATTGGAGACCCCAAAGCAGATGACCTTATCCTCCGCCAGATAGAGATAACAAGACAGGGGTATAGATCGCTAGTGACCCAAGAAGTTAAAACCCACCTACTGGCCACACAGCATCGCCTATGTGAAAAGGGCGACAGAGTAGGGAAACTCCTGGCCTGGATGAGTAGGAAAGAGATGGAGGTGAGATGAGTCACAACCATACAGGAACGGGGGCAGATGCACACGACTCACCAAGAAATAGCGGACGCCTTCACCCGCAACTATGCGGAACTCTATGGATACAGACCATTAGCGAGCAAGACACAAATTAACAGTTATCTGGAGACAATCTAAATCCCCACTCTCCCGCAGGAAGACCAAGATATGTTAGACAAAGAGATAACCCTAGAACAAGTGATGGAGGCTGCCGGGAGACAGAAATCAGGGAAAACACCGGGCCCAAATGGGTTGCCAGCAGAAATTCTTTAAGCAAAATGCTAATTTCTTTGGCCAACATCTATTAAAAATGTTCCTAGCAGCAAAAGAAGAAGGAATACTCACATCTGACCTATGAACAGATACAGTGATAGTAATCCATAAAACAGGGAAACCCCCAGAAGACTGCAGGTCCTACCGGCCAATATCACTTCTCAATATAGAGACCATGATACTGGCAACTATGCTGCTGACACGCTTATTAGCAGTGATCACTTCCCTCATACATAGAGATGAATCAGGCTTTATGCTAAAACGAGCCACCCGTTTCAATTAGCTCCGGTTGGTCAACTGGATGGATACAGTTAAACATAAAAACAGACCACAAACAGCTCTCCCTCGACGCCGAAAAGTCGTTCAACACAGTCCACTGGCGGTTCATGAGACAAACCCAAAAGAAATTTGCTTTTGGACCAGTCTTTATGGAATGGCTGGAACTCCTCTACATGGAGCCAGCGGCTAAAGTCAGAGTAAATGGATAACTTCGGCAATCTGGCCAGTTCAAAGAGTCACCGGACAGGGATGTCCCTTATCCCCACTACTGTTTGCCCTAGTACTGGAGCCTTTAGCGTGTGTAATCAGATCCCACCCGGCGCTGAGTGGCTTCATGGATGAAGACTAAATACTAGAAGAAGCACGCATATCACTCTAGGCAGACGATATTCTGCTGTATGTCACTGAGCCGGCTGAGACGCTCCCGAAGATACTGCAAATATTTGATGAGTACGGTCAGAATGCGGGCTATAAAATTAATTGGAGTAAATCCAACCTACACTCAGTGGGAAGCTCCATTGAGATTCAAGAAATCCCAGGATGCCGACGAGAAACCCAAGAAGGGTTCTGTTACCTTGGCCTTTATATTTCCACCGATAAAGCGACTAGCCTGACCTAAAACATCAAGCAAGGCCTTGTAGAATTCCAAGAAGATGTCAAGAGATGGAGAAGACGCCCTCTGACTAAAATGGGCAGGGCAGCGATGTACAAGATGATTACACTCCCCAAGTTACTCTACCTACTACAGATCACCTATACCAAGATACCAGAGAGTATATTTACCACACAAAATAAAGAGCTACAGATACTCCTGTGGGATGAGGCACATCCAAGAGTGGCACTGCAAACACTTTAACGCAACCCATATAACAGGGGTCTTGCCCTACCAGACATTAGAGCCTACTATAGAGCAGCCCACTTGGTTGTAATTAATGAATGGAGTCACACCACAAGGGTCCACCCTACATATGTTCTTGAGAGGCTCCATTTCCGGCAACATACAAAACTACACTACCTATATGGGGTCAAAGGTGTTAACCGACTCCTGCCGGCCACCCAAAGGGTGATTGAAGCATGGAAACGGGCTGAGAAACAGATGAAATGGTACGCTAGGCTAACGAGGGAAACCGCACTATGGGAAGGAACATGATTATCGGAAGTCAAAAAACATAAGGGCTTTAAACAATGGGATATGATGGGGATCTCCAAATTTGGAGACATACTAGAGAAAGGTACCCTCACACACTTTGACACACTCCAGATCACTTACCAATTAAAAGATACTCAAAGGTATGCCTAACTCAGACTGAAACATGCCTGGAAGGTAGAAGGATTACAGAGTTCTCCCCCCTAGAGGGCAGACGTTTGCAAGAAGAGATTCCGAACAAGGCCATTTCATGGACATACAAAACTCTACTTAACAATATGCCTGACAAACTGGGGCCACTTAAAGCTAATTTGGGAACTTACCACGGGACAGATGGAGGACATTGACTGAGAGGCAAGCCCTCATGCAAATATGTCCTTTTGGGCATCCCCATGGAAATCCACTTAACACGCCACAAACTTATGTTAGCCAATTTGGGACAAGTAGTGGCTAAAAGAAACATAGTCCGCTACCGGGGGACACCTAAGCCCCCCACGCTGAAGGTATGGAAAACATGGTTAGGCCAGTATATGGTAACGGAAAGAGTCACATATACAGCCAGGGGGCGCCTGCATAAATTTAAAAAGATTTGGGCTCCATGGACAGACTACTATGGGCTGGAACTTGAAGGGATGGAGGACGGAGTGGATTCGACAAGAGAGGAACCAGAGACAGAGCCAATGTAAACTCTGGTCCCTACTTTACCAGGAGGGATTCGCTTGGTGTACATATAACCCTCAAGACTTGTAATTGTATAAAGATTGATTTATTTGTTTTTTTCATTGGAGAAATCGTCACCGCACTCTATATCTTATGTAATCTGATGATGCTTTCTACCCTGTATATCGCGTATATCCAAGGTTTCTTTGTTTTTAATGTTAATAAAAACATTTGGAAAAAAAAAGAGAAAGCCTTGTTTCTACATGTTAGGTTGGAGCCACGTGGTGGGAAATATTGCATAAGAATGTGGGCCACAGGAAGGGATACCGCATTGCAGTACTTTATATGTAATTATCAATTTGACACACTTCCCACATAATCCACCAGCTGCTGTACACTATGCACATTTTAATTACATATTTTCTGACTCAAGTTAATCTGAAGTTACCTAAAACACAGCACATGGGCTACAACAAAACTCTGGCACTTATCAAAGGCGACATGGCCATCTTTCAACCTGTTGATTGCTGCATGTAGGCATTGGAGCAGGCCATTTTGCCAGACGATGTTAATGTTCCTAAATAATGGACTTGGTAAAGGCTTTTGATTGTAACAGGTAAAAAAAAAGATCTCCATGTTTAAAAGCTATTTAAAGATAATAAAAAAAGATTCCCTTTGTCATAAAAGTATATTGTTTTTCTATTTATGCAAAAACATCTCTACGTGACATGGTACTAAAATCAGCACTTACTTTAAGAGGAGTTCGCAAACATTGTGCACTCTTTTTTTATGTCTTAAATTATTGCTTCCCAGAGAGGCATAATACACATATTGTATTAAATACTGTTTTGAAGTGCCTGAGAACCTGTAAGGTGAGGACAGAATAAACTGCAAACTGAAGGTAGGTATTAAAATGTACCAGCTGGGATGCACAGAATAAAATGGGCACACCTTGCATGAGCGGGCACACCGGGGCTCGTTTAGAACTGGAACCGTAAATATGCATTAAACTATTTTACTATGTGAGGTAGAACGAACATGGTTAATAAAATATGTCCATGCAAAGGAAATAATGGTGGGGTAACAACTATCTGAATATAGCTTTCACACTTAAGAAACCTGTGCATCTTCTAGAATATTCGGATTTATGCTGTACGGATGTTTACAAGAAAGAAGAACACAAAATGGGATGGATAGTTTGTACGCCATATTACACAATTTTCTTTTTTTTCTCCAAATGTAGGTGTCCTCATTGCGTAATCACATGCAGGGTCACAGAGAAAACGCGATCCTTTACTGAGGCCTAGGGGCCGTGGCCATAATGCGGAATGTTAGAAAACCTATTTGTGACTTTGACACTTGTCCATGGTGCAAGACTGGTAGAGTGTCCCCGACCATTCATGCAAGTCAGTGCCTCATCCATCCAGGGCGATGAACTACGTTCTTCCAGGGCAGGGGAGCAGAAGACTCTCTCCAATTCAAGTCCTTTTTCTATGTTGCTGGATCTCGGAGACATCCACTGAAGCGGAAGTGAAGAGATGAGGGGACGAAAGGGCGGGTGGGTAGTCCCAACAGTGATACAGATTCTGTTTGGCAATCCATGGCACTGACAGAGTCTCCAGACACCAGCAGCCGGTCAGAACCTTGGCTAAACTCAGGGCCCCAAACACTCCCAGCCTCCTGAACGGTCATTATAACGGAGTACCGCAGAACGCTACAAGAACAGTCTTTGGCTTGGTCGGGTGGGGATGGTGGTGATGGTTGTGGTGGTGGTGGGGGCAACATGCTAATTCTTGGGCGGTGGTAAACACAAGGGGGCCTCGCCTTATTTTAGAGAAGGCCTTTCGTTCTTCGTCACACTATGGTTTTTTGTTGTGGTAGGTTTGTTACCAACAAGTAGTAAGTCTTTTAACTGAGCTGCTCGAGTTGTTGAACTGGAGTTTAGAATTATTACGGGTGCCTGGTGACAAATTGGCAAATTGTTAATTTCTCCAACTGCCTTCCAGAAATTCTGCAATTTAAAGGCTGGGTGTGTCCGTGTGACACCGGTAGCTAGCAGACCAGTGCATTTATTTGATTTATATGTATCAATCAATCCAGTGTTGGTTTTAGTTCACATAATGCAGATTTATTAATGTATGTTTAAGGTTCGTTAGAAATGTAGAAAAAAAATGCAAAGCTTTGGCACGCTTACATGGTACTCAGCCAACTCTAGAATGAAAGAAAATCCTATCTCTGTGGAATGCGTTAGAGAAAATCTCTCTCCAACCATGAAATGCCTTCTCAAATCCGTCAGAAAAAAACCATACACAGCTGACATCTTTTAAAACAAAAGCTAAATTCTATAGAAAAAAAGATTAAAAACACACAGTAATAGGCAATAAAGGTTCAAGCTACTTAAGACTGCAACAACATTCAAACTCAGCAACAGTGCCCTCACTTCTCATTGCTGCTTGGACATAGTATCAAAAGATCCTTGAGATCAGACAGCTAATGTCTCATCTGCAGCGTTCCCCACAGGTCCTCACGTACTGGAATTGAGTTTCTCTAGTGCTTCTTACCCTTGACCAGACACTGAAGCACTGTACCTTGGTTGGAAGGGTGTGTTTATTCTAAGCTCAAGTCTAGTAAGGTGTAGTATGTGAGAATCCTATATCACAATTAATTGGATAAAGCCCAGTAAAGAAAGGCGTAATCACCCCATCCTGAAAAATATTAAAGCTGATCCCAACAAAATGGAAACGACTGCTCCATCTGTATCATTCCATTTGTTGATAAACTCCAGAAGAGCGATGCAGATAAACAACTCACAGCGCACATAAACGAACACTTCCTAATAGCCAACAACTTCTCAGGCTTTATGGCCATGGTCAAAACAGTGGATAATGACCTAAGTATCACTGTTGATGGAGGTGCTCCCTTTCTTGTGCCTTCTGTGGCAATAGACATTGTTGACCATGACACATTAAACGATCAGCATCAGTGCGCCAGTGATTCCAAAACACACACCTGCGCCTCTTCACAAAAAGTGAAGATCGACAACTTCTCACCCTCTCCACCTAGGTCCTTAGATGTACCAACGAGATCTCTACTGATACCTGCACTATTTAACCTTTTCCAAGAGAAACTGGGCTATCTAAAGCACCCCCTACTGAAGTGTCACCAAATGCAGATGATACCAGCTCTATATAACATTCAAAGAGGCTGAATCAGCTGTGCACTTTAAACCATACCTAGACACAATACAACCCTTGATCACACAGAAAAAGTTAAACCAAGCCCCTCTAAATCTGGTGATCTCCTCAAACTCCCAAAAATACAAAAACAGCTAAAAGTCTTGAAAACTTGCAAAACAGGGACTTCAGTTCAAAAACAATCTGCCATGGAAACAAACGTCAAGGCAATAACAAAATCAGCCAACCATGAGCTCCACAGTCTTAGATAAGTCAAACATTTTGTCATGAAAGAAGGTTGTCATATCATGTTACGAGTGCGGGAACTCTCTTCTCATGTGTCTTCGAGTGAGACATCCTGTCCCAAGAAAAGCTGTACTACATACACAAGCCAGACTGATATCCAACACAAGGAAACATTAAACTCAACACGTATAAAAGCATTTTTGCATTGTTACTCCTGTAAAGATCACAGATACATTCCTATGGCTATGCAATATGTAGAAGAAATATTACACACACAGCGCCATGGCAGTGGAAATAAATGCGGCCCAATAAGCGTTTTTTTAGATCAAATTTACTAATAAATGCATTCACATATTTATCACTACAGTGCAAATGGCAGTTTAACACAATCCAGTATGACATGAGAAATACACTGCTTATGCTCTCACACCTTGCAGGCTACATCGAGTTTAAAGCAGAGAAACAACTCTGACTCTCATGGAATCTTATACCTCGCACATGCTCTAATATTCAATGCAGGTTCCGCGCACATTAGGTGCACACAAAAGGAATAGGAGTGGAGTCGTTTTTTGTCTTTTCTTTGTCTGTAATCCCAAAAGGCCCAGCCAACATGTGTTTCATCGTAAGGGGGGGTACCCCTCGACTTCTTCAGGGCTGTCTGGCTCTTTAAGTTCTAAATCCAGTCATCTCTCCGCCAGTTGTACTTCTGACCCGGCTGGCCTATTTATCATAAATCCAATTTAAATGCTCAACATTTCCATCAAGCGAGTATCTTCCAACCTTAAAATAAGCAATGGTGACTTGTCCTGAAATTGTGGCTTGTCTGGAGGCACCAGTATAAATACAATCCCTTTGTGGTCGGACACTTTAGCGAGTACGCTTACATTCGAATCCTGATGCTGCGTACTGCGTGATGTACCTCGGACTCTCATAATAGTCACAAGGCCTCTTCACTGTTATTTTATCTTACTGCACAAATGTAACCTTTTGCATCCTAGTTTTGGTTAAATAACCCCTTTAAAACAAAACAAACAACTGTGGAAAAAATGCCATGGTATAAATCATATTTGAATCTACTCAGAATCGGCTCATCTCCATTATCTGTTTATCTAGCAGAGTTTTTAAGCATAGGATTAGCACTGTGCCACCACGCCTAGCAACCCCTGGGACAAGTGGCTTTGTCACTCTTTAGCTCTGCGGTGAGCAGAGTGTCAGTGGTATTGTGGGTTTTCCATATAAAAGAGCTGGTCTTTGCCTTAAGTTGGAAACTACCCATAGGGCCCTGCTTTCTTTTTTGCATAATTTATGCAGCACTCTAAGCCAGTACAAAGGTATACCTCTCTGAAGAGCTCATAACAAGAGCGAAACACATGCGTCAGGGGTTGCTTTTATTCATTCCACATAGTTTACCAATCCAAACCCCCACCCACTACGCCGGACACACACTCGACCCCATCTTCTCATCCAGCAAGGACATCGCCTTCAGCCACGCCACCGGACTCCACTGGACGGACCACAGCTGCGTCCACTTCAGCTTCGGAAGGACCACGATCCACCACCACCAGGTTGCACGCAGGAGCTGGAACAAGATCACAGCCGACCAGCTCGCGACCTCCCTGAACATGAACCCTCCCACCAGCACAACAAACCCTAGCCAGGCGGCCACCAACCTCACGAAGTGGATCAGCGACTGCGCAGACGAGCTCGCCCCCCTGAGGACCCCGCCCAGCAGACCCAGTAGCAAGAAAGCCCCATGGTTCACCGACGAACTCAAGAGCTCCAAGAAGAACTGCCGAGCCCTCGAGAGAACCTGGCGCAGAGACCCAACACCGGACAACATGACTGCCCTCAAGCTCGCCACCCGTAAACACCACCAACTCATCCACGCCACCAAGAAAACTGCATTCAAGGAACGACTGGACAACAACGCACACAACAGCAAGGAACTCTTCAACATCATCAAAGAGGTCTCCAACCCCAACGCCGGAAACAACGACATCACCCCTTTGCAAGACCTCTGCAACTCCCTCGCCTCCTACTTCCACAACAAGATCGCGGACATACACAACAGCTTCAGCACTCAACCGACGAACGCCACGAGCCGCCTGAAACTGAACTCGGACAAGACGGAAGTCCTCATCCTGGGATCCTCACCCGCCGCTTGGGACGACTCCTGGTGGCCCCCCGCCCTAGGCAGCGCACCCAAACCAACAGACCACGCACGCTACCTGGGCTTCATCCTACACTCCTCCCTCTCCATGACCAGAAAAGTCAACGCCGTCTCCTCGTCGTGCTTCAACATCCTGCGCATGCTACGTAAGATCTTCCGGTGGATCCCCACCGAGACCAGGAAGACGGTCACCCAGGCCCTCGTCACCAGCCGTCAGGACTACGGCAACTCCCTCTACGCCGGAATCACCGCCAAACTCCAGAAGAGACTCCAGCGGATCCAGAACGCCTCAGCCCGACTCATCCTGGACATCCCCCGTCGCAGCCACATCTCCGGACACCTGAGAGACCTGCACTGGCTCCCGGTCAACAAGAGAATCACCTTCCGTCTCCTCACCCACGCACACAAAGCCCTACACAACCAAGGCCCAGGATACCTCAACAGCCGCCTCAACTTCTACGCTCCCAAACGCCAGCTTCAATCTACCAGCCACGCTCTCGCCGCTGTCCCCCGCATCCGAAGAGCCACCACAGGGGGACGGTCCTTCTCCTACCTCGCCGCCAAGACATGGAACTCCCTCCCCACCCACCTCCGCCTGACCCAGGACCACCTCGCCTTCAGGAAGCAACTCAAGACCTGGCTGTTCGAGCAGGCGCGGACCCCCTCCCCCAGCGCCTTGAGACCCTCTGGGTGAGTAGCGCGCTATATACATGCGATGATTGATTGATTGATACTGTGCCTGGAGTGGTAAAAGGCTTGTGCCATTTGTCAGCTCAGTGTGGACGGCGTTTGCTAATCCTATGTTTATAGACTTTGCTGTAAAAATGGCAAAAGGTTTTGTCACTCTCTAGCTCGGCGTGCATAAGGACATAAGGATTTGTACCTGCGACCCACAGGTCACTGTGATTCAGCAGTAAAATTCAACTTGCGGAGCCATCCTGCAGACTTAAGAAACCTTTGCTACTCACAGATGGTAGTGTTAGGGTTCAGCCTACTGTCAGGCAGCATCCGCAAGTTACATTTTACGTAGCATCCGTCGGTCATTAGAGAAAATAAGAGAGGTGGTGGCAGTGGTGTAAGCAGTGTCTCCTGGGCCCTAGTGCAAGGAAGGAAATGGACCCTCTGGCTGCTGTTTGAATTGTACTGTACAGTACAGCAAGAATCAAGCTTTGGTGGGCCCCTCATGCCTTTGGACCCTGGTGACACTGCACCTGCTGCACCAATGGAAACTACGCCCCAGCTTTGCGGCTTCTTAGGAGCAGCCTATGCCCGTCAGAAGATCGGAGCAGGTCAGATGATCTTCGTGAAGCACACCTCTCCTTTCAAAGCAGACAGAGGTGAGGTGCGCAGAACAAGGTTGGCTGTAGAGGAACTAGGGCAACCCTACGTGGACTTAGGGGAAAGAGGGCATCTTTCAAGGTTGGGAAGGCCAAGGAATCTACACCTCAGCTGGCCCTGAAAAAACAGCCGTACTTTAACTTACCTGCATAATTTACTGCTGCGGGCAAATAATGCTCCAGGTTACTCTTCCAGGAGCTGCAGTGTTAAACTGCTTGTGACGTCTGTTAGACATTGTATATGGAACTCAACATTTAAAAAAAGATCTTGGATAAGGATCAGGCCTTTGCGCCAACACAAACTGGCAAAATACATTTTTTATGGGTTCATTGATCTCCTGGTCCGTCCAGGTGCATTTCTGCACTTAAGTGCCAGTTCTTCTAAAAGTGAGTCCTGAGGCTCGAGCTAGCTAAATAACCCGCATGCCAAAGGATGTGGGCTTTGGACACATGGAGGTCAGGGGTCACTGCGGCTTCGGGTGAAGAGGTTGCACTCTGTGTATATGAGGCACACCAGGTCCGCACTATGATTGGCCAAACCCAGTGAAGGGGGCAGCTGAAATAAACCGAAGAATCCCCTCACCCCCTCAGCCTGTTCCCAGACAACCTCAACTGCAATGTCAGTGATGGCGTGTGGCTGAGACGCAGACGCGGGACCGGGATCCGCTTCAGTCCTCGCCCCTTCCTTGCACCCCACTAACATGGCCGCCATTTCTCAAACACGAAGCCGACAGCTGCAAAGGATTCTTAGACAGTTTGGAGGGAGTGAGGGAGTTCTCCTTGGCAGCGTTTATAAGGGAGTTCTTTTTCCAACAACTTTCTTTCAAAAGAACTACAATAAACGTATGGGCAAAAATACTTCTAGGATTCTAAAAAAGCTATCAGTCAGTGCAAGCCTCAGGATTCAGAGCTGCAGATTACCTAGAGACAGATTTACCTTACCTCGAGTGTTGTCTGTCCCAGGGTGATGGGGGGTGCCCTCATAAACGTTTGCTCCCGTCCCCTGGAGGAAAAAACTGTTAGCCTACAACCAGAAATACGTTTTCACTACCTTCCCTTATGTCTTGAAGGACAGAGACACAACGTTGATATTTAAATATATTCTAAACAGGAGAGGGGCCCCCCTTAACCAAAGGGACAGGGTGGCAAATTGACAACCAGTCAAAAGTAAACAATTTCCCTTTGGATATGTTCAAAGAAAACCTGATTGCACATCATACACCATTCATCCCAAATTCAACCAATATCACCAAGAAATACTGATAAATTACATAATCCAGTGTATAGTTTTATTTCTTAAAAAGACAGTTAAAAATATCATTTAAAAAATACACTCAAAGTTATAATACATATGTGCAAAACAAATTGTTCTATATGCAAATTCAAAATCCACACCAAAAGTATTCTAAAACAAATTAATGGGATTGGGGGTCTTCTAGATGGCACAACCTTCCCCTCAGTCATATTCGACTATGAAGAAGCTCGGTGTACGCATGTGTCTGCATCTCAGCAGGCACAGCCATTGTCCAGAACAAGACCATGTACCAGTCTATGGCCTTACCCTTGCCTATCAGAGAGGCTTCCACTGAGTCTGTGGGTAGGAATTCTTAAAAAACAGTTACCTTCCTTTCTCGAGTCGTGAGGCAGCTATGGGTACTATTGCCCACATGCATCAAGGGTTTTTGCATTCGCAAACGGTGCGAATCGCAAAAATCGGCCGTTTGCGAATGCAAATCCCTTTTTTGGGATGCATTAAGGTTTTGGCTTTTTTCGCAATTTAAGAAATCGCAATTTATTTGCGATTTCTTAAATTGCGATAGCATTTCAGAAATCGCAATTTTGCGATTTCTAAAATGCAATGCATGATTATTTTGAAATTGCGAATTCGCAATTTGGAAGGGGTAAATTAGCATGAAGTTGAACTTCATGCTAATTTACCGAAAACTTTCAAACATGCACTAGTTGAAAGTTTTAATTTACACACACACGTCCTTGGGTCATGTGTGTGTGTAAATTGCACTTACAGTTAAATTTCAGGGGTGCAGGGAGGGGTTTTTGGACCCCCCCCCGCACCCTTGAAATTGCATTCACATTTTGCGAATCGCAATTTGAAATTCGCAAAATGTGAATGCCTTCCCATTCATTCCTATGGGCCTTTTGGCCAATAGGAATCAATGGGAAGTGTTTTCCTTAATTGCGATTCGCAAATTGTGAATAGCAATTAAGGAAAAATACCGAATCGCAAAAAATATTGCGATTTTTTAATGCATAACATTTTGCGATTTCTTAATTGCGATTCCTTAATTTTCGCAATTAAGAAATCGCAAAATGTTACAATGATGCATGTGGGCCTATGTGACAGCTCAACGTATACACCCAACTTCACCCCAGCTCTACAGACATCCGATGTATGCCCGACTCTGCCACACTGGTATCTGCAAATATGGCGCCACCCATCAACATCTCAACCGAGTTAAAAAATGTTTTCAGACATTTGCACTTTTATTCCATATCGTTATTCTCAGTAACTTTTAGACGCCCCTTCACCCTGTGAATCCCTCTTATCTGGGCGACGAGGCAGCTTCCCAGCAGACAGCAGGAGGCTGCGGCTTGAAGTCGGCTGTTCGGGCCCCAAGGAGCCCGCTCTGTTCGGCCGCTCGCTCATGGCGATTAGTTCAGCACATTCGAGCTGGATTCAGTTCCGGCTCTCGGTGCCAACTTTGTAGAGTCAAACAGATGTTCCCTCGCCCGGCATAACCCTTTCCCATCCTGGGAATAGAAAGCTCGTCCACTTTGTACCGATTTGCTGTCCTTTGGTTTGAAAACGAACCGGTTCCTCCCCTTGAAGACGTCTGCCTCCACCAGGATTTTCCCATCCACAGTTAGTCTAAATCACACACACTAGAATTTGGCTGATGAAATTTGCGGATTAGGACTGCTGTCAGTAAAACTTTTTTTTTTAACCCCACATTTCTTTTTCTAACGCGCAGATGTTGTCGGGAGCTGGATACACACAGTCCTGAATCTCAGTATATTTACACACCAAAAATCCAGTTACAGGAAACACAACGTGTGCCCCCCCCCCCCCTTCGTTTTCTTGTCTCAGCATACACTCAAACTCTTAGCCTGCAGTCTTTGCTGTGGAAGGTTCAGGCTGATTAAAGGACAGTTTTCCCACCGCAATAGGGGCGGTTGCACATTCCAAATAACGCCATAAAGACCTCTCCCAGCAGCAGGTGTAACAAGTTGCAAAATCCACTGTAATCAACCAATCTGTAATATTTTTAGTAATAAAGTCAAAGAATCAGACTAGCTCACAAGCGCTTTTGGAGAATACAGCATGGAGATCAACCATCGCACCTTAAACAAACAGTGACAAAGCCAACAGGTCTGGCTTAACAGTGTCAACGCATTGGAAGGACAGTCATTTTAAAAATGCTGCGTAAGTGTGTTGCATTCACATTTTTTTATTCTAGTAAAGCCTTTCCTATTGGCTCTGGCAATGTTGAGAGGAAAGCAGCGGCAAAAAAGTAACGTTTTCTGTATAGAATGCATACAGGACTTGAAGAATGAGATACCACAAGCGGTGTGATGATTAAATGTACTTTTTCTAAAGTAAAATAGTTACTCATGCATTCCAGTGGAAGTACTGTTTGGTAGATAAAAAGATCAACTGAACAACCATGATAGGCGTGTGTTATACTCCACAGGGTGGATCTAAAAGCCACTGGATATTATTTTTAAAACTGTGTTAACAATACATATGCACACTGTCAAGCCAGACCTAAAACACTAACATCCCACTCCCTATGCACCCTTTCCCCCACTGAGGAGATTCAGTTCACAAACACTCTCCACCATATCTTCTATAAATCCAAATAAATGCCCAAGGGGAGGTAATGGCAATGCCAGTTATTTCACCAAGGAATGCCCACTCATCTTCAAAAAACCAAGACACAAGATTATTGGGACTGAACTGCGTGCCATTCAGGTAGTTTAACACCAGAATGAATCTTGGGCTGATAATCCCCGAAAGAAAACTCCAGACGATCCTGGGAGACATGAGCTTTCCGAATATTCCGATTTTCTCCCAATTCCCAGGTTGAAATGTGCTTTATTTTACCTCCTTATGTTTTGCTGCCATCTTAGATGGAAAGCAATGGTGTGAAAATGTGCAAGGGCACATATCAAACTCCAGGAGTCTATAGAAAGGGAGATTTTGATCAAAGAGTTAATGTTTTATCAAAATAAACACTGTCCTATAAAAAAAAACATGATGTACCATGTTCGAGCCTCTACTAACGAAGAAGGCCCCTTCAACTACCCAACAGTGTGAAACCTCTAATAGCTGAGACACCTAATACATGAGAATATGCGACATGAGATTATGAGCTGTGAGACTATGCCCCAGTGCCTGATACCCAACAAGCATTGGAAATGCAATAGGGCTCGCATTAGAAACGTTTGAGCTATTGGTCTTATAAATGTTTTTTTTTTATTTATGTGTTATTTTTTAAAATAGCTAAATTAATAACTTTGTCAATTACAATGCCAATAGTTATAATTTTCGCAAATGTGACACCTATACCATTTGTAATGCAACATGTTTTGTATTTACGTGACTTAGAAGTATTGATATTACAAATAACAATGGTTTTTAATTTTTTTAAATAAATAATACTTAAATAATTTATTTAATTTGTAATGGCAATAGCTTAAACTTTTGTAAATAACTTTTGTGAAGATTATGTTCAGTGTTTTTTATTGTGACGAAAATCCAAGAACAGAAGTGAATTATTAACATCTTTTTGTGATTTGTAATAAAGCGTGAAAGCTTGAAAACAGCTTGAAACATTGAAAGAACATATTTGAACCAGTGAGGCTGTAGCTGCGCTAAGTGATGCTGTGTTTGCGCTGAGTGATGCTGTGGTGGCGCTGAGTGATGCTGTGGTTGCGCTGAGTGATGCTGTGGTTGCGCTGAGTGGTGTGTGCATCGGTGGAGCTTAGTGGGTGCATTGGTGGAGCGGTGTGGTGGGTGCATTGGTGGAGCTTAGTTGGAGCATCGGTGGAGCTGTGTGGTGGGTGCATCGGTGTAGCTGTGTGGTGGGTGCCTAGGCGGAGCTGTGTGGTGGGTGCATCGGCGGAGCTGTGTGGCGGGTGCATCGGTGGAGCTGTGTGGTGGGTGCTTCTGTGGAGCTGTGTGGTGGGTGCATCTGTGGAGCTGCGTGGTGGGTGCATCTGTGGAGCTGTGTGGTGGGTGCATCTGTGTAGCTGTGTGATGGGTGCATCTGTGGAGCTGTGTGGTGGGTGCATCTGTGGAGCTGTGTAGTGGGTGCCTCGGTGGAGCTGTGTGGTGGGTGAATCAGTGAAGCTGTGTGGTGGGTGCCTTGGTGGAGCTGTATGGTGGGTGCCTCGGTGGAGCTGTGTGGTGGGTGCATCGGTGGAGCTGTGTCGTGGGTGCATTGGTGGAGCTGTGTCGGTGGAGCTGCGTGGTGGGTGCATCGGTGGAGCTGGGTGGTGGGTGCATCGGTGGAGCTTTGTCGGTGGAGCTGTGTGGTGGCTGCATCGGTGGAGCTGTGTATTGGGTACATCGGTGGAGTTGTGTGGTGGGTGCCTCGGTGGAGCTGTGTGGTGGGTGCATCGGTGGAGCTGTGTGGTGGGTGCCTCGGTGGAGCTGTGTGGTGGGTGCCTCGGTGGAGCTGTGTGGTGGGTGCATCGGTAGAGCTGTGTCGTGGGTGCATTGGTGGAGCTGTGTCGGTGGAGCTGCGTGGTGGGTGTATCAGTGGAGCTGGGTGGTGGGTGCATCGGTGGAGCTGTGTGGTGGCTGCATCGGTGGAGCTGTGTGTTGGGTACATCGGTGGAGCTGTGTGGTGGGTGCATCTGTGGAGCTGTGTGGTGGGTGCCTCAGTGGAGCTGTGTGGTGGGTGCATCGGTGGAGCTGTGTGGTGGGTGCATCGGTGGAGCGGTATGGTGGGTGCCTCGGTGGAGCTGTGTGGTGGGTGCATCGGTGGAGCTGTGTCGGTGGAGCTGTGTGGTGGGTGCATCGGTGGAGCTGGGTGGTGGGTGCATCGGTGGAGCTGTGTCGGTGGAGCTGTCTGGTGGCTGCATCGGTGGAGCTGTATGGTGGGTGCATCGGTGGAGCTGTGTGGTGGGTGCATCGGTGGAGCTGTGTGGTGGGTGCATCGGTGGAGCTGTGTGGTGGGTGCCTCGGTGGAGCTGTGTGGTGGCTGCATCGGTGGAGCTGTGTGGTGGCTGCACCGGTTGGGCTTATTTGGTGGCTGCATCGGTGGAGCTGTGTGGTGGGTGCATCGGTGGAGCTGTGTGGTGGCTGCATCGGTGGAGCTGTGTGGTGGCTGCATCAGTGGAGCTGTGTGGTGGCTGCATCAGTGGAGCTGTGTGGTGGCTGCATCAGTGGAGCTGTGTAGTGGCTGCATCAGTGGAGCTGTGTGGTGGGTGCATCAGTGGAGCTGTATGGTGGGTGCATCGGTGGAGCTGTATGGTGTGTGCATCGGTGGAGCTGTGTAGTGGGTGCATCAGTGGAGCTGTGTGGTGGGTGCATCGGTGGAGCTGTGTGGTGGGTGCCTCGGTGGAGCTGTATGGTGGGTGCCTCGGTGGAGCTATGTGGTGGGTGCATCAGTGGAGCTGTGTAGTGGCTGCATCGGTGGAGCTGTGTGGTGGGTGCATCGGTGGAGCTGTATGGTGGGTGCATCGGTGGAGCTGTATGGTGGGTGCATCGGTGGAGCTGTGTGGTGGGTGCATCGGTGGAGCTGTGTGGTGGGTGCATCAGTGGAGCTGTGTGGTGGGTGCATCGGTGGAGCTGTGTGGTGGGTGCATCGGTGGAGCTGTGTGGTGGGTGCCTCGGTGGAGCTGTATGGTGGGTGCCTCGGTGGAGCTGTGTGGTGTGTGCATCGGTGGAGCTGTGTCGGTGGAATGAAACATAGAGGGGAGAGACGGCCGGTGGGGAGTGTTATAGGAGAGTTGAAAGGCTGAGGTGAAAGAAAGAGTCCGGTATGAAGCAAAGACTCTAGTGAAGGAAAGGGCAGGATGACAAGGAGAGTCCGTGAAATGCCGGTGGAGAGTGGCACAATGAGAGACCTAAAGATTGTGATGAAATAGGGGACTGGATGAGAAATGGAGAGCCTCTGGTGAGAGGAGGTACAGAATGACGAGGGGAGAGATAGTACATGAAGTACCGGAGGGGAGGGTGGGGGGCTATTAGAAGAGCGTGAAAGCAGAGACTCTGGTGAAAGGAGGAGTCCAGTAAGCAGTCGCAAGCCTCTGGTGAAAGGAGGGACAGTGTGACCAGGAGAGCTGAGAGAGAGCAGTGAAGTACCGGTGGTAGAGCTGTAATGAGAAGGAATGAATGAGATGGAGGAGAGTGAAAAGGCTGGGATGAAAGAGGGGCCGGGTGATAAAAACTGAGGCCATGTGGGGAAAAGAGGGACAGTAGACACGGAGAGGCAGCCCATGGGGAATGCCATTAGGAGAGACTGAAAGGCTGAGGTGAAAGGAGGAGTCCGGCGAGAAGCAGAGACTAGTGAAGGAACGGGCAGGATGACCAGGAGAGCGGAGAGACTGAAAGACTGAGATGAAAGGAGGAGTCTGGCAAGAAGCAGAGACTCTAGTGTTGAAAGGGGCAGGATGACCAGGAGAGCGGAGAGGCAGCTGTGAAGTACAGTTGGGGGGCGGGTGGGGTTGGCGGGAGGGGGGTACCACAAGGACCGAGCGAATGACAGATGAAATGAGTAATCGAGTAAGAAAGAAAAAGACTGATGATTGGAGGGACAGGGTAACAAGGAGACAGGAGAGATAGCTGTGAAATACCGGTGGGGTGTGCCACAAGGAAAGACTGTAAGACTGAGATGATATGAGTGATGGGGTGAGAAACAGAGAGCCTCTGGTTAAAGATGGGACAGGGTGTCAAGGAGAGGGGGGAGACAGGCTTTAAGTACTGGTGGGGTGTGTCAGGAGAGACTAAATGCTTGAGATACAAGAATTTCCAATGCAATCAGTGTTGTATTTATGAAAGTTAGAGGTACTCGTGTTTTAAATGGTAATGTTTTTACATATGATATTTTGTTTGCAGTTTGGATTTTTATTTATTTTTCCGAGGAAATTAGAGTTATACTTATTGTGGTTGTAAATCAAGCGATCAGCGCTCAGGAGACTGCGGCAAGGGAAGTTGTTTGGGGTGGGGAGATGAGAGGCTGGGACAGGAGAGACAAGTTGGATTAACAGTGAACATCGGGAGGGGTTTAATTTGGGTACGGGAGAACTGGCTGTTGGTTCAACACCTTTGGAAAAGCAAATCAATTGGTTTGTGAAATAAAGAAATGCAAATATGTAGTGAAAGCGATTCCGATTTTAAACAATTACAGGCACTCTAAAAGTCAAAGCGTTGCCGTTTAGAATTAAAATAAGAAGTGAGTAAACGTGGGCTTGCTTTGTGAAGTAAATAATTACAAGGGAGGAAGGGTGACGAGACGCACCGGGAGCAGCAGGCCATGCAGTGAATAATTAGGGGAGGAGAAATGCCGGCCTGAGGCAGAGCGCACGCTGAGAAGCTTGTGGGAGGGGAGGCTGGGCTGCCTTTGATGTGGTAATGCCAGGCAAGCAGGCGGCTGGTGGCATTGTGCACGCGCTTTTTAGGGCTTGCGCTTGCGCAATGACCTAAAAAGCACATGCACTGCAAGGAATCGCCAGTGGAATCGCCAGTGGTGGTTAAACTCTGGATAACCCACAATAGAGCTTCGCCAGCTATGCGCAGAAGCGCATCAGCAGGCGAGCCCTACAAATGCGTGAGACTTTGCTCTGGTGTCACATTCACAGTTTGAGTGCGATCCAAGGTGTGACTTTTACCTTTCAGTGAGTGACACCATTCTTCAAGGTGTGATAATCACAGTTAATGAGTGAGACTCTGCGTTAAGGTGCGCCAGCCATGCCTAGTGAGTGAGACTGTGTTGTAAGAAGTGAAACTTATCAGGGGAGTCTCCTCTGTTGGAGTGGAGGAGTGTCGCCCCACTTAACCCCCTCCCCCCCGAAAGCCCCAGAGATGAAAAATAAAATGGTAGTTATTTACCATATTTTTTTTCATCCCCTGAGCCGGGTGTCAAGACAGAGGCGGAGCTGCTGCTGATTTACAGCAGCAGGGAGGAGTGTGGGCTGTTCAATGCACTGTTTAAAGAGTGCATGTCTTTTTGGCCAGCCGTTTTGTGGCAGCCAGCCACACATGCTCACTTTAAACCTCTCAACCCAGCTGCGAACGACGAGTGAAGCCGCTCCATCCAATCAGGGCACTGCTCACATGCTGCAGGTGAGCAGCGCCTGAATTGGGCAAGGGAGTTGAAGCATCCGGTTACAGTTCCTACAAAGAAGGGGTCCGGAGCAAAGACGTTGCGTTAGGTAAGTTTTATTTGTTTTTATAATATTTTGTGCGTGTGCGCCCCCACCCCCAAAAATGCCAGCCACCACTGAAAGTTACATTAATTATGTGTAACTGCTCTAAAATGTAACATTCTCAGCCAAAGAATTTCACTGCGCTTCAAGTTGTAGCATACACACAAAGTGAGTAAGACTGCAGTCTTATGTGTGACACTCGCACCCTCTGAATGGGACTGAGCTTTCAGGTGTGATGCTAAAACCCAAAGATTGACTCACATTTACTGTGCCAAGGTGTGAGATTCAAAGGAAAGGAATAACATGTGCAATACTCAAAGGAAAGAAATAGAATGTGTGCTGCCTCCAAGAAATTGAGCTAGAACACCCAATGAAAGAAAGTTAGAAAGAGGAACAAAAGTGTGTCTGTAGCCAATACTCCAAGTAGAACTAGTGCTCGCGGAGGTAGAGGTGGTAAGGCCAATCTATAAGTGACTCAGTTATCCAGTGGTCTGCGGGAAACTTGAAGAGAGTGGTACATTTTCCGGTTTTGGAGCACATTGAAACAACTTTTTTAAAGATAAGCTCCTACATTTGGAGAACAAACTATAAAATTAGACTGTAAATTCTCCTCTTAGAACTTTGAAATCAGAAAATGTGGAACTACGATTAAAATAAATATTCTAGGTGGAAAACTCCTCCAGTGTGTAAGTGATGGAAAAGACTCCCTGTGAGCCTGCTTAGGAGCACCTCCTGGGTATGGTTGGCACCTGCCCATTTTTTACCGGCATGACCATTATTTTAATGTCTCAGCCGGTATAAAAAATAGGAAAATCATCTACAGCCGGGATTTTTTCTCCAGATCAGCACATACTTTTGACAGTAAATATAAGAAGAAGACACTTTACCACTTTAAAATGTGTTCTGGACTTGCTTTAATGACCATTGGCCGATAATTCAAGGAATCAAAGACAGAAAAGCAATGTTAGAAATGATTGCAAACGATTTTAGAGAAAGTTGATTTAAGTATCTTGTCCGAGCCTTTGCAGAATCTTAAAAAGTGATCAAATGGCCCGTGTTGTTCTCTGAGAAAGCTGGCAACCCTACTCCATGATGCAATTCAAATGCATATTGAAAACCTCTCCGATGCATGCCTTTTGTTTGTCTGAGCTCGCCTTTATGATATATTGTCACAATGATATTTACATACCCACAATCCTTTGCACAGTGAAACACTTGGTTTTGCGCTCCCAGGTGAAGACATGCATACATTTACTTGGTTTATCACATTGTACGTGTACAGGGTTATCTATATTTTTCAATGTTCACGTCTCTCCACACTCTTATACTGGCAGCTGACAGCAAAATGGCATTGAACTACCATCATGCTGACAGGCAGGAAAGTACTGATAAAGGCAATGGTTTTGGGTGTTCTATGATGAAACTCTTAACAAGCTTCACTACCAACTAGCAGAGGTACTAAAATATACAGCATGGGTAGCAGATATGATCACGGACAGAGAACAGGCAGGAGGTACTGTTGGAAATTGCCATAGTTCATTCATATAATCAATATTTTGTTAGTAAGAATGTTCAACTGATGCTAACCACTCTTGGATACATGAGGGACATTGGTATTCTAAATTTTACTCCCTTGGATCCAAAGCCAGCAATCTAGTCACTACACCACTTCGAAATTACCATGCTTACATGAGAGCCCCAGTAAGGTATATACAGGACATTAAGAATGAAAGGTATACTTTAACAATAACTTTACCAGAACAGCCGTGCATTCAGCACACAGGAGAAGAGGCGGGTTAATATAATCGAGGAAATGCAAACAGAGGAAAGACTTAAGGAGTAATAGATGCACAGAACTCTACCCAAGGTTCCGCCCATCGCCCTGGTCATATGCACCGACCAGCGACCGCTCTCAAGAGAGAGCTCTACTTTTGATGTTGCCTGAACTGTAAATGGGCTTCATGGTGAAAACTACTGTTTCTTCTGTATCTGACTTTCCAGCTACAAAGAAAGCAAGAACTATATTAGTAGTTAGCCGGAATTTAAAATAAAAATATAACTTCTTAAATATTCAATCATTTAAAATTATATCATAAAGGAATATGAACTGCCTTTTAATCCCAACTGACAAAAGTAGAGATCAAATCCCTCTCATTTGAAAACTTCAACTTGAGCCTGTGTGCATAACATGCAAGAGTCTGAAAGTGTACGCCAATAAACATAGTACTGACAAAGAACACATCCCCTTCTATGAAGAAGGTGTACAATACACACATCATACATACTGGACTCACAATGCTTTGTCCACGTCGGTCTCATCCATCCATGCACCGTCCAGCACACAAACCACACTTCGCTCACAAGCACGGCCTGACTACAGGTCCTGCGTCCCTATGGAGCTAGATCTACCCAACTGCAGCTGCCGCTTCCATCCATCACCCATGGGAGCTGGTCTAGTCTGCAAAGGAGGGCCAAAGCTAAGGCTGTGCAAGAATTTGCATCCACCCTGGCATCAGGGAGTGGCTTCTAGTTCTGAGAGCAGAGGCATCAAGCACCGCTCTTCTCACTCGGTTGATAGTGTAAGATTCATGCGCAGAGACATTGGCCAGTTTAAAGCTAATGTGGTTTTGGAAAAAACCCAGGTCAAACTATGGGTCTATTCGCATGAAAGTGTGATCATCTTTTTTTCTGAAGTAGGAGGGCGCCTTTGACCTAACATACAATAAAGGAATTCCAAGTTTGACTTCTCAACTGAAGGGGCAGGTAGCTCGTTCCTGTGACATGGGAATGCTTACTCCCTTCACTGTCCATCTCCATCTGAAAGTCAAGGCAGCTGCAGAGTGAAGTGAGAGGGGGAGTTATTTGACTATTCATTACCTCAAGAATGTGGGTGTAAAAAATAAAATTAAATAAATACTGGTATTTATAAAGCGCAAACAATTATCCCTAAGGGTGTCAAGGCGCTGGGGCCCATCGGAAAGATTACGCGAGCTATTGCCCAGAGTCACATGGTGCTGGGCTAACCTGCCCCCAGTACCGGGGATTGTGAGCCCCGGTGTTCCGGAGTCAGCCGCCCTGGCTACTGCGCCACACCTCTTCCACAGGTGTAGGTGTGGCAGCAGGAATGAGTGTGGGGTAGCAGCTAGGGGTCTGCCCCTGATTTCAGTTTTGCAATGTGTTCTTCCACTATTCTCACCCTGTCTCTCTCAATTTGATTCACTACCCGCAGTGCTTATTTTTAGCTGGTGGTTGGTACCCGGCCAGGACTTATCTGTCATCATCATATTCTTAATTAGAGTATGAGAGAATAAGAAAAACAGATCATGGAGGAAGAGACATACAATAAAAAAATGACAAAGTGAAAAGGCAGGGATGAAAAAGAATCTACAATAGTAGAATAAAGAGATAGGAAGTTTATAATGTTGGAAGAAGGTGGCATGATGTGGACTGCAGGCTGGACAGACTTGGTATTCAGTAATCCTGGTATTTGGCAGCACTTTTTTTATTTGTTCTTTTTTGCAAATTAGGCACTGATTAACTCTAACACACTCTCCCGTAATTGTAACATATATCCTTGCTAATTGCAGTAGTAACTACTATGACTCGTTAGAGTGCTCTTCCCCAGGCATATCACATAGAACAACTTGGTTGGGACTGTGGACTGAAGCAGGTTACAGGTCCAACTCACAATTCTTAATGTGATGCTTCACGACCACCCCCTTCTCCTACCCTAATACGTCGCCTTGGTTTGAGCTTGCTTTCCAGTCTGTGGTGTCATTGCTCCTCGAGGGGATGTAAGGGGAACAACATCTGCTTAGCAAATTCTAGCTTTTCTTTTGCTTTTGCATAGTGGCTTTGGCCTCACTGGGATAAACTACTGCATTGGTATTACAGGAGTAGGCACTGGAGCTCAACATTTTGGCACTCTGTAAAACAGTGCTTCCATTATTGTTCAGTGTGTGCTTGTGTATATTGGTGTAAGAATGACACACTGGACCCGTTGCAAGAACATGTGAGCAGATCACACACTCAGATCCAACATGAGGCGGGCAGGAGCGCTTCTGCCATCACTGCATGCCTCCTAAAGAGAATCCGGACAATACAAAATTCAGTGGCAAGACTTATCCTCGAACTAGCCAGGCAGAGCCATATCGCATCACACCTCAAGAAGCTACACTGGCTCCCAATCCAGTAGAGATGCCAGTTCAAATTGTTGACCCACGCATACAACGCCCTACACAATGAAAGACCAGCATACATCAACAAATGCATGACCTTTCACCAATCGGACCAGACACCTACCATCCGCCTCCCTCTTCCTCGCGGAAAACCCTCGGATCCACGGACGCAACAGCGGAGGATGCTCCTTCTCACACCTGGCAGCCACAGCTTGGAACGTCCTTCCTTTGCACCTCAGGACCATATCATCGCTTCGGGTATTCAGGAATGGACTTAAGACCTGGCTGTTCGAATGAACAGATCACCACGAAGCAGCTAGGAACTCCAGCACCATGAGACCATTGCGGGTGGTTTGCCACGCTTATTAAATCCTTGAATGATTAATTCACTATCACAACCATTTGCTTTGTCCTAGAGTGCCCAATCTTCTCCTCCAACTCCACTAGTTTTCTCCTTCTCACTCTTGTTTACCCAACTTCTCCCCTCCAGTCATTGTGCTTAGTGCCTCCCCAGCCTCTTTCCACCACTGTCCTGCATCCTACCCCAACTCAGATGCCCGTCCCATCACCCACGCTGGACCTCATCATAGCAATTGCCTCCCTTGACACGAAGTCTGTCATGGGCATACCACGCCTTCCTGGTGTTATTTTCATGCCCTTGACCCGGTGCCAGTCCACCCTCTCACAATGCTTTGTTCTTCCAGCCCTTCGTAGGCCAGGCCACAGTTAACACCAAGCCTGCACAGGACATAGTATGGAAACAGGAAGAAAGGGTGTGAGCGAAACTTTAAAACAACGTACCTTGAACTGTTCTACCTGCCCGAGTGTAACAAAGATTGCACTTTACCCAAAAAAGATCTGTGCAGAAATTGCAGCTACTACAAAATGCTTCTGCACAACTGATTTTCGGTATTCCAAGTATCAATCCGTGTCCCACGGCCTTACCAAACTACATTGACTTCCAATTGACAAGAGGATCTAATGTAAATCTTTATGTTTAGCCTTCAAGGCGTTGCATAATATTGGCCATATTATCTGAGAGAACGCTTTACCTGGTACTCGCCTTCAAGAAATATACGATCTTCTGCTGGGAAGGTTCTTGTTGGTCCCCAGAAGTAAAAAGACGGGCTGGGGCTGAGGGAGTTTCACCGAAGGAGCAGCTAAACTCTGGAACGTACTCCCCGTAAACATAAAAGACAGTCCAAATCTTTTGTCATTTGGAAAATCTTCTGAAAAAAGTGGCGTTTTAATAATTAATAGCAGAACATTCAGTATCTGGTACCATTTTTTTTTTGGGGGGGGGGGGATGGGTGGAGTGAGAAGCAGCACCAAGACGCCTCAGGGCCTTCGAGCACTATACAAAATTGCAAATCAAATCACTTTTCCCAAATACCGTGCACCTTTTTGAGTGTGTGTGTATATAACAGCGTTTGTACCGCTCCAGCCACAATCACTATCTCTGCGCATGTTATGGACGCTTGTAAGTTAACTGTGATTGATGTGCCTGTTCTGTGTGAGAGCTTGCACCGCTGCGGTCAGTACTGGGCCTGTTCTCTTAGTGAGCAAACCACAACCCGCTCTTGCCTCCCCCTGTACCTGCTGTTTGTGTGAGGGAAGATTGTACTGCTGCTTTCCATCTACAGTGCGGGTCAGTAAAACTGTTGAAATCATTTTTGTATCACTTGATAATATCTTTGCAAATTACTGAGGTTGTTTTTTAATGTTTGGTTCACCTGATTTTTCCACTAAAAGCAATATCTGTCATAGCAGCCTCGTGCTACATCCTCCACCCCCCTGGCTCGGTCGAGATACTCTAGTGTTTAAAATGCTGACCTTGGATACAGGAAAACTTTCACACTTCAACCAAACTCTTACTCTCTATGCCTCACCACATCCTGGTTTAGAGATTCATGGCCCAGTCCTACTCCACACATCAGACTATTTTATGTGCTCGGTCTCATGCTAAAAATGCCGCTGCTACAATAAAAATATCCGAAGTATATCAAACTGTTGCTCCTATAAGGCTGTGAAAGAAACATTGCTTGAAGTCTAACACATGTTTATTAAGCAAAAATAATAGTGTTATTGCAGCCCAGAGATAAAGAGCCTCCCCTCACCAAGCAAGTAATGCTAACTCCTCCCAAGATTTCCCTGACTTCTACACGCTTTCTAAACATAGATCTAGCTGAGCGGCACCCACGTGATAGAAACAAAAACTTTACATAACAGTACTAACAGGCCCATGAGTTTCTCATGAGAAGAACGAACAAGCATTTGCAATGCAATAGGTCTTGCATTTTTTACAGTTTGAGCTTTTGGCGTTGTAAATGACAATGCCTTTTATTATTGTGTTTTGAAAACCTGCAAGCGGTGCATAAACACGCACTTTGTACTTGTAGTAGTAGCGTACAAGAAGCAAGGCTGGCAGTATCTGCGCCTCTTTTACTGCCAGCGTTGCTTCCCGTAAGGAAGGACTCTATGTACAAAGTGCGAGTTTACGCGCCGCTTGCAGGTTTTCAAAATACATAAATAAAAGGCATTGTTATTTACAAAGCCAATAGCTCAAACTCTCGCAAATCTGAGACCTAATGCATTGCAAATGCTCGTTTTAATATAGCGCTTTATACTGTAATAATGCCAGTAATTAGGGGCACGGGGTTGAAATGGACCAAAGAGACAATTGTTTCATATAAAGCCCTATTTTTTCTACACAAGCAGCTGGGAAATAGTCCTTGACGTCAAGAAAAATGTTGCCTCTGCTAATTGTCACCTTATTCAGTGGCTAATTCCGTTTTTAAAAAGCGACATCATCTAGCTAAAAAGCACGCCTAGCATCTGAGAACCTAATCCCCAGAGCGAGTTCTAGTTTTTGCATTGGTTTTATCATAATTTAAAACTATATACAAAATACTTTGGAACAGGCCATATGAATCAATGCACTAGGAGCGATTCTTGAGAGAAAGAAAGATTGTTAACTGGTGCCATAGGCGGAAATAGTTTAGAGTTGTGTTCTATTGTTGAAAGATGAACTTCGAAGAAAGGTCTGCAGCATTGAACTTTTCTGCAAGGGAACGTAAAATTACAACCAGCTGATTTTTTTCCAAATCACGCTTTTCTTTCAAGTTGAAGATGAAAGGGGTGACGGAGAGAGAAGAGCACTGTCAGACACGTAAGCCTTGACTTGCTTCTCTCAGTAAGAGTCAGGATGTGGGGATGACGAGATTTGCTTCCTTACTGTTACAAGCAATCCTACGTCAGCAGTAATGGCGGTCTGGTTTTCTGAGGCTCTTCCCAGGCTGCTAATATGCTACAAAACAGAGTTGTGGCGAGCTGGTTGGCACAACGAGCTAATAAACTGAAACTGCCTAGTGTACTGAAAGCTAAAATAAACTCTTCTGATAGAGTTTCGAAAGCTGAAGCAGAGGGAACCAATGTGAGCCAGGAAGCCTGGGTTAAAGAGCAAATACGGTAGACACAGGAGCACACCCCTTTAAAGTCCGGTGCCTCCGCATACAGAGCCCCAACAGGGTCGCAGCTACAGCTACAAGCGCTTAGTAAATGTGCCCAAAATACAATTAAGTAAACAGTAAAGAAACAAATTGTAAAAAGTATCATTTGGACGTGAGACGGAAATGTAGAAAGACCCCTTGTAAAATAGACACATACCAAGACACACTTCAAAAATAAATAACTTAGTTTACCCAGCCAACTTGATTTAGTTCCACCCTGTTGAAGATAGTCACTCTAGTAAGTATGTTATGGATCGTGACATAACATAGGTGGTCTAGGATCTAAGTTCACACAGAAGATAAAGGGGCAGGCTAGGAACAGGATTGCTCCGTTTTTCAAGACAAGCATGCACCCCTACTTGGTTGAGCAATGAAAGGCAAGAAGGGATAGGGTATGATTCCAGTACTTTCGCTCTGGTTGCTATGCGTGTTTTCCCCTGACACAAAGAAAGGAGTCCATCTTCTGTACATTGCCACAGCTCTATCAGACGATTGGAGGGGACAGGAGCAGAAGCAAAGGCAACATGAACAAAGAAAATTAGCCGAGGCAAAAAGAAAAAGAGTGAGCCGACACTATGTATGGCCACTCATGAACTAATGCACGTAACAGGGCCAGTCTGCAATGCGGTAACTAATTCTATGTCAGGACAGGAGGCTCCGATTATGCTTTCTCATTTCTTTAATGAAATGCTCAGCAGCCAATAAAAATAACCAAAAAACTACATTTCCCATGAACACCAGGGAATAACCATAGAGAGTAGTGTATAAAAGGTCCCAACATCAGTCTGTCTTCCTCTTTCTTTGCTGCTCCGCAGCCAGTTAAGTGCATTTTCTCTTCTAAACATATTGTTACTTGGTTGACTTTGTTGCTTCTCTTACCTGTTGTGCTTTGCGCATTGGGGTTCACGTGTTTGGGGCTTCGTCTCCGTTCTTACTACGTGTTTTTTCTCCGTCCATTTGGAGCGTGTGGTTCACCTCCGTTTGTTCCGAGCGCTGTCTCGCGCTCGTGTACTTTGGTGGAGCGGGAGCAGGGGTTTCCGTTTCCTTAGGGGAGCGCGAGCGCTCTCGAGACAGTGTTTGGTGACAGGCGACAGTCGAGCATGCGCACTGTCCTTTTTCCGGTTTCGGAGTTTCTCCTCAGAACTGGTTGAGTGACAACGTTCTTGGCGTTCTGCCCACGGCCTGTCTCCAGACTTTAACCCCGTCAGACACCGAGGTCTCTTGAAGACTTGGGTTGCAACATTGTGGCATAGGCTCTGCCTAGAGTGTTTTGGTGCTGTGCAGGCTTTGGCTCCCTCCACGCTTGAATTATTCTTAGAAGTCGGACCCGGTCCAGCTTCGTACGAAGCCTACTTTGGGGTCTCCACACTCCCCCTGACTGGTGTTTTGACACCCCGGATTATAGTCGTCTTGTGGGCATTTACTTTTCTACCTGGTAGAATGGCGGAATACTATGACGCTGATGACGACTACTGCTATGATGTCGAGGAGGAGGACTCCTTGGAACAGAATTTGGTGGAGCAGTTGGACAGAGGGGTCCAACAATCTGTTAACAAGGCACTGGTGCGTGCAATCAATCCTCTGAAGCGTCACCTGAATCTTTATGCTCAACAGCAGGGTTGGCTTCCTGCTGCCAAGAAATCGGCTAAGTCGCCGGTCAATCCTCATAAGGCAGACTTTCAGCGCCTTGCGCAGAGTTTGGCGACGGCTCCTTCCGCTTCTCCTGCTCTGCATGAGTCGGAATCAGATAATGCCCACTCTTCCCCGTCTTCGGATCATGCTTCACCGCCTCCTCGGAAGAGGGTCTGTAAAGAACATTTTGTGGACGCCCCTGAGCGTCCTCCGGTGCTTAATTTCGAGCCAGCAGATATTATCCACCGAACTCTTCGACCTGGATGCCTTCACCTGCAGTGGCTGCCTATATTGAGACTCACATTCGTCAGCCTTTTGAGGCCTCGGTTCGGGCACGTTTGCGCTCGGAGTGCCCGAGACCGGAATTGGCGGACCATTTAGCCGACACTCCTGAGGTTGACCCCATGATGGTCACGTACCTCAAGAAGTATGCTAAAGACCCTAAAAAAGGCCTGGATAGATCATGGCGGTCCTGTCAGGACAAGATGCTCGACTTGCTGGCTCCGCTCACCAAGATATTGGATCTCGGCTACAAGACTGAGGAGGCTTCTGCTCTGGTGAACCCGAAGGAATTGATCGAATGGGCCCAACGGGCCATATGTTATCTGGGTAATGCTAATTGTGCGATGTCGGCTGAACGTCGCAGGTCCATCCTCTTAAAACTGGATCCGAAACTTTCGGAATTAGCCACTTCAGAGTCTGGTCCTGAGGCTCAAGGACTGTTGTTCGGTCAGCCGTTCCTGAAAGAACTCACTCGTTTTGTCTCCACGTTCAGCGGGATAGACAAGGCGCAGGCCTCCTTAAGGCGGGCAATGCGCCCGGTTTTTGCTAAGGCCGGACGAGGTAGGGGACGCTCGTTCGGCCGTGGCTCTGCGAACCAGTCCCAGAGGGGAAATTCCTCTCAGCAGAGAGGTTCCTATGATTCCGGCTACTCCACCCGAGCCAACTTCTACCCCTCAAGGAAAGGAAAAGGCCAGTACGGAAAAGGCCGTTCTGGCGGCCAGCAAGGACAATACCACGATGCCTCCTCTACAGGTGAGCCTGATTCATGCATGCGATGTAATGTTGGGGGGTCGCATTCAATTTTTCCTGCACAATTGGCGCGTGATCTCCAGCGATGCCTGGGTGCTACAAACTGTTCAAGGGTTCAGAATAGAGTTCTATCACCCGGTGCATCAGTCCCGTCCCCCCCCTTGTTTACATTTTCCTCTAAAAGACCAGGTTTGTCTCTCCGAGGAAATAGACACCCTCCTCAAGAAAGGGGCGATTGTTCCAATGGCCCGTCATCCCTTGGGGTTTGCCAGTTCAGTCTTTCTGGTCGAGAAGAAAGGGGGCGGCTCCCGCCTAGTTCTCAACCTGAAAGACTTCAACGGGGGGTAGTCTATCGCCATTTCAAGATGGAGGGCATCCATCTTCTGAGGGATCTCTTGAGAGAGGGAGACTGGATGGTCCGTCTGGACCTCAAGGATGCATACCTCTCGATTCCAATTTACAAACCTCATCGCCATTTTCTCCAGTTTCTCTGGCAGGGAGTTTGGTACGAGTATCAGGTTCTCCCGTTCGGCCTGTCATCGGCACCATGGTGCTTCACGAAACTGTTGAGACCAGTTGTGGAACATCTACGGTCTCGGGGTGTGCGGTTGATTATTTATCTGGACGATATCCTCCTTATGGCGGATTGTCCTCTTTAACTTCTACGTCATCTGGATTGGTCCATCGCTCTATTACAGTCTCTAGGTTTTCTGATCAATGTTCAGAAGTCGGTTTTGGTCCCTGCCCAATCTATAGACTTCCTGGGTTTCCAGATCGATTCGGTAGCTTGTCAACTTCTCTTGCCCAAGCAAAAGATGCGTTACATCAAGAGAGAGTTGACATCTGTTATTTCCAGACCGACTGTGTCATTGAGGTCGTTGGCACGAGTAGTAGGTCTGCTGGCATCGTCCATTCAGGCGATATTTCCGGGTCCTCTGCATTACAGGGCGATGCAACGACTGAAAATTCTACATCTCCGGAAAGGCCTCGGATATTCCGATCAGATTCCTCTTACGGAGGAGGTCCGTTGGGAAATGCAGTGGTGGTTGGACCACATGGAGGCCTGGAATGGTCGAGCCCTCTTCGGTGTGTCCCCGGATCTAGTGATAGAATCCGATGCCAGTCGGTGGGGTTGGGGAGCCCGCTGTGGCTCGGTCTCGACCGGGGGTCGTTGGTCCCCTCAGGAATTGACTCTACATATCAACTGTCTGGAACTCCTAGCGGGTTCCTTTGCGATCAAATGTTTCTCCCCTCTGCAACCGAGTTGTTGTGTCCTTCTCCGGATGGACAATGTATCGGCGGTCCGCTATGTGAACAAGCTGGGCGGGACCAGGTCCAAAGTGTTGGCGGAGATCGCCAAGGATTTCTGGCACTTCTGTCTGCAGAGGAAGATCACTGTTATTGCGGAGTATCTTCCGGGATGCCACAATCAGATAGCGGACTGGCACTCCAGACATCTCCGAGATTACAGCGATTGGAAGCTTCACCCTCGAGTCTTCCGTGCTCTCCATCGGCGTTGGGGTCCTTGTCAGCTAGATCTGTTTGCCTCTCGCCTCAATGCGCAACTTCCGCGCTTTTACAGTTGGAGACCGGACCCTCAAGCTCTGGCCACGGATGCTTTTCTCCAGCAGTGGCCATCGACCCTTTGCTATGCCTTTCCACCATTTCTAATGATTCCCAGGGTATTGGCTTACTCCAAACGGTTTCAGACGGATCTGATTCTGATTGCCCCTCTCTGGAGGGCTCAAGCGTGGTTTCCGGTGCTTCTGGAAATGTGTTCGGCTCCGCCGTTTCTCCTTCCCCATTGTGGAATCTCCTATTGGATCCTCTCGGAGATCCTCATCCCCTGATCCTCTCAGGCTCCCTGCAACTGCTCGCGTGGAGGATCTCAGGGATCGTTGGTCGCTCCCGGGCCTTTCAAGCGACGCTTCCAAATTCCTTAGTGAGGCATGGGCTCCCAATACTCACAAACGGTATAAAGGGTCTTGAAAGCGATGGTGCGATTGGTGTGCTCAACAACAAGTTGATCCCGTTTCAGCAGATGTCAGTGTGATTGTTAATTTCTTGGCCTCTTTAGCCACCTCTGGTCTGGCTTATTCGACTATCAGTGGTTTCCGATCGGCTATTTCAGCGGGTCATGCCCACATCGATGGGAAACCTGCGGGTGAACATCCTTTTGTTTCCAGGTTGCTTAAAGGGGTTCGTTTTGCAAAACCTCCCACTCCTAAGTATGTTACCTTATGGGATGTTTCCGTTGTTCTCAGATTCTTGGAAGCCTGGCCTTCGAATTCTTTGTTGTCTCGCAAGCAATTATCTGCGAAGCTAACGATGTTGCTATGTTTGGTTTCATGTAAGCGCGTGTCAGATGTGCACGCTTTAGATCTTGCGGGTCGCAGTTTTACTCCTGAAGGGGTTTCTTTTCGTCTTTCCAGGCGTACAAAATCTAATACGCCTTCTATTACTTATCCTTCTTTTCCCTCTCATCCCAACCTTTGTGTGGTTCAGTGCCTAAAGGATTACGAGGTGAGTACCGCTTCTTTTCGTTCAGACATGCAGGGTCAACTGCTGATTGCTTTACAAAAGCCCTTTCGCCCCGTCTCTCCAGCTACCTTGGCGCGCTGGGTGCGGTGGCTTATGTCTGAAGCAGGTATTGATGTTTCTGTGTTTGGCGCGCATTCTGCACGTGGAGCGATGGCGTCCAAAGCCTATTCCATGGGTGTTACTCTGTTTGATATCATGAAAGCTGCAGATTGGTCATCTGCTTCTGTATTTAAAACGTTTTATTTTAAACCGATTGATTGTGTTGCTTCTGTGGTGGTGGATCAGCTTTAAAAAAGCATAATCGGAGCCTCCTGTCCTGACATAGAATTCAAAATTTGCAAACATTTGTGACAAGAATTTTAAATTCTATTAAGGACTAGGAGGCGAGGATTATCCCACCCGTGTTTCATATTTGTATGCTAATGTATCATGACTGTATACATGCAATTGCAAATATTTCACTCCTTGTTCTCCCTCCCTGAATTGCTGGACAGTATTATTACTTTGGATATTATGGCTCTGTATCTTTTTCCAGGTTCGGACCAGAAGTGATGTCGTTTGTTCCTTGGCGGAATCTGTTTCTCCTCCTGGTTTCTGGACCCATGGTTCTTCGGCTGCCTACTTCAGGATCCTCTGGATGACAGCGGCTTGTTTGGAATTGTTGTTCCTGTTGTATTTGGGATTTTACTTTAACTTGGACATGTTTCCACAAAGAAAGAGGAAGACAGACTGATGTTGGGACCTTTTATACACTACTCTCTATGGTTATTCCCTGGTGTTCATGGGAAATGTAGTTTTTTGGTTATTTTTATTGGCTGCTGAGCATTTCATTAAAGAAATGAGAAAGCATAATCCTCGCCTCCTAGTCCTTAATAGAATTGAAAATTCTTGTCACAAATGTTTGCAAATTTTGAAACAGCCAGAAGGGGGGGACAAAGTCAAGCATTTACCTACTGAACCAAGCGAATTTTGAAAGCTAGGCCAAGGAACGGGATTGGCGTGTGATGGGCGTGGGGAAAGCCCAGAGAGAGGGATACACCTGGTTGACAGCTCATGCGCTGCCTAGGCTGGACCTAAAAAAGGGCCTTGACGAAATATATATCTGTGAAAATCTAAGACACGCTTAATTAGCATTAAAATATCAGGAGTGAGTGGACTCAATCATGTTAGTATACCAGGTGCAGCTTGCAAAACGTCTAAGGGTTACCTAATAGAGCAGTTTATAGTGAGTTATTAAAAAATCCAAAACAGAAAAAAACAAGCTCACAATGACAAAGAAATAGAGGATGTGCTGCAGCCGCCACACATACCAACTTGGGAGCTGGAGATCCGGGTTCGTGTCAGCTCAACATCCTTTGATTCCGGTGAAATCACCCAATCTCCCCATGCCCATAGACAGCAATTTGGTACCCTCACCAGTGATAAGCTGCGCTATATAAATCTGCACATTAATTTAATTAAAGAAATCCTTGCCATAAGGTGGGAGTCTGTCTGTTAAATGCATTGGTTAAGGGAATAAACTTCCAACTCCTGATCCGGATATGATCCCGCTCTTCCAAACTAACCACAAAATACAGTTAACATGGCCCATCAGGACTACAGTAATGTAGTCTAGTCACCACCAGATGACAGAGTGCAAAATCAGAGAGCTGAATATTAATTCTATCCTGAAAACTCTTAATTGGCTATCTGTGGAATTTAGGATAAAGTTCAAACCACGGTGGCGATGATTTCTGGAGAATAACACAAAAGGCTGCTTGTTGATAGACTTGAGAGCAACTATTACTATATTCCTAGCATCTAAAAGATTGAACTAATTGTGGAGAAGTGTGGCTCAGGGGTTAGAGGCGGCAGACCCAGAAGCTGAGATCGGCCCTGGACCAGGGTTCAATTCCCCGCCTCGGCGGGTCTTGGGCTAAAAATTCCACGGACTCGATAATTCTCGCCCCGGTGCCTTCTCGACTCACGGGTTCACACTCTGCGACTCTGGGCAATAGCTTGCTTAATCTCCACAACGGCCACTCGCGGCGGGATGCCTGGCTTTCACCTTGTGGGTACCCTGCCGGGGTTATCTCACAGGGGAATACCAGGACGGGTTCCCTAAGCAAGCGCCGGGAAACCCACTGCGGGTAGCTGTGCGCTATATAAGCTCAAATACATTTACATTTACAACAGAGTGTGAACAGAATGTGCCTATTGGATCCTGGCCTTAAATGACCACTTCACGGTGTAGTGTTTAAAGCGGTACACTAAACAAAGATGTGCTGCATGGAATAGATGAATCTAAAGTAGTCCGCAAATGCAGAAAATCCTGCAATGCGCAATCAACGCGGTTTTGCTCAAAACAAATGTTTTTTTTCAAAAGTTCAAATCACTGTGCATTATGAGAAATGAGTAACTAGAAGGGAAAAGGCCCCAGCTACCTCCAAGATTTGACGTCCCTACACTCCAGCCTGAAACTGGCCTTCCTTGTCTGCCCACCTCAATGAACAGCACCCATGCAAAAGACAAAGGTATGAAGAAGAGCTTTGCAGTTCAAAAGTGCTAAATCAGGGATCGGTCTCAGGCCGCTACCTTCCATTCTGGAAACTCCTGAATGCTAAACGTTGCTAACAGGCTTTCAGCCAGCGCTACATTTTCAATAGAGCGACCAAAGAATGGCCGACATAAGTTGGCGGTGTATTTGAGTCAAATTTACCTCTTATGCTTTAGGTTCAGTTCACTGACTTGTTCTTTTTCTAATCTGTAAAATGTAGTGCTCCATAAAACTCCCAAATAAAGAAATTAAATAAATGAGTGTCACAGACACCCACATTTCATGCCCGTGAACAACAAAACCCACCCTCTTAAAGGAGCTGGACAGTGTAGAGAAAAGGTTATCTTTGCATAGTCCTACATCGCAAACAATAACAATGGGCATTCTAGAATTTTTGTGTGACGGTGTCTGCTGGGGTTTTACGCTCTAGTGGGACATTCAGCAATTAGTCCGTTAAAATATTACTAATTTCTTGCTCCTAGACAACTGAGAACTTAAGCCCCAAAAGATAGAGAAGTAATCAGAAGCTACTAAACTCAAGGAAAATATACTAGAGATAAATATTATTTCATTAGCCTGCTTATTGAATAAAGAGATGATTCAGAAAAGGGGGTGGTGATGAACAGAGTGTCTGAATTAAGCAGACCACTCTTACCCAGTCCAAAGATCAGGGCTTGATCCATCACCGTTTTTTAGCTCACTGCACCATCCCAGCTCAGAACCTGGCTACATGCAAATTAGTCTGTTCCTGTCCCAGTGCATGATGGGAACAGGGCAAACCAAACTACCAAGCCAATTCTTATACTGGGAAGGAAACAAGCTTCCGGGGACCGGTTTCTGGCATTTCAGCCGTCGTCGGCCCGGCTTGCTTGAATCCTGATGGTGCAATGAGCAAGGGACTCACATCTGAGTATACCCTTCCACGCTTATGGTGGACAAATTGATTCAGAAAAGGGGGTGGTGATGAACAGAGTGTCTGAATTAAGCAGGCCACTCTTACCCAGTTCAAAGATCAGGGCTTGATCCATCACTGTTTTTTAGCTCACTGCACCATCCCAGCTCAGAACCTGGCTACATGCAAATTAGTCTGTTCCTGTCCCAGTGCATGATGGGAACAGGGCAAACCAAACTACCAAGCCAATTCTTATACTGGGAAGGAAACAAGCTTCCGGGGACTGGTTTCTGGCATTTCAGCCGTCGTCGGCCCGACTTGCTTGAATCCTGATGGTGCAATGAGCAAGGGACTCACATCTGAGTATACCCTTCCACGCTTATGGTGGACAAAATGATTCAGAAAAGGGGGTGGTGATGAACAGAGTGTCTGAATTAAGCAGACCACTCTTACCCAGTCCAAAGATCAGGGCTTGATCCATCACCGTTTTTTAGCTCACTGCACCATCCCAGCTCAGAACCTGGCTACATGCAAATTAGTCTGTTCCTGTCCCAGTGCATGATGGGAACAGGGCAATCCAAACTACCAAGCCAATTCTTATACTGGGAAGGAAACAAGCTTCCGGGGACCGGTTTCTGGCATTTCAGCCGTCGTCGGCCCGGCTTGCTTGAATCCTGATGGTGCAATGAGCAAGGGACTCACATCTGAGTATACCCTTCCACGCTTATGGTGGACAAAATGATTCAGAAAAGGGGGTGGTGATGAACATAGTGTCTGAATTAAGCAGACCACTCTTACACAGTCCAAAGATCAGGGCTTGATCCATCACCGTTTTTTAGCTCACTGCACCATCCCAGCTCAGAACCTGGCTACATGCAAATTAGTCTGTTCCTGTCCCAGTACATGATGGGAACAGGGCAAACCAAACTACCAAGCCAATTCTTATACTGGGAAGGAAACAAGCTTCCGGGGACCGGTTTCTGGCATTTCAGCCGTCGTCGGCCCGGCTTGCTTGAATCCTGATGGTGCAATGAGCAAGGGACTCACATCTGAGTATACCCTTCCACGCTTATGGTGGACAAATTGATTCAGAAAAGGGGGTGGTGATGAACAGAGTGTCTGAATTAAGCAGGCCACTCTTACCCAGTTCAAAGATCAGGGCTTGATCCATCACTGTTTTTTAGCTCACTGCACCATCCCAGCTCAGAACCTGGCTACATGCAAATTAGTCTGTTCCTGTCCCAGTGCATGATGGGAACAGGGCAAACCAAACTACCAAGCCAATTCTTATACTGGGAAGGAAACAAGCTTCCGGGGACCGGTTTCTGGCATTTCAGCCGTCGTCGGCCCGACTTGCTTGAATCCTGATGGTGCAATGAGCAAGGGACTCACATCTGAGTATACCCTTCCACGCTTATGGTGGACAAAATGATTCAGAAAAGGGGGTGGTGATGAACAGAGTGTCTGAATTAAGCAGACCACTCTTACCCAGTCCAAAGATCAGGGCTTGATCCATCACCGTTTTTTAGCTCACTGCACCATCCCAGCTCAGAACCTGGCTACATGCAAATTAGTCTGTTCCTGTCCCAGTGCATGATGGGAACAGGGCAATCCAAACTACCAAGCCAATTCTTATACTGGGAAGGAAACAAGCTTCCGGGGACCGGTTTCTGGCATTTCAGCCGTCGTCGGCCCGGCTTGCTTGAATCCTGATGGTGCAATGAGCAAGGGACTCACATCTGAGTATACCCTTCCACGCTTATGGTGGACAAAATGATTCAGAAAAGGGGGTGGTGATGAACATAGTGTCTGAATTAAGCAGACCACTCTTACACAGTCCAAAGATCAGGGCTTGATCCATCACCGTTTTTTAGCTCACTGCACCATCCCAGCTCAGAACCTGGCTACATGCAAATTAGTCTGTTCCTGTCCCAGTACATGATGGGAACAGGGCAAACAAAACTACCAAGCCAATTCTTATACTGGGAAGGAAACAAGCTTCCGGGGACCGGTTTCTGGCATTTCAGCCGTCGTCAGCCCGGCTTGCTTGAATCCTGATGGTGCAATGAGCAAGGGACTCACATCTGAGTATACCCTTCCACGCTTATGGTGGACAAAATGATTCAGAAAAGGGGGTGGTGATGAACAGAGTGTCTGAATTAAGCAGACCACTCTTACCCAGTCCAAAGATCAGGGCTTGATCCATCACCGTTTTTTAGCTCACTGCACCATCCCAGCTCAGAACCTGGCTACATGCAAATTAGTCTGTTCCTGTCCCAGTGCATGATGGGAACAGGGCAAACCAAACTACCAAGCCAATTCTTATACTGGGAAGGAAACAAGCTTCCGGGGACCGGTTTCTGGCATTTCAGCCATCGTCGGCCCGGCTTGCTTGAATCCTGATGGTGCAATGAGCAAGGGACTCACATCTGAGTATACCCCGGTCCCCGGTAGCTTGTCTCCTTTCTGGTGAAGAATTGGCTTGGTAGTTTAGTCTGCCCTGTTCCCATGATGCACTGGGCCAGGGACAGACTGATTTGCATATAGCCAGGTTCTGAGCTGGGATGGTGCAGTGAGATAAATAACGGTGATGGATCAAGCCCTGATCTTTGGACTGGGTAAGAGTGGTCTGCTTAATTCAGACACTCTGTTCATCACCACCCCCTTTTCTGAATCGTTATTGAATAAAGAGGTCACTACGTCCTTCAAAATATAATAAACAGGGAAGAGGGAGTTTTCAACAATGAAGAGAACTCTACGGCAACACCTAGTAACATCTATATAGAAACCCCATTAATTAGTGAGAAGTTATGACTCTTGTATTTTTTCCTATGTTGATGACACCCAGCTGGTGATCACCATCTCTGAAAAATGAACACAACCAAAGAAAGTGTTTTAAACCTGTCCTTTGCCGGTGGCTTGATGGATGAACAAAAGCTTCTAGGAACGGAATGTTAAAAAGAGATTCTTCTCTTTGGAAAATAACCTTCTGTCTGGTCTGCTGCCTGGCCGCCAACTAACCCGGGCCCTCTTCCTAAATCTTAGGGGTTAGTGAAGAATCTGGCTATTTCCAAAGATCATAAACTTACGATGTAACCTAAAGTCATGGAATTAGCTAAAACTGTTTATTCTGCTTAAAACTATAAGGAAAGCTCTCTATTTCCACTTCTGCTAGGAAACCGTGATCCGTAACCTGGTTACTTCCAGAACGGTGTACGGCAATTCCTTCTATGATGGTCTTGGAAAAAGCAGACTCCATAAACTCCAAGTCATTCAGAATGCAGCCGTCCACATACTGAACCCACCTCCAAAAAAGCACATATCTGAGTATGCAAAAGCTCTTCACTGGCCATTAGCTTACAAGGGATCCATGTTCAGAGCATGCTGTTTCATCTTTAACTCTCTGGCCACAAAAGGTCCTAACTACATAGACAAATTCACCAAGCCCTACACTACTTCCAGAATTTTTCGATCCACAGGAACCAGATACCTTCTGGTGCCCAAAATAACTGCACCAGAAAAGGTGGGAGATCGTGTGCATTTGTTGCCCCCAAAATCTGTATGATCTTCCCCTTCTATGATCCCAACACAACACACAACAAGAAGGAAGTGCAAACTGCCCCATATCTAATGGGCTAAGTCAAATACTGCTGAAGGCCGCCACACTAAGTGATAATGATTGAACATCCAGTGTTTTATTTTAAAAATTGTTCCCGAAGAGAATGTTCACAATCCAGCAGAATGAATACATTTACCACCAAGGGGCATCTTTCAGCACAGCAGCAAGATCGACATTCAGTCAACTACGTAAGCATCTGCTATAAAAGCAGCGCCAAAACTAAATCTAACCACATCCAAAGAACTGTGCTCTCACGTGAAGACCAACTTGAATGTAACCTAACTGATGCTTGTGTAATGTGCGGATTTGCCCTTGGACAGAGATTTCGCTACAGTTAGAGTTACAGCTACAATATTCACCTTTTTCCGCAAAAGTACCATCTCATGAAAGGTATCAATATTCACCATGTTACCTCTTAAGATCCCGCGATTGAGCAGTACCAACATTTGCCTTGTTACCACTTACGAACCCGCGATTGAGCAGTACCAATATTCACCTCCATACTGTGTGACGACCAGCTCTTGAACAGTACCAGTATTCACCTTGTTACCGCTTGAGAAACAGGTCTTGAGCAGTACCAACTATCACCTCGTTACAGAATGCAGCTGTTCAAATACCACCAACAATCACCTCAACAGTGCGTGAAGCCTACCTGCAGAGGGAGCTCCAACAATCTGCTTGATACCTCCTGAAGCCCATCTCCAAAGGCAGAACCAGGGCTTTAAGTGGGACGAAAAAACTGGGGGGTCTCTCAAAGAGGCATGGCCAGAGTAATTAGGGGTGTGGCTTTAAAACACGCAAAAAATCTGTGTTAAGCATAGTGTGCAGCTCGACTTGTATTTTGCTGTTTCTGTCTTTGCATCCAGATATGTGATACAACAAGTAACATCATACCTACAAGTAAGGACTATTGGCTTTGTCAATGGTTATTAGTTGCATAAGATAAATAAGTTGCAACTATGGCTTGTTACATATAATATTGAAAAAGCTTCCACTTAAAGCCCTGGTGACCCTCCCACAATGTTGCTGCTCTTGCGTTTCAAAAAGAGAAGAGAAACCCAGAAAGAAAATGACTCTTTAAAGGATTTCCCTTCCCGCACAACGCTCGCCTGGCATGACGTCATGCCGTAACTTCTCCACTAGTGAGAAGTGAGCAGTGTGAGCAGTGCACATCGATGTGCCTGCAGTCTCGAAACGGGTCTCTAATGGGCTGTTTTGCGCCCTGGGACTTTTTTCCTGGTGTCACTGCAACCCGGAAAAAAAATGGACCGCCTGTGTCCGGGCTCAAAACAGAGCCCAATAGAGACCCGTTTCGAGGCCCCCTTTAAAAAACTGCCGGTGCTCAGACCCCTTGAGACCCGGCCCACTTAAAGCCTTGGGCAGAACCAATAGTGAAATATTACTGCTGATGACCTGAGTTGAAACACCGCATTAGTTACTGCTGAAGGATCAGCCCATGAAACATCACTAATATGTCATATCACCACTGCCGCTGGACTCACTTTTGAAGGACACAAGCACTCATATTGGCTTTTGCCAGATGATTATCTGCTGAAGTAGCACCAGTATCAACCTTTGTGCCACTAAAGACCAGCTAACATACAAAACCCCGGTGCCACCAAAGACCAGCTAACATTCCAAACCCTTGTGTCAGCAAAGGACAGCTAACATACAAAACTCTGGTGCCATCAAAGGCGAGCTAACATACAAAACCTTAGGAAGACCAAAGGCCAGCTAACATACAAAACCCTGGTGCCACCAAAGGCCAGCTAACATACAAAACCCTGGTGCCACCAAATACCAGCTAACGAGCCAAACCCTTCTGTCACCAAAGGCCAGCTAACATGGAGAAGTGTGGCTCAGGGGTTAGAGGCGGCACACCCGGAAGCTGAGATCGGCCCTGGACCAGGGTTCAATTCCCCTCCTCGGCGGGTCTTGGGCTAAAAAATTCCACAGACTCGTTAATTCTCGCTCCGGTGCCTTCTCGACTCACGGGTTCACACTCTGCGACTCTGGGCAATAGCTTGCTTAATCTCCACAACGGCCCCTCGCGGCGGGATGCCTGACTTTCACCTTGTGGATACCCTGCCGGGGTTATCTCACAGGGGAATACCAGGACGGGTTCCCTAAGCAAGCGCCGGGAAACCCACTGCGGGTAGCTGTGCGCTATATAAGCTCAAATACATTTACATTTACATACAAAACCCTGGTGCCACCAAAGACCAGCTAACATACAAAACCCTGCTGCTGCCAAAGGCCAGCTAACATACAGAACCCTGGTACCACCAAAGACCAGCTAACATACAAAACCCTGGTGCTGCCAAAGGCCAGCTAACACACAGAACCCTGGTACCACCAAAGACAAGCTAGCATACAAAACCCTAGTGCCACTAAAGACCAGCTAACATACAGAAACCTGGTGCCGCCAAAGACTAGATTTCATACAAAACCCTGGTGCACGAAAAACCACCTAACCAAAAACAAAAATCACCTTGTTACCTATCTAAAAGATCAGTATCTTTAGAAAACCTGCAATGAAACTGCCACAAAAAAAGGCCATCCGATGTCAAATTCCCATTAGAATCCAGAAACTAAACACATATGCTCCCTAGGGCCACTGGAACAGCCACTGCAACAATATATAAATCCCTAGGCAAGGTATTCTCTTGAAGTAACATGCGCCTTAATCTTTTGGTGCCTTTTCCTTTATTGTTATCACCCCCAGACTTTAGGAGACATTTCTGCCAGCCTGCCTTAACCCTCCCTCTTTCGCGGCCAGTGACATGAATACTTGTCCTGTTGGGTTTTAGCTATCTCCTTATCATCGTGACAAAGCACCTGGACACTGCAAAGTAAGGCGTACCTGAGCAGGCAATATATCTTTCCTGCAGACATGCATCACAGAGCCCCCAACTTACATTTTACCCATGAATCCAAATCTAAAAGAGGCGTTCACTGCCTGCAGTCATGAATAAGACTCTTGATATTTTATATCAGTTACATAGCTGTGTAGGTGACGATACGTATTAAGATATGAACTCTGTGCATCGTCCATCAATTTGACGGACAGGTCCACTCTCTCCACAGCCTGCACCGGGATAAGACTCTGCGGCCTACACTTGGTGAACACCATGGTATCCACATCCACCATCTTGGATCCCACTTAGGAAGCGAAGGCCACGTGCTCTGAATACGGAGAGTGCCGGAGAGGGAAACAGGGCTCACAAGAGGCGAAGAGCCCTCGAATAAATCATTTATAATTAACAAAAATCCGATTTGCGCTTTAAATAGAGATCAATGTGCTGGAGACGGACTGGACTGCGAGGATGTATTCACCTGCGCGAGCGCCTCCGCGCGCTTGTCACACAGCCACAATGCTCATTTATTTCCCTAACAAAGCTTCGGGGGGCGCCGGGCGCTCATTGAAATTTCATTAATCTAATGGAGTAAAGTCCCACGGAAAAAAAATCAAATTCTGGTTGTGCGAGGTGTTACCTGGGAAAGATAACCTCCGCGTGAACCCTCCAACTGATGGCTCCGCCATTAGTCTGAGGAAACAGACAGCAACAAGGCTGATTACAGCCACCGGGCCTCACATATTTTTTTTTAACTAGCAATTTCGAGCCTTGCTGCCATTGGTGTCAGATGGAGAAACGCAATCGCAGTGTTTCTGCGCCGGGAAACAAATCCGCGGGCCTGTAAGCACGGCCCACGAGGCCATTTTGTCGATTGACGTCTGCGTGGAGCTCCGAGGCAGCGCTCGGAGGCTCGCTTCCCACGCGCAGGCGCTACACAGGCCATGCAGTGCGACTCGACTGTCTGCAATAGTCCAACTGTCACCGTTTTGATTTCAGATCTCGTAGGCAGCTCTTCGTGCTGTTTATTAAGGAACAGAAATGTGAAATTATTTTCAAGTTGCGAACACGCAATTTAGTAACGTAAGTTGGAAGTAAGAAGTTGTTATATTACCCAAGGCCTGCTAGGTTTTAGGACAACAACGGAACTGTAGGCAGTAGGCCTTGCCCACCACTCCTGCCTGAGGTGTATGTGTGTGAGCAGGGCTTTAAGTGGGATGAAAACATTGGGGTGGGGTCTCTCAAAGGGGCGTGGTCAATGCAATCAAGGGTGTGGCTTAAAAACACCTATGCTAAAAATCTTTGCTTACCATAGTGTGCCACCTGACTTGTATTTTGCTGTTTCTATTATTGCATCCAGAGATGAAACAGCAAGTAACATACATACAAGAAGTCAGGACTATTGGCTTTGTCAAATGTTATTAGTTGCATACGATAAATAAGCAGCAACTATGGCTTGTTGTATATAATATTGCAAAAGCTTCTACTTAAAGCCCTGGTACCACCACAACAATGTTGTTGCTTCTGAGTTTCAAAAAGAGAAGTGAAATGCAGAGAGAAAATGACTCTTTAAGGGATTTCCCTTCCCCTACAACCCTCACCTGGCATGAGGTCATGCCGTAACTTCTCCATTAGTGAGTAGTGAGCAGTGTGAGCAGCGCACATCGATGTGCCTGCTGTCACTGAAGTTCGGAAAAAAACGGACCACCTGTGCCAGAGCACAAAACAGAACCCAATAGAGACTCGTTTTGAGGCAGCCTTTAAAAAACTGCCGGTGCTCAGCACCGGTGAGACCCAGCCAACTTAAAACCCTGTGAATGCGTACAGTCAGTGATTGAAGCACATAAAGAAAAGTATGGGAACTATGCTCCTGAAGTACAATGGGGCGGGGTCAGCAAGTGTGGGGGCGGGGTCAGAGACTCAGCTAAAAAGATCAAAACTATTTGTTAGCTTTCCAACTGCAGGTAACCCCGTTTAAAATAGAATGCACACATACTTGAAATAAAACATAAAAGCAACGTAAGTTTATCTGTGGAAAATGCATTTTTCCGATAGGAAAGCTCGGTTGGTTAATGTGATTACTTCAGATGTCGCTGGGTGTAACTGGAGGGTCACTGACTAGAATCCTGGTCGATGCACTTGGGAACAAGAATTTGCAATTCAATAGGTCTCACATTTGCAAGAGTTGGAGCTATTTGCATTGTAAATGATAATGCCTTTTATTTATTTGTTAAACCATTGTTGCTTCTATCATGTAACCGTAAAAGATGCAAACATTTGGAAACTCACTTCCGACAAGGACACAAACCAGTGACAGTACACGTTATATACACATATAATCCCTTAATGAATGGATGCTCAACAGACGGCTATGAACCATTTACCTTGCACTTCTATCGTACTAGCAGCTGGAAAAGGGGAATGTGCATGGGAGTGAGGGTGCAGATGTTCAGTTGCTAGTTTAATAGGTCCAGGTATGAACGGCTGACTTACTGTCAATTCTGTGGTTCTGAAATAACTGTCTTTTTGGTGCTCTCCTATTATAAATTCTACTTTCCTACGTGGATACTGTCATGGCGTTATGTTTTCTCTTGATGCCAAATTTCGATGCACTTATGGGTAACTCATATGTATAGAGTTATACACTGGATTTGAAATATATATACATCTGTTTATAGAAACTGCAGACTGTAACATGGCATAATCCTTTATGCAGGTTATGGTGTCACTGAAACCCAATAAAGTTTATTTAAAAAAAATATATACACATACAATACCTATAATGCAAGCTACCATATTATGGTGGCAATTCATTACATACTGAGCGTGTGCATTTTATGATAATGCTTACCCTAACATGGTTTCCCTGGTTTAGGGGTGGTAATCCTGGTACATTGTTGGCAGCTATGGCATGACAGTGCCAAGGAACAAAAATAAATACTTTAATTACATTAAAGCTGAAGCAGTCGCAGAAGACACAATCAGGTACATTCTGTCAATGTCCGGGCGTGGGCTGGGCTAGACAAAACCGAATTTGTTTGTAAAGGATCTTCGTGTATACGGCCAAACATTGAGGACAGCCAAGGACAGGTGAAATGAGGACGGGGGCACAGCAAACAACGAGCACAGCAAGCAACAGTAAGAAGAGAAGCTCTGAGCTCGAAATGGGCATCTTTACTTTTGAACTAGTTTGCATCGGGCATTCAAGAGACAGTCAAACAGTAAATGGTGGGAGATGAAACTCTAAACTTGAGAGCACAGCAGATGGAGAAGCAACAACAGATCGAATATGATCGATTCCCTTTGCCCGCAAACATTCGAACGTCTCACCCCAAACATGTACAGATTAAAAGTAACAAATCTACAGACTGCACATCACAAACTCTATGCTGACTGGGATTGACATAAGAACGAACAGGAGAGAACTAAATTCAGTTAAAATGGAAAACATATGAGGATATGCATAAGACAATGCAGTAGGTTCTCCTTATCCTGAAGTCCCAGGCCCGCCCCTAACTCACCTGAGAGTCCCTGAATTCCACCATCACATTCTCACGGCTCCAGCGTGCCGCCATCTTTATCCGGCAATATGTGATGTCACAGAATAACACGCCCGTAGCGCACAACTTGAAGTATAGTTTATTTGGAGTAGAAGGAGACGGAAATGTGAGGTGGCAGTAGAGAAAGCCGGCGGGGTTGCTGAGATGACAGGATATAGGAAACTATTGGGTGTGGGTCGAACGAAAGACAGCAAGGTGACCCATACTGAGCAAGGGAAGGATGTAGCTGGCAAGCTTCATATGTCGCTTGTAGAGTTGCCACCTGCCAGTTTATTAAGCCCTGACTAGAACAAAAGTAAGCAAAATTATCCAAAGCCGGTATTTTTACCCTTTATCTGTCCGCAATTCAAACTGCAAATGTAATTAGAACAAACCTTTAGATGTGCACCAGTGCTGCGTTTACGTTCCCTGTTAATTAAAGTAAATAAAGGCAGCAAATTCATGTTTTTTTTGTTTTGTTTAATGTACAATTTAGTATTATGTTCTGGCCATTGCAGGCTCCTAAAAAGCAACAGATGGCCGGTATTTTTCACATGGAAAGTAGCAACCCTAGTTATGTGTTACAACACCAGTAAAATGAAGGCGCATCTGCACAGATGCGGAGGGAGAGAGGGAGCGAGCGAGCAGTAGTTGTGCTAATGCCGCAAGCCGTACGCGTGCAATTCTCCTGTCCTCATACGCGCACATCTTCTGTCTCTTGTGCTAACGCCGTACATGTGCACATCTCCTGTCTTCCGTACGCGTGCACATGTCCTGCCCCCCTTCGGCAAAGAATTCGACAACAATAGACCTCGCCAAGGCGATCAGCGCATACGCTGCGTCGCTCGGCGAGACCTAAAAAGGGAGGTTCATTGATATGATACGAGGTCCAAGCCTGTGACAGAAAGCAATGAACGTATGGAAGCATTAGTTTAAAAAATGTATTACACACTGTATAAGAATAGTTGCACACAGTATAAAAAGGCTGTCGTAAAAAGTGCAAAACGTTTGTGCTTAAATGTTTACAGTGCTTTCTGAAGTTATGTTTTACGTAATATGCTGACTGACTACTACAAATCTTTTTATAGATTTCCATTGAAAGTACATATTTCAGATTCTGACAAATAAAGCCTTTTCAGGCTCCCAACCAGCCTTTAGATACGCTGATTAAATAACTGCACTCATTTACATTTCTATCAAGTAGCAGGTACCAGGCAGAGATTTGTTTCTTCTTCAGCTGCATCTCCCTTCTCAAACTCCACAATAATGGAGACCCTTCTTCTCCCCTTTCAACCTGTGGCATCTTAGCCTACCAGGAACAGTTGTGTTTTTTTATATGAAAAGTATGGAAACTGTTGTGATCAAAATAATTAATCTTGGGAACGCCGTTCTGCTGCTCACTTGGGCCTTTTTGTATAGTAGGTACGTTTAGTAATTTGCATGTGTAAAAGTGTGTATGTACTTGCACTAACTAAAATAGGTCTTACCTTTGTCTCTGGATGTCTTGTGTGTCCGCAAAGTACGTTCTAAAGTCTATATTTGATCAAACTGTATGCTTTATTATTTATTACATAAATGCTACTTTGCTTGTGTGCTGTTAGTATGCGTTTTTCATTTTTCACTATTATTTTTCCAGTGATGTAAACATTTCACTCTGCATGGTGCAGGAGAACTTTCCAAAAGTTTTAAAACAAAATACAGTGGCAGGCTGTAGGAAGCTGGCTCTGTATAGGCTATACCAAAGTGAGGTATAGTGTGCACAGAGTACCGTGGAACCCCAAAGGTAGGCAGAGGTAAAAGTTAGATAAAACCTTTCTCTCTATTTGTGGTAGTGTGGTCGAGCAGTAAGGCAGTATCAGAGGACAGTGTTAAGCATGTGTTGTACACACACAGTCCGCAAATGAATTCACACACTCAAAGACTGAACTTCAGACCAATTGTTTTTGTATAAAAATATTCTTTCAGCTATTTCATTTTCTAGAACCAAGCAAGCCTGGCACAGGTACACAATAAATACTTTACAGTAGTAGTGCAGTTTGTAAACAGTTTGGATTGCAATAGTAAATGTGCTTTAATTTGACTTACAGTATTGTTTCGATAAATGCAATGATTTGTAAATACAGTACATAGACTTGAATGGGATTTTCAGTGAAATACCAGGTAAGTTACTTTTTGGATTACTTTTCTTACACAGTGTAGTGTAGTATACCTGGATACTACACTAGGACATTTCCTGCAAACAGGTAAGTAACATCATTTTTGTTAAACAGTGTCATCCTAAAGAATTCCTTTAGGTTTTCAAACTCCAGAATCTTTTCCAAGAAAAACAGTCAATTTTATCCTATGGAGGAAAATATGGTTATCGGTTTTGAGGTAAGTATTGGGTAGTGGGAGTTGAGGTTCTGGGGGTAAACTCAGGGGTACCCGATGCACTATCGTTACACCCTCAGTGGCAATGGGGCTGCTGGGTGCATAGTGTTGAGGCCCAATGTCATCCAACCGATCCTCTGGCCGGTGGCTGCTGGCTAACAGGCCACTTGGTTGTGGGAGCTAAGCTCCTGGTGTTAGGCTCAGGGCAAAGGGGGATCCGGTTTCGCACCCAGAGTGCACCCGCAGCGGCGCAGGGGCGGCTGGGTGAAAGGTGCTGTTTTGGCATCAGGTGCCCTGTTGTTTTCAATGGGGATTTTTGGTTTGGGTTTTTAACTGCAGGCTCGGTCCAGGAAGACTTCGGGAGGAACCAACAGCTGGGCAGGTAAGTTGGAGGGCTCGGGGACGTAGGTGCACCTTGGGTTCTTTTCTCAAGTGCACAGGGCAGCTGGCTGCAGGGGTGTCTTTTGAGGTTGGATTTCACCTTACTGGCCCACTCACGGTTGGGGGGGGGTCTCTGTGCAGAGGCTGAAGGCAACGTCGGGGAGTCCTGGAGGGGTCAACCCATGGTGGACTCGGACTCTGGAGCACTGGGGGACCTCGTGGGACAGGTGGGCCACTCTTACTCGGGCCGTAGGCGACGGGTGCAGTGGTAGTTCCAGGCGTCTGGATTCTTTGTCCTCAGCAGGCTGAGTCTGTTCTCGGAGTTTCCTTTGGACAAGGCTGCTGTTCACAGGAGATTTGGTCTTTGTTGAAGACAGTCAGTCCTCCCAGGGGTTTCTCGAGGTCGCTGGCTGCAGGACAAGATTAATTTTAGCGCAGGATCGCCGGAAATTGCAGACGGGCCGGTAGGGCTGGGGCCACGTCAGTTGTTCTCTGCAGTCTCCTCTACTGGGCACCTTCTTTCATCCTTTTTCTTCTTAGTTTGTGGAAATCTGCCTTTTTGGTTCAGGACTGCCCCCTAAATACTGTATTTAGGGGGTGTTTAGGTGTCTTGGGGTCAGTGGGTTTCTTACCTTAGGGTGACTACACCCATGGTGTTCTCACCTCACGTGGGGGAGTGAGCACAACCCTTAAACCTGATTGGGGAGTGCCTGCCATCTGGAAGATGGCGGGCACTGAAGAGGGGGCTTCACCTCACCTCCGCCCCCCGAGGGGTGGAGTTGGCAGAGGTGGGCACACCTTCTGGGCTGGCTAGTTTTTCCTGCCTGTCTTTCAACCAAAAAGTAGGGGAGACAAGAAGGGGGCCTGCTCCTGGTAGCAGGAGAGGCTGGGGGTCGCATTACAAAGACTGCCAGGCCTTTGAAGCTCCCCTGCCACAGATGGCTCTTCTTGGCCTGGGGGAGGTGTGAACACCTACGCCCAAGTAAAGGGTTTGTTTCTGGGCTAAGGAAGCAAAGGCTCCCATTCTAGGGGTCCAGAAACATGTCTTGTGGTGGCAGGCTGGTGTGTACCAGTCAGGGAACCCACGTTTTTCAGGGGGCATCTCTAAGATGCCCTCTGTGTGCATTTTCATTAAATCTCACACTGGCATCAGTGTGGGTTTAATGTGCTGAGAAGTTTGATACCAAACTTACCAGTTTTCAGTGTAGCCATTTTGGTGCTGTGTAGTTCGTAATGACAAGCTCCCTGCACCATATGGCAGCACTGCACTTACAATGTTTAAGCATGGACTTATACACTGTAGGAGTACATGGTTCATGCACCTGTACCCTCACCACTGGCATAGGGCACCCAGCTAGAGGAGTGACTGATCTATGTCAGGGCAGTGGTTTGTAGGCATGGCACACAGGGATTTGTGTCATGTCGACTCTTCACTTTGTTCTGCACCAAAACACGCAGCCTGCAAAGGCAGTGTGTGTGTGTGTGTGTAAAGGTACAGGGCCTCCAAGGGTGGCACAATAAGTGCTGCAGCCCTTAGAGATCTTCCCTGGTCACAGTGCCCGGTGTACCTGTGGTACCATTTACCAGGGGCTGACCTCCAGCCAGAGAAACCAATTGGGTTAGTTTTGGGGAACAACACAGCACCTGGGTACCCGATTGCCAGGGACTCAGGGCACACCAATTAAAAGTGTATCAGTAGTCTGGCAAAAAGTGGGGGGTACTGCAACAGAAACCCACTTTCCTACACAGGCACAAATCCACCCACGAGCAGATATGTGACACAGTAGTTCAGGCACTGAATCAAGTGGACAGAATGCCACAGAATGGCAATTTTTTACTAACCTGTTGAAGTTGAACATTCCGCATGTGCCTTTCTTACAAAAACCTGATGAGCTGCCATTTTCAGGCAGGATATGACGGCCCACCCTTCACGTCTGTAGCTAGAAGTTGGCTCCTTCTTGTTTGTTGTGGCTGTTGGTTCCCCTCTTTCAGATATCACATTTTTTCTCAATGCATCATAGTGTCCTTGTGACATGTTTAATTGTTCCCAACTTGAGTCTCTGGCAGCGAGCCTGCAAAGAACAGTAGCCGAGCCTCTATCCGTTCAGAGACCAGGCCTGTAACACAACCGCCCTTCATGCACACCAGCTCACTCCAGCGTGTCCTTTCATGTGGCTCGCATGTCCTATGAAAGACATCCAGCATTAAGGCCTAGTCACTGGGTGACCTAGCATGCAGCTCTGGTGTTTACCACGTAAGTGGACCAACCCATCGTCTACAGATCTGGCTTCAAGTAGTTTAGACCAAGTACACTTGCCAACAGCAGTCTCCTCTTTGATAACCATGGAAGATATTTGGTATTGGCTTTAGGACAGGAAGTTCCTTTCCAAGCCTGAGATTTGCTATCAAGTCCAGGAGGCTGCCTCCCAACTCATAATACATCTGAAAGAACATACGAATGAGGGATTGATTTTGTATAGCGCACAGTTACTCAACAAGTGTCCCAGTGCTATGACAAAAGACCAGATAGGGTGCAGGACTTACAGATTAAACAGGTGGGTTTTCAGGGGTTTTCTTAGGTGAAGCGTAAGCTGGTCCCACATCTTGGCAACATTTGTCATGGTCTGACATTTGCGGCTTTCTTCTACTAATCAAAATCTGAGCAAAGCAACAACGGACAAGGGAGCAGATTTATGTTAACTGGTGCATACCCAGGGAGGCGCCAGTTAATATGCGCCACGGTGCGCCACAGCTCCGCCATGCGCACCATGGTGCAAAAACAGCACAGATGCATGACGCATCTGTGCCGGAAATGTGGCGCATTGCTGGAGTTGCGTTGCAAGCGCGACGCAGCTCCAGCAAGGCTCGGGGGTGCCCCATCTACACAATGCTGCATCAAGACCTACGCCTGCTTCAAGCAGGCGCAGGGTTTTGACGCAGCATTGGCCTGAAAGTGACTGAGTGAAATCTCATAGATTTCACTCAGCCACTTTCAGGAGGCGTTCCTGCGCAGGAACGCCCCCCCTGCGCAGGAACGCCTCCTTATGGCGCAGGGCTTTACAACGTGACGCATCTCCTAGATGCGTCACATTGTAAATAGGGCGCATTGTTTGCGCCGCAGTTGCGTCAAATAAAGTGACGCAATTACGGCGCAAGGGCATCATAAATCTGCCCCTATATTTTTTAAGCTATAACTGCAAAAAAATGAAGCAAAATAATAGTTATCATCCTCAAATATCATGCTCAGGGCAATCTCCTTCCAGACAACATTGTGGATGATTGAACAGAAAGCACTGGCAAAATCAACAGGACATGACAATCCTGCAATGTTTTTTTTGTTTGTGAATATATTTTACAAATTTAATAGCAATATAAATTAACAGGTATTACAAATGCCAAAATGTCTGGCTTATAACTGAAAGTGCCACTTCAGTCACTGATTAATGTAGGCACTCAAGTTAACGTATATACACTCTGTCACTCATCCTTGCACTAATTCATTCACTCAGTGACTCATTCTTATATTCAACCACTTACCTATCAACAACTAAAACAGACGCACAAAATGAACAAATGTATGGAAGATAAATAAACATAATTAAGTTAGAAAAAAGGAAACAGGCTGCCACCTTAACTTGGCAGACATATTCTTGTAATATAAACATCAAATTAAACTTAGCAGTTCGCACCAATCTAGTAATGGTATCATACATTGTGTATTGTTGTTTCAAAGATCCAACATAGCTGCCACATTTAGAAGCAATGTGCTGGCCATGCCGCAGGGAAAAACAATGATCATAATACTATTTCAAGATGCGCATTCTGTAAACATCGCACCGGGCAGCCATCTTCAAATGTGAAAAAAATATTGCTGTAGTACTGAACCATGGGAGCCAGAAAAACGTGTTTACAAATGGTAGCTATTTTGGAATAGTAAAACAGTGATACACTACAATGCCAAATAGCTGAATAGTTTAGAAATGATGACTACACAGGATGCAGTCCACTGCAGATGAAATGGGCGACGACATTGGGTCTGTAGGACTGTCTGTGGTGCTACGGGACACGCAAAAAAGAGGAAAGAAATTAAAGGGTATCTATTAAAGGTAAAAATGTAAAACTAAAGATCTGCCCACCAGCCTTAGACATGGCAGACAACTACATCTCACAGGGTCTCCTAAAAGAGTTTATCTAGCAAGCAGTATCCCAGGGCAAATTTTCTGACACCAGGGTTTGTCAAAGAAAGTAACCACTACAAGATCAAGACCCTTGGCTACTACGGTAATCTATGAAAGTTCCAGTAACAAAGTACCTGTCTACAAGCTTTAATGCACTGAAATGACAATCCACCCATAGAGGTCAATTTGCTTTTACATGTGTTTTCACAAGAAATAAACCGGGCCTACTGTCTTTGCTCTTGATATTTCTTAGTAAACAGTTCAGGCCTATAACCTTGATTAATGGATTTTCCCCATAACCAACTCAATCCCGCTGTGTTGAACATTAGCATTTCCGCAAGGCAAAAAAGTCCATGCAAGCACTCTTTTTCAGTGGAGTGACATGACTCCGGCCCAATAACAATCTGTACTCAAGGGAATCAACATTTGGGTACAGACAAATACAATTATTAAAATTATAAATACATACACAATTAAAGTTGGGAAAACAATATAACCCAGTGCTAAAATGGCATAACAGGGAATTTCAAGGTGCAAATCTTCTTGCAGTGTAAAACCCTTGTCTACTATGGTTTTCGGTGAGATTCCTTGTAACAAAATAGGGACTTTATAGTTAGGCTCAGATTTCACTCGAACAAAACCAGAGAAATTCAGCAGTAATACTTACCTGAGCTAACTAGAACGTATGCCCCCAAAATGCACAGCTTATGGCCTCGCATATTACATCACTCATGACATGGTCAGTGACATCACTGACGACAGCTCAAATTACACTGATTACATTATCCTGTGACTGTGTTTCATAAATGGTTCAGAGACTTAATAATATATACTAAGCTACAGACTAAGTTAAAGTGATATTATTTCTATACTAGTAATTAGTCATACTATTTGTAACATATCTAATCTGAATGGCTGTTTATGTATTAGTGTGTAAGTGGATGTCTGGTCTGAGTGGCTGCATGGGTGTGTGTCTCAGTTGCTGTAAGGATGTATTAGTGGTTATGTGAGTAGTTGTATGGGTGTGTGGCTGTGAGAGTGGCTGCATAGGTGTGTGAGTGGCAGTCTGGGTGAGAGAGTGGGTGTGCGAGTGGTTGTATGGGTGAATGAGTAGCTGTTGTAGTGTGTGTGTATAGGTGAGTGTGTGTGAGTGGCTGTACATGAGACTGAATGTCTGTGTGAGGGGTTGCAAGGGTGTGTGAGGGGTTGCAAGGGTGTGTGAGTGGTTGCATGGATGTGTGAATGGGTATGTAACTGGTTCTGTGGGTGTGTCAATGGTTATATGGCTCAACGTGAGCTTGTCGGTGACAGTATAGGTGAGTGGATGTGTGCCTAGCTGTATTGGTGTGTGAGTGGCAGTGTGAATGGCTATATTGGGGAGTGTGTGGATGTGTGAGTAGCAGTATAGGTGAGTGAGTGGCTGTGTGAGTTTCTGTATGGGTGATTGAGTAGGTGTGTGAGTGGCAGTATGAGTGAGTGGATGTGTGAGTGGCTCTATGGATGAGTAATTGGTTGTGTGAGTACTGGTATAGGTCTGTGAATGGATATGTGAGGGGTTGATGGGTGTATGAGAAGTTCTATGGGGGTGTGAGGGGATGTTTGGAAGATGTTATCAGTGATGTAATTTGAGATGTCATCAGTGATGTTACTGACCAGGTTATGAGTGATGTAATATGTAAGGAAACAAGCAGTGCATTGTGGGGGCGTAAGTTATAGTTGGCTCAGGTAACTATAACTGCTGAATTTCACTGGTATCATGCAAGTGAAATCTGAGCAGAACTGTAAAGTCCCTGTAACCTTTGAATTAAAAAAACCTTAGGAATTTATTGAAAAAAAAAACAATTTCATAACTAGCGGAGAAAGGGGGCAGGGCCTCCCACGAGCTCTCACCAATCCAGCTGGGTGGGACTTACTGGAGGTGACAGGAGGGGCTCTCAAGGACCTCAATATCTGAGCGGACTTCATTCCCCAGGGCCTTTTAAATAATACATTTCAGATAGGGCAGATGGGCCACACAGCCTCAATCCTCCAGCCCCAGGGGACCCCATCCACCGTGGCCAAGCCATTACACTATGGCAAAGGGGACCGCACGCCCCTCTGCCCAGGCCAATTTCAGCCCCCAATTTTAGGTGTTCCAGGGCACCCAGTGACTTCTGTTGTGGACCGTGGGGGGAAGCCTTAAGGCTCCTGCAGTCCCTGCCAGCTCTCCGCCTCCTGTGGGAGCCAGCATTGCTCTGACAGACAGCACTCTGTCTGTCAAGGCAATGTTATCATTTCCTGCACGCATATTTTCAGAAAGCTGAGTTATAGTTGCTTTTGATTGGCAGGAGATGTCAACTCCGACCAAGCAAAAGCAAGCAAATAGCTACCTCCCAAGGATGGGCACCTCGGGAGGCAGCAGGAGGCGAGCCTGAGGGGAGGTGGTCCCCAGGGCCATCCATGGCTCCACAGGGGATCTGTGTGGCCCCCAGTCCATTGCAGTGTATGTCCCTGGGGAGGTAGTGGTCCCTGGGGCTGCGGGGGCCCCCTTTAGTGTCAAAAATTTGCCCCACAAGGTGGTGGTCCCTGGGGTGCCTTTTGGGCCCCCATATTAATTTGATGTTTAACCCCGGGGAGGTAGCGGTCCCCAGGGCTTTCATAAGCCCTAGGTGTGGGGCCCCTTAAGCCCCCTCCTATTTTTATGATAAGCCTCCTGGATCTGGCACACCCAGGGGTCATTTAAAAGTAAGCGAGGGAGCACACGTGTACTTTTTTAGCCCACAAATTCACAAATATTGCGATTATGCATCCATTTTGGGCCTGGCGGGTCCCAGGATCAGAGTATTCCTACCCTGCCCCTTTTTCTTTTTACTTTTTTAGTGGGACTCGAGTCCCAAGTTGGCTGCCAATACTTCCTGGTTGAAATGTTAGCAGCCAATCACAGCTCTGCATTTCCCTGCACAAGCTCCTCTTTTTTGTGATTAATTGTGAAGGACCTCAGCCACAAATATCACTAACTGGATCCTTCTACAGTTCTCAATAAGTACTGAACAGATTTACACCAAATAATACAAAGCACAATCTGCAGACCAAAAGCTAGCTTTCTGCCAAATTTGGTGTAATTCCACCCAGTAGCTCGGGTGGTAGTCGTGTTCAATCGTCCTATGAAATTAACATAGGAAAATGCATTTTTTTACACCCCTTTTTCTCAGCCCCCGCTTGACGGATCACTCCAAAACTTTCCATGCACAACAAGACTCACTATGACACTTAGGAAAATTTCATGAAGATTTGTCAACTGGTGTCAAACTTATAGACAAAAAAAAATGTTTCCATATGGTCCTAACTATAACTACCGGGGCTGGTCGCGCTCCGGAAGCCCAATATAACACCACCTTTGTCTCCGCCGATAAGAAAACACCAGAACACCTTCAGGATGCTAGATTTATTTATGAAAAAATGTGCTGCCTCACCAATGCATTTCGGCTGTAGCCTTGTTTTGAATAAACAAATCTAGCATTGCGGAGGTGTTGTGGTTTTTCCTTATCAGCAGGGGCCTATGCCAGATCTAAAAGGGTCCAGTTAGCCACCACTTTTCTAAAGAAAGCCACTCAAAGAATCTAACCTTTTCCAGATCACCAATGTCACTAAACAGTGTTAAACTGGCAGTTTTTGCCATACTTTCCACACTCGTCCTGCACAACATCGGGTATGCGGGATTTGTTCTTTCTAGTCCCAATTTAAAACCCTCATGCACGTGAACTATTAAAATACTTCTCTGGCTTTGAGAGACTTTTAACAACCTTCACTATACCCTATCACTGTCACTATCACTGATCACTACTGTTTTTAACAAAGGATATTACCTCCTGGTGGAGGCTGCAAAACTACAAAACCCTATGATTATACAGACACGTGTGAGGGCTAGCGGAGAATCAAGATATACCGCTTGGCGTTACCATCCATTAACACGTGCATGAGGGTTTTTAATTGGGACTAGAAAGAACAAATCCCGCATACCCGATGTTGTGCAGGACAAGTGATCCTTCCCATTTGATTAGATGATATAGAACCTAAGGAAACTGAATGAATGTGGGTTTTATAGAATGAATGTGGGTTTTATAGAGCGCGTAGTAACCCGGAAGCATCCCAGCGCTAAAACCAAGACAGCAGAATCAGAGGTGGATCACGTATTCCTTTCCTACCCCCCATCCCCCTCCACCCCCCCATTTTGGATACTTTCCACACTGCAATCTATTTTTCTGGGACATTTAAGAGGTTACATCTATAATTTTGTGACATTTTGTTTTACGGTATTACTGTTTTGTGGCTATAGAAAGGTATAGAAGGTGCATCATTATTTCACCAAAGCAGCTGCACATAGAATGAATTCTCACAGAATCCCTTTTCTTTTCACAAATCTCAGTTTTCACTTGAGAGCACATCAATGAGCTCTTCAGCACGAGATACCGAGAGCACATATCAAAAAGCATCCTAGTGCACCCTTTAGCTTCTCTAGCAAGTTGTTTATTTGGCTATAAAGTGAACCAATGAAAAAGCGCACAAACAGATTGCTTTTTGTGTTCCATGCATGATGAAATAAAGAAATTAATTCAACAAGAAAGTGAACTTGTTTTTCATGAATTGCAATGACACAATGAACCAGCCAATGAATGGTATGAGGTGAGATCCGTGATGTGGTTGATGCTGTCACCAAGCAGTGGATGTAGGGAGCTGACCCAAACATGCCAATGATGGAGGGGGCAGACCCAAAGTCCACTTTGTGTGCATTGTAAACAAGAAGTCAACAGACAGCGTATCATTACTGATGCCAAGTGCAGCAGAGAAATAGGCCTAAAATACTTCTGACAGAAGCATAAAACCAGACAGCATGCAAATGCTCAGAGCATTCGCAAACCATGAATGTGCAAAATATTGGGCAAAAAAGACAAACAGGCTTGTCCTGGTAGCACAGTAGGTACGTAACCTGTACAGAGTGTCAGTTTCCTTCAGACCACAGTGTGGCCTACTGTCTTTAACCCCAATACTCCAAACAGGCTTGGTTAACCTACTTACATTTCACTTAATTGAAAAACATGCATAATTCATGAGTACATACTGCTATCATCATTTAACCCACTTACCTTTAATGCAAATAATATTAGCCGGTACATAGATTTATTATCTCTGCATTTGGTTGCACGCCCAGGAACATGTGTGTGCATATGTTGCACTGCTGTGGGATGCTTCTAGCGGGTGCTATTCCAGCTTCCTAAAAATGTATGTGCATAAAACACGTGTGTTTTCCACTGCTCACTGTGTGCTATTGGAGGTCCAGAATTGATACTGTAATTTGTACATTATTAGTAGAAACTGATACACTCCAGTGAACAGGGAGAGCAAAACGTGTGCTGTGCATAGTAATTCCATCAATATAGTAAAGAACAACAGGAGTAAAACCTATAGACCAGGTTGAGATCTGGGTAAGGAAGTGTAGAACAACAATGTCTCAACCGGTAATAATGAGAAAGTTTAGTTAACAAGTATGTGCAAGACATTACAATGAAAAGAATTTTTAAAATGTGCACAAGGCATCATATATTTGGAAAAGAAAACAATAATTGTAAAGACAATTGAGAACAGTTGTATCAACACTGTAAGCAAAGATTGTAGAGGCAACCCACAAACTTTGCGCACGCAAGTGCTCGTGACACTCAAAGGTGAACGGCGCAAATGACAAGTGAGAAAAAAAGCGGGGGCGCAACATAAAAATTTGACTGAGTAAAAAAAATATATATATTTATTTGTTGATTAATTAAAATCATTACAAAAAACATACATAAGCGATAAAAAACAACAGTATAACTTCAAAGTCACTAAAAAAGGAAAAAGATTTGACCAATTCCGGTTTTAAGCGACTACAGAGTAAAATTACGTAAGGTTAACATTTACAAAATCATTATGTACTCAAATAAACAACATGACAGTTAACTTAGCAACAATAAGAAGCATGGGCAATAAGCAATATTTGTGGTAACAGTTCTTAACAGCAATAATATATATTACATAAACCCGCAAATTAGATATTATCAATAGACTTTACAATCGAGGTAAATGGCAAATAGTAAAATGCATTTGTGCGGACGTTATCATCATAATTTTTTCCACTATAATTCATGCATCTTTATTCTCTAGATATAATTATAACCACATTAATGGAGTATGCACCTATTTTACAAAACCACAAAATCACAGTATAATAGTTATTTTTCAGCTATTAAAATAAACTTAACAAAACGAAAAGTCATTCATGGCGTTACGCCAGAAAGGCATGTGATGATGGCTTTTCTACAAGATCTTACCCCCCAATTCATTAAAAATTGATTTTAATAAGAGTTTCTGCTCATCTAATAATTGGCGACACAAAGTTACAATATGAACTAGTGTTTCATCACATAATCCACACAGCCTACATACTTTAGAAGGCCATTTTTTTCCCGTTTCGGAAATCCATCTTAAGTTGGGTATTGCCCAAACCGTACTAACATAATTCTATTCTTAAGAACCGGTTTTAAATAGGACAACAAATATGGTTGTGGTTCCAATTTTCTAAAAGATTTGGCAACTGACCATGAATGGTTCTTTTTCATAAGCTCATCATTGTCAGTTATGGTCGACAGTAAATTAACTGATTGATTTATTGATCTTTTAAATGCGTGTTTACTTCTAACTTCATCTTCTAAGTTTGGACATTCAAAATTAAGTAAGCACTCATTTAAAAATGATCTCCAACTACTTGCATGCTCACTCCTCAGAATCTCGTGCCAAGACTGACATGAGAGAAAACCTTTTTCTGAGCATGATAATGTTAGTAATCTTTTTAAATAAGTAGATTGCCGAGCCAAAGTTTGTCTTTTCAGTCCAAATTCTAATCTTACGTTGGCACGGCCTATATATCTGGGAACCCTATAAACTGATTTATAAACTTTTATCTGAATGTCATCTTTTTTGCATCTTTGCGCTGAAGATCATCGAACCGTATTCCAGAGATGGAATCAGTTTAGCTTTCATGACCTTCAGCAAGTGCTCATAATTTGGGCATGATAACTTATCCCTTAACTTTCTAAATGCAAATGATAGCAATGTTGCCTTTGCCTCAAGGTTGCTGAAATGCTGTCCAAATGACATATCATCAAATGTAATTCCTAGATATTTGTAAGATTTTACTGATTCAGTAAATAACCCATTAATGTTCCATACTTTTGAACCTACTTTTTTTCCTCCTATAGTCATAATTTTTGTCTTTCTATTATTTCTTTTAAGGCCATTCAGAGTAATATATTGATTAAAAGAATAAAATATTCTTTTTAAACCTACAGCAGTGTAATCTCATTACCTTGCATGGTTGGAGAATGGGCATTGACATCATTAAAATAAGATGGTAGATCAGACATAAAAAGGTTAAAAAGACAGGGAGCTAAAACACAGCCTTGCTTTGAACCCGTATTAGTTTCTAGCCGGCGTGTAGTGCTTCTACCATCGCCGACTTTAATCTGGACCCATGTATCGGTGTATAAAAGTTTAATCATGTCTAATAAACGATTTGGAATGCCCCAATTCAGAAGCTTAGCACGTAATAAGTTTTGTGGTACAGAGTCAAAGGCGGCTTTTAAATCAATAAAACATATAAGCAGCTTTTGTTTCCTATATTTAGCCCTATAGGCCAATAAAGTCATTTAAATCAAATTGGTATTGGTCGATTCTCCTCTTCTAAAACCAGTTTGAACAATTTGAATTAGATCATTCCTTGATGCCCATGCTTCTAAGTCTTCAAGAAGACAACTTGCAAATATTTTTGCCTCTACATCCGTTAGGGCAATCAATCGATAATTGGCAGAATTATCATGTGGGCCACTTTTATATATTGGCTGTATAAAGCTTCCTTGCCAGGACTCCGGGACAGTTTCGGTTTTGAGAACATCATTCAATAAATAAGTTAAAACCTCAGGCCTGTGATTTAGATGAGCCTTAAACACAGAATTAGGAAATCCGTTCGGACCCGGCGCACCGTTAGACCTGGTCTTACTTATTGCCTTTTTAACTCGATCTGTCGTCAATAAGTCATTGTCTTGTAGGGTATATGAATCATAGACATCTGAGCTTCAACCATCAGCCTTTAATTTTCTTTGCTTGTTGTAATGTTTTGAATAAGATTTTTTATATTCTTTACTTTCCAATCTGTTTAAATCAAAATGAACAAGGGGGCAGCATAACGTTTGTTGATATAAGAAGCCCAACTTGATTCTTCGTTATTGGCACTGTTCCCTCTGTAATTACCAAATTCAGGATTATTAATAATACCCCAGAATGATTTTAAGTCTTGTTTTACATGAATGATGCCATTTGATCCATATTCCTTCATAATACGCGTGTTTAGCTTTCCATATCTCATTTTTATATTGTATTCTTTGCTTTATCAGTTGTTGTGATTCTAAAAAAGTAATATAACCTTTAAATTTTCTTAAGACTGCCCTAGTTGCTCTATTGAGATTTCTCTTCAGATGAAGCAGCTTGTTAGTAAACCTTCCTGAGTTTTTTGTTCTCATGGTCGCACCTTTCGATGTTGTCGGGGGAGGAAAATGATCCAAAAGGGCTGAACAGAGACGTGGCCAGGAATCAACCATAGATTTTCCTTCTGCTATTTTTTCTTGAGCTTTATTGATTAAAGATGATAAGACTTTCAATATCTCTTTTTCATTTCTCTGGTTCCATACCAGCCGTTTCAAATTAAAAGATGTTGGGATAGTTTCTATTATTTTCACTTCCGGTTAATGATCCAACGGAAGTGCCAAAGAAATTCTTTGCAGATTATGGTCACTTTCTATTCTCGGTATTACACGATAGCTGCCAAGTGAATCTATTCAGAAAATGGGGTGGTGATGGACAGAGCATCTGAATTAAACAGAATACTACTACCCAGTCAGCAGATCAGGGCTTAATCCATCACCGTTTTTTAGCTCACTGCACCATCCCAGCTCAGAACCTGGCTACATGCAAATTAGTCTGTCCCTGGCCCAGTGCATCATGGGAACAGGGCAGACCAAACTACCAAGCCAATTCTTTTACTGGAAAGGAAACAAGCTTCCGGGGACCGGTTTCTGGCATTACAGCCGTCTTCGGCCCGGCTTGCTTGAATCCTGATGGTGCAGTGAGCAAGGGACTCACATCTGAGCATACCCTTCCACGATTGTGGTGGACAAAACGATTCAGAAAAGGGGGTGGTGATGGACAGAGCATCTGAATTAAACAGAATACTACTACCCAGTCAGCAGATCAGGGCTTAATCCATCACCGTTTTTTAGCTCACTGCACCATCCCAGCTCAGAACCTGGATACATGCTAATTAGTCTGTCCCTGGCCCAGTGCATCATGGGAACAGGGCAGACCAAAATACCAAGCCCTTATCTGTTGACTGGGTACGAGTGTTCTGCTTAATTCAGATACTCTGTCCATCACCACCCCCTTTTCTGAATCATAAGTGAATTTATTAGCACATTAGAAATTATTGAATAATCAATAATAGTTGGGTTACCTATTTTTTTAAATGTAGGAGTTTGCCCATCATCCAGCAGCAACTTAAGGTTACATTTTATGAATTGAGAATTAATCAACCTTGATAACAATCTTGTTGGTATATTAGGGGTGTTGCGAGCGAAAAAGTGCATGCTAAATCGCCAGAGATGATTATCATTGAATCCAGATGTTCATAATACAAGACTTTTACTATTTCCCACAAACTCGAGAATTGAGTAGCCTTATCAGAGTTTTTTGCACTTATATAAGTATTTAAGAAAATAATAGAATGATTAAATACTAACTTAATACACAGCAGCCATGCCACTTGGAAATCAATTTCAAAATGTTTGACATCCAAACTTAAGGAAATATAAGTGGAGAGACCTCCACTTGCACGACCAAAGGCAGCCTAACGGCGAGCAATATTTAGATATTCATAATAACCAATTAGTGGTTCACATTCAGTATTCCAAGTTTCCTGGAACATTAGTATATCAAAATTCCTAAGGAAGATTATTGCATCAGGATCCTCTACAAGGGTTTTAAGTCCATTTACATTCCAGGAACAAATATTAAGTGGTTTTAACACCTTGTTAATGGAATTTAGGCATCAATTGGGCTCCCTTTAACCAATTATTTTGGCAGCCAACTCAAATCGTCAGAAAAAGCAAATTCATTCTTTAACTCTTCGCAAGTATGAATGCCCTGTTTAACATTCATGATCTTAATCCCAAATGACAGATCTAATTTTGATGATGGCCCTACGGCTCCTTTCAGAGCTATGACTTGTGATCCCGGTTTTAATTTGAGTACACTGGTCTTTGGGGCTGGACTATAGGATACTGTCATCGGGATTAGTAGTGTCGGGTATTGGGAATCACAGATTCTCCAGACTTTGATGCCCCATTTCTCAAATTGAATATTATTAGCTAAGATGTTGCTAATAGTAACCTCATGATGCCAGGTCGTTATTGTTATTTCATTGTTAGGGTGGATCTGGTCTTTCCTAAACTGAACTGAGTCTAATTCATCTGACGTTACATCCTTCAAATCAGCAATTGCATTCAGTAATTTTAATATATTGCCCCGATTCAATATGTCATGAGAACCTCTAGTAGTGTATTGTGGACAGAAAGCTACCTTTCTGGACTCACTCAAGGTATCACGAGTCATTAGTTTATCATTATTTATATTACTAGTTGTATCACTCTTCATTGCTTCGGGTAATAATGCCTAAATAGATACTTTTCCCAACACAGGGTCATCAATTGTGATTTGCTCAGGAGTAATTATCTCCTCAGTAATGTGATCATTATAAATTTCATGATTGAGATTTATGGTTTTCTGAGTAGTAGCATTTAGCTCAGCACATTGTTTGTCAGCTCCATTGAATGCCTGATCTTATCCATTAACCCCTGAGCTCGATGTTATGGTAATTTTGGTCCATATACTGTCATTGAACACATCAGGGGCTGGGATTCCTGTGACTCGCCCCTTTGGCTCAGCCGACAGTTTGACTGCACATGCTTCGAAGGGTCTGAAGATCGGATATAATTCTTTTTTATTAGGAGCAGCGTCACTTGTGAGATTTTTTTTTGTTTTAATTAATTTATTATGAGTTTTCCTCAGTCTTTTTCTTGCCCTTTTCGATAGACCTTCTTTAGTTGTAGTAGAAGTTTGATTGGCATTATTTTGTATTAAGATTGATTCATCAACTAATATTTCATCCATAGATTTACTGATTTTAATCCCATCTTGAGATATGTCATCATTTGAAAGTCGTTCTTTTTTCTCTGAGGCAATAGTTTTTATTTGGGTTATGTTTTGTTGCTGAGTTTTCCACTTGAAGAGTTTGGGTATTGTATTTGTTTCTTCTCTATTCGCATTTTGCTGTTGAGTTCCTAGCTCTTCAAATGAATTTGAGGACTTTGTTGTAAAGGATGAATCAAATAGTCTATCGTTCAATGTTGTTCTCTGTTTGACCATTCTGCTCTACATCAATTTGACTTCTTTAACTATAGAGCTAACGATAAGCGGTAAATCCGAAATTTTATCAATCAATTCCTCACAAGTGCAGGTTATTAATTGATTCTCCTTGTTGGATTGAACATTAGTTATCAAATTAGTCAGTTGGAGAATTTTTGCATCTATTCCAACTACATGGACGGCCAATATATTTAATAAATCGACTTAAGTGTTTAATTTATCTGAGTGAAAATTGAGAGCATTAGTAATATTGTCCATTGTATTTAGTAGACTCTCCCATATACCACGATCTAGGTTATTGAATTTGTTTTCCTTTGCATTTGATCGGTTACAACGATTTCCTCCAAATTTGTCGAGTAGTGATAAGTCTACAGAGCTAAACAGATTATTTGAAGCTTCTGCTTGAGCAGATTTACTTTGTTCCATTGAAATAGACACCTTTTCAGATCCAATTTTCCCGGGAGCAAGTATTAACTTGTTATCAGTATTAGTTGAACTGTTTTGCAGCATGATACTTGATTGGTCCAGGTTAAATAACCTTATGTTACTATTTAGGCCATTGGGGCTAGATTTTTCTAATATCGGTGAGTTGCCCCCCCCTAGCGCATTCTGCCTCAAATGGGTCAGAGTCTATCCAAAAAACCTCATCAACCTCATCAATTGAGTTCTGTTCCTTGCCAGGGGGAATTTTAGTTGGGGCACCATTTGAGTCTTGACTACAAGCCCGCGGATTAAAGATCTCCTTTCGACCAGTCGAGGTTGCAGATAGGACTGCGTCAACCCTGGGTATCCTTGATGCCAGAAGAACGTTGTGTTGTGCGTTGTCTTGTACATGAACTTGAACATGAACTTTTGCCTGTATCGTACAAGACGGTTTTAGAGGCGAGTTCAAAATCGCAGCCAACAAACAGAGTCCAGAGACTTTACTTTCATTGCCATAGTTCACCTCCTCCAACTCCGAGGGAAGAGAAGAATTAAGTCCTGTGATCGACTCCACTAGGTGATCTCTCTTTACACTGATAAATGGAGACCCTGTTACAGTGGGCCCTTTACTGTTATCCATATCTGCATATTTTTGCTGCTGCTTAAGAAAATCCCTAATTGTCAATTGGTTAAGATGGGCTGGAATACGTTCTTTGGGCGTAGTTTTAAAGACAACTGGCATAGCTGAATCCTTGGAGGAAACTGCTTTAGGGGTGACCTGCAGTGGGACACCTCCTACACCTGAACACACTTCGCTCTTCCACCTCAATTTTGGTTGGGGTCTTGGTAGTGCCTTTCGACAGGAGTATCAAAGAATCTAGTCGGAGGCGACTGCGGTGTGAACCAGATAGCAGCCGCTTTAGTTATCGGAATAACGACAATGATGAAGGCAACTGCCCGCGGTGTGGCAAGGCAGGATATAACGGGGCAGGCTGGAGAGGGCGTCCACCGCTCTCCTCAGGTGGCTCGTGGGGCCACAGTTAGAGGCTGGTGGAGTACTGTACCGTGTTAGGTAGAGGGCCGCTTGTATTGCGCGATGGCGGGATCCTTAGTCAGCAACGATGTGCTGTAGAGTAACTTGCGTGATAGCCGGTACCTGCTATCACGCAAGTTACTGTACAGCAACTTACTGTACAGCACATCGTTGCCTATCTGGTTCCCACCGAAGTCGCCTCCGACTAGATTCTTTGATACTCCTGTCGAACGGCACCAAATGTTCTAAACCAGGCAAATGTTATGTTGTAGTCCTGATGATGATCCCGTTTTAACTAATGAGCATGGGATCGAAACGTCGACATTTCTAAATAGGGCCACAAATGTCCACTGTGTCTAACTATTGTGGTGTCTATTTTTGGTCAAACTTGCTGCTATTTAAATCTGAATGCAGGTGGCCACAGCTCAAAGTCCTTGCCTGTATTTATTTTTTTGGCTCTATTGTTTGTATTCTTACCCCATTCCCCCACACTTCCCAGTCCTTTTAGGGTACAGGCTTGTGCCCCACTGTTTTTGTTGTTCTAAGTATTTTTGACCTTATTTCCTCCATTGCATGAATAAAACTCCATGTCCGGCTGGGCATTGGACTGATATAGTAACCCAACGTGGGCTATATTCCAATCATTGTGTGTACATCCATTATTTGCTTAGGACCTTTGTTCTTTGAAATAGAATTGTAACCCGTGGTCCTAAGCCAATTTTTCGGGTCCCCTTGTCTGTTTATAAAAAAAGTTCAAGACCATGCGTCACCCCTTGACTCCAGCCTTACCCACGTCCTTTCCTGCAGCTCACCTCTTCTCAACTCTGCTCGCGGCTCACATGGCTTTCGCGGTTCTCAGGACTCACTCAGCTGAACCGGGATCTCGGAGTCACAGTGCCGTGTTTCGAGCCTGTTTCCGCCGTACACTGATCTGCCAACAATCCGCCGAGTCGACCTCCTCCTCCTCCTCCTCCTCCTCCTCCTGCCACTGCAGAGAATCGCTATACTATTACGTGGTCCCCCCTGCTTTGGTACTCCCGTGGGGGCCTACAGTGGCTTTTTTCTGGGCTTTTTGGAGCTCCGATACTTGCTTGCTGCTCTGCTTGCGTAGTCTGCCGCCTCCGTCACCGCGAAAACCTGGACCGGACCTGCATCAGAATAGTGAGTAGTGACTGATATGTACAAGAATATAAGGTTCATGAAAAGATTATTTACAATGATTGATCTTGGGTTTTTTTTGGAGACATTTTGAATGAATCATATTTTCAATAGGCGCCGCAAATTGCGTTGGTATGTCGACGGCATTTCGATTCCTGTCATTTAGGATCATCATAAGGACCGGGTTGCCGTTTGAAGGTGCTGAAGGAAGGTAGATTCACAGGATGCAGGAGGGGCTGCAAAGCTAATCCTCGATGCAGGGGTGACTGCGAAGCCCTGGACTAGTGATTGCTTGCGTTAGCCATCCCAATACGTCCGCGGTTCCTCCTGGTCTTCCTGCCTTTTTATTTTGTAGGGGATCAAAATTGTTTTAGGCTTTCAGGCCGCTTCATAGAGCAATGCTCTTTTCGACACCTGCAAAGTGGCAATTTCTGTCCAGTAGCTTTTGAGCTATGCCAATAGCTCTAACAAAAAAAAATGTAAACCTATTACATTCCTAATGCTTCTTTTAATTCGTGAAGGGGCCAAGTTCCAACACTAGGCCGCCCGCACAGAGAAGAAGCAGCCACTAATCCATGCCTTTCTGAAGGGTGCAATTGGCAAAAAGGGTCAGCAGCTTGAAACACAATGTTCTCGTTTTCAATCAATTTCAAGTACATGAAGAGTGGTCACCACCAATGAATTCGGAAAGATTAGCCCTTCAATTGCTTTTGTCAGTTTGGGGACAAGTGAATGGGAGAGTAGGTTTTTCAATTTTCTTCTCTTACTGGATATTTCACATATTTTTCCAAATTTTCCTTGATGAACAAGGTCTTCTAAGACCCACCCCACATGAGCAGTGAACATTTCAGCTTTTGTCAGCAGTGGCTTTATACATTGCAGAATGGCTCCGAAGAGCCAGTCTGCTCTTATTGCTGTCGGATTTCCTCCAGAGTCTTTACAGAGTCCTTCACCCTCAGTCTGGCGAAGTTTAAAAAAAAATCTTTTTATTGTATTTGGACAACAACACCCCCAACACAAAAGTCATATGGACATGTTTTTGTGTAAAGATGCATAACACACCCTGAAATGACCACATTGAATTCATGTTTGCAGCAAGAGCCCCAAAGTCTCTCTGAAGAATTACACACCCTTGCCCTCTGGACTGGTTTCCTTGTAGGTTCCTCTCCCTGTGTTGCTGAGTCTGGCAAAGTTGTCAGTCCGAGATAGTACTGTTGAACTGTTATTGTCAGACTGGTGGATAAGCACTTGAATAGTAGAGGGAGGCTTGGTCCCTGGCACTTATTAGGTGGTGGTGGGGGTTTGAACCATGTGGTGGTGATGGACAAGTGACCCTGAATATGTTCAGTCTAGTTGACTCACCAGTTCTCAGTCAATAGACTGATCTCAGGAGAGGCCATTATTGCTCAAAACACAAAGAGGGCTAGAGGAGGTTTAGAGACCAGCAGGGGCTAATTCCCCTACTCAGAGACCAACAACACAAAAACAATCCCTGGGCCTAAGTGTGGATGAATGCTGACGGAGTGTCCCTTTTAGGTTTAAAATATTTTATTCAGTGCAAAAAAACATAGAAAAACAAAAGCATACAGAAGGTATGAAGCATTAGTGCGGGGGGACACGGCCTTTCCCACAGCGTTACATCTGCAAAGGATAGGTCGACCACGGGCCAGCCCAAAGTGGCCTTGCTAGACACGCATTGTTGCAGTATAGCGTTACATTCCCTTCCCAAACTCCCCCCCAACCCCAACTCCCAACCCCCCAGTTCCCCTACCCCCCTCCCGCCCACCCGCCGTCCAGTGTACAGATCTTTCCAAGACAACCACCAAGGTCGCTCTCAAGTAGAGGGGCCCAGTCACTCAGGGGTTTGGCACGGTCGGATCCGTGAGCCTCAAGAGGCGAAGATATCTAGGACAGGTGAGTTCCCTAAATTCAGTGAGTAGTAGAGAGTGGAATTATAGAAAAAGGTACAGGCAGAAGACCCTTTCCGCAGTTGCCCGGCGTTAACCGCCTCTATACCCATTCAAGTTTACCAAACAAAGAGGCAGGCGCTGGAGACCGGAAGGCAGGAAACAGAAGTTTTTATTCCGACGGAGCAGAACACATCAAATCAGACAACAGGGTATCTTCTCGAGGTGCTCTAACCGCATCTCTGAGGCCTGGCCTCTTATACACGAGTTTATTACTTTATTGCATAAAACACATCTCTGTCAACCCTTTGATGTACGGAAAGACATCCTCGGAATCCCCGCTTCAGGCCCGTTCCCACACACATTTACAGTTGAAGTCCCCACCCCGGTCGCAACAGGTGATGATTATCGCACAGCTGGACATTCCGCCGATTCGCGGAATGTGTGAGGTTGATCGGATCTCATGGGGTGGGGGGCTTTGATCAACTCATGGACCCCTTGACGAGTGAAGCTTCCTACTGTACAGGAGGGGGGGGGCAATAACAGTATCCGCAGGGCCAAGTGGTGGCCTGGGAACGAGTAAGACAAACGGGCACAAAGGAAAGGGGGTTTTTATCAAAGAATCCGGGATCATGAAAGGAATGGAGGGAGGTGTTGCGCTGGGAACAGGATGGGATTCCGAGGCAGAGCTGCGTGGTAGAGGGGTTTATGACCCAAGGCATGTGAGAGCGGGGGCTGTCAGCGTGCAGGTCAGGAGAGAGAGAGAGAGAGACGCGCTGGCTATCAGCGAGGGGCAGGGAGGCCGTGGTGCTCAAAATGGTTGCCGCTTACGCGCACGAATGGGCTCAAAAAAGGGCAAGATGGCGCCGATAATGTTGACGTTTTCGGCCTATCTTTTAACAGTCCTCCCTTTTCAACATATCTAGCCAACTTGCCTACTCAATGTCAATCTTCATCAAATTCCTAACCTCGGCATCATATAATGCTCCCATGCGTTCGTTTCCAAAGTCCACAGTCTTGGGGCAAATACAATTTGTACATAATGAGCATAGAGGTGGCAGGCATTGAATTCCTAAGCATAGACTGCATATTACAATTACAGGAATCAGGATAATGGAAAATAGTCTCCAGCCCCAGTTCTTAACGGTACTCCAGAACCATCCACCAAGCGACCATTCTTCCTGCTCCTGGTGGACTTCTGAAGAGAGTCTGTGGAGGTGTTCGATGGCCTTGTACACTGAGGGTGAATTGTCCGGTATATATGTACAGCAGCTGGACCCAATAATGCGGCATGCTCCACCACGGTCCGCAAGAACCACATCTAGCACAAGGCGGTTCTGGAGTGCTACCAAGCGGACCGCTTGAAGCTCGGCAGTGTTGTTAGCAAGGATACCAGCTGTGATGTTCATTGTTGTCTCAACTGCCTGAGTCAGATGTCGGATGGCACGGCTGTTTGCCATCGGGCCCCAGAGCGGAACAAGTCCCTTCATAGCATCGAGGAACTGTGCTCCTGTTGAGTCGGCTTGTTCAATGTCCTTGGCTCGTTTTTGTCTGTGATGATTCGCTGGAGCCACATAAGTCGGAGGAAGGATGAAGGAGATGAAACAAGTGCCCCCCCCAGCCTTTGGGGAGCCAGGTGTAAGCCTTTGTGCCACAAACAAAATACATATTTGGAGAGGATACAAAGGAAGGTGGATCGGTGGAGTCCAAAGTTCTGGTGAAACGGCAGGCGCTGCGGCCTACCAGCTGTGTCCCAAGCCCTTCTATGCACATGTGGCCTGTGACGTTGATGACTGACAGGGCCACAGTCAGAGTAGCAGCCACTCGTTTCCGCAGGTAAGAGAAGGTGGGTCTGTTGGGATTGTTGAACACCTGCATTTCAATTCGTTCTTTAGCAGGGATGTCCATGTGGATTGAGTCGTTGGAGGTCTGCGGGCAGAAGTGTGTCTTTGTCTGGTTTCGCCAGACCCCATGATAGAAGTGTGTCATGGTTTTGCCGGAGGTGGCATTGTCTTTATAGCTTTCTTGCAGGAGGATCAGACAAGCAAGGCAGGAGCCGTGAACTGAAAAGGGTGAAGGGATGAAAGGTATCGAGTGTCCAGTGGCGTGGGGTAGCAACCCACAGATCCAACAGTTGGTGGCGTTGGTGACAAGATTGTGCTGGTGCAGCAACTGTACAAAGGAGTTATTCCAAAACTCCTTTCGCCTCTCTCTGAGCTGAGGAGAGAGCGAAACCAGATAATGTTCCTTCATGGTGGTAGGCTGAGCAGTGGTCAGGAATGTTTCATGAGCAGGTGCATTTTCTTCCACAATCCAGAGTGTGGTCATGAGGAGAAAGCAGAAAAGGATTGTGATGAAAAGTGCAATTGTCTTTGAGCTGTGGAGTCTGTCTGTTTTTGGGTTCCTGTAGTGGGTATTCCCTGTTGCTTCCATCATCTTCTTATTTGGCGCTTCCATCATCTTCTTATTTGGCGCTTCCATCATCTTCTTATTTGGCGCTTCCATCATCTTCAAGGTGCTCGGTAGCGGGCAGAACCACAGACTTCGTTTAGCTTCTCACCAGGTGACCCTTGGTGGTGTTTAGGTCACCGTTCTGAGATTTAACTTAGTCCGTGGTCTACTTAGCCGAAGCTCCCTCCTTTCGACGCAGGAAATACCCTTCTCTGGATGGCACAGTGGGATCAGAGAATTTTGAAAGTTCAAGTGCTTCGGTGTCAGGATAGCAGGTTAGCGACGGTCGGTCCTTGTTCAGGAGCTCTTCTTGGTTATCGATGCTTTCTGTTGTGGCCAAAGTCGAGGAGACCTTCTTGCAGTGGTGTGCGTGCAGCCAGTGCCGTTTCCCCTCCACACGAAGAGCCGTCTGGGTGGTGAGCAATACTTGCCAGGGGCCCGTCCACCGGGGTTCCAGACTTTTTGCTCGCTGAAAATTTCGGATCAGCACGTAGTCCCCAGGTTGGATGGTGTGACCCGGACCCCTGGAAGCATCGGGGATGGCCTGCTGCACCTGCTGATGAATGACAGACAGAGTTTCAGTTAATTTATACAGATAATCAGACATTAGGACGTCTGGGACATCATGAATGGAAGTCGGTTTTGGTGCAGACCAGACGCTCATGGGTCGGCCGAAAACGACCTCGTAAGGTGTCAAGTGGTGCTTGGTGGGGGTGGAACGCATCGATAGCAATGCCAGGGGGAAAGCGTCTGGCCATTTCAGTCCTGTGGTAGCTACTATCTTGGCTAGTTTAAGCTTTAGTGTGGCATTGTGTCGCTCGACAAGTCCAGCAGACTGGGGGTGGAAAACTGCGTGGAACTTCTGCTTGATGCCCAGCCCCTTTATGATGAGCTGGATGACTTCGGCTATGAAGTGGGGGCCATTGTCGCTCCATAAAATTCGACAAAGGCCGTAGCGAGGGAAGAATTCCTTTAATAGTACTTTTGCAGTGGCCATGGCGGTGTTGTCACGGGTTGAGTATGCCTCTACCCAGTTGCTAAATGCACACACCACAACGAGTACGTATTTCAGGCCTTGGCATCTGTCTAGTTGAATATAGTCCATCTGCAGGACTTCAAACGGGTGATTTGGGACCCCAAACCCTCCCCGGGGTACTACAGTTCCTTTCCCGGGGTTGTGTTGTAGGCATATCAAGCATTGTTGGACCAGGCGTTTGGCGGAGTCTGTGATTTTATCATTGTGCCAAACTCTGGAGACAAGTTCAATCATGGGGGCTGATCCTATGTGGGCGGGGGAGTGTGCCATAGTCAGTATAGGAGTCAGGTAGCAACCATTTGTTTGTGTCCTTTGTCCGCCAGCAGCCTTCGTCGTCTTTTAGTCCTACCCGTGTCCATTCAGTCAGTTCATGTTGTGTGCTAGCCAGTTGAATGTCTCTAATAGTGTCCCTAGCGTCAGTCCATTTTTCTGCTTGTGACCTGGTCACGTACATACGTGTTGTCGTCCTGTTTTCAGCTGTCGTTCGAGCAGTGATGTCGGCTAGTGCATTTCCCTGTCCAATAATGTCTGTCACTTTTTTGTGTGCCTGGCATTTGATGACTGCAAGCTTTTTGGGGAGAAGGACAGCTTCGATCAAGGCGGAGACTAGATCCCCATGCAAGATGGGTGTGCCGTGTGAGGTCAAGAATCCCCTCTCCCTCCAAAGGAGCCCAAAATGGTGAACCACCCCGAAGGCGTACTGGCTATCGGTGTAAATGTTCGCTGTGGTTCCTGCTGCTAGAATGCAGGCTCGTGTCAGGGCAATCAGTTCCGCTGCCTGAGCGGATCGTTGCGTGATGCGGGCTGTCTCGACTACAGTTCGAGCCGTGGTGACCGCATAGGCAGCTGAAGTGGTGCCATCGGGGAGTTTGATGCAAGAACCGTCCACCCACAGCTCTCCGTCAGGGTCAGGAAAAGCCGTGTCTCTGAGGTCAATCCTACTTCTAGTCTGTTCGTCCGTAAGAGTCACACAGTCATGTACAGAGAGCACTTTGGGATCGTTCTCTGGTAAGGGTAACAGAGTTGCCGGGTTCAGTGTGGTGCATCTTTTTAGGGTGATATGGGGTGCAAGCAAAGTCAGCTCGTATCCAGTCAGTCGTGCACTCGTCAGGTGTTGCGTCTTGGTTTGGTTCAGGAGGGTGTCAACTGCATGGGGTACCAGTACTGTGAGGGGATTCGAGAGTACGATCCCCTCACTCTGTCGGATAGAGATAGCAGCGGCAGCTACAGCTCGAAGGCAGGCAGGCAAGGCTCTGGCTACAGGGTCAAGAGTGGCAGAGAAGTAAGCGCATGGTCGTTGCTTTGGGCCAATGGACTGGGTCAGGACAGATAAAGCGCACCCCTCCCTTTCGTGAGTGTAAAGGGAGAAGGGCTTTGTGTAATCAGGGGTACCTAGGACAGGGGCCGAGCAGAGGGCATCTCGTAGTTCCGTGAAGGAGGTTTGGCACTCAGGGGTCCAAGGGAGTGGGAAGGGGACATCTTTAGCTAGCAGAGAAAGCAGCGGTTTCACAATGAGGCTAAAGTTTGGCAACCACTGCCGGCAGAAGGAGGTGAGGCCTAGTAGGGAGCGAACCTGTTTCTGAGTCTTAGGGACAGGAGTTTCGAGAATGGTTTGGATCCGGTCGGGAGTGAGTTTCCTTCCGTCTTTGGACAAAAGGTGGCCTAAGTAAGTGACCTGGGGTTGGCAGAACTGCAACTTCTTCTTGGAGACCTTGTGGCCGTTTTCCGCAAGGAAGTGTAGGAGTTGAATGGTGGCTGTGACTGCTAGCGGAGTGGTGTCGGCCACCAAAAGGATATCATCGACGTATTGCACCAACACCACTCCATCGGGTAACTGGACTTGATCCAGTTGTCTCTTGAGGGCCTGGCTGTAGATGCTAGGGCTTTCTGTATAGCCCTGGGGTGCTCGACAGAACCTATATGAGCGGGCTTTCAGGGTGAAGCCGAAGAGATATCGGCTGTCTGGGTGGATGGGGATGGAAAAGAATGCGTTTTTGAGGTCAATGACAGTGAAGGTGGTGGCAGTAGAAGGAATGAATGTCAGGATGGTGGTGATGTCTGAGACCACGGGGTACTGGGGTACCACCACTTTGTTGATCTCTCGAAGGTCAATGATAAAGCGGTATGCTTTCTCATCTCCCTCTCCTTGTTTCTTGATGATGGGCAAGATAGGGCTGTTGCAAACGTTGCTAACCACTTCCTCTACCACTCCTGCGTCTATCAGTGACTGAATAATCTTTACCAATGCCTTCTCGCCCTCTGGCGATATCCGATATTGAGGAAGTTTTGGGAGTGTTGCGTCTGGTCGGACAGTAATGTGTACTGGGTCAATCATCATGCGCCCTACATCCGAATCTGTTTTGGCCCACAGATACGGAGGCAGAGCGTCAAGCAGGGATGTGTCAGCGTCAGTGATGGAAAACATGCGTCGGGGAGGGCAATGTCTAAGCAGAACGGGGTTGTCGTAAAGGAAAACTCGAACTCCATCTTGAGAACATCTAATTGTCGCTCGGAAGTGTTTCAATAAGTCAAGTCCCATAATGGCGTCAGGGCTATTGGAGGAAAGTAAAAACGTGGTGTCAGTGGTGTTGTTCTCTAAGTCGAAGAGGATCGGAGCAGACAAAGGGTTAGTGGAGGGCGTTCCATCGAAACCTGTCGATGTTATAAGTGAGCCAGACAAGGGTGCCCTTGGAATCAGTCGTTTAGATAACGCACTACGTGTTGCGCCAGTGTCTACCAGAAATGGAGACTTTGTACCCAAGACCTTAGCAGTGACATAAGGGCCTTGCTGGTCAACATAGAGCTCGACTGGATCCCTCCCTTGCCCTTGGCAGTCCTATGCAAAGTCGTGGGCGTCATCGTAGTCAAATTGCTGGCATTGGTTCTGTCTGGGTCGATCAAATGTATTTGGTCTGCCTGATCTGTCGTTAGTCGTGTCATTTGGGGGCCCTCGCTGCTGTTCTCTATTTCTCGGTCTTAGGGACGTTCGTCTGATAGTTTCCCCTGTATTGGTCTCGTGCTATAGTCACCCCTTGCAGTTGTGCAACCATCACCCTCTCTTTCAAGTCTTTCTTCTTTTTCTCTGTCGCTCTATCGTTTTCATTTTTCTGATGTTCTTAATATTGGGCCATCTGGAGGATAGCCGCAGGTTTGGAAGCTGCCCAACTACTCTCGCTGGCCTGTAGTTTCTGGGAGACCTCCGGTGTCAAACCCTTAACGTAATTCTGGACAAACATATGGTGTCCGGTTGCAGTGGTCATGTCCTGGCCGCTGTAATCGGAGAACACCGTTTCAAACCGGGAGAAGTAATCCGATACATCCTCCTGGGGTTTCTGGCGACAGGCCGTTACTATGGACCAGTCCACTTTCTTTTCTGGAATCAGGGTTTTTAATTTCTGTACGATTTTGTCTGGGAGGTCTAAAATAGATTTCAAGGGCTTTTGTCCAGGTTCTCGTTGTTTATCAATGCCATCGAGTTGTGACCAGGTATGTCCAAACAGCTCAAGGTAGTCGACTTTTCGGATTTGCTTCCACACATCAGCTGGTAGACATAACCCGAAGAACAAGCCAGAGTCATAATCGTTGAACCTAGGGCTGTACCTAATTCAGTATTGAAGGCAGTGGGGTTTTTACGTAGGTCAGGCAGAGATTTCCGGAATGTCAGAATCTCTTGCCGGTCCCACGGCTGGTAGACCCAGTTGTACACTACCCTTCCTTTTGCGTCTTTGTGGTTTGCATCATCGTTAGTCCCTTCACCTCGTGGAGGAACCCAGTAAGGGGCAGCTTCTCGTATCGGCATCATGGCGTTAGATCGCTCAGTTTGTGGTTCGGTTGCTACGGATGTCGTGGGTTTAGTTCCCGATCCTTGTTCAGTGAGGTGGCGGAAAACCTCAAGCGTTCGCATAAGGAGGTCCGTCACGTCACACTCGCCCTCATCCCCGATATCGACCTTCCGGTATAGAGTCGTTAGGCTCTCGGGACCTTTGTCTTGATATCGGTCCTCGTATGCGTTCAAGGCATGATAACACAGTCGAACGGTAAAATGTCGTCTGTGACTTCCTGTATACGAGTTAAACATATCCGTGATATACTCTTCATCTTCCTTTCTTTCTACCAATGTCCTTGCTATCTTGTCAATCCCTGCTCGCTCATCTTTGCTTAATCTGTTTGTTCTTGTAGAACCAGCCCTTCGGGTCTCAGGGTCGCCTAACGTTGTCGTTTGTGTAGTATCTAATACAAGGAGTTCGGCCGGCACAGAGGCCACGGGGGCCGAAGCTGTGGCGCTACTCTTGTTTGTGCTTGGGGATGGTGGGTGCTGTGCTAAGGGTTGGGAAGGGGCATATGGAGGGGGCATGTAGATGATCGGAGGACCTAGCAGCAGATCATCGTTGGCTCGCTGTTTCGAGGGTAATTCAGGGTAGAGCGTGGAGGGCGTTCTAACCGGACACTGGTTTGATGTTTCTATCTCTGGTTTCTGATTGGCTTCCTCTCTTTCCTTGATCTCTTCTTCTAGTTTCTTAGCAGCTAGGTGGGCTGCCTTTCGCAGCTCTTTTCCCAACCTACTCTCATTTCTCTTCTTACGCTGTTCGGTTTCTTTGCGCCACATGCCGAAACTATCAAGCATAGTGGGCGTTGTCTTGTTTTTACCAAGGGCTGTTTCTAGCGCGCTCATTTTATCATCATCGAAGGATCCTATCAGTGGCCACTGACTTTCTCGATCCTTTTTCGTATATTTATGCCACAGCTTGCTATAAGCTATAGCGATCAATCCATGTTTCATGAACATGTCCTTATTAGGGGTGCCTTCCAGTGGAGCCGGATGGTTCATCTCTAATAAGCGGTCCGGGCTAAACAGGCTACCAATCAGTGGGGAGAAGACAGGCATGACGGAAATGGGGACAAGAGTCAGCACTACCTATCTTATCACTGTGTGCAAAGACTAGACAGAATATTTCTATTCTACGTTGTTTGCAGGCAGTGAATACCTCATGAACCAAAGTAGGCCCGCAAAAGTCTGCGTTACCTACCCTTTCACCATCTGCAAAGAGGGAACCTGTTCTTTCCTGTTTGTAGACAGAGAATCTCCAGAAAATAATTCGCGAACGGTAATTCGGGTTCAAACAATTAATCAGTGGGGGAGAAGGATAGGCACGATGGATGACAATGGGGACAAAAGTCTGCGTTACCTATCCTTCACTGCTTGCAAAGAGAGAGCCTGTTGTTTCTCCGTTTGCAGACAGCGAATCTCCAAACGAATCAACAAAGAGTAATACTAGTATTTTCAAAACAATCATTTCGCAATTTGTCGCGTTTACACGACCTTACCCGGACCGCATGGACAGTTTCTTGTCTTCCGAATCCAGCGCCCGATCGTCCTCTATTCTTCGTAGTCCTCGCGGCACTCCTGATGGTTCCCAGTCAGGACCGTAGATCACTCGAGAGAGGTCTGTTCGGAACCAGTGAAGTTCGGATGATCGGCTGTCAGACGAGGGTCTATCAGACAGGTGCACTCCCGATAGTTGCAGTCGTTCACTCTGTCGTCAGGACCTCTCCCACTGGATCCACGAGTCGCTGATGGGCCCCACGTTTGGGACGCCAATTGTAGAAAAAGGTACAGGCAGAAGACCCTTTCCGCAGTTGCCCGGCGTTAACCGCCTCTATACCCATTCAAGTTTACCAAACAAAGAGGCAGGCGCTGGAGACCGGAAGGCAGGAAACAGAAGTTTTTATTCCAACGGAGCAGAACACATCAAATCAGACAGCAGGGTATCTTCTCGAGGTGCTCTAACCGCATCTCTGAGGCCTGGCCTCTTATACACGAGTTTATTACTTTATTGCATAAAACACATCTCTGTCAACCCTTTGATGTACGAAAAGACATCCTCGGAATCCCCGCTTCAGGCCCGTTCCCACACACATTTACAGTTGAAGTCCCCACCCCGGTCGCAACAGGTGATGATTATCGCACAGCTGGACATTCCGCCGATTCGCGGAATGTGTGAGGTTGATCGGATCTCATGGGGTGGGGGGCTTTGATCAACTCATGGACCCCTTGACGAGTGAAGCTTCCTACTGTACAGGAGGGGGGGGGCAATAACAGTATCCGCAGGGCCAAGTGGTGGCCTGGGAACGAGTAAGACAAACGGGCACAAAGGAAAGGGGGTTTTTATCAAAGGATCCGGGATCATGAAAGGAATGGAGGGAGGTGTTGCGCTGGGAACAGAATGGGATTCCGAGGCAAAGCTGCGTGGTAGAGGGGTTTATGACCCAAGGCATGTGAGAGCGGGGGCTGTCAGCGTGCGGGGGGATGCTTTGCGAGGTCAGGAGAGAGAGAGAGACACGCGCTGGCTATCAGCGAGGGGCAGGGAGGCCGTGGTGCTCAAAATGGTTGCCGCTTACGCGCACGAATGGGCCCAAAAAAGGGCAAGATGGCGCCGATAATGTTGACATTTTCGGCCTATCTTTTAACAGAATGGTTGCCAAAGCTCATTAAATTGCTCTATATCCCCCGCCACCGTGAGTGATAGTTTCTCCACACCCAAAACATGCCACAATCTGTGTAGCCAGACTGTGAGTGATGGTATCGTGGTAGTGCGCCAATGTAGTAAGATGTTCTGAATGGCTGAACCCAATGCAATAGCTATCTGCCTGCCCCTGCGGGATCGGAGTGGGTACATCAACCCATTCGGGAGCCCAAACAGGGTGTATGCGGGGAAACGTGGCAGCTCCGTATCAAAGTGGGAGTCGATTTCATCCAGCACTTCCTTCCAATAGGGCTCTAGTAGTGGGCATTCCCACAGAATGTGTGTCATTGTGCCTCGACCTCCACACCCTCTCCAGCATGTGTTCTCCCTGCTACTATCCATTTCATGAACCCGCTCCGGTGTGTAGTACCAGTAAGTGGAGACCTTTGTCAGAGTATCAGTAAGGCCCATGTGGTATGCTGAGTGTCGTGCCCTGTAGTATTACTGTTCCCATACTTTGTGGCTCAACGTTCGACCCAGCTCTGGCTCCCAACGCTCTCTTCCCGGGTTATAGAGGTGTGTGAAAAGAGGCTGTAGCAGCCGATAGAGATCAGTAATCAATTTGGAGTCCGATGTGCGCGTCAGAAGCCATTTCTCATATGGTAGGAATCGTCTGTCGGCCGATTCCCGCACCTGTGGCTGTAGCGCCCAGTGGCGAGCCTGCATGTAGCGGAGTCTTTCCGATTCAGGGAACGAAAATTCCTGCCTAAACTGCGGGAAGGGAATAATTCCCTCAGGGCCATACAAATGAGACAGGGCTCGGCACCCGGCCACTCGCCAATGGGTAAACGCCCCCTTTTCCAACCCCGGAGTGAAGTCCAGGTTGTCCACCAGCGGTGTAAGTGGCGACGGGAACGTGGTGAGATTAAGTGCGAGGTTGGTGGCGTCCCAGACCCGCAGGGGTACCCTGGTGACAAAGGAGGCGTATAGATTCGCAGGTCTGTGAGGCCGGCGCAGAAATGGAATTTCTTGCAGGGGTCGGCCCGCCACAGCCTGATCCTGGGAGAGCCAGTGCTTTTCTGACTCCCATCGGCTCTATTCCACCAGATAGCGTAATTGGGCTGCGTAGAAGTAACTACGGAGATCTGGTATTCCTAGCCCTCCTGCCTCGGGGGCCAGCATGGAGAGAGCTCTGCGCATTCTAGGCTTCTTGCCGTGCCAGATAAAGCGCGAGAGATCTGCCTGCAGCTGAGGAATCCAACCAATCGGTGGTTGGAGTGGCAAGGCCCGGAACAAGTAGAGAACCTGGGGGAGGACCGTCATTTTGATGGCAGCTATCCTGCCCAGCCAGGAAAGAGTGCCGCGATTCCACCGGCCCAGTTCCTCCCGAACCTTCTTGCCCAGGGCGGTGTAGTTAGCCGTTACCATGGCCGGTAGAGTAGGGGCCAGCTGGATCCCCAGGTAGGGCACCGAGTCCGACGACCAATGCATGTGGAATCGGCCATGTAGATACGCTCTGGTATTCAGCGTAAGGGAGATATCCAGAGCCACAGATTTCCCCATATTCATTTTAAAACCTGCGACTGCACCAAAGGAGTCCAGCTCCTCGATGCACGCCGGGAGGGCCGTCTTGGGCTCATCCAACGACAGTATGACGTCGTCTGCATAGAGGCTAATGGTGTGTGTAAAGCCCCCAAACCGCACCCCTGTTGCTGCCGGGTTGTCACGCACCCGCTGGGCGAATGGTTCCATATAAAGGGCGAAGAGTAATGGTGAGAGCGAGCAGCCCTGCCTGGTACCTCTCTCGATATTTAAACTCCCCGAGCTGCTGCCATTCACCCGCACCACCGCAGTCGGAAATTTGTAGCAGTTAAGAACCATACAGCGAAATTTATCTCCCATGCCCGCCTTCACCAGGACCTGCTCGAGATAGGGCCAATGCACTCGGTCAAACGCCTTCTCCACGTCCACTGCCAGCATCATTCTCTCTCCTGAAATTCGAGAGTCCTTCTCTAAGAGGTGAACGATCCTCTTGGTGTTGTCTACCGTCTGCCTTCCTGGAACAAATCCCGCCTGATCCGGATCTATAAGACCTGGTAGGTGGGGGGGCCAATCGGGCCGCAAGAATCCCTGTGTACAATTTTAAATCTACATTCCGGAGGGATATCAGCCTATAGGAGCCGCAGTGCTTCCGGTCCTTCCCGGGTTTGGGGATAACCGTGAGTGAGGCCCGTAGGAGGTCAGGCGGGATGGTCCCTGGGGTGGCAAACGAATTAAAAAGGCGAGTGAGAATCGGGGCCAGTGTCGAGCAAAACGTCTTGTAAAAAAGCGATGTGTACCCATCCGGGCCCGGTGCCTTGCCATGCTTAAGCTTAGCGATGGCAGAAATTACTTCCTCCACTCGGATATCTCTATCAAGATGCTCCGCCTGTGAGGCGTCCAGGGAGGGCAGGGTCACTGAGTCCAAATAGGCGGACGTAGCAGCGTCATCCGGCCGGTCTCCGGCATATAGATCCGCATAGAAGCTACGGAACATGTCCCCTATTTGGGCATCTTCCGATACCACCGCTCCTGTGGGATCCAAGATTTCCTTCACCTCTTGACTCTGTTGCTCCACACGGAGCCAGTGGGCCAGCAGTCTGCCACAGCGGTCCCCACCTGTATAGTATTTATGGCGCAGGCGGAGTGCACCGTATTCCGCCTGGTCCAAATCCAGGGCCGCCAAGAGCTTCCTCGCCTCCTTAAGTTGCCTCCATATTCTGGGGCCCCCGTCCTGTGGTGTATCTGTTCGAGCTCACTAACCCGCTGGGTGAGTTCCTCCCTTTTGGCCTGTCGTTCTTTATTCTCCGCCGAGGAGATCGCTATAAATTCCCCCCAGAGTACTGCCTTCAAAGCTGCCCACTGCGTTGCCAGGGAGGTGTCAGGATTATCGTTGTGGGACAGATTCCCGGATCGTTCCTTCAATGCGGTCCACCACCGCCTTTCTGTGCGGCAGGGTATCCCGGAGGCGCCATATTCTGGGAGAACTCGCCACCGGCGGTAGGCCCAGGCTGGCGGAGACCGGGGCATGGTCCGACAAGGACAGCACCCCCAGATCCGACGTAGAAACCAATGCCCGTACGGGAGTTGTGACCAAGAGATGGTCCAGTCTCGCGTACGTCTTATGGGCATGGGAGTAATACGTATATCCCCTATGAGAGGTCATGCAAGTCCACTTCTGATAGCTGCGCCTTACACCCGGCTGAGAACTCCCCAACCTGCGGGGTGCGGATCTGTCCATGGCCGAGTCAAAAACCATATTAAAATCCCCCCCAATGATTATATGCCTATCTGGCGAAGCAGTAACATCCACAAGCGCTGATCGTAGGAAGCGTTCCTGTTGTTCATTAGGGCTATACAGGGACCCAACGGTAAAGGCGATACCCCCGATCCTAAACCGGTATGCCAACAGCCGGCCTTTGTGTTCTGTGTGCTTGTGAAGAATTTTCCCCTTAAAGTGTCTGGCTACCAGGATTGCCACCCCTGCTGTCTTATTGGCGCTGGAAGAGTGAAACTGTGTAGGAAATTTATGCGAGAGCATCCTGTGAGTGTCCTGCTGGAGTAGATGCGTCTCTTGAAGGAGACATATGTCAGCGTGGGTGCTCTCCAGGAGAGACAGGACCGCCCGTCTCTTAACCGGGTTGTTGAGGTCCCGTACGTTAAGAGTCACCACCTTAAAAGTGCTGGGAGGCATGGAAAAGGGTATACGTGAAAGCGAAGTGCCTGGGCAAGGCAAGGTAGACAAGCGCAGCTGAGGCTGCAGGGCCTACACGGTACACTGGACGACTCCCGCCCCCCCCTCCCCCATCCACGCCCAAACCCCTACCCAAAACTCCCCAACTCCCCCCCTCCAACCCTCTCTCCCCAACCCAAAAACGGAACCTCCCCAACAACCCCTTCCCCTCCCCCCTGCCCCTCCAACTGGTCCCAAAATTCCATTGTCCCAGTCCGGTCCTCAGCGGACAAGTCTGCGGAAAGTTACTCAAGTGGACGTCCAGCCACTGCCCACCCCCCCGAACCCTCAAACCTGCGTCATCTGAAAGGCTATGTCGATCTCCCCCCGGAGTACATTCAGGCTGTCAGAGCAACTTCAGTAGATGCTGTGTCTCTGGCTACCTCTTGGACTGCATTGGCCATGTCCCCTCGGATAGTGGGTGAGTCTGGTTGAGCAGAAGAAGCAGAGGATTGCCGCGCCAGGATCATCTGCCAACCGTCCCAGGTAGCGGGCCGTCGGCGAGGGGTGGGGGCCGCGTCGTCCGTTGCGGTAATTCCAAGTACCCCGCAGTTGTCCTGGAGGGAGCAAAGCTGATGTAAAGTCCCGTTCCACCTAAAAATAAGGCGGAAGGGATGGCCCCAAGAGTACTGCGTGTTGTGATCCCTCAGGAAGTCCGTTGCAATTTTGAATCCCATACGCTTCTGGAGTGTGATTATCGATAAATCCTGGAAAAGAGCGACCTGGTGCCCCCGGAAGTGCAGGGACTGCTGCTGTCGTGCCTCACGGAGAATCCGCTTCTTCAAGGGGTAGTCCGGCAGGAAAGCCAAGATATCAGGGGGGGTGCAGAGGCTCTGCGTGCCGGGGCCACCCTATGAGCTCTGTCTATTCTGATGGTGAAATCATCTGGCTCTCCCAGTATCTCCCTAAAGAGGTCTCTTAGATACCCAGCAACGTCCTCACCCTCTTCTCCAGATGGAATTCCCCGGCCCCGTATGTTGTTGCGACGGGGCCGGTTCTCGAGGTCCTCATTGTGCGATTGGAGGTCGAGTTGCTGATCCCTTAGGCGCAGCACCTCTTGCTGCAGCTGTGCAATCTCTTCATCCCGGGAGTGACCAGCTTCCTCCATAGTAGACACTCTCTCACCAAGGCCATCGACCTCTCTCCGCACCTCCCGGACTTCCCCTGCAACTTCCTGCTTCAGTGCTTGGAAATCTTCCCTAAGCGAGCTAAAGAGGGACTCGAGGAAAGATCTAGTCACCGGAGGTTCCCCCCCCTGCAGCCCCTTGGGAGCTGCTTGCGTGGCCTGGCGATTGTTGCCCCCTGTCTTGCCTCGCTGGGCCTCTATTCAGCATTTCTGGTAGTGTCCGGTCCCCTTTCTTGTTCCCTCTGTTGCCGGCCATGCTGCCGGTGAGGACCCCAAGGAAGCACACTGTCGCTTTCTAAGCACTTGCCGTAGGTATCCTTGCTCCAGGCGCCTAGTGCCTCAATCACGGTCCGCGGCCAGATCCACAGATCAAAACAGCGGCCGGTTGGAGAGAATTCGCTTCGGAGTGGCCCTCCGCCAGGCCGCCTCCCCGGTCTCGCGTAGTAAACTGCGCCGGCTCTCCGCACCTAAATCCGTCGTCTCTGGGCACCAGACACTCGTTCCTCCCCGCTCGGCGCCGGAGTCTGCTAAGGTGAGTCCCGCTTTGTTCCTCTGGTGGGCTGGCTCAACTGGAATAGGGTCGCTTCACAGGAACTCTCCGCTAGGCCTCACCCCCAGCCTCGCGTAGCGATCTGCGCCAGCGTTCCGGGGCCAAGTCTCTCACCTCCGGGCACCAGGCAATCGCACTTACCCGTTCGGCGCTGTAGTCTGCCACGGGGATTCCCACTCCAGTCCCTCAGCTAGCTGCCGCCGGAAGAAGTCCGCTTCAAGGGAGCTAGCCGCTAGGCCTCATCCCCGGCCTCGGTCTGCGTCAGCGCTCCGGGTTCAAGTCTCTCACCTCCAGGCGCCGGGCTTCCGCACTCCACGGCTCGGCGCGGTAGTCTGCCACGGGGATTTCCGTTCCGGTCCCTCGGCAAGTCTCTGCCTCCGGAAGAAGTTCGCTTCAAGGGAGCTAGCCGCTAGGCCTCATCCCCGGCCTCGGTCTGCGTCAGCGCTCCAGGTTCAAGTCTCTCACCTCTGGGTGTCGGGCATTTGCACTCCACCGCTCGGTGCTATAGCCTGCCACGGGGCTATCCAGTCCGGTCCCTCGGCGAGCCGCTGCCAACGGTAGAAGTTCGCTTGAAGAGAGTTTGCCGCTAGGCCTCATCCTCGGCTTCGCGTAATGATCCGCACCGGAGCATCGGGTAGTAGTCTGTCGCCACTGAGCACCGGGCACACGCGCCCCTCCGCTCGGTACCGGAGTCTGCCAAAGCGAGTCCCGCCTTAATTCTCCAGCGGGCTGCTCCACCACAGGGCGTCTCCGGGCTGGCCCGAGCCTCGTGGCCTCAGCCTGTGAACGTCTTGCCGTGCCGCCTCGGCCTCCGGACACACTCCTTGGGCTCTAGGACAGCGGCCCCGGGAGCCAGCAGCACCACTTTTGTCGTCGCTGGGCGATCTCTCAATCTCCTAACAGATCCCCAGCCTTTTGGGGGGAGATCTGCTAATAAAGGCGGTACAGGGGCTCGGGATTACGGGAGCTCGCAGAGAGTGCGAGCGCTCACACCGCCATCTTGGCCACGCCCGAGTGTCCCTTTTAAAGGACTTTTTCACTCACCCACCTGAAGGTGGCATGCTTCATCATAGAGTGACCTCCTTACATATTGAACCTAGTCATAATGCGGGTTACAACCCCCTCTCTGAGAAGGAGGAGCTCGGGCTGTTTTCTTTAATAGAAAGAGGTGTATTGAATATCAGGTGATCTAGGTGCGATGAGGGGAACAAAGTGAACGTGAAGTAAAACTAGCTCAAGGGTGCGCAATAGATTTTATTGGGGAGGGGGGGCCTGGACCAGGGTTGATAACAGCTGTGCTAGGGGCCCAGGTTCTCCATTGATTCCTGGTTAGGGAAAAGGCATTTTGATGGCTATAAATGATGCTTGTCAAGCTATACATAGAAGTGTCCAGGTATGCACAGGTTAGGAAGCAGAGAAAGGTAATGAAGGCCAGCAGGGACTCGCTGGATGCTGGGTTGACAGGAGTGTTCTTTAGAGCAAGAGAAATGCGCACGTAGAGGTCAGGGAGGGAGAGCGCTAGACAAGAAAAGATTTGCATTCAGGGGCTGAATAGTCTTCTATCCATTTAGTTTGGAGGTGTTTTAGTGAACAATAGCCAGACGGGGCAGCCAATTCATTTATTGTGAAGTATTTTATAGCTTGCGTGGATGTCTCATGTATAAAAGGTGTCAGATCATTGCTTAGCGAGCTTCCTGTGATGAGCAGTAGGTCAGGGCTTTATTGTAATATCATTTTGTAGATGTTCACATAGTCCTTATTTATTGATCTCACATTAAGGCAGACACAGGAAGGGGACTGGATAGATTCCAGTGCGGTGCACAGTGGATAAAATGGTGGATTCAGGAAGCAGAGGCGAAGGTGAGGTTACTTCATTAGCAAACTCAGTCAGGATTTCTCAGGGTTTGGGTGAAGTGGGGAGGTAGGTGCAGATAGTGTGGGATTAGAGGAGGTAGGATGAGGTGTGGTGAGTAGGGAGAGAGAGTGAAGGGTATTCGAGAGGAGAAACAATTTAAGGCTGGGAAGAAGATGTAATTAGGGAAGCGGCAAAGGAAGGTTCTTATTTCTGTTTGTATTGCTGTGCCAATAAGCAGGGATATGACGGAGTGTACAAGGCAGATAGGTGGATCAGTAGCTGTAGTAGTGAGTGTAGGAGAGGCGGGTGGCTCCTCACTCTGTCTGTGCAAGCACCTCAAACCGCTCACTTTACCACTGTGCAGCTAGCTATTTACACTGTGCAAATTCCCCAAGACCCACAGCATGTGTCAATTTACAGCTAGCTCCTCACACTTTCTTGGCACCTTCGCTAATGGTGCCTGAGGAGCCACCACCATTTTTAACAGGTTGCGGATGTATCTTTCTATATATCAATAAGGACTAGCTAGTTAAAGGAAATTTAGGAGACTCAGGTAGGTACGTCAATAAATAAGGAAAAACATTGTTTTCCTTATAAAGCCCTCACCCACCGACCTAGTCGGTGGCATGCTTCATCATCGGGCCCACCACAGTGGCACCGAATGTGCCCCGGGTGTGCTTCAACGCCAGGTGACTGCGGAGCTGATATGTTGCTGAGTGTTCAGTGTGTTATCTGTAGTCAAGCTTGAGGGAATCCCCCTCTAACAGTTATAGCGCCTTAGTGTGCGCTACACATAGCCAAAATACCACACAATCACTTAAAATTTAAGTTTATTATTATTTAACCTGCACCTTTTCACATATCCAAATGGTCCTGAGGAAAGCCAACTTAAAATCTACAAGGCACTGGCTGAAATATGTAGACCACACTAGACGTTGGAGGTCATAAATAGTACTCCAATCTACGTCTTCTTGCCTTTTATCCGCTAACAGAGGCCCAGTTCCTTAAAGATAAGTAGCCCTCGGGTGCTGGGACCTACTGTATAGCTTTTAAACTTCACCCTTTCACTGCACACTTAGCAACATACCAGCTCCGCAGTCACCTGGCGTTGAAGCACACCCGGGGCACATTCGGTGCCACTGTGGTGGGCCCGATGATGAAGCATGCCACTAACTAGGTCGGTGGGTGAGGGCTTTATAAGGAAAACAATGTTTTTCCTTATTTATTGACGTACCTACCTGAGTCTCCTAAATTTCCTTTAACTAGCTAGTCCTTATTGATATATATATATAATCCAGGGGATACGGTCTAGCCTATCTAGTCCTCTCTCTCTCATTGATTTAAGCATTGCGGTTGTATCTTGACATTAGGAGAAGGATCTTTGAAGAAGCAGATTCCTTCTTTTGGGAGTCAAAATTAACGCAAAACTGGAGGGAGGGAAACGTGTAGAGTTATCTGGAGGTGGTGGCTAACAGGCCTTAGCAAAGGTCCATAAGAATTTTGATTTCTTTATATTATTGCCCTGAAGAAGTAGATGTGTCGCAAAACACATGTTGGCTGTTTAGTTAATTTTATCAGTTACTGTCACCTACAGATTTAAAAAGACGAGAATACTGTAAAATCTACTTGGAACTTGATGAACACTATTGAATCAAGATAAAACGGCGGCATCTTTTTGTGGAATTAATGGACATCAACAAACAAATAAAGGTGCTTTTCTTTTACAGAGGCTCCAATCCACGTTGAAAATTGTTGGTATCTCAGATTATCAGTTTCATATTATATGTTTATATATATAAATCGCCCCTTGTGTGACCCCCTAAAAATCACTTCTAGAGACGCTGATGCCCTGCGGGCAGGTAGCGGTGGCTGGACCAGGTGCCCCAGGGTAGAGCCTGCAGTGTCTGCGGTCCTGCCCCGCTGGGTGACCTGAACGTCAACGTGTGGAGCGCCTCGTTTGCGTCGCACACAAATCTGTTTGCTGCCCTGTCATTTCTTCAATCACAGTTACAAATTGTGCGAGCAATTCTGGAAAACAATTCCACTTCTCTCTTGCCTGCAGAGTGAAATGGATTTTTCCCTCCCGAAAGATGCTGACAGATGCGGGAGATAAGAGCCGGGGCTGGTGCTGCGCAAACCGTTCAGAAGGCGACCCGGGGCGACGGCTGTTAACGCGGCCACAATAAAAGAAGCAACCGGGGCTGCAGGCAGGTGACCGTGTGCGGTGTGCGGGGCACGGCAGCCGGCCGCCTCCCGCGGACCCTCCAAACAACCACGCACAGGTGGGGGTGCTGCAGGCCCACAGGGCGCCTACCACAAACTGCTGCGCTAAGGTGAGGCGCTATAAGTGCGGAGTACGTTTCCCACTGACCCCCCACAAACAGCCACACACAGGTGGGGCGCTGCACAGGCCGGCAGGAGACGCCTACCACAAACTGCTGCACTAAGGTGAGGCGCTATAAGTGCGGAGTACGCTTCCCACTGAGCCCCACAGACAGCCGCACAAGGTGGGGCGCTACAGGCCGGCAGGAGACGCCTACCACAGGCGCTCACAAACTGCGGCACGGTGAGGCGCTAGAGGTGCGGAGTACGCTTCCCACTGACCCCACAAACAGAACACGCAGGTGGGGGTGCCGCAGGCCCACAGGGCGCCGACCACAAACTGCTGCACTAAGGTGAGGCGCTACAGGTCCGGAGTACGCTTCCCACTGACCCCCCACAAACAGCCACACGCAGGTGGGGCGCTACAGGCCGGCAGGAGACGCTCACCACAGGCGCCCACAAACTGCAGCACCATGGTGAGGCGCTAGAGGTGCTGAGTACGCTTCCCACTGACTCCACAAACAGCACACGCAGGTGGCGGTGCTGCAGACCCACAGGGCGCCGACCACAAACTGCAGCACCATGGTGAGGCGCTATAAGTGCGGAGTACGCTTCCCACTGAGCTCCACAGACAGCCGCACACAGGTGGGGCCAGGGCTGGTCCTAGGACTTGTGGGGTCCTGGGCGAAAGGGAATATGTACAACAGAATGGAGAAGTATAGCGTCAAGCAAACATTGCTAACGCTACGCTTCTGCATTCTGAAAACACAGGGTTGCACCAAATTTTCAAAAATATGATGCAGCCCTGAGTTTCACTTGCACTGGCGCTAAATTGAGCTGCCTAATGCCAACGCACGCACAGGCCCGGACTGGCCGTTGAGGGCACCAGGCAATTCCCCGGTGGGCCGCATGGTTGGGGGCCGGTTTTGGGCCCCTGGGGCCGTTTTTGTTACAGGGCCGTTATGCTGCAAAAACGGCCCTGTAACAAAAACGGCCGAAAACCGGCCCTGTCACAGAGCGCGGTCGCACCTCTCCCCCCTCCCCTCTCCTCCCGGAGGGGGGGAAAGGGGGGCCGGCCGAGCACTTTGCAAGGGCCGGTTCTGGTTCCCAGTCCGGCCCTGCCTCCCCTCCTGTTACCAGGGCCGTGGAGAAGCAACCTGCCAGGGCTGGTTGCTGGTCTTAGTCCGGCCCTGTGCAGGCACCCTTGCACTTTAATGCAAGGGTGCCTGTGTTGAAGGGAATCTTGAAATGCTGTTTTGTAACTTCTATGTGTGATGCTTAATGCAGCACACATTAAAGTTGCAAAACAGCATTTTTCAAAATGATTATTTATGTGCAGGAAGTGGGACCTTCCTGCACATAAACTATCATAGGCAATTTGCTGTTTCTATGTGTGCTTCACAAGGGGCATAGGATTGGATAGCAAATCTTTAAATAAACAAAGCCTGGAAAGGGGGCAGGCGGTCGATAGTAGAATAGTTTTGTTAGTTGCACCCTGGCTATATAACTGCAGATCAGGAGTTTGAATCTATGCAAGGCACATTCGTCCTTCCTAGGTCTATTATATGAACGTCATTAAATAGTATATTAGTAACTACTTAGAAAAAGTGGAATGAAACACTATTATATGTAAGTGATAATTCAAATGACAGCTAAAAATACCTTTCACACACCCCCACATAGGTATTGTGCGTTTCACCACTGCGTTAATACCCAATGAGTTGTGTGCATCTTAACATGCTAAATATTCTAGGCAAAGGATCAGAATAACATCACTGTTACCAAGCATTGGCAAAGTCAATAGGTCTCGCCTATAAGAACTATTAGCTTTGGCAATGTGTATGTGCCGTGTTGTACACCAGTTTGGCTATTCTTCAGCATGGTTAAAAGTTAATGGCATGGAGTAGCCTTGAGGGGAGTGGTAGGAGTAAAGTGTCATAGACTGAATTTGTTGGAGTAGAGTGTTGTTGAGTGTAGTAGGCGGAGTAACGTCATACACAAAGGGATATATCCTGAGCATATTCCACAATAATCAAATACAGTTCTTAATGACTGTTGACACTGATAATCTTATTTATCTTCTTTTATTTCTTTATAATTCTTCGAATACAGTCCTAGTCACTAACACATGTTTTGTCTCTTTGTGGTGTAAGCCACAAACTTCCTCAGGGCCAATATCTTGCAGCGATCCAAAGTGAATGGCAATATCTGAAATAAATAGGGATTCATATATCGTCTTTCAAAATACTGTAAATGTCCCGATCCGCGAGACAGTAGCGAAATCTATCCAACTTCTCTTATATATCAAATATCCATCTGGTACCGTAATAGCGAAGCTACAGGTATACACCACAAAGAGACGAAACACATGTTAGCGGCTAAGACTGTACTTGAAGGATTATAAAGAAATAAAAGAAGATTATTGGGGTTGACAGTCATTCCGAACTATATTTCATCATTGTGGAATATGCTCAGGATATATCCATTTGTTTGTGTATAATGGTGTAGATTTGGTCTACATTTCTGGTAATTGGTGGGTGGCCATTACCTTATCCTTAGAGCAACCAGATATATTGACACAACTCTGCGCAATTGATACCCAACCATCCATTTCTTGTTGTAGAGTGTCATACAGTTGAGTAGAGTTCAGTGGTTCAGTGGCAGAGAGTGTTGTAGAGTGCAGAGTCGTGGAGCGGAGTGCCGTAGAGTGGAATGGGGTGGAATTGTGTGGAGTGGGTTGGAGGGGATTGAGAAAGTGAGTGAACTGGATTGAAGTAGATTGGGGTGGAGTGAGGTGGATTAGTTTCATTGGAGTGGGTGGATTGAAATGGGGTGAGGTGGATTGGAGTAGGGTGAATTAAAGAAGGGTGTATAAGATTAGTTTGGGGTGGATTGGATTGGAGTGTTTTGGAATGGGGCAAATTGTTTTGGATTGGAGTGGGGCAGACAAGATTGGTGCATATTGGAGTGGAGCTGATTGGAGTGGGGCACATTGTTTTGGACTGGAGTGTGGCAGATAGCTTTGAGTTGAAGTGGGGAAGATTGTTTTGGGTTGGAGTAGGGCAAATTGGTTTGGATTGAGTGAGGCAGATTGTTGTGGGGAAGACTTTTGGGATCGGAATGGGGTGGATTGGATTTCAGTGGAATGAATTGGGGAGGAGGTGGATTGAATTGGGGTGAGGTAGACTGGATTGGAGTGGGGTAGATTGAATTCGGATGGGTTGGATTAGTGTGGGGTGGATTGGAGTTGGGTGGATTGCGGTGCATTGGAGTGAAGTGATTTAGGATTGAATGGGTGGATTGGAGTGGGGCAGATTGGAGTGGGGCAGGTTGGAGTGGGGCAGACTGGAGTGGGGCAGACTGGTGTGTGGTAGACTGGAGTGGGGTATACTGGAGTGGGGCAGATTGAAGTGGGGCAGATTAGTTTGGATTGGCTAGGGCAGACTAGAGTTGCGCCGATTGGAGTAGGGCAGATTGTTACGGAGTGGGGCAGATTGGAGTGGGGCAGATTGTTTTGGATTGGATGGGGCAGACAATGATGAAGTGTGGTGCAGCGGCCAGGGCAGCTGACTTCAGAGCACAGGGTGCACGGTTTGATCCCTGGCTCCGGCAGCAGCTCAGCACCATGTGAATCTGGGCAATAGCTCACTTAATTTCCACGACGGTCCCCAGCGCCTTGAGACCCGTAAGGGTGAGTAGTTCACGGTTTACAAATATGGATTTACATTTACATTGTTTTGGAGTGGCAGATTGGCGTGGGGCACATTGCTTTGGACTGGAGTAGGGCAGATTGTTTTGGATTGGAGTGGGGCAAATTGTTTTGAATTGAGTGGGGCAGATTGTGGTGGGGAAGATTTTTTGGGATTGGATTGCAGTGGGATGGACTGGGTGGATTGGGTTGGGTTGAGGTGTGGTGGATTTGAGTGGAGTGGACTGTGATACATTGGAGTGAAGTGAATTAGGATGGAATGGGTGGACTGGGGTGTGGTAGATTGGAGTAGGGTGAATTAAAGAATGGTATATTAGATTAGTTTGGGGTGGATTGGATTGGGGTGTTTTGGAGTGGGGCGAATTGTTTTGGATTGGAGTGGGACAGAATAAATTGGTGCAGATTGGAGTGGTGCAGATTGTTTTGAATTGGAGCGGATTGGAGTTGGGCAGATTGGAGTGGAGCTGATTGGAGTGGGGCACATTGTTTTGGACTGGAGTGTGGCAGATAGCTTTGAGTTGAAGTGGGGCAAATTGTTTTTGATTGAGTGAATCAGATTAATGTGGGGAAGATTTTTTGGGATTGGAGTGGGGTGGGTGGGTTAGATTGCAGTGGGATGGATTGGGAGAAGGTGGATTGGATTGGGTTGAGGTGAGGTGGATTGGATTGGAGTGGGGTAGATTGGATTGGAGTGGGGTAGATTGGATTGGGATGGGTTGGACTGGAGTTGGGTGGATTGTGGTGCATTGGAGTGAAGTGAATTATGATTGAATAGGTGGACTGGTGTGAGGCAGATTGTTGTGGGGAAGATTTTTGGGGATTGGAGTGGGATGGATTGGATTGCAGTGGGATGTATTGGGGAGGGCGTGGATTGGATTGGATTGGGTTGAGGTGAGGTGGATTTGATTGGAGTGGGGTGGTATGGATTGCAGTGGGGTGGATTGGATTTGAATGTGGTGGATTGTGGTATATTGGAGGGAAGTGACTTAGGACGAAATGGGTGGACCTGGGTGTGGCGCATTGGAGTGTAGCGGATTGGAGTGTGGCGGATTGATTTGGATTGGACGGCGCAGATTGTTTTGGATTGGATGGGGCAGATTGATGGGGCAAATTGTTTTGGATTGAAGTGAGGCAAATAGTTTTAGATTGAGTGGGTCAGATTGTTGTGGGTAAGATTTTTTGGGATTGGAGTGGGGTGGATTGGATTTATTTATTTTTAGCAGAGGGTGTACACAGACTAAATGGGGGGCTGCTAGAACGTACCCCATGCCTCCAGGAAGAGCACAGTTTTAAGCTTCTTCCTGAAAGGCAGGAGGTTCATTTCCTTACGCAGGCTCACTGGCAAGCTGTTCCAGGCCACAGGAATTGCATTGGAGAATGCTCGCCCTCCCATCGAGGACAATTTGTAAAGGGAGCAGACCAAAAGGGAGGCATCTGCTGATCATAGGGTCCTACTGGGAGCATAGGGAACTAAGCGCTCCTTGATGTACCTTGGAGCTTGTCCATACAGGGCTTTATGTGTGGTGCAGAGGCCCTTGAACTTGATTCTCTGCCTAATTGGGAGCCAGTGGAGCTCACGTAGCAGTGGTGTAGCGCGTGTCCGTCTTGGTTTCCTAAAGATTAATCTTGCCACGTAGATCATGACTATTTGCAGTCTGGCCAGCAGTTGGTAGGGAAGACCAGCGTACAAAGAGTTGCCATAATCCAGGCGTGACAAGATCATAGCTGAAACCGCCCGTCTGAGTGTGGCCGAGGTCAAGAGTGGAGGCCGCGCATGCGCATTTCTCACGAGAAAATGCGCATGCGCGGCCGCCCGCTCATGCGCATTAGTAAAGAAGACGGAAGACGGAAGATAGCGAGCCCCGGGGACGCGGTGGGCAGCGGCGGGCAAGGTAAGTGCATTTTAATTATTTGCCTCCTTTAATTGAAAGTATTTAGGGAGGGCGGGAGGGAGGCGGGTGGCGGCCAGCTACGCTCCGTCTGCGGAGCGTGCGTAGTGCCGCCTGGCTACGCCTGCTCCGCAAAATGCGGAGTAGGCGGCACTACGCACACTCCGTGCACGGAGCGTAGCTGGCCGCCCACCCCTAGTTAAAACATAATTTCAGAAAATACACATAAGAAAGAAACAATGTAGTTTTGCAATACAATAATCCTTATCTTTTGAGAACAGTGCCCACAAGCAAAAACCAAAGAAAACTTGAGTGCAAAGTAATCAAAGGCTTGGCAAAATAAAAGAAACTTAACTAGAAGGTTTGTCGCACCTAGCTGCATTTGCTAGACAGCCCTCTAGGGAAAAGTGTTCGTCTGATCGCCATCATTTGTACCAGGACTCCATTGCCTTTTCATTGCCATCTCGTGTCAAACACTTCCACACAACCCACCTGGTAGTTTCTGCTGATGCCTGAGGAAATTCTAACTGACAAGACAAAAAACATCTTGCAGCCTGCACTTCTGCCCAGGAACTGTCACACACCCAACCCCCCCTGTTCTTTGCAGTTTACCAGAAATCAGGAGATACTCACACCCTGTGTAAATGATTTGTTTTCCATCTCCTGCTCCCAGCCTGGTAAACAGCCTTGACACCGTGATCAGGTTATCTGGACAATGGTCTGACTGCTGGGCCTTGATCAGGGTGATTAAACAATGACCTGAAAGACCGGGCTTTGATCAAGATGATTAAACAATGACCTGAAACAAGCAGGCATCCGAAATGGCCGCATAGTCGCTCGGCTCCGCAAGCCCTTTCCCCCCACACGTCTATCCTGCAGTCTATCCTGAGCTGTGAAGGCATACTTTGCTAGGAGAAGGAAAACGAACACCTACCGTTTGTTCCCGGAGCTCCGGTGTGCAGCGGATCCTGAGAACTGTCCCCGTCTGCTCCGCGGCCTACGCGGTGATGGGACCGGGGCGTTGCCTCGGCGGGGCCTCCGGCTGCGGCGCTAGCATCAACGGCCGTTGCTGCGGATAAGGAGCCTGCCGGTGGGTGCCATTGACGTGAAAGACCGCTTCTGGCGGTGCAGACCCGGTCCGCTTGGCGGCGACCCTTGAGGAGCAGTGGGGTGGCACTGTATCGAGGGGGCGCTTGACTTCTGCCCCCTCCCCAAACTTTGTTGCCCGGGCATAACCAAGGTCTGCCCCCGATATAGGCGGGCGACTCCCGGGGCCCGGCCGGGACTTTAGCCTTTTGGTGGCTTTCCTTTCTGGGGCCTGCCCCACAGTTTGTTTGCCCTGGAGACGCATCCAGTGGCGCCCCCGTGGTGAGGCCTAGTCCCTGAGTGTGGAAGAGGGACGGGGCCTGCTGGATCAAGATGGCGGCTGGTGCCCTCCATTACGACCTGAGTCCAAGTCGGACGGCTGATGAACGGATGGGGCCGGGAGACTCGCAACACACGAAGGAGTTCATTTCCCGAGACGTGATGGCTGCCATAACAGTTTTGCACGAGACTATGCTTTGCCATGCTCGAGACTTGGGCGGAAGAATGGACGCCATTGTTGTTTCTCCGTCTTTGGCGGCCACGCCCCGATTCCACGGGACTGCCGGTGAACTTGCTGCTGAGCCCATGGAGGAAGTTTCAGCTCCGCGGGGGCACCGGGGGCCGCTTGAAGATCAGGCTCCCATGCCCGAGCGGGCCAACTTGATTGCTCGTCTGGATGTCTCCTTGGGACACTTGTCCAGCTGGTGGCTGGGGGTGGAGTGCTGTTTCTCCTCTTGGACTGGCCTGGTCGTGTCGCAGCGGTGGCTGGACTGTTTGAATTTCCTCTCTTTGATGGCGTGGTTGTTTGTGAGCTTCGGGAGGCTCCCGGGATCGGCGTTGATATTGTCGGATCTTTGCTGTTTATACCTTGATGGGCTTGGATTGTTGTACTCTTTCATGGCTGCGCCCCAGCCGGACTCGCTCATACGGTTTGGACCCTCAGGATTGTGCTCTAAATTGATTACCGAGGGGATTTCTGGCGGGGTCACTGCCAGGCAGGGTCAGGGATGATGTGTTAATGGTCAAATTGGTAATATTATTGACAGACGGTGCAGTGGGTAGGTTCGATCGTTATCTTATCGTGCTTATGCTCGGGGTTTGTTATTCTCCAGTACAGTATTACTTCCATCCTGGGATTTCCGTTGTGTAGGGGTGAAGGGCGGGGCCGGGCGGCATGATGAGGGCCCTCCTCCGCTTACTTTCTTTCTTTCTTTCTCTATCTTTCTATATTTCGGGTCTCTATTAGGGCGACAGGCACGCTGCTGGGGGGGTAGGCCATGGCCTTCTGCGGGTGTGCAGGGTGGGGGTTGTGGGGTGGGGTTTTGATCGATATTTGTTTCTATGGCCCTTTAGTCTTTTTTCCTTTTCAGTGTCGTCGTCACTCATGCTCTTTGCTATCGGTTTGGTGTTGAGGGGCGGGGGTTAGATTTGTTACCCGATGGGGCTGTGCCTACCTTTCTCCTGCTTTGTATATCTTGCCCCCCGATGACTCCTTCATATCACTACTGTTTGCAGATATCCTGCTTTTCACATTATTGTGGGACTGAGTACGATTGTGCGACACTTCTTTAGTTTCCTATTTGAAAAATTAACCTCTCGAATCCTGATTTTCAACTGTTGTGTATGATTGCAAGCACCGCACTTTTATTTCCTTGTCCCGGTTCTTGAACTGCTATAATTACGTATAGTGCTGGCTTTACTCCAGCTATGTTTAGCGGCCGGCCGGGATGGTTGTAGGCCCATACCTGTAATTGCATATTCTACAAATAAAGGTTCAAAAAAAAAAAACAATGACCTGAAAGACTGAGCCTTGATCAAGCCGAGTGAACAATGATTTGTGTACCAAGCCTTGACCAGGTCACCATCTACAAACGTCGTCTGGATCTGGTTATCAACTGCAAACCCTGCCCTGATTGAACAATGAACTAACAGCCAAAAGACTGAGATGAAAAAGTATAAAAGGCTTGTAAGCTGCAGAATAAAGCAGCAGCCTCCCCTGTCTTGTTTCTGGCGAGCTTGGGACTCTGTTCCATACCCGGGCTATTTGAATAAATCTGGGTTCCTCCTGCAGACGAAGGCTCCTGTGTCTCCTTTTACTACGTATGAAGGGTATGGAAGGCTTGGGCGGTTCCCCCGCCGCCGAGATCCAGTAAGTGGGTTAATCCGGTTCTTCACCTCTAATTTATCACTGGTGACCTGGGCTGGGAAGCAAACATGCTGGTCCCTCTGTGTAAGAAAATCTAGTGATCCAACAGTATAGCGCTGTGAGGCCAAGGACAGACCCCCCCCCTGCCCTGGGCTTTCTAACACTACATAATGGCTACAAATCCTTGCAAAAGGGGCCCACATCAATACTTTCCATCCTGATGAAGGGCTGCGAGGCCCACCTGCCCTGGACTCCCTGGACTTCGCAGCACTGGATAATGGCCCAGTTACCAGTGAATGGGGCTCCACACCTAACCTTGCAACCTGATCCGGTGGTGCCAGGGCCAAGGGATGAGGATCACCTCCCCTGTGCCTTAAAGCAGTAGTGGGAAACTGTGCCAGTCTGAGCTGGATGCTCCCTCCGCCTTTCATCACCTTACCTGCAAATGTCCGTCTCCTTTTGGAAACAAAAGAGTCTTCTGTTGCCTGGAAACGGAATACACAAAGGGCAGACAAGACTTCTCCACAGGTTTTTAAACAGTGGTGCTGCCCCGCCCTTGTCCCTGAGAGCTCACTTTGCTGCCACCACCTCCCCTACCTGATCTTTCCACTGCCCCCACCATTGCAGCCCCAGGAATGGTACCACGCCCTGACCAGCGAGGTCATCAGACAGATGCGGGCCCCTTGTTTTGAACTGAGCGTGGGGGCTCTGGGCAGCTGCCCACATTGCCCATGCCTAGCGCCGGCCCTCGTGGGGTGCTACAGGCAGGCAGGAGACGCCTACCATAGGCGCCCTCAAACTGCCGCATTATGGTGAAGAGCTAAAGGTGCGGAGTACGCTTCCACTGAGCCCCACAAACAGCCACACAGAGGTGGGGTACTACAGGCCTACAGGAGACGCCTTCCACAGGCCCTCCAAAAACTGCCAAATTAAGGTGGGGCGCTAAAGCTCCTCAGGAAGCTTCTCACTGGCACTCACAAGCAGCAACAGGTGGGGCACAACAGACCCACAGGAGATGCCTCCCACCAGCCGCCACAAACTGGCGCACGAAGGTGTGGCGCCAAAGATCTGCAGGATGTTTCCCAGAACCCCAAAGAGCTACACAAAAGCAGAGTCGCTGGGTCCGTGGGACCCCTTCCACCAATCCCACAAATGGCTGCACAAATGTGGGGGGATGTAGGTCTGCAGGATGCCTCTCAACGCCCTCACAAACAGGCGGGTGAAAGTGGGGCGCCAAAAGACTGCGGACGCCTCCGATTGGCCCTACAAAGAGCCGTATAACGGTGGATAGTGCACATTCGCCGGGCGCAGCCTCCTCAGGGGTGCAGCTACCATTGATGTAGCAGGCGCAGTGGCAGCAGGGCCCAGAGCACTGAGGGGCCCACTGAACCCTGATTATTGCTGTATTTTATTATTCAAACAGTGGCCAGGGAGGAGATTTCCTTCTTGCACTAGGGCCCATGACAAACTGGTTGCGCTACTGCTCCTACTGGCTCCCACACATGGCCGTACAGAGGTAGGGTGCTGAAGGCCAACAAGACCTCGCCCCTATAGGCTGTACAAACAGCCATACAGAGGTGAGGAGTTGCTGATCCACAGGAATACCTCCCACTGACCTCAGACCTCCACAAACTGCTGCACACTGGTGAGGTGGCCAGTGTGAGGCCCTCACACTGGCCAACACAGTCAAACATAGGGGATGCATTTCAGGTGTAGGGGGTGCTATCTGTGATCCCCCACAAATACCGGCACAAAGGGGGGATGCTGTTGGTCCACAGAATGCCTCCCACTGTTCAGCTCAAGCCGTTTCTCAAAGGTTCGGGAGATGCAAATTGCTTCACATCGACCCTGCAAACAACCCCACAAAGCGGGTCAGAGTCTGGGGCGGGCTGGCCATTGCACCACTCTGGCATTTCCCCAGTGGGCTGCAGGCTAGGGAGACTCCTTTCAGAACAGCCTCCTCCAGGGTAGGGCAATTTGAACAATTTTCATGTAATATATCCAGTCCAATCCTGATTGCTGTAGGTTCAGAGGCTGCTTCCCAGTAACAACCAGAAAGGTAAGGGATGTGCTTTACACATGGCGTCGTTAGGTACCAATGAGAAGGACCTGGTAGTGGGAAGCAGTCTATTAAAAAGCTAATGTCAGATGTACAAGAACAGAAAAATACCGCCACTGTACACAACTACCGTTAATTCATACAAACTTGTCAGTTTCACATAATGCCCGAGTCCTAAATCACATTATTTTACAACCAATTAAACATTTTTGGAACAAGCACCCGGAATTCAAAAACACAGTAAAGATCTGGTTTCTCCCTTATAAATGACGCGTTTACCGTAAGCGACACCAAACGAGTGCCAGGCCACGGCTACCTCCACAAAGGAAGACTGAGTCACCCACAGAAGCAGGGCTTTCAGTGGGATGGAATGTTTTTAAAGTGGAGTGGGCTATGTAAATAAGGGAGTAGCTTAACACATGTAAACTAAAATCCTGTATTTCCCATAGGGGGCCACCGGACTAGTATTTTGGCGGCTTTCTGCGAGCTTTCTGCTATTGATTCCAGACAACTCTCTTCTGCAAGTACTTAGAGCGCCCAAGGCCCATTAGGAAATGCAAGTTCAAGTAATCTGTGGGGAATGCATTCTCTGATGTTAGGAAAACTCACTTGGTCATAGCAATCACTGCAGATGTATGTGTGCGTTCCCAGAGTCACAGAAGCGGACTCTGGTTGATGCCTGGGGCATAGTGGTGTGTATTTATATTGCTACGAGGTCCCATCCTGCAACTGAAAGCATTGTTAATATGCAAACCATTATTTTAAAATTGTATTATGCACAGTCTAAAATAGGCTGCAACAAAATGTGCAGAGATTTAGGCATGGATTCTAAAGTGGTCAGATTATTTCAACCCTTGATTAAACCTCTGATTGGTCCGTGGTCGGAATTCGTAGTATGGTGGTATTTACTACATCTGGTAATTATTGGGTGTGTTAAATATCTTTTCCTTGGTTATAGTTCAGCAGATCACACCTGTCAGAATTTAACAGAGCAAACGTGTACATAATTTAGCATACCATGCAGATTTTGGCATTTGGAATTTTAAGCACTAAACACCAAAATCTATATGTTATTCCCAAAAACTCAGAATATACGCTATTTACTGCACCCCATGATTAACATAGTCCAGGGTATTGTTCTTTATCTGGTGCAATGAAAAGCCCCTAGATTCCACAAACTTGCAATCTGAGCATTACAATGGTTTAAGATAAAACAAGTGTCTTAAAAATATATTATTTTACTAATACGCAATTAGTGCAAACCTTAGTACCTAGTGCAAACCTTTTTTTTCACATTAGAATTATGTATTCCAGAACTTAGCTAATAACACCTTACATTACCTCTCAAAAACAATACACCTTTGTAGTCATGAAGCCTCAAGTGACTCCATCAATTAAAGCCATATACTGGCTCTCAAGCAGCCTTTAGATCTGTTGATTAACCAAAAGCCTTCATGTTCCACTTAATGAACAAAAAATCATATTTTAGGAAAGTCACGAAGATTTAAGCAGCGCAGATATCTGACTGACCCGTCGAGGGTTTGTGGAGATTCGTGAATCAAATCAGTGGGAGTCTGGTCCATACCGGAGCTTCTGGAACGCGTCTTGAGCTAGTTTAGGTTGTGGAGGGAAAATCGAGTATACCACTCTACGTTTTCCTGGATTTGGACCTGGGGTCTTTTTGACCACTGCTCTGGCTCAAGGCAGTTAAATGGTCAACAGTTACAAGTGCACTGTATGAAATTGCGTTTTTCTTTCTCCTTTTAGTGCAATCCTTGCTAATGGATATTTGTCCAGATGTTGTGTCTTTACGCGATGTAGACAAATGTCAACAAGGAGTCCAATGTTCACTTAGAGTGAGTAAACAGATTCCATCGGCACAAATGTAGTTAATATTGGCTGTAGACCTGGCAGAAATGCCAGAAATACCCCCCCAAAGAGTTAACAAACCACTACAGTTTGTAAAATTAATTTCAGGCTTTTTTTATTACAGAAAGACATCAATCAGGTACATAAATAAATTCATGGCATCAACATGGACACACAGACCCGAACAGACTTCCAGAAATTATTCTTCATCAAATTAAAAATTGCATCTTGAACATTGCTAAATAATCCATATGCCACATTAAATCATCTAGGAAAATGTAAAGAAAACTACATCCAAGATTCCAGACAGCCGTCATGCACCGGTTTGAGACATACTTCTAGGCAACCATTAACTCGGTCAGACACTCCACCGCCACCTTCACCTGTGGATTGTAAGGTGCAACCGGAGAGTCTCACCACACATCACAAACCACCTGGAATGAGAGAAGGTGACTTTTCTCGGCACACACCTATGAATAACTAAGCAAGTTTATCCTATACAACAAAATTGCACGGTGGGATAATGGGCAACTGCTATCCATCTATCCCCATACGAGGAAATGAAGGAAGGGGACACAAAAACATTAGCACCTTAAAACAATCAACTTCTAACCAACCATGTGAGTAAGGGGCTGATGGCTGGGTGGGTGGCTGGGCTCATCAGAGAGATTTGTTGTTCAGAACAAACGAGTTTACGTGCAGCCGGGGCTGTCGGAAGGGAAGAGGTGCAGAGGGGACATTATTCTCCAAAACCTGGGCTTTTTCAAGGCCCAACGATTGTGTGTGAAATTATATGTATAGATTGTAAAACAAGCCTGCCCTTTTGATTAACCCCTCCCCTGCTGGTGACGAAACCACTCGTCATCAGCCGCGGTCGCGCTGTGCTGATGACGGAGCGGTTCCGTCACAGCCCGCTCATCACACCTGCGCGGCGCGGATTCCGCGCCTGCGCGGAGCGTTCCATTAAGCGGGCGGGACCGTGACGGAACCGCTCCGTCATGAGCACAGCGCGACCGCGGCTGGTGACAGAGCGGTTCCGTCACCAGCATGGGCACACCGCGCGGCCCCCCCGCCCACTTAGCGATGCGGCGGCTATTCCGGGGTTAATAAGGAGGCAGAAAACACACCTAATATTACTAGATGGAGGTGCTGTGTTTTCTTTTTCCCTGTAGGAATAGAAACCGGTCCAAATTCTATGTGGAGGGCCTCATATGAGGTTTTTGACCCTGGCCCTGCAAAAACATCCGACATGACTGCATCCAACAGGATTCTGTGAGATGGGTGAGGTGTTTTAGACATTGTAGGCTGTTGAAAGACTACACGTTCATGGCCTCATCCACACTAAAACGTTTTTTAAAATTTAGTTCAAGAAAAGTTTTTAAAAATTCAATTCAAGAGACTCTATATTGAAAGCCAACCTGTTATCAAGCATTATTATCCATCTACAACAGAAATGTAGTTTATTTTTGGCAGGCTAAGATACCATTAACACAACAAACATCAGGGGTCTATCTCAACTATTGTTCAATTGAGCGTTCTCCATAGAAGAGCTGCCCCCGTTCTGCAAATACAATACCTAATTCTAGCATTTAAAAATCTAATTAATTTCAATAATATCTTGCTTCCGCTACTTTGAGTATGACTTCTCTCAAAATATAAAAATAAACTACATCTATCTTCTGGATCTTTTGGGACCGATCGCGGTCTAAATTTGCAATACACTGGTTTTGATGACATCGCAGCAGTGGACTGAAAAAATAAAATGTTGTTTAGCTTTGTACTTTTGAGCGTATGACTGGACACAAACCCTACTAGTTGGCTATTTATTATTTACTGTTTAATAAATTGTATCCCTCACGTTTCCCCACAGATTGCCAGAGCTGAGTTTAGAATTAGAACCATTCAGCTTCCAAATAAATACAGAACTTAACATGGAAAATAAAACTTTGTAGTGACCAGTTAGTGCCCTGATACTATGTAGCCAATCAGAAAGCTGTGACACCGACCCACAATGCTCCTGATTCCCTCTTGGTATAGACAGGTTGAGACTTCCTTAAAGAGGCCACAGAAGGCTAATTACTTAGAAGACCTCAAAGTGGAGATCCCACAAAGAAAATATTGTATTTATATTTGCTTCTGGACAGAAATTATATTTGTTTACAATAGTACAACTTGTTCCGATATCCTTTCAAGAAGCTTTTGTGGACAAACAGCTCCGCCCACTGCCATACTCTTCCCCTGAAAACAGACTGCACCTGAAATTTGAACTTTCAGTTGATGTAAAGTTAACCCCTTGCATGCTGATGACAGCCCCCAGCCGTCATGCACTACGATGCTCGTATGCTGATGACGGCTGGAGGCCGTCATAAACCCGCCCACTCGCGATTCTGCCGCACAGGCGCAGAATCGCGGCCGCATGGAAGGGGTTAAAGTAAATTTAAAATAAAAACATGAGCGCTGCAAAAAATAGACAATAATTTATATTATACTGTGCTAGTCAGAACACCAAGGCTACTCTTCAACATCGATCAATCAATCAATCAATCACGGAATTTTATAGCACGCTACTCACCCGTGAGGGTCTCAAGGCGCTGGGGGGGGGGGGGGAGGTCGCTACTGCTCGAACAGCCAGGTCTTGAGTTGTTTCCTGAAGGAGAGGTGATCCAGGGTCAGCCGTAGGTGAGTGGGGAGGGAGTTCCATGTCTTGGCCGCCAGGTAGGAGAAGGATCTCCTACCTACAGCTTCAGGTGACAGCCCTAGCCCACATGGATTGCCATGTCTTCAACTATGCAGACGACACTCAGCTCATCCTCTGAATTGATAATTCCACCTACGCCCAGGAGGCAGCACAAAACATCCTCAGATTCACAGTGAATTGGATGACTACAAACTCATTAAAAATCAACCCTGACAAAACGGAAGTCCTTGTTATCCCATAAAAGCCAACCCGTGGAGCGATCACTTTTGACCCCCACACCAGCATACGCCGTGAAAAGCCTACGCATTAAAATGGACTCAGAGCTCTCTATGGCCAACCAAGTCACTACAGTGGTCGGTACTTGCATAGGGCTTCTGAGACAACTATGGAAACTTGTCCCCCTTCTCTCAACTGCCTCTCTACAAATGATCGTATGAGCCACAATTGTCTCCAGACTAGACCACGGAAATTCCTTGTACATAGGCCTTCCTCAAAAGCTTATCAATAAAAACTAGAGGTGGTACTTAACGATGCAGCCAGGCTGATCTTTAGGCTACCAAGATGGGCACATGCCTTCCCTCTGCTGGGCAAATTGCACTGGCTCCCCATCAAGCAATGAGCAAAGTTTAAGGGCCTCTGCATTGCCCACAAGGCGATCTACGGCAAAGCCCCGGCCTACATTAAGGAACGTCTGAAGAACTATGTCCCGGGCCGCACATTGCGGTCTTCTGAGGCCTGCCACCTGGCCACCCCAAGATACAACACTGCATCTAAAGGGGGCAGAGCCTTCTACGTATTGCTCCCACAACTCGGGAACCAGCTGCCTGACTACCTGCTTAAGGACTCGGCTCTCTTCCCATTCAGGAAACAACTGACAACGCTCCTGTTTAGGGAGGCACTGGACACTGTCTAACTCACCTCCCTGTGCGGCCACACGCTCGCTCATGACCTCTGGCAACTCTCTCAAAAGCGCTTAGAGCCCCGCCGGTGATTAGCGCTATACAAACGTCAATTACAATTGCAAGGCTGTAGAAACACCACTTGCCTCCCCCTGAACCATTTGAGTGGAACCTCTGAGATGAAGCTACAGAATCATTTCAGACTCCACAAACAGAAACTCTATAATAATCAACGTGTACAAAACGTAGACTTTGTGTCGTGCCTCTCTCTTATTTTTATTATTTAGCCACAATGAGGTCCGAGACAGACCACCAGAGGACTTGGCCAAAAGCCGAATCACAAAAAACACCTATCTAGTTGACTAAACATTTTCTGCAGTTCTTAATAGCATTGGCACACTTTACCAGAACCATACACCGTTAGTGATTTGCATAGAGACACCGGATGTTGAGCGGAGGCCTGGTTTTTACCACGGTTGTAGGGTTGGATTGGGACTAAGAATAGGCCTGGGCACCCAAAAAAGCGACCCACATTTTTAGATATGACCTTTCGTGAGCACTGGCTTTGTTAGCGCTGAGTGCTAACTAGTGACAAAATATTTGATAAATGCCCATCTTCCACTGTCTCCACCCGGGTTTCATCTAGCCTCATCCCTCCACCCTTAACCTTCTGCCTTCTGTCCATGTGCCTCCAGTTTATCTACTTAGCACACCCCATTTGCTCCACTCAGCTTGTGTCTCTTTCCTCCCATCTATCGTTTTTCCTTCGTTTTCCCTCCCCCTTCTCCTTCCAGCCCTGTAGCTCCTTTCTTTTCCTGTATCTGTGCTGGGAGGGGGAAGCTTGCTCTGTTGGCACCTGAATTGCATCTCGTCTTGTGTATAATAGTAACTCTTGCCCTCACGCTGCCTCACCTGACCTCTAGTTGCTGTGCAGGGGAAGCCAACGTATTCTTGGAGTTTAGAACATACTTTCCCACTCTACAAAAGTCAGAGCCAGCGGGACTGACCGTAATCAAAGCATAACAAAAAAGAAAGAATGGACTTTGACAAAATAGGTAAGCAGTAATTACCTTGGCTTTGCATACAAAACAGTTTGAGAAATTAACTAGAACACTTTGTAAAGTTACAAACAATCATGTAACCCTATTGCACATGTACCACCTTTAGCCAGTTCAATCTTTTTAGCCAACATCACTTTACATTTTGCGAAATTTGAGGCCATAATGTTTTAAAATCAAAACTACAAACAAACACCATGCTGTCAGCTGAAAAGCCAGGACTGGCTGATGGTTTCACATGACATGGAGTCACTTCTCAGTGATACAGAAAGCAAAGCAAAATTAGGTACGTGTTTTTTTTGACTGCTCCCACCCAAAACCGTAATTTATACTGTTTTTGTTAGATATTTTAGTAATATTGTGGCACGGAAAGTGATACTTAGCTCATGACTACTGTTCACATTTTGCTGCTGGACAAGCTGCACTAATATGGCTACTGCTCTGGCCTGACTGACAGGAGCAGTCGGTGTGTTGATAGAGGGGTGGGGGGAGCCAGACGAGACAAACGAAATTTAAACAAGCATTTACAATGCAATGGTTTTGCCTTTGTTAAAGTTAGAGCTATTGGCATTGCTCTTGACATTTTTATTTGTTTTTTTTAACATAAATAAATGGCATTGTCATTTACAATGCCAATAGCTTAATCTTTCGCAAATGCCACACAAACACCCACAGAGAGCCCCCCCCCACACACACAGAGCCCCCCCTACACACACAGCCACACAGAGCCCCCCACACACACAGCCACACAGAGACACCCCCACACAGAGCCCCCCCACCCACACCCACACAGAGCCCCCCTGTCCTGTCCCAGTAGCAGTCCCAGGTGGTGTCCCGTGTAGACGTACCCTTCCCGGAATCTGGTCCCCATACCTGAGCGTTCCCATGTCTCAAGTTATTCCTGAACCCTGATCTAGGTAAATATGATAGATAGGGATTAACCATATGTTTTCAATGTTTTCAGGTGTACGTGCCTAACCAATATTTGCTTCCTCCTAGGAAATGTCATTATATGTTTTCCTGCATATTATAACTTTTGAGAATCCATCAGTGCCGGGGTATGGGACCCAGGCTAAAGTCGGCCTGTGGAGGACTATGATGCAATCTTGCTTGCCCTAAAGATAAGGCTGTTTCATGCTAAGTACAAACCGGCGGAAGCGCTCTCCCATTTTCCCAGCTAATGGACCTCCAAACACAACCATTTCGGCACAACAAAGGAAAGAGGCAACTTCTTGATAAAGAAAATACCCTAGGTGGTCGAGGGCACAGGAGGGGGCCCAAATACAATGGTGTGATTAATTTATATTCACATACTGCAGGGTGCGTGAAGAACGCAAAATCGGTAGCAACCGGTTCCTTAATGTATAGCGCCTTTTTCAACAGGATATGGGCGTTACATTCCTTTTGTCAATTTACCCAAAAATTCAACCGGGCGCCGGTAAATACACAGCAGCTGAAGATGTATTATTTTAAAATGCACAGATTGGATTATTATGCCGAAGTTTTCCTTTAAAGAGTACTAAAGGCGAGAAGTATCATAATTTGTTCGGCCTCACTTGAGTTTTAAAAATGCACAAAATCCTTCACCAGAGAAAAATAGAACGTTCACACAATGTCCTCCAAAGTAAAATATAAATTGTCAGGTTATGAAAATATATCACCCGAACAAAGTTATTAATTCCGTAAACACGCTACTCTTGCATATCTGATCAAAGGTACTTGCTTTACGTAATACAATTCTAAAGAGCAGCAAACTGTATGTATGGCCAGTTTTATAGTTCGTTAAACTTCAAATTCAATTAAGTTGACTAACATTGCAAGCGCCACGGAAGGACTCGACAGTATTCGTGCTGCAGAAAAATAATCAGCAGCCCAGCATCGCATGAGGATTTCCTGTTTCCTTCGCTCGAGGCGCATTGACCCCGCTGCATACATTTTTGTAATATAGATCTTTCCTCCAAAATTGTGCTGCTGCGGAACTTGGAAAGGGATAATTCCATTAGACAAAACGTTATTTGTTTCAATCACAGAAAGTTACACTTATTTTACAGAGTTTAGAAGAAATGGCTCAGTGTGCGGTTGTTTTCAAGCATACAGAGAAAGTACATTAATGGCGTATGTATACAAGTACTGGGAAAATATTTGCTAAATGTTTATTTTAGCATTTCTGTAAGAGCTTTCCTGCCTAATTTTCTTGCCTCTCGGGTAGTTTGCTTCCATGTGTCTAAAGCCAGGTTTCAACGATTCGGACTTCTCCACCCTCTTTGAGCTTTTATTCCTTAAATGTATGAGTTTTAGAGAAAAGAGGGACTATAATGACCCAAAGGAAGACAGAAGGAAACACGGTCAAAAAGTGTCCATGTGTGATAACTTTAATCAATCCTGATATGTTAGTCAACAGAACTTTGCATGTTGGGACTTGTAGTTTCGCTTTTAACATCGCACTGTGTCAATATTTAAATGCGAAAATGCTACAGGCTAAAAAGGTTCACTGGCACTGCCGCATATAATAGTGGGCATCTAACCCGCATGCACACACTTGTTGCCTCTTTAGACGCACTTGGTTGTGTTGAGGAGGCATTAAACGTGAGTTGAAGGCAGGGGGATCTCCCCCACCCCCTCTGCAAACTGGACGCAGCAGCCCAAGAGACACACGTGGCCATCTTCTCTCCACACACTTTGCTTTACAAATTAACCAGGGCGGGGTCACATGCATTAGGAGATTACGCCCCCTCTCCCCAAGTACTCAAAACACACACTGCCAGGACCGACCTTAAGAAAATATTGATGCAAACGCAGATTGTAGCGAATGCATCTGATGTTCCATCACACCCACCCATCTTCGCACTGTACTACTGCCAGCCCTCATGCAGGACCCTGCTTGGATTCTGCTATGTATGTACCGACACTACACCCACCTTAGTATCATCCAAGCACCTCAAGGCTGCCGACATCAGTAGCAACCGGTTATTCACAAACGTCAGCATACTACCATAATTACACCCTTGTGTTCCTGATACTGTACGGAGTAAAGGAGGCTGCGTAGGGTTCAAGACAGGATCACAGACACTCAGCAGAACATTACACACCTCAGCAGTAACAACAGGCACTCACCTGCTATTCCTGGAGCAGCAGAGGGAGCTCGACTAGGCACAGATGCTCCGGTAAATTCCAGTGCGTGGAGGGAGTTCAGTTGACTGCATCAGTCTGTCCGCGCTTCACCCGCCTGCCCTACCCCGGCTGCTCTTAGCGCCAGCAGGAGTTTTGACCCCTGCAGATCGCCGTCTTTCCCCTCTCTCTGCCTGCTGACCTTCACTGGGGCGTTACCGGCCGCCGGGCCGGCTTCTCCGTGCTGGGGAGATTCAGTAAGAGGTCAGCCCTCTGTCTGTCTGTCCTCCTGTGCCCCGTCCCACGTTGCTCTAGGCTCAGTAGGAGTCCACGTTGCGTCTGTCTATCTTCCCTCCTCTGTTGCCCAGCACCAGGACCTCTGAGGCAGCAACAGCTTCGCATATCACAGGTGCATTCTGGTACACGTGGTCCAGCTGCTCGCTGTTAAAGCCTCGGTACACCTGGCAGAGGCGAGGCTGCAAAGTTAGATATTGGACAACACAGCGTATTGGTGTCACCCGGTACAGTCCGCACCCCCAAGTGACGCCACTGCTACTACCGTGGGCTGACAAAGGAGAAATCGTACAAGTTCTACTTAGGACTTAATTTCCGTTACGTCTTTTTGTTAAGAGTGGCAACACAGGCTATACATTTGATATTGTAGAGCGTGTTGATTGTTGGCACAGAATTGAGACGCCTCCGGCCCCCACATACCCTCTACTAGCCCTTTGACCCTCCTACAGTGTCACTTGGGAAGTGTGAACAGTATGGAATGGGCACTTCCATGTCACATTTTCTTGGTAGTCACATATTGCTAAAACGTAGCTGTAGCAGGTGCCCAGCAGTTCTACATGTTGTGGTTTAAGGACACCTGACCATTTGCTGATTGCAGGGCCTTGTGTGGATAGGTAGTGATGCATTCCATGTGGACATCCCATTTGATGACATCAGGTTGCAATGGTATGGACCAAGGGCCTAGTTTGACAGGATGATGATATCTACTACTACCCACAAGAGGCTGGATTTGGGATAAGGTCACACATGCAGTTGGAAAAGACTCTGGTTATGACACCATTATGTGTGACTGTGCGGGGGCGGAGTTAGTCACAACGAAGATGGCTGCTTCTTGAGCGAGCTCCTTTGGTCAAGGTAATATCCTGCAACTATCCTGCACTCCCTGAGACTGTAGAAGACTACAAATATGAAATAAGATCCCCAGAAAATTGAGGCTACCTGCGGACCCCTTTATTGCTACCTGAGTCGGCTCGGAACTGCTTGTGGAGTGACTCGGGCAAACTGAGGAGGTGGGGCTACGTCTGGGATCAAGAGGTGAAGCCACGGGGTTGCGCAGCGGCTGGCTGTGGCGTGGAGCATGTGTGGCAGCGGTGGCTGTCCTGCTGTGATTAAGGGCTGTGCTACCCCGGAAAGAACAAGCGCACAGCAGACCAACCACCCTCGGACTGAGGCGGCTCACCTGAGGGGCGGAGTACTCGGCACCGGGATCCCTGCTCACTGGGAGGTGAGAGCGTCGCTGAGTGGGAGCTCCCGGCTGCATGTCTAGTCGGGTACCGGAGAGTGCTCTGGGGGGGCGGGACGGCTGCTGCGGGACGCTGGGATTCGGTGTGTCGGGACCAGACTTTGCACTACTGCCCAAAGGAGGACACTTAAATACTGCCAGGGGACGCCTGCAAAGTAACGGCGGGCTGTGCTTTGTGGTATACCTGCGGGGAAAACAGAATAAGCCTGCGATCTGCACTGCTGGGGAGTCGGAGTGCAACAGAGAGACGGCGGAATTGTCCAGAGGTCAGCACCGCTGTGGACCTGTGCACGCAATATTTGCCCTAGACTGCACTTTGCGGAGAGTGCTCTGGGGGGGCGGGACGGCTGCTGCGGGACGCTGGGATTCGGTGTGTCGGGACCAGACTTTGCACTACTGCCCAAAGGAGGACACTTAAATACTGCCAGGGGACGCCTGCAAAGTAACGGCGGGCTGTGCTTTGTGGTATACCTGCGGGAAAAACAGAATAAGCCTGCGATCTGCACTGCTGGGGAGTCGGAGTGCAACAGAGAGACGGCGGAATTTTCCAGAGGTCAGCACCGCTGTGGACCTGTGCACGCAATATTTGCCCTAGACTGCACTTTGCAGCGAAGAGCGTGGGGATTCTGCTGGCAGTCTGGGAAGGATGAAGGTTGCAACAGCCAGTTGGACGGTTACGGGAATAGCTGACTCTCAACCCAGCGGACGAAGGAACAGTCTGAGACTTGGAACGGACACACGGAAGGGGGGGGGGGGGGGGCGGGAACGGACACACGGGTAGTGGGAGGGAGCCTCCCCTAGCCCCAGCAAACAAAGCACTCACCTGGACTTCGTTCCGGGGCCGAGGCGGGACCTGCTCTCCACTCCTCCTCCTCCTCCTCCCGATGACATGGCAGAGGCTCGGCCGGCTGGGCCAATCCCAGCGCGGCCCTGGCTGTAGACGGACGGCTGAGGGGCATTGTAGAGCGGGAACGGGGGCCGGAGACACGGGGGGCGGGAACGGGCATTGTAGAGCGGGAAAGGGGGCCGGAGACAGGGGGGGCGGGAACGGGCATTGTAGAGCGGGAAAGGGGACACCGAGAGCGGGAGGGGGGCGGGAACGGGCATTGTAGAGGAAAGCACGGTCACCAGCGGGAGGGGGGCGGGAACGGGAGACGCTGCGAGCAGGAGAGGGGGTGGGAACAGCGGAAAACTGAAAGGAAGCACTCACCTGGACTTCTTCCGGGTGCCTTCAATGCCGGACCTGATTCGGGGGCGTTCCCGGCGTCGCGTGACGTCGGCAAAAGCCAAAGAATCTCGGGAACGCCCCCGTGTCTGGTCCGGCATTGACGGACAGGCCCCTCGTCCAATGGCAAGGCTCCGTTTACGGAGCCAGCCAATCAATGACGAGGGCCGACCCAAAGCCACACACACAACTCAAGAGGTTTTTTGGCACATGCGCAAAGCGCATGGCCAGTCAAAACCTAAAAAGTGGTCGATTCATTTGTAACTCTTCCCATCTTAAGGAGAAAAAGCAGAAATTGTACAAACTGGCAAACGTCTAGTTAGTGTACGCTTTATTAGTACGCTGGGGAGGACAACCTTTGGAGCAATTCTAAACACAGCTACAACCTACAGCCACAGCTGCAGAAGTCCTATTCAACACTGGAAAGTAAACAGAACACATTTTGTCTCACTGGTGTGGAGCTTAAGGCGATATGTCACATCCAGTCTCTAGGAGCACAGACGTGCCCCCAATGTATGTTTATCCACCTGCAAGGACACCTAAAGATCATGTGATGGACAGCCTCCAGAGCAAGGACCGCGATCAGACAGATGAAGTTTGACAAACGAACGTGAGGCAGAGGAACAGATATCACCAATTAATTACGACAGAGTACATTTATTTACTCCAAAGTATGGGGTCCTAATCCACATCCAATATTGATTATTACAACAACAAAAAAACAACATTCAATTCATCCCTGGTCTCAACCGTAATTTAATTTATTTCTTATTTCGGAAACTGGTTGGGACTATTACTCTTTTCACACATATTCAACACACAATTTCTATATACAAAATACACAAATTGATAATCCAACTAGTTTCCTAAACCCCAATTCTTTACACAACCAGTGGAAGTATATCCCAAATCTGTTGTGGTCCACTGTGAGGTAATCCTAATGTACAGATGAAGAAACTGTTCCACCTAAACACATTCTTTTTAGTAATGTACACAACAATTAGTCTATGCCACTTTGGTGATTACTGGTCTACGCGTTTCTACCCCTTGATTTGGGTCTCATCAGGACGGGGATAAGGACTGTAAAAACTTCCGGAACAGCCGCTCCTGTCAACGACTCATGTCATCATGGGACTCACGAGGGACCAACTCATTTCTTACGGATCCTGTTTAGAGGTGTGGATCCAAGTCGGGTCTTGCTTTGCCTTCTATCAGGCTGACGCTAGCAGTCTGCTGGATTTGCAAATCTACGCTGCTCTGCATCAATCAAGAGCCCCGCCGTGTCAGACGGATGAGCGCATCCTCAGTTGTTGGGTTCCAAGGCCAGGAAACAACTCATCCAATATACAGACCATACTGTCCATAACCTGCATGGTGACTATTGCGGTATTGAAATCCTCTCAAAACCCATAGTGATGCACTACTAATAAATCATGTTATGTCCTGCAGAAAGATAACTTTACTTGTGCTTCTTTAAGAGGAAGTGAATATTTTGTCATGGATACGTTTAGCAACTGTGACGAGTAGGGCAGCAGATCAGGAAATGTGATTTATGATAGAGGATGTGAGAAAGTCACTGGAGAAGAGAGTGTACGCTTCGAAAGCAGTAGTTTTACCAACCTCTTCCAGAGAAAGGTTGTTGTAGGAGGACCAGAAGGAAGTGATTGCAAATGCGATCTAAGAAAAGTCATTGGATGGTCATTAAACTAGAAGTGCAAACACTAGAAAGTGTTCGTTACATGTTGATTTCACTGAAGATTTAATTTAATCACCAACCGCAAGATCAAGCGTCCAAAACCCAGAGATTCAAACCTTTATTTGCCTTCTTAATTAAACTGTAAAAACACCCTGGTAGCTAAAAGAAATTCAGCTAAAGGCGCTCCAAATAAATATAAAAGTGTGCAATATATGGACATTTTCACAGCGAACTGAAACTGCACATTTAGTTCCGGAAGGTATGATTACCACCAGCGCCTGGTTTAATTTAACTGCACTTTTGGATGCATTAACTCCACTGTGACCAATTGAAAGCTTGCAAAGTCATTAACAGACAACTAGTTTGACTTTAGTTTTGTGCACGTGCTATAAAAGGTGCACATGAACCCACTGCTCATATGTTGAGAGGCCAACATGTCCCCAAATACCGATTTTTATATTCACAATCCAAAGTGAACGTTTATCCAATAAAAACGTGATCTTTTTGTCAATATAGGATAAGGAAAGACCCGTCAACGGCCGACTTTCTTCCAATAAACAGTGCTCCAAATCGTAAGCTTCCGGCTGTATTTTAGCGACCTGAAAGATTATATATGCAGTGCATGAACACCCAGGAAGGCCATAGAATGAGAGGTCATTTGAAAGTTCGGCAGCACGCACAGCAGAGACAAATGCCTAGACCAGTTAGGACCGCATTCGGGTTGTTTACATAATCAAACAACAGTCCAAGTGGCAGAACACAGGCCAGAGCGTTGCTCCACAGCATGAGCAAGTAACAATTCACCTCAGTGGTAACCACTCCCAAGTGTTTATATACAGGAGACGAACACACTATTAGATAATCAGCAGAACAGGTAGCCACGGATACTTCAAACAGAACTACAATTGCTTTTTTTTTTTTTTAAAGAACATGAAACGCCTGTCCCGTATTAGCTCATATTCCACTTTAAATGGCACACAGACAGCAGCTGATCTTCCCCAAAAGCAGGCGCAGACATTGCAAGCTCCAGAGATGTATCCAAAAGTACAGAACGCAAACGTGCGCAACTTATGAAAATAAACACAGAATGCAGCCCGAGGTCGCAAACCACTGCTCACATGAATGGTACAATGCGCATACCCAACGCCACCGAAGAGACGTCATAATATAACCATCCACTTCCATAGTGGCAAAATACCTTAGTGCGGAAGCAGCCTCCCCTAGCCCCAGCAAACAAAGCACTCACCTGGACTTCGTTCCGGGGCCGAGGCGGGACCTGCTCTCCACTCCTCCTCCTCCTCCTCCTACCGATGACATGGCAGAGGCTCGGCCGGCTGGGCCAATCCCAGCGCGGCCCTGGCTGTAGACGGACGGCTGAGGGGTATTGTAGAGCGGGAACGGGGGCCGGAGACACGGGGGCGGGAACGGGCATTGTAGAGCGGGAAAGGGACTACAATTGCTTTTTTTTTTTTTTTAAAGAACATGAAACGCCTGTCCCGTATTAGCTCATATTCCACTTTAAATGGCACACAGACAGCAGCTGATCTTCCCCAAAAGCAGGCGCAGACATTGCAAGCTCCAGAGATGTATCCAAAAGTACAGAACGCAAACGTGCGCAACTTATGAAAATAAACACAGAATGCAGCCCGAGGTCGCAAACCACTGCTCACATGAATGGTACAATGCGCATACCCAACGCCACCGAAGAGACGTCATAATATAACCATCCACTTCCATAGTGGCAAAATACCTTAGTGCGGAAGCAGCCTCCCCTAGCCCCAGCAAACAAAGCACTCACCTGGACTTCGTTCCGGGGCCGAGGCGGGACCTGCTCTCCACTCCTCCTCCTCCTCCTACCGATGACATGGCAGAGGCTCGGCCGGCTGGGCCAATCCCAGCGCGGCCCTGGCTGTAGACGGACGGCTGAGGGGTATTGTAGAGCGGGAACGGGGGCCGGAGACACGGGGGGCGGGAACGGGCATTGTAGAGCGGGAAAGGGGGCCGGAGACAGGGGGGGCGGGAACGGGCATTGTAGAGCGGGAAAGGGGACACCGAGAGCGGGAGGGGGGCGGGAACGGGCATTGTAGAGGAAAGCACGGTCACCAGCGGGAGGGGGGCGGGAACGGGAGACGCTGCGAGCAGGAGAGGGGGTGGGAACAGCGGAAAACTGAAAGGAAGCACTCACCTGGACTTCTTCCGGGTGCCTTCAATGCCGGACCTGATTCGGGGGCGTTCCCGGCGTCGCGTGACGTCGGCAAAAGCCAAAGAATCTCGGGAACGCCCCCGTGTCTGGTCCAGCATTGACGGACAGGCCCCTCGTCCAATGGCAAGGCTCCGTTTACGGAGCCAGCCAATCAATGACGAGGGCCGACCCAAAGCCACACACACAACTCAAGAGGTTTTTTGGCACATGCGCAAAGCGCATGGCCAGTCAAAACCTAAAAATGACTTACCTACCGCATCGCCCCCCACTATTCTGCAGGCAAAGGCAGGCCCGGACTAGCCTTTGCGGGCTCCGGGCAATCCCCAGGTGCGCCGCAAGGGTGGGGGCCGGTTTTGTTACAGGGCTGTTTATGCAGCAAAGCTGCAAAATCGGCCCTGCAACAAAATCGGCCGAAAAAAGTACCCGGCAAAGAGCTCAGACCTCCCCCCGGGTGCCGGCCGAGCTCTTTACCGGGCCGGTTTTGGTTCCCAGTCCGGCCCTGGACAAAGGGACCCAGAGTGCACTGTGGCCAATCCTGACGCTACTTTCATGCTGCTGAAAGCAGAGTCAGGATTGGCCTGAGCGCAGATGATTTGAGCTCCCAGTTAGACTGGTAGACTGTGCCTGCAATCTCCAACCAGGCAAGGAAGCTCGGGTCGGAGAGAGCTTCAATGCACATGACCGTCTGGCCATCCTGAGATGGCTGGCCAAACCATCATGCGCACCAGCATGTCATCCCCTGGCCCCGCCCCCAAAACTCAGCTCGGAGATATTAAAAATGATAATAAACAAGGGGTTATTATCGTTATATTTTTTCTTTTTTTTTGGCAGCTGGCAGGTGAGTCGACGCTCCTCCGCCATAGCCGAGGAGCTGCCACTGTTGACTGATCTCAAGTTTGATTGGTCTTTTTTTCAGAACCATTGATCAGGCAGGTGAAGGGACGGGTTAATTTGCGTTATTTGCACTTTTTTCTAAAAACCCGTTTGTCCCCAAAATACTGCTCCTTCTACAGATATCCTTTCCACAACAAAATCATTTACATACATGCATTCATAATTTTTAAACGAACAAGAGCCCTTTGACCGACCCTATCGAAGGGCAGGATGCATAATACTAAAACGGCGAAGTTTTGATTTCACCTCCTGCCTCTTTCATGCACCAACATACTCTCCCTGCCCCTTAATCTTTCCCATGTCTTTTTCATCCTCTCTTACTTTTTTATCACTGTTTTTTTTTTGTTTCTTCCTCCTACTTTCCCCTTTGCTGCCTTTCTGTCTTGTTCTGTGTGTTAGTCCGATGATTAAAAATAAGTCCCGGTCCCAAAAAAAGAGCGCCAGCTTAAAACCACCGGCTCAAGTTAAGCACTGGTTTAATTCTTTTCCCACTCTAAGCACTCTTACTTCTGTCTTTTTTTCAAGGCGTGTGCTCCATGTGCTTCCAGGGTAGGGAACGCTACAGAAAACTTGTTGATACCTACAAAGTTATTATGACTTTTTACAGGAATTTACACAACTGTAACCAATACAACCCCCCAAAATGCCCACCAGGTCTATCCTCTAATACAGACTTACTCATGCAAAAAAAACTGACCAAAAAGGCAGACCTTTTTGCACAAGGGGGTAAAATTTCAGTTTGTAAAAAATTGTCAGTGGTTTATTCTGTGAACTTGCAAAATGTAACTTTTTTTTACACAAACAGGGATACTTGGGAAGGAAAAATGTTTTGTGCATAAGGGTGTTGCTTAGACTTTGATGTCTAGCCACAGAGGATCAGTTCACTCCACCGGGCTGCACATCTTTGAAGTAAGTTATACACGTTCCTCTGTAGCGAGTGCTTTACCATCAAAAGCTGTCTTATCTGTGTATCGATGCGGAATCACTTCTTTAAAGACAGTGTTTGCAACAGAAACAAAGACTAAACATGCTTGAGCAGGGTTGAAAGGAGCAGGCTGGTAACTTAAAAGTAATTGAAAGTTCTTCTTTGGCATAAACATGTGGGTGGTGTCATTTTTCAGCATGAGACAACATTCAAAACAATATTTGGAGGAATCAGATGCGTGTCTTCAGTAAATACCGCATGGCCATACATTCAGCTCCCAGCGCAGATTCTGAGGCAAGGACCACCGCTGGTCCAGCTAGCCATGTAGCCCAGAGGTATGGCTACTGGAACTATGCGATTTATTTGCAGTTGCAGCGTTTTCGCACAATTAAGGATTTGTCACATTGCCTAAATAGTCTAACATCAACCGCATAATCTACAGATTTTAACACAAATAAATTTGTTTCTAGCTCAAACGGATCAACAGTTACTAAAAACTCGGCAACCCATGTTGCTTCCAGTGGAAGGCTCTTCACAAAGGTTAGCTGGCATCTTTCTGTTGCTTATCATTTCATTTTTGTCTATGGCTGTTATTAAGGAGGTGAAACATTTGCCCAGATAGTCGTAATATATTTAAAAATTAAAAAATAATTAGGGATCACAAAATATACCAAATTATGCCCAATCATTTGCTTTTTCTTTACCGCATAATTTAAACCGTGACCATAATTTGGTCCCCCCCTACCGATATACCTACGAGATTGTGTGACCGCACACAATCTCGTAGGTATATCGATACCGATATACCTACGAGATTGTGTGCGGTTACCATGCCGGTTTGAGATTGATAGAACATTGTACAGAGTGCTTTATTAACATTTCCTTTGAAATACTGCGTTTTGGCTTGAAGAATATACCATATGCCAAATAATGAGAGCCCTGAAGAAGTCTCTCAAAGAGTTGAAACGCGTTGGCTATGAGGAATCTGTTTGTGAAAGAAGCATCTGTTTTGTGAATAATAAAGAGAACGCTGGAACAAGAAAAACATCTATTGAATCTGGATACCTTTTTCCTTATGTGCAAAATATTGGTGATACTTATTGACTGAGCATTGTGATAAGAAACATTGCTAAACGTTGCAGAGAGTGCTGAAACCTTTTTTGATGTGTTAACAATGAGAAATAGTTCACCTATTTGTACGCCATACAGCAGATGAACTTCAAGCAGTTGTATATAGTGTGACATGTGTAGTTTCAAATGCCTGTTTTGTGTCATTTTCATCCCGATGATGGGTTGCCCAAAACTGGAGGGTGCTCCTAGAGGCTACTAAGTTTTGTGACCCTCAGTTTCAGTCATGCAGGTGTGGATGTGCTCCCAGTCTATCCAGACAGTGTCTGAGGTAGAACATACTTTTATTGGATGAGCCCCACAGGTGAGCCTGTGCCCTCAGACTCCTCACCCATGTGCCCTCACTCCCTACGACTGCCAACTTCTGGAGGACTTATCACCAATGAGGTCTCCACAGAGGCCATGGAAGGGGGTTGGTCCCATGACTTCCCACCAACAGTGTGAGTATGTGGAGGCGAGAGGCGAGTCTTGTGCGAGTGGCTTTATCATCAGGTGTCGGAGTCCCTTCGTCCTTGAGGGCAGGGTGTATTAGATCTTCCACACATGCGTTTCCAGGATTGATGATCCCCTTGCAGGCTCCCTGGCATCGTAGGAGTAATGTTTAGGTCATCGTTCACCGACTGCACCAGTCTAGGCCCGGCATCCCTTCCTTTGTTATCAAACCTTAGCTTAACTGAGTGAGTGAGAATGACTGCCTGCCTAGTGCCAACAGCTCCCTGTGAGACTTTTGGGAGCTCTGATCAGAAGGATACCTAGAAGAGGAGGGATGAGGCAGTAAGTCTAAAATTATTATATTCAAAGACATATTTCAGTAAAAAGATTTACAAAATAAACCTTTTCTTGGATTTCAGTGTCTTGATTTGTGGCAGAACAGCACGGAGTAGTGAACAAGTCCGGCTTCTTCCCAGATTATGAAGTTGTAGGGACAACCCTGCTGCATCAAAGGGGAGAGTGCATTGGTCTGAGTCCCTACTGTCCAGGACCCCGAAAATGTAAGCACTCATTAGCAGTGCCCCGTAAATGCCAGGGGGCCGTAACAGGAGATATCGGACCCACTGGAGCTACAGCTTTGGTTTTCCACATGGAAATATCCACTGCTGTGTGACACTGGTGGAAAACAAGCTGGAATCGGTGCAGACATACAGATTTCCATGTTATTTCCCAAAAGTGTGTAATCCTGAGCTCTGGAATTAGCGGGATTCTGATAAGAGAAATTAGAGGGATTTTAAGTGGCGCCGTGAAAGGAAGCCCTTGGACGGAGGGCCGGTCTCCAAAGCTTCCTCATCTTTCATGGGTGACGTGGTAGAACAGGCAGGACGGGCCTGTAGGAAGGTAGATACCTGACTATGGTTACCCCCGACTTTTTGCCTGGTGTTTTGCTGGTTTTCCGACTTAGTTGACCTGGGGCCCTGCCAATCAGGACCCCAGGCCTACTGCTCTCTCTCTAAAATGGATTCCATGTACCTTAGGTACATTTCCAATTGGAACTGGGCCACCTTATCAGACCCTGTAACTCAGGGCATAGGTGTACCCAGGGCCTACCAGGGGCTGAAGCATGTATTATGCCACCCCTGGATGACCATCTAAATCTGACACAACTGGCTGCGCGACAGCTGGGGCAACGTGGCGTACTCGCCCGTTGCTATAGGTATAGTATCCCTATATCTAACCCTAAAATGGACACCCGAGTTCCTATCAGTCACTCCTACGGCAGGCCTTGACAATCCTGAAGGCAGAGTGCGTGGAATCGTGTGAATTGGGCTCTGGCACGAGCCGAGCCCGGTTGCAGCTTGCGGAACCAAGACCCAATGGCTGTTCCATGATAACGCGTACCATATTGGTAACTTCGGTATCGCGTTATCAAGACATGTCGAGTAAGGTGTCATACGAATCGGGATGCGGCCCCCTCACCAATGCTGGCGACGAGGTTAGCATTCCACCCTTCTAGAGGGACACGACATGTACGTAACTGTGAACCCCGGTTAAAGTTAACTGAAGCCTCAGCTCCACAAAATGGATGCTGCCACCACAGACACGAGTCTGACCTCCTGCTGCTGGGAGTCCTTCCAGCGGGGAGAGCTTGGACAAAGGGTTTCCTGTCCGGGGCGGTGTTCGCACCATCCCAGACAGGGTTTTGTGTATCCTGGGTAGGAAGGGCTTTACAAGAAGGTGACTGCGGAGTGGCACCCCGGTGCTCACTACGCATCTGCCGGTTAGAACCAGTTCCTGGGGAAAGTCCGGCAGGGGAGAGGGGTGTAACTACCCCCCTTCCTGGTCCCACCCCTAGGGCAGGACCTAGTCATGTACCCACCCCTTTCTTTAGGATAAAGGCCGGAGCGGGGACCCTTCCAAATTAGATCATCTTTGAATCAAGAATACTTTCTACGAAAGGACTTCGAGACTCTTCTCAAGATTTCTCCCTTGTGGCTAAGGAGTAGTCACCCTGCATCCGCAGGCACCATCTAAGAACACTGCGGTTTGCTGCAAGTCCTTCCTCAGGAATCCGACTGCCCAGCTCGACGAGAACCGGCTTCCCTGGCACCTCTGACCTCTACCCACATCGTCAGCTCAGCTGAGATCTGTGGGTGCGACGAGACCTCGAGGGACCGGCCATCATCAAAACCTGCACGCTTTCTTAACCAGCACAACCACCGAAGGTATCCTCTGGTGAGTGCTCTGGGGTCCGAGAAGCCCCGACCCTGAGCAGCTCCAGCACCGAAGCGCAGCCTCCCAGCATCTCCACGATCTGCGTGGGGCCCTTCTGCTCGCTGTTCAGCCCGTTGTCCGATCACTAGCCGCTGGCTTGTGACTCTCTTGACGACAACCGACAGCCAACGCTGCTGGTCTAGTTGCTCCAGACTGGCCTTTGCTCCCTTCTGCGAGAGGAGCACCCCGGACCCTCCTGGTCCACTCAAGACACCATTTTAGGCCCACCACGTGTCCCTGAAATCTGCCAAGGCTTGTTGCCCCAATCCTGGGCCCAGCGACGCCGACAGCATCAACCTTCGTGGGACAGCTCGCACCTCCATCCTGGTCGCCGACAACGCCTCCTGGTCCGTGAGACTGCAGAGCCTAGCGTCGCCCACTCACCTAGTCGAGGTGACGGCCATCCGGTGCCCTCCTGGTACCCTCTGACTACTGGCTAGTAGTACGAACTTGGTCCCCTCTGCTTTCAGGTATCATTTATCACTGATCCAGGCTTGGATCTCTACAAACTATTCACCACTGGTCGCCGGCCAGCAACTCCTTCCTTCCGGCTCCTGGCTCGTCAGCGAAGACCCCCGACGCCTGTAAGACTTGTGTAGCCGCAGCCCTTGTGGCTAGGTAACTTCGGCATTTCGGTGCCCGCATAGCCTCCTTACTTAAGGGTCCTGAGTCCCTCGCTTCCGACTTGCCTTATCGGGTCCGCCCGAGACCACTAAACTTTCCGTGCACTCGGGCACTTGTTTTGATTGTGCACTTGAAGTATTTTCCTAAGAGTTTTGTTCTGTGCTTAGTACCCAGTCCTCATAAAGAGTACAGGGCTGTTGTGATTCTAATAAATATACTGTTTATTCTCATAACACTTGTGTGGTGTCCTTTCACTTGGTGTTCAAGGGGTATGTGATGGTATAACAGCTGGCTTAACACGCCCTCTAGAGTTTAGCCCGAAGACTGCTCGTATCCACGCTACTAGGATAGCTGGTCTAAGGTTGACTTACAAACAAATCACCATAAGGGTCGTTTGGACCGATGCATAGTGGTCGCTAGAATAGCGAACGCTGCATATCAGGCCACCTTCTCACAGGGCCCTCAATGGAACATGGGCAGTAACACCGCCCCCAGCAATCCTGCCCCCAGAACTACAGACCAAGTGGGGTGTGGACATTTCAGACTGAAGAATTACCAGGCCATTGGAGTTTTTTTTAGCACAGGAATTGTGAATTCCAGCAAGAATCAGAGTTGGTGCATCTATTCCCGAATGTTTCTCTCCTCTTCTGGGCCACGCCCGGTGGGTATTTAAACCAGGATTTTCATGGTGAATTGTGAATGATGTGTGGAGTTACCGCACACTTCCGGCCAAATTATGATCAGTGGAATAACTGTAATGAGGGCCTCAAAATGGGACTGTTCAGTCAGGGTTACTTACTGAAAGGAACGTCACTTTAATAACCACCCTACAAACTACAGAGAGTAATAACATGAAACGAACAGACATAGTCTCAAGAAGCAATGCTCCAAGGCGGGGTCCTATAAGAGACCCCTTGCCTTGCAGATCGTCTCTCGTAGTGTAAACAGGACAATGTAGTCACAAGAGCGCTGTATACCACGAGTAGGCCTGGAGCTGTCCAGGGTGCTGAACGGTTGTAACCATCTCTGGAGGAGCCCTATGGGGCCGTAGTACGTCACAGGCAGCAAAGCGCCACCGGCACCACCGAGACAACCCTAAAATCTAGACTCTGAACTGACAAAGTGAATTCAAAGTACGATAAACGTTTCATTATATCAGATTTTACAGCTCACGATCAAAATATTTATTGTCCCTGGGGTACTACATTTTGTCAGTACCCAACCCACAATTGTGTCGGGGGTCACAAATGATTCCAGGCCCCAAACTGTCGATGTTATCTATATCGATTTGCAGTGCCTGTGGGGTGCAGGTCTGTCCCCAAAACTAAAACAAGCATTGGCAAACCAGTAGGTCTCACCTTTCTTACCTGCTATCTTTGCCAGTGTTTATCGCCGATGATGTGCAGCACCAGCAAACAAAAAAACAGGAAAAACGGCACGGCGACGAGAACACGTGTGTATGTGTCTGGACGCTGCTGGCAAGTGTGTAATTTCATATGTGACAGTGTGATGATGTATACGCTTGCAAGCGCATATAGAATTACACAAGCACTATTTTAAATATTTTTTTTGCTTACTGGTACAAGAAGGCGAAAATTACTCAGAGCAATAAATAAATAAAAAAAATGGTACTTGTTTTTCAATAAACAGAGCAGCCCCTCAACAAATGCCAGTTGCTGTGGCCAGATAAAAAAATGTATATATATATTGACGATATGCACCACTTTAATGCATAAATAAAAGTAATTGAAAAGAAGAAGTCTGACTCTGGCGATTTTGATTATTGCTGTCTACGTACCTGTCTGTGCACGAGGCACTTCGGAGACAAGTTGGAATATATACGCTAGCCGAAACGCGTCATCTTGCCCGACATCTCGCACTATTTTGTAATGAAATAAAGTCATTGCAACCAGCAGTGTAAACTTATTCGTAAGTCCGTGTCTTTCTCCATTGGTGGTCGCAGGAGCGGTAATTGGGGATATATATATATATATATATATATATATATATAGATATATATCTATATATCTATATATCTATATATCTATATATATATATATATATATATATACCCCAACATTTAATTCGCAGCATCCCTTATGGGGAGATGCTGCGCATTAAACGTATCTGCAGTACTGAGTCTGAATGCAGATTAGCCCAGGAGCAGTGTAGATCACGCTTTTTGGAGAGGGGGTACAGTAAAAAGCTGGTGGAAGTCGCTATAACTAAAACTAACAAATCTACCCGAGAGCAATTACTAGGGATTTGTCCAGTGGGTAGCAGTGACCTAGCTGAGATTCAGCCTTTAGTTAAGGAGAGAGCACAGTGTCGAGCCATTGTTACGTACAGCCAACAACACAGTGAAATACGTAAGATCTTTTCACGGAATTGGAATTTGGTTCGGGGTGATCCGATAATAGGAGATCTGGTTAAGAACAAACCTGATATCACCTTTAGGAAATCTCCTTCGTTAGGCAATGCCATTGTCAGTAGCACCATGGACGTTCCCAAAAAATGGTGGGAACGTATCACTGGGTTTAAGAAATGCCAGAGCTGCAAGGCATGCAAACATGGCATAAACAAGACCCATTTTTCCAGTCCTTTCCATGACACTCCTGTGGCCATTAGACAGAAGTTGGGGTGCAAGACCGAATATGTTGTCTACGTATTAGTGTGTCCTTGTGGCCTACAGTATGTGGGGAGTACTCGTCTCCCGGCCCACAAGCGCATCCTCCAACATTTACGGGCGATCATTGGGAAAGATCAGGCATACCCCGTGGCTAGACACTTTGAGAAACATCATCAAAGTAATGCAGATCTTTTAAAGTACTATTTGGTTGATACTGTATTACCATTAAAGAGGGGAGGAGATAGAGATGGGAAACTTCGTCTCTTAGAAACACGCTACATCCTCGAACTAAATAGTAAACAGCCTGGGGGATTAAACCATAGTGAGGACCTTTACACATGTCTGGGATGATCTATGGTTCCTTTTAAGAATTATCTTGCAGGACACCGGCTGTCGTTTGAGCTAAATGAAATTATATGTAAATATGTATATAAGGCAGCCTATGAATATTTGTATTCCTATTTGAACAATAGATACAATTTTAATGCACTGTCACTTTATCAGAAATTGAATGACCCCCGAGGAAGCACATAGCAGAAAATGGATATGAACATGAATTTTAGGTGATACAATGGAGAATTGAGATTTGGTTCTGGTCCAATTGTGATATTGTTCTGACAATTAAATCAGTTTATAGTGTAACAGGATTAGATAGTAAAACATATGAATTGAAGGTTGCAATTTTATACTTAATGACCTGATCATGCTAAGGGTATTTATACCCACATAAAGGTCAACAAAGGGCATGATTCAGTCTGTCTTTTGTGGCAAACTAGAATCGATGTAATACTTGTAAATAGGGTGTAAATATATGAAATTAGGATATGGATTTATACATATTTTTAAAGAAATAGAATTTTCTTTTCTTTGTTTTTTGTATTGAATATTCTTGTTGGGATATTTCCCTTTTATATATATACATGCCTTCTTACCCTGTACAATATCTATGGAAAGCGATCAGCAAAATGGACATATGTGATGACATGCCGTTTTTGTTTTGATGATGTAGTCTTGAACCAACAAATGATGCAGAGCACTATGCTCTAAATTTTGTTTTCTCCATTAATTGTAAATTGGTATATATCCCTTTAAATTTTAAAAGTGGAAGTACTGCCCATTTGATTATCACACTATATATGTCACTTCCTCCTTCTTGACATGACATGTGATCAAGCCTCGGCTGAGGCGAAACGCGTCATGGCGACTGGTGGGCGTTTAAATGCACAATAAACTCACTGGAACGAGAATTACCGAGTTTGTGGCTTTTTTCGAATTCTCGTCGATCAGCGAAAGCGGATGCCAAGCTGGGCTTCGAGACTTGTGGAAATATATATATATCTTATATAACCGCGGGTCTGGTTGCTCGTAGAGGACAGCAACCGCGAAAGAACAGTGCTGCCTATTCAGAAGGCACGAGAAAGACAATGAAGAACGGCATTTCAGAGATGCTGCAAGCCCCTAGGTGAATATTCAAGGTACAGAAATCGCTGCTGCCACTTCGGCGAAACTGATGTAACTACTAAGACCACAATGCAAAGCGAAGACACACCCCAATGGGCGGGTTGAATACTACTTAAGAGCATCAGAATGTAAGGCAGCCGTTTCTACCTACCATTAGCCAGCCATTGAGTAAGGGACACAGAAGTCCAGAAACGCGTCGGTAAAGGCTATACAATGAACATTGCATCGACCTGTACGCTGTTTGGAAATTGTCGCAGACTGAATAAAGAGGTATAAGCAAGACGCTAAGTGGACTCCTCAAGCGTAAGAGCAAACTGGTTTGGATATGGATATATATATAGATTCGGGGCAGGCACACCTTTGACGAAGTTTAAAGACTAAACGAAACATGTTGGTGATGAAGCCTTGTCACGTTGTTCTGCACGTATTAAAATGATGGGGGCAAGTTTTTGTGCGACTCATTGCATTCCTGGAGGGGGATGTTTGTTGTAATAGAAGTCGGCTTGGTTCTGCCGAGGAGGACACGCACAGCCAAACGAAGCGCCAGTGCTCCCGGAGACTGGACTCCGGTTCTGGCCCCCAGTCAGTCCTGAAAGTTGACTGACATTGAGGAAATTTGCAGCACATAGTACGTAGCAGGTGGAAAGGGTTTGCAACCACAACGCGACAATTTTGCACCGCCCACTGGAGGGTTACAAATGATCAGGCGCTGGTGAACCACAGGTCCCACAATGCTGTGCTACAAGGAGGGGGTTCCAAAATGGGCGGGACCATTGGAAAACAAACAAATTAAGAACTCACCTGTGGTAAACTGACTACTGATTCGGTGCAGGCACACCTTTGACAAGTTTAAAGACTAAACGAAACATGTTGGTGATGAAGCCTTGTCACGTTGTTCTGCACGTATTAAAATGATGGAGGCAAGTTTTTGTGCGACTCATTGCATTCCTGGAGGGGGATGTTTGTTGTAATAGAAGTCGGCTTGGTTCTGCCGAGGAGGACACGCACAGCCAAACGAAGCGCCAGGCATTCCCACAAATTGAACCACACTTGTTGGAACCGCCACTCGGACTAAGGGAATTGCGGTGCTCCCGGAGACTGGACTCCGGTTCTGGCCCCCAGTCAGTCCTGAAAGTTGACTGACATTGAGGAAATTTGCAGCACATAGTACGTAGCAGGTGGAAAGGGTTTGCAACCACAACGCGACAATTTTGCACCGCCCACTGGAGGGTTACAAATGATCAGGCGCTGGTGAACCACAGGTCCCACAATGCTGTGCTACAAGGAGGAGGTTCCAAAATGGGCGGGACCATTGGAAAACAAACAAATTAAGAACTCACCTGTGGTAAACTGACTACTGATTCGGGGCAGGCACACCTTTGACGAAGTTTAAAGACTAAACGAAACATGTTGGTGATGAAGCCTTGTCACGTTGTTCTGCACGTATTAAAATGATGGAGGCAAGTTTTTGTGCGACTCATTGCATTCCTGGAGGGGGATGTTTGTTGTAATATATATATATATATATATATATATAGGGCTTGAGTCGGGGTACCACACGGGTGGACGGCGTTCCCCCACTTATTTTACCGTGAGATCGATAGCTGGAGCAAATGGAGCCACACATTCACTCTTTGGCCTCTCTGGGGCGAGATCGGAGCTCTTCAGAACGCTGCTCACGTGCTGGCTTCTTTGATGCAATCGCATCTAAGGGGTGAGAGAGGTGAGGCAATGAGTCTGATGGTGCAAGCCACCTTTCGTGACGTCACTTCCTGTCGTGATGTCAGCGACCCCCCACTTTTTTTAGGACTTGAGCTATATATATATATATATATATCACACATACATATGGAAAACAGAGAAACCAAATTGGGAGGGGAGAAGTGCTGGAGGAAAGGAGCAAAGAGTACCAGATGAACAAAGGTAGCTGGGTGGGGGCAATGCAGGAAGGAGCTTAAGGTGAGGGGCCAAGGGGAGAAGGAAAAAGACAAAGAAGGAGGGAGCAACACAGAGGCTTCATGGAGGTAATTGAGAGGGATATAACAGAACAACAGGGGGTCAGCAAGAAAATACATGCACTTTCATGAGGTTCTTAAAGAAAAAGTAAAAAGTAGTTGCATGAATGTGAGCAGTGGAAGTTTACATGCCATCCAATCAAAATGGTGGTAAAGTAGATATGCTCCAGGGGAGAGACAAACAAAAGAATATGAAGAAGATCCATCAAATAAGAAAGCGACTGTGACTGAAAAAGAGGTAAACTCATGGGAAGCAACAGACTGGGTCTAAGCCCACTCTAAGTTTTTGCTACAGTTCACAAGAGGTCTTTTAAACACAGCTAAAAGATAAGATTGCTGTAGGTGACACCTAAAAATGGTGGTCTCTAAGATAAAGCTGGTTGAAGAGAAAAGTAATTCTAACAGATGTGTGCAGCAGTGAGGCAGTGGTAGCTGAATGTCTTTCTTTTATGGACTTTCTTGGACTAGTGCCTAGTGTGTAGATAGTTCAATAGATACTGACATCGTTGACAAATCAACCTATCCTCTCAACAATTTCTGCTCCTCAGTGAAGGGTCTTGTTTTTACACACATTGATTGGTCAATGATGTGTTCACTTGCCTCCTAAATTACACGATCCTCTAGAAGATGATCAAGTCCACCTAGTCAATGGTCCACAAAAACACAGCCATATCACGCCCCACACAGGGGAACTTCCATTGGACTCCACCTGACAGAAGAAACTCTACCTTTACCCGAGACGGGTCCACTTGTTGTTGATGCTCAGGAAAGAACTGTATTCTCTTCTCATGAACCTGGGGTGAGGGTGGTGCAGCCCAGAGGAGAAAGGCGCACTTTGGGTGACGCAAGTCTACTTGGGGTGATAGGGTTGTACCCAGAGAGGGGCTTAATTAGCTGTGGATAGGCAAAGGCCCATGAGGTAAAACAGAGCTCCAGTAGAGAGGTGAGTGTGCTTGGGGTGAGGAGATTGCACCAGAGGTGAGGGGAATGCACCCACAGTTAGGAAGAGCATCTGAGAAGGAAAGAAAGGACTCAGGGTAAAAAAATGTATCCGGCATGCGCAAAAAGTACTGAACTGAATGAAATGTACCTAGTTGAAGGAAGTGTTCCTAAGGAAGTGTGCCGGAGGTAAGGTATGTGTTCCTCGGGTGATACACACGTAACTGGGTAAAGGGACGACTGGTAACTGGAAAAGACTGGTAACTAGGGTAAGATGTGTGTAACTGGAGTATACCAATGGTGATAAGAATGTTCCTGGGGTGGGTGTGTCAGTGAATGCGCGATTGTATATGGAGTGAGGGAAGTGAGCCTGGCTGAAAGCGTGTACCTGGGGAGTAGAGTGCGTAATGGGTGAGTACAAGCCTGTTCAACTGCGCCCGGGGTGAGGTGAGTGCAACTGGGAAAGAGTGCACAGGTGGTAATGGGCCATAACTGGGCTACGGTGTGTGTGCATACATGGGTCAAGGGAATGTACCTATGTGATGTAAACGTCCCTAGTTGAAGGCGGTGTATCCGGGATGAGACTGAGTGTTCCTGAGGTGAAGGGAGTGTACCCAGTGCTTTAAATGGACAGGTATTTTACAGCACTGGGTACCTGCACTTCTTTAATTTGAAACAGAGAGTACCTGCACTCAGGGGGGCTTTAGGGTGGTGCGACCGGTGCAGCGGCACCTGGCATTGACTATGGTGGGGGGGTGCAGTGTTTAAAAATAACTATTGGTTTAAAAGGATGTGAATTTCCTTGTGCGTCCAGCAGTTAATGCAAAAATGAAAATAGCAAGATAACTCTGCTGAATAATATTCGTACTAGTGAGAGATCAGAATTTTGTCTAGTGGAAGTTTTGACTAATCATAAAGTAGTGCAGAGTGTTAATGTGCCTGCTGCAAAGAACGCATACCATGCCGATCACAGAACTGAGTGTGGGTGAACTATGAGAAGCTCTATAAAACAAGCATTTTCAATGCAATAGGTCTCGCAATTAAGATATTTTAGGCTGTTGTCATTGTAGATGTTAATACCTTTTATTTATGTGTTTTTCAAAGCAGCACATATATAAAAGGCATTGTGATTTCTAATGCTAATAGCTCAAACTTTCGCAAATGCAAGACCACATTAATGGTCCTAAACAATGTAGTGATCACCTCAGTAATGTGGAGATAAGGAGACAATGACACTTCTGTGCTTGTTTTATTATTGAAAAGGGGGGCTTATAAATGAAGGCTGGAGAAACCTCACATGAGATTGAAACATTTACATCACATTATGTACCACTTTATACTGTTGTATTATTGTGAGTGAGGAAGTGTGCCATGTAACCCTGAACAGAACTATACCTTTCGGAACAAATTGTTCCTTCTTAGTAAGAAGTATGAGTTTTTGCATGGGTATTGTTGCATTCTAGTACCTGTAGTGTTGCTTTTCGCATTACAAGTACAAGGGTACTCACCCCAGATTTCCAAGAGACAAAATGCCAGGCTTTGACTTTCTTTTCATTGCTCTTTTCCTCCATACAATGGTATAGCTTGTTGCTACAGAACTGACACGTACACAAGATACTTCCTGAGGAAAAAGAGGTGTCAGTATGCTGTACCTTCATTGTCAGCACACTAAAGTGTTTTAAAACAGTTTGGACTGAAGGGCTTGTTTCTGTGCCCGTGAATTTTTACCAGGTTAGCAGTGGCAGGTAGCGGTCATCACAGTACCAATGATGACAGCAGCACAAGTTGAACAAGCTGTTCAGTGAGTCTGAGATGTCAGGAAATTCTGTGAACACGGGAATCTCCACTCTCTCCTTTGACACCACTGTGCCCCTTAGATAGAGGGTGTGATTCGTAAAGCAATTTCAACATAGAAGTTCAGCTTCTATGTGCAACTGGCTTGCTTTACGAGTGGAACTTAACTAAGGTAAAAATATGTGTGAGCAAATCATTAAGATTATAAGATGGCTGTGTCACTAAGGATTCGCGGGGGCATTGTTTTTAATACGGCAGCTCAGCTGACAGCTGCAGGGGGCCTGTGCCTGCTGCAACGGTCACACTCAGTCTCTCCCTCGCCTCAGGAGCATTTGAATTTGCGGGGACGGGGCACATTGTTTTTAATACTGCAGCTGACAGCTGCCGGCGGCCGGTGCAAGCACTCAGGCAGCACCGCCAGCACCATGATGGCCCTGAGCAAACTATCCACCGTCCTTCCACAACAAACTCCGGCACTGCAACTGGATGTAATATTGTCCGCATGGCGCTAGAGACTGTACCACACAACTCTGTAGCCACCACAATGGCTGCCAGCACCAGTAAAGGATCACTAGTTGCAGTAATAAATACACACAGCAACAAACGGTGGCAGAATACCAATTAAAACAAGAATATAGTAGCAAAAGAGAAGATGCGCTTAGTGGTGGACATCTGTAAATGAAACAAGGAAAAGAAACGGCTTTTGTTGCTTCTGTGAAATAGATCCAAAAATAAAGATGAAGCGCGAGCACGCCCACTGCCAGCCATGTGTTTCTATTATCGCGCCTGTGTGTGGGCACTATAATAGAAACCACGTGACGGCCTATTGGTGTCTATTACGCGCACCAAGCACATAATTGACACCAATAGGCTGTGTGCAGAGCAATGCGCCCGCCTTTGGCCAATAAGGTGCATTCTTTCATTAAAAGACACACGCTAAGGCCAATGGGGTAGCTGAAAAGGAAAAGCACACGCATGAGCGTGTGCGATTCCAGGTCAACTTGAACACCCCGTTTTTCACCTACTAGAGGTCTCGCGACCTGTGCGTGCACTGCTGCGCAGTGCAACGCAGGTCGCGAGACCTAAAAATGAAATGCACGTCCGAAAGAGAGAGAGGGGCTCTGCAGAGATGAGGTGCACTGTTGGAGAGTGGTAGTGAGGTAAGTCATGAAGAATGCCAATGGGGGGGGGTCGCCAAAAAAGACTGTCGCACCGAGCGCTAAAGCCGGCCCTGCCTGCACTTCTCAGCACTACATTTCATGGGAGAGTAACAGCACACTCAGGAGCAAACCGGTTCTCTGAACAGTGGGTACCTGCACTCCTACATTTCCATTTAGAGCACTGAGTGTTCCACAGGTGAGGGGATTCTACCCGAGTTGAAAAAGGTCACAGAGGCGATAGCTGGGTTGAGCCGAATGTACCTGGGGGGGGGGGTGTACTTGGGGGGCCGCCAAACAACGGGCGCATGGGTATGGTTTACTGTTGGACAGCTTTAAAGGCACCTCAAAATGCCAGTTGCAAAACAAAATCCAGAGAGCGAGCAAGGCTGGAGCTAAGGATCCACACACCGAGGCCCGAAGTCCGGGTCGGTCCAGGACAGGATGTCCCACAGCTCGGCTGCTGCTTGCGCCAGAGGCCGCTGGCAGCTCCAGATGGACACGGCATGTCCTGCCCGAGAAGTCCACTTCCCCATTGTGCAGAGCAAGGAAAAGCCACCCTCCAGGCCGAGGATCACGGGCTCGCAGCAGAGGTCACTTGCCGGGCCTTTGGAGTATGATTTATGAAGGCAGCAGGAAAAAGCAACATGTGTGACACTGGCTATGACCTCTCCCTCGCGGGGATGACGCAATCATCGCCCCTTCCAAAGCCCAGAGCCAGGGAAACAGGCTTCTCGGATGGGAAAACAGCCCTGTTAAAGGGTGAGTATCTGCATGTTTTAACAAAATGGTAAACTTGCAGCAAATATACTGAGCATTATATTGTACTGTCACTGATCACGTATGCACTTCAGTGAAAATGGTATGGTAAATGTTGCAAAAAGGAGCAATTAAGGTAGATTAGAGCCACTAATATTTTTGTTAATCATATTGAGCTCAGTCCTAATTACATCAAGCATCTGGATCACAGGTTCCAGTGCAGACAGGGCCAGCTCAGCCTTCTTCCTTGCAGGGTCGGTAAGTATCATTCCTTAATACCTGTTACAAAAGACAGAGCTCAGTAGTGGCATGCACAGTTACAGATCAAAATTAATGAGCACAGGGAAGGGTTTACCAGGAGGATACAACGGATGGAGAGGAAGAGCCATCATCTGCCACTGTGGCCAAAAGGAAGTGCCGCAATCTTCCCTCCATGTGTGGAATGCGGCCCTTCCGGTGCTCCAGGTTTGTCCGCATGAGGCCATGCCGCGACCATACATCCTCATGCGCCTAAGCGGGCCTGGCTCCCACTCAAGCGGGGACACCATTCATTTCCTACTCAATATAGGTCTGTAGATTTGAACTTCCTGCCCATGTCCCAGACATCAAAAGCACTTCCTGTTTGAGGGCTGGGGGTTGGGGCAGTGTTAGAACATTAACCTTACAGCACAATGGCCTAATGCAGAACTAAAATGAGCGATACCATTGTTACATAGTCTAGAAATAGAAAACACACTCACGCAATCAGCTGAAACTAAAACATTGCAACCTTCCATCTGCCCATTTGCCTGAAGCTTCAGTCTGCAACTGTAACCAGGGGCAAGAGCAGGTAGATTGCATATATTGAAATGTACATATTTGTAGAGACCTGAATCGAAATAGCTAAATATGTGTGTAATGTGGTCCTGCACTTGTGTTATCTGGACCTGCATGGCCACTTAAGTTCTGGTGATATCCTAAACCATGAGACTGAGTCATTTATTAATGCTACCAGAACGCTCAGTTGGCAATACGGACCATATTACAAGTTATATATTTTTTATTTGACATGTTTGTTTTGGGGCACCTGGCTTAAAAAAGGTTAAATGTTTGAACTACTGGACTATACTTTTTGCTCGTCTATAGAAAAGGACAAAATACATATGTATGTACTTACGAATTTAGGATTTTACAGATTCATCTATTTAAGAATGTAGGAGTTTAGGAAAACACTCTGCTGTGGATGAAAAACAAATATGCTTTCTGTAGAAAGGAGATATTGTTGAAGCTTTTCTTTACAAATGGGCAGCTAACAATGGGCAATAATTTGAATTAGCGTGCTCAGGTTTTGCTTGCTTCTCATGAAAAGAATGCGGTTTAACAATAGTACAGCTGTGCAGAGTGATTGAGGTTATAAGAACCTGTGAAATATTTTCCATACTTCTCACTGACGCAGAACCAGACATACTATTCATAACTGAATCATGGTTGGGAGATAATATTGCTCCAGTCCTGCACGAAACCATTCCTCTGGGCTATCAAATGATCACCCAAAATTGTTTAAGCAAAAAAGGAGGTGGCCCAGCTGTTGTGTTCAGGCAAACATATCACTTAAGTTGACGGCATCTCCAGAAAGAATTGTGAGGCTCAGGGAGCCCCTAAATATTGAATTTAGGGGCGTTACAGGTAGGGCATGGACAGGGACCAATGGGTCCCTGCCCTGGGGTGGGTACACCCCCTAGCCTGCTCCTCTCCTGTGGGAGGGGGGCAGGAGCTTAGCTTTAGATGGCCGGAGCACGGGGTCGTGCTTCACCTCGTCTCCCCCACCTGAGGGGTGGGGTTGGCACAAGCTGGCACCTTCCCCCCTTCCTGATGTAGTTTTTCCCACCAGTCTTCCCACCAGAGTGGGGGGCAGGACTGGTTGGGGCTGGTTGCTGGGTACAGCAAATGGCCTGGAGAAGCTCACAGAGGCGGCATGCCTTTGAAGCTTCTCCCTGCCCATCCTGGGGGAGGAGACATAGCACCTCACCCAGGATGTGCATTGTTGCAGGCCCAGGAGAGGAGGGCTCTCCTATCCAGGGGTCCAGCAACATGTCTGTTGTGTGGCAGCCACTCAGCCAGTCGTGGATTGTAGGTTAGGGTTTCAGAGGGTATCCCCAAGATGCCCTCTGGTGCATTTTAAATTAAATCCCACACTGGCATCAGTGCGGGTTTAATGTGCTGAGAAGTTTGATACCAAATTTGTCAGTCTTCAGTATAGCCATTTTGGTGCTGTGGAGTTCGTAATGCCAACCTCCCAGCACCATATACTCTTAGTGGCATCACTGCACTTGCAGTGCCCAGGAATGGCCCTTGGCACTGTAGGGGCACAGGGCTCGTGCACCTGTGCCCACACCTCTGGCATAGGGCACCCAGCTAGAGGGGTGACTGAAGTATGCCAGAGCAGTGGCTTCTGTGGGCTTGGCACACAGGAATGTGTGCCATGTCGACTCTGGTTTTAGTTCTGTACTTAGGCACTCAGCCTGCAAAGGCAGTGTGTGGGTGCCAGGGTACAGGGCCCCTGAGGGTGGCACAATAAGTGCTGCAGCCCTTAGCGCTCTTCTCTGTTCACCATGCCCTGGGTACCAACTACTAGGGGCTGACAGGTGGCCATAGACGCCAATTGGGTTTTGTTTCAGTACAGTTTTAGGGAAGGAACACAGGCCCTGGGTACCTGGTTGGCAGGAGCCCAGGGCACACTCAGTCAAAGCACATCAGCAATTCAGAAAAAAGTGGGGGCATACCAAGGCGAGAAAGATGGCACTTTCTCACAAACGATTTCCTTGTGGTTCCTTGGGTCTGCCTTGGCTTCTTGAGGAGGGCGTTGATTTCGGAGTGTTTCCAGCTTTCCGGGAATGTCGCGGTTTCGAAGGAGATGTTGATGACCTTCCGTAGTTGGGGTGCGATGGCAGGGTCTGCTTTGTTGAATACGTGGTGTGGGCACGGGTCTGACAGAGAGCCTGAGTGGACGGAGTTCAAGACATTGCGCGTCTCGTCATCGTTGACGTTGGACCAGGAGGCCAGGTGGTTGACGCTGGTGTTGTTCACAGGGGAGGTGGGGTCTGGCATAGTCGTGGCAGTCATAGTGTTGAAGCTGTCATGGATGTCAGCGATCTTGCGGTGGAAGAAGATGGCTAGTTAGTTGCACAGTTCTTGTGAGGGCGGTATGTTGTTGGTGTTTGTGTTGGAGAGTTCCTTTACGATGCTGTAGAGCTCTTTGCTGTCGTGTGCGTTGTTATCCAATCGGTCTTTGAAGGAGGATCTCTTGGCTAATCTGATGAGGGGGTGATGTCTGCGGGTGGCGTCCTTGTGCGCTGCGTGGTTGTCCGGTGTGCGTTCGTGGAACCATATCTTCCCCAGTTTCCAGCATGCGCGTTTGGAGGTCTGCAGCTTGTCGGTGAACCAGGTGGCTCTCTTGCTGGCGTGGTTGTTGGAGGGTTTCTTGAGTGGGTCAGGGTGTTGGCGCAGTCGTCGATCCACTGTCTGAGGTGGCGAGCTGTGGAGTCTGGGTTGGTGGGGTCAGTGGGTGGGTTTTGGGCAAGGGTGGTGATCAGCTGGTCTTCGGTGACTATGCTCCAGCAGCGGCGACGTAGCTGCTGGGTGCGGTGGTGCGTGGTTGGTTTATTGAAGGTGAAATGGATGCAGCGGTGGTCGGTCCAGTGGAGTTCGGTGGTGTGGTCGAAGGAGACGTGGGTGCCTGTGGAGAAGACGGGGTCCAGCGTGTGGCCAGCGGCGTGGGTGGGTACGGTGATGAGTTGTCTGATGCCGAGGTTGGCGAGGTTGTCCATCAGGGTGGCAGAGTTGGCATTGTTGTTCTCAAGGTGGAAATTCAGGTCCCAGAGGAGGATGTAGTCCGTGGAGGCGAGTGCGTGGGTGCTGGCGAGGTCGGCGAAGGAGTCGCTGAATTGAGCTCAGGGTCAGGGGGGGTCTGTAGATTAGTGTTCCTCTGAGGAAGGGGTTGGGGTCGGTGTGGATCCGGAAGGGCAGGTGTTCGGCGGTGTTGAGGGCATCGTCTGCGTGGGTGGCGACCTTGAGGGTAGACTTGTACACGATGGCTATTCCTCCACCAGTTCCATTGGCGCGATCCGTGCGGGTGATCTTGTAGCCATCCGGGATGGCTATGGCGATGTCGGGGGCCGAGGAGTCGTTCCACCAGGTCTCCGTCAGTAAGGTCACGTCTGGGGCGGAGGTGTCGAGTTGATACCAGAGCTCGATGGCGTGTTTGCGTGCGGAGCGGGTGTTGAGGAGTATGCAGCGGAGGTGGTTGGGTCCAGTCCTTGGAGGTTTGGTGGTTCTGTCGCAGGTGAAGCTGCAGGTGTGGCAGGAGAAGGGTCCGTGAGTCCGTTTCAGGGCGGCTTGGAAGCAGGTGTGGTTTCGGCCGGTGTTGAGTGCGTGGAGGGTGCTGGCTTCGTAGCGGAGTCTGGTGTTGTAGCGTTCGCGGGGTCCAGGGGTTCTGGCGCTGGGCGCAGTCCAGGCGCGGACGGGCTTACCTTTGGCGCGCCAGCGGCGCGGCTGCTGCGCGGTCTCCATAAGAGGGAGATAGGGAGGGAGGAGCAGCTGGGAGGCAGGAGCGGGGTGGCCAATGGGGAGCAGGGGGGCAGGGGGGCGGGGCCGCAGGGACGCAGTGGCGGGAAGGAGTGGGAAACGGCAACAAAACAGGCGGGTGGCAGGAAGCAGGCCCGAAGCAGCTGGCGGTGGTGTGGTGGTGTGGGGAGCGACCTGCCTGCGAGCAGGGTCAGAGGTCGCATGGTCAGATCATCATTTGCTTACTTTCCAACATAAAACAAAACTAAGCGACTTAACTATAACCACCTTACATGCATCCACCTATTGACAGTGGAACAAACTCAATTTGGAACACTTAGAAACACAACTAACATCCAAAATAGATCTGGAAACAATAAATTCTGTTAAAAAACTATATGAGTGGCTACAGTAAGCTTTTGATATACTGATATCACTCAAACCCACACAACAGAACAAACAATAACAGAACAAACAAAAACAAGCACCTTGGAGAAATACAGAGATAAAAGACATAAAACAACAAATTAGAAAGCTGCAACGTGCCTGGCTCAAAACAAACGCCAAACAAGACAAACTTTGCCTACAGAAAATTAACAGATTATTCAAGTCTAACTAAAAGGCTAAGAAAAGGTACTAGTCAGACAATTAAAAAATGCTAAATGTGCAAATAAATAATTCTATGAAATACTCAATGAATTTCGTAAACCAAATTGCCTAGAATTAACTTATTCCGTTACTCAAGATTTCACAGACAAACTGGCAAATTATTACACGGGCAAAGCAGACACATTGGATTCATACTTACAAAGCACCAGCACTAACCGTTTTACAAAACAACAATCCAAGAATACTCTAACCCTGCGTCTCCGTTCCTTCCACACATTTCACACAATTAATTTATGGACTTGGTCAAAGCAAGTAAGCCTGACGGCAGCCCCTCTGACCTGCAAAGTTTCAAGACAATTCTTCTAACAACCTCTGCTGCCACTCCAGTAAGAAGAATCAACGATTCCTTAACTACCGGAATATCTCCAGAAGAACTCAAAAAGTCATACGTAAGCCCTTTACTGAAGAAAACAAACTTGGATCCCTGACAAATACAGACCCATTACAGATGTCAGAATTCATTGAAGAGAATGCCATACTTTCAGACTTCCAAACAAGATTCCGTCTGGGAAGAGGCCCAGAATCTGCCCTCCTTGCCATCTGGGATGACCTGAAGAACACAGTTGACCGAAATGGTGTTGCTGCTCTACTCTTCTTTGCCCTCTCAGCTGCCTTTGACATGCTTGACCATGACACTTTGATACAAAGACTCTACAAAGCCGGCATGGAGGGGACTGCTCTAGACTGGATCGCGTCCTACCTTCTAATCAGAACTAATGTCATCCATACCCCACCTTTCTCGTGCAACCCTTACTCCACAAAAGCAGGGGTCCATCAAGGCTCTATCATCTTGCCCATGCTTTTTGACATCTACATGTAGTCATTACCGGTACTGATCAATCAATTTCACTGAACGTGCTATAACTATGCAGATGACACACAAATACTTCTGCAACTGGAATGCCCCAAATACATTGAAAACTTGCCAATTTTAAGTTGTCTCCGAGCCATGGATCAATGGATGACTTGGAGCCATCTCAACTTGAATGCTTCCAAAACGGAAATACTAATGTGTGGCGCCTGGAAACATTATGACCCGCTTGCCACCTGGCCTGATGAACAGGCGTAGAAAGATTATAGCTAGATGCTGATATTACCAAAGCCTATTTAATAGGAATACCTCTATAAGTGAAAAATTACTATAATCTCATAGATAAACCACCGACTTTATCTTTACGTCTTCAATCCGGGAGACATTTCTATTCACGTGGCTATCCTATACCGTGTGCTTTCAATACCCGTAGACCCACTCATAAGAGTATAGACACCTTTGAAGCTACAGTACATCATCATCGATACCCAGCATTAATTACATGTGCAATAGACGGCTACCTGATGAAGGCGTGTATGTCGAAACGCGCGTTGTAGACATCTGCCGCACTGCCTGCATCAACTTTGCGTCTACCGTAATGGATTTATTTATGTATATTTATGTTGGTAGATGAAATCGATTCTATACAGTTACTATCATGTATTTTATATGCCCATTTGAATTTTCGATCTAACAAACAAATCATGAATAATACACAAAATAAGAAAATAAATTGGTTTTTATACTTATTTGTATGTGTATGTATCGCCTTTAACAGGGTGGTTTATCTATGAGATTATAGTAATTTTTCACATAGAGGTATTCCTATTAAATAGGCTTTGTTAATATCAGCATCTAGCTATAATCTTTCTACGCCTGTTCTACTCCCTATGTTATAGATAGCTGTTACTATAGGGGTCCCTTGTTTCCTAAAGACTGATGAACAGGCATCACCCCCTAAAGTATCAAAGGAAGTAAGAAACCTCGGAATGACCATGGACTCCAAGCTATCGATAAATGCCCAAGTGGACAAACTAGCAAAATCAAGCTTTGTTACTATAAAAGCTCAGCAACAAATATTTCCCCATTTGGGATTTCTACACAAGGTCCAAGCTACCATCCCCCTTGTTCTGTCCAAACTTGATTATGCCAATAGCCTCTACCACGGATCTGCTTAAAAAAACGTGAAAAGACTACAACGGATTCAGAACTCGGTTGCCAGATTACTCTTGCATATCCAACCGCGAGACCACATATCCTCTGCCATGAAAGCCCAGCATTGGTTACCGGTTGCCAGAAGATCCACGTTCAGGCTGCTTTGTTTCACCCACAAAGCGATACATGGAATGGTACCACTCTTCATCAGGAATAAAAATCACCAAACACATTCAACAAAGGAACCTCTGCTATAGAATGGCACAACGCCTCAAAATCCCAAGATACAAGAAAAAAAACATGGGCTACACATCCTTATCTGCTCAAGCAGCAAACTATGCAACTCTTTACCCCCCAACATAAGATCCACGGACAACCACCTGATCTTCAGAAAACTACTCAAGAATTGGCACGTCCTCACATAAATAGCACACTCAAAGAGAAATATCCAGCATATCCCTCTGTATATAAGCATGTACTTGTACTATAGATATGTACCTATATATGTGTATTGCTGTGACTAATCATTTAGAAACATTATGTTTAAAAAAATACATTTGTAAGTACAACAACATTTGAAAACCAGAGTTCATCTAATGCATCTTTAATCTACATATACTTACTTCCTTTATGCATCTATCTACCTTCCATGTACTTGGATCTATAAATGTATTACTTTTCTCCTAAAAAAGCGTATTCAATGTACTACCCTATTTCTTACCCTATACCTCTATCAGTATATTTAATCTACATATACTTACCTCCTTTATTCATGTATATACTTTCCATGTACTTATGAATCTATATATTTATTACTTTCTTCGGATTAAGCATATCCAATGTACTACCCTATTTCTCACCCTATTCCTATCTCAATATATCTTCTACCTCAACTCTCTGACTCATCTCAAACCTATTTCTACTACTCTTTCCAATGAACTACCTATTTCTCACCCTATACCTCCATCAATATATCCTCTACATCACTCTTTCATCCCAAACTCCATACCATTACTATGATCCCCAAAATAACCCTTTCTAGACTCTCCCCTACTCCACCCCTCCTTGCATCACCTGACACCTCTTTCACTATACTGGTTCCCATGTTAATTCCCATAAGAATTTTAGACACAACTACAGCCCGAACTGCTGAACAGAATTGCAACAAATTTAGCAGAAAGGTAGTTGTTGGTCCAGAAAGCGACCTTTTTGTAAATTTGTGTATGTCTGTTCCAGAGTTTTAGCTATTCAAAAAAATACTAATTTATATATATAGTGACGTAAATCCTCTGAGAATCCATCAGTACTCGTGCTAAAATCAGATTGGCTGCCAAAACCTCAACCAGGAAGTGCAGGTATCCATCTTGGGACTCGGCTTCAGCTGAGTCCCACAAAAAATGTTTCCCAAAAAAGAAAAGTGAGCAGGGTACCCTGAACCCCTAGGTGTGGTGGTGGAGTCCCCTTGTCACCCTGACAGGGCTAAATACATCTAAAAAAATATATCACTGCAGAAATGTGATGAAGCTGCAAATTCGCTGCAAAAAAAATAAAAAAACAAGCGCTGGCTCCCCAATGGGTTTGAATAAAGCCCCCTGGCAGGCCTGGTCCCGGGGCAGTTTTTAAATAAAGGATGGGGGTGCATGAAGCTCCCTTCTAGGGCTCACTGAGCCTTGGGGACCATAACGTCCTGTAGACTTTATTTATAAAAAAAGGAGGGAGGCACACAGGCCCCCCCCCACCATGGGCTCCACAGGGACCACAACCTCCCCAGAACTAAATACTACCGGCGTGCTCACCCAAGACTTCTTTTTGTTTGCACAGTAATTGAGAAAGGGAGAAGGGCCTCTGAAGAGGTCTCAGCAATCACGGTGCGGGGTCTTGCTGCAACAATAGAGGTTGTTGGCCCCCAACGACCCTCAGCAGCCAAGGGGACTTAACCCCCAAATGGGTATTGTGCCAGGAGCACCCTTTGCAGAGTGGTTGAGAAAGGGGGCAAGGCCTTAAGCAAGGTCTTAGCAATCCCGCTGTGGGCTGGGCTCATTTGTGGCAACAATAGAAATTCTTGGCCCACAACGACCCTCAGCAACCAACGATACTTCATCCCTTAACCAGTAGTGCCCCAGGAGGCGAGTTTGCAGATTAGTTGTGAAAGGGTTCGGGACGTTCGATGAGGTCTCAGCAGTCCAGTGGTGGAATACTTACTTGTGACAATAGGGGGTTCTTGCCCCCCTACGACACCGAGCAGCCAAGGGGACTTCATCCCCCAACCAGTAGTGCCCCAGGAAGTGCGTTTGCAGAGTGGTTGAGAAAGGGGGCGGGCTTCTGATGAGGTTTCAGCAATCCCACTGTGGGGGACTTACTTGTGGCAACAATAGGGGTTCTTGGCACCCAATGACCCTCAGCAGCCAAGGGTGGCCAGCAGAACTCCGCCAGCTCACGGAACTCTCCGGAATTTGGCAGAGTTTTTGGATAACTCTGTGGAATTCCGCAGAGGGAAACTCCACAAGCTCCGCCAGGCAGGCGCGGTTCGTCCATTGGGGCGTGGGGGCATAGCCCCCCCTGCCCGACGCCGCCCGCAGCTCCCTCATGACAATCATGTCAATGAATCAACATGACGTCAGACCGCCGGGCGGGCGTTATGTTGATTAGTTGACATGATTGTACAGGCGGCAACAAAAGTACGCATGCGTGGGGATGGAGGGTGAATTTTTACCCGTGCCCACGCATGCGCACTAGTGTTTTTGCGGCGTTGCGCATGCCCATCAGGAGCCCTAATGGGCGTGCTGCGGGCGAGAAGGTACCTGTGCCCCTGGAGCCAGGATTGGCCAGGGGCGCTGTGAGCCTGTGACGTGTGGGGAGCAGAGCCTAGAGGTGGCGCGGACCGGGACCGGCAGCAAGGTAAGAGTGTGTGTTTTTAGTGCATGTTATGTTATGTTATGTTATGTTATGTTATTAATACTTTTGTATAGCGCAACGGTTACTCAAAAAGAGTGTCCCGGCGCTTTGGGTAAGGAGAGCTAATTCACAATAACATAACACATTAAAAGCAACAGAAAACACATAAGACAGAAGAGGGGACTGCTAACAGGACTATTGAGAGAACAACCAGGTCTTAAGACCTCTCCTAAACTCAAGCAAACTTGAAGCCCCCCTAAGAGGGAGCGGGAGTGAATTCCACATCTGTGGGGCCAGCAGGCTGAAGGAACGGCCACCCAGGCGCGCTCTCTTAACACGAGGAACAGCCGCCAAGAGCAAGGATTCAGATCTCAGAGAACGAGCAGGATGGTAAAAAGCCAGTCTCTTTTGAAGATACCTTGCTCCCACCGCATGGAGAGCCTTGTATGCCAGAGTCAAAGCCTTAAAGGCGATCCGTTTGCGGATGGGTAGCCAGTGCAGAGTCGATAGCAGGCCCGAGGCGCTGGCACGTCTGTTTAGACCAAAAATGGCCCTGGCAGCTGCGTTCTGCACAACTTGAAGGCGCTGCAACAGGTACTCTGGTAGGCCCAGGTAAAGAATGTTGGCATAATCCAACCTGGAACCTATCAGGGCCTGTACAGTCAGCTTCCTGTGCTCCTCCGACAGAAGAGGCAGGAACCTCCGCAACATCTTCAATAGGCCGAAGCAGGTGCCGGTCACTCCAAGGATCTGGGCTTTCATCGTCAGCCCCTTGTCCATCTTAACCCCCAAGTTTTTAGCCATAGGGGAAGAACCGGACGGAGGGAACATATCGATGGGCCACCAGGCCTGCCAGCTCGGCTCCGTATCACACTCCAGTCGTCTCGTCACTTAGTCTACCACGTCCCATATTTGTTATCCTCTCAGTTCAACACATCTCCCTTATTTCTTAGCTTTTTTCTCACTCGTCTTTATTATTCTGTTTTTAAAGCTCCGTGCCGCTCTTCCCCTCTGCCACCTGTCTCCCCCCGCCCCGTTAATGCTCCACGCCGCTCTGAACCTGCTTGCTACTCTCTCTCTGACTATGCCTCAGCTTCTTCCTGACACTCTTTCCGTCTCAATCTCTCTTTTTCTTTAAAATTTCAAAATGTTAACAAACTGTAGAGGCGGAATAGCACGATATATGCATTTATTATTGCATGCATGTTGGTGTATGTTTGTATGTGAATTTGTATGGTACATACCTAGGGCTTACAGGATGGCAAATACATGGGCTGTAGAAGGTTTCCAGCATAAAAAGGTAGGGGTGGTATAATATGTAAACTGGCACATCCTTCAACATCTATCCTAAAGGCTTGTTAGAGTCCATAATTTATTTTTATATGGTCATAAAAATACATGAATGATGGATGGATGCAGGGTGGGTGCATTAATGATTGTTCGGTGGATGGGTGCATGGATGGATGCATGCATGGTGGGTGGATGGATGGATGCATGAATGATGGATGCAGGATGGATGGGTGGGTGGATGCATTAATGAATGATGTATGGATGCAGGATGGGTGTATGCATGAATGATGTATGGGTGGATGCATGAATGATGTATGGATGGATGCATGGATGCATGCATGATGGGTGGATGCATGATGGATGGGTGGATGGATGGATTCATGAATGATGTATGGATGGATGCATGGATGCATGCATGATGGGTGGATGCATGATGGATGGATGGGTGGATGGATGAATGGGTGGATGGATGAATGAACGATGTATGGATGCAGGATGGGTGGGTGGATGGATGGGTGGATGCATGAATGATGTATGGATGGATGCATGGATGCATGCATGCATGGTGGGTGGATGCATGATGGATGGGTGGATGGATGGATGAATGAATGGGTGGGTGCATGAATGGTGTATGGATGCAGGATGGGTGGTTGGATGGATGGGTGGATGCATGAATGATATATGGATGGATGCATGGATGCATGGATGCATGCATGATGGGTGGATGCAAGATGGATGGATGGGTGGATGCATGAATGATGTATGGATGCAGGGTGGGTGGGTGGATGGATGGGTGGATGCATGAATGATGTATGGATGGATGCAAGGTGGTTCGGGCTTGCTCGCTGCGCTTGATCGCTGCGGTGCAATATGCAAATTAGTTTATGCCCCACCACTTTCAAATGTCACCAGCCGCACCTGCCGCCAGGGCCTTTCAGAAAACAAGCAGAACCCACTAATGCACTCATGCACCTACTCACAGAACAACCCAGACACTCTCACAGACACTCACAGACCAACTCACTCATGCACCAATTCACAGACAAACTCAGACACGTACACCCACTCACAGACACGTTCAGACACTCATGGACCCACTTACAGAATCACTCATACTCTCACCAACTGACCGATCAACTCACAGACTCATGCACCGACTCACAGACCCTCTCAGAGACGCACACACCCACTTAGACACTCATGTAGCCACTTACAGCACCACCCATACTCTGTCACACTCACTCACTAACCTATTCAGACATGCATACACTCACTGTGACACTCATGCACTCACTCACATACTCAGTGTAGGAGATTAGTGGTTACAGTTAGGAAATAAAATAAAAGCAACTTACAAATTCACTCAAAAACCAAAGATTACAGGGATGTTATAGTTAGGAAATAGAATTTAAAAAACGTAGAAATTCGTCGGTGGCTACGAGCGTCGAGATGGCGGTCGCACCTTAGGTGTGCTCCGGACCCCTCCGTCATCCACGACCACCGGGACTTCCAGATTACCTCTACCGTGAGCACTGCTGCTGGGGGGGGGGGCGTCGGAGCTCCGCCAGCGACGGTGGTGGCGGCCTGGAGCGGTGTGAGCGGCCCGGTCTCCCTAGCCCGCAGCACGGCATTCCTAACATGGCAGCGTCTGCTGCGCTGGTCCTGAGCCCGCAGCGTCCTGCCACAGAAGATCGCCTGTGTTTGTCTGCACAGGGGGGGCCTGATGTAACTGGCTCCCCCCCTTGCTTTTGCGGTCTCTGGCTAGTCCTCCCCACCTGTGAGTCCCGGACGCATTGAGAGCGGGTGCATATTCAGGGCACCTGGCGGTAGGCGGCGCTCCTGCTTGGGGTTGGCCCGCTGCTGGGTGGTGGACCCAACTCTGCCTACTGTTTGGCTCGGCGGGGGGCCTTGTGCCTGCTGTCTAGGTTCTAGGCGGGTCTGCGGCTGTACCTGGGGGTGTCCATGATCTTTTCATTGCCCCTGCTTCTGGGGTCTGGTTTGGCAGCCGCTGGGGACTGTCGCCTGTGGTGAACCCCGCAGGGGGCGAGGATTGCTGCTGCTGCCCTCCCTGTCGGTTAGACCGGTGTGCCCGGCGTTGAGAGCCTCTGCTGGAGAACAATAAATATATTTTTTTTTAAAAGCCTCTGCTGGAGGATTGCTTGTGTGGGGGCAGTGGGGTCCGCTGCCCCGGACTGAGGGCAGTGGCGCTGGGGGGGCACAGAGCGCCACATCTGTTGAACTTGCCGGAGCATCGTGAATGGGCACCCGGGGCCTGGACTGCTGACCTGGGCGCCGCGGGTTCCCATGTTATCACGGCGGTGGACTGGCTCGGTTGGTGCCTGCCGCGGCCGGGCCTGGTCGCAGTTGGCGCCACGGGCCCCACTGTGTCATGGAAGCAGCTTGAGTGGGGCGGTGCTGATTCCTGGTGAAGCGTCGAGCCTCCGCTTACTGTGTGACCCACTGAGGAGGTGCTCATTCGCCGACCTTCCACCTCCCCCCCCCGGGCCTGGGCGGACTTTTCTGGCATCGCAAGCCTCTGCCTGCGGTGGATCCTACTGGGACTGTGGTACTCCACGGGAGGTCATCGCCGGTGCCCCGGGCGGCCTGCTGGGAGCGGGGTTCCCCTCCTTCTCCATTTCCTAGAACCAAGCACCATTCCTGGAGGTGGAGAGCCTGTGGAAGTCACGTGGGAGTGATCTGCATGGTTCCTGATTGCCCCTGTCGAGTCTGAGTTCTGTGCTGCTGCTGCAGGCCCTGCTGGCGGTCAGTGAAGGGACGGCGGCAAGCTCCTGCGCCTTGCACAGAGGGTGAGGAGTGGGGGTGCCGTGGCATCCGGGTTGGGTGGAGTACTCGGCCGTCGGTCGGGCTGCAGGCGGGTGTGTCTCCTTCCCCTCACCCCCGCTCCGGGTGCAACCCCTGCGACTGAGGTGACCTGACCCGACCCGACCCTCTCCTCCCTGGGCCCGGCGCTGTCTGTCACTGGGCTTCTGTGGTCATCTGTCACGCCAGCTCCGGTGCTGCCACTATTCCTGCGGTTGCTGTGTGTGGTCCCGAGTGGGCTCAGGCCGGGGGGTCCTTGGGATCCCGTTTCTCCCCGGGAGCCAAACATGGGTCGACCAGACAGATCAAAAAAGGTTCCCGCCACCCAGACCAAAATGGATTGCTTCACTACCCCGGAGGAGGGCTACTGGGCGTGGCTGGGCAGGAGGCTCCTCCGTCCGCTGAACTGGCCACTATCCTCCAGGCCATACATACGTCCCAGACCTCGGTGGAGGGCAAAATCGTGGCGGTGAGAGTGGATGTGACCCTCATTAGGCAGGACCTTCGCAACGCGTATGCCCAGATAAAGGAGAGTCCAAGATCTCCTCTGTGAAAGACGACATGCAGCAACTTATGGGGCAGGTGGCCCGTCTTCAGTCCCAGACTCAGGAGTTGCACCGCCGGGCAGAAGACGCCGAAAACAGGTCCAGGCGCAATAACCTCTGCCTGGTAGGCTTTCCGGAGGAAGTGGAGCTGGGTCGTACAGTAGACTTCCTGGAGAGGTGGCTGAGGTCGTGGGTCCCCGAGGGATCCCTATCCCCTTGGTTTGCGAACGAGTGGGCCCACAGGCTCCTGGCCCCCAAGCCTATGCCGGGTGCTCCTGCCCGCCCGATCATAATGCGAGTTCTTAACTTCAAGGATCGAGACATAATCCTGTCTGAAGCCCGCAAGCAACAGCGGCTCCTCCATGAAAACTCTGCCATTATGATCTTCCCTAATTACACCCGTGAGGTCCAGGGCCAACGTTGCTCCTTTTTGAGAGGTCAAGCAGAAGTTGAGGGCGCTTAACATTCAGTATCAGCTCCTATTTCCGGCTCACCTGCGGATGGTATTTGAGGACAAGACACTTGTTTTCGACAGCCCGACGGAGGCATGGACCTGGGCGACGGAGGAGCGCCCTCTGCAGGCTGAGGGTCGTGTCCTGGGCAGGGGGATGTGGGTGCGGACTCAGCCGCCCTACTCCTCCCGCTCCTCAACCTCCACGTAACCGTTCCTGTAGGCGCCGTGATCGGAGGCGAGCCGCTCGGACTCCCCGCTGGGTCATACACAACAGCCACCCCGGGTCGAGCGTCGACTGGGAGGCGCTCGGTTCATCTGACCGACTCGACGGCGGAGGCGCTGCTTCTCAGCCCTCAGGGACCGACCTTCCAGATACGGACCTCTCCTGCAGCCCGATGCAGTTGAGGGACCCTGCTTGTGCCGGTCTCTGCCCGCCGAGCCTTGCCCCGCGGCAGGAGATGGCGCTCTGTCTCAGATCTGTTCCTAAATTCCCGATGGTCTTTGTAAACATGCTTCCCTATTCGCAGGTGTTTTAGTTTGGTTGTTTGCTCTGTGCATTGGGTGTTGTTTAAAGGGGGGGGGGTGGTAGATGCTTCTGTTCCTTAAGTGTAGGGTGGAGGTGAGGGGGGGTGGGAGAATTTTTCATTGTTTGTTGTTCTGCTATTTGTAGGTTTTTGTTTCAGCCACCACGAAATGACCCATGTTACTAATGGGAGGGGTGAGTGTCCCCCCGTAATCCACGATCGCACACGCACTACAGGCTCCCAAGCGCGTTTGTATATCCAAACCACGCGCTACGCCCAGCCTTAGAAATGCCTACCATAACAGATAACGCCTCCCCTTTAGCGTCTCTCCACGTGTTGTCGTGGAATGTCAATGGCCTCTTGAACCAGCACAAACGCACTGCGGTCTTACGGTATGCGTAGCGTCTCCACATTGATATCCTGATGCTTCAAGAAACACACCTCTTAGGGAACTGCTGCCCCTTCTTAACTTGTTATGGCTATGATAGGGTATGGCACTCTGGCTTCTCCAGGGGCTCACGAGGGGTTGCCATTCTCCTGAGACGTACGCTGCCCTTTGTCGTCTCCCAAGTGGTACACGGCCCTCAAGGCTCATCTGTGACTGTTTGTGTTAGCTGTCGGGTTCCCCACTCAACCTCATGTCGGTGTACGCCCCTCCTCCATGCTCGCGTCCACACTTGTGCACACTGCTGCCCTGTTACACAACGTGCCCGTAGGCAACATGGTCATTGTGGGGGACTTCAATGCAGCCTTAGCCCCAGCCCTCGACACAACAGACCCCCCATCTGCCGCCCGGGCGGCGAGTGCGAAACAACTGCGACACTGGTCTGAGTCGTTGGGGCTTTGCGATGCATGGCGCATATGACACCCTCACAGCATCCAATTCACGCATACGTCAGCGGCTCACTGCACCCAAGCATGTATAGATGCGATCTTTGTCCCTGCGACAGACTGTTCCCTTATTATTGATGTCTGCATCCTCCCCAGAGGCATTTCTGATCACTCCCCAAAACTCCATGGCTCAGGGGCCCCCCTTCCACGGCCCCCCAAACATGGAGGAGGAACGCCTGGTTTCTCAAGGATAGGGATTTCAGGCAGGAGGTGGGGAAGGAACTCGCACAATACTTTGCTACCAATGAGGGCTCGGTGTCCTCTCCGGGTACCCTGTGGGAGGCGGGAAAGGGGACCATACGAGGTTTCGCAAAATGGCAGCTTAAGATCCAAAGGCAGTCACAACTGCAGGAGATCACCTCCAAGGAAGCGCAGACTCTTCGCTTGGAACAGCTATTATCCACGTCTGAGGATGCCGCTCAGGCTCAACAGTTGGCCCTCATCCGGGATGATATTAAACAATTATCCCTGGATGCGGCCAAGCTCCTCTGGAGGTCTTCGGTAGCAAGAGTTTACAGTGTGGGGATAAAAACGGTACGTTCTTGCACAGGTTGGACACATAGGGCAAATTGTAACACCCCAGAGGTGGTGGACGCAACTGGGGCAGTGCAACGTGCTCCTGTGACAATGGCAAACACCTTTGCGGCTTACTACCGGAGGTTATATACAGCACACACCCCTGAGCTGACCGTTGCAGCCCTCCTTGACCAGGGAGGGGTGTGCCTCCCCAGGCTGGAACCAAATGCACAGAAGGATCTGGAGCGTCCCACCTCCTTGAAAGAAATCGAGGAGGCGATCACCTGGTCTCCCCAGGTAAATCCCCGGGTCCGGGCGGCCTTACGCAGGAGTATTATGCGGCTTACCGAGGCACCCTGGCACCCCACCTAGACAGCTTGTTTACAGAAACCATGGCGAGAGGTTCCTTTCCGCCGGAAACGGATATTGCCACCATTGCGGTTCTACCAAAATCCCAGCCTCCCTCCCGACTATGTGCAGAGTACCGCCCAATATCCCTCCTCAACACCGAAATTAAACTTTACGCCACCATTCTGGCCTAATGGTTGAAACCCTATTTGGCCTTACTGATACACCCGGATCAATGTGGGTTCATGCCTCGGCGTGGGACCCGCCACTGCCTCCAAAGGCTGCAGCTGGCAAATCGGCACCTGCTCGCTCTGTATTTGGCGCTCCTGTCCATAGATTTCGAAAAAGCTTTCGACTCAGTGGACTGGACATACCTGCAGGGCGTGCTGATCGAGATGGGGTTTGGGTCCTATTTTTGCTCCTTTGTCTGGGTCCTGAATGCTCATCCGAGAGCGCGAGTACTGGTCAACCGGGTGCTGTCAGAGGCCTTCCCTATCGCCAGAGGCAATAGGCAGGGATGTTCTCTCCCTGTTGCTATTTGCCCTGGCAATGGAGTCCTTGGAGTCTTTGGCACGGGAGGAAGAGCGTCTTCATGGATGGGAGTGGCCCAGTACGGATGCGAACAAGATTGCATTGTACGCGTCCACGTCCTTGTGTTCCTGTCTGACTCAGCTTCCTCCGGGCCATACTGCCTCCGGATCCTGCATGCATTCGAGCAGGTCTCGGGGCTGCGGCTTACCCCGGGAAGTCAGTGCTGGATCCCCTACATCTTTCTAGCGAATGCTTCGATTGGCAGTCTACCATACCACTCCGGAGGCAGTCCTTTAAATATCTGGGGATCTCTATCACCCTTCTTCCCGAGCTGGGCTGGTCCCTTAATGTGTCCCCGCTGGGTAAGGAGGCAAGGAGGATCTCCTTAAGTGGAAAACGCTGCCTCTGAACCTCCTGGGGAGGGTGGCTCTATTTAAAATGATGATCCTCCCCAGATTCCTTTACGTTTTACAGAATACCCCCTTCTGTTTTTCCAGGGCGTGGTTCAGGGAACTGAACAGTCTAATCACCAAGTTTCTCTGGAGCGGGGGACAGGCCCGCGTGGCTCTGTCGACTTGCCAGATTCCCTCTTACGATGGCGGTATGGGGATGACGCATCTGTATCTTTATTTCTTGGCGGTGCGTCTACTGGTCATCCATGACTGGCTCAATGGCGGCTAGTCGGTTCCAGTCTACAGGCTTGAATTGAGCGAACTGGGGCTCACGGACATCCAGGCCATGATGTATGGGGGGGAACATTCCGACCCGATTGCCGGATGTGACGCCTGGCGGACGTCGCTTCAGCACACCAGCTGGACGGGGAAGTTGACCAAATGTACTACCCTCTGGCAGGGGGCTTGGCTACGGGAAGTCAGTGGATTGCGGGGGTTCAGAACCTGGGACCTTATTGGCATCTCCCAGATAGGGGACGTATGGGCAAGGGGCCATATGCTGCCATTCCAGGAACTCCGAACTCGTTATTTTCTACACTCCTCCCAGTTCTATAAATACTTGCAACTGAGACACGCCCTCCACATGCATATCACGGACGACATGAGACTCCCCGAATACAGCCCCACTGAGGCTCAAATGATGTTGGAAGACTTGGATAGGGGGTGGGGGGTTCCCGCATTAACCGCACCCTCATTAACACTCCCACATCTCTAGACAAGTTACGGGATCTATAGGTGGAGTAGGTGGGCCCCCTTGACGAGGTGGACTAGCGTGATGCCCTTATGGGCCCCAGAATAGTCACTGTTTCCGCCAAACTCAAGCTGGTTCAGCTCTACTATTTACATGCTGCGTACCTCACTCCCCTTCGCCTGCACAGAGCGGGTTTGCGCCCGGACGCGTCATGTCCAAGATGTAACTATGCCCTGGCCGATTTCCTCCACATGGTTTGGTTGTGCCCCCGCTTGGGACAGTTCTGGGGATCCATTGAGGTGGAGCTAACAGAGGTGTTGGGCTGGGAGGTTCCTCATGACCCACATCACTCATTGCTGGGGATCACCGACGGGCTGGATGGGTCCAGGAATGATGCGTTGTTTTTCAATACGGCTATGATGGTGGCCAAGCGGAACATTGCAGCGGCCTGGATAAGCCCTGACCCACCCACCCTGGAGAGGTGGCGAAGAGGGGTGGACTGGTGCGTGACCCAAGAGAAAGCTCTTTATAAAGCTGAGGCCTGCGTTAAGAAATACCGCAGTGTGGGGGAAGTGGTTGGGGAATGTGGAGGTTCCGGCTTAACCTGGTTCCAAATTCCGTCTATGTATTTTATGGGGAACATGGCTGGGGGTACAGTGCTTGTGCGAATGAACTCATACTTGTGATTTCCGTGTATTGGCTGATTTGTTCCTGTGTTTTTAACCTCATCGCTGTGGATGATATTTTCCTCCTGTGCTGGGCCCCAATGATAATGGGTGTGGTCGTGACGGAACCATTCCGTCATCAGCACAGCTCAACCGTGACGGATGACGGAATGGTTCCGTCACCAGCATCGAAGGGGTTAAGATTAATAAAATTTGTTTATTTAAAAAAAAATAGAAATTCACTGAAAAAAACAAAGGTTACAGAGACGTTATAGTTAGGAAATATAATTTTAAAAAACCCTTATAAATTCACTGAAACAATGCAAAGTGATGTAATATGTGAGGTCATAATCAGTGCATTGAGGGGGAGTAAGTTATAGTTAGCTCAAGTTGCTATAACTGTTGAATTTCAATGGTTTTGTACGTGTGAAATCTGAGCCCAACTATAACGTCTCTGTAACCAACGGCTTTTTCAGTGAAGAAAAAAATGATATATGTATATCAGTAGAAAGGAGAGGCTGAAGACCGGGTAACTGTATATTATGCTCCTATTGCCACTGATAGGTTTTGCTGTCAAAATAAACCAGTTGGTATATAGTAATGATAATACTAATTAAAAAGGAAATAACAGTTTTATTATGTTGGTTGTAATATGGGATTATTTTAAAGGCGTGGTTTGCTGCGCTAAGAAGCACAATCTATTTATATAAGTGACTTTTTAAACTGCTGTCTGCCAAGTGCTGTTGACAATGGGCTCTGATTGTACACAGAACGCCCAGGTTTCATTTGTCATTTATAAATGGAATGCTAATTAACTACAGGGCAATGGTGGAACCCAGCAGTGTGGTTTAAGGCAGACTTTACCTCAACAGAAGCTTATTCATTGAGACTCTTTAGACAGAGGGAACAAACTCAGATTGAGACTACCGCCCCACCCCAACAAAGTCTGCTCACTGTGTGGCATTTACATTTCTATAGCGCTTCATACCCACTGATGAAGTGATGAAGCACTTTAGGTAGACAGGTAGCACGTCTGTAGGTAGCCATTAGCTGGAAGAGTTTGGGTTTACAGCGTGGCTAACGTGGAAGTGTTTTGGTGTCAGTGTGATATTTTTAAAAAATAAGGATGCAGAAATGTCAAGAAAAAAAGGAATACAAGAAATAAGTAAATGTTTATAAGAAAAAAGAAAGGAGGCAGGATTATGTTAAAAAAGGGAGTTATGAGCTACCCATTTAAAAAAAAAGGGGGGAATTCATTGGATATTCCTGAAATAAATAATTTAAGATCGCGAAATTAATCTGCCAAGATTAGTCTCGGAGTGATTATCTGAACCTAAATGAGCACACAGAACCAACTGGAGGGGTGCTGTTGCCATGACATATGTGGTACACCTGAGCATGAAGTGGAGCTCATGTCCCTGTCTGCCTCAGTGCCTGCCCCTAGAAATACCTCCCTTTTTTCACATACATTTTAACTGCAGCCCAGTGCAACTACACACCGCAGATGAAATGGAGAAAGGTGTGATCGAGAAACCATCAGGGAACCAAAAACAGCCCTGACAAAAAATGTTCAAACCAGCCCCTACCCCTTCCTCCCTCATGGTATCTCCCTCATCCCTCCTCTCTCTCGCAAAGGCTCCCTGTGTCTGCTGCAACTAACCTCGGGGAGCTGGGGATGTGGCTAGACAGCAGGGGACACTGCTAGGATTCAAATCCAGCCTCCAGCCCACTGGTGAAATGCCCGGTGGAATAAAGGCCTGTCTGGCCCTGGGATGTGTGGGTGAGAGTGTTTGTAAGGGTCAGCAAGGGAAGGAGATATACCGGGAGCAAACCAGATTGGCAGGGAGAAGAGAGAGGCTGGCATAGAAGTAATGGGCCTTGACGATCTGACATTAACATGAGGTGGTTAGTGGTGGAAAACAAAATAATGAAGGGAAAGGGGGCTGCAGTAAAGTGAGCACGAGCTAGAAAAAAATAATGGCAAGTACAAGAAGGAAGAGAAAGGAGGGTGAGAAACAGCGGAGGGGAAACAGAGGGTAATAGGAGAACAGAAGAAGAGGCGGAAGCGAGGTGGGGCCAGCAAGAGGAGTGAGTGATGGAGCGCGAGGTGGAGAGAAGAATGAGGTGCAGGGAAGGGAGACAACAGAAACTAGGGCGAGAAACGAGGGAAAGGGAGGGAGAGCCGAGAGACCGAGGCGAGAGGGCCGCGCTGCCAGGGATGGGAGAAGGAGTGAGCCGGCGGAGAGCAGGAGAGAGCAGCCTTCAGGGAATTGCCTGAACTTTTGAACCAGAGATGCAGAGCCGGCGCCCAGCCTGTTTCCACTTTAATAAACATCATTTTTTTTCTTCAATTCATTAAGATTCAGGGAGGAGGAGGGTGAGGAATTGCAGGAGAGGAGTCATTTAGCATGCGCTGCATATGTTACAGATGGGTCCTACCTTTCGGATGCTTATTAAATCTATGCATGATTGCGCGGGGGGAAATTAATCGCATTGTTTTTCGCGAGTGAAGTTTGGGGAACAGAGAGAACGGAAGGAGAGAGAAAGTGAGAGTGAGAACGTCCTCTGTGCAGAGTTAAGACATCAAGAAGCTGGGCCAAGTGAGGCCATCCGGTTCAGCATCCTTGAGGCTGGACCAGTGGTTTGACATTGAAGCGCTTGGGCTACGGTGGCCCAGTATTTTTGACATCCTTGAAATTGGGCCCTGGGGGTCCAGCGGTTTTGACACTAATGACATTGGACCAGAAGTTTTGATTAATGTAAGATACATGGGCCAGCAGCTTCAACATCAATGAGGCTTGGGGAAAGGTGCGCCAGTAATTTTGACTTCCAAGAAATTGGTCTACGGTTGCCAGTGGGTTTCACATCAATGAGAGACGGCCATGGTAGGCCAAGCAAAGGTTTTGACCAGAATTAAAAATGGTCACAGTGGGCCCGTGGCTTATACATGGCTAGGGCCACAGTGGCACAGCAGTTTTCAAATCTTTGAAATTGTAAATGTAAATTGATACTTGTATAGCGCGCTACTCACCCGCAAGGGTCTCAAGGCGCTTGTACGAATACCGCTGTGGAACCCATCCTGGCTTTCCCCGTGAGGCATCCACTCCTGGGCACCCCCAAGGTGGAGGCCAGGCATCCTTAGCGTTGTGGGGGCCGTTGTGGAGATTAAGCAAGCTATTGCCCAGAGTTGCAGAGTGGGACTCCATGATTGGAATAGGCACAGAGGCGAGAATTATCAGGTCCGTGGAATTTTTGAGCCCAAGACCCGCCGAGGCGGGGACTTGAACCCTGGTCCCGGGCCAGACCTCTGCATCAGGGTCTGCCGCTCTAACCATTGGCTCATATATTTCGACACTGAGGAAGCCAGAGGTTTCAAGACAGTAACATTTGATTACAGAGGACATGTGGTTTGAAGACAGCTATGACTAGGGTTGACATCCAGTGGTTTCAATACCAATGAGCTAAAGCCATGATGAGTGAGCGTGCTTCTGATCAGTAGAACTTGCCAACATTTTGCTTGTGGCTTCAAGGAACCTAAGGTCTCCAACCAGAAGAGCTCAGACAGTAATTGGGCAGCAGTTTTGTATGGACTGGACTAACAGGAAATGCAACGTCAAAGGCAATGACATTAGACACCTGTGGGCCACCCTTTGTTAGCAATGGAGTCAGACCATATTGATTTTGTGACTTCCCCAGTGATGTTACTGGACCACAGCAAGGCTGAAAGCACAACTCTCCGTGCCAAGCCGTGATGGGGTTACAGCTCGGACACCTAGGCCCTCTTTACAGGCTCAGGGCTAAATTATGATCTCTCTGCAAACAGGAGTTTGCACGTGGATCGAACGACAAACTGTGTGACATTTATCACAGCCTTGCGGTTTTCGCCCTGATAGATTTTGGCAAGCTGAACTTGCTGAAATTTATCAGGGGAAAAGCAAAGGAAAAAAGCCAATCATAGGTTGGAGGTATGACTTTCAAAAAAGGAGAGGTGATGTTTTGAAATTTTTGAATGAAATGAGGATAATTCAGAGAGCAACAACATGTGTACACAAGTTTTAAAAGCGGCTCTGCTCAGAGACAGGACGCATGCAAAGGCTAGAAAGTAAGGAAAGTGTGGTTTGAAGGAAAGGGAGAAAGAAGTTTTTCATGTAGAGTTTTTGGAATACAGAGGAGGATTTCTGGGATAGTAAGCAGTCTCAGGGTGCAAAACTGTAGAAAGAAACAATATTATCTGCATGTGAGATGGTGCTATATTAGGTACCTTGATAGGCACTAGAACAGACGAACCGTCTATCTGCTGCTAGGCAACTGCTGGACCACCGATGCAGCAAGGACAGCTAATCAGCTCAATTAATTTTTATGTAGCATTTTGTAGAACGCTGGTGTTGTTTCTACGCACTGTAAAACTAACAGGTATTTCTGGCACCTACTTAATAGCACTCACTTTCATTATTTTGGAACGATGGAATACAAAGCCGCCAGTGCCAGGATTAGAACTCATGACCAGCAAACTGCAGAACGGCGGCAAGCATCAATTCACTGAGGCATATGGCCAGGTTCAAGGTAGTAATATCCATCGGAATGTACATTTAAGATCAAAATAATTTCTGGGAGGGGCTGACATCTGTTGGAGCCTTAATATAAAAGAGCATATTAAAACCAGGTGAGAAGTTGCAATCCACAATACAAAGAAGTTATCTTTTTAGTGTTTTGCTTTCCCAAAAAATAGTTTGCAGGCTACTTCCACTGATCTGTAATATTATTAAACAGTTTATTTCCGACCACCACAGCATACAGCAGAAGGCACTAGGTCCGCCCACTTTGCCCATCAGCTGCCTTCACTTTGAGTGACTGCACAAAGCTTGCACATTGCTCACATTGCCTAAAATAATTCCTCTCTCTTCAGTGACAAAGCTAGTTTAAGTGTTATTTAAATGACAACTATTTAATGTGCCTGCAGTTTGGATGCCAATTTAAATTACTGTTTATTTTTGTCCCCTTTTTAAGTATCACCTACCAGATAACCTTTAGCTGTCTGCAGGGGAATGAATGAATTCATAGCATTTTGCACTGTGCGTTGTTACCCTGATTGACACATTCCGGCACTGGCAGCTGATTTGAAGAACAAAGAGGAAGAAAAAAAATCTAAAGAAATAACCAGAGATTCAGAAGGACTGAGTCAAATATCAAATGGTAAACTGATCCAGATTTTAGGAGCGACTAAAAGAAGGAATGTCCACCTTCCCTGACTTTTTTGACACACAGTGTACAGGCGAGTTTGATGAACATAGAAGTTCCTGAGCAGGTTGGCCATGGCTTAATTGATTTTTCACATACCCTGGATCTTTGTTCGAGAAGGATATAAACATAATTCAGAGTGTCTTAAAACTGATCGCTTTCCAATTGGCACCCAATGCAACTGCCTGCGGCTCACTGAAATAGAGTGGCTTCAAGTTTTTTTTTTTTAGAAGTAATCTAGTAGCAGAGTGTTGGCCTATCTGGAGGCTCCGTAGGAGACACGGCGGCAAGCCAAGATATAGAGTATACATAGTTCAGATGTGATTAGTGATTGAGTTACAGTCTTGCTGGATGAAGGAGAAAGAAGCAAAATCAGTGGCAAGAACTTTAGAGTTGTGATTGACAAATGAGAGCTTGCGATCAAGTCCGATCCCAAGGTTTTTAGCAAATGAAGATGGTTCTGGGTGTTCACCAAACTCCGCTGACCACAAACTGAGTGCCCGCAGAGAAAGTTTGTTGCAAGAAATCAGGATTTCGGGGTTGTTTTGCCTTTTAGTTTAAGGCAGTTGGTGTACAACCTCTTCAGTGAAAGTCTTTTGTAGACCATTACAAACAACGTACAGTGGTCTTAGCGCCCACCCATTGCTTACATAGGTTTGCTTTATTGTCACTGCCTTTTGCTTGCTTCTTATGGGTTGGTGTGCCATGCTCTTAAGACAGTGAATCCATTCTCCTACTCACATGTCCAGCTATGGTTTTCTTTTTCATTAAGTGGGTCTGTGTTTCACTGCTAACTCTCTCATGTTGTGCTGTGTTCTCCCCAAATGCCCACCTGCATGCTCTATTCCCTTAACCGGCCCCCCTCCAAATCCGCTTTTATGTTGCTTTCTTTCCCATAGCAGTAATTGTCCTTTTGGGGGGATTTGCTTCCAGGCCGCTCTGCAATTCATAAAGCGCTTCTGTGTACCTATGTTGCTACCTCAACCCGTCCACTCCCTATTCCCCCCCACCCCCACGTCTCCAACTCCTCACAGTTCTGTATTTATTTATTTGGAGGGCCAGCAGCTACCATTTGTTGCTGGGCCACTCCACAATATGAACAGCACTTACATGCCAATACAATTATTTTATTTACCAATCTATGTATCGGCTACCATCTTAGATCGGTAAACAAAGAAAAAATAAAAATGGCGCCTTCTCTCTATTATTTTGCCTGATGCTTCACAGTATATCGATGTTTGCCGATACCGGAGAGCATCAGCAAAAAGCACTGACAAAATCAACACATCAACAAAGGTAGACCTATTTACTTTGCCAATGCTTCTTAAAGTTGCTCTTAATAAGCGTTGAGCGATATTGTAACCTTGCAGCTGCCTGCAATCTGAGTGTTTGCTTAGGTGGTGATTTATTCTGACTTCTTTCAGAAAAATATTAAAATACATAGCCCAACCGAAAGAAAACCTCATTACTATCGCATTCAGCAGTACATATAAGCGGAACCTCCTGGGTTTGAAGGCTGTGCCCTGATGCCATGCACATCTCCGCTACAGGTACATTACCCCACTGAGCTAGTTTACTAAATCGGTCAGAGAAGGGGTAGGGCCTGCTTGCAGGCGCCGACAGAGCCTACTGTACCCGCGGCCGCATTGATTTGCCTAATTGCTGCATCTGTCGCAGGCCTCTGTGATAAGAGGCCCCCTCCGCCCGGGCACGCGCCTGTAATGTATCGGAAAGGCGCGAGGCTCTAACGCGCCTCCCCGGCTGATCACTCGGCTTAATTTACACGATAAAATGCGGGACTGGTCGCGCTGACAATGTTGTTCAGCAGCGCCAAAAAACATGGCGGCCACATCTGGGTTCGCAGAATAAAATAAAAGCATAAAATCAATCCGGCATTGCTTTTGAAAGATAAAAAGGGGAGAAAAGACCAAATTACATCTAAGACTACAGTCGTTTAGTTCTTCTTTCGGTTCGTCCAGATAAAACGGAATGTAATAGTCATTTTCGGAAGGTATTTGAGCTGCGCAGGATGTTTTTGCAGTCCTTGGAAGAATGCACTGTTTGAAGTGCTGGTCTGTGTATAATGGGCGTCAAGGCGCTTTTACATGGGTAGGAGAAACGTACGTGTGGCGCCCAATCACAGGCATGGTTGCCGCCAGCTGGGGTACACACAAATAAAGGGGTTTCGCCTGGTACCCAGAGACTTATGCATAAAGCGAGAGGTTTTCCAGTCAGGCCTCTGATGCTCTCCAAAGGCCAGTAGGGATGAGGCCGAGTTATACATCTGACACGTATGCAGAAGTATTGGTCTCCTAAAAGGCCCCTGCATAGGTCAGTTTAGATGAGCCCACCACAGACATGCATGGAGCACTGTGGCCTGCTTCATCCACCCCTTCTCTCTTCTCCAGCTACAACCTGCCCGTGAGGTCTAACTTCCTTTGAAGTCTCAGAGCCCCCTGGGCTGTAGACAACACCGGTGTGGTGTACATGAGGTACACAGAATGAATCCCATTTTCTTTTGCAAATGAAGCTGGAGGAACAGGTACACACACAATCGTTTTAGCTTTTGTAGCTGAAAAGGTTTTCTTAAGTTCCAGTAAAACTCAGAACAGGAGCCTCACTGGAGGAAGGAGTGCAAGCTTCTCCGCGCACAGAAAAGGTGCAGCACAGTCAGCAGTGCAAGAGTCCCTTGCATGCACAACAGACACAGCACAGGAAGCAAGACACAGTGAATAGGCACAGCATGGGCAGCGGAAGTTCAAAATATACTCACAGAACAGGTAAAGGCAGGGGAAGCAGCAATGCAAGCTTCAGCTGCATGCAGAACACCAATGCAAGCTTCAGTTGCATGCAGAACACCAATGCAAGCTTCAGCCGCATGCAGAATACCAATGCAAGCTTCAGTCGCATGCAGAACACCAATGCAAGCTTCAGTCGCATGCAGAACACCAATGCAAGCTTCAGCCGCATGCAGAACACCAATGCAAGCTTCAGCCGCACGCAGAACACCAATGCAAGCTTCGGTCGCAGGCAGAACACCAATGCAAGCTTCTGTTGCATGCAGAACACCAATGCAAGCTTCAGTCGCATGCAGAACACCAATGCAAGCTTCTGTTGCATGCAGAACACCAATGCAAGCTTCAGTCGCATGCAGAACACCAATGCAAGCTTCAGTCGCATGCAGAACACCAATGCAAGCTTCTGTTGCATGCAGAACACCAATGCAAGCTTCTGTTGCATGCAGAACACCAATGCAAGCTTCAGTCGCATGCAGAACACCAATGCAAGCTTCAGTCGCATGCAGAACTGGGAAAGCACAAGCTCTAGCCGCCAAACTTCACTGGTGCATGTACGTGCATTCGGGTCCAGTCACTAACGCAGATTCAGAGCTGCATTTGTAATATGTGAGGAGTGCTACAGCCATCCTACTCACAGACTACAATATGTAACTCCGCTGACTCGTTCTGTCGTATCTTTCTGTGAGGAGATAGTGCCACAGTGCAGGGCTTTAAGTGGGCCAGATCAGCCTTGTAGGGAAAGAGAAATCCTTCAAAGAAAGACATTATCTCTCTGGATTTCACTTCTCTTTTGAAACTCAGGAGGAGCAACGTTGTCGAGGTGTCACTAGGGCTTTAAGTCAAAGCTTTTTCAATATCATATAGAAGCCATAGTTGCTGCTGATTTATCTTATGCAACTAACAACCATTGACAAAGCCAACACTTGTGACTTGTTGGTATGATGTTACTTGTTGTATCATATATCTAGATGCAATAACAGAAACGGCAAAAAACAAGTCAGGCGGCACACTATGTATGCTAAGCACAGATTTTTAGCTTAAGTGTTTTTAAGCCACGCCCTTAATAAATTTGACCACGCCCCTTTGAGATAACCCTCAGTTTTTTCATCCCACTTAAATCCCTGCCAGAGTGGCTGAGTTCTCTGCACAACTAGGTGTACAAGTTAGTAGCAAAATGTGGGAGGTATGGGGAGTGGTGGAAAAATGGGGAACAGTAAATAAATGGGAGGGGATAAGGGAAATTTAAGTAGGAGTTTGGGAGGGACATGCTAATAAAAAACATACACCCACAAAAGAGTAAGACCATTGCAAATCACATAATATACTGCTACAATTACTACAGTCGATAAGGTGTCAAAACAGGCTCAAACATACTCCAGCCTAGCCTCGGAGTAAGTCAAACACCACACAAGGCCAAACTCTGGTACTGCAACACAGTCCCGTAGAAAACAATGGAAGATGGGAATTAAAATAGCCCATAGGAACTAACGTTAAATACATTAAATTGGTTTTACATAAAAAAGCATATGTGCACATTATATTTATTGTTAAGTGATACAAACGTATTAATTATTTATTATGTTTTAAATATAATAAGAAATTTAATTAAAAAAATTATCTTCTCAAAATTTTTTGGGGGAAAATGTAGTGTTTAAATTACTTAAAAATTAATTAAATATTTAACTTAACCAAGACTATTGAATAATAAATAAAAAGATGCAGGTGAAAGTGAGTAATTTTTTTTTATACTTCTACATGATAACATTTAAATAATTTTCTTTTTTTCGTTGTAATACAAATTAAATTTGATGAGTTAATGTGCTGGAAAAATTTATTAATTCCAGGTTAATAATAAACATTTGAAATGAGTTTACATTTATATTATGCTTTAAAATATTTATAATTTTGTTAAATAATATAGTTTTCTAATTTTCCCCATACTTTCCCATAGAGAGAGAACCATCCTGGGAACAGAGATGAGGAGCCAACAAGTGAAAAGTCAGTAGTAGTAACTTTATACTCACATTCTGTCGTAGGAGGCTCCCTCCCATTTAAGGAGGTGGAGACATGAAAGTCCTCATCTAAGTGTGATTCTCCACTTGGAAATGGTGAACAGCAAAAACATAGACAGTGCAGTACATTTGTGAATGAGGCACACAGTGTGTTCAGCAATACAATGCAAGCTTCAATCGCATATAGACTAAAGCAGGAATGTAAACTTCCATCACATGCACAACAGGTAAAGCAACCCTCGTCAGCATCCAACACTCACAGATGGAAGCACACACAGTATAGTAAGGACTGTAGAAGTACAAACTTCTCTCACACCGAGAACTGGTAAATCACGAGCTTTCAGCATCCACTATTCAGAAGTGCATATTTGTATGTACACATGCATGTATACACACATTTATTTCAGCAGAGAATTCAACAGTGAAAGCTTCTTTCACACATACAATAGGCAAAGCGCAAGCCTCAAGCATCCTGTCTTCACCAATGCATAAAAGTGTATACACACAAACACACACACACATACACACACTTCCCCACCCAAGCATAGTAGTGGCAGCATCAGTGCAAGCAATGCTTGCAAACACAGAACAGGCACAACCTTTCTAGGAGCGATGGACTGACGGCCCGGTGCATTGTGCTCTAAATTCTTCCCAGATGGACTCCAACCATTTCAGTATTTTTTCATTCTTTTATTTTGCTCTTTTTTATTACTTTTTCATCGTACCATTCTTCATGTGTTTGGTAAATGAAGCCATCACACAGCTGGGCATAAAGAGAACGAGTCATAATACCAATCATGGTAGTGAGTCATCGTAGGAATAGGTCGTCATGGGCTGAGCCATCGAATTTATGGATCATCATGGGGTGGAAGTCATACGTATGGGTCGTCGTGAGCGTGGGCCACCGTATGGCTGGGTCATCATGGGGATGAATCATTGTATTTATTAATCATCATGGGAGTGAGAGATCATACTTATGTGTCGCCCCGGCATGGGTCCCGGTACGGATTGGTCATCATTGGGGCTGAGACATTGTATTTATAGATCATCATGGGTGTGAGACGTCATACTTCTGGGTCGTCACCAGCATGGGCCACGGTACAGATGGGTCGTCATGGGCCTGAGACATCGTATTTATGGATCATCATGAGAGTGAGACATCATACTTATCGTCATCAGCGTGGGCCACGGTACGGATGGGTCGTCATGGGGCTGAGACATCGTATTTATGGATCATCATGGGAGTGAGACGTCATACTGGTCACGGTATGGATAGGTCGTCATTGGGGTGAAATCATTGTATTCATGAATCAAGGGTTGTGTGACATCTTATTTATGGGTCGTCATGAACTTGGGCCACCTTACGGATGGATGATCATGGGAGTGAGCCATCATAGAGATGGGTCATCAAGGGATGAGCCATCGTACAGATGGATGTAACATAAAATGTAAAGTACAGATGGACTATCACTGCAACAGTGCACGTGAGATGATAGAACACAGAAAAGTGTATGTGAGATGTTTTGCAACTGGGCCTTTTCACAAGTTAGTTGTGCCAAACATATGTACGTGAGCAGCTCAGGAGAGTTGCTATTTCAATAGGAGTTGTTTCACACCTGAGAGGTTTTACATGTGCCCTCATACAAATTATAGCTGACTTCTACATCGGCTGTTTTTTGGTTTATATAAGAGCTGTTCTGTGATTGGCCCGTTCAAAATGCAAGCTGTTTCAAACCCGACTACTTTATTAGGTGCACCATTTTGTGTAGTAGCAACATTAATCCACTTTAGTTCTCATTTAGACTCAGTCGTAGACATTTCTTATGCCTGTGTTTAAGTATTGCTTAACAGTGCACCTCTCTTCAAAAGCTTTTAAAATATACACTGAGTGGGGTTTGGCTCTGCCCCAAGGAGTACTGCTGTTTCACCTTAATCTATTGGCTATTTGATGTATAATTCTGCATGTGGATGAGCTTGGATTGTAATGCATGAGGAACTATTTTACATCTATTACATTTTTTGACATACATGCATCATATGCCAAAAGCAATGTTTTTTCTTCTTCTTTACAGCAGTTGTTTACTTTTAACGTTCTAGTCAGGACTCACATTTTGCCTGCGGCCGCACTCCGTATACAAAGATACACAAGCAGTGGCAAAGGCAGTAAGTCTGGCCTTAATATGCTGCCACGGGCAAGCACAATCACTATTTGCATACTTCCACAAATTAAATGCAGACTTATTGGCTTTGACCAATGTTTGATTTATCGCTGTTGCTCCTATACTACATTCCTAAATACTGCTTCCTCAATTATATTTGCTATCAAATTTACCCTTATCTAGTAGCTGGTGACAAGTCACCAAGTAAAAATCGCTGAAAATAAATGCAAAAAACACGTGAACCCGCTACGGCCTATTGTTTGTGAAAAATACCAAACCAGGTTCAAAAACTCTGCAAGAAGCAGGAATAAACATTATATGCGCAAGGCAGTTTTTGAAGGTTAGCTACCTAAGTAGTATAATTAGACCATTTGACAGGAAGCCATTTTCTTATGTCAGATATTTCAAAGGACAGCCATTTTGAATGCCATCATCTTTTGGAATATGACCTTGTTGAGTTTCTAGATTATTGATAACAATGTCATTATTTACTTTGATTTCCTCTTCAGTAACAGGTTAATATGCCTACGAGAGCTGCACCTAGGCTGATTCTAACTTTAACCACTTATGTAAATCAGGGCCCTTGTACTTGGTTCCCACAGATAATTGCTCTCAGTCCACCCCTGGTGATTTTTGGGGATGCTATTCTTTGATCGATCACTGAATTGGGGGTCTTCAGTAACCAGCGTTGAGAACCTCCAATGAACCTCCTCAGGCCACAACGGGTGGGCTGCGCTATGCACTGTGACCTCCCCGATTCGAGCTGCCCTCAGCGTAACCTCAGTTTGAACATCCAGGGGCAGGAAGCATAATGGGCCTGGTATTATCAGAACTACCACCCGGCATTCCCTTTTGCACACACCAGTCTTGTGATGTGAAATAACTCCGAATTATGAGTCTCAAAGGAGGCGGATGCATCTATCTTCGCTCAGAACTTCAAAACGGACTTGAACTCATGTCCAGAAGGTCATTTTTTTTATTGGATATATCGAGAAGCCCCCAAGCCATTCATAACATCAGGCCCGGAATATGAATGGGGACACCCAATGTAAAACGAGGAGGGATTGGTGCTTACAAGTGCCAGGAACAATCTGTTCCACAAGAAGGACCGCTTCCAGAACGGCATAAGAGCAGAGGCCTGAACAAGGGCTCGCTGGGATAAGTAATGTACTTTTTTAGGTTCGGGGTTCGCCAGCCGTGTGGGACTTGACCTCGTGCAGGGCCGCTTGCAGTACAAGGTCCACACATCATTGCAAAGCTCTGCACGCATGGGCCCAGGCCGCGGGCTGACACCGAGACTGAACTCACACTCACCCCCAGGCGACCCTTCTAAGTTCAGGGTTGAGGGCACCGAGAGGTCACTGTGCGGCAGGTCACCGCAGGGCCGGTGCGGAGGTCACTGCAGGGGCAGGGTGGGGAAGTGTACACTGCAGATGCTCAGTCAGAACTGCACAAAGCCGGCACTGGTATTGGAGGGAGAGGGGAGCTCGAGGAGATGTTCCGGGTGCAAAGGCCCGCAGGGGACTCTTTGCATCTGTGTACATTTCACCTGCCGCTCAGTAAGGGTATAATTACCACGCCTCATAATTCAGTTTCCAAAGGGCTACATTTGCCGCCCACCCCGACAATGGCGGTCATGCGACAGCGATAGGGTCAAAGGCTTCTGTAGTACCCTTTATGGCAGCTAAGGGGCGCTGCAGTCAGCCACACTCGTCCCAATAAAGGCCAGGAGGTGTCATGACCTCACGATGTAAATGTACAGTTTAACAGTGTAACTTGTGTTTATGCCTTCTCACTTTAGCAGAAAGGACGAATGAGCCTGGAGCAAGCCCACCTGCCCAAGATCAGACAGTTTGGTAAAGTGGGAAGTTGGGCTTCAAAGTCAGGTTTTCTGGCTGCACAGCTGCCAGTTTAGCTACACACAAATGTAATCTAGGCCCAGGTGTGATTTTCGTTATGCAGACAGACTCGTGTAATTTTCACAATTTTGCTTTACACTTACAATTCTAAATTCCTGAAATGTCACCTTTCATACCATGTCGCATAATTATGCAGACAGACTCGTGTAATTTTCACAATTTTGCTTTACACCTGCTATTCTAAATTCCTGAAATTTTACCTTTCATACCTTGTCGCATAATTAAAGCCCATTCGTGCAAAAATCCTTTTGATGAAGCATTTGGAACAAGAAGGACCAGCACGCGGGTACCTGTTGCTTGCAGCACTTGTGCTATTGGGGAACTACGTCATCGCATCCAGGATGGACACCCCAACGCATTTTGCGCTGGTAATTCAATTATTTTGCGTATCCAGCTGAAGGGAATTACGCAATTTTATACACCCTAAGTAATCCTTATGAGTTCTCGAGCACTAGGGCAAAAAGGTCCTCATATTCTGTAGGGTAGAGGAGTGTGCATCCCATATTCTTCAAGACAGATGGTCAGGTCGCTTTGCAGACTGCGTGGCACTGGCAATGCGTGACGAGAGAAGGCCAGCGTGTCAGCAACATAGGTCTCAGTATGGAAGGAGGTGCAGTGGCACCAGGGCTCAGAAGAGTGAGCCCCGGACCACCCCCCCCCCCCCCCTAAGCAAAGGGGTGTCTGTGTTTTTCTACAGTCAAACTAAGGGATTAGCGGCTCAGACTCCTTACTTGCACGAGGACCCATGGCGCTCTAGCTAGCCACGGACGCATGCCTTCCCGCGCCTACATATTTTACAGCGTCCTGGCATTCCAACACAGGCGCTATCCTGTGGCGAGCTAACAGTGGGGTGGCATGGCGGGCGGCAGACGCGGTGCCAGGATTCACTGGCAGACAGCCAGTAGGCTGGCATGCTGGGACTGCGGCGCGTATACTATATAGCTATGCACGGGCTCACGTGGATACCAAAATGCAGCTGTTGCACAATTTTTTTATATTTAAAACGATCCCAATACATTTGGACTGAGGGTTGGTGAGACAATGCAGACGTCCTGCGAGCTTGGATACAGTTACCAGAGCCTGGCACAGCTCCCCGAGTAGCGGAGACAGACACTGTACAGGCTTAGCCGCGGGGCCAGAGGGAAGGCATGATAACATACAGAGGGCAGCACTCACGGGTTAAGAAGGTAGGTCACGCTGGCAGCGTACAGGTCCAAGCACAGTAAAAGGACTGGCATAGTACGAGACATTACCCGGTCTCAGGAGAAATGTTAAGGGGTGGCGCTCCGGTACACGAACAGTGTGATTCCAGGCACACTGACAGGCTGCCATAGTAACATAAGCCACGGGGCCACAGGTGCAATGCTTAAGGGCGACTCCGTAATATACAGTGTGCGACCCCAGGTACAGTGACAGGCTGAAGCACAAAGAAACCATGCAACTCCGCGGAGCCTCGCGGGGCTGGCACTGTTATACACAATGTCGTGTGGCCGATATCACGCACATAGATACACAGGCACGTGCAACGGAAACGTGTTCTTTGCAAGGATGCTATGGTGTCTTTAAACATCGCGCTTGCTTGCGTATTCTAACAGTTCTAGTGTGCACCCACACAGTGCCTAGAAGGCAGCTGCTTATACAGTGAGCTATGGATGCCAGGCAGGTCTGGCGAGTCGGTCTAGGCTGGCATTTCAAGAGGCAGACAAACAGGCTAACCAAAAACAATGTTTATGGTCAATATAACGAAAGTAACAAGAGGATTGTCGATACGTGTTATGTTGCAGATTTCCAGTCTCTCGGCGTTGCTAATAACAGGCTTTACGCATTCACCTAAATTGGTATTACTCAACTTAATGACCTCAGAAGAATATAAGAGAGAGTTGTCTGGAGCAAACCCATGACCCTGAGGTTACAGTGGATGTCTGACACTCGTTTAACTAACCAAGCCACGTTGTCAGCATACAACTAAAAAAAAGATCGATGGAAAATATTTTTGGGTGGAAAAATCAGCAAATTTCAAAGTAAAAAAAAGATAATTAAGTACGAGTGGCAGGTATTTTTCTGTAAAGGTTGGAAAAGAAATCAACAGCAAAAGCCTGTACAAACTATTTCCCTTTGAAACGTAAAATTAAATAGCGTATTAAACTAGCAGCGACCAAATCGTCATGCAGTAAGCAACTACATAGAGTTAATGCAAGATCGGCCTCGGGCATCGGCAACCATTAACAAAAGACCGGAATTCGTGTCTCTGAGAAAGGTGGCAATCCTAAAGGGAGGAGGGAGCCCACTTGCAACTGTTTCCAAATTGAAAAGAATAAAACATATACAGGTGGATCCAGCGATTTGCCCAGGATCACATCATGTGGGAAAGCCAGGATTAAATAAAATCCCAGATCTCCGTATTCGACGCATGCAAACTTAATCACTAAAGCACGTTCCAGGGACGTTGGTATAACGAGGGGGCGGGCACCTTAGGCCACACCTGTCCTTTCGCAATACACCAGAGCTACACAAACGAGATTTACACAACTCGCGAACCCTCACTTAGAAATGTATTTAAAATAACAGAACTCCTAGGTGATGGGGTTTCTAACACTATGTACCCAAGGTCTGTAACAGCTCCCAATACCGTCGCTCGCTACCCCCCCTCACCCTAATTCACTAAAATACCAAGGCTAGCGGAAGTGAGATCACGCGCGAACTGTGACGCCTGATGACATCACAAGATTGCCCACTTCCCACCGTTCGTTAGAATCCTATTTGCAACTCTGATACTTGGAGAAGGGCAAAGAGTGAACTACAGAAAGTAAACATGGCTTTATGAGCACTTTTTACTCTGGGCTTCTGCCGCTGACCTCATGACCCCCGAAGCCGGAAGTAGCTAGGGCAGTGCCCGGGGTACTCAAAGGTGCAGTCAAAAGCAGTTGTTGACTCTGGTTACTTCATCTCTGCAGGAACCCCCTATCATCCACCGATACGGGCCCCATGTTTGAGGGCCAAACACCCAGAGATCTATCCCCCACTTGGGCACTTTCGAATTCCTCATCCCCCATACAATGTTCTACGTTCAATGTGTTCCTATCTAGGCTTCCTCTGTATAGCAACCACTATCACAAGGGGGTCATCACTTCAGAGCGTCAGTGGCTCCCAACACTACCTGGAATATAGCCCAAAACACCCCATATTACATAGGAATGTCACACTTTAGGCACCTTCCAAATATGAAACCATGTCAGTCATGCATCCCACCTTCCAGGGCTCTGCAGCTTCCGAACACTCATTTCTGGAAGCTACCCTAATGTGTTCGCTTTCAATATCTCTTTATACAAAGCAATCACCCAATGCTCTATGCAATGATCGTTTTAAATGCTGTTCTGGAAATTCATGAATGTCTTTTTCTGTTTTGTATAATGCCACTGTCAACTAACATTCATTCTCCTTGCACTGCAGAGGTCACTGAGGAAAGACGGTAACAAAACCTACAGGTCACTGAATGGGAAAGTTGATTGCACTTCTTTTTGGGGAAGAGCGCTTCTTGTTTTTCATGATTAAACAACGACCCAAAGCAAAGAGAGGAAGGGACAGAAAGGGATAAAAAAGGAAAAATAAAAGGGGGCGGGGTTTAAGACTAAAGGAGGAAGCGTGGATGATAAAGAACCTGCAAGAGTGAGAAAAAAGTATAGCACGGTGGAATCAAGACTAGGTAGCCTTAGTATTGGGCAACCCTGGCATTCGGCGGCAGCAACAAAGGGCTCCTAAGAAGTACTTTGGTCTCCTCCACGTCTTCATTTATTAAAATTAAACACTGACCAAACATTGTATATTTATCTTGCAACCGCTTGGCAAGACATCGAAAAAGTAAACCAAAAATTCAATGTTTGACCAAAAAAATATATATATTCTGTGGTGTTTCTGATCAAGAGACAAGTAACCCTGCTAATGCCAAATACAAATTGATACACGTTTGTATAGGGCCCAGGGACACAGGTAGCCTGTGTGCTGTGACTTTAAGGGGTCTGAAGGGCTCACTACACCATAATTATGGCTGTCTTTTAATACGAACTTATTTTATGCATTTGTGCCCAGTAGACCCTTATTCCACGCCTGCCCATGTGTAGGCACTGGTAATAGTTTCACTCTCATCCTACTGATTGGCACTCACCTCTCATGACGTCGGCAACCAGCAGAAGACAACCCAGAGATTCAAATCCTTGCCCAGCAGGTTTGAGGTTGATATCTGCCATTGGCACATAACCCCCAGAGTGGTCTTGCCCCCTGTTCAGGAAACAGCAGAAACCTTTTCTGTTTGAATAGGCCTTCAAAAGGAAAACTGGGCTGCAGAGCTAACCTTTTGTGGTGCCGCCTGCGTAGAGGAAACAGGTTGTCATACTGGTGGAGGATGGTCCGCTCTACATACACCTCCTTTTTCCCCATCAAGGAACCTTCAGCAGCGAGGGCAGGAGAAGGGTCAGTGGTTAAACTTGGATAGTCAGTAATGTATAAATGCAGCCAAAACTTGTAGGTATTTAATGTGATTATTTGCAGTTTTATAGCATGAACAGACCCAAGGGGCAAAAGAGATCTTTGAAAAAAAAAAAAGACATTCCAAATTATACCAATAAGATACAAATACAATATTACAATCATAATTTGAAATTCAGTAAGTTAAATAACAATGTAGAATCATTACAATAGAATCAATAAAACAATAGTGTGCATAGATAAAAGTACATGATCAAGAAATTGCATCAGATTCAGTTAAGATGCAACAAACAGAGAGACCCGGAATCAGACAATAGGCCTTAAACTGCTTTAGCTCTGTAACAGCAGCCATTTTAGGCCTTTTTTGATAACATCTCTGGGGAGATGTATCCTGATTGATTATAGATTAGAGTAACAGATCCTGGGTACACTCCCCGATGTAATGGAAAGGTACCCCCATTGTGTTGTGACGTCTCCATCCCTGACATGCTGCAAACTTTCTCCCAGCAGGGCAGGGAGACATCAAATTTAGTCCACCACTGCTGTGGTTTGCATGGTCGTCATGCACATACACAGCCCCACTGAAAATGGAGGTAAACAGACAATACTAAATTAGAAGGCTGAGGTGACACTGCATTCAGCTTCAGTTGCACAAGTATGCATAGTGATCCCGATGAGAGAGCCTATTGTGGCTTCACCCGAACCTGCATATCATGACTGATGAATGCTGAGGACAGAGCAGTTCTGTTATTTCCCTCCTCTACATCAGAGCCTAAGTATCAAAAGAGAAACAGCTCCATGAGCTGGGCAAGGTAATATATTGTACGCAAACTGAACCCAGCAAGTGCTCACACATGCCACCCTGCGCCTGGTGGTCTCAGACCCCAGCAAGAGTTAATTTAGGTCAGCCTGTGCTTGAAACCCAAACACGAGCACACACAGGTTATCTTGTGAAAATCTTCTAACTTTAGTTACAGCCCACATAGGCCAGACTATGCCAGGCCTCGAACCTCAACAAGTGCTCACAGAGGTCAGCCTGTGCCATGCCTCGAACCCCAATAACTGTTCACATTATTCAGCCTAAGGCCGACCTTGAATCCCAGCCCAACAACACAAATGACTGATTAGTTGATTGATAGGTCAGCCTATGCAACACTGAAGACCCAAAGAAGAGCTCACAAAGGTGAGCTTTGCCTCATCTTGAACACCCAATAAGAGATCCCACGGGTTAGCCAGAGAAGCACCTCGAACCCCAGAAAGATACCTTATAGGACAGCCTATACCTCGCCTCGAACCCCAACAAGAGGTTACACAGGTTAGCAAGACACCTTGAACCCCAACAACTGCTCGCATAGGCAATCCTTTGCCATGCTGTGCACCTGAGTTAGAGAACACATAGGGCAGCTAATGGCCAGCCTCTAAAGCAAGCATTATTTCATGTCAAGTCATGTTTGTTGGTTCTAAATGGCTCATCATTTCAAAGCAGGAAGGAAAATAGACAGGGAGGTTGTATTATGGTGTGTCTTTTAGTATTTGTATGTCCCATAGCTCAAACATCTGGAGAGGGAACTTGTATTCCTGTTTACTTTGGTGAATGTGAGGTTGCAGTACAGCCTAAGTACTAGAGCGGAGTGTGATCTGTTAAGGTCTGGCCATGTCTCAGCAAACCTGTCATTGCCGATATGTATTCTAATGCTCAAGGGATACGTGAGTGAATGTGGACGAAGAGTAAAGGAAAGGACAAGCTCAGGCGCCTGGCTCAGGAGTAGATACGATAAGTTCACGTGAAAGTCTGCATGAACATCATGAAAGAGCTAATGCCTTCTACAGGAGCTTCCTGCATTTTCAAGTGATAGTGATCCTGCATCTGAAGGTCCTATAGAGAATTTATTTGGCAAATTGGGCCTTCAATTTAGCTCCAATAAAGTACGGATGGCTGCCATTAAATTGTCCCTACCAGGCATCTTTTTTACCATTCCGGTGATTAAATATTTTCTTGAGGGTCATCAAGTTAGAAGGCTTTCTCCCTCCATATGAAAGAAACGCTATCTTATTTAATACAATTGGACTCTCTCTGCTCAACCAATACATCAATCAATATATCAAGTGTAGAGTTACAGAACGTACAAAAGTTTCATTTTCAGTAGCAACATCAGGAGAGTGAGTGAAATTCAAGTTCTAGGCACGCAGGAAGCATAGACCTTTCCATCCTAATAAGATCTTCTTAACCCCTTCGATGCTGATGAGGAGCTCAGCTCGTCATCAGCCACAGGGGGCGTGTGCGGATGACGAGCTGAGCTCGTCATCTTACGCGGCTTTTAGAAAAATAACCGCCGCAGCGATGCGGTTAAGGATTCACTCTTCCTTGTTGCACAAACTAATTTCAGATTTTCATCTGAATCAAACCATTTCACTACCGGCCTTCTATCTGAGCTCTCGCTATAACTTCTAAGTAAATAGGGCTCTGATGCATCACTCAGAAGACCAAAAAACAGTGTAAGCAAATCTAAACTGCAATATATCCTTTATGATGAGTTCTTCTAAACTGACTGTAGCTAGTTGGATAGATTCATGCATCACAAATTGGCACCAAAAGATGACAGACACTCTCCAGGAGATCAAAGGCTCATTTTTCCATCAGAAAAGCTGTCTCTTGTAAACTGTGTTCATGTCCCAGCCATATCTAGGGCAGATTTACTTGTGATGAGTTCATACTTTTGCCACGCACCACTATGTGAATTCTGACTCTGAAACGGACACCTTAGTGAACTAGGACTCTCTTCAATAATGTTTTTGCTAATAATAATGTTACTGGCGAGAATCCATAATGGAGAAGCAAAGTCTTCCCTGTATCCTGTTTTTGACTCTGCTGACATCCTACTGACAGAGGTACCGATTCCCTCTGCTTTACACTCTTGTAGATGATTCTCTGGTGGTGTGTTCAGTCAAATGCCATCTAAGCGGCATGTGTAGTGCTCAATGTTGCTGTTGGATCCTAGCAAAGCACTATGCATAACAGGAGAGAAAATGGCCTGACAGTCAAGGCAGGGAAAGGAGACAAGGGAAAAATAAAGAGTATGGTGAAGTGGAAAGAAAGTAGCACCTGTCTTGTTACAAACTTGTATAGCGCTTAACACTTGGGACACATGAAAGCGCAATACGGGAGTAAGGTGGGGGAGGGGTGGACAGGAAAAGAGTGGACAAAGGGAATTGTGAAGTCGGAAGAGCGAACACGTTATGTCATTTGGATGCTTAACGCTGCCTTTGGGTCTTTTGAAAGTGCAGCGGGGAGCAGGAGTGGGGGGTGAGGCTGAGGGGTCAGAGAGAAAGGAGTACAGAAAGAGGGAAGGGAAGACGCTGGCGGTATACTTCAGACAGGTCAAGCCCTGCCCTTACTCCAACCCTGCAAGAGAGGTCACGCTTAATAGGTCAGCCTGTGTCCAGCCTCCACCACAGCACGAGTTCCGACGAGGCAGCCCGTGACCGGCCTCGGACCCCAGGGTGAAAAGTTCAGGCACGGTGGAAAAACCAACATGTCCGCCCGGAGTCTGCCCCGCCATCCATTTCAATTTACCTCAAGCCGAGCCTATGAAATGCAGATAAATTCCATTCAAATCTGACGCTGCCACGCACAATTTATGCAAACAGATGTCTGTGGGGCTTTCTCCGTGCGCAGGGAAGAACACTAAATCTGAAAACATGTCCCTGGGACTTCTTTATCACATTACTAAAACGAACATAATTTTGCCTTAAATGTTTTTATTTTCTCCGTCGCTCGCCCTCTTCTGATTCTGCGCGGTGACGGCACGACCACAAAGTGTGGCATGCCATTTTCGAAATGGCAGCTGATTTTTTTTCCAGCTGTTCCCTGGGTAACTGTAGTTATGGCTTCTATTTATATCCTGCGTCTTTTGCGACTGATATTTTTGATTCATCATTGCGCCCGCCCCCACCTTCCCGGGTGCTGTACTTTTGAGGATGCTAGATGCGGCCACGAGATGGCGCCACGTAACCCAAATGTAGGTTCTAACCCTGCTTTTCAAGCGACCCCCAGTGTGAAGAGTGGCACAGGCGGATACCAGAGGGCGAATAGGATGAAAGCCTTGCGGTCAAGAGGCGTGGCTTGGGAAGAGGTGTCACACGCTGAGGTCACTGGAGAAACAGAATGCAATATTGGCCAATCATAGGATCAACATCCTATGATTGTGGGCAAATCATGTAATCTCCCCGCGCCTAAAAAACAAAACAAAACAAAAATAAATGTGTTCTTGTGCAATGTTAATTGTGCTCATGTAAAGCCAATACCTTCAGGTCGAACGTGGCAAATCAAAAGGGCATGATTACAGTGAACCGATAATAGTTTGTTTTATTTTAAAGTTTATGTAGCATTTTTGGCGTTGAAAATAACATGTGCACTATTACAGAGGTACTTAATTTACCGACCTCGGAGGGTTGGGATGCTGAGATCACCTTGTCGGGATTCGACGTCATATTTCAGTGTCAGCAGTTGATGTTACGAGAAACAGATTTATTAAGCGACAGAGACAAGTAGGCCCCTAGGTATACTTTGTCGCTTACGTAGACGGAAGAGACGCACACGTTCGAGAAGCAAAGGGCCACGGTTTCAAAACCTATAGATGAACGTCTGTAGGCAGGGCGCTCCATAGGCGAGGACGCCTGAAAGAAAGAACCGCATAAGATGTTGAAAAACTCGGAACAGAGTCACTACAAGGAAGGCAGGAATGCCCTGAATTTGTCACGACAGGAATAGTGCAGTTAGTCAGTGGGTACATGTAGGATCTGGGAAGATTAATGATCCAGAGAAATTAAAGTGGGCATGGCTCGGGCATATGCCAGGGCATAAATGACAAATATACGGGGCAAGTCAAAAGGGCTTGGCAGGTGCCAAAGGAAGACTTGAATGAAAGACGAATGTTCAAAACAGATGTGGCATGCCAAGGGGATATGGGCAGCTGGTCCAAACGGGGAGGAGACAGACCAATAGAATGAAAGGTCAACAAATGACTAGAGCACAGGCGGCAAGGTAATAAAGCAGCTTAAAGCACTCCTTGACCTTTCTGCTGCCTACAATATGGTGGATCACTGACGGAACTCCCCTGAAATGTCTGTGCTAGGGGGCAAGAGTGTCAGGGTGTGTCTTGGTCTAGAACCTGATCCTATCCCTGTCCAGCCAAAGCTTAAAACTAAGAATGGTGTTGGTGGAGTCTTACAGAACAGCTAGAAGGTTCAGAGGGCGTGAGCGCTGTGGCAAAGGACAGATGCTAATCAGTGTCATGACATACACCGATCCCTGATCTTTAATGTCTACCTAGCTTCTCTGGCTCAGCTCCAAAAGCAGCACGGGGAAACTTACACGTGTTTGCTGCTGATACTCAAACCAGAGAAGGCGGTGCACAGGGCCTACGCTTAGGCCACCTTCCACACTGGACGAAGGAGAGCTTTTCCTGCATGAATACAGAAGACTGCAGGTTCTGGTGGGGAGGCTGTCAGGGGTCGTTGTTCGACCTCCGGCCATTCATACCTCTTTCAGCCTTGCTGAAAGTAAGGAACCCAGGGATACTATGAAGCCAATCACTCTTTTGCTGCCCACGTTAACGCAGTGCTCCAAGGGGTCACTATCAGACCTTCTGTACAGTAAGTACGTTCGCCCACTTGTCTAAACTGACCAACCTGTGGACGTTTTTAGGGCCCTGATCTCGATACTTCTTTAAAGTAGCAAAGTCATATACACAGTGCTCCCAAAAACCTAGTCCACAGGTTGCAGAATCAGGGGGCAACCGTGCTTGGATCCCTGCAAAATGCAGTCCTATGAAAGCAACTCTGAAAGTGCTGTACTGGCTCTCAGTGGACACAAGGATCACGTGTAGGGGCTTTGCATTGTTCACAGAGACCACTGGGTGACAAACCCAGACTTCCAACTTTCATTACTACTATCAATGCTCCATGAAGGCACACACACTGAGTAGCTACTCTATTAATCAGTGCACATTCATTCAGCTGCAACACAGAGACTGCTCCTTGGGTTGTCAGGGGCCCAGGCTCAATCTCAAACTCGCTTATGCTTAAAATCTTCGCAGAACACAGGTCGAGCATCCGGATGGAATAACACTGGACATGATTCCCATCTCCAATGAGGAGGTACTGTTCCATACACTCACTCGAAGCAACGTGTTTTTGTATAGACTTTTACACTTTCAAATAATCAAACGAGGACATGTGGCACTTTACAAAGCTTCAAAACAAATAGAACAAAACATCAAGGGGGCATGGCTGGTGTGGAATAGATATAATAATAGTAATAATTTGTTTTTGACACAGCGCTTCGTGTTGCACTTTTGTGAGTTGTAAACAAGAGGTGCTACAATCACCAAATGTAATAGTAATCAATGTTCTATCTTCTGAAGGATAAAAGGCTGTTTGCCTTATCGGCTAACAAACTCACAACTGGCAGATCACCAGATGTGAGTGGTTAACTCATTGAGCAATAGTGAATTTGCACCAATCAAGAAATGGTAATGTGCTCAGAGGGTGTGGCCCATGGCACAGGCAGTTTACAATAAATACATTGAATTTCAGAAAGGGCTTAAAAGGTATAGCTCAGACAGTTACTAACAGATTCATTGCATAAACTCATATAAAGCGCTCTGATACCTTCGGGTCTAGCCAGCGCTATATAAAACCTTTCAAATAAAATAAATAAATAAATTGCATAAAATAAGGATGAATAGACGAGGCACGCCAACAGGGCCTAGACAGAGTGGCAAAGACCCTGGAAAAAGCCTAGAAGAATGAAAGCACAAAAAATAAAGAAAACGTGCAGTATAGCAAAGATTCATATGTTAATTGGTCAACAGAACGAAAATGACAGCCAATAGCTGCCGCAGGTCAAGGGGGCATGGATGGCATGTACAGACCGATGCCAACAGAAGAACTGAATAAAAGGGCATCAGTATCTGTCAGGAGATCATGAATAAATGGCAGAGGATAAAACATTTGCACCTAATGTCTGTGGCAAACCAGGAGGATCTGAGAGATGCCAATAGATTAATAAAATGAAAGCACAACAAAGCAAAAGGGCATGAGTGGATTGACTTGGGTACCAGTGTGTGAAAGAATGAAACACTGACAAGCAGGTCCGGTGTAGCTTTCTGTAGAGACTATCAAAATGTGAATACAATCAAAGATTAGCACCAGGACAAGTGGTCACACATGGCATGGCGCAGACTTGTCAGTGCATAACAGAATGGAGGGTAGACTACGATTAGTAGCAAGCCAAGAGAGACTGGAAGGTATGGTATAAATAAAATGTGGCATGCCCAGAAGAGCCAGGTGATTTGACACAGATTAATCTCAACAGACAAATATAAAAAAAAATGAATTAAGACGGTATGGAAGGCATAAGACGGAAGGGTGGCAATTTCCAATGCAAGCAGTGAAAGCAGGAGTAGCGTGGAATGGGTGGGCACTACTGGAAGAATAGAATTGGAGATTATCAATTAAAAGCCACCATTCAATAAGAGGTCGTGTGCTTTGTGACACAGAGTGGGGCCTATGACTGAATATGATAAAAAAAAAGAAGCAAAGCAGGGTGGATAGGTTGATGTCAATTGATAAGCAGACAATGATCAAAAATATTAGCCACAGCAGGCCAAGAAGGCATGAAGGAAGAGAATGTGGTGCAGCAATTGTAAAAAAAAAAACACTTTCAGAGTGACAGAGATTGATGCAAATGAATGAATGAATAACATGTGAGCGCGGCAATCAAAGATGGCTGGGGCAGGGAGGCACAGACTGGTGCCAATGGATGAATGGAGTGTAAATGCAGCATATAACGATGATATGTGCAGGGTGGTAATGAAGGATTCATACACGACAGCCAACACAGAACAAGGGGCCGATTACAAGCCGGTAGGATTTCTGCCCAAATCTCCAGTACCTGAAGTTACTGATACTGGATGGCAGTGCTTAATTTGAGCTGGTGGTACTTAATTGTCAACACCGGTAATTGTGACAGTCTGCCACAAGATGGCGCTGTCTGGTCAATTTAGGGATCATCACAACAACAGCTAATTCATCATTCAGTATACATCAAAAATTACTATTACATGCCGCCCAAGCCATTCTTATAGCTTTGTGGGGTCTGAAATAGTCGGAACAGTCACACTTGTAATAGTGTGATGGTTAGTTGTTGTGTCGTTACCATTACTGGCAGCGCTGGCAGGGGCAAGCTGTGGCACAAGCTGCTGTAGCCTCCTGACGAGAGACCTGGCACTTGATTTTTTTTTTTTTACTAATTAAGCCCTGCCGGAGGGTTTTAATTGGGGCCCGTCAGGGGAGGCTCCTCCATTTGAGCAGAGAAGCGTTGCCCCACAAAGAAAAACCCCAGGCCAGAGCGGAAAAATAAAATGGTAATAACGTTTATTTATTACAGTTTTATTTGTCACCAACCGGCCTGTCCCGAACTGAGTGACAAGATGGGGGGGAGGAGGTTCAGTGTTGCCAATTGGCAGCAGGGAGCTATACGCAATGTGCATGTCTCTTTGGCCGGCCGTCTTGAAACAGCCAGCAAGACATGTACATTTAAACTTCTCCAACCTAGCTGTCTTAGACAGCTAGGTTAGAGAAAGCGCAGCTCTCCAGTCCTCTTGAGAGCACTGAGTGAGGCCACACCCGCCAATCCTGGTGCTGCTTTAATGCTGGTGAGAGCAGCGCCAGGATTGGTTCCCGCGTTGCAGCCTGCCTTCAGAGAATACCGAAGGAGTAGGACACTGTATCTCGCAGGCAGGTAAATGTATATATATTTTTTTGTGTCCCCGCCTTACCACCCTCAATACATGCCAGCTGCCACTGGAGCCCGGCTGTGCAGGGCGTTCACAACTAAGCTGGAAACCTATCCTGTGTAAGGGTTTATAGCTCGCTGAGTGACAATGACTCTCCATCGATTCACCAAGTGGTGAGCAAAGAAACTGTGCTTCACACATCTGCACCGTGTGAAATGACAGGCCTGTGTGATACAAGCAGGTTCCAGTGGTGAATATAATTGGTTTTGTAGGACACTTGTACTGAGCATTTAGCATATATATGATTATGCATTGTTTAGCATCATCTGGTCATGATTTAGGACAAAACCGATAATACAATTCAAAATTGCTTTAGACAGTGGGCCCCAAAATGTGCCTTACTCGCGGCTCCCCAAATCCTTAAACTGTCACTGCTTTGAAGGATCTTAATTTGGAACACACGTATCTTCACGAATACCAGACTCTCATACAAGACAGCACACCACAACTCTAAACAATTAGAAGAGGGAGCTGTGCAGCACAAAGGAGAGGTGCCTGAAAATTCTGATCGCCCCCAAATAGCAAACTGTTCAACAATCCTTCTCAGGAAAAGCCTTAAGCATCTGTGAAGCTCTACCTCTGACACTGCACCGAACTCTGTCCCTCATGCTCCCCAGTGATTAAAAACCTGAACATTTTCACCAAAAATACTTCATTCTACCAGCCTCTACAGATCCCACACCTCGAGGGTAAAACGCCCAGAGGTCAAATCGGCCACATGCCCTTCGCTCCTGGCCCTTAAACCACAACCAGAATACCCTTTACATATCAATGTAGGACAATTTGCTAGTGACTGTGGGGGGAGGTAAGGGGGGGAGAGCACTGATATGCCTTTAATGTTTAATGCGCAGCACCGACCAACACAAAAGAAGGCACACAAAGAGGAACTAAGTTCTCAGAAAGTAATACATTGGGGAAATAAAATGCCACATGGGCGAACAGTACCCTTGCCACTTAAATTGTATTTGTATTTATTATTTGTAACGCGCAACTGTCACCCTACGGGTATCCTGGCGCCCAAACAGGAAGTAGTCAGATGGTACAACAATACACTAGCTGTCACGACATATAAAACAGCCGCCGGAACTATTAGATAGAGTCACGGGGATTAGATTTTGGTGAACAGCCATGTTTTCAGGCTCTTTCTGAATCCCAGTAGGGTGTTAATTTGCCTGATGTTTTGGGGAAGCTCGTTCCACAGCCTGGATGCAGAAGTACAGAAGGCTCTGCCTCCCATCCTCGATCTCCTGATCCTGGTAGTTGCTGCCAAACCCAGGCTAGAGGAGCAGGGACCTGGTGGCCCTATACCAGGTGAGCCTTTCCTGTAGAGGAATAGGTCCCGTGTTGTGCAGGGCTCTATACACAATACATAGGGACTTAAAAGCGACTCTACTCCCGATAGGCAGCCAGTGTAGGTCTCTGAGCGCCAACGTAGTGGAGGAACTGCGAGGTCTTTTAAGTGCCAGCTTGGCCGCTATAGACTGGACCCTCTGGAGCCCCTGTAAGATGTATAAAGGGGCCCCTAGATATAGGGAATTACAGTAGTCCAGTCTGGCCAGGATCACACTCCTAACCACTAGCGGTCTAGACTCATCAGGCAGAAGGGGCAAAATCTGCCTGAGCGCTTTCAGCAGTCCATAGCAGACACTGATGGTTTTATTGGTCTGAGAGGTCATTTGGAGATCCGCATCAAACAGTACCCCTAGATTGAGCACGGTCTTGACTGGGATGCAAGGATCAGCTCCCGGCGCAAGCCTGATCTCGTAGGAAGGTTACTGACTCAGTTTGGCTGACGAGCAGTAGACTACCTCCGTCTTCCCCTCGTTAAATTGAAGGGAGTTTATTTTCAGCCACCCGGAGACCCTGCTCATGCAGTTCTGAAAGGTCTCCATGGTCACCGCCTGTCTTCCTTCTAAGGAGAACATGAATTGGGCGTCGTCGGCGTAATTTATCAAATCTATTCCATAGGATTTAACCATGGGGATTAGAGGCTGCAGATATAGATTAAAAAGAATAGGGCTGATCGAGGAGCCCTGAGGTACTCCATGACTGACCAGGGACTTGGGAGATGAAAAGGGTGCTAGGGTCACCACCTGTTGTCTACCTGTCAGGTAGGATTGTATCCATTTCAGGGCCTTGCCCTTCACGCCCAGTTTTTCCAGCCTACTTAGCAGAACTGCATGGCTAACCGTGTCGAATGCGGCCGACATAAATTGATTCTGCATGAGTGTTGCTAAGGTGTTAGTTTTAAAGGCGAAAACAATTAGAGCGATAACTGGGAACACAGAGTCTCAAACTCTGGGACACACTGAATCAGTCTCTCAGGGCAGAACCTAACCACCCGCATTTCAGGAACAGCTGCAAAATGGAACTGTTCCTTACTGCCTTCATCTGCACTGGTAACAAAAGGGGTAAATGATTGATGAATATCAGCTGATGCCCACCTGTACCAGTTGGGACACTAACTTCCCACTTCAAGTCAACAATATGAGAATTTGCCAAAATACACTACTCTGAAGTATCCAAATTGTGACACAGCACTTAAAAAAAAAAAAAAAGCAAGAGAGACAGAAAAAGAAAAGACAAGGCAAGAAAATAATGTTGCCAGGGTAGATATTATAATACAGGACTGTCCCTGCAAACAAACTCAGAAAAATTGCTTGTTCATACAGCAGCACGTTCCTGTTCTAAGACAGACTACCCCGTTGTCTAAACTTCCTTTCAGTCTATGATTAATCCTAAGTAATGCCTTTTTTTTTTTTTTTTAAATATATTTTTATTGCAGGAATCAGTAAATCAGTACAGTAACGACCAGCATGGTATCATAAGCAATAGTAACAGAATAAAGCCCTCTGGCCCCTCTCCGTAAAGTCTGTACACAGCCAACCAGCCCACAACCCTGGGGTCGGGCGGCGAATTGCAATGGGGGTCAGTAGGATGCTGGAGCTGGTCCGGATAATGCACTGTCGTTCATCTGATTTTCCAAACAAGCCTAAAACCCCCAAAATAAACCCCCTCCCCATAAATGTCTACTAACTAAGAGAAACCCCCCCCCCCCACCACCAGCGCCGGGGAGCTATCAACATAGGATCTGCTATCGGACCCACGGGGAAGGCAATAGGACTGTCAGTACTAACGTTCACCGGGACTCGGGGTGAGTCGCTTCTTCACTTTCAGAGTCGCTAGGGGCACTATAATCCCTGAGGGCCTGCACCAATATCTCCCACTCCAACGCGGCCTCCTGCGCCTTCTCATTACCCTGCCTCCAAGCCAGTTGATATCTCAGTGCGCTCTCTCCCGCCGCCCACTTCACAAGCTCACTGTGCCATCTGCTGCCCGCCGGACCAGCTTGTGCCTTCCAGTTCCTAGTCACCTCTCGTTTAGCAAGGAGGAGCCCCAGGTCGATAAACTTACTAGAAATTTTATTCCTGGGGGTATGGGGAAACCAGTGTAGGAGCCCCACCGCCGCATCCAATGATAAGAGTCTCCCTGTCACCTCCTCCAGGGTCGTCGCTACCTCCTGCCAGTAGGATGTCAGTTCTGGACAGGCCCATAACATGTGTAGGAGGTCCGCCTCCTGAGCCGGGCATCTAGGGCATTCCGCCGAGGCCGTGGCAAAATAACGCCTGACTTTCACCGGGGTCAGGTACGCTCTATGGAGAACATAATAGTGGACCAGTTGGAAACGGGCGTTGCGTGTGCCCTTCCAGGCCCGTCTCACCAACTGGGACCAGGTCGTTTCCGGGATCTCCCTACCAATGTCCTCCTCCCAGCGGGTCCTCAAAGTGGTGAGAGGAGCCAATCCCTCGGTAATCAACCTGCCGTATAGGCAAGTGACCGCCTTCACCGTGCCTGCCGACATCATTACGTACTGGCACACCTGAGATAAGTGGGGTTCCTCCTGCCCGTTCTTCCAGTGTGCCTGGATCGCTCGTACAATGGCCGAGTGCAGCAGAGTCCTAAGTAATGCCTTATATCCACTGAATATGCATTCATATTTATAAATACAGCATTTTTTACATTACCAAGCAGGCAACTAACAAATGTTACCAATAATAAACATATGTAAACTTATGGAAGCATAAAAGAAGGATTTGGCCACGTTGGAACTCCATCCTATGACACACAGATCGAGAAGCAGCAGTGACCTCGCTGAGTCTATCTGCCTCACTTGATCACCCCATGTAAACCACGCTGTGACCCAATGTCCTCGGACTACCATAAAGAGATAAAGAGTGGTGGCAGAGTTTGAGAGAGACAGGCGGCAGCACAAAGGCAGGCGCCAATGTGGGGGGAATCGAAGCAAATGGCACAGCATCAAGTTCTGCTGAGGACAGAGGTTGAGAGGCACAGTCAGGAAACTATGAAGGAAGAATAACATAATGATAATCAAGTAGGCCAATATTTCAAAGTGGAGATGCATGCAGATGATTCTACCTCATTTTGGAGAAAACCAAACTGGATTATATTAGCCTAAAAAACACGAGAAAAACGTCTCCACAAAATTTCTAGCCAAGTTTGAGGGGAAAAAACATGCATCTGGAATCAAATTCAAAATCTGGGAGATGAAAAAAAGGAAAACGTCTAACAATTACTATAAAGACAGCAACTATTAAAGTGTTATTTTTTCCAGAGAAAGGGGAAAGCATAGTTCTGGGCAATCTGTTAAACCAAGAATTGTTTTTCAGTAGTCTGCTTTCTAGGTCTACAACAACCTGCACAGGAAGAAGCCAAATAACTTAATGGAAGACGTATATTCCTTGGAAGTTTTGAGTGGAGAGGCAACATTGTAATGAGGTTTATTTGTTCTCCTTTTCAATCTGTCTCTTCTGGGTTCTTCCCCTCCTCTTTGAAAACAGCTGCGGTCCTTTCATTACTTAAAATTTTTAGTTTTGAACCTAATGATTTATCTAACTTTTGGCCTATTTCCCAGATTCCCTTCCTTTGTAAAATACTTGAAAGTATTGTCTCTTTCTTCTTTTCTTCAAATCAATGATCTTCTTTCTTATGTTCAATCTGGCGTTTGTCCTGGTTCTTCAACTGAAGCTGAACTCCCTTCTGTTTTAAACATCATCCTATATGCTCAACACAATAAACAGTTGTTGGACTTGGCCTTTTCCCCCAAAATTTTTCGCTTTTGACCCCCATATCTAGGATGTCTCCCCCATGGGATTAAACCTGTATAGGCCATGAGTGGTGTGAGACACCTTGCTGAAAATGTAATATCATGTAATAATGTGAGCACTTGTAAAATTCCCCATTTTAAAACTGCACCGGACTGAAATGTAGTGTTTTTAAAATGGATGCCATGGCCCTGGGTTTTGCCACTGGACTGCCATAGGTCAGCAGACTAGATAATATTACCCAGCTACCCCTAGCTTTTGGAGGGAAGCCTGGCACCCAGGGTGCTCAACCCCTCCCCTTGAGCCAGTGTGAACCAGTTATCCCCAACATTCCGGAAGGTGCTGGCACTGTGAGGGAGGAGGGTATAAGTAGCGAGAAGTGCCACCAGAAAGTCAGTCAGCGCTGGGACTAGGAAGAGAGGGGACCTGCTGCGAGGTGCTACCGCCACATGGGCCTGTGAGCTGGGCCTTGCACCCCTAGAACCCCCCCCTCTGCTGTCCCCCTGGCCCCTGAGGAAGGAAGGGCCCCTACCCAGGACACTGACGCTGTTTGGACCTGGAACTGCGCCAGCGCAGCGCAACTGAAGCCCCAGGAGGTGAGGAGTGTGCCCCTGGGCTGCTTGGAGGAACTGTTGCCCTTGTGAGGTACTGCCTATCAAGCGCTATTCTGGGGAGGTTGATGCCCCCAAGGAAGTTGTGGCCCCCCCTGTGGAAGCTCTGACGCTGTGAGGGGCTGCCTGTAGAGCGCTGTGTGTGGAAGCGCTGGGGCTGGTGTGGCCCCCGGAGAGCTGTTGGCCCTGGAAGCTGTGTGGGCCAAAGGAGGAGCTGTGCTCTGTGAAAAGCGCCCTTTTTCTGAGGAGGATAGCGCCATAAAAATAAATAACTGAAAGGGAGCCTACCCCTTACTGCCGCCGAGGAGACTGTGGCGCTGCTTGAGGATTGCGCCTAGTTGCCGCCGATCTTACCGCCGCAGCCCAGCGTTTGTGGGACCCCCCCACTGTGGTGGGTATCGTTGCGGCGGCCCCCGGTACCAGGAGAGGGCCGCCGAAGTGAAGAAGGGGCCGTGCTAGGCCCTGAGGCTGCGTCACTCGCGTCATGTGACGGGGGCGTCCGGCCGCGTCATCGGCCCGCCCCCGCCAACGCCGCGCAGAGATTGGCTGCCGGCCCGGGTGGCCTGGAAGGCGGAAAGGAGCCGAGTCTAAGCCCCGGGTCCCCGTGAGGTAGGAGGGGGACCCGGGTGAAGTGCAGTGCGGAACCCCCGTGGTTGTGAGGGGGCCCCGTGGGAGCGACCGGAGCGGGAGCCCACCCCGCCGGTCTGTGCCTGTGGACTGGGGCCGGTGCCGGGAAGACGTGCTGTTGAGGGAGGCGGGGCCGGGGCACACTGTCGGTGCCTGCCTCGCCGCCGGACCCTGAGGAGAATTGAGGCGGCTGTCTGAAGCCGCCGGTGAAGGCGGAGACAGCGCCCCCGCGAGCTGCCGGTCGGGCAGCCAAGAGAAGCGACCTGACAGAGTTGCAGGGCTCCCGGGAGGTCGAGGGAGCCCTGGGTGAGGTGGAAGGGAAGCCCCGCAGGGAAGCCGAGAGAGAGAGTCCCACGACGCAAGTTCTGTGGGGCAGGGGCCTCGAGGCACATTGCCGGTGCCTGCCCCCACCGCCAAGGAGACCCCAGAGGAGCCGGAGCCCCTTCACCCATCGCAGGTCTACCGGTGAGTGGGGACTCAGCCACATCGTGGGTTGGGGGTGTGTCGGGGCATATGGTCGGTGCCCGCCCCAAGAACCAGACTAACTTCCCAGGTGCCCCGTCTGGCAGTGGGCACCTGCAACGTTGGGCCCCAGCGGAGTCAGTGGCCCCAGTAGACTGTGCCAGTTGTAGGGGGTCCAATAACTAGCCCATAGGGTCCCCCTAGGAAACATCGAGGCCGCCTGAGTCACGGCCACACCTTATGTCGATGCTGGGTGCTTAGGTTACTGCGCCCTGCCCATGATTGATGCTACTGTTAGGTACTGCCTAATGTCCGCACGGGTGAGGTGCGCAATGGGTTGATTAACCTGTGTGGAAGTCGGGGCACAGGGTCAGTGCTCGCCCCAGGACTAGTGACCGCCCCTGGGAACTGTTCTGAGCCTCGTTGGCCCTATTGGTCCCCTTTTAAGCCTCTAAACTGGGCCGGGACATTACTGAGCCCCCCTGGACTGGTACAGGGACAAGTTAACCCCTGGCTAGGTGTGGTGCGCTTCTGTGCCTAGTTTGTATTGTAGGCTGATTACCCTGCTAATGTGAGTATGCTAATGTTATGCCTACACTAAAGTTATTGAGGTCCAGGTATACTGTTTTACACATGCTGGGAGTTTGTATGCTTTGGTGCCCATAGGGCAAGTGAAGGTGCCTTCCCTTACAGGTTTGGGCATGGTGAGCCCCCTTGTTGGCCTGACGAGTTATTCCAGGCCCCTGTTCATGCCCCTGGTTAATGACCCAGCCATGTTGATTCATGGCAGGTGCTCCTGTCTAATATTAAATGTGCTGTGATGCTCTGTTTTTCCCTTACAGGGGTGGGGTTTGGCGTTATAACGCAGGCGGTGTGTTTATGCATAAAGTTGGATTTTACAATTACAGCCTACCCCCGAGGATGAGAGCCTGAGTTGGCCCCGCCAGATTGGCCCCAGGTCTAATGTTCATTTAACCAACTTTTTTCCTTTCAGCATGGACTACTTCCTATGTAAATAATTCCCCCCATTATTCACTTGGCTCTGGCGCCATTTGGCGTCCTGTGTGACACTACTGTTTTGCATTCTTTTGCCTTGCAGGTTGGAAACCCTACTAAACTACGTATCTTTTTCCAACTCAAACTGGTGTCCTGCCTCTTTTGTGATGTGCCTGGTGTGTTGACTGTGGGTGCTGCGTGAATGCTTCACATGTCCTCGAAGTTTGGCCTGCCCGCTTGATGCCATGCTACCCCCTTGGAGATTTGGGTAACCCCCATTTCTTACAACAGTCTTCTGTTCTTATGCTTTGTGATGTTTCTGCAGCTTTTGACCCAGTGGATCACTCTGTGCTTACATATGGTTTCCAAACCTGAGAGTTTTGGCACTTTCCTTACAGAATTTCATTCCTATATCTTTGACCACTCCTCCACAGTCTCTTGGAAAAGTGTTGTATTCTTCTCCTCCTGTCCTGTCCTCTACCTTGTGTCCCAAGGCTCAGTGTTAGGATCAAATCTGTTCTCCATCTGAACTGTTCCTTTAGCTTCTATTAGATTTAACTCACAATTCAGTGCTGGTGAGTTTCAAATGTATTTCTCATTTGCTTCCATTTGTGATTCTCTTCATAATCTAATCAGTCTGTCACTCTGCACTTGAAAACTGGATGTTGGTGTATTTCTTGTAACTCAACCCTAAAAAACCAGATTCTCTTCTTTCCCGCTTCAACCATAACTACCCGCCTCCTATTCACATTGCCTCGATTCCTATCCCATTGTCTCCCTCAGGTACAAATCATGGAATCTTCTTCAACTCATCACAGATTTTTTCTTTATTTTTTTTACAACTCATCTGTGGTTAAGAATTTTTGCTTTCATCGTATTTCCTCAAAATCATTCTTTTATTATTTTTCTTCTCCTTCAAATGCTTTTTTATTTCTTGCAGCAAATATTGCTCTTCAGATTACGTTGGTCTCCCAAAATGTCTCCTTATTCCACATCATTCTATTCTATTCAAAATTCTTGCACCCGTCTCCTCTTGTCTATCGTACTCACACCTCTCCCCCCCTATCCAAGCTCCAGTAGCCTCCATCAGCTTGGATTCCATCATGTCTCTATATTGTCCTCAATGTCTACACTCACTTGCCCCATCTTATCTATGCTCCTGGCTCTCTTTAAGTGTACCTTCTTGCTTTCTTCACTCTGGCTCGCAATTCAGTCTTCCGGTCTCCCGTACTCCTTGTGCGAATTTACGCGTTTGCATTTTTACACAAGGGTTCTGGAACATTCGTCTTAACGCTATTCGCTTGGGGCACACCATAACTCCTTTTAGGAAAGGTTAAAGGAACTCTTGCTCACTGTAGTAGCTCGAGAGTATCCTGTAACACCTCTTGAGATTTTCATTTTTATTTCTTTGTATTGCAGTATTTAGGTTACTTTGTGTGAAGCGCTTTGGATCAAGGCACTATAAATCAAGAAATGAGGAGGAGGAACAATGAACGGGGGACTTGAAACTACACAGGAAAAGAAGCATTTGCATTGCATCGGTCTCGCCTTTGCAAAAGTTAGAGTTATTAACATTTTTATTTATGTGTTGGTTTTGTATTTACGCTACTTTGAGCTATTGTTATTGTAAATGACAATGCCTCTTATTTATGTTTTTAAAACCAAAACATAAATAAAAGGCATTGTCATTTAAAATGCCAATAGCTCAAACTTGCGTAAATGCGAAACCAATTGCATTGCAGATGCTTGTGATCGGGTGGTTTCCAGACAGACTATCGGTGCCTGCCACCAAATGCCTCTGTGAACTGGCACTGCTAAGCGATATATTGTTCCCTCAAGTGACGTGCTCTTGCTAACCTTTAGGGAGAGGGGTGAGGATCAGAACCAGAAGCACACAGCCAGGAGCAGTCAAAAGAGCAAGGGCCCTGGCACTTACTAGTTTACAAATTAAGTTGGATGTGCTTTGCTAGGGGATGAAGGGTGTAGCGGGCGGCAGTCTAGGGAATGGGACAGACATACTTGGACCTGGAGGGTGATAGGCCACGCAGGGACGGGTCAGATGGGAGCGCTGTAGCAAATGTTGGCTATTAGCCCAAACCTGCCTAGCTAGAATGTAAAATTGGCGGCCACCAATTGTGTGTTAACGGGGAAGGGTGTGTCATAATTTACACTGTCACACTAAAAGTACATAACAAGAGGTACACATCTGTAGGAGCATGTGCTGTGTCCAAGTCGTGCAGGAGGCTGTAGCAGATGCATCCTACATCCTAACTATCCGAAGAGCAGCAGACAATGTACTATGGTCCTTAAAGAACCGTATCATAAAAATACAGTGTTCTAAGAAAAAAAATCAATGGGAGTTCAGGTAGGTGATGCATTGGGTGCACGTATCAGGATGATGAATATTATTATCTTGTAACAGACCCGCAAATACACCAGGGCACATATAGGCACGCACACACACATGCACACACATACACAATACAGCAGTTCTATATTGCCATGCAAGTACACAAGCAAATACAGATATAAGCCCACACATGCATACACACGCATATAGGCACTCACATGCAGCCCACACAATTGCACAGGGTTCCATTCGGCCACATAAAAACGCACACTCAATGCCACACAGAAACCTGTAAACGTTTGTTTAGATATGCCACGTGGATCCATGCATACACGAGGCATACACGCACTCAAGCTAACACACACACATCCAAACGTGCACACATGGATCCGTGCACAATGTGGCACACACACAGACACACACGGGCAAACACGGCCAACGGTTCACACCTTCATCACTGCTCTGGTGTTGCGTGGAATATTGTTTATTTCCCTTCGGATTGCACGCTGTTAGCATTTTTACGCACAGGTAGCTGCAGTCCACTGTATGTTTTTTTCTCCATTGTAAGTCGGCCGCACTGCTACTAAAATATTACAATTCATAATATTCTTGATTTGTGGAGTAAGTCTAATATCGATATTCAGACTGGGCATGTCAGGCTGTACACAGTTTGCTCTTCAGTCTTTCCTATGAAATGTGTTTGCCTGCTGAATATACTATTGCCTTTACCTACACTGAACTGCGTAAAGCGCACTAGAATAAACACCCTTTGTATTTTCTAATTTTGTTGATTGTACTGGCCGAGAATTTTTTTTTTGAAGGTGTGGGGGGGGGAGGATTTTCCAAAAAAGTGCTTCAGATAAAACAGAAGTTTCACTGCAAAAGGCACAATTATAGAAATAAGGAAAACGTGCAATATCCAGTTTACTACACATTCCCCATTAAAGGTGGACACCCTGCCACTACGTGACATTCTAACTCAACCTTATGGCACTATAAAGGTCCGTGTAACTTTGTCACAGGTACTACTTAGAGCAAGAAATAATGAAGGACAAGGTTAATGGTCAAGACCTGTTCTGTAGAGATATTTGTAAACGGCTATTAGACAGGTCATGAGCTCACAAATCAGGTTCATAGTGCTACAGGCTGAAGATGCTTCTTTTCAAGCACGATGCATGCTGTAATGATCAGTAACTCATATAGTACGGTAAATTGTAAATGGGGCAGTTGTGGTCCTGCGGCCTTAATCTAAGGCGAGTGGCTGTTTTAGCAAAATGCTTATCCTGAGTATGCTTATCCGCTCGGCCTTCTCGGTGAGCACTCGGTTTTCATCTGCCACCTGGCTGGGGCGCGCACAGTTCACCCTGATGGCCACACCACAAATGGCGGGAAAGCGACAGCGGGAGGAAAAGGGCAAGTTAAGTTCAGTCACACACGGCGTCTTCTGAGGGGATGCCGTGTTCTCATTGTGAGGGGTACAGTAAGTGCTTGAGGGCCTTCGGCGTCCAAGGGTTCACAAAAGAGCCCTGGCACAGACATAAAGCAGCGGCGGCCGCAGTGGAAGTGATGCCAGCCTGTGGTGGGCAGTCAGGCCCCAGCACAAGTGAAGAGGAACACAGCCCTGGGGAGCCGGCGAGAGTTGTTATCGGTGAAGTGCTGTGATTATACGAGCCTTTACAGTCAGGTCTGCTCCGGAGGCAGCGGTGCCTTCCTGTATTTATGGAATTATCCGGTTACAAGCCGTGGGCACGCCAGCCGTGAGCCGGAAGGCTAGCAGCTCTGTTGTGTTTTGTACCATGTATCAGTCATTCCTGGCAGACGCCTAAACTCTCTCCCCCCACTCTTAATATTCTCACAAGCACCCACAGCGATGGCTGTTGTCTGAGAATATCTTCAATGAGAACTTATTAAACAAGCGCTCACCATGACACAGACCCGTCCCTTTCAGAATCACTTCCTGCTGGCGTAAAAGGTTCCTTATCTTCTTTATGGGGCCATCTGTTGGACCCAGAAAGAAGATAAGAAAGCTTTTACACCAGCAGGAAGTCAAGAAAGCCAGTCTGAAAAGGACGGAGCTTAGAGAGAAAGAAGAACGCCACTTGGACCTCTTCTCCAATGGCCTGGCCACCGCTTTGGACGCCAGCCAATGGAAAAGAGGGGCGGGGCTTAACCTCCCTAGTGAACAATCCTCTATCTCATTAAATCTCGCCAGCTCGACTGCACATGTGCGCAGTCTTTTGCAGGCCGAGACCTAAAAAGAAAGGTGGAATAGGTAGAGGGAAGGTTAGTGTGCATGGGTATTACAAGTAGTAGAAATAAGAGTAATACGTAAAAAAGGTGAGGGGAAAAGATTCAATGGGAACTTAAGGGTAGAAGAGAGAAGGACGGGAGAAAAAAATAGAGGGGCTGGAGGGCGGAAAACAATGAAACAAGAGGATATACAAGGAGGAGCAAGGAAAAGGGGAAGAGTAGGGAAAAGTCACCTCCCGCAGCAAGGAAGTACGAAAGCGGAGAGGAGGTGGCGTAACGGCCTGAGTCGCCGACTTTGGAGCTGGAGAACGAGGTTTCGACTTTCTACTAGGGTGACCAACCGTCCGTAAATTTCACAGACCGTCCATAAATTGGACCTCACGTCTGTTGTCCGTGAGGATCCCTTTTACGGGTGACTTTTGTCTGTAATTTTGGGCCTTGCAGGGAACAGAGCTGTTCTCCTGTGAGAGGCCTCAGCCCCCTGATGGGGCGCCTCACACTCTTCCTCTGAGCACTAGAACAGCCCACCGCCCGTTGTCATTCTGCCTTCGGCTGATTGCCACATACAGAATGACAATGGCCCAGTCTGGGCTGTGAAAGCGTGTGGTGGCCTCCTCCAGCCTTGGTCTAGGGCAGGCCATTCTGCCACATGGAAGTGCAAATACGTCCATGCAGCTGCTACCTGAGAATACAGTTAATAAAACAAAGGTGATGAAAGAAGTTAAAAAGAAAGGGTAACAGTTCTTTCAGAGTCTCATCATTTTATAACTGACACATTTTCAATATTATATTCAAGGAAGCCTTGGTTGCTGCTTTTTATTTTATGCAGCGAACAACCATTGACAAAGCCAATAGTTCTGGCTTGTTGTAGGTGTAACATTACTTGTTCTAGGTGTAACGTTAATGTATTATATATCCAGGTGCAATGACAGAAGCAACACAAATACCAGTCTGGCAGCACATTATACTAAGCATAGATTTTAGCTTAGGTGTTTTAAGCAAAGCCCTTAATTACATCGAACACCCCCTTTGGAGAGACCCCACCCAGTTTTTTCATCCCACTTAAAGCTCTGGAAACACCATGTCACAGTCGCCTCACGTCCGGGCACTGTGCATCATGCAGGACTAACGCCTTTCACTTTTTCGGATTGCCTATGTGCAGGGGCATAGTGAACCCTCCCCCGCCCCACCCCTTGCATTAGTAACTACAGCGAGGGTAGAGTTCTTGATGGGTCTTTTTTGTCTGCAACTCTGCAGACAAAGGCTCAGCTCATAATTAATGCGAAAATGTGCGTAAGTAAGGGATGGGTGGATGGATGGCTGAATGGATGAATAAAATGATGAATGGATGAGTGAAAGGGTGGATGATGGGTGAGTAAATGGGTGGATAGATGAGTCAAATGATGGATGGATTGATGAATTGATAAGTGAAAGGGTGAATGGATGGACGGATGAGTGAAAGGGTGGATATAAGGCGGGATGAGTGAGTGAAAGGGTGGGTAGATAGACAAAAGAATGGATAGATGAGTGAAGGAGCGAAATGGTGGATGGATGAGAGAAAGTATGGATAAGTGAAAGGATGGATGAGTGAAAGGATGGATGAGTGAAAGGATGGATGAGTGAAAGGTTCAAATGATGGATTTGTGAGTGGATGAGTAGATGGATGGGTGGATGGAATGATGGACGGTTAAGTGAAAGGGGGATGGAGAAAGGGAGGATGGCTGATTGAATGGGTGGAAGGATGAGTGACTGGGTAGATGAAAGAGTAAGTGAAAGGATGGCTGGATATGTAAATGGCTGGATGAATGAGTGAATGGGTGGAAGAGGGAGTGAATGGGTGGAAGAGGGAGTGAATGGGTGGAAGAGGGAGTGAATGGGTGGAAGAGGGAGTGAATGGGTGGAAGAGGGAGTGGATGGGTGGAAGGATCGATAATGGGTGAATGAGTACAAGGCTGGATGGAGGGATGGATGAGTGAAATGATGGATGGAAGGATACGTTATGGATAGGTTTGTAAATGGTTGAATATTGACAGGGGTGGGCACACACATGGAAGGACAGAATGAATAGTGAAAGACTGAATAATGGATGAAAGTATAATTACACCTTGTAAGCCCCACTATCTTAAGCAACATTTTCTTTACATTGACTTTCACATTTATATGAGTCATCGTCTCTATACAATATGTTTGTGATGTAACGCACTCCGACACCCTGATCTGTACATACGTCGAATGAGTAGCACTATAAAAGAAAAAAAATACACATGAAAGAAGGTCTATGTGAAGATGAGGGGCACCATTGAAGTGTGGTAGCATTACCCAAATGGCCGGACCGGGCATCGGGCATCTCCCTGCGAGCTGGAAAGGTGGGGTGGGGGCAGTTTTGTTACCACAAAATGTCCTGCACTTTTGCTTAAAGCTGCGAGCATACTGAAAAACCATGAAGTGCACGATTGTCTCAACCTAATACAAACTTATTTTCACTTGTACTTAAGTGGTTGTCTATTCACTTTTTATATACTATGGCGCAATTTCCTCTGATGTGTCTGTAAAACGTACCCTTTTGTCCTGAATTTTGACCTCCTGTCCTGAATTTTGACCCTTGGTCCTGAATTTTACACTCACTGTCCTGAATTTGCACCCATGCCAGTTGGTCACCATACTTTCTACATCCTGCGATTTGGGACAAATCGCATAATCTTCCTGTGCCTATCAAAAATGAATGTGTCCTTGCCTAATGTAGCTGGTGGTCATGTAAAGCGTTCCAAAACCTTCGGGTGGAGTTCGCGCTATATAAAACATTTTAAAAAGGGTTAGATAAACATTCACAAGGTTGGTTAGAACAATTTAAAAAATGCCACTACTCTTTTGGAGAAAAAAAAATCGAGGTAACGGATTAATGAAGAAAGTTGGAGTTCTCCCCAGAATAGCATACAAACACGTGCACAATACAAGCACGTGCACACAGCCCAAGGCTCTCAACTCTTTGACATCTCCCAAATTTCCCGATACTCTGTTTTCTCAAAGCGTTACTAGCAGTAGAATAGCATTCTTGATGTGGAAGGGGAAAGCACCGGGCTCTGATACTGCCAAGTCCCTGGGCTGGGCTAAAATAAACCTTTGTGTGAAACCGAAACACTAAAAACGCCGTAAACCTTCCAGAATGACATCCAAGTGCACTGAGTACGATATAATGGCTACGAATCTCCCGGAAATGGATACAAATGCAGGTAATAAGCGATGCATATTGAGAGGCATACATCACCTAAGTACCGACCCTTCACATCTGCGGAGTCTGCAACATGCATCTCCCAAACTTACACTGTCTGCCATCTGTGGCAATTTACAACCTGGAAGGATGGCTGGATAGCTCGGCTGGTTGAGAGTCGGCTGCAGGACTGCAGACTTGGGGTCACGGATTCGTAAATTCCTCGTGCCAGCCGGGGGTGTAGCTTTCATTGGTGGAGCAGGTGCAGTGGCCCTGGAGCACGAATCTCTGATTATTGCCATATTACATAGCTCAAACATCAGCAAGGGGTCCCTACGCTCACGTGGGCATCATGTGTGGGGGCAGAATGGTTCAGCAGCCTAGGACTGGCATGGAAAGTTTAAAACGTTGCTATGTCTCTGCTCTCGTGATTATTTGTGGCAGGTTTGCGACAAGTTGTTGACCCTAGCCAAGTCCCCAGATGTTAGAAGCACGTCACAGACCCCAAGAGAAGAGGTAGTTTACGACTGGGTGTCCAACTTAGGTCCACAGAGGTCAGAGGTATGACTGACTTCTAGACTATCCACAAGATGAATTTTTTATCAATAATATACACAGGAATGATTTACATAGCATGGCTCTGGCTATCTTGGGTGCCATTGTCTAGTGAGCGGTAAGGCTCGCTTCAGGTTGTGAAACTCAGAGGTCTGAGTTCTACCAGCCATTTCACATTTTCCTTCTATCTCCCTCGGCTTCAGTATTAATTACCAAAAGGGGAGTGCGTAGACATAGGCCACCCACTAGAAGTATTACATACAACAATATTCATATCTATTTCTGGGGGTGGTCAGTCGCATAGCCAGTTCGTTAAGGCGTTTCTGAAATCCTACAGGGTGAGAGCGGTTCGGAAGAGGCCATTCCAGGTCTTGGTGGCCACTGTGCTAATCCTGTGCCTAAAAACTTTGCTACAAAAACAGACATTTGAGATGAGCAAATTCAGTGTTGTTGGTGTTGTAGGGTGAGCTATATAGGATTGGCCCATTACCTAAACTAGGGAACTACCCACAATTTCTTGCTTCCTTTTTGGCACAATTTATGCTGCACTCTAAACCTGAAAGCATTATATATATATATACACACACACCCACACACATTAAATACAACAGTGGCAGTCACCACTAGGTAGTTGTAGTGAGGACCACCGTTTCAATAGGAAATGGATTTTTTGGTTTGCTGATAACTTTTCTGCAGTCAGCAGAATCTTTGCAAAACTTCCCACAAAAAAAGTCATCCGCCTCAGTGCCTGCCTGGAAAGTTTCAAGGTGATCCACCAAGTAGGGGGATCCTAAAGCATATTTTCCCCATGCAGTTTTCCATAAAAAAATTCCACATCAATACCACAAAAACGGCTGAATGGAACTACAACAAATTTGCAGAATGCTAGATCTTGATGCGGAAAGTGTGCTTTTTGTGATCTGGAGTAAATCTGTTCAGTAGCTTTTGAGAAATTAAGGATTAAAACATATGTATATTTCATTCACATCCTTCAAGCATACCCCCGCCCGCAGGGCAAACTTTTTATTTTTTTTACAATTAAACAGTACGTAGATCTGCAGTCCCTTTTTTTTTTTAATAAAAAGGGCAGGCTTCCGCCCTTTTAGAAATACACCCCCTCAAACCCGGGGTGTGCCAAATTAAGGGGAGGAGGCCATGCTGCCCTGTCCCTGGCGGAGTCATTCCAAGGCACCAGGACCGCAGCCACAGGGCTGATATTGTTTTTTCATCGGCAGGGGGGCGTGCAGTCCGCCCTAGCCATTTCAGGCCAGAAGACCCTATCCACAGGGCCAAATTATTCTTAATGGGGAAACTGATGTTTACGCCGCCATCCAAAAAGCCAGAGTACAGCCTCAAAGACTCCATTCTCTGGAGTTCCTGTATTTTAATTTAGGGATGGGTGTGGGGCCCCTCCCTTGAGCTGTGGTATGGCCACCGGGACCCCATCCCCCGGGGCTAGCTTAGTGCTGGTCTCCACAGGACCCCATCCCCCGAGACACTGTTCCCTACCTGCGAGAGTGTGAGCAGGGAAGACTACAGTGTAGAAATGGTCCCCCAGAGTGGAAGTACAAATGATTCTTCCTGCCCATGGGGAGCATAGCAAGCTCCTGCTGCACCCAGTATTGGTGCAGGCTGGAGAGCTGGCAGGACAGCGGGGCAAAATAGGGAGAAAGAATACATGAGCGGCGGGAGTTGCTCATTTACTATTCACTGCTTCTCCCAAGGAGCACCCCATAATGCCCTCAGAGGGCTGTTAATGAATATTTTTTAGTCATGGTGTTACTTCTAGAAGGGGCAGGCAGGTGCACCACAAAGCACTTTCTTTTAATGCTGTGTGTGGGGGGGGGGGAGCTCTGCAGCCCACCCTAGCAACATTATTATCGTTTCTCTTGTGAATTCAGGATATAGAAACGGAGTTCTGTGAATATATATATATATAGTGCTCCAAATTTTTCCCCACTTGCAAAAGAATTATCCACACTCGCAGGGCTGATGTCCAAAGGTTGTTTTATTTTACAACAACAGATATATATATATATATCAAATATTTTAGGAAAATTAAACATTGAAATGTGTATATTTCTAAACTATACATTTCATTATATTTATTTGTGACTTTTTTGAAAATGTCAATAGGTCTGCCTTATATATGTTGATGTTTCACCTCCTGCTAAAGCCAATAGGTCTTCCTTTAAAATTCAGGTGTTCTGGCCCATAGACAAAGCCAACGGGCTTCCTTAAAATTACACCACTTTATATTGTTACTTTAAAAAAATGCAGAAATTCACTTAAAAATATAAAAGTGACATAGTTTAGGTCAAAACTAATAGTTGTAAGTTTAAAAACCACTGCAATTCACCAATTACAGTTATCTCAGGTAACTATAGCTCGTGCCCTAAAGTACCTATAATTTGCACCCTTGCCATGCACTGCTTGTACCATCACTTACTGCATCGCTCTTGACGTGCTCATGACATTATTATGACATCCGTAATGAGATCTGAAATGACATCATTGATAACTACATTGTCATGGCAGGGCGCAAGTCAAATTCAAATGATCTGCCGCCCTTTTCTTAGAAGCAATCCGCCGTTCCCTGTTGGACGCTCCATATATTTACCTCATTTTCTGTAAACATAATATGTGAGAGGGGCCTACATTCGAGCAAAATCTTTATCACCTCAAAAACATCAAACAGGAAACTGGTGACCAAGAACAGGCCCTACAATCACAGAGAGGAAGAGAGGACAAGGCAGCCCACACAGGAGGGTTCAGACAGGCAGGATCCGTCAACTGTGAGACACTCAAATGAAAAACTCATCCCAGGAAAAGCTACCTTCAGAATTGCTGAGTGAGCACAAGATTGACATAATTCTGTGGAAATTCAGGGAATGCAGAGTAGGCAGCACAGCACTTCGCAGTTTACAACACAATAACAACAAACACACTGCTTAAAAATGCAACAATACCGGTGCTGACCACCCTTGTTGAGCCGTGTGTCTAGCCAATAAAGCAGTGTTGTGTTGTGTTACTCCAGAGTCTGGCGTGGTCCCATTAACCGCGTGCTGCCCCTTTAAGAGGATACAGCTATGGAAACTGCAGCCAGCCAGGATGCAGACATAACAAAGGCTTCTGTGCAGGAGGCCCCCTGGGTCGGTGCTCACCACAGGAAGCACAACACCACCAGCCGCCCTGCTCTTCCCCCCAGACAGCCACATCCTGTCAGTGCGGTCTGCGCCCCAGCCCACTGTTCACTTATTAACAAGGGGCTCAAGGGCGTGATTTCCACGGGTTTGGATGGCCTGGCCTGGCAACCGGAGAGTAAAGCGGCTCGAAGGCAGAAACATAAGTCTGGGCGCTCCACGCCATGCGAGTTTTGGCACACGTGCCCTGAACCTCATCCCTGTGCCAGCACATGGCAGGATGATGTTCTGGGCACCACCAAGCAGAACACGGCAGCCTCTTTCTTGGTGTGGCCTGCACGTATTCCTGCGGTCTAATATTATAGCACACAATAACACTTTGCTGAGACACAAGAATAAAAGTGTAATAGTGAGCATGTGACCTTCTTAGATGCTCATCGCTTGATCGTCAATTCAAGAAGCTCTAAAGTCTAAACCGTTCCATGTATTTGGGATGTGCACCCTTAATTAGAGGCACAGAGTCCAATAGGATGTTGCATGTACAGAGGCCGATTATTAATTACTGGTGTTTGGCTGTTTCAACATATGCCCTACGTTTTTATGGCTAAAAAGGAAATGTAGCACAGTGCAATGAATCGATTGACCAACAAGCACACACTTTGCCTATGTGGGGAAGCTGGAAATACAAATCATGCTGTTCTACTTAAAGCCTATATCATACCCCTCATCTCGAGCACAACATGCAGTCACATGTATGTGCTGTGGTCCCACAAGGTAGGGTGGTCAGCTCATTCCACGTCATCATGGACACTATTTGCAGTCTTGGGTCTTCATGCAACACTGATGCTTTTCCCTTTAATTAATTAGAATTAGAACAGTGCTCCACTATGGACAATGAGGTGGCTCTGGCTGATAATGGCTGGTATGCTCCTTCTGCTCCAACATTCCAATGTTTGTCTTTCTGTTTCTGCTTTCTCATTTAGAAAATTCTACCCTTAGTGGCGAGAATATTCCAATAGCCATACAGCCCTTCTGCCTCCGGCTATACCAATTGTTAAAGACCCTCTCCCTCGTTATACGCTCCTGGTCATTAAGAACCAGTATAACCCTTGGCAGTGGGCTATAAGCCTATATTGCACACCGTAACAGCAATGATTTGTAGGGTAAAGGCCAGGACTGGGAAGGTGGTGTCTATGACGCCAGTGAGTGAGGTGGCCAACCTAGCTCCTGTCCTCTTTCTATGGAATCAGCAGACATGTGCATCCCCCTCAAAACCATTATTCATTGAATGGAAACAGCAGGATGCCCATTGGCTGAAAAAAGTCTTTATATCCCATCCCTGGTTCATTCCTTGACAGGAACTGAAACCACAAGACAGGGCTTCGCTTCCGGTACATTTTAGCCTGCGCCCTGGCCATGGGCACTAATGGAAATAATTTAAAGCATCCCATCTGCTTTCATTGTACCATTTTTCTTGATAGATTGTGTATATATTAACTTACTAATGTTTTGCTGCTGCTGTCTATACTTCATGTTTCTTTCCTTTGAATCTTACAGCGATCTCATGCCTAGGGTGTGCTGAACAAATGCACATAATGGCGGCAGGAAGGACTGCAGTTCAATAACGCTCATCGTTCATTGCATACCCCTAGAAAGTCCCATGATATTCCAATCACCCGCCGTTATAAGGCTTTATACAGTGCCAAGCTATCTTCATAATTTGTTATATACCTTTACCCAGTCTCAAGGTATCTCCATCATCCTTTTGTACTTATCCGTACACATTACCACGTTAAACCCATCATTTGTTACATACCCTTATCTAGTCCCACACAGTATTAATCATTCCTTATTTATCCATACACAGGCCCAGGTCAAACATGTCACTTCTTACATATTCGTGCCCAGTCTCGGGTTTCTCTCCACCATTTGTAACATACCCTTACACAGCTCCAAGCTATCTTTTTTTTTTTTAAATTTTTGAAAACCTTTATTGTGCAATAATAAAAAATAAATACGGGCCCACAACCATCAGGCCGGCCACGATTCCTCTTGAAGCACAAGCGCATGCAATACGGCGACACAGTAACACAATATTACAGATAGCAAGCATTTGTAAGTTACACTGGAGATCGTCGTGACACCATGTCCCAGGAGCAATGAAGGTTAATTTAAAAAAAAATTTGTTGCAGCTATTAGAGTTTGTCTTTTTTATATAAACAATAGACTAAGAAAGCAGAGTCCGTGCAGGCGCATCACGACATTAGCGACAAATTTATCACGTAATCCAACAACTACGAAAATCAAGTCCCCCCAGGCGGCATGGCGGCTCAAAAGTTTGTGCAGCAGGAGTATCAAATCTAACATCGTACCCAGTGTCCACCGCCATCCACCCCCTACCAGTCCCAGTCACGGACCCAAGATAGAATAAAGAAGAAGATAACGAGAACGAAAGAAAAAACAAGGCCCATAGAAACTGAAACCAGAAAACTAAAATCCCAACCCCCAACCCCCCACCCTACACGAATGCAGAGGCTACGGCCGCCCCCCCCCCCCCCCCCCCAGCAGTGTGCCTGTCGCCCAATAAACCCGAAATATAGAACAAGGAAAGAAAGAAGAGAAAAAGAAAAAGGAATTATTTTAATATCAGAGGAGGGCCATCTCAAAAGTCTCCCGGACTACCCAGCCATAAGTGTACACATCACCCCACTTATTAACAAAAACAATGTGCAGGAACACATAATAAAATGGGGAGAGCCACCGCATCTCGCATCAATACACGTTTAAGGATGTGTCTCAGTCCGAGTCCCTACCGGCCAATCCAGCACCAGTTGTAGAAAAAGTTCCCTTAGCCCTGGCCAGTCCGCACCCGTCCCCCCGGGCATGGCTCCCGCAGGGCGACCACCACCGATGAAACAAAGGAGCAAAATGTCCGCTCTCGACAGGGAGGAGATGTCCCAAAACAAAATAGACGTCTGCAGTCTCGAACGAGTCCATGATCACAAAACAGTGGAGTTGCCAGGTGCGCCCGATGTTGCAAAACAGCCTGAAATGGTAGCGGAGCATGTGGAACAGAAACAGCCAGGTTGACCAGGAGTCGCGCCGAAATAATAAGTTCCAGCAGGGAGGGAAACAATGAAGCATCAGGGAGGCAGGCAGATAACGATCCATACACACCAACACTGCCAGACAAGCGATCCTCCGAAAGTTCGCGCGGCAACACTGTATCCCCAACCGGAGTAGGGAGAGACAATGCGGTGCGCTGAGGCAAACAAGCCGGCGAAGCATAACCCATCGTAAGTGCGGCAGCCTCAAGTTTCCGTCCCAGCAATCTAGTGCCCTCACACAATCCGGCTCTCAAGTCGGCCAGGGCAGCGAGAACAGAGCCACAGGTTAAGGCGGTCGGGAATTCCATCGTCTCTGTTGTCGGAGGCACGGCGCCAGGTCCAGCACACTGCCCACGGCCATATAGCGGGCCAGCCCTCATACAAGGCATCGTTCGCCATCTCCCCTACTGAGGCAGCCATCATTGTAGTCTCGCCAGGAGAGACACAGGGGTATGCGGGTGTAGATTCCACAATACAGCAGGGACCCAAGCCACTGGCGCAGCCCAGATCAGCAAAAACGGGCGATTCACAGGAAAGTTCCACCCCGGTCGACTCAGAGCAGGGGCAAGCTTGGGGTTGAGCAGTGGATGTACGCCAACATGGGAGGCACAGCACGCCTCATCCACAAAGTTCCACAAGTGTGGCAGCCGAGAGAATTCCCAGGCGGCCGACCTGTAAAATCCGATGGAAGGGCTGATGAGATTCTTAGCAGCGAGTAGCGTGGAGTATAGCGCCAGGACAGCCTCAACCAATTCACCCCTCGTAGCTGTGGCCGCCGCCGTCCATACACCGCTGCATGGGTCCCGGTACCAAGGCGAAGAAGAGCCGTCCGAACGGCTCAGCAGGATCTCCGGCTAGCAGGCAGGCAGGGACACCGGAGAAACGCCAATCGATGCAGCGCTCTTTCACTGTCCTCCCGCGGAGGCGCGGTAACAGGATAGAGAGCAGGATATTGTCGCAGGAAACAAAGGCTTGCGGAGCCGGGAGACTACCCGTCCGTCTTCGCCGCCATCTTGGCTCCTCCTATGGCTCCAAGCTATCTTCATCATTTGTAACATACCCTTACACAGCTCCAAGCTATCTTCATCATTTGTTACATATCCTAACACAGCTCCAAGCTACCTTCATCATTTGTTACATATCCTTACACAGTATCAAGTTATCTCCATCATTCGTTACACACCCATACCCAGTCTCAAGTTATCTCCATCATCCTTTGTTACATATCCAGGGCTTTAAATGGGCCGGGTCTCACCGGTGCTAAGCACCAGCAGTTTTTTAAAGGAGGCCTTGAGGGGGAGGAGCCAAGATGGCGTCCAGGTCAGACGCGTAGTCCCTCGGCTCCGAGGACCGTCACCCTATTCATACCTATCCTGCCGGTGATCCTGACCCGAAATGGCACACTGTGGAAGCAGGTGGGCTCCGACGGCTTGTGTCGAAATCCCGAGGCTCGCGCTGCACTGCAAGTGGGTTAACCGTCCGACGGCAGTTCGCGGCCTGTTCCAGCTTTGAGACCGGGACCTCGAGTGGAGTCGAGACCGGCTGCCAGGTGAACAACATCGGCCTTCAGCGACTGATGTGTTCCGGTCGGAACTTTTTTCGCGAAATGGCCGAGCCTTCATTCATTGCCCCGCTGGACTGCAGGTACAGAGATGAGTGTGCCTGCCGGCTCGATCGTTTAAGCCGTTTGTCTGTATGAGCCCGGTCTTTCGGCTGCCCAGTGACTGCTTGTGTACTCATCCGCTGACTGCGGGCGGCTCCCGACCTCTTTGTTCCCTTATTGTCGGATGGGGCGGCATTTCTACGGGACAACGTCTGTGGCCCACCTCGGTTCTGCCTGCCGCCCCCAGCCTCCTGGGGACCTTATGCTCATTGTGAGTAGCCTGGTTTAATTTGTAGCGTCCCTACTTAAGACTATGGAGGGCGTACTCGAGTGCAGCATTGAAATGTCTGTGACGCAGTGTGATCGCGGATGTATGGAGCAGCGGGCCATGTTTGGAAGGGAAAATGGAGATGCTCTGTGCTACAGTGACTTATTGGCAGCTGTGGTTTCCCTTCACCGTGATGTGGTGTATTCTACTCGAGCTCTGGCCAGTAAGGTGGACGGCATAGTGTGCGCACTGGGATGCTTCAAAATGGCTGACTCGCAGGTCTACAGTGACTCTCATTCCTCCATGCCCGCCGGCGACAAGATGGCTGCCTCATGCGCCTCAAGTCTCGGGAGGCCTCACGCTGTGGATGGTGTTCGCCCGGGACAGCGTGCAATCAGTGATTCGCGACCGCGACAGGAGTGTTCTCCCCATCTCATGCCCCCTGTTTCCCGGGGTCCGCTCCGGAAGGGACCGAACACTGAGACTTTCTTCCCAGGCCCGGCCACGCCTTATAACGAGAGTACTGTGTATCTTGTGCCCTTCCTGGGATCGCTTGCTCTGCTTGTACCTGGTCCTATTCAATGCTTGTACCAAACTGGCTCCTTTGATTTGTTGTCCACGTCCCTTTGGGTTTCCATGGTTCGCAGTGGTGAGAAAGAGAGAACGGGCCAGGGGTGAGCGCTTATTCTCATGGTTTGGTGGTTTTCTTGTTGCTGACCTGGGCATGTGGGTGGTGTGTTGCTACCTTTGACTACGCTGTGTGTCGACTTTGTGCCTCCAACTTACTTTGATTGTAATGCTCAACATCACCGGACTTTATACTTTGTGCTGTTACTGGACTTACAGGAGGGTGTAGCTGAGGGACGGGTGGTGGGCTCCTCCCCGCCTTTCTTTATTTAATGAGAGTTATAGATTAGGATCCTTTTCTTACTCTCTATATTTTGTGACTCCTTTTATTGGGCAAAGGCACACTACTAGGGGGGGTAGGCCGTAGCCAGCTGCAGGGGTGCAGGGTGGGGGGTGGATGGTTTTTTTTTTTGTTTTATTCTTTTTTGGTTCTATGGGCCTTCTATTCTTTTTCTTTTTCTTTCTTTTCTGGGTTTAGACATTTCTCTTCTGTGTGGTAAGCAGCGATTCTGGCATTTTATTACGTTGTGTATTTATCTATCCTGCTCCTGCGAGGCCGGAACCAACTTGTTGTTCTGCGATATCCTGCTCCTGTCTATCCTTCAGAATTTTTTTTTAAAAATTAGACCTCAGTATTTCTGTAATAGATCCTTTGTGCTTTCTTATGTTGAAATGTACTGTATCTGCGAGCCCTCGGGCTCTTTGCTGAGATGTATGTGCGATTTTCTATCAATAAAGGTCTTCCAAAAAATAAAAAAATAAAAAATAAAAAAGGAGGCCTTGAAACAGGTCTCTATCAGGCTCTGTTTAGGGCCCTGGCAGAGGTGGTCCGTTTCTTTCCGGACTGCAGTGACAGCAGGCACATCTATGTGCGCATGCTCACACTGCTCACTTCTCACTAGTGGATAAGTTACGGCATGACGTCATGCCAGGTGAGGTTGTAGGGGAAGGGAAATCTTTTAAAGAGAGTCATTTTCTCTCTGGAGTTCCCTTCTCTTTTTGGAACTCCGAAGCAGCGACTTTGTTGTGGTGTCACCATGGCTTTAAGTGGAAGCTTTTTCAATATTACATAAAAGCCATAGTTGCTGCTCATTTATCTTAAGCAACTAACAACCATTGACAAAGCCAATAGTCCTGACTTGTTGTAGGTATGATGTTACTTGTTGTGTCATATAGCTGGATGCATTGACAGAAACAGCAAAATACAAGTCGGGCGGCGCACTATGCTAAGTACAGATATTTAGCTTAGGTGTTTTTAAGCCACGCCCTTAATTATATTGGTCACGCCCCTTTGAGAGACCCCCCCCAGTTTTTTCATCCCACTTAAAGCCCTGTACATATCCATACCACGCACTAGCTCCATACCCTTATACACACCTACACAATCGACATTATCATTCCTTATATACTCTTACACAGTTCTATGCTACATTTGTATTTGTTATATGCCCTTGCAGGGACCCACCCTATTTTGTCCAACATTTCTTACGTACCCTTACACGGTCTCACGTTATCTCCATCATTTGTTACATATCCTTACATAGTTGCACCTTATCTCCATCATTTGTTACATACCCCTTACATAGTCCCACGTTATCTCCATATTTGTTATATACTTTTGTACAGACCCACACTATACACTGTTTGTACATGCACCAGAACCACTGGTAATGTTTCCAGCAGTATGGACTAAACTTCGCCATCTCTAGGACAGGCTACCTGGCAGGGTCGGAGGCTGAAAGAGAGCAGTGTTAGAGACAGAGTATTTGCACGGGGGCTTCAATCCACACATTTGCACACGTTTCAAGAAAAAAACTGACATAAGGCACTCACTCATCTGTCCTCAACAGGCACAGAGGCAGATGGTTTGGCATCAGATGTGGGTAACTAGAAGGACAAACGTAAGGTATTGTATGACAACTGCAGTGTTTCCTTTTTCTCAGAAAGATCTCCAGAATAAATGTTTTTCCCTTGTCTCTATATCCCAGAGACCACTAAGCGACCTGCTCTAGTGCTCACCAGTGGACCCTAAAAGTATGCTGCAGTTTTTTCCAAAAGAGTTCGTGCTTGTCTGATTGGTAACAGTATTGGGGTGCAGACCTTATCCTAACCATATGCTAAGGTTATTGAACGTTTGTGCAAAGCTCTCCTATAACTAGACTTTCCCTTTATCCCTAAATGTGTGGCAAGAAATAGGAATGCTGTAATGTATGGGGAAGACTTTTGTTCAAGGTGTGTAGGCTTCCAGTATTGTGGCTCCCAGTAGTGGGCTACCCATAAGACAGGACTTTTTTCGTCATTTGCCCCGAATAGAAATTCTAATCCTTTAAAAGGACCCGTTTACAGATGTCTGGCTTTGTGGTGGAACACATATTTCCGTTCACACAGGAAAGGGTCTGTTAAAATTCCCACTTTCCTGACTAGCTAGTCTAGCTTCATGTTCTGACTTACACAATCAACCTCCAGATAAGCAATACCTTGAGGATTGCGTAGAACGAAAGAGTTCATTCTGAATATGGAACTGCGGGTGTTTCATGTCAGTCCAGATCGGTTCGAGGTGAAAATAAGCAGTGTCCTAATCCTAAATTCCTCACTGACCAAAGGGCTTTTTATGGATCCAGAACCATCCACTCCCCTCTCTCGCGTCCCCAGCAAAAAAGATTATCCTTGGATAAATATGCCTGTCCTCCTGAGACTGCAAGACTGTCCAATATAACAGGATCAGCTATGCCATGATAGACAGAGAGAGAGAGAGAGAGAGAGACCAAATTACCTTTACGGTCTATAGCCCTCTGCCACCTTACTCAGTGGGCGTACTCTTCATAAACTCATGGCCCTGCCGTCCACAGCACACATGTATATCTACTGCGACAAGGGCTGGTTAAGATACACTTGAGGTCCCCTTGCACCTCTGCTGAGTGATGCCAAGGTGCGACAACCTATAGTCTGTATACTGCAAACACTATTTACAAATAGTAGCAAAGAACTTTCTAAACATCCTAGTCCCCTGCAGGCTCTTTATCAAGATATGAACCTGCAGAGGTAATTGGGACCTCTGCATAAAAGATAATCCTGTGTGTGTGACAGGAGCTGAGATGCATATTCCCAGACATTCCTAAACCTGACCGTGAAGAGCCAAGACCTGGGATATGATTGGAGTTGTAAAACATTTTGGAGATTCTGGTGTTCCTTTCAGCATGATGTGCACCATCCGTATATAGTCTGACTTGAGTTTGCAAGGGAGATTTCCAGAATCAGTGGAGCCTATTTACAAAGGTAAATTTACACATGTAGATTTACTCACATGTATATGTACCTAGTAGTCACTTTTCATTTTTTACTAGTCACTATTTCCTAATACAAAGTTACTACTAGGTGGAGACTTAGATGTCTGCAATCAATCAGAAAAAGGGGTGTAGCCTGCATGAACAGAATTTACACGAGTAAAGTTTCTACTAGTAACTTTACACATGTAGGCACAGGTCTCCACCACCAGAGCAATGGTCTCGCTATGGTAAAGTATAGTGAAAAATATTACAATTTAATAATTATTAAAAATATTTTTTTAACGTACGTAAAATAAAAATTTAAATATACATCAAATAATTCATATTAAACTAAAACAATAAAAACTATCTGCATAAAACTAACAAATACAACACTTAATATTTACATTTATAACATGTATTAAATATATTAATTTAATCTACAATTATTTAAAAAAAAACACTCCATCATGTTTAATTTATATTCGTATTTTGTGCTGCACAAATTCTACAAATAAGGAATCAGGCAACTCTGGTTAGATCCCAAGTTTAGGTGAAGAGCACCTCCTTTAAAAGCACCCTACAACATCAGCGACACTCTGAATCTCCTAACCTCAAACGTCTGTTTTTCTAGCAACATTTTTAAGCATCAGATGAGCACAGTGCCATATATGCTAGCCTAGAAAGGGAGCTCTATAGAGGAGGTGCTCGCCACCTAAACTTGGGAACTACCCAAAGTACCCTACTTCCTTATTTGTATAATATATATATATCTATATATACACATATCCAAACATCCCCAACTCCTTCAAAAGAAGAGAGAACGCACACAAAGGCTGAAGAAACAAAACGAATTTAATGTGTTGGGCCTCTCTCCACCTGGCAATTTAGAGACGCTCGTTTCGGCTGTCTCCAACATTTATCAATCTGGTAAATGCTATTTTGTTTACCAAATATATATTCTCCCAGAACCATGAATATAAAAGCATTACCCCTTGCAGTAATTACAAGTTTCATTATAATGTGGAACTGTTACACATATATGACATACTTTGCAAAACAATGTGATGTTGTCTATAGAAATTGCAATATTATATTGATACACTGCGTATGTGGTCTCTAACTTAATTAATCAAAAACTATCCCGAGACATATAAATATCTTAAAGAACAGAGAGAAGTCTATCAAAACTGCAATTTCATGCATTTCGTGCTGACTTTTAATTTCAGGCCGCAGTGCCACCTTTTTTCAAATACTATTCACGGCATCATTGTATTAATTTTGAATCATTCAAAACAGTACCTTTGCATTTGCATTTGCTTTGGAATTACAAACTTAAATTTCCTTTCCTGCTGTCATATCTGCAAGTTTCACTCCCACACGAAAAAAAACTGTACGGGAGTGTAAACATGTTCAAACATTTGGTTCTGCGCTCCATGTCATTAACATTTGACACACTACCAATCCCACAATGCCTCGCACTCAAACCCCAATGGGTAAGTTATAACGAAATAAATGGCAAATTATTTGAAGTGCTATACGTTTCGATCAACACTCAATTAACCATTGTTAGTGCATTCCAATGAGCGAAATACCAAACTGATATGTCTTTATAAAGTCGCGGACCACAAGGACGCACCTACTTGGTATAATGTTTATCAAAACCCTTCAAATTGAATGAATAATATCCGAGGCATCCTCCGATCATTACAAACACCCTGACATCACATCAAAGGTAAGTATGTATCCTGATGTCTTACTTAAAAGTCTTCACTGCAGAAAGGCGGGTCAGTAATTGCAGATTGCAAGGCCAGGAGAAGTCTTCTCAGCAAATCAATTACAAGCTTCAGACCTCACCGCTTTAAGCTATATTTCCACGGTGCCCAGCACCATATAGCCAATGGCCTGCTGAGTGAGGCTGGAGGCTTAAGGTGGAAAACCAGGGTACCCGCCCAGAGAGTCGCCAGACTCCCGAGTTCTCACCTCCATCTCGGCCATCAAAATATATATATATATATATATATATATATATATATATATATATATATATATATATATATATATATATACACACACACACACACACACACACACACACACACGCATGTATGTATAAGATTTAATATTGTATCCTATGCGGTGTTATTTTAAGTCCCTGCCTCTATTACTATATATGGAAGTATGCCGCAGTCAGTACCTGTGAGTGTCTATCTGTGGCGCTGGACTTACTCAACAGCTGTGATGAAGTTTATAATTGTTTTGGGTCCTTTTTGTCATAACTTTAGAAGTGCAGTTTGTGAATAGCATGCTTACTCTTTTGTTGGTGACCATTTCTATTTGTTTCAAATTTAGGAGAAGATAATGCCAATCTCAGACCAAGAGACCGGCTTCAGGCCAGGCAGCCATTATATCAATTTGAGGTGACCTCGAACTCAAAGTGAACCAGAACAGAGTGGTTGCCCATTCGCTTCTGGATTTATCAGCTGCGTTTGACACTGTCCACTACTACACACTACTACCCAGAATTGTTATGGGCTGAATCTAATTATGGGTTTATTTCAAGTTCTGTATCTTGTACAGTATAATGTTCTAATTCATGTCATGTATCTTGTTCAGCAGAATGTTGTTCTTTCATAGAATGCGGTTAGTGGCATTTTTTGATTAGGCTTCCAGACTAGTCAGTTGCCTCGTGGAGCCTGGAGCAGTAGCCAAACAACGCATATCGTGTGCAGTTGCTCCTTTTCAACACATATAATAAACTTCATCTAATCTATACTGACTTACTCATAAGCTATTTTGCTTGCAACAACATCTTGGAGTATGTGAGAATGCTCTAAAATGGAGTGTTTCATATGGTAGAGACAACGTGTAGTTTACTTACAACCTTTCACATCTGCTCCTCAAACCGAACACTAAGGGGTCTCTCTTCTGGTCTTTGAGATCCTCTCCGTTATTCAACATCTGCCTAACCCCTTTACCAAAACTAAATAAATCACTGGACCTCAGTTGTCACAGCTATGTAGAGGATATCCAAATCATCCAAAAAATGGGTGACCCAGAAGACCACAAAAGTCAAAACTTGATGGCTGCCTTCGCAGCATAAACACATGGTTGATGAATAACAAGCTAAAGCTTCATGCCCCAAAGGCAAAGATCAAGACTTGTAGACCAAGACAAAAATACCAGCCTACCACCATATGGCCCAAGGAACTCGATGCCCATTTGACAAAAATCAAAAGAAGTCAGAAACCTAGAGGTAATCATGGATTTAGACCTATACTAGATACCACATTTTAACAATGTTACAGAGTGCCTTCTACACTATGAAAATACTGAGTCGCATCTTCCCATATCTTGAATGCCCTCAGAGCTGCAAGCTATCCTCAAACTTCCAATTTAGAAGTTTGACTATGCCAACGGCCTATACCTTGGCACACTTCGAGTCATCATTGGCAAGAGAAAACTCTTTGAAAATGCTACCGCAAGACTTCTTCTCCACCTTTATCCAAGCAAAGGCATGATGTCCAGCCTTGCAAAATCTCAACTGGCTACCTATGGCTATAAGGACAATGTTCAAGGCACTTTGCAATGTCCACAGAGCCTCCAAAGAAAATGGACCACTATACCTATGAGTTAAATTCAAGCCATAAAAACCAAAAAGAACACTGCACCACAGAGTTGCACCACATATCATACCACATTACCATAAAAAATCCATAGGAGGCACTGCTTCGTCAGTACAAGCTCTGGAACTCGGTAAGAGCCAACATTCAAAGCATCAAGAAACATATATACACCTCATAAGACAGTTTAAAACATAGCTATTTCTAAGATAACTATACATATATATACTAAACCCCTGGGATACAACCAGGAGAGACAAATGCACCTTCCAGTTCATTCTTCATCTTAAAACCCAAAGACATGGAAAGTAAGTGGAAAGAAAAAATACTTATAAAGCGCACTGATACCCAGAAGCATCTTGGTGCTACAAAGAGCCAGCCTTCATGGAAAATCTGTACTCACACCAGGGGCCCTATTACACATAGGGCACACTTTCCCTGTTTGTGCCACGGTGCACCTTATTACAGGTGCACCGGGTGCAACAGTAAAAATGTGCCCTATTTCATTTCATGCACAGCCCCAAGGGTAGCTGCGAAGTCGTACTGCTCTGGGGGCAGCGCATTCAAGTGAAAAACAGAGCTGCTTTGTAGCAGCCGCTCCATGTTTAACTGTGCAGGAGGCAACATTTTTAAGAGGGGAGAGAGATCTCCTTGCAGGCAGGTGCAGTGAGTGACTTCACCTGCCTGCAAAGGGATGTTTGAGGACCTCATTTCCCCCCTCAAGAGTGCTGCCATCAGTGGGGGCACCGACAGAGCCATCTTTTAGGTGGTTCAGAAAAGGGGGTGGTGATGAACAGAGTGTCTGAATAAAGCAGACCACTCTTGCCCAGTCCAAAGATCAGGGCTTGATCCATCACCGTTATTTATCTCACTGCCCCATCCCAGCTCAGAACCTGGCTATATGCAAATCAGTCTGTCCCTGGCCCAGTGCATCATGGGAACAGGGCAGACTAAACTACCAAGCCAATTCTTCACCAGAACGGTGAAACGTTTTGTCCACCATAAGTGTGGAAGGGTATACTCAGATGTGAGTCCCTTGCTCATTGCACCATCAGGATTCAAGCAAGCCGGGCCGAAGACGGCTGTAATGCCAGAAACCGGTCCCCGGAAGCTTGTTTCCTTCCCAGTGAAAGAATTGGCTTGGTAGTTTGGTCTGCCCTGTTCCCATGATGCACTGGGCCAGGGACAGACTAATTTGCATATAGCCAGGTTCTGAGCTGGGATGGTGCAGTGAGCTAAAAAACAGTGATGGATCAAGCCCTGATCTATTGACTGGTTACGAGTGTTCTGTTTAATTCAGATACTCTGTCCATCACCACCCCCTTTTGTGAAACGTTTTGTCCACCATAAGTGTGGAAGGGTATACTCAGATGTGAGTCCCTTGCTCATTGCACCATCAGGATTCAAGCAAGCCGGGCCGAAGACGGCTGTAATGCCAGAAACCGGTCCCCGGAAGCTTGTTTCCTTCCCAGTGAAAGAATTGGCTTGGTAGTTTGGTCTGCCCTGTTCCCATGATGCACTGGGCCAGGGACAGACTAATTTGCATATAGCCAGGTTCTGAGCTGGGATGGTGCAGTGAGCTAAAAAACAGTGATGGATCAAGCCCTGATCTATTGACTGGTTACGAGTGTTCTGTTTAATTCAGATACTCTGTCCATCACCACCCCCTTTTGTGAAACGTTTTGTCCACCATAAGTGTGGAAGGGTATACTCAGATGTGAGTCCCTTGCTCATTGCACCATCAGGATTCAAGCAAGCCGGGCCGAAGACGGCTGTAATGCCAGAAACCGGTCCCCGGAAGCTTGTTTCCTTCCCAGTGAAAGAATTGGCTTGGTAGTTTGGTCTGCCCTGTTCCCATGATGCACTGGGCCAGGGACAGACTAATTTGCATATAGCCAGGTTCTGAGCTGGGATGGTGCAGTGAGCTAAAAAACGGTGATGGATCAAGCCCTGATCTATTGACTGGGTATGAGTGTTCTGTTTAATTCAGATACTCTGCCCATCACCACCCCCTTTTGTGAAACGTTTTGTCCACCATAAGTGTGGAAGGGTATACTCAGATGTGAGTCCCTTGCTCATTGCACCATCAGGATTCAAGCAAGCCGGGCCGAAGACGGCTGTAATGCCAGAAACCGGTCCCCGGAAGCTTGTTTCCTTCCCAGTGAAAGAATTGGCTTGGTAGTTTGGTCTGCCCTGTTCCCATGATACACTGGGCCAGGGACAGACTAATTTGCATATAGCCAGGTTCTGAGCTGGGATGGTGCAGTGAGCTAAAAAACGGTGATGGATCAAGCCCTGGTCTATTGACTGGGTATGAGTGTTCTGTTTAATTCAGATACTCTGTCCATCACCACCCCCTTTTGTGCAACGTTTTGTCCACCATAAGTGTGGAAGGGTATACTCAGATGTGAGTCCCTTGCTCATTGCACCATCAGGATTCAAGCAAGCCGGGCCGAAGACGGCTGTAATGCCAGAAACCGGTCCCCGGAAGCTTGTTTCCTTCCCAGTGTAAGAATTGGCTTGGTAGTTTGGTCTGCCCTGTTCCCATGATGCACTGGGCCAGGGACAGACTAATTTGCATATAGCCAGGTTCTGAGCTGGGATGGTGCAGTGAGCTAAAAAACGGTGATGGATCAAGCCCTGATCTATTGACTGGGTATGAGTGTTCTGTTTAATTCAGATACTCTGTCCATCACCACCCCCTTTTGTGAAACATCTTTTAGGTGGGCCACTGTTAGTGCGCCTCCTGACAACTTCTTTGCCTCTGCGCCCGCGTCTACAAGACAGCGCGGGTGCAGAGGCAAAGGGATTCCCTCATTTGAATGAGGCCATGCCCTAATGCAATGATGATAAACCCTCTGGTGATAGCGTTGGCGCAATCTGTATTACAGAAATGGCAACACAAGCTTCTGTAATACCAAAGTGCTCTAGGAACGCGCAAAGCAGGCGCACACGCCCGTTGCGCCCCCGGGGCACTTTCAATAATACGACCCCATGGTGCCTATATAGAGAAGAGCCAGGCCTTTATAGGTTTTCTAAGCAAGATGTTCGTATCTATTGATTTTATATGTCCGCTGGCAGAGAGTTCCTGAAGTACACAATGAGGAGGAAGATCTCCCACTCATCTATTACATTTGACTCTAGGATCTACCACATTATTCCTATTGGAAGATCTTATGTGTCGTGCATGAACATACCAAGTAAAATTCACGGTAATGAAACCAGTCCCATTTTCGAGAGAGCTTTATGGATCACGCAAAGCACTTTGAACGTAGATGATTTGCAGACCAGTAGCCAAATCAGCTAAAATGAAGTAGTGTTTGGAATACTTAGAATGAAGAGAGCTGCCGCAATTTGGGCCACCTTCAATCTTGAGCACGGATCCTGTCGTTTTTAGGTCTCGTCTACAGCATTGCTTTAGCAATGCTTGTTTGGCAAAAATATAGTAAGGCTTTCAAAAGTCTACCCAAACTGCGGATTAGGTACGGGGAATGCGAGTCAGGCGCGTGCACATCACACACCATTTGTCTGAGCCTCAGCATCAGACTTCAAAGGAATCAGCTCCCCCGCATCAGACTTCAAAGGAATGCGTTCCCCCGCCCCACCCACAGCAATGCAGAGAGCTTGTTTATGTTGTAGAGCATCGCTTTGATCGCTGATATGTTTCTCCGTTTGCTTTTAACTCCTCTTTCAGTTTTCATCAGTTATCAATATTGTTACATCTTACGTGACTTGTCAAGTAGTTGCAGTCTAAATGCACTGACGCCCGACTGCCATTTGCTTGCAGATGACCGAATACGTCATGCACATCTTACGTGACTGATTCATTAGTCACAGTCTCGTTGTTCTGACGTTCTATGGCAAACTACATCATGTGACTTACATACGTCACACATCATGCCCATTTAGATTCAGGAACTTCGCTGTTCCCGTTTTCATTCAGTTCATCGCCACACGCGTCTGGTCAGACTTTCGTCCGCCTTGGCAACAGATAGCAGGTATGGCTCCTTTAGGTTCAGGTTCCGTTAGACTTCCACTATTGTACTCTCACCAAAGAGGCCTCGGCAGCGCCCCTCTAAAGGAATAACTACTTTGTTTTTGGGCTATATTTTCACAACATACCCACAATGTTTGCACCTTCCAGGGCCATGTTTACCGAAATGCCCGCAATGTGAAGAACTTAAAGTGTGAAATCACCTTCTGGAGTTCAAATTAATCCCCTTTCGTCAGGAATGACCTGAACTCGACAGCTATCACTTGTTATCAGGTATGCACACGTTTTCACTTATTCACTATAGGTAACCATATCCAATTTAGGCAATTTTCTATTATTCTCATTTCTGTAGCTTTTTTTGTCTTTCTAGATCAGTTCAACTTACGTATAAGCCTGCTCCCATTGACAAGAATTCGTTTGAGGCACACATATCCGTATTCCTCGGAGAGGGTAATTACTTCCATCAATGAATATGACAAGGAATATGCCCTACCTTATGCTATCCATTTATTAAATAACTTATGTTTTATTCATAAACTCTGGTGTGCATCCTTTCGGTTTTGGTTGCCTTATTTATCATTTTCCATTCGGATTGGCTCATGACCATTGCACAGTAAGCATGTATATCGGCATAGCTTTTCACCAACCACTTGAGTATAGTTAAAGCCATTATCTGCACGGTACTAGTAGGTGCACTCCTGAACCTCATCTCTCCTTTTTCCATCTATACGAGGACTGAACCAAGTATGTCTATTATCCTATTATCACTTCTTATATATGGTCTCTTATCTTGGGGTGACGGTATTAGCACTACGTCTTTTTCTTTTCTTTTACTCCCATCTTTCATCCTGATTCTTGTGCTGTACCATTTAAATATATGCTTCTCTTTTGGTGAAGGTATGGAGTTGATCATCTCTAATTGTTGTTTATCCTGAATCTCAGTGTATTTTATTTGGCTTTTACATTTTTTTTAGGAAATTTTGTGGCCGAAACTCACGTAGAAGAGCCATCTCACAGCCACTCTTTGTTTATCATTGTCATGATTGTCCTTTGATATCTGTGTTTATCAGAAAACATCTGTTGTCTGCATTTTATGCCTGTAGAACATTTGTGTATATTGTGTTTTGTTTAACTGTATTTCAGTAATCAATGTTTGTTTTGTTTCATGAGGAGAACATGTTTCAATTTAATTATCTTTTTGAATTATGCCTTGACACATTTTTTTAAATATATTGAATTAAAGAAATACATTTTTAACTCTATATACTTACATAATTACATGCCACACAATTACACTCTACTGAATACAACATACACTCCTCATAATACCCCTCAGTGCCACATAATTATATGCTACATAATGACACTGCGCTCAACACAACATACACTCCAAATACCACTCAGTGCCACATAATTACACTGCACTCAATGCAACATACACTCCAAATACCACTCAGTGCCACATAATTATTTGCCACATATTTACACTGCAATCAACGCAACATACACTCCAAATAACACTCAGTGTCACATAATTACATGCCACATAATTGCACTGCACTCAACGCAACATACACTCCAAATACCACTCAGTGCCACATAATTATTTGCCACATATTTACACTGCACTCAACGGAACATACACTCCAAATACCACTCAGTGCCACATAATTACTCTATCCATCGCCCTCACTCTATTGCCATCACTCTATCGCCATCACTATCAATCGCCATCACTCTATCAATCGACATCACTCTATTTATCTATCACCCTCACTCTATTTATCTATCACCCTCACTCTATTTATCTATCACCCTCTATCTATTGCCCTCCCTCCATCTATTGCCCTCCCTCCATCTATTGCCCTCCCTCCATCTATTGCCCTCCCTCCATCTATTGCCCTCCCTCCATCTATTGCCCTCCCTCCATCTATTGCCCTCCCTCCATCTATCGCCCTCCCTCCATCTATCGCCCTCCCTCCATCTATCGCCCTCCCTCCATCTATCGCCCTCCCTCCATCTATCGCCCTCACTCCATCTATCGCCCTCACTCCATCTATCGCCCTCACTCCATCTATCGCCCTCACTCCATCTATCGCCCTCACTCCATCTATCGCCCTCACTCCATCTATCGCCCTCACTCCATCTATCGCCCTCACTCCATCTATCGCCCTCACTCCATCTATCGCCCTCACTCCATCTATCGCCCTCACTCCATCTATCGCACTCACTCCATCTATCGCACTCACTCCATCTATCGCACTCACTCTAGCTATCGCACTCACTCTAGCTATCGCACTCACTCTAGCTATCGCACTCACTCTAGCTATCGCACTCACTCTAGCTATCGCACTCACTCTATCTATCGCATCACCACAGCACCACCACAGCATCACTCAGGTGCACCACAACATCATTATGTGCTACCACAGCATCACTGAACGCCACAGCATCACTAGTCGCCACCACAACATCACTCAGCGCCACCACAGCATCAATCTGTGAAACCATTCAACAACAACTGGTTCAAATATGTTCTCTCAATGTTTCAAGCTTTATTACAAATGTCACAAAAAGATGTTAATATTTCCCTTCTGTTCTTGGATTTTCGGCACAAAGTACACTGAACATAATCTTCACAAAAGTTATTCAGAAAAGTTAAAGCCATTGTTATTTGTAATATCAATACATCTAAGTCACGTAAATACAACACATATTGCATTACAAATGCTATAGGTGTCACATTTGCAAAAGTTATAACTATTGGCATTGTAAATGACAAAGCTATTAATTTCACTATTTTCAAAACGAGCTCATAAATAAAATATTTGTCATTTACAATACCAATAGCCCAAACTTTCCTAATGCGAGACCTATTGCATTGAAAATGCTTGTTTTAGTTACTAGGGATCAGCAGAAGGGTGTTTTTTTAATGGAATTCCAGTGGCTTCTTTCCAGGCTTGCAGGTAAACAGCAGCATCTATCACTCAATGATATAGATCTGTAAGCTGCATTGTGATTATGTCATAGGCAAGGCGCAGGATGTGAAGTGAGTAGGAAATATTGGGAGCCTCAGATTTAGATATAAGAACTAGATTTTTTACTTGCAGTTCTATAAGGAATGCCAAATTCTAGAGTAACGCTTCCAGGGTATTCCAGTATCATCCTTCAGAATTTGTGTTTAATCAGTGAGAGAATCTAATGGGGAGTCTAAATAAAGATCCTCTATTTTTTTCTCAAAAAGAGGTGGCTAGCTAAGCATACAAAGATTCAGATGAGGGTTGGTAAGCGCACTTGCAGAGAGAACAGCTTGGTCGCCACAGTAAATGGATCCATAACCAGGGTCTTGGAGATTTCTATTTTATGGTTAAAATATTGGGATTTTTTCTGGAAAATCGCCATATAGCCTCTATGTATTTGACTTTATCTTCAGTCTGATATTCTTTCCTCCGTCTCTGTTCTAACATCTACATTTCTGTGTGCAAGTTTTAATGATATTCAAATACTATGGAGCGGAGTGAAATAACCTTTTCTGATTCATTTCATGAACAGATGCGAATGTGTAAACGCTGTTACCCAATTATCAAAAATCACAATTGCAATGTCATCATAATCCTGCGTAGTAGCCTGATTCACTATAAGAGCCATGGTTACGTTTTCTTGCTTTGCCATGCCCCACGGATGAGAACCTCAAATAGCAGGCTTTTTGAATGGCACAGGTACATTATTATTGATGCCTATACCTAAATGATCAGTCTTCGTTATTGGGAGAGGGGTGCATAGCCCTACACAGTTTTGACTGGAAAAAAGAGCATCCAGTGTGTGTCCTTTGTTAAGGGCAGGAAAACAGGCTTGTCAAAGACTAACAATGTCATTGTGGTATTTAAGGCAATTGTCTCTGAATCCGGATTAATCTCAAGTTCATATTTCTCAGAATGGTGAAATTGGGGTTAAGAATCTGTGGTCCCAAGAGTGAACCTATGGATTGTAGAAAATAAATTCTAGGCCAGGAGGAGGATATATAAGCACTCCTGAGAAGGGGTTCAATGAGTTAAGCTCAGAAGTGAATGAAATTGCTTCACAATGTGGGAATTCCAGTTTAGAAATTGATCCTTTAATCGTATCCATAAAGAGCACTGCTAGCCCAGCCCCACTTAATTTATCCGATCCTGTCAAAGTATTGAATATTCAGTAGTAATAGAGTCCGGCAACCATGTTTCAGCTAGGAACATAATTCCCCAATTATGCATCTGAACAAAATCCCCAAAATAAAATGTGTATTTCACCATCGATCTGGTGTTCAAGAGAAAGCATGAGATAACTTCTTGCTTTTTATCAGTTAGAGGAGTTTGCACACTTAGTTGTACTATCCTTACCCAACTGGGGCAAAGTAATATTAGAAGCCCATAATCCTGTCAGGGAGAAGTTGAAATGGAACCCACTGGGTTTACAATCAGAATACTGAATGTGTGTAGGTTTAACAGCAGGACAGCATGCTTTAGATTTACCACATCTGGTCAACTCATAAATGGCTTGTTTACATCCATGGCAGGGAGACTGGATTTCGAGAGCTAGGAGTGGTGTCCGGGCACAGACAGGCATGTTTTTGGCACGCCAGCGGGGTGCCTGTTGTGTGGAGACGGCCAAATGTGTTTAAAATGCCTGATACAGAAAGGGGGCACGGTTTCAGCCGTAAAACAATGCATCAGGCAAAGAACAAGGGGCGAGGAGCTTTAAAATAAAATACAACCAGAAGGCCAGCTACTCCTACTCGCCCTAAGAAGCATCCGTTAAAAATAAGTCTACTGGAAAATCAGTAGGAGCTAACTTTAAAGTGAGAAAGGTAAAAATCCTTAAAATAAACTAAATGAATGGGAGGACCTTCCAATATGGCACTAAAGAAAAAGCACAGAGAGGCAACAAACATTTCAAGATGCACAAATGCGGTTTTCTCCTTTACAGGGATCTGCATTTTAGGCGGTGTCTGGCTCTACTGATACTTTACAACTATCAAAAACAAAGGCAGAAAGGGATACCTAAAAGCCGCACCACTTAGTTATACATAAGTCTTAAACTCCCTTCTCGGTCAAAGTTGCCCACTTCACTGGTCTTCTGCCCACAAACCACACAGTTACAATACACAAGAAAAAGCACAGAGAGGCAACATAAACATTTCAAGATGCAAAAATGCAGAGTCGATGAATCAATCTGGACTCTTCAAAAGCTGTTAGACATGATCCTTTAACGGGTTCCTGGAACACACATGAATAATACCCCCAGAGTGCAGCCAACGCGTTTCGCCCCGAATAGGGCTTCCTCAAGGCATTCAACATATAAATCAGATCCCGTGATTTTCAAAGGAGTACTGAGATCACTACTTCAAAAGTGACTTTCAAAACGATGTGTATTCCATCCACCAAAACAAGTCTTCTTAACGTGTCCTTTCAGTTTCTATCTCACTTAGATTACAAGGGTCCGTAGTCACTTAGAAAAACTGTGACGTCTTCAGTCTTCAAAGTTCCAAATTCTGTGATGTAATCCAAATTCTAATTTCTGGTATCCACCATGATAAGTCATACACCTGGGGTTGGCAATATCAACAAGCGTTTCTTCACATCGCCATTAGCCGCGATGCCATAGGAGCAACACAGCATCGCGGATGGCCCTTTTAATCTAAGTGCGATAGAAACTGAAAGGACACGTTAAGAAGACTTGTTTTGGTGGTTGGAATACGCACCGGTTTGAAAGAGTCTTTTGAAGTAGTGATCCGAATACTCCTTTGAACATTACGGGATCTGATTTATTTGTTGAATGCCCTGAGGAAGCCCTATTCGAGGCGAAATGCGTTGGCTGCACTCTGGGTGTATTATTCATGTGTGGTCCAAGAACCCATTAAAGGATCATGTTTAACAGCTTTTGAAGAATCCGGATTGATTCATCGACTCTGCATTTTTGCATCTTGAAATGTTTATGTTGCCTCTCTGTGCTTTTTCTTGTGTATTGTAACTGTGTGGTTTGTGGGCAGAAGACCAGTGAAGTGGGCAACTTTGACCGAGAAGGGAGTTTAAGACTTATGTATAACTAAGTGGTGCGGCTTTTAGGTATCCCTTTCTGCCTTTGTTTTTGATAGTTGTAAAGTATCAGTAGAGCCAGACACCGCCTAAAATGCAGAACCCTGTAAAGGAGAACACCACATTGGCACCAAGTAGATAGAGAATGTTAGAGAGCTGGACCTCCAACCAAGCTAGAAGCTGCACGGATGCACTCATCTTGTGATCCCGCCATAGAAAATAAGCGTGGTTACAGCCATGACTTGACACCAATATGTCGGGCAAATAACATGAAGGGATTAAAATAAAATACAACCAGCAGCACAGTTACTTATTCACCTACGTAAGGCTGTTCAATCGAATTACTTTAATCTAGTCCACTGATGCAGGTTCTAAATAAACTATACACTATGACCACTTATTTACATCTCACTATGACTGGCAAATATAGGAAGATAATAATAAACCCGATCCCAGCAGATCTATCCATATTTTTCCCTCTCCAATCATGCCAGCTCAGGACTTAAGTTATAAATAAAATTACAGGTTGGACAACTCAGTGCAGTAACCAGCTAAATAGACTATGATAATAAGAAATACCTTATCTCCTCCCTGAATTCTTCCCAGCATTTAACTACGACGCTTATAAAAAGAGACTCCACCTCTTTTATCTTCTGAGAAAGACTTAAATAAGGGCAGTCCAGTTTTTCCCCCTTCTTGTGGGACTTGGGCTGCAGAGGACTAGCAGTAAGTGGGTTTCCTATTTCTATACATGGGCAAGTACCCAAACCCACCTTCCACCTCTACCGTGCACCCACCGGAAACAGTGCTCAAGAGACGTTCAGGTTCTGCCCAAAGAAAGTCAGGCGCTGCAGTTCAGGTAATCTCTACTATGTAGCAGAAATGGAACCGACTGCAGGCTGTTTCGTTCTTCCAGTCTTCCACTGGCAAAAACAGAGCACTACGACACAAAGCACTTCATTCAGTGTATGTGAGCACTCTGAAGACAAATGCATGCATTCACACCATCATTTATTGGTGCACATACGAAATTTACTGGTAAATAAACAAAAAATGCTTGCACAAAAGCCTGGAAGCCACTAGCAGATGACAGGATTCCGATTTTTTTAAACTTAACAAAACTAAAAAATGCGATCAGAGGTTGCAGAGCAGTGCTGGTGTAGTAGGGGTGGTGGATAAGTCAATGTGTGAGGGGAAAGAAGCAAAGGAAAGTGGACAGGGGAGCAATAAATGAGCTTAAATTATGGTGTTAATGGAAAAAAATAAAGAAAAAGCTTGCGTCAGCAAAACAATGGACGAGGTGGGATGTAGGGACGAGGGAGCAACACAGCGCAGAGAGGGGCATTTGAAAGGGAGAAAGAACCACACGAGTGAGTGAGCAAAACACAAAAAAATGTGTTCCTTAAATTTCACAATCAAAAGGTTTGCAAAGAGGCTATATTCCATAGAAGGGACAAACACCACAAGAGGAATGAAACCCCTTGAATAAGAAGCAAGGTAAAGAAAAGTGAAGAGTAATCCAACCAATGGTAAGCAATAGGCTGGCTCGCAGCACATTGAACATTTTTGGTATGGTTCATGTAAGGTCTTTAGTAGAAACACAGCTAAAAGCGGTCTGGTATCTGCGACCTAAAAATTTGATGATTTCACTACCCTAATTCCAGAGGTCAGTTCCATACAACTTACAATATATTTCGCCTTAAAGATGCAAATATGCAAGTCTTGCAAATGTACTCAAAACCAAAACGTTCAAAACCATACAAGACATTTGTGAACTGTACATGTTGATAAAAGAGTGAGGCTGAAGATGAACTTGAAAATCCATTCAGTTAACCCAGTGAGAAAGGTTTTCTTACCAGTAAACAAACCGATAAAGTTAAAAAAAATCTCTCGAACAGAGGACAGTATCCCCAGAAAGTTCTCCCCATTTACATTCCACTAAGGGGAAAGTGAGTTTTCATGCTCCTTTCTGACCAGGTGTTTTGAGAGGGTGACTTGTGCTTGTTCGATACCACTTTCACTTTTGGGCACGAGTCATTGTAGGAAAACAAATTGTAACTTCATATAGAATCTTATCTTAGCTAGGTCTCCTGACCGGCAAGGCAGATCTGTGGTTTGAGCATGTACTGTAAAGATAATTGTAACTGACTGGTTCTAATCAGGCAGGGCGGACTTTACTTTTTGTCCTTTAGCTACACCAATGAGTTAAATAATAGTAATACGCGTTAGCCTAAAGATAAGTTAACCTATTAACAAGCATTGAAAGAGCCAATTAGCCTGGCCTAGGCAAGCTGGTGCAGGGTTAAATTTTCTTGTTTTATTGCACGAGATGTCACAAAAATAAAAATAATGGAAAATTATAATAACTGTGCCACCACCTAAACAAAGTGGCCATATAATTGAAATAAACAATTAAAAAAGAAATAATCTCTGCATATGATCTTAACAGAGCTGCGCAGGGTTTCCTTGCAGAGAGTTGTATTTCATCCACGTTTAGAAACCCTTTTACTTCTTAATCCAGATCTCTGGCGTAAAATAGAATTCTTAGTACAACAAAGGAAAGGTACTATTGGATTCGAATTGAAAACAACTTAAACACAAGAATGACTAAATAAAAAGTATAACGAGTGGGAAGAAAAAAATAAAGCAATAGCAAAGTATAGTATTGCCCCAAAGACCTCTGGCAGGGAGTACACTACTTTGTAGGTGGATGTGCACATGTGATCAAGTAAAAATACTGTCACACACAGCGTAAAAGAACCAATTGCTGAAGTTGGCTGACATATTGCCAATTCTGTACAAAATGCTGGGCAGAAAAAAATCTGAATGACACTTGAACAGACTAATGGATGAAGAGGGCTGTCCTAATCCCTTTCTTTATATGAATGTTTTTTTCTTGTTATGATTTTCTTTTGACTTCAGGAGGCTGGCAAGATAGCCAAAGCTGTCATAAGGTGAAACATAAAAAGGGGATATTAAGAGGATTCCTACAGCATCCGTTTTATTATTGCGAAACTTGTATGCCTTATCAGATATGTTTGGTAGCCTCGACATTAGATTTTGGTAAGAATAACCATCAGGTTAGCAGGACAGGTGAGCGGGGGGGGATCTGGAAGGAAAGAGTCTGGAAGTAGTCAACTCAGAGTGCGTTAACAGAAGTCTCATAATGACATAGTGTTTGATCACAGGCTCCCAAGTTCATGGTTACAGTGCAAGGCTGGTTTGGACACTTCCTTATACAGATATTTCCAGACAGAAGGGGGCTCTCTTTATTAGGAGACGTGGTCTGTATTCCAAGGGATGTGTTCAGGAGCATGAACCTGAGCTAGTAAATTGATCTGGTACTGCTGGTTTAGGGTCCTGGTCGGTGTGTATGGGTGGAGGGAGAATACCTTTCTAGGTTCCTAGCCCTCACTCTAGAAGGCATGAAGGCGCAAAGACCTTGTATTTTTTCATGCACTCCACCAGAAGCCAAGATACAGGTTTCAGACAGGATTGTTTAGTTTTGTTTTACTATGCTCATGCAGTCTGGTCACTGAGTTCTGAACTTCTAGCATCCCACTAAGGAGTTTTGTGGATCGGGCTCTGTGAATTATGTTGCAGTAGTCCAGATATTGTAAATTTATAAATCATGTCTGCGTCACCCACAAATGGCTTGGAGGTGAGATACAACCTTATGGCGCCTCGGCCACTGAATCTGGTCCCCTAGCCCACTGCACTTTTTAGAACGGGGGACGTGAGAACTCTTTACTCAAGGGGGATTGGCACCTCACTCAATGATATCTCAACGTCCAGATTCAAGTCCCGAGCATTCAGTTAACATGTGGGATTGGTGTTCTTTGTTTAGTCCCATTGAATAATTATAACAAACACAAATAATGAGGACTTATTCCGGAAATAACCCGTACTGGAAGTACGTTTTTCCATCAGGGATGAGTCAAGCTCTCTGTGTACTGGCCAAGGTACAGGCAAAGAAACCTTATTTTGCAGTCAATGCAGAGCCATTTTGCTTCATCTAGTAGTGATACAGTCCGGGAATGTAGCAATCCTTGACTTACTCACTGGTTTTCGCTCAAGTGGAAAAGTTACAAGCACGCCAGCATGCAAACTAAGAAAGGTGCAGTTTTATGACTTTTATCATCTTTGCATATTGAACAGAGAGAGATGGCAGCCAGGAAATTTCACAGGAGCAAGACCTTACTCGTTGCTTAGATTAGGCTGACACAGCTCTGAGATGCTGGCTCCAATTGTGGTTCTTTACTACAACGGCAAAAATGCAACTTTTTTTTAGGTAGTTCTAAAAGCGGACCCTAGACCTAGGTTTATGAAGGCCCTGCTGGGTGGCTGGTCTGTGGTGTGGAATTCAATAACCCACTGTCAGACACGAACTACTTTCCATTCTAATAGCGAACCTAAATAGATGCATTGTTAGACAGGGCTAAAAACCATCACCACTCCAAGAGCCTATACTGGTTATCAAAAAGTGCAACCTGCTACCTTTCAATGATCAGTCGAACTCCAGAGGGACATCTGCAAAGGCCTATGATTAGCTTAATATAGATTTTGGATGTTGCTTAGGACCACAAGTCCTGTACAATCAGCATTGCTTTTCAGGTGTGGTCAGCACATCAACAAATGAGTATTTTAATACCAGAAACCCTTAGGGGAGTAAAGAAAAAATCTCTGGTCAGGTTCGGAGGAACCAGTAGCCCCGAATTCTAATAACAGCTTCTTCCACTGCTTCAGCTACCTAATTTTCTAAAACTGGCAAGTTTATGTTGGTCTTTTTTTTAAAGTAATGGGGTACTTCTAATTTGAACACAAGGTCAGTTAATGCATGGTTGGAGTGACTATTGTTGGCACCAGAGAAGAAAACTATAATCTAAGAGTGATAAAAACGGTAACCTTTTTTCCAATTAAAACAAAATTAGGATTCGGGAACATCAGTAATTTGCACCACACCTACCCGTTGAACGAGATAGAGCTGCCAAAATTGATTGGTGGGTTTGAGTGAATGAAGCAGAAATGGGCATACCAAGTCCTTTAAAAGGAAAGGTAAGGTACCATAGGGGTTGAATGAGTAATAAAGAGGCCTTTATATTTTGTTCTTATTTTGTCACATGTACTGAGCATTCAAAGACAGAGGTCAAATGTCAGGATATGTCTTCTGACAAATTGCTACTTATTCCGTTAACAGAGATTTGTGTTTTCTATCTCTGGCTACATAGTGTGAACATTTTGTAAAGTGAACTGTGGAACAATCTTACCGGGGTACAGGGAGCGTGAGAGGGATGACTCTAGGATATCAATTTTTTCAACACACAAATAAATTAAAATACCTGTAAATTAATTGTACAATTTATTAAAAATACATCAGCTGCTAGGGAAGCATAAATAAAGCCATTTGCAAGTTTGATGGAAACGCAGGCTGTAATACAATCAAAATAAATCAAGGTATTTTACTTGGTTATGCTAAAATGATAAATATTTGTGAAAAGCGATATCCACATACCATGATTTGTGTGAAAAATCATTTTATCAGTAAAACTGCAAGTCTCTGAATATTTAGTGGACATTTCAATGGATATGTGCCTGCTATAAAGTAATGTGCATACCACACCGCGGTGTAGTAATATGTGTTATAAGTACTACTAAGTGCACCCCCCCTCCCCGCCCTCCCCCATACACTACACCTCTGGTGAATGGGCGTGGCTAGGTTCCTATACTTGTTCTTAGAGCGACGCTTGAATTTTCCACAGAGACTAAGACTTCAGTGACATAACATTGATGAGAGCACCCCCACTCTGTCAATTCTTCCAGCACCACAGTCCGGTACGGAGTACCACCAATTTTACAGACTGAAATTGAGTACCAGTACTTATCAGCCATGGTGCAACTATCCTAATGAGGCAAACAAGTAAACCAAGATAATGAGTATCTGAACTTTCATATTTTCATGTCAATCACTGCCATGTACCACCTACAGCTCTTGGACTCGAACCCCGACATGACGAATTGGGGATTTGCCTTTCCAAGGTAAGGGGAGTTGGGTAGAATAGCACTGCACTTGCGTAGGGTCGCCTCGGAGCGTGAAGTGAGTATATACGCCCTGAGTATCTTCTTCCACTGTAGTATACCCTGGTGCGCGCCCGAATTCCTAGGCAGGGGTGAGGCCCCAGAGTTCCAGCAGCCCCTCCTCAGAAGGACAGCGCTGTGAAGTTTCCGCAGCGCTGCATCCGCGGAGGGTTCACCAGGCGGTTGCGGTGATGGAGCGCTCCCCGCCAGCGACACTCGCACAGAAACAAACATCGCTGTGTTGCCATCTCGCGCCCGCCGCAAGAGCGATGGCAAACTTGACCTGCCGCTGGTACAATCCCATCGCCATTTTTTATCCGCCCCCCCTACCATCCCCAGCCCCGGGCTGACTGAGTGCGTGTGCGCGGTCAGGCCACGCCGGGGTCCGGGTGAATCTCGGTTCACATTTACATACAGGCGGAGCCTGACAATGCGCGCCCATCTGTTCACGTCAGGTCTTACAAATGACGTGTCAACCCACGGGCTGCCGCGCGCGCCCGCGGGAGAAACTGGGCACGAGCACAGAGCGCTCGCGCTGTGTTTTAATACCAGCGAGTCGGGGGATTAAAGAGAGCAGCGCGGGCACAGAGCGCACGCGCTGGGTTCAAATACCATCAAATCGGGGGGTTTATCGGGATCGGCGCGGGCACAGAGCGCACGCGCTGGGTTCAAATACCACCAAATCGGGGGTTGATAGGGATCAGCGCGGGCACAGAGCGTTCGAGCGGATTTTTCGAGGGGAGAGGGCACGTGCATGGCCGAATGCTCGCTCTGGTTTTAAATATCCGAAAACCGGGGCTTTATAAGGCAATGCTCGATGTTGGGCTAAGTGTCCGAAATCCGGTAGTTTATAGGGTGACGACTTTAATAAATATCTATAAAATTAACGTTATAGGTGTCGCGCGCACTAGGTTTAAATACCCGAAAATTGTTTTTTTGGGGTGGATGGGCACACAGCGCTCGATCTGGTTTTAAATATCCTACAACCTTGGCTTTACGGGGTAGCAGGACCTGGAGTCTGGAGACAAGTATGCGAAAACCGGGTCTTTATAGGTGGACGGATTTAAATATCAATAACCACAGGATTTACAGTAAGAAGGGCTTGACCTGGAAACCGGATTTATTTGGGGTGGGGCGCGGACGCGTTCGATCTGGGGTTAACTACCGTCGTCTGTCTTGTTTTCGTCTGTCAGATTCCTTCTGACAGTTCAGATTCCTTCTGACAGTGGTGAGTTTTTGGATACTGAGGCAGTAGCCTCATTACTCCACATTCATTTAGAATTTTTTAGTCGCTGTTTAGGTTGTCTTATTGATGTGTGACTCTTTGTCACAGTTGAGGTTGTATCACAAGGTCAGCTCAGTGATGGGCCGCGGGTAGCGGTCAATTGAGTTTGCAGAATTGTCAGCATGTTTCCTCAAAGAGTTTGTCTTTATCTATCCAGTACCTTCTGATAGTGTTGAGTTTTGGGTGCCTGCCGAGGCGATTATGCCGTCAGACAACTATCCGAAAACCGGGACTTTATAGGAGAACCGTGTTTAAATATCCATAAAGGTGGGCCTCATAGCGGGCACGACGCAAGAGTGGTTAATCTGTGGTTAAATATGCTAAACCCTGGGGATTTATAAAGGCGGCGATGGCGCAGGAGTGACCGATCTGGGAGTGCTGGGCATGGCTTTAAATATCCGAAAACAGGGTGGGTGCAGGTATCGCTATGGAGAGGTGAGACTGGCTTAAAAAAAAGCAACTACTTGCTGTACAGTGGAACGCGGATCAAGTGCTGATAGGACATTAATCCTAACACTAAATCACATGCACAACCAAATCAAACACGCTGGATTAACTAAATCCACTGTACTGAGGTTTCTACTTAAAAATCAGACTTCGCCTGTGACGAAATTCTGGATACTAGAGTGTGACGGTGTCGGGACCTGACAGCACAGTGAAGCCATACTAATGCTAAAACAGCACTATACAAGGCTCTGCTAATGTAACATAAGCATCAAAATACTTTAGGATTCGTATGGAGACATGAAATGCTAGGTATGGGTTTAATATCCAATAGCGAGTTTAAAATGAACAAGGCACAAGCATTACTGTGGAGAGCTCGAAATGGGTTTGAATAATCCAAAAACAGGGATCTAGGTCTGGATGTGGCAGGCTAGCTTGATCTTGATGTAGATATCCAACACAGGGGTCCTTTGTGGTGAAGAGGTGTGGCGCCGCGGCTAGGGCGACTGATGCTGGATTCTGGGGATCACAGTTCGATCCCCGTCTCCGGCGGAAGGTTAGCCCAACACCATGTGACTCTGGGCAATAGCTTGCTTAATCTTCCCGATGGCCCCCAGCGCCTGGAGACCCTTATGGGTGATTGTGCGCTTTACAAATGTGGATTTATGATTTATTATCCCTGTGTTAAAAAACTGAAAACAGGTTTTTAATGAGGACACTGGCAGAGCATAGAAGTGATAAATCCGGGTTTAAATATCCACTAATGGGTTTTCTATGAGGGACTAGGTTCAGGTGCTGCGATCACTAACTTAATCCAGGGCAAATAAGTGTTTTATATGATGAGGAGGTGCGAGTACTGGTACAGAAAGAGCAATTGTGGTTTAAATATTGGAAAAGTGGGTTCTAATGGATCATATGAGTACTGGCGTGGGCACAGCCTATGAGAGCTTGCTCTTGGTTTAAATATCTGGAAAATGTTCTATGTGGGTAATGGACACTGCTTGTTCTGTTTTTAAATACCCAATTACAAGCATTATATGTGGACAGGGACTGTGCATTACTGAAAAGTGCTTAATCTATGTTTAAATATATGAAAATGGGAGTTATGGGGTGGGAGCAGAGGCATTGCTGAGGAATGCTCGATTTGGATTTAAATATCTAAAAGCATGAGCTTTGTTTGGGAAAGGGGCATGGTACTATTATGGAGTGCCTGGTCTTGGTTTAAGAACTTGATGTGATATGAATAAGATTTATTTGAGTGCAACAAATGTCCTTAGGTGTCAAGGTGCTATAGTCCTGCTATGCTGCTCAGCGATATGCTGGTTCCAAAAGATGCCAAAGGAGCTAGGTCTCCCAACAAGGTAAAAAGCCAGGTCTTTAAGTCTTTCCTCAAGGGAGAATGCAGCTTCAGACATGTGAGGTAACACGGAACAGCATTCTAGATCCTTGCTGCTGCAACCGAGAAAGCTCGACCTTCCCATTTCTTCTTCCGAACTCTAGGTACTGTCACCCAATTAGGATGTGCTGAGCGGAGATTTCTCTAAGGAGTACATCATTGAAACATGGTATAGTAACAGACTTCGTATGGAAATATATTACCGTTACTTTCATTGCGAGCACAATCTTGGTTTGAATAATGAAAAGAATAGTCACAGGTAAGGCTAAAGAGAGCCCAATCTCAGTTTAAATATCCGAGACCAGCCTTTATATGAAGATGTGCCTGGGGAGTCCAATCTGGGATTAAATATCAGATTACGGGGTTAAAGTATAATTATGGTTAGCTTTGGTTATAACACCTCACCATATGTTTAAACAAACCTTATACATTTACATAAAAAAAACAGTTCAATTCCAGTTCTGCTTATGATTTTAAACCAGAAAATCACTAAAATGTGCAAGTTCTAGTTAGAGGCACAATCCATAACTCGCTCAACAGCCATGCAAACCATAACTCGCACACCAAATGCAATGCTCATGATCTCATCCTTAATGAAACAGATACAATTACAAAAAGTAAATCATCTTGCATATGAGATTACTTATCACGGCACCTTACAGATGACAGTATATATTACACTACCCTTCCTGTTCTGACAGCGATTGTGAATGCATTATCATGAATTATGCCCAGCGCTCCACAAGTGGCCAACATCCACTGCACACAGACTTTGGCATCCAGTCAGACCCTGCACCAATCCCTCCTCAGACAGCCAACACTACTGTGCATGGTCTTTGGCCTGGCCCTAAGCTCAACCCTACACAAGTAGTCCACTCCATAGCACAGGACGCAGAGCCTAGTCTATAGCTGGCCCCTTTTATTATTTTAATAGTTTAATGGATCCACTGTATCAAACACATACTTTTCACCTTGGCACCCATGTAGCACAGCAATTTTCACAGGACCGTGCTGGAGCCACAAGGGGAGGGGTTGCTGGTAAACAAGGCTTCAGCTGCCGGATACTCTGAATTTGAAACCAAGGAGGGTCTCTTCCCCCTCTCCCGCCACACACACAGGCCTTAGGTCAGGGTGCGAAACACAAACTACTAGTACATAAATTCTATACCTGTATTGATCAAAAAGTGCTAAACGTCGTAAATGGATAAACTCCCAAGAAGCTGGCCTATAGAAAAAGCCATGCAAAAGTCATAAATTCAAAACATATCAAAATTTATTAATAATCAGTTCACATAGTATTGTCATAAATAATCAATAAACAAATAACATCCCTATATTATAGGGGATGGGGTCCTCAGGGACCCTTGTGCCTCGGGGACGGGTCAATACATGGCACCCTCCCCTTAACAAATATGTTTTGGCCCTAGGAGATGGTCTCTCATGGGCCCCTACTGGCTCGGGGAGGGGGCTGTGCTCCCCCTTCCCTTAATGGGAAAAAAGGCCCAGGGGATAAGGTCTCTATGCCCCCTAGTGACTTAGGGAGAGCCATGCGTCCCCTCTTGTTAATACAAAAAGAAAGACCCTGGGGGTGGGGTCCCTGAGGTTTAAAGTGGCTTTGGGAGGAAGGCTGTGTGCCCCCTTCCCTTAAACGAAAAAAAACAAAGACCCGGGGATAGGGTCCCCAGGGCCAGAATCAGCTTGGGCATTGGGGCAGCTTACCCCCCCCCCCCCTTTAAAAAAGGCCCCACGGGGACGGAGTCTCCGGGGGCCAAAGTGGCTTGGGAAGGGGGCAATGGGTTGACTACACAGCTGTGGCTGGCTGCCTGGGGGGGCAGGGGGTGGCCCAAGGTGGCCAGGCCTAGCATCCAATCCCCACCAGCAAGGCCAAAGGCCTTACCCAGCTGACGGTTGGCTTTACCTATGGTAACAAAATATTACTTTGTGTACAAAAAAAACCCTAGAAATTAAGTAAAAAAAATAAAGGTTAAATTAAAGTTATAGTTAGGTGAGAATGTCAGTGATAGGTAATGTTTTAAACATACAAAACCACTAAAATTCACCAGTTACAGTTGTCTCAAGTAACTATAACTCATGTCCTTGCCATGCACTGCTAATTACCCCATATATTACATCACCCACAACACCTTTGTCATCATTGCGGGTTCTGAGGAGGGTTTTGACGTGTACAGGAAGTGTGGCACCTTAACTGGTAGCAGTGTGTGTTAGGTAAAAAACAACAATAATGAAGACGGTGCAGCAAGGTCAGAGGAGACCCCGAAACCTCTGCAGAGAGTGGCCAGAGCCGACTACGGTCAGTATAGCCGCTGATATTTCCGATCCTGCGTCTGGGGTCTGGGTTGAGAGAATCAGCGATAGAGAGACACTGTGGACTCAGAAAATATCACCGGCTATATGGACCGTTACCCCATTTGTGCTTACAGCCCTGAAGAGTCACAGGCTCCTTGCCTGCTTGACAAAACAAGTGTCAGCTGGTCATTTGCTTTTGAAGTTACCTTTCAACAAAGCAAGGTCAAATACAATCCTTTGAAGAACAAAAAGACTTTCTATTGTGTCCACTTTGTTTCATTTACTACCTATTGTGTTCTTTTGATAAAGCATGATACATGTATACACCTCGCTTAACGTGTGCACAGGATTCTTGTCATAATCTTTGTCATCATTGATAATATCACTGCAACATTTGCAATTAAACTATTGATGGGAAAACTTTGCATGGCGGTTACAGATACCTTAGGGCATGAGTAATAATTACTTGAGATAATAACTGGTGAATTTCAATGGTTTTGTGCCTTTAAAACGTTATGTTGTCACTGAAATTTTCACCTAACTATAAAATTACTTATAAAATATATTTATATTGAGTGAATGAATGAATTATACATTTACTGCATGATTAATAAAAACCATTGCATTTCAACATACATATAATAATAAAATATGCTCAAAACAAATAGATAAGTGACGTATATAAGGGGTTAAAAGTAACTAAAACTTAAGCTTGTTCAAAATTTGTTAATTTCATAAAGTGACAGTGCTATTATGTGGATTATCAAGTGCAAATGTAGGAAATAAGAGCAACAGACGATAAAACCATAAGATAAATACTAATAAAATCACATAGTATGAAAATATTATATATTTAACACTGGATGCAGAATAGCCAATATTCATGCCGGTGAAAATAAATGCAGGCCAAAAGCAGCGCAACAGTCTAGCTCCAGTTTATCACTACAGTAGTATAACATTTCCATGAGGAAAAGTTTGTTTACTGCCTCACATATTGCATATTACAATTAGTTTGCTCATGAAAATGACTTTACTAAAAGCCATGGGGCCTTTTCAATGTGATCTTACATTCTGGTTTTGGTTAAAGAACTTTTTGTTTTAAATAAATACACATGAAAAACTCCATAGAACGAACCATAAATGCAGATGTGCATATTGAAATATGCTACTTGTTATCATTGATCAAGCAGGGGAAGGGCATCATGGCCCACTCAAGACTATGTCTCTTGTTAGTCATGGCACCTCCACACTCAACAATGTTAACACATTGCATAGAACACTCTGCACATAAGCACATACGGAAAAAAGAAAAGGGACACTGAGATGGAGATCGCAATGTTAAATACCTGACAACATGGTATGCAGGTGCTGCTATGGTGGCCCTATCTAGGTTTTATTAGAACACTAGAATGTTGAGCGCTCCATTGAAGATAATGGAGTGCTCCGGGATTCTAATGGCTGGTAGATGCCCGGAGCATCAACATTCCAATGTTTGTTCACAGAAACAGCTGTGAACAAACATCTTGCGGAGCCAGAGGGGGATTTCAACCCCCTTGGGCTCTGTGAGGCCTTTGTTTTACAAATTAGAACATTCTTCCCTCTAGAGGCGGAATGCTCTAATAGTCTTAGAGCCCTCCGTAGTTGGCTGTACTGGCCATTAAAGGGCCACTCACTTGTTGGAGTCGGGCTTTAATGGGCAATATCGCCCACTACAGCATTCTTTAAGGCTTTAATATCGAATATATAGATCTAGAATATATTATATATGTATAGATAGAGATTGCTTCATCTGGTTTTAAATATCTGATTATAGAAACTGTATAGTAACGGCATATCTATATTTAATCCCAGTAGAGAGAGACTTCACACAAATACAGGAATGATGGTACAGCTATGGGACGTCAGATGTTGGATTCAATACTATAAATATGAACTTCATTCAAAGACAGTTCGAGTATACATCAATGAAGAGGCTGATCTGGGTTTCAAATACTCTGTAATGGGAACTTTTTATGTGGACATAGATATGAGGTGCCTGAGCCTGATTTAAATATCCTATAATCGAAACCGCTTAAAAAAAATTGTTTGCAGTAAAGCCATTGGGTACCTAGGCTGGGTGAAAGGCCAGATAATATGGATGCAAACCGCCTAATCTGGGTTTAAAAACGTAACGATATAGTGAGCGGTGGATCTCCGTTATGAATTGGACTTGGTTCATGGATGGGGCACTGATACAGCTTTGGAAGTAGTAGACTTGCAAAACTTTATTGGATTAACAAACTATATTATGAAGAGTGTCTTTAATCAACACAAATATTAAGGAACACCACAGAAATCTTATGCTCGTCAAACATCCTATGCTCCCTAACCTTATGCACCCAACCACCCAGAGTCAGAATGGGACAGGAAATAGGCCCAGGCACCAAAATAAAGGTGCCCATCATTAGTGAATTCAAAAGCTAAACAAGCATTTGCAATGCAATAGGTCTCGCATTAGGAAAGTTTGAGCTATTGGTATTGTAAATGGCAAAGTTTTTATTTATGTTTTTTTTTTAAATACCTAAATTAATAGCTTTGTCATTTACAATGCCAATAGTTATAACTTTCGCAAATGTGATACCCATAGCATTTGTAATGCAATATGTTTTGTATTTACATGACTTAGATGTATTGATATTACAAATAACAATGGCATCCACGTCAGCTTTTCACATCATCATCATTATATAAATCTCGACACAACGATTGTAAATGGATCTCTTTTTACCTGGGCAAAGGTTACCCGAAAATTCTAACGCTTACAGCAGATCAGTAAAGCAGCAAGTTCTTGGGGATCGTTCTAATGAAAGTCAAGAAGAATCATGGCGTGATTGGAAAGTGATGGTGAGGGGTTAAAGGGGAGGGTTGAAGCATCGGCAGGGATTATGAAAAGTAAATTAGATTTTGTGAATCCTTAGTAATGAGTGGTTTTGTCCTGGGCCCATGGGATTACATTTTAGGTCTTTGGAGCTCCTAAGCAGGCCACAACGAGACATTTCCTCCCTCAGCAGAAATCAGCAGGCTCTGGAAATAATTAATTCCACTGACAGCTTTCAACAAACCTTAAAGTGTTGAGTTTATGCAATAATCCCAATAGTACATCACCTGCATCTTATCTAGGAAGAGATCGAAAAAAATGAGACTAGTAATTATATGCAGATTAGACCAAGCAGTCGAGAGAGTACTGAGAAAATAAAAAAACAACACCACCAAACTGTGAACAGCACTCCCCTGGCCGCCTAAATAAGATGCACAAACGAATGCCCTCTGGTCCAGTGCAAATTGCCGAATAAATGAAACAGTGTCAGTCGCAGGAAATCGAGGACACTTTCGTGAGATTGCAGTTTATGTTTGACCTACCGTTTGTTCCTGTTAATGAATGGATGAGTTTTAATATGGGCATTCAGTGGGCTGTTTCATTTATTTCAATAAACGCATGAGCGAGAAATTGCATCTTCACCCCTACAGCGAGATTCACTTGCAACTAAAGCTCGTGCTGCAGTCCGCCGCCGGCCTGCGACCAGGAAGTCAGGCAGGCCGGGTGGGACAACCGGAAACAGGAAGTAGGAGGGCGGGAGCCTACCCCGCCTCCCACGGAAGAGCCGCGATTGTTTGGAGCACTGGAGCAGGCAGGAGCCTACCCTGCGCCCCGGTGCCGAAGAAGGGAGGAAGAGTCCTGCTGCCGGTGAGAGCGGCTGCACCAAGGAAGCCGGTGAGTGGGACTTCGCCTTGTTGCTGGGCTGCGAGGGCAGGGGCATGTGTGTGCGCGCGCGTGCGGCGGCGGGCTGTGTATGTGTGTGAGCGTGCGTGTGTGTGTGTGTGTGTATGTGTCTTGGAGTCTGTGTGTATGCGTGTCTGTGTGTGACTGTGGGGGGAGGGGGGGGTTGCCTGTCTGGGTGCCTGTGTAAGTGTAAATGCGTGTGCATGCATGCGTGTTAGGCTGACTTGCTGGGAGTATGGGAGGGAAGTGCACGGCGCGGCGCAGGACGGAACGTGCGCGTTCGCGCACCCAAATCTGCTCGTGACAGTTTCTTGTCCTCCATTCCCCCGTGTCCGATAGCTATAAGTCTCCGCCCTGGACGCATCCTTCGGATGCGAATTCCAGGGCGAGACCTAAAAAGTGGCCCATGTTCAAAAACTGGGGTAGTTTTTAATTTGTAAAGACATGATGTATATGTGTTTTGCAAAGTATGGAAGACTAAATGAATATGTGTTTGCTGCTGGCAGTGTTTTTTTATATCAGGGAAATCAATAGTTAAAATCAGCGCAGCAGACCATAAAACAGGCCCACAAACAGCCCAAAAAACGGATACACACTGACCTTTCGGAACAGCCCATCATGGACTGCGTGATTGCCCTCATGTGCTCCTTCAATACTGTGCGCTCCCCAACACATCATGCTTTTCAATACCCTAATAATCCCAAGCACAACCATCTCATCCTCCCCCGATGTCTTGCACCCCTAACACTGTCACATACGTGCCAACAGACCATATTCGGGCGAGACTACAGACTTTTTAAAATCAAAAATTTCTTTATTTTGGCTTTCTCCTGCATGAAAGTGCCTCTACTTCAATAAAAGTCAATTGGGGAAATACATTCTCCCTATTCTTTTTTTTATATCTCCCACTTTCCTCTCCTAAAAGGTTGGCATGTCAGCTCCTCAACATATCCATAACCCCGTTCCAGTGCTCACCAGTACCACAGCCATCAATGCTACTTCAATAGCCTGCACTCCCTAATGCTGCCTGCTCCCAGTACCTTTCAATGAAATACTCGCTAATATCCAGGGCCACTGGAATTATGTGAATCTGTGGCTGCAGCATTTTCCGCATAATTATATAACTATGGATTTACTATATTTTCCACATAAACTATCCTCTGCTGCATATCTACAAATTTGAACAAAAAATGTTTCTAGGTCATACAGATAAAACATTATTAAAATCACAGGAACACCTGTTGCCGCACAGTGGGAGGCCCTACATCAGTGATACTCAAAGTACGGCCTAGGGGCCGCTTGCGCCCCTCTTGACCTTTACATGCAGCCCCCCTGGTGAACAGTAGCACAAGCTGCTGTTTACTTGCTGAGCACTAATATTCAGATAAAATGCTAAATAAACAGGCAAGCATTTATTTGCAGGTTAAATGAAGTAACTACAGTGGTGTCCCAAACCACTTAACTTAAATTAACCTGCAAATAAATGCTTGCCTATTTATTTACTTATTTTTAGACCTTCTTACGCAATCACTGACCCACCCAGGACCCCCTAGTGCCACATTGTGGCCCTCTGTCAGACCACGGACCATTCTTTGTGGCCCCCGGGCAAATGTGTACGAGTACTCATGCCCTATACAAAGGTTGACAGGTCATCTATCAAATGTTTATTACTGTATTTGGATGTTAAATTGGTACTAGAGAGGTGAAACCTTTGCCCAGACAGTGTGAAGATGTCCAAAAATAATTAAGTGTGCTACGTGATATCGCATAATTTGCCTTTTCTTGCTGCATAACTTACTCATTCCAGCTACATAATTGGCCCTCCGTTCCCACATAATTCCAATAGATCTGCTAAAACCACAGCTATCCAATGTTGCACCAATATTGTGCACACCCCAACATCACATGCCTCCTAACACCCCAGCTTACCAACCAATGAACTTCCACCAGCTGGCAGCCCTAAAACCTCATACTAATCAGCAACCCTGCAATCCAGCCCTGTGTGCAGCTAATGCTAGCAGCTCAAAATGGTTGGTTAAAAGCAAATGCTATCGCATTGGATAAGAATAAAACCGCGAGTAACATTTGCACTACATTTGTATAACACACATTTCTATGAAAGCACACATTTCCATTTGTTTACTATGAGGCGAAGATCAATAAAATTGCTCGTGTCTAGCCACCTTTCATTATCACCATGGAACAGGAATCTATACATGCTGCACATGTGTAATGGATGCTATAATGTATGTGAGCCCGATTTATAAATGGCATTTCCAGGTGAAAGTCTGATTTATGCCGGCAACATACTCATACATAATTTAGGAACGACTCACATAGGCATAAATAGAAGTGTCAGAGTGAGATATATGGAAGCACAGTTTACTCACTCATGCACATAATATAAACACACTTGTTGAGAGCCACTCATGGAGATCCTACAAAATGTTAACTTGTATTGGGATTTTAAAAAATGGGGACATTTAGGGAGATCTTATAAAATGTGGACATTTAGGTATCACAGGATTCACAAAAAGTCACACCAATTAAAACAGAAATCTATGCAAAGCATAGATTTCTGTTCTCTTTTTATGTATCTCAATTATTATATTTTTTTAATTTATATAAACAGTGATCAATTATCAAATATCGTCATATTAAACAAACAGTACCAAAGATACAATATGACGTGAAGAAAAAGAGAAAGAACAAATAACAAACAAAGGAGTACAGGATGCATAAACAATTGTATATAGCAATATAGGCATATATTATTTCGAGAAAACAAAGTAATTTATGTAAACAAATTATAGAAAACAAGTGTAAACTCAGCAGCAGGTTCTTTTATTACGATCATGATGACAGTTAATATATTGCTCAAATCTTCGATTTCAATAATACTCTTTCGCCAATTTATGTACTCCTGTGCAACGTCCATAGTGTTAGCAGTCGTAAATATGGCATGATTATGCATTTTGATGTATACATTTTTGTTAAACCATATTCTGCACATGGGTAATATTTTCCATTTGATTAAAATCTACTCTGAAACCATCACAAAATATTGGGCTTTTGCTAACTTAGCCTTCATATTTGCATACTTACTCAAACTTTGTTTATAAATAAATTCACATGTGAAAAAAGTAGGAATGACTTATAACTTTGTGAATGTTAACCCGGCTCCCAATGGCTACTCCAGGACCACTGATCCTATTGCAACTGGAAAAGTCACTCAACTTGCAGACTTTCCTTTGTCATAAATTCAATTTGAATGAATTAATGTCTGCGGAACCTAATTCCATTACTCGGACTCTGTCCTTGGTGTCCATATACAAAGCTTTTTGCAGACCTAAACACAACTTGGATAGGAAAGAGTTTTGTAAATCCAGCCTACATTTTTTGTGTACTTTACACTTGTGTCACTTCAAGATTAGGGAAAATATATACATTTGAAAGCTGACGTGCCTGTCAGTATGCTACGTATTAAATGCCATATTTAATGTGTCAATCAACACTCCATGGAGGAGAGGGGAATTAGAGTTCTCAACTTCGATAAACTAAATACATGACTGAAACATCCATGCATCAAATAAAGGGCTGGAAAGTATTCTGAGATTAGTAGTTTAAAAAACATTGAAGGTAAGGTGACTGGCAGTTGAAAGGGATGGAGAGCTGACGGACACTGTGAAAAAAGCGGGAGGCAAAAAGTGGGAGGTTTTACACATCGCTGTAATGAAGGCGGGAAGCGCAATGGGAAGATGTTTAGAAGTAAGTAGGGAGAAAGTTGCTGGCTGTAGGGGGAAGTTTCAGGAGGAAAAGAAGGGTAGAAATTCACAGTGATATCGGATGGGGAAGTTTTGTGGGTTGGGAAAAGTTCGGTGTGGTTTAATTTTGATGCGGAGTCAAGTAATTAGAGGTAATACGTTAAATATGAGCGATCAAAAAACAGGGCATGCACAAAAACTGGGATGTATATTGTAATGAGCGTCATAACCGAAGTGTTGAGTCTTTGAGTTAACACTGTGTTTTTAAAAAAATGTGTAGAGAAATCCCTGATGAAGGGCGAAGGTTATGCCCGAAATGCATTGGATACATTATAGAGGATGTTTTTAAATGTATTCGTCGTGTTTCAGTAGAAAGGCCTGGATGGGCAATCTGCAATATTTGAAGTGTTCCAAATACATTTACTGTCACACTTGATTGTGAAAAACTGGATTGAAATCATTCTGATCTATGGATAAACCGGACAGTAAAAGAAATGAATTTACAGAAAAACTGAGTTATCATTTCTTTAAGGACTGAGGGTGTGCTTTCGATAGGAGCGGCATGTCACTCCAAATGTGTTGATTGTTCATTCGAGTGGGTAATGGGCAAAACCACTATATCTGGACTGCACGCAAAAGGATTAAACTATATTAGATACCAAAAGCAGTTGGATAAATAATGGTGTGCATTTTGTCACATATGTGTGTAATTAAACTTCAAGATGAGTGTCACACAAACCGTCTAGAAAACATTAAAAAAATGTTAATACATTCTTTTTTTAAATCATAATATATTTTATTGAGTTTTAATGATCCGGAAATTTAATGATACATATGCTTGTTATCAATGACAATAACAGTTCCGGTTCCTCACCAGGAATGTCTGTTACACATTTGAAAATGTAAAACCAGAAAACAATCCAACTGTATATAACATTGCGCATCGAGACAATTGTTCTTACTCCCATTCCCATCCTTCCATCGCTTTTATGACAGTCCCTGACCTAAGATGTGTATCTCTGGTTGTGTTCAAGACCTAATGTAGTCTTCTAGTCGTTTTTCTATTAGTATGGGGTTCCAGTACTGTACCCTGATAATCAGCCCACGTCTGCAATATTTTGCAGTGTTTTTGTGGGCAGCCGCTTTCCTTAAATATGGAGAGTTCTAGGCTCATATTGAAGTCCATGCCTTTCTTGTACCTAAGTGGGGTGGTGCCTCCGCTTTCCAGAGTCTTGCTGTATTTCGCTTTGCTAGTGTTAGGCCCAGGAAGAGCAAGTGTTGCTTGTATCTATTCCCTCCTATTCCTTCAGTGCAGTGTAGTGTAGTGTAGTAGTATAAGCCTGGGGATCTAGAGAGGTACCATGTCATCACTTCTGTCAAGCACTTTAGTATGCCATGTTGGAAGCGATCTAGTGCCACACAGGTCCATATCATATGTAGGAATGTTCCATAGTCGAGACATCAACAAAGGCACTGTGGGTCGCCACCATTCTTGCTCTCCACAATCTATGCTGAGTATAATACACCCTGTGAAGACATTTGAATTGTATGAACCTCAGGCGGGTTGAAATCTCAGCTCCTTTGGGTGATTCTAGTACCTCGGTCCAATCATCCCCATCTACTGGTCTGTTTCCCATGTTGCTCGCAGGGTCTCTAATGTGCTAGGGTTGTTGTTAATGAGGGATTGATAAACCTTTGCATTTTGTTGTCTTCCAGGTCTCCCATCAGTATTTTACCTTCCAGTGGGATAACCTCAGGGATTGATGTTAAATCTTTTAGATATGGGTAGAGGGCAAGTCGTGATTGGAGGTATTTATAGAATTGCATATGCGGCATAGAGAACTTTTCTTGGAGTTCCTGGAATGATTTAAGGACGGAGCTCTTCATCACATCCCCAATCGTAGAGATCCCGATGTGGTCCCATTGTAGGAACCCTCGTAGTGCCGCCACCTGTGGAAGCAGGTGGTTTCACCATTGCAGGGTTTCCCTGGTCATATGGTCCCACCAACCCATCCGGCGGAGACACCTAACGCCATATCATAATCACCGCCCTAGTCGTGGGGGAGAGTTTTAGGATCAGATCTATTGTAGAGATACGTTCATAGAGAGGGGTCATGCATAATCCATTGCTCTACCCTATACGCTGGCTCCGGTTTGGAGCCGTAACACCATTCATTTATGACCTGCAGATGAGCTGCCTGCTGAGTAGTAGGACTGTATATCGGCAGAAGCTAAGCCGCTGCATTACATGGGTTGGTAGCATTTGTGGAGCGCAACTCGTGCCATACCTCCCCCCACCCCCCCAGAACTGGCCCAGTATTGTGTTTATTTGTCGAAACTATGTCAATGGGATTGGGTATGGATGAGATTGAAATTGATAAAGTAGGCGGGGAAGGGATACCATCTAAAAAATGGCCAATCTGCCGTACAGTGTAAGAGGAAGATTGGCCCAGGAGCGTACCTCTGCCCTAACCCGATCTGTCAGGACACCCAGATTTTTTGGAGATTGATTGCGTGTCAGACAGGTATACTCCAAGATATTGTAGATCGCCAGTCTCTATTGTTAGTTCTTTGAGCCATCGACCATGCCCCAGTGACCCGTTAACCGCCCAAATGGAAGATTTTGATCTATTCATATGGAGGCCCGACGTCTCGCCAAATAATGCATACCTAAAGGAGTCTTGGGCCAGTTCTGTGGGGGTTTGTCATGAAGAAGAGGACATCATCTGCGTATAGCGCGATGCGATCGGATATCTCGGTCTTGAATCTCTCCTCACCCATGCCGCTAGTGGTTCAATGGCCATGGCGAATAGGAGAGCGGACGCCCCTGTCATGTAACTCGACCTATCGAGAATTGATTGGACACAGCACCCGCCAGATAAAAAGACATTTTATTTTAGTGGGTATTTTGAAACATTTGAAAATACCGTTCTCACACTTTTCAGCACATACATAGCTGGGTCTGGTGGCTCAGTGGACTAATGCATCCACTGCAGGGGCCTGTGTTCAACCTCATGGTCACAGTTCAAATCCCGGCAGGCCCACTCTGCCTTTCATTCATTTGAGGTCAATAAAATGAGTACCATTGAGTCGGGTAACAATAAACATCTGTTATTCAGCACCAAGATGACTCCGGGTGAACGTGTGCTTTACAAATACACATTTTATGTTTTGTTATGTTAAACAAGATCCAACCAAAATGGAGGTTTAAGTGCTGCTGAAAGTGTGGAAAATGCTCCAATAGCCCCAGTATTCACAGAAATTTAAGTAAAAGGTATCCTAAACTGCAAAAAATTTCAAATGTGGTCTTTTGTTTTGTGAACCTTCTAACTCTATGCATCAATTATACTCAAGCCATAAACTATGCACCTAGATGGTTGGAAAACAGGTTTAAGTCCCTTGTGTACACATATCTGTGACTTACATGTGTTTCTTTTAACAGGTTTATGTTAGAATTTCTGAAATCAGAAGTTTGTTAGGAAGGAAAGCAGGCAACTCTTACACCAATGTGAAAGCATAACATATTCCTGGTGTGAGTTACAGTTGGTTTAGTAAACATGTCCCTTGTAGGTGGACTTGATTTGTGTGACAAATACTATACTGACCGACTATGCCAAAGTTCCATTTAACTGGTCAGACTAGACAAAGTCCTCTACCTCAGATGAACATGTCTCTCCTCTCTTGCTATATTCTGGGTCACTCGCACTATTTCACGAGTCCATGAACACAGACTTGACCATGCAGCACAAAGAATATTGCAAGATCTCGTCGCTGTAGTAGAATGGCATGAGAAAGGGTCTCTTATGTACTACTCTTATTTTTTATGGAATGAGGAGACCTGCGATTATTTATTAGTCACAAAATATTCTCCTACTGAAAAGTGACAGTGTAGCCCCATTAAAGAAAATAGGCAGTGTTGAAAAATGCTAATACTGTCCATAAGTGTAATGCAGCTCAGATAAAAGAGTTGATTTCCTCCATGAAAATGCTAGTAGCCCTGTTTTAGAGGTGGTGGTGGTAAAATCCAAAAGAACATAGCACACCTGCTTGGATCAGTGGTGGTTCAGACTATTGTACTCAAAGGGAAAGGTCTAAGCGAGCCGAGAGCTGGCTGCTGACATGTGGTGTAACTGCACTATCAGAATGTCAAACCCTGCCAATGCCAACTCTGTCTATTATCCTCCCAAGGTTTTTAAATCGAGAACATTAAATTGGGTCATCCTCTTAAGTGCTGCGTCGGAGCGTTGGCCGACGGCAGCACTACCTCCCCAGTGCTGCGCACGTCCATTGGACGTCCATTCAGCACTAGTTCCAATGGACATCGCAGCACTGGGGAGGGATATTTGCGCTGCATCTAAGGTGTTAGAGTGATATTACATGTATCATTCATAGTGCTTAGAAACAGCAAATACAATGCAATGAGATGAAGTGGCAAGTGCAAATAAGTTATAGTAAACGCTAAGGCTGCCATGTTTAGAAATATTGGTTTTGTGTCCTGCTGTAAATGCTGTGACGGTGTCACTGTCATTACAGAAAGAGCAGGACTGGAATGCAGCCCTTGTGGCCGATATCAGTTCAGGCATCCCACCCATCACTTTCTTTGTTTTTTTTTCTCCAAATGGTAGTTATGATATCCCTGCTGAGTAGTGTAGATACTGTTGATTGTAAGTATGGCTCCCGGTTTAAGGTATTTTTTTTTTAACATTTCCGTCTAAACGTATCCCTGGAGAAGTGTGGCTCAATGGTTAGAGCGGCAGACCCTGATGCAGAGGTCTAGCCCGGGACCAGGGTTCAATTACCCGCCTCGGCGGGTCTTGGGCTCAAAAATTCTATGGACCTGATAATTCTCGCCTCGTTGCCTATTCCAATCATGGAGTCCCACTCTGCAACTCTGGGCAATAGCTTGCTTAATCTCCACAACGGCCCCCACAACGCTAAGGATGCCTGCCTCCACCTTGGGGGTGACCAGGAGTGGACGCCTCACAGGGAAAGCCAGGATGGGTTCCACAGCGATATTTGTACAAGCGCCTTGAGACCCTTGCGGGTGAGTAGTGCGCTATACAAGTATCAATGTACATTTTTACTTGGTTGAATTAAGATGCATGGAGGCTTGATGGCTATTATGCAAACAAACTTTCCACATTATAACAATGCATCCCACCCTTGGAGACCATGTATGACCACCTTTGCATCACAGCACATATACTGTGATCGTCCAAGTGTTCAAATAGGCCATCAAAAATTAACAAGTGTAAATTTTCCACTAATTGCAGGAAAGATACGAAATATAGTTTTTTAATGTGAAAGGTTTCTGTACATTGGGTCCATTGTGAAACATCGGTGTCAGTGAGTTAAAGACTTATCCTAATCATAAAAGATCAGAGTTCACCACAGTTTCCAAAGGACAGGAGAATACAAAGGGTTATTAAGACTGGTGAAGACCCGATGACTAACAAAGAAGCTTTTCACACACAAAAATTGGGTTTCAGGGCATTTCTACCACAAGTGAAAAAGTTTTCACTTGTTTATCTTTTTTAAGGGTTATTTAGAAACTTAAAGGAGCACAGATATACGTCACTATAAAACTACTGGAGTTAAATTCATTTTGCACTAGATATTTAACACAAAATAAAAACATAAGTTTGACTTTACATGAACACATTTTTGCAGCGGATGCATTATCTTATTTTACTTTCATTGAAACATTTACATGGAGGTTCCACACAAGTCACAGCAACAGAAACTGAACCACTGAGCACTTTCTTTAAGAATAAAGTAGTTAACTGTTTCTGTAGGATGTGGTCAATTTCACTGACACACTTCTATAGCGCTTTGCTTTTAGCTTGCATACCTCAAAGCATGAACAGATATTACTGTTTCAAGAATATGGTTTAGTTATCAGAATGTCATCTTAACTCCCACTGACATGAACCCTCCAAAACTCTTCACCTGTCCAACACGCCCCACTGAGAAATAAAACCTGCTCGGTATGTTCCATATTTTTCCGTTTACATAAATAAATACAATTAGGAAACAGATTGGTTTCCGTCTGTATTATTTGTATAAATCCGTAAGAGAAGAAAACCGGGTGCCTTAATTATAAGTATATCAGCTGTTCAAAGAGTCTTGATAATGTCCAACAAAAGCACGACAGTCCAGTCCATGGCGATGCCAGTAGGAGACATGGCCCATCTGACCATTGAGGCAACCAGCATTCGCACACATTTGCTCAACTGGGTTTTGACAGCCAGAGTGCTGTTGGTGGAAGTATAGTGGGTGGCGGGGGCTCTTGAATACTTTTTTAATATGAATTGAAAGGGGACTCAGCCTACAGCTTTCCCACTAGTCCTAACAATGAAGTATTTAATTCAGCAGCAATCCCTGTCATTTCCTCTAGCAGTGGCGGCTCCTCCGCTAAGGTGGAGGAGGGTCGCCTCACGGCATTGCAGCAGTGAATTAAAGGAAAAATAAAATGATAATAATGTGAAGTTATCATCATTTTATGATGGCGGGCGGGGATAAGGTGCTCGCAGGGGTTGAGGAGTGAAGTGCGCATAACGCGCTGGCCGGCCGTCTCGGACCAGCCAAAGAGTCATGTGCACTTAGCATGTTCTCCACCCATGCTGCATTACAGCCTGGGTGGAGAACATGCCCAGGCCCCCAATCCCCGTCTAACACCGAATGACAGCGCTCAGACCAATCACAACGCCGCAAGAGTTGTGATTGGCTTAGGGAAGCCAATCACAACGCTGCATTGCAGCGTTGTCATTGGCTCAGGGGAGCCTGGCTGCTTCTTGTTCAGCCCGCGGAGGAGAGACAGCATGGGACAGAGCGGTGAGACGGTAAGTGAATGGATTTTTTTACACTCCCCTGCCCCCTCGCTCCGCCATCCCAGATCCGTGCCGGCCGCCACTGTTATAGTCTTGCTCAATTAGGGGGCTAAAGGGAAAAACTGGTACTTTAAATACTTAATGATGTGGACTAGGAGATGGGGGAGAGGCTAATGCATGCTTGTTTTATACACAAGTACCTGCTCTGGGATATTTGAGCATTAGAGATACTTCACTTGCGCTGTGCAGCATATGGCATATGGCTGATAAAAACATTGTTATTAGAGTTGTTTTTAATTCCTCATGTCCCTGAACCAGCATCTTTTTCCATCTTGAAAACTGCTAGCCACTGCACTTTCGGTTGTCTCACTCCTTTTTCCAAACAATTGTTGGGGAAGATCACTCAATAGGTCAACAACTTTACTGGCTTAATGTCCTTAGGGAGGAGCCCGCCACCATGGAAATCCTGTATAGTAATCTTTATATCTCATCTCCTTTTTTGACGCAGGTTACATAGTTGGTATGGCTTAAAACATATCATTTGACACCCATTTGCCCTATAGTTTTTAGGAGGAAACGAGCCAATCTCTAAAAATTCTTTAATTTATGTTACATTTGAACCCTGTGTTCGTCGATACCACAGTCGTCATTAGCGCCTCCAATCTCCTGCATCCCATAACACCTATGCTCTTCAACACCCCGACAATCCTGTCTCATGCTTCTCCAACATCCTGCACCCCCTTACACCGCAAGTTTCTCAAAACACGTGCACTCCTACCCTGTGTTCATCAATATCACTGCCATCACGTGGTCTTTCAGCGTTGTATGCTCTGGAACACCTTCTGCTCCTCAACACGCCCACAATCAAGTTAAACATTCACAATACTACCAACATCCAGCATCCTTAACTTTCAGTCCCCCTTCATTTCTACCACCAACCCCACAGACCCAACACCTAGCAATCAACACGAAAGGCACCCATCCTGTGTTGCACAGAGAACACAACTATTACACCACGTGAATCAGCCATCCAACAACTTGTTCCCTCATACCTCGACCAATATGCTCCATCTTACCTCAACCAATGTGCTCTCTCATACCTCAACCATTCTAATCCTTGTTCCCAGAACCTCAGCCATGGTGCCCCACGCTGCCAAAGCACCCAGTTATAAACACCCTGTGCAACACAGCCCTTCTGTCATTCAGTCCCACGCTCCTACATCATCCAAACCTTTATTTTATTTTTTATTTTAGACGTTTTAATATAGCACTGCTAGGCCCCAAAGAGACACAACACTTTACAGCAAAGGGTAATATCAGAACTAGAGTTGGATAAGCTGTCGAAAGCTCTATCCTGTAGCCAGGCTATGGCTCTGCTCGAGATCTCGTTGGAATCTCGAACCCATAAAGAGCCAAGCTTTCAAGTGGCTTCTGCCCGTCACCCTCATTACACTAACATGCGCAAAGAGGTAAAAACAAAGCATTAACATCTTAGGTAATAAAAAGGAATCTTATTTGCACAAAGTGAAATCAGAAAACCTAGATTAATTGCAGCTTCCCCACTTAAATAAATTGTGTGAGTTTAGGCAAATATTTAATTTTACTGCTACGCCTTCTTCGCTATCTAATAGAAAACACAGAGAATGCCTGATGTACAAAAACCTATTGTTTGTTTTAATAGACTATACTGTTGCGCTAGCTTTAAGAATCTGGCCCACTGACGGGGTTCACGTGGGAATTATCTTGCCTCTTAGTTCACTAAACCTTGTCACCGAACAAGGATAGGATGTGGAGAAACACTTTGGAACTGGGAAACCAGGTTCGAGTCTCGGCTCAACATCCTGCGATTCTGGGCAAAAATCCTGTGCCTAAAAAAATGAATGTGTCCTTGTGTATTTTAACTGGTGCTCGTGTAAAGCGCTTGAATACCTTCAAGTCGAGTTCGTGCTATATAACACAGCAAAAATAATATTAATTACCAATTCGCCTTGTGCTTCTCACAATATTTCCCAAGCACCAAATCCCGTGCTTATCAAAAGCCAGCAATTCCAGGCTGTCTCCCGGGCCTTTCTCCCTCAAGCTCCACATCATCCTATGCTGCCACTTTTCCCCACCCTACAAAGGACCCCTTGTTATTCACGCCTGCTCCAGGTTTTCTTTAATGGCTGCCGTATGACGTTAGTGTAAAAATTGCCTTTTCTGTTGCGAGGGGAGGAAGGAGGTACCAAGGGATGTAGTAAACAGAGAATGAACTCTGAACTCGTGATGCCCTCAGGGGTCATTAATAACGCGAGGAATGAGAAAGTCATGCCTTGAACTTCTGCCGCGTCTCACGCAGCGGGGGTTCGCGGGAAAAATGCGAGGCCGAGCGCGCGCACCGAGGGGGAGGTGAGTGCACGCGCGCAGATAGGGGGCGCACGGAAGCGCTCTCCGGGGGCCGCTGCCTGCCCAGTGTGCGGGGTATGGTCCCACACGAAGAGAATGATTCCACGAATAGAGAAGTATTCAATGACGCAAGCAAGTGCATTCGAGCATTACTCAAGTCAGAAAGAACACGGGAAATTGATAATTAGACCCCCCCGCATAGCTTCCAAACACTACTGAGCAGTAACCCTGGCCATACTAATTTGCTCGGACCCCCGGTCCATCCATAGCGTGTACAACCTTCGCTCTGCACCGGAACCTTGTATAATGTACACGACCCCCGGGCCACAGTTTCCAACCACCTCTGCTATTTGCAGCCACCCTATACTTGCAGCGAAGTTCAAAGACCCCCTGAACCCCCGGGTCAACCCTGGACCACAGTGCCCAGAGTGCACAGCGGCTCCTGTGCCTCTCGGGCAAATGTTCCACAGCAGCCGTGACTGCAGTAATATGCACACACTCATTGGATCATAGGGTTCACTCCACTGTGTGCAGGAACCGGCACTTTACCAATAAACAGAATCCTCAGGACTCCAGTGCCCGCCCAACTCCTGCTCTGTGCAGACACCGCCGCCCCACTTATGTACAAGGACCTCAGTGTTCAACCCCTGCTGCGGTCAGGAGCCTGTCTGTGCCAATGCGCTGGGACCCCTGGACCATGCTTCCCAAACTCGCGTTTAACAGGAACCTTGTACTGATGTATGGCCGAGGGCAGGAGCCTTGCATTAACGTTCAAGGACCCCTGGATCACAGAGCCCACCCCTCCTGTTGTGTGCAGGAACCCTGCCTGTATGTATGAACAAGGAACACCCTCGAATATAGGGTCCAGCTATGGCCGAGGGCAGGAACCTTGCATTAATGTTCAAGGAGCCCTGGGTCACAATGCCCCTTCCTGGTGCCTGTAAGACCAGTAGTACCATGTCTGGTGTGTCGTGGTCCCCAGGGCAAAGAAGGAAATTGCTCCCCTGGCTTCTGTTTAAATGATGAAATACAGTAATAAGCAGGGTTCGACGAGCCCCGGTGCCGCTGCACCACCTGCACCAATGCACGCTACTCCTCTGGGTAGGACAGGGTCTGTATTAATGCACAAGGATGCCTAGGACCATAGATTTCAACCTTGCTGTGTACAAGAACCTTATACTAATGTATACTATAGGGACTCCTTGGCCCACCCCTGCTACGCCCAGGACCCTGGCTTTCAGTGGCCCATCTCTGCTGCATAGCGTGTCCCCATCTGCAAGGACGCTTGAACCCTGGATAATAGTGCAGGCAGCAACCCTGGGTGTCCTTATGAAGAACGACCCCTGTTAGACAGTACAAGAAATATAACGCCGCAACGTGTGATGCATCCTACACATAGGCTGCTATGCACCCCGATTAAAGTGCACTTTTAAAGTTCGGGGTGAGGTGTGCACAATCGGTTTCTTCTGAAAAGTTTAAACTTTTTATTTCAAATTTTAATTTAATAAACAATGCACTGAATGCGAACTGTTTTTTTGTTGGGATGGTTTATGTGTTATTTACAAAGTAAACAAAGAAACTATAATTCGTGACAAATACAATATAAATCTTGATAAGGAACCGAAAGCAATGTACATTTCCCGCGTTCTGCAGTTGTGTTATTACCGCCTATACGTCCAGGAAAGGACCAGATATGAATCGGAGGTGGTTTTTTTCCTCACAGGTGGCACAGGTTTTGAAGCCTGATGCCTAAAACATAGAGACGACTTGAGGGGCCACCGTAATTATGCGGCATGGGGTTATAAAAGAAGCAACATGGTCGACTAAATTATGCGGTAAGAAAAAGTACATTATGAAGCATAAAGCAACACATTACCTCACTATTTTTCATTTGTATACATGTTAACATTGTCTGGGCAATGGTTTCACCTCATTAGTACCGCTTTGACACCCAAATACCGAAATAAGCAATAGATAGGTGACCAGTAAACCTTTGGGGAGGGCCTTCACGCTCTTCAGCCAAACGTGTCCACTGCATTTTTTTTATTAACATCTGACCTGTATAAGGTAGCAACATGTTCTCTGTTAAAATCTGCAGAAGAAGGCGCAGATGATGGATTATGTAGCAAAGGCGGAAAGTCCCTATTTATGCGGAAAATGCCGTAGCCACAAACAAATACAATTCCAGTGCCCTACTTTAGGTGAACCGACCTCTTTACTCAGAAGACGGTAAAAATATACTACAGAAATAGAATAATTAGCGAAGAGCAGAGCAATGGTAAAAGGAACAGAGGGGAGAGAACAGTTGTGCACGCTACGGAAAATATGGGAAGCAGCACACAGCATGCGACCGGAAATGAGGTAGCGAACAACAAAATACCGGAAATTCCGGAGGCCGCAAGAGCATGGTACAAGAAACACAGTAAGCAGCATTGAACATGCTTCAGGAAACAAAAACAGCGTAAAAACAAGGAAAATGAAGCACAAGAGAAGGCACAGCGTGCCACATGAAATACAGTATGCAGCGCTGAAATACAAGACGCAACATATCACATAACAACAGCACAGAACGGGTACATGTTGCAGGAAATGCAAGCGGCAGCAAAAATATCGTAAATTGTATTTATATAGTGCTTCTTTGACAAGGCGTTGAAGCACTTTGCAGCGAACAGCACGCTACTCTGGAGCCCAACATTACAGTTAAATAGTAAATACATCAGTAATAGGTTTGTTTCTTTTTCCCCTGTAGATTAGTTGTTATAAGTTTGTAAATTCGTGATCTTGAACTCCTCGGCATGTTGTAGAGTTTTGAGTAGGGACAAAATAAGGGAATTGGATTGGACATGGGCACATGATAGGTGGGTGAGCTTGGTAACAAGAAGGTGGGGGTCTGAAAAGGATGTTTAGGAGTTCATAGTGGTCAGAAAAGTGTGGAATGAGTCAGGGAGAGGAGGGATTGAATACATGCTGAACAGAATTGTTAAACAAATAACTGAAATTAACATATGCACGTATAGAGATAAATCCACACATCCTAATATGTACTGATGTTCATGCATACATATATACACATGAAGCCTAATAAAGGTTTAGTACCAGAAACAAGGCACTCTATATATATATACACCCACTCATATATACATAAAAGCAATAATATTTACATGGTCTGATAGACACATGTATGTTGCGACTAAGTATACAAATCCCCCCTCCAATATTAGTGTTTCCGCTATAAATTGAAGTACAGTTCCATGTACCGGGACACACAGGGCTTTAAGTAGGCTGGGGGCTGCCGGTACTCGGTTCAGTTCAGTAAGCTTTATTCTGTATGTACAACAACCAGAAAAGCAATAACAAATGTTAAAATAAATGCAATTTCTAAAAAAACACATTCAACCATACAAAAACAATCCAATTAATTACATGTAAAATCAGTTAATATTGACAATGCTTTTTCTCACATAAATTGATTTTTGGATATATGACGCAACATAAACACATCACTGGGCCATTTATTGTAGCAAGTAAATTCATAGCAGAATGGGTTGTTCTGACATTGTATTTTTTAAACAATGACTTTAAATAAAAACGTCTAAGATACAAGTAAAAAAGTCACAGAAGAGCAAAAAGTGCATGGTGGTCTGTTTGGATTGCTCATCACAAGAGCACAGGGATGTGGGCCGCGTTTTCATTTCAGGGAAGGCAACTAGGTGATGTGCTATTCCTAATCTCAATCTTATTAATGCAAAACGGTGTGAAGGTTTAGTAACTATAGACAAATAGTCTTGAAAACCGCTTCTGTATTCAATTGCTTTGTAAAATATACAGGTATTTGCTTCCCTACTATTCTCATGCGGATCTCGTTTTTATGGGCCAAGAATGTGTCCTTTATCTCCTGTTTCGATAAGGCTATCACACGTTCGGATTTTCATAAATCTTAATCTTAAATAATTCATTATATAGATCAGTGATATATTTTACCCAACAGATACATTAACTGTTATCCAATTGAAAACAATCCTTAATGATTGTTTGGGTGAATTTTGTCTCATCCCTGGCCTAGATAGATCTCCAAAGCATTACTGGTCGCATGGCAATCAAGTCTGATACATATTTTATTCCCACTTCTTGGTATGTTATCTCTGTGGATGCGGAGGAGGGCAGGCATAAAGGGTGTTTTAAGAAGAATTTTTTTTCTTGTTGTAATATTGGACTACAATTGTGTCCCCACACCCCTGCAACATACAAAGAGATGGAAGCACTTCTTGCTTTATAAATATACTAGCAGCCCGTCCCGGCGTTGTCCGGGAGCAATTAGGCTTCATGGCCCCCGCCCGCCCCGACATTGTCCGTGGGTCCCCCGGAGCCTTCCTCCATATATTGCAGTATTATACCTCTATGTTTACTTTGTACGCTTTTGTAACCTGCACACGTAACTTTTTCCTCCTGTAATGCACCGTTTGGCTCACTTTTTTAATGCTCCGTTTGCTTCCTCTTGCTACCTGCACACGTCACTTTTTCCTCCTATACCTCTATGTTTACTTTCTACGCTTTTGTAACCTGCACACATAACTTTTTCCTCCTGTAATGCACCGTTTGGCTCACTTATGTAATGCTCCGTTTGCTTCCTCTTGCTCACGATTTTAATTATTGCAAAATTTTTCCACTGCACCTAAATAAATAAATAAATAACCTACCTCATCCGCTGCTCACCGCTCCTCACCGCCTGTCCGCCGCTCCTCACCGCTCCTCCCCGCGCCATGTCCACCGGTCCTCCTCGCGCTCCTGGACGCCGCTCCTCCTCACGCTCCTCACGTCGGGCACGCACGTCGCGGCCGGCGCTTCTTCCAAGGGACTACTTTTTTTTGGTAAATTTTTTAAATAACGTATATTTATTACGTTTATATAGCCTATGTCCATCTGCACACTCTGAAGATTACAACGATGTATCGGGTGTGTGGATTGGCGCTGTGGTTCCCGAGTTTACCCGCCTCAAAGGTTCAAAGTTCTTCCTTTATAATAGTAGTATAGATCTATCATGTCCTTTATACGACGATCTCCCAATTTTGATGCAAATCGGAAGACCCCATGTGCACTCTTTAACATCTTTGAATGTACTTTAGTTAGTACATGCGTCCAGTTTCCCTTGCCTTAATAAGTTATTCCCAAAAAGCAGAAGTTAACAGTTTATACTATAATGCGATCAACAAAAAAGTTTTATGTTTGGGTTTAGGACCAAATACCACAATAAAAGGTTTTGTTTCGTTAATTAACAGCTTCTTACTAATAATAAAAGTTTTAAACTTGTCCATTAGACGTTGTAGGCCAACCAGAGTTCTAGACAGAAGCACAGCATCGTCTGCATGAAGCAGAACTGGTATCGGACTACCTGCAATTTGAGGGGCATCCGCCTGCACCGACTGGAGGGCTTTATCAACCTTGTTTATAAATGTAAAAAGCAGTGATGCTAAAACGCAGCCTTGGCGGATGCCTCGTTTAACCTCAAAATTTGAGATGCACTCGCCACATTGTCCATACCGAACTTTACACTACAATCTCTCATATAACCTCGCGAAAAAAAAAGATGATGGGTTCAGGAGCTCCAAGGTTAAGCAAAGTTGGCCACAGGACAGCATTATCAACAAGATCAAAAACACTACAGAGGTCTGCAAAGCATAGATATGAGCTCCCCTGCCTTGCACACATGTATTTACCCATTAAAAGCTCTAAGTTTATACATTGGTCTATTGTTCCCAGCCCTTTTCTAAAACCATATTGTACTGGTGATAAAATCTCATTCTCGGTGACCCACTCTTCCAATCTTGCCAATAACACTTTGCTCATCACTTTTACTGATGAGTCTAAGAGCGAAATGGGGCAGTAATTTTTCGCTTTCGATGTATTCCCTTTTTAAAAATGGTAATAATTACCGATTGGCCCCATGTAGATGGTGCACCCTCTGTCACTACTAGATTAAAAACTCTGGTAAGAACAGTTCCCCAGAGATCAATAGATGTTTTATAAACATATACTGGGACCCCATTGGGTCCCTGTGCTTTCCCTCCCCTACTTCCTTTCAAGACCTGCCTTAACCTTATCGAGTGTAATATTTATGGGTATAACAAGCCACTTGCGTTGTGTTGGACTTTGGGGTCTAAATACGCCATGATATAATGGGTTAAAAATAGTAGTAAAATGTATAACCTATGCTTTACAGCTAACATGAGATAGTAATTCTGGGAATAAGTCACTTTTTAGAAATGGTAAATTAACAGTTTCCCCAAATAGCTTATTGTAAGCTGTGTCTGCTGCCAATGATAATTTGTCCCAAGCTAGCTTCTGTAACTTTTTTTCCCTGCTTTAAGGGCCAATTTATAATTAAATGTTACATTTTTAATTAATTCCTTGTTCCTAGGTTTATTATCAATGATTTGTTTCAGTTGTTTAGAAGCCTGTGTGCAGGTATGATCGAACCATCCCCTGCATTGTATAGTTTTTTTTCCCTAGGGGAAACAGTCAATATCCCATCAATAACGCTATTAATTTTACAAAAGTTATATAACATCATGGTGGGATTAACATTAACAATAACATCCTTATAAAGGAAGTTGGAAATCTCTCTCCCACATTTTACAACAGTGTCATGTAATACTTTTATCGGGTCTACCCCCTCCCATTTGATTTGTGTTCCATTTGGTCTACTAGGCCCAATATTAACCATACCATCTTGTTGTAATATAGTTTTATTGTCCCATACTAATATTAACATTATAATACAGTTACGGTCACTAAGTGCTAACTGTGCAATCCTTGGTGTAGAACACATATACATAATACTTATAGTACTCATCACCAGCAGTTCAAAAAAGCAGGTGCTGAGTCCCTATCGCGCTCTCCATTTTTGCCCTCCTCCTCAGGGTGAAAAAAAGAATCTTGACTCTGCAGCAGTTCCACCCTTCACTGCCTATGATGCAGCTTCAAAGAGACTTGTTATAGTTCTTTCAGTCTCATCATTTCAGAACGGATGCATTTTCATTATATACAACAAAGCCATAATTGTTGCATATTTATCTTATTCAACTACCAACCATTGACAAAGCTATTAGTCCTGGCTTGTTGTAGGTGTAATGTTATTTTTTGTATTATATATCTGTGTGCAATGACAGAAGCAGCAAAATACCAGTCAGGCGGCACACTATGCTAAGTACAGATTTTTAGCTTACAGGTTTTTAAGACACACCCTTAATTATATCAGCCACGTCCCTTTGAGAGACACCCCCAGTTTGTTTTTTCATCCCACTTAAAGCCCTGGGGACACATGTATAATGACAACCTTATCTCCATTTCTTGATATACATATTTCGTATTGTCTGAATGTACAATATATATATATGTGAGCAAGGCTACAGCGTTAGGTGAAACGCGTCATTCTGCCTGACTTATTGTGCACCTGGTTTAATAAAAGTCAGTGTTGCCAGCAGTGAGAAAAGTTATTTTAGTGTCCGTGTTTCTCCTTGTGGTGGACCGAAGCACCGGAGTGGTAATTGGATTATGTATATATATGTATATATATGTATGTATATATATGTATGTATATATATATATATATATATATATATACAGATCGTGTTGCCGGGGACACAACGTGTCATGTGTGGCAATGTTCTGCCCGTTCCCACTACATCTCGGGCTCGGAGAGAGCTGCAAAAGATTCGAACTGAAGAGGAAACAAGTGTGACCTGCGTTCTAAATCAAGTTGCAATGCACAAAAGAGAGGTGCGCGCTGGACGCATGCTGATCAGGCAACACGATCTGTTTGTTGTATGACACCCCTGTCAGTCACGGTCTGTATCATACACTAACGCAGTTGGGCCATGCCAGCTTATCTGGGAATCGTCTCTCCAATTTTCCAGGCCGCACATACCGGCAGCCCCATTGATTTGTGAAACACTGGTTTCACGCAAGGTTCCCATAGCAACCTGTAGTTCCACGCTGCCGTTCAAACTACAATCATGGCGGTGGTTCCCGGGCCGGTGTGCATTCATTTCAATGTGCGTGTCTAGCTCAGGGGCACCCTAAACACACTTTGTTCTCCTGTGTATTTAACAGTAGAGTTTTTTGTATTTATTTTCATATTTTGCAACTTATAATCATGCACGATGATAATGTATTAATTATATCGTTATAATATGAGTTGAACCTTACTTGACACAATACATTACGTGAGGGTCATGCACATGACTATTTAAATGTGGTTACTTTACTCTTCATGCAATGCATTACCAAGTCCTGTTTCTATGTTGATGAAATGATACTTTATTTACCGGAAACTGTGCACAATGAAAACTAACGTGAACAAGGCTGTCCGCAGCCGAAACATGTTGTTGGTTAGAATAAACACCCTTGGAGCCTTGAGAGGTGTTGCGTGGATTTGTGGGCTGAGAGCACCGTTACTTGGAACTTTTGGAACATTACCTCATCCGGCAGGCTCGGCCGGCGTTGGCGCCACTTCCCGCGGGGCCGCTGTCAGCGTTCGAGCGGACTTTGGGATATATATATATATATATATATATATATATATATATATAGCAACAAACTTCCTGTATACCCTCCCAGGTTCAGAAAGGGTCGGGACACTCCAGGATGCTTCAAGTTCCTTTATTTCAGCAACAACAGTTACAAAAGCCGACGTGTTTCGCCGTAGCACACTGTTGTCTTCAGCTGCGGATTGTGCCAATGAGTAAGAGGAGAACTCGAAACGCGTCTGGTAAGCTGAAAGACTGTTGCCTGTTTTTATCTGTCTCCACTGCAACCTTCGTGATTAAAGAATGGAGAAATACCTACCTGTTTGAGGCTTTTCCTTTTGGGCAACCTTGTGAATGTGGATTTTGTGCGGTCAGCCGGCCGCGGAAACAGCCCAGCCGTCATTGTTGCGGTACCGTGGTGACGTCAGCCGATGTTACAGAATCAACGGAAGGTAGTCCGCTCATGAAGATAGATTATTGCAGTGGCTTCAATGAAACTGATGCAACACCCCACTGTGGTTATACTGGACTAATTAATTCCGCAACTTTAAGACAATCTCACTGCAGCAATACTCATGTGTTCACTACAAATACCATGAAGCCATGCAAGTGACAACGCCCACTGGGGCGGTATTTTGAATAAGTAGCACACTGTTGTCTTCAGCTGCAGATTGTGCCAATGAGTAAGAGGAGAACTCGAAACGCGTCTGGTAAGCTGAAAGACTGTTGCCTGTTTTTATCTGTCTCCACTGCAACCTTCGTGATTAAAGAATGGAGAAATACCTACCTGTTTGAGGCTTTTCCTTTTGGGCAACCTTGTGAATGTGGATTTTGTGCGGTCAGCCGGCCGCGGAAACAGCCCAGCCGTCATTGTTGCGGTACCGTGGTGACGTCAGCCGATGTTACAGAATCAACGGAAGGTAGTCCGCTCATGAAGATAGATTATTGCAGTGGCTTCAATGAAACTGATGCAACACCCCACTGTGGTTATACTGGACTAATTAATTCCGCAACTTTAAGACAATCTCACTGCAGCAATACTCATGTGTTCACTACAAATACCATGAAGCCATGCAAGTGACAACGCCCACTGGGGCGGTATTTTGAATAAGTAGCACACTGTTGTCTTCAGCTGCAGATTGTGCCAATGAGTAAGAGGAGAACTCGAAACGCGTCTGGTAAGCTGAAAGACTGTTGCCTGTTTTTATCTGTCTCCACTGCAACCTTCGTGATTAAAGAATGGAGAAATACCTACCTGTTTGAGGCTTTTCCTTTTGGGCAACCTTGTGAATGTGGATTTTGTGCGGTCAGCCGGCCGCGGAAACAGCCCAGCCGTCATTGTTGCGGTACCGTGGTGACGTCAGCCGATGTTACAGAATCAACGGAAGGTAGTCCGCTTATGAAGATAGATTATTGCAGTGGCTTCAATGAAACTGATGCAACACCCCACTGTGGTTATACTGGACTAATTAATTCCGCAACTTTAAGACAATCTCACTGCAGCAATACTCATGTGTTCACTACAAATACCATGAAGCCATGCAAGAGACAACGCCCACTGGGGCGGTATTTTGAATAAGTAGCACACTGTTGTCTTCAGCTGCAGATTGTGCCAATGAGTAAGAGGAGAACTCGAAACGCGTCTGGCAAGGTGAAAGACTGTTGCCTGTTTTTATCTGTCTTCACTGCAACCTTCGTGATTAAAGAATGGAGAAATACCTACCTGTTTAAGGCTTTTCCTTTGGGGCACCCTTGTGATTGTGGATATATATATCTATATATATATATAGATATATATATATATATACATACACACATACATACACACACTATGTATTATCAAAATTACAAAATATGCGGAAGGGAGGGGGGGAATAAAAAAGAATATATATATATTTTTTTACATACCTTCCCTTCCCGCTCCTCTGCTCCTTCCTCTTCTTCTGGCACAGGCTATCAGCCTGCCCTGCATCCAATCTTGAAGCTGCTCTCGCATGAGAGCAGCTTCAGGATTGGCCTGAGCGCTCTCGATTAGTGCTCCATGACAGATCGGAAGTCTGTGCCTGCTCTCAGCAACCCCAGCAATGGAGGTTTGGAGAGAGCTCTTCACTGTACATGATGGCGTGGCCGGCCAAACTGTCATGTGCAGTAAAGAGAGTGCACACACCATTCCCCTCAGTGTTGTCACCCCCAGGACCCTCCCCAAAACGACAGGAAAATGGAAATAAAACAAGTGTTGTTTTATTTTCCTTTTCTGCCATTTTTAGGGTGCAACGCTCCTCCACTATAGCGGAGGAACCGCCATCGAGGAATGGACACATCAAGGAGAAAACTACAGGAATGTAGGAAGCAGCTAAGTGCATGCTTGAGGAAATGCCAGAAGCAGTGAAGGACACTATTCAGTATATGCGAGTGATGCCCACACAATCAGCAGTTAGTTCATAACTTAATTGGTTTCTTCTCTGGGTTCTCTGTCAACCACCAAAATGTTCTATGTGCCTTTTCCATGGTTACTGTAAAGTGCTGCTGATAAAATCGTACTACTAATAAATAATTAAAACGATATAACTGCTAGAGAAAAATTTAAAAGTGAAGAGCATGGTATAGGAAGAACAGGTAACAGCACAAAGCACGCAACAGAAAATACAAATAAGGGTAAAGAGCACGATATAGGAAGCACTGGAAGCAGCCGAGGGAAGGCTTTAGGAAACACCAAAATCACTGACAATAGGTTTCAGCTTTGGGACCCACCAATGTGTTTTTAGCCATGTTATACAGCAGCATTGTGCAACATGGCAAAAAAAACGAAGTATAAAAAAAGGCACTATGATGGGTTAAACTCTGCTCAAACACAATCAATTATTAAATATTCCGTCTTATTTGACTCACTTATAAGTATCTTTGAAAAATTTATTTCTTTCATTTCTATTTGATAATTTCCATGTGGTGGTTCAACTATGATGGTCACCAGGCAATTTCTCTATAATCACTCAGACGGAGCTGTTCGTATGGAAGGCACGTGTGAATATTAGAGCACAGGGCAGGACAATGGATCCAAGTAGCACATGGGTTTATGGGTATTCACAAAGAAACTCAACCTCTCATCCTCGTCAAACCCACTGTGGACTTCTAATAAGTGCTGCACACCACCTTTTTGTTTCTGTAATGCTTAAATCCGAAGGTATACTGGCTGCCTAAAGATAGTACGCAGTGGTGTCTACAGGTTTTTCATGTTTGTCACAACCTTTTGCCTAGTTTTACACTATATACATAATTCAGACAAGATGGTGTCTGTTATTCTCATCGACAGAATATCTGTTTTGGAAGGCGTACAGGTCTTCCATAGTGGGAAGCACCCCCTTTAGGGAGAGGAGTAGGTTGAATGCTGGCAAGTGCCCCCACCGACTGGCGTTCAGGGTAGGTTACGGAAAATGAAGATGTCTTAGTCTTCTGAGACGTCATGGAATCACTGGAAGTGACTGCTATTTCCTGCATTTTTAAATCAGTTTGTATATTACGTCATGGAAGAGAAGGGCTGCCTTATCCATGCTGGTGCTAGTCAGAACCTTAGAATATTAGGAGTGAGAAACGACCCATTTGGTAAAGGTTTACTTCATCTCTGGGCATGAATGATCTGATAAGTAAACATCTTTAAATCTTGAATCCTCCAGATGGATGAGACTGAATGAACGCAGGGGTGAAAGCATGTGGCGCGTACCATCTTGCAGGCGGAATTCCACGCTGAAAAACTAAGGGCCTTATTCAGAGTTTGACAGACAGGATACTCCATCAAAACGTGACTGATAACCCCTCGGTAGCATTACAGCATAGGCTTTAATGCACTTGTAATACAGCTATCTGCCACATTTGTGATGGAGTATCCGTCAGCCAAACGTTAAATAAGGCCCCAAGTGCGGAGATCTCGAACTTCATCATTAATAGATGGTACTGTCCTCATTGTCAGACTATCAGCTTTTTCGCTGGCCCTGCTAAAGAACATACTCCATTCAGCTGCTCAGCGACTCACCAGCATCCAAATGTGTTTGCATCTCACCTCCTTCTGATCCACTGGCAGTGGCTGCCACTGCATTCTTCTTTACAAGATGTATGGCATCGCCTAACAGACGCATGTTCTCAGCCAACCCATGTATGGGGCAAGCCAGGTCTGCGTGCAGACCGATTGGGTCTAAACCATGGGTTCTCGCAAACATTTTCCAGGCGGGCGAAAAGTTTGGTCTTAGGTGTGACCAAGGCCTGCACTGATGCCAGCAGGTTGGTGGTCAGGAGTACGGGGGGGGGGGTAAAGTGGGTGTAGGGGAAGGGAAGCATGTACATCTAGTGACTGAACTGGACTGCCGAATGTGAAACCAGAAAACCTAGGATGAATCACAGCTCACCCAGTTGACCAAATTGTGTGATCCTGGGTAATTGTTTTATTTCAATTTCACTTTCTTCTTCCTTACTACATATAACAGGACCTTGAAATACATGACTTCAGTATGCCTGCTGTACAAAACCTTCTCCTGTGTTTGGATTTAATCACTAATGGAATTGTTATCATGGTGGGGGTAAGCATGAACATCTCTAAAGTCATGTCTGAAAATTATCACTTTAAAAAAAAAAAAAATTCTGAATGCACTACTATAATCTGATTTGCTAAGGTGAAACTGTTCTGCAGGTTAATGAAATACACTTTTTGAATTTTGAAGAGTATCATATTTTTACACATTTACTGTTTTTAAAAATGAAGTGTTCCTAAAGTTATGCGGTGCTGCACACCCAAGTTATTTCCTTTCTTTAACTGCAATTAGCCTTTAAATTAATGCTTTCTGTTTAGTTAACATTTTTAATGGTAGTGCTGAGTCGAGTAAACATCAGCCTGGTGCTGCTGTTATCCAGGAGGCCGCATGTAAATGTCAACAGGGACGCCTGCGGCCCTCCGTCAGTACTTTGAGTAGGACTGGCACAGACTGACCATCCCTGTGGTGGAATCAAAGATCCACCCACATCAGCTTGTGTCAGTAGTCACAACCCGACATTTCTCACTGGAGGAAATCCACAACCATTCCGCCATTGGTAGCCTCTCCATAAAAGCCAGGGATGTAGCCTCAAAGTCTACAAAAGAACACCAGGAGCTAACTCCATAAATGGGGTAGTCTGGCTTGAAGCTGGACTACACATCCGAAAGTCCAAGTTAGCCCATGACTATCCACTGATTAAGAACGTCACAAAGGTGTCCCATAACCAGAAATGTGGTGCCCAAAAAGTTGAATGTAGCTGGTCTTCAAATGGCAGCAGCCTCCTTCCCACGTGCCTCAAACTGCAAATATAACATTTATCTCTATCCTAGCAATTTGTAAAATTCAATGTACTCGACCTGCGTGGACCCATTAGACTTCCTGGACAACGAGCTGCATGCTGTGATCCTCTAAGCTGCAACAAAGCAACCAAGTGCTTGACTACTTGGGTGGAAGGGCTGCCAGAGAGACGACAGCTAGCTAGTTTGAGAACAGTAGGTGGTGTATTTAGTACAGGGCACAGTGCCCAGGTCTGAGTGGCAACTTTAACTGGGCATGCTGGGCGCAGACGGATCAGAGTGTCCTATTGCAATCAATGTGTAACCCATTAATGAAAAGCAGACCCGCTGTTTGAAGCAGCCAGCCCGTCTTTCACTAAGCAGGTGGTAACACAGCCAGTCTTTCACTGGTACAGAGATTCCCGTGCAGGCGGGTACAGTAAGGGGGTGACTTCTGGATCCAGATGACCTCTTTTCCCTCAATTAAGAGGTGCCCTTAGTGGGCACACTGACTGTGACACCCCTTTGGCTGCATATGGCCTCTTTGCATCGGTGTCTATAATACAGCACATACGCAGAGGCATTAGCGAAGAGGATGCCAACATGTCTGCAGATCTTTCTGTAATGCAAAAAAATGCTTGGTGGGCGCAGAAAGCTGGCACACGTGTTCATAGGGCCCCCAGGCACTTAATGTAATATGGCTCCTGAAGTCCTTTCAGGATTGCCTAGAGACCCCGTTCAACAGATGGTAGTGAGCTAATCGAAATGAAGACCAATCACAGGTGAACTAACCATCGACAGCGGTATCTGTTAGGTGAGCATGTTCACATGTACCTCCGGCTAACCCTTTGTTACAGGTAGGAATCATTCTTTGTCGTCTCTAAAGACTATATAGCCACAGCCTGGGATGGCTTGCGTAAATGCCCACATCTGCATGAAGTATGGGTACCAGAAGTGTGTCCTCAAGCCAGACTAGGGGTCTCTTACCACTGCTGGGCTGTGCAGAAGTCTAGCCACCATCTCGTGCCTGTGCCAAAAACCTAGATCTCGTTACTAGGTCCATTTGGTAAACTTTACTGTTTCCAGGCTTAGATTGCAAACGTGAGGCTATGTGAACGTTTCTAACTTTCATGGTGCTTAAGAGGTCTGCGCAGTGAGCCCGTGTGTGGCTATCAACAAATGAGTGGCTGCTTCATAACCCTAATGATCAGTCCTCACCTGCTGAACTCTCAGAAGATATCACTGACATGTGTTCCACTGAAACAAATCGCTGTTCTGCAATCTTAATCCTAAAGCGGTCTTCCCCACTCTCTTTTCAACAGGTTAGCCTATGGTCTACCACTATTCTGCCCTGTTTTAATTACAGTGTAATTTAAGTGGTTTAATAAAGTGGTGCTTATTTTCAACTATGACTGGACATTCCTATTCACTGTGTGCGTCTAATAGATTTGGCTCAACTTTCACACTAACTACCATGCCCCCGGACTTGCCTGGTCAAGTTAACCCATGGTTCAAGGACTCCTCAAGGCCAACACTTCCATCTCACACAATTTCTCTAGCATTCTGGAGTATGGGGAATAGGTGGTCACACAGCTGATACTTCTAGATGGCGCCTAAAACGTCAGGATATTGGGAAAACGTGATACAAATTAGGACCTTCTCGGATGCAGCACCCAGAGCGCACTGTTTCCTTGCTGCAGCCATCACGTGAATAAAACAGACCGTTTTTAGGACTCGCCTGTCGATGCGCATGCGCATCGAGCAAGCGAGAGTATTGGGACTTATCCACTCTTTCCCCAACTTGCAAGGAATCGTGGCGATTCCTTGCAGTGCCCGTGACTTTTAAGCTCAATGCGCATGCACATTGAGCTTAAAAGCGCGTGCACGTCCGTCTTGTTTTACCCGCTCCGCCCCCTCCCCTTCCCGCCGTGTCGCATTTCTCCTCCCCCCTCCCCTCTCTTCCCTCCGTCTTGTTTTTTGTTTATTTTACCCGCTCCGCCCCCTCCCCTTCCCGCCGTGTCGCATTTCTCCTCCCCCCTCCCCTCTCTTCCCTCCGTCTTGTTTTTTTCCCTACCGAACCGTGACCATTGTGTTCAAACATGAACTATTGTAACGTTTGCGGTTCAATGGTCTAAACAGCGTGACATTTCCATTCTTCTTTAACAAGTGAACAGTATTTTTCCCTACCGAACCGTGACCATTGTGTTCAAACATGAACTATTGTAACGTTTGCGGTTCAATGGTCTAAACAGCGTGACATTTCCATTCTTCTTTAACAAGTGAACAGTATGCAATTGCCACGATAAACCTAAGATTACACTGGCATTAAATCTCAGACAGGCCTTTCTGAAAGCAGCAAGTTTGGCAAAATTCTGGAGCTCAATTAAACTTCCCGTTTCGTAGGGTTGGGAAATCCTCTCCCGCCTGCCCCGTTCACCTCGATTCTATTAATTTCATCTAGGACTGAGACAACAGAAGTCTGCAGTGATTTGTCGTGCGGGCAGCATTGGGCTTCCCCCTGCTCGCCAGACTGACTCTCCGCCCCCTCCGTGAATGCTCTGATCACAGCTCAGCCACGACTCTCACTTCGCACATGCCACCCTGTGTGTTTGCTGGAGGCTATGGTCGCGCGCATGCTGTCCAGAGAAATCGACGACTATTGGCACCAGGGGGAGGAGGGGCAGGCGTAACCCGCAGTTCTCATTTGTACTTTGAGACCCCACGCAGCCTAAAAGCGAACAGGAAGGCTTGGTGCATGGGTAGGTACCTTGCACCCAAAGACACAGAACAAGACAGAATGGATCAAAAATCACTCATCAGCATCTGGAGTGGCACTAAGGTACACGAGCAGTACCCTAAAACTAGTGCTACGCGCCTAACGACCATTACCATCGCCACCAGGCCAACAAAGAATCCGAAACCCCCCTCCGTCAACCACTCCACGAAGTTATGTTACACAGCACTTACCACTACCCTGTCAACTCCTGGTGCTGAACACATAGTATTCATCCTAACTATAGCGTCACACCACCTCTGACACCAATCATAACCCCAGAAACACACCTGATCCCCTCCATACTGACTGAACAAACTGTCCAGGAACCATCTACCCAACCTCAAAATTTACCCGCTCCGCCCCCTCCCCTGCCCGCCGTGTCGCATTTTTTTTTAAATCCCCACTTCCCCCCTTTTAACGGTTCAACTACATTTGTGTCTACACTGGGAGCGAGGTAAGTCTGGTCTTGCAAACACTACAACACCTCATGTTTACTCGTGGTGTAGATAGGGATCATTAAAATACATCATATCTGCCCGTGGTGAGTAAAAGAAAACTTCACGTCCACCTGGGATGAACACCTCTACAGCTCACGTCTACCCGTCGTGCTCTCTAGAGCACCGCACACATACCTGGGTGCACTCAGTGACACTTCATCTCTGCCCGGCCATTGGTCCTCTCAGTAGCAGTCACGCCAGACCGTGGTGCACTCAGTAACAGTCTGCCACGGTGCACGCAAGAGCACCGCACAGCCACCCGTCGTGCACATAGTAACAACACACGTCACAAGCATTTTTCCCTCAGAGGATTACTAAACCAAGAAGGATTTTGAAATGAGAGTGAAGGTAGAGGTTGTGGACGCTATTTTCAGCTCAGGGTCCTTTGCGATTGCAGCGGTTGTCTGCTGTTGCCTGTGTCTGTAATCAAGCTCTCTATTGGCTCGTGCTACCGGCTGCCAGGCTACGCTTGGCCTCTGGTTGTTGCTGGTGTTGGATGCAGCGTGAGGATAACGTTTCACCATCTAACTCCTGGTCGTTATCTCTCTTCTTGTATCTCCGGTCTTCAACCCAAGCTGCTACTAATAAGTTTCACAAAATTTGGGACTGTTTCCTTCATTCTTCATTTTACATATGCTTGTTTAGTGTAGTACACATGCTTACGCAGGATTAGTACTTGGCACCATTGCTCTAATTAGTATTTATTTTGCCTTGCATTATGTTGTAGTTGTTTGCTGGTTTCTTTAATATGTGTGAAATGTAGCCCTGGTTCTGTGTGTTTTTCTGCGCTTTGTTTATTTTACCCGCTCCGCCCCCTCCCCTGCCCGCTGTGTCGCATTTTTTTTTAAATCCCCACTTCCCCCCTACCCCCCAGCAATGCCAACACTGACGCCGTGCTCTGTTGCTTGTTTTTTTCTTCCTCACTTCTAGCTGCTGCAATTCCAGTCCAGCAGCCTGGGCGACGGAGGGAGGATTTGCAAGCAGAGCTGCTCCCATTTGCAATCAATTTCCGTAGAATTTGCCAATGATTTAAATGCTTACTATTTTCCGCATTTTTGTTAGCACAGAGCTGTGGCATTATCGAACCGCCGTCGATCTCTTTCTGCTAACTCAACAAGGCGCACTGTTGACAAACACTGATGAGCCAACTGGTTTAACGAGGATAGCGATGTTGGCCACCCCTCACCCTCACTCACCCTCACCCTCACCCTCACTCACCCTCAACCCCTCACCCTCACTCACCCTCAACCCCTTACCCTCACTCACCCTCAACCCCTCACCCTCACTCACCCTCACTCACCCTCAACCCCTCACTCACCCTCACCCTCACTCACCCTCACTCACCCTCAACCCCTCACCCTCCCTCACCCTCCCTCACCCTCACTCACCCTCACCCTCACTCACCCTCAACCCCTCACCCTCACTCACCCTCACCCTCACTCACCCTCACTCACCCTCACCCTCACTCACCCTCACTCACCCTCCACCCCTCACCCTCACTCACCCTCAACCCCTCACCCCCACTCACCCTCAACCCCCCACTCACCCTCACCCTCACTCACCCTCAACCCCTCACCCTCACTCACCCTCAACCCCTCACCCTCACTCACACTCACCCTCAACCCCTCCCCCTCAACCCCTCACCCTCACTCACCCTCACTCACTCACCCTCAACCCCTCACCCTCACCCTCAACCCCTCACCCTCAACCCCTCACCCTCACTCACCCTCAACCCCTCACCCTCACTCACCCTCAACCCCCCACTCACCCTCACCCTCACTCACCCTCAACCCCTCACCCTCACTCACCCTCAACCCCTCACCCTCACTCACCCTCAACCCCTCACCCTCAACCCCTCACCCTCACTCACCCTCACTCACTCACCCTCAACCCCTCACCCTCAACCCCTCACCCTCACTCGCCCTCACCCTCACTCACCCTCAACCCCTCACCCTCAACCCCTCACCCTCACTCACCCTCAACCCCTCACCCTCAACCCCTCACCCACCCTCAACCCCTCACCCTCACTCACCCTCAACCCCTCACCCTCACTCACTCACCCTCAACCCCTCACCCCCTCACCCTCAACCCCTCACCCTCACTCACTCACCCTCAACCCCTCACCCCCTCACCCTCAACCCCTCACCCTCCACCCCTCTCCCTCAACCCCTCACCCTCAACCCCTCAACCCCTCACCCTCACTCACCCTCACCCTCACTCACCCTCAACCCCTCACCCTCACTCACCCTCACCCTCACTCACCCTCACCCTCAACCCCTCAAACTCACCCTCACTCACCCTCACTCACCCTCAACCCCTCACCCTCACTCACCCTGACCTTCACTCACCCTCAACCCCTCACTCACCCTCAACCCCTCACTCACCCTCACTCTCACTCATCCTCACTCACCCTCACTCACCCTCACTCATCCTCACTCACCCTCACTCACCCTCACTCACCCTCAACCCCTCACCCTCACTCACCCTCACTCACCCTCAACCCCTCACCCTCAACCCCTCAACCCCTCACTCACCCTCACTCTCACTCATCCTCACTCACCCTCAACCCCTCACCCTCACTCACCCTCACTCACCCTCAACCCCTCACCCTCACTCACTCACCCTCAACCCCTCACCCTCAACCCCTCACTCACCCTCACTCTCACTCTTCCTCACTCAACCACCCTCAACCTCACTCACCCTCAACCCCTCACCCTCACTCACCCTCAACCCCTCACCCTCAACCCCTCACCCTCAAACCCTCACCCTCACTCACCCACCCTCAACCCCTCACCCTCACTCACCCTCAACCCCTCACCCTCACTCAGTCACCCTCACTCACCCTCAACCCCTCCCCCTCGACCCCTCCCCCTCAAACCCTCACCCTCACTCACTCACCCTCCCTCACCCTCAACCCCTCACCCTCAAACCCTCACTCACCCTCAACCCCTCACCCTCAACCCCTCACTCACCCTCAACCCCTCACCCTCACTCACCCTCACCCTCAACCCCTCACCCTCACTCACTCACCCTCAACCCCTCACCCCCTCACTCACCCTCACTATCACTCACCCTCACTCAGCCTCAACTACTCCCCCTCACCCTCACTCACCCAAAACTCCTCACCCTCACCCTCACTCACCCTCAACACCTCACTCACCCTCACCCACCCTCACCCTCACTCACCCTCAACACCTCACCCTCAACCTCAACCCCTCACCCTCACTCACCCTCACTCACCCTCAACCCCTCACCCTCACCCTCACTCACCCTCACTCACCCTCACACAGTGCAATAGTTCTCAGACCATTTCAGTTAGAGCTTTTAGAAATGTTTATGGCTTTTTTTATTTGTAATACTTTAGCATTGGCTACAGGAAACAAAAATGCTAAACATTTACAAAAAAAAACCCCATAAACAATTCTAAAAGCACTAACTCTAATGGTGCGAGACCTATTGCATTTCCAATGCTTGTTTACCCAGTTCTGCGTCACAAACAATCACCATCAATAAGCACTCCAAATTGTGTAGTGTTTGGTGACGTCTGCCTGGGTTGTAAACCGTATTGTGACGTCATTCACCACAAGGCTCCGTTAATAACCTTTCATGAGGCTTGAAGAAATGTTTATATAGTACATTTTCTTACTCCCATGTTACTTTTACTCTTCTGTATTTAACTCTTGACTTTTGAAGTATATTTCATTTGTATATGAGTTTATGAAACTTGATACAGTGAACTGCTATTTACCATGGTTAGGGCTGCGCTTCATTATGTGTTAAAAATAAATACATTGCCACTCAATCTCAGAAGTACATGATTGAATGTATGTACTCTTCCTCCTAAAGATTAATATTTAAGTGAGATGTCCAACTAATTCACGCTTGCCCTCTGTGTAAGGAGACTCAATCTTCCCAAATCCTATGGCCTTTCCCAGACAACTGAGGGTAAGTAGCTCTGTAAATTCACCTGTAAGCCACTCCCCGGCTCAGACAGGTTCATCTTCATTACAGACCCACCAGCCTCTTTGGGAATGGATTATAAAGGCTTCTGCTAGTCTAGATACAGTTCTAGAATAAAAAAGCGCAGATAGTGCTGTCAAACTGAGTGCAACCAAAGAAGATCAAGACAAAGAATAGAAATTAGTGAAATTAGTGAAATGGAAGAACCCATTCAGGATTGTTGGTATTCCATCATTTCACCAAAGTGACCAGCGTCATCATTTGGGGTCCCAACCAACTCTTCCTCTTTCCTCGCCAAACATAGAGGAATACTGAGTAAGTTGTATCCTCTTGTTGAGTTCTTTTCAGAGGAAAAAAGAGAACATAGAGGAAGGTTTAAAGCCTATATCTAGGCCCTTCGGATTAATTCCAATTGGGAAGGTGCAGTGCAATAGATAGAGAAATGTGTAAATAAAATAGGATTAGCAAGAGAAGAAAAAGTCTTTTCTTTTTGATGATCTCAATTGCATTCCTACATAAAAACATTGCAGAAGAAAGACAGCAGTTCAAAATATTCACTGCTTATATTTGGTCGACAAGTTTCAACCAAAGGGATAACTCTCCCCGGCTTTCTTCAGGACCTTGTGGTAAATAAAGTTATTACCCTGTCATAATTTCTATACATTAATAAGGAATAAGGATAGCTCATACAATGAGAGGCAGAGTCCATGGTGTCCGAGTCAAAAGGGCTTTATTACATGACTCGAGCCAGTGGAGAATCGGGTTCCATCACCACTAAGGTTCAGGAAGGGATATCTAACGTTTTATTCACATCACACATTATATATAGTAAAACCATACAATTGCAATGAATAGAGAAGGCGGAGCGCTCCAGGCGGAGCAAGTGAAAGAGATAAGAGCACATGGGCGTGAAAGAGGCGTGAAAGGAGGTGTGTACATGGGTGTTCACTTGATGAGTCATAGGTGTGTCATAGGTGGGTGGATGCATAGAGGAGGTCTGCAGGATCAGCAGGAACCTTTACCCTACTTGTGCGCGCAAAACTGGTCATGACGTGAAATTGACGTGTAACTGGGGAGAGCTGGGGGAAGCTGACTTTAGCACTAGAAGAGGAGTCTGGGATGTCAGAACGACCTGCACCTTTGGCATATCTGATATCTTGTGTTTGGAGGATGTATTGTCTGAAGTAAAGGTCTCTCGAGCAAAGGCTGTTCATCACTAAATTCTAGTGTGTGCATATATTTCTTCGTGCATTGCGTGGGGGCCATGGGCCTTCTATGACAACGGGTTCAGTAAATCACTTGAATGGAGACAGGAAGGCTAGGCCCTGAGCTCTGCAGGCGGAATATGTTTACCCCTTTCACTAGACTGGAATGTGTTTTTTCGGAGCTGAGCAGATAACTGTAGGCAAAATACCGTCTTGGCAGGCCAGGCCGGGCACCTCTCGGCTGAGCAGGGAGTAAGGGAGAGGTCAGGGATGCATAACTAAACTGCAGCTTTCAGAGTCAGAAGAGGCTCGGAGCCTGAATTCAGGGCCTGGCTAGGCTGGGCCACAAAAACGTGTGCATCTCGACTTTTAAACGTGTACCATGTAAATGCATTGGCAACGTAGGCCTCAGTGCAGAATTAACGTTTCATTCATGGAGGGCCTAATAACTGACATGCTAATGTTGAACGGAAATGCAGAGACATTATTATTACAGGCATGAGAAGGGAACTACATGATAATATGGACATACATGGGGCATAGGTACATGGATAGGGTGCGAGTAGGGGACACACTGGCCACATAAAATTTTCTGTTTCCTCATTCCCTCCTTTGCCCCTACTGTGCCCTTCAGGACACATCTATATTCATGAGACCATCTATCTGTTCATATAGCATCATTTGCTCATCCTTTTTCATTCGTGCACGGGAACGTGAACGTGGACGGGGAATACAGGCGGTGGCACACAAGCCGCAAATCGCTGGGCCACATTGCAGACAGAGACAACAACTGAATATCACTAGCAGTATTATTCCTAGGAATGACAATACTTTCCATCCCCAGGCTGATATCACACTCCAGAGCCAACCGAACCAAGTTCAGGTGCCTGGATTCTGGTGTATTTCATGAGCTATCTTATGGAGCCTTGTTATTGCTGCATACACTGATGGTGCGTTATTTGGAATAAACACACAACAACTGGAGCCGATCACTCTACAAGCTCCGCCCCTATCGGCCAGGATGACGTCAAGAACAAGGCGGTTCTGAAGAACAACAAGTCTCATAGCAGACTGCTCCTCGGTCAAGTTACCTAAGGCAGAAGTAGTCTCATTCACTACTGCTTCCAAAGTTCGGTTAACCTGCGTATTAATTTACTGTTTTGGACGGGACCTATGAAGAAAAAGAATCCTTTATTGAAATCTGTATATTGCTCCAGAGCAGTCTCAGTCTGGTCGACAACCGGGGACTCAGTCTCCCTCTTGTGTCTTACATGTACGAGTCGGGAGTCTCGGTGATAGTGGGATGGGGCTAGAAAAACAGGTGGCAGTAGGAACGCAAAATAACACGTTCCACCCCAATCTAAGGGCAGACGTACATAGGCTGTCTGACCACAAATGAAATAGGAATGGCGGGAAGCTTTGAAAGTAGACTTTCCTTTATCATTGAATTCGACCACAGTATTACAATCACTGTGTCCTAAGTGCACTGAACCATTCTTTCTAACACATAATTCACCTTTTACTGGTAAGACTGTTATAAACGGTGAACCTGTATTGGTCTCGGACTGGACGTTCAAAATCATGAGGTTAAGGGAAACATTTCCTAATTCGTACACTTCATTTTCTAGATCTGTTCCTTTCCTTTGGGGAAAACCATCTTTATCGGGAAAACATGCCTTATTCATTACTATATTCAGGTCCCCCCAAATCCATTCACTCTGGGGATCTGTGAACTGTCTGTCTTGTATTGATGACATTAAAGTAAACCAGGCTCCGCACGAACCATTGTGCGAAAACGGATAAGGAAAGAGAGGCAGAGCTCCCTTCATTTTCTGATAAGGTGGGAGTCGGCCACATACCCAGCAATTCGTTACATTGCTGGTCTGGTGAGAATGGTGTAACATACGAATAAATGTATTGTTGCGCAGTGCTAGTCGATATGACAATTCATGGGGTGGCAGATCACTGAAAATGTGCTCTACAGTGTCATTAAAGGAAGAATGTATATGTGAACCAAGAGGAGGAAAGAAAACATGTAGCGTCAAGCTTATACATATAATAGATATACTTAGAAAAAACATAATGATCAGAGTTATTATGCATCTGCTGCGTAAGTTTTTGCAGTACTTCTTTTTCATCTCTTTCTGCCTATCTCTCTGTCTATTTGGGTCTACGATCTTATACATGTCAGGAACCTGTCTAACCGCTTCACCCGAGGGGGACTTAAACAATTAAACGCTGTCTGACTTACTAGACCGTAGTTTCTGTTTATACTCTTGTTGCGGAGTCTTTTCTAGCAAAGGGAGTTTAGAGTCAATGTTTTCGGGGCAGTCCTTAGAGTCTTTTACTGAACCAAGTCCATGGAAGCGTTTCACGTGATGGGCATGGAGCCAGCCCTTCCTTCCCTCGACCTTGACGGCGGTTCTCGTCGTTAGCAGGACCAGCTTGGGTGCGCGCCAGCGGGGCTCCAGAGGGCTTGAACGGTCGAAATTGCGGACAAACACCAGGTCTCCCGGAACAATTGAATGATTCTTCACCTGGGTGTTGTCGGGGAAGGCGACTGCAACCTGTGAACGACAAGAAAGGAGTGCAGACATCAAGGAAGCCAGGTAATCTGTCAGCATAGTACTGTCGACATCGGTTATTTTTCTCGGCATAGGCGTACCCCACATATTCGGCGGTCTACCAAAAACCACCTCGTACGGAGATAGTCCGGTTCTGGAATGAGCTACCATACGCATGTAAAAGAGGGCAACCGGCAAGGCTACCATCCAATCCACGCCTTTTTCTGCACAGACTTTCGCTAACCTGGTTTTGAGTGTCTGATTGTGTCTCTCTACGAGACCTGCGGCCTCTGGATGTCGTACGCAATGGAACTTCCACTGGTACCCTAACAGAAGAGATACTTGCTTCATTAATTCAGAGGAGAATGGCTGACCGTTATCGGAGTATACGACACGGGGCAAGCCGTATCGCGGAAAGAATTCTCGGACCAACTGTTTGGCAGTGGTCACAGCAGTGTAATCTGGGACTGGGTACGCTTCTGTCCATCTAGATAGGGCGCATACAACTACGAGGACATACTTGAATCCTCGACATCTGTCCATCTGAATATAATCCATCTGGAGGACTTCAAAAGGGTGGTCAGGAGGATGAAATCCACCTTGTTCCACGGGAATGCCTTTGCCTGGATTGAACTGACAACAGATCATGCAGGTACGCACTTTCTGTTTTGCTGCTGCACGTAAATGCTTGTTGAACCAGATGTTCTGTAAACTGTCTAACATGGCTTTTTCTCCTAAATGTGCTGGACTATGTGCTGTATTTATGATAGCTTGAACCATGGAGTCAGGGAGGAACCACGTGGCTTTGCCTTTTGTCATCCATCCCTGATCTGTCTGGACCCCTCCTTGTTCAGTCCATTTCTTGATTTCGTCTGGAGTGGCATGTGTCTGTATGTCGAGTACATCCTGTGAGGGATCCCTGACTGTCATGCAATTTGTCAGTGATGGTACTTCAGTCTTTGTCGTGTCAGCTGGAATGTCTGTTTGAGTCTGGGCTGTAAGTTTAGCCGTCCGATCTGCCAGGTCGTTACCCTGGGAAATAGTGTCTGTGACTTTCGTATGTGCTTTGCACTTCATGATGGCTATGGCTGTAGGTAAGTGTATTGCGTCTAACAGACCTTGAATGAGGGGACCATGCTGCATTTTGGCCCCATGAGAGGTCAGAAAACCTCTCTCTTGCCAGAGGACTCCAAAGTCGTGTACGACTCCAAAGGCATACTGTGAATCTGTGTATATGTTTACTTTCAAGTTCTTGGCTCGTATACAGGCTTGGGTCAGAGCGATAAGCTCTGCTGCTTGGGCTGACAGGGTGTCAATTCGATGTGTCTCTATGACTTCAGTATCAGTGGTCACTGCATATGCGGCCACTAACTCTCCTGTGCTTGTTCTCATGCATGAACCATCTACATAAAGTGTCAGGTCTGGGTCTGGCAGTGCAATGTCTGTCAAGTCTTGTCTTGGCTTCGTCACTGTATTAATTACTTCCACACAGTCATGTGGTGCAGGGTCCGCTGTGCTCGAGGGCAAGAGTGTAGCAGGGTTTAAAATATTGCATCGTCTGATCTCTATGTGTGGCTGGAACAATGTCAGTTCATATCCTGTCAGTCTCGCTATAGTCAGGTGTTGTGTCTGTGTCCGGTTCAAGAGAACTTCCACTGAGTGTGGAACCTGTACTGTCAGAGGATGTCCTAACACGATGGAATCGCTTTGTCTGATTGCTAGAGCTGTTGCTGCAACTGATTTCAGGCACGCAGGCAGAGCCTGGGCCACTGGATCCAATGTACTAGAAAAGTAAGCACAAGGCTTGTGTTTTCCTGCCTGATCTTGTGTAAGGACAGATAATGCTGTGCCTTCGCGTTCAGTGACAAAAAGTGTAAACGGTTTGCTGTAACATGGTGTCGCTAAAACTGGTGCGTGACATAGAGCTTTCTTCAATTCATCAAATGCAAGTGTATGTTCTTGAGTCCAAGGGAGGACAGTCGAAGACGCTGCCTCCTGTGTTGTCAACTGTATGAGTGGTTTGGCTAGATATGCGTACTGAGGGATCCATTGTCTGCAGTAAGAAGTGAGGCCAATGAAGGCCCGTACTTCCTTTTGTGTCTTGGGCAGCGGAAGGTGAGCAATTAACTGGATGCGGTCTGGTGTCAGCTGTCTACCCCTCCTGGACAGCAAGTGTCCAAGGTATACCACTTGCTGGGCACAGAATTGTAACTTTGAAGGGGACACCTTGTGTCCCTTTTCTGCCAGGAAGTACAAGACTGTCAGTGATGCACGTTCACAGTCTCGTTCTGTTCGTGCTGTGATCAAAAGATCGTCAACGTATTGCAGTAATGCAGTGTCAGTAGGCATGTGAATACTGTCTTTTCAATGCTTGACTGTAAATACTTGGACTTTCTGTGAACCCTTGAGGAGCCCTCGTAAATTTGAAGCTTCGTCCATTTAAACAGAATCCGAAGAGGTTATGGCTCTCTGGATGGATCGGGACACTAAAGAAGGCGTTCTTGAGATCTATTACAGTAAAGAACGTCGCTTCGGAATCTATTGCAGTCAGTAGTGAAGAAATGTCTGGGACTACTGGGTACTGTGGTATTATGCATTTGTTCAGTTCTCTGAGATCACTCACTAGTCTGTAGACAGGTGGTGCATTCGGGTCAGTTCGTTTAAGAATCGGAATGATAGGAGAATTACATACATTGGAGTCAGTTTCTACAACCACTCCCTGTGCAATGAGTTCGTCAACTATTTTCAGTAATGCTACTACAGCATCAGGTGGTAACTTGTATTGTCGGATTCGTGGCAGTACAACTCCTTGCTTGAGTGTAACACGGTATGGTGTAATGTGCATGTAACCTACATCAGTCGGACCTTGCACCCATAAATGCTGTGGTACATTCTGGAGTCTGGGATCAAAATCTCTCAATACATAATGTCCTTTAAAATCACGTAAAAACAATCTCACTCCTTCCGGAGAACAACAAATCACTGCTCCTAGTTCTTTCAATGTCTTTATACCGAGCAAGTTTTCTGGACATGATTTAGTAAGCAACAAGTCTGTAGTGCGGGACAATGAACCGACTCCTAGGGAAACTGGCTTTGATACTTCATTAACAATAGACTTTCCTGAAAATCCCAGGGAAATATTCTGTGAGCCTGAGAGGGGTGCCCCTGGAACCTCGTCATGACTGATGGTAGTTCTGCTCGCCCCTGTGTCAATCAGAAATTTTCTGTCTTTTCCCAATACACGACTATGTACATAGGGACCCTCTTGATCTACAGGAACCTCAATAAGGGGCAAGCCGACTTCCCTCTCTAAGCTGTTTCATGAATACTGTTGATAGTCTGGATAGTCCGACTGTGCATATTGGTACATTTGTTGCGTGACATGAGTGGCAGCAATGGGTTGGGGTACCGCTACTGTCTGTTGCGTGTTCTGTGGCGTTTGCGTGTTCTGCGGGGTGTTATCCTGTCTAGTGGGGCGCGGTCTTTCTTTCGTCTTGCCTGTAGCTATATTGTGTTTCAGGACAGCACAATCATTTATATAGTGACCTGGCTGTTTGCAGTAATTACAGTTCCCTTTGACAGGTGCCGTGCCCTTTTTCTGGCCATCAGCTGGAACTGATTGAGCGACTAGTACTTTCATTTTCGTATCTTTCAAGTGTCTCTTTTCGTGTTCCTGTTCTTCTCTAATTCGGTTCTGGTGGTACTGTAACATTTGTAACATTTGGGAAGGGCTATTTGCTTGCCAGGTACTCTCAACCTTCAGTACTCTATTTTTGATCTGGGGTAAGGAATTATCTACTAATTTGCTCACAAAAAGATGTGGGTACGATTCACTACTTGGCTTCAGGCCACTGTTAATAGTAAAACATTTTTCGAATCTAGAATAAAAATCACTAGTGTCTTCATCTTGTTTCTGTTTGCAGGCTGAAATAGCATCCCAATCTTCCTTTTTGGTAGTCAATAATCTCGGCAAAACCTGTATTAATAGTTCGGGTAGTTCTTTAGCTTTATTCCCAAGACCAACACCAGGGCCTCGAGTTTTATCCTCGTCTTCTAATTCTGTCCAACTTATCTTTTTCTCTCCCACCTCCCATTCCTTCTCTTTAAGCTTTTCGTAAATACCTGCTGGTAACAGTACTTTCAATAATTTAATGGTATCAGCGTATGTGTAATCCCCTATGCTGAGCATGTCTTTTAGTTCACGGTGGAACCCCCCTGGGTCTTTATCATGACTGGGCAGTAATTTTTTCATTTCCAATAATTCCATTTTCGTCAAGGGCGTGTAAACGTATACTCGTTGAAGCTCACCCCCTGCAGTTCTAACGGGATGAACCTCTCGTAGGGGGTTCTGTCTGTCTATGTGAAAGGTCTTTCTTTCTCGGTGGGGGGCAGGAATCAAGTGCGGAGTCAGAAAAGTCAAGTACTTATGTCGTTGATCTAGAATGACATTAATTAACTCGGTACCTAGGCCTCTCCATCTTGCTAGGAGTAAATCGTCCAGTAATTTATACAAGGGACCTGGATCAGAATGCTGACTCTCGTACAATGTGATGAGATGTTGAATCATGTAAATACCAGCTAAACGCTGTTCTTCCGGAGGAAGACTCAAAAATGTTTGCGCTACTATGTCATCCTTATATATGTTAGAATTACAAGCCCATTGAACTGCTGACCGGGCTAGTTCTTGTTTATGCATAGTACAAAGTTCACTACTCCCTACTCGTTTTTTCAGTGCATGTTCAGTAGCTTGGAAAAGGTGTTCGAGAGAATATCGTTCTGGTATTGGAGAGAGGGAACGTTTACTGTAATCTAGGCCTATGGGCCTGTCAAACGGTCTTGCCCTGCCTACATAATTCATTTTATTTATTTCCTCTGTTACTGTGTCATCCTCATCTGTGACTACCTCGTTTTCTTTCTCGGCTTGTTCTTTCTTGTGTATATCCAGAATTTCTTTACGGATTTTCCTGTACATGCATTCTATTCTGTTCTGTGTATCATGTTTACCAACAGCTATATTGTCACTCCAAGTCATCATACCTTTAGTTACTTCTTTATCTGGCTGGTCTCGTTCCCTTATCAAACAATTAATCAAAAATCGTAAAAGCATGCCTTGAAGCTCCACCTTTCTATTTGCCATGGCCTCATGTATACTTTCTGGTCCCTCCCCCGTTCTGATGAAATGTTATATTCTGTCTAAATGTTCCTTCATGTCTGGTAAAGTGATCAAATAGTCTGCAACGCGTCTTAAACGTACTGAGTATATGAGCATTAAGCCCTCACCTGGTACTGGATCATATATACAATCGGAAAGTGATTGCCTAAGCGATGCTGGTGTCGTTGGTTTTGGCGTGCGTTATAGTGCTAATTCTCGTAAGGTTTGTTTTATTGGTGGTGGTGGGGTGTGCGGTGTGTGTGGTAGAGGAAGTGTGGGCCCCCCTCCCGATGCCCCTAGACTCGAGTTGCCTTTCTCTGTCGGGGACACTCCTGGCAATGCGGGTTGATCTTGTGCTACGGGTGGTTGGCGAAAAGGATTGGTAGGGTTGACAGGAGGAGGAGGAGAATCTTCATTTACATACTCCGGAGCAGCGTCTTCTAGATAGGAGGAAAGAAAAATGTCCGCTGCCGTCTGTTTATGACTATGGGCTTTTGTCAGGATCAGTGGTGGCGGCAAGTTACTGGCTACTTCCGGGGTCACTTTAGGTAGGCCCTCGGCGAGGACAGGATACATGCCTTTAATAAGGGCATTTCTTTGTCTATCTACTTGTTCTGCCTTAACCCGTTCACCTTCTTCCTTTAGCTCTTTTTCTTTGGCTTTTTCTGATGCTTCTCTACTTCTCTCTGCTTTGTGGATTTCTTTCTCTGTTCTCCTATGCGCTTCTTTACACCATAACTCTATGGCATCTTTCTGTGATTGTCTAGCTTTCTTTTTCCACAGTGCTTCCTCTACTCTCATGATGCAATCAGCATCCCATGTCCCTGAGACAGGCCATCTATATTTCTCTTCCAGATCCTTCGTGTAATCTACCCATAAATCTAAAAATAGTATGGCATCTAGGCCATGTTTCTGGTACATAAAATGACCAGGAGTGTCCCTAGGCGGGACGGGAACTGCCTCTTCGAGTATCCCTTTCCTGGTTCCTATCTGACGTAATTTCGGAAACAGCGGCATGTTTGAACTAACTTGAACAAAAACACAATAAGCACAATAATAGACTGAAGACAATCATTCATACCACAACATTAAAACATTAAAAACAGATACTAACTAGTACATAGATAAACACAATCCTGAATTACTTGTTACTTTATGCACTGCTAAACAGTACAGTCATACCGGTCTCATGAAGAGACACGTCTTTACCGCATCCACCTAAATGGACACGTCTGTACCGGATCTGTGTACCCAGACCCGCCTTGACCGGGCTCAAAGAAATGAACCCGTCTCTATGCGTTCCCAACAACGGTACTCACCGGGAAGCAAAAACTGAAGGCCTCGGAAAACTCGATACTGGACTGGACTGCTACGACGTCTGGTGCTGCTACTGCTGCTTGCTGCGCATGCGCCTCGGAACAGGTGGGCCTCGGGATACCTCGGACTTTGCTCTCTCGGCTTGGGCTCTGGTCGGGATAGTCCGCAATCCTCACCGCCTCGTGTGGATGCCTGGTCGCAGTCTCCGTCTCCTCCGTGGGCCTGAGGGAGTTGGCAGGAAATCCCGCTTACGTGTACACTGGAAGTCCGTCACGGCTATAGAAGGGGTCAGGGGGATGCGCTTACATCGCCGGCGCGTGGGGAAGGGGACTGGTTCCTGTTTGGGCGCCAGATTAATGTGGTAAATAAAGTTATTACCCTGTCATAATTTCTATAGATTAATAAGGAATAAGGATAGCTCATACAATGAGACGCAGAGTCCGTGGTGTCCGAGTCAAAAGGGCTTTATTACAATGACTCGAGCCAGTGGAGAATCGGGTTCCATCACCACTAAGGTTCAGGAAGGGATATCTAACGTTTTATTCACATCACACATTATATATAGTAAAACCATACAATTGCAATGAATAGAGAAGGCGGAGCGCTCCAGGCGGAGCAAGTGAAAGAGATAAGAGCACATGGGCGTGAAAGAGGCGTGAAAGGAGGTGTGTACATGGGTGTTCACTTGATGAGTCATAGGTGTGTCATAGGTGGGTAGATGCATAGAGGAGGTCTGCAGGGTCAGCAGGAACCTTTACCCTACTTGTGCGCGCAAAACTGGTCATGACGTGAAATTGACGTGTAACTGGGGAGAGCTGGGGGAAGCTGACTTTAGCACTAGAAGAGGAGTCTGGGATGTCAGAACGACCTGCACCTTTGGCATATCTGATATCTTGTGTTTGGAGGATGTATTGTCTGAAGTAAAGGTCTCTCGAGCAAAGGCTGTTCATCACTAAATGCTAGTGTGTGCATATATTTCTTTGTGCATTGCGTGGGGGCCATGGGCCTTCTATGACAACGGGTTCAGTAAATCACTTGAATGGAGACAGGAAGGCTAGGCCCTGAGCTCTGCAGGCGGAATATGTTTACCCCTTTCACTAGACTGGAATGTGTTTTTTCGGAGCTGAGCAGATAACTGTAGGCAAAATACCGTCTTGGCAGGCCAGGCCGGGCACCTCTCGGCTGAGCAGGGAGTAAGGGAGAAGTCAGGGATGCATAACTAAACTGCAGCTTTCAGAGTCAGAAGAGGCTCGGAGCCTGAATTCAGGGCCTGGCTCGGCTGGGCCACAAAAACGTGTGCATCTCGACTTTTAAACGTGTACCATGTAAATGCATTGGCAACGTAGGCCTCAGTGCAGAATTAACGTTTCATTCATGGAGGGCCTAATAACTGACATGCTAATGTTGAACGGAAATGCAGAGACATTATTATTACAGGCATGAGAAGGGAACTACATGATAATATGGACATACATGGGGCATAGGTACATGGATAGGGTGCGAGTAGGGGACACACTGGCCACATAAAATTTTCTGTTTCCTCAACCTTGCCACAAAAAATGTTTGCTACTGCAATACTTTTTCTTGAAAATCAATATTAAATATACATACTGATGGTATTTACTAAACCCTTGTAGTCATTATTCTGTCTAGGTGTCCTCCATCCCAGCTACGTCTAGGCGAGAGGTAACGACGGACAGAGCGGGCCTCATTGACTGGAGCTGGTGCCGGATGAGGTGAGGTCTAGTCCTCATTTTACGGATGTCCTATACATCTTGTAAATACAGAGGATCAGAATAATGTGACTACAGGGTATAGTAAATCCCATCAGTATGTATATTTAATATTTATTTTCGAGAAAAAGTAATGCAATAGCAAACATTTTTTGTGGCGAGGTCCTGAAGAAAACCATGGAGAGTTATCCCATTGGCTGAAACATGTCGACCATATATAAGCAGTGGTACTTTGAACTGCTGTCTTTCTCCTGCACTGTTTGGAATGCAATTGAGATAATCGAAAATACTTTTTTCTTCTCTTGCTAATCCTATTTTAATTACACATTTCTCTATCTTTTACACTGCACCTTCCCAATTGGAATTATTCCGAAGGGCCTAGATATAAGCTTTAAACCTTCCTCTATGTTCTCTTTTTTCCTCTGAAAAGAACTCAACAAGAGGATACAACTTACTCAGTATTCCTCTATGTTTGGCGGGGAAAGAGGAAGCGTTGGTTGGAACCCCAAATGAGGAACCTGGTCACTTTGGGGAAATGATGGGATACCAACAATCCTGAATGGGCTCTTCCTTCTATATCTTGATCTTCTTTGGTTGCACTCAGTTTGATAGCACTATCTGCGCTTTTTTATTCTAGAATTGTATCTAGAGTAGCAGCTGTTTCTATTGTTTTGTGACTAATGGAATAGGGGGACTTAATCCGTTTGAGTCTCAAAAAACTCCCTCAGACCCCTTATAGAGTGTTTTTTTTATAAAGGCTTCTCCCAAAGGTTGGTTTTATACACTAGCCCTTCCCTTAAAGAAATACAGTCATGGGGAGGATATTACATTTCGGAGCTCTGAGACTTTTAGAGGGGCACATCCTCCACAGTGCTGCTACTGTAGGGTAAGTCTTCTCAGAGTTAGATAGCCAGGATCAGTGGGTCTCTTGTGAACTCTCATTTGAATGCCCTCTGACCTTAACTTGGTGTCTACTGAACATGCAAGTACAGCAGAAGGCGGGGATGGGAGCAAGATGGCCTCCACAATGCTCTTGTAGGAAGGAAAATGGCTGCTACTGCAATCTGATGGGAATGCCAGGTGGGAATCCACCACTCTGCTCGGTGAGGAGAGCTGGATGGCTTCCTCTACGCCCTTTCATGAAGGAGTGATTCAACTCTACTTTGATAGGTGGGTGAGAGGAGGGTGGCTTCCGTTATACTCTGATGCACAGGACACAACAGTATGGCCGTGACTACACTCTCCTTGCATTTGTAAGTTTGGGGCGCGCATAAAAAAAATATGAGGAGCTATGCCCAATGAACAGACAAGGTGAGAAGTTCAAACTAAGCACATGGTCAGATAGTTTGAGGTACTGGAGCACGTCTGTAGACAGGGTCAGAAGCCTGGGGAACCCAGGACCAGTATTTAAGGAGCTTGCATTACCAAACAACCAGTATCATAAGAAAATAACTTTTTAATATTGAATCATAATTCCCATGTTGCATTAAACCGTGGCTTTTTTCACCCAGTTCACCAAATGCTGAATCATTTCCTAGAACTCGTGCACCACTGAGATGCGGTGGATATTGAACAATCATTAAATAGTGCAAAACAAATATTCCCTGAAGAAACTGTGGAAGGGACATCATGTTTACTATCGTAAACCTGAAAACCACTGACATTCCACTTCTGAATAACCATTAACCATAACATCCCCTATATACTCCTTCTGACTACATACATGATATATAAAATATCATCAATGATGCCACTGTAACATTAACGCTGCTGGTGACATCACGCATAACAAGGACATAGCGCAACAAGAACTAGAAGAAAGTACCTCTATTCCATTAATAGATAAAGAGATGAAAGGCTAATGCAATTCATTTCACAAGTAGTAGCGATCCTTAAATATTAGATACAAACTGTAGTTCGAGTGCTGGCAAAGAATATACAAGGAAAGACCAATGCAGTTTAACTCACAAGTAAGACATTAAAGATATTGATTGTAATTGTGAGGATGCATTTAGATGAGGTCGTAGAGTCTGTAGATAAATATTGATATAATATTCATGTTAGCCAACATTCTTAAAAGTGCAATTGTGTATGGTCGACATGATGTCTTGGAACGCCACAGGCAAAGTTGCATACAATGTCACCAGTGATGTCATCAATGTCATATATAGGAGTCAAGGGCAGTCGATTAGGGTGGTGCCCACAGCCAAGCCTCATATTCAATTGTCAGGACAGTAAACCCAATAGGCCACGCCCCCTTACAATGTGTATAATCCCCTGTCCTTTGAGTATTTGGGCATGGCCAAATGGTGTGCCCTTAGAATTTGGACAAGGCCTGTGCACTTTTCCCACTAATGCTGTGATCTTCATCTTTCTATGTTCCCCTTTACCAAGAATATGGTGACCTTTTGACACCTTAAAGGTAAAAGACACTAAGATTTGCGTAGCAAACATATAAGTCGGTTCATAAACTTTTTGCCTTAATTTTGACTTTTTGTTCTGGAGAAAAAAGCACCTCTAACACCCTCTGCGATACACCCTAGCCACCTTTCTGAGGCTGAGAGGTTCTAAAGTTGTGTCTGCATGCATCCAGCTACAGCTCATTAACCACCCACAGGTTCAAGAACAAAAGACCAGTTAAAGGACCCAGCTTCTTAATTTTGACAAATGTTTCAGCAAAAAAACACATTCTTCCACCTGCCCATGCCCTCACCTAGATTAACATATTCCTAGGCTGTTTAGGTCTTGCCTGAGACAGTGCATGCGCTGTCACTTGCAAGGTATTTGGTTAGTTTACAGGGGACTTGGAGATCACCTGTTGCTTACCATTGTTTGGCTGCTTTGTCACCCATGTCCTTACTTCTCTTTGGTCAGCGCATCCCAGCTTCACTTCCTCTTTGTGTTTGTATGCGTGCCTCCGGAACATGGCCCATTAACTACTTCCTTTTGGCGCCCGTGTCTTCCACTGCTCACATTGTTTCAGAGGTACTTTTATGTTATTTAGTTGTGGCACTCTCTAAGAGTGCATGTGTTTGCAGACCATCTCCACCCTCCCCTGATGCTCCCTGTTGTTGTTAACCTATTGATTTTTGCCTCGTTGTTTCTTTGTCTGTTGTTAGTTTCTGTTATTGTTGCATGCCCCACCCCAAAGAGTTCTTGCTTCCTCCACTTACCCCCCCCCCTCCTGCGTTCTTGATTGCCCCGTCCTCTCCCGCCAGGAAAAGCAAGCATTAGTAAAGACAATATAGGTTTTGCCTTGCGAGATCTATTAGCTTTGTAAAATTACTCTTTTTTAGCACTGTTGTACAGCAGTGGGACTGCTGTCTAGCATGGCGGAAAGTAAAAGTCAACATTGGCTGCATCATATTGCTTTTTTCCTTGTTATTTTAACTTTCAACCATGCTGCACAGCATCTGCACTGCTGTACAACATGGCTAAAAAACACTGACAAAGCCAACAGATCTCACATAGGCAAGACCTATTGGCTTGGCCAATGCTGGTCTGTTTTCTGTTTGAAGCATCCTTCTTTTCCCTGGTTGCTGACCCATCTTTGTTTACCCTCTTTTATATTATGTACTTTTCATTTCTGCTTCATGTTTTAGACTGTGTTACAAAATAGAAAACAGACGATAACTTAAATTGTATAGCCCTCTTAATTTGCACATTTTCCCTATTTAAAATAAAACTATTTTATTTTTAAGCACTCCACAAGACTGCATGTTCTTTCCAGTTGAATCCTTCCATGTACTTCTCTCCCCCTTGCACTCCGTGCTGCTTACTGTGGGCCCATGTGTTTCCCCGCCGTATTGCGCTCACTCTCTTATTCCCCCACTGCTTTGTCAGCCGTGTACTTCTCCCCCAACCACTCAACGCTGCTATACCACCCGCTGTTTCTTCTTTGTATTGGTTCCCACACTCACAACCTCCTTCACTTTCGCTGTTGCTTCTCTTTCCCAGCCCACCACAGTGACCTTGCTCATCAGCGAACTCTGTGTTGCTCCCTCCCCAGCCTGCACTTAAAACACAAGGTTATCACGCATTTTTATCTTTTTATTTGCCAATCCAACTTTGAAAAAGCCAATGGGTCACAAAAGACAAAGCTATTGGCTTTGCTAATGCTTATTTTCCACAAACTTCCAATTCTTATTTTTTTTTCCTTTTTAGAATTTGCTTTGTATAGGTCATTTTCAAAACCATGACCGAGTATTTGATACTGGTTGCATGAATTGTTTAACCACTTTCGTAAATTTGACTCCATGAAATCACTACTTGCCAAGACTACTATTCAAAAGTGATGTAATTTGTGAGGTCATGAGCAATACATTATGTATATTATGACTGCATAGTGTGAGATAATGAGAAATGCTTTGTGTGTGTGTCGCGTCTGCATAGTTTATCATAAGCGGAAACTTCACTGCTTCTTAGGTTTTGGATCTGAATGACAATGCCCCTTCAACGTTTTGGAGATAATTTTCAAGAAGTTTGTCTTCCAATGATTAATAAGCCTAAGCAGACAACGATGACTTACATTAACACTTTTTTTTCTATATTTGTGAGGGTCTAGTGTCATACTAAACTCAAATATGAAAATGTTATCTGAAAACAGATAGTAGACCATAGCATTTGGTTATCTGCCATCAAAAGAAAACAAATATTTAATGATGTTGTTCAAAAGGTGCAGTTTTAGTTGCGATGTGTTTTGCTGTGCTAAGAAATGCATTCTATTTGCAGATGGAAGAGGTTCTTGGAGCTCTGGGTCAGGTAACAATGGATCCGTATTGCACTGCGAATGTGTTTTTAGCTTCCATTGAGAGAGATCCTGAATAAATCAATAATTAAAAAAAAACAAGTTGCAGTGTGATCCTTCACAACAGAATGCGGATTACACGAAGGCCAATGAAGAGTGGTCCATTGATCCTTTACTTTTCTAAATTGTTACCATGGTTAGCGACTTGGTGGCGAGAATAAAATCTTACAAAGTTTCCCATTGGATGGAATACATTATTCTGAACAGTGCTGTCATTTCTGTGAATAATCTGATTTGATTTAATTATAGAATGTAATTTACTGATACAACTACATCCCATTGAAACGAGGGGTTTGCAACCACAGCACTTTGTGCAATAAAAGTAAACTTGTAAAACACACACTTAATTAGAGAGAATGAAGATTAATTTATGGATAACTGTGCCTCACGCCCCAATACTACAACGAAAGGGTTCAGGTGACATTATAACAAATCACAAGTAAGATATATAGCGTCACCAATCACTGTAATGGCAATATCGAATCACACTACACTTTACAGCTAAATATTTTCTAGATTACATGATTGGTTTTGATTAATATTGAGTAAGACAAATGTTTCTTTGAAACAGATAAATGCATATCAGATATCGGGGCTCTGTAGTAAACACAATGGGATAGCTTAGGGCATAAGTTGGAGCTCTGTGAAAACGACTTTTTGTTTTGCTTTTAAAGGGACCATCTAATTTGGAGACAAAAAGAAACCGTTCTCCTTACACAGCCCTGCATCACTAACAACTGGGGACGGGCGTTCTAGAACGCTGCTTTGTTTGATGACATCGGATGGGGTTTTGAGATGTACTGTGATGCCATTTACAAGATGACCCCTTTATATTGTTGTTTCAAAGCATGCTTCAATAGAAGGTTTTCGTATTTTGTAGCCATTGTCTAGAATCTTCATCTAGCAATCGACCGCTAATTTCACTGAACGCTTAGGTTATGTTGATTGTTAAGTATTATTTTGATTTAACAAAGAGGAAGAATTATGCCATACAGTTTGTTTTCATTATTCACAGGGGCTACCTTGGTAAGAGCATAAATGACTTATTTACTTGTGAGCAGGCAGCGAGCATTCGATAATAACATGAGTCGCAATACATAATTCATGGGAATTATGTACTTTCAGGGAGATATGGAGCATAACTCGCAGGTATGACATCATGCCTGTGAATAACATGTTTTGAAATCACTAATAGTTGTGCAAAAACGGTAGCTTGAGTTCATATTTTATTTAAAACTGTTTCTATCCAAGATTTACAAACAGGAGCTCCGAGCTGGGAATTTAGCTTGACTGCATCCTTACGCAGCCCTTCCATGAAATTGAACTTACTGAACCTGGGGTACATTCTGAGACAGTGGAGCAAATGGATTTGGTAAAGGAAAATGTTCAAAATGATTTTGAGTCAGGAAACATGTATATATAAAGTATTTCATGCTTATTTTATTTTATTTTCTGGGGGACAGAGTAGGATTACGGGGCATTTAACCACAGTAAATATCGTTTTTGTAACTGTAGGAATATCAAAGAATATCCCATGATGGAGAAGTGAAGTTTAAAGCCAATTACAATGTTAGTAATGTAGAAATCAAGAATCATTAAAATATTGGTAACATGAAGCACCCAGTGCATTATAATGTTTGTAATGTAGTACTCTCTTCCAATTACATAATGTGCGTAATACAGAACTCACAACTGCTTCTATACCACCAGCAAGAAAATACCTGCCATTCCAGAAAGGAAAAACTGGCTGGACAATACAACTCCGCAGAGTTACCATCAAAATATTGATGAATTACTACGAGTGCTTGAAGTATGCCTGTTGTAATTGCATTACCACCGACTTTCCCACTGCATCAAAACGTCTAACAATATTTAATATCTTAATGAATGCAAGCTTCACTCTGCTTTGCAATGGTGTGAAATCCGTTACAGGCTGTACGCTTGCTAGACACCCAAGTAGAGGCAGGGATGGTATTTTTCCCCCAGTGTTTCTCAGAATTCCCCTGCACCTCACATTTAAATCGGGTGGCATTTTTCAACAATGAAATAAAATTATATTATCACTATAAAATATACTGCAAACTTGTCTCCTTAAAATGAAAAAAAATTAAATATATTTACGACCTGGGGTAACTACTACTAACAGTTTTTAGTAATATGAAAAACCAATGGCACCAGCTTTGCCTACTACTGGAGAGGTAATCTTGACTGAGTGATAATGTAACAGTGACTGTATTTCTTCTGAAGTAAGAGCCTTAGTGTTCTAAACGTGCAGCCCCTATGCCTCTAGAACCTCGGTAGCGAACGGCTCCCTGCTCCCTGGTGTGAGGGTAGTGTGAGGCTCTCTGCTGCATGAAGAAGACAACTCACGGCTACAGAAAATACTGGGGATGTGGAGCTCAGAGTCCATATAATAATGCTAAGAGGGAGCTCACAGTCCTTATAACATAGGGAACCTAAAGCTCAAAGCTAAAATAGAGTTGCCTAAGTGTAGCAGATGCTCCATTTGATGTTGATAACATTAATCCTAGGCCACTAATTATGGGACACGCACAGTCTATGGTGTTGGTAACAAAAACTAGTCCTCGCATGTTGCTTATGTGTAACATGCGAGCCCTATTTTATTTATTTTTTATTTATAAAGTTTTATATGGTGCAAACTTGATCCGGAAGGATATCAGAGCGCTTTGCAATACTTTTTATAACAACATGAGAACCATACAGAAAAGGAGGGGTAATGAGAAGGCGTGAGAAGAAGAGGGAGACAATGAGGGAGACATGATGAGCGAGTGAGTGACAGATGATGCAAAAGAGGGAGTAGAGAGTGGGAGATGCTGAGAGTGAGAGATGTACAGGCCCCTCGAGCACCCCCCACACCCTCTCTTACCCTCTGAGTCTTTCTCGATAGTACGTCCCTTCCCCTCACCATCTGTATAGACCGTGCCTGCCTTGCCCTGTTGCAAATGAAGGGGTAGGGCAGAGGTAATGCCAGTCCCCCACTCCCCAAGGGCAGTGACATCACCTGGGCAGCTGCCGAGAGACCCATGTCACAGCTGTCTTTAGGTTCACTAGGACAGGCCCGGATGTACAGCCTTCCGATACGCACAGCAGCAATCAGACACTGAGCCCTGACACCAACACATGCAATCACGGCTCCACAGCACATATCAGGTGATGTTTGTAATGTAAACCCAAGGGCCCTAATCACTGTTCTTCATTGTTGCATGTGGCCCCCTATAATGTCAGAAACGTAAGGCCTAGGGCCCAAATAATGTTCTGAATAGCAGCTTGCGGCCCCTATAATTTAGGCTATGTGAAGCCTGTAGCACACACCCCTATGATGCTAAAGACGTAAAACCAAGAGCCTTAATAATGTTGCTGAAATATAGCATGTGCCCCCACAGGTTCAATAATACCTAAGGCCCAATTGATATTGCTAATGTGCGGCATGGGCCACCTAAGAACGCTGGTTAAGTAAAGCTCAAGCAAGTAGAACGTTAATGACTTGAAAATCATTTGCACTAATAATTCTGGTAAACAAGAAGCTTGCGCCTTGTAACCACCAGCCACTTTTAATGGTGGTAATGGGAAACTCAAGGGCCATTAATACTCAGAAAGCGAGCTCCAGCCCCTTTAATATTAATAACCTGGAACTCATCACCTTTTAGTGCCCCTCAGTGTTGCTAACTACGGACGTCGCGACCCAGTATAGTATTGGTACTGTGGAGCTCACAACTATTTATAATCCTTGCAACAGTGGCGTTCACAGCGCTTCTACTGGAACAATGAAAATTCACTGCCAATTTCGTTGATACCGGGGAGCTCATGGAGCCTTAATCTGGTAACCCTGGAGTTTAAGGCTCTCTACAGTAATACTGTGACGGTCACGGCCGATTATGTTGATACGGTGGTGTTCATCATGGACATTTATAGTAACATTGTGACGTTCTGGGACAATACAGTCCCAGAACGTCACAATGCTACATTACAGTCTGGGACAATACAGTCGAGTTCACTGCCATCTATGCTAGCACGACTGCAGTCAAAGATTTTTATGCTAGTAACAGGCATTCTCAACCATTTACACTGGTTTTGTGGCATTCATGGACCCTTATGTTGGTACCGTGGCATTCAGAGACCCTTATACATTCATAGCCACTTTTAAGAGTACTCTGGAGTTCACATCCCCCAATACTGGTTCTATGGCGTTCACTGCCCCTTATATTTGTACCGTGGCATTCATAGACCCTTATCTGAGTACAGTGACGTTCACAGCCACTTGTGCTGGTACTATGGCATTCACAGCCTCTTATACAGGTAGAGTGGCAATCATGGCCCCTTATGCTGGCACTGTGACGTACATGCCCCCTTATGCTGGCAATGTGGAGTTCACGGTTCCTTATGCTGGTACTGTGGTGTTTTCATACATTTATGCTGGTACCATGACATTAACAGCCTCCTATGCTGGTACTATGGTGTTCACAGCTCCTTCTACTGGTACTGTGGCATTCATGGCCCCTTCTGCTGGCACCGTGACGTACATGCCCCCTTATGCTGGCAATGTGGAGTTCACGGTTCCTTATGCTGGATCTGTGGTATTCAAAACCCCTTGGGCTCGTACCGTGGCATGCACAGCCTCTTATGCCGATACCATGGCATTCACAGCCTCTTGTGCCGGTAACATGGCGTTCACAGCCACTTGTGCTGATTCTGTGGTGTTCAAAACCCCTGGTGCTTGTACCGTGACATTCACAGCCGCTTCTGCCAGTAACAGGGCATTCACAGCCTGTTATGTAGGTACCAAGGCATTCACAGCCTCTTATACTGGTACGGTGGCATTCACGGCCCTTTATGCTGGCACTGTGGCGTTCCACGATCCCTTGTGCTGGTATTGTGGCATCCTCAAACTTTTTTGCTGGTACCATACCATTCACATCCTCTTATGCTGGTACTGTGATGTTCTCTGACATTCATACAGGTATTGCGGCGTTCACAGCTCCTTATGCAAGTATTGTGGCTGATGATCACGAAGATCCGACTCCAACTGTCCCCCCAATGAATCCCATGACAGAATGCACAACAAGAATGCAGGAAACATTCCAATTAAATAAATAATGAATACAACAGTGGCATTCTCAGCCACTTATGCTGGTACAGGTACAGTGGCGTTCACGGAGTCTCAGCCACTTATGCTGGTACAGGTACAGTGGGGTTCACGGAGTCTTAGCCACTTATGCTGGTACAGGTACAGTGGCGTTCATGGAGTCTTATCCACTTATGCTGGTACAGGTACAGTGGCGTTCACGGAGTCTTAGCCACTTATGCTGGTACAGGTACAGTGGCGTTCACAGACTCTTATGTTGGTATCGCCGAGCTCGCAGCCAATAATCAACATAAATACTGGTAGGCAGCTAACAGTCAGGTGTATGCATGTTTATAGCAAATAAATAAATGACTGTATTAATGTATTTGTGTTTGCTGTCCCATAAGCTTAAGTGCAGCAGATGCACGTCGTGCACGCGCAGGCCTATCCATCAGGTGCAGCTCTGCGCATCCTCTGAGAAAGGCACAGTTGCCTAATTTCCTTTCTCCACGTTCCTCAGTGGTTGGGTGACTGCCTGCGCCTAATGAAGGTTATCAATAGAACAACAACTCCTCGCAATAAAACGATTACCGCAATAGAAATATTGGCCATTCCGTTTGGTGGGGAGGGGGAGGGTGCTAGATGAACACAGAATGAACCCTGAACTTAATTTACCCTTTGCACTCGGTCCCGGTTACAAGTTCACCGTGCTCCGCTCCTGTACACAATGTAACCCCAATTTCGGGGCCTTCCCCTTGCATAATGGCCGCCACGGCCTAATTACCTGCTGCCTGGCCTTCTCCACAAGGTGAAAGCTATGAGCGTGAACACAAACTGAACCCTGAACTCTGCGTGCCCCGTTTTTATTCTAATTTCCAGAATGCTGTCTCCATTCTCCCTGCGCTGCATTTTTTTTGTTATTTTCCCTATTTTTTTTTTTTGTCTAACGTCAGCATCGCCCGTCGGCCCCTCGCAAGCTGTTCCCGTGACAGATTTCCTGCTGTATTGTGTATCACGCTTCAAAAGGTTTGGTTTGCAGCTTTATAATTCGACGTTGGATTCCGCTCCCGTCTGCGCAGAGCGCCTGAACGGAGCCCTCCGCGGCGCGGGAAGATGGCCGCGCTCGAGGCCTCGGCGCGATAAAAACCTTCCGCATCCATCACTTGCGCAGCCAGGGCAGCTCCGGCGGCCCGCTGTACTTACTGTCTTTTATTACAATAATAGGCAATTACCAGAGATCAATTTATTTATATAATAATGAAGTCCCTCACTAGTTAAGGTCAAAAGCGCGCCTTCCACGTTAAATACACTTATTGAGTAGCTAGCGCTTTGCCAAAAATTAACTGCGCGTCCTGAAATGTGTAATGCGAGGGATTTGCGCCAGTTCATTTCCGTTGGTGCCAATGCAAATCTGGCCACGACTGGTGTTGTGCTTGCATGGATGTTTTTAAGAGGCTACTTTGTTTTCATTTGTTTTGAGTGAAATTCTCTTCAATTTAAGCAATTAGAAATGCGTTGCCCCCAAATTTTACTGGCAGTGAGATCATTATTGGCGTGAGAAACTATGCAGTCATTTCTCAGAAAGATTTAATTCAAGCACCTTTTAAGAGCACGTGTATGAGTGGTTTGCATATTTTCTACGCTGCTGCTTAACCATCAACGGGCAATGTAACATCCAGAAATGACCAAATGCATTTAAAAATGTTTTAATTAGGAAGGCATTTTGCATCATCTATTTATTTACATAAATGTCATGCAATAAATTGGGGAAATGTTTACAAAAAGAGGTGTAGCTTATGGTTTAAAACAAAAATTCTCACTTTTACTGCTTTCATTTCTGAGAACAATTTAAAGGGGGCATTTTGGTTAGAGTAAAAAGAAACACTATTCTTTACTCAGCCCAGACCTCTAATAATCACCAACAATAGGAATTCTAAAATGCTGTTTTGTGTTATGTCCTTAACTAGGGTTTTAAGATGTATTGTGACAGCACTCAGTGGATAGTCCCTTTAAACCTTAAAGGCTACATTTAAATACGGCACCTTCGGCTTGCAATATTATGTAGTTATTTCTACTGCAGGACTTGAGCGCCGTCCAAGGCAAGCATATGGTAACTCAACATAATGGTCTGGAACAGGGTCTCATATTCTAGAGGATCTCAAATTATTATTATTAAACATTAGAATTAAATCCGCATAATTTCCGGAATTTTCCACTGCAGCATATCTATAGCATGACAGATTCTTTGTTCCCAAATATCATAATAATGAACAGGCATCAAGTGTCGCAATAAAAAAAAATCTTTTTGAGTTGACATCGCAAGTGATTCCTCAACTGAAGAATTTACCAATAAAATGATGCTATGGACTGGAATGATCTAAGACACTAATAACTTCACATTCTGCTATATTTTAGTTTGATATTCACGTGACCTAGGACGCCGTCAAAAACAGAGAAAACTCCATTCATTTTTTTTATCATCTCGTGTATGAAACTGATCCGCCAAAAATCAACGTGCAAGTGTCATCTTGAGGAGTATGAAAAACAATCAACGCATGCACTCAATTTGGGCATGTACATTAGGTTGTGTGCGTCTCCTACTGAGATACCCCCTTGTCCATCTCAAGTGAAGGAAGATCTGGGAGGAAGAAACTACATTGTCCTAATGTCTCCTACACAAGGTTGTTGGGAAAATTACTTTTCAATACAATTCTGAAAGCTGTTCCTATTTTTTCCTTTAGAACAATATACATTTGTATACAAATATACATTTTATATATGTATCTTTTGTGTGTACACACAAATGTATACACACAATGTTTTACAGTCAACAATAGCAACTCTGTAGCTATGGTTCTTTTTCTATTTTGTATAGCATGTGCACAGTTTGAAGAGATTATACAAGATGATTAGACAGACACATTAAAATATAAAGCTATATACCGTTTACTTAGTTGCAAGTGTACTAGTAATTGAAAAAATGTGCAATTTCGCTCCTGGTACAATTTGATATTTTTATCAACATCAACTTTCATTCTTCATTATTTTATAGTATGTTTACAGAAAAGTGGGAGCCCTCCTTATTCAGATGTTTCCTGACGCATAAAACAGTTCAGAGGAAGAATTGGAAAGTTGTGGTTTCTTTACTCATTATAACTACCACTGTAGCCTAGCCAGTGAGGCAACTCAATGAGAGGAGCATTTGCCACAGGGGTCTCTGCATAACATTAGGGCCACAAGCTTAAAACTAGCTAGGTCTGACCTGTCCTTTCACCCTTGAAAGTCTACGGGATGAGGGTTTTGAGCTCGTCAATAATGGCAACTGCTACTTAAGCATTAAGGGGAAATGTGTTGTCTACACTGTAAGAAAATTCTCAACATTAGACGAAGAAGCTGTCCAAAAAAAGAGAATTAATGTTTAATGCTTTCAGTTAAAAAAAAATCTCTAAATCGTCAACGTAAATTGAACACAAACCTTCAACCACATGGCTCATTAAGTATTTTAAGGGTCTATTTAATTCAGGAATCTCTCCATTTTGCAAATGACAATCATTTTGAAAGTGCTGTGAACGCGAACGTTAAAGACACAGTCTTAATTTCAACGTGCCCTGTAACTGAAGTTAAAAATTAGCACTCACCGTACCTTCCCTTAAAACAGCATTTTTAGGGTACACATTCTGAATCTTACTCATCTTGGTAAAAAAAAAAAAAACCTTATTAAACATTAATAAAAAATAAAAGCGGTGGAGATGCAGCTTGGAAAGGCATGAAATAAAAATCTCCATTGCGGCAAAAGTGTTATGATGATGAATACAGACTTCTGAAGTCGCGTAGAGGAAAATTAACTCAGCTCTCTGGAAATAGTATTTATAAAAGGTGGATTGTGAATATTTGGAAAGTATCTGAAAAAGAAACTGCTAAAAATTGATTTGCTCAAAACCTGATATTCAGGGCTAATGATAAATGTACATCTGTGCTCCATTCATTCCTTGTATTCTGCAATTTCAATTCAGTTTCGATACCTCGGACTTACACATGGAAACTGATATTAATTCATTGTTACTTATCATTTGTATAGCACACAACCTGCCATTAGTATAGAATTGCTGTGCCTTTCGGTACTTCGGGATACGGTGTTCAAAATTTTTCCATCAGAGATCGGACCCAAACTCAGTTTTCAGGCAGTGTGTGGTGAGCAAGCTGAGTGTACCAGTTTTAATGACCCGCACGTTTTTTGGGTGAGTGAGAGCAGTGGGCTACCTCAAATTACTTACGCTTTTCCTCGGTTAGAATGGATACTCATTCCTGGCAAGCGTATATGTTTGAAAGTATTTTATGGTAGCAAGTGTTCAGAAGATATTGGTAAACACACACTACATTTATAAATGCAGTCCTAATTATTATAGTACAAAAAATAACTTTTCTTCACTAACAACTTCTGGATTTTCAGAGCTCCATTGATAAGCTTGGCTATGGCTCTTCAACTCTTGAGCTTTTTCAAGGTTACTGGCCTTATTAGACTTGTAGGCTGAAAATGTATGTCAGTCTACAGTACAATTCGCTATTGTAAGTCTTTTTTATATTATTAGCCAAGAAGGAAAGTCACTTTTCACACATTGGGTGTTCACATTTTTTTGTTGTTGCAGCAAGTGATATCAGTAGTTTTAATAACTAAATAATTGCATATTACGTCTGTTTTGGGTGTGTGATCAGAGTTCTGTCTTTACGTTTGTGTAGTAAGTCTTGGAGGTCAGAGCTGTAGTAAGCCTTAGAGATCAGGGCAGTTGTGAGCTTCTGGACTGTTAAATCCGTGCTTGATGTTACTGCTCAGCCTGCTTTAGTGATACTACGTGGAGTGGTAAGCTTGAGGTGTCAGCTGGGTGAGTCAGTTGGGGTCTGGAGGTTAAGCAGAAAAGCTCTTGCTTCTCGTGGGTGTCCTATGGACCTACCTACGTCATACTTCTTCCCCTTGCACTCCATGTGGTACTAACTCAATGAAGAAGCATCCTACATGATTTGGTAACTACAAAGAAACTGTATTGCAACATTGATACCCAAATATGTGGCATGCCTGTGCTGTTGAAAGCATGTGAAAAGGATTACTATAATGTGAACGACTGGATGTTGTCCAGGTGAAATACTATATATTATTAGCATAGATGTTTGAGCTGTTGGGAAAGGTAAAATGTTTGAGAATGCTGCAGAGACTTCAAAAGTATGCAAAGGTGAGTATGCAGTATAACCCCCAGAAAAAGAAATGGTCACAATTCTTTACTTTATATGAGACGAAAAAATGTACAGACGCATACAAGTCAAGATTTAGAAAGGGGAAAGATTAAAAAAATAATTCTCCCGGCGATATATTTTCCTCATTGATTTATACTGTAGTGGGCACAATTTTTATGAGGAAAAAAGCAAAATTGAAGGAATTTTTAGTTTTAAATATCAGGAGTTAGTCTCCAGCCTGAATCGGGTCTGTTGGCATCTATGTGGAAGACACAGCCCAGCCTCCTATTTGCCATGTTCCAAAGAACAGAGGCAGTCAAGCGACAGCCCTCGATGTACAGAATAGAACTGCACTTGTTTGCAAAAGTTAAACAGGCGTCACATAAGCTAGAGGGTTAATGCAATGGCTGCAGACATCAGTGCGCAACATTCAGGTTCCCACTTTGAGATCAGCCGGGATGATTTTGCCTGTCATCTTTCGCAGGGCCCTGCATCTTTAAATACGCAGTTGGGGTGCAGCAACAGCTATTATTTAAAGCAAAGGGTGGCCAAAGGGCTGTTGCAGCAGAGCTGAAACAATTAAAAACAAGCATTTACAATGCAATGGCCTCGGCTTTGTTAAAGTTAGAGCTATTGGCATTGCAAATGGCATTTTTTTCATTTTTCGTTAAAAAAAAAACATAAGTAAATGGTATTGTCATTTACAATGGCAATAGGTAAGCATTAGAGAGTAGTAGAGAGTATTAGCGGACACAGAGCCACACACACAAAGTCACACACACAGAGAGCCACACACACAGAGAGCCACAAACACACACAGACATCCCTCAGTCTAGGTCAGCCACACGCCCATCTCTGCCCAGTACCACCCCAGGGAACAGAGGCAAGAAAAAAAATGATCAGAAGCAGGGAACAGAGGCAAGAAAAACAAGAATCAAACCTGGTTCCCCAGTCCCTTAATTGCCAGCTTTGACCACTATGCCACATCCTCTCCCAACACAGGAAGCCTCTAGACCAAACATGCTGTCCATGCCTCGAGGCAAAAGTAACAGCCCTTTGATTGTGAAAATACTGCCCGGATGCTGGTGGGAGAACTCGGAGTCTGGAGAAGGCAATTAAAAGACGCAATATACAACCGTTTTTAACTGCTCAGCAGAAATAGTAGAATATATTCCTGGAAGGAAAGCCGGAAAGACCGCACACAGGGGCTAGGTCAGGTTACCTAAGGTAGATGAGTTTCCCAAAATTGAATGGGTGGCAGGCTAACGTGCAGCAACACAGAGAGGAGCAGAGGCACATTTCAACAAGCAGGGCACAGAGGCACAAAAACCGGATCACAAGCAGGGCACAGAGGCATGACAAGCAACAAGGGGAGGGGGGGGGCAGGACAGCAAGCACAACCAACGAGGGGGCAGGAGAGCAAAACAAAAACCGGATCACAATCAGGGCACAGAGGCACAAAAACCGGATCACAAGCAGGGCACAGAGGCACAACAAGCAACGAGGGGGGGGGGGGCGGGTGAGGACAGCAAGCACAACCAACGAGGGGGGTGGGGGTGAGGACAGCAAGCACAACCAACGAGGGGGGGGGCAGGAGAGCAACACAAAAACCAGATCACAAGCAGGGCAAGGAGGCACAAAAACCGGATCACAAGCAGGGCACAGAGGCACAAAAACCGGATCACAAGCAGGGCACAGAGGCACAAAAACCAGATCACAAGCAAGGAACAGAGGCACAAGCAGGGAGCAGAGGCACAAGCAGGGAGCAGAGGCACAACCAATGAGGGGGGCAGGAAAGCAAGCACAACCAGCGGGGGGGGCAGGACAGCAAGCACAACCAACGAGGGGGGGGCAGGACAGCAAGCACAACCAAAGAGGGGGGGGGCAGGACAGCAAGCACAACCAACGAGGGGGGGCAGGACAGCAAGCACAACCAATGAGGGGGGGCAGGACAGCAACGAGAGGGGGGCAGGACAGCAAGCACAACCAACGAGGGGGGGGGGGCAGGACAGCAACGAGAGGGGGGGCAGGACAGCAAGCACAACCAACGAGGGCGGAGCAGGACAGCAACCACAACCAACGAGGGGGGGGTCAGGAGAGCAAGCACAACCAACGAGGGGGCAGGGGGGACAGAGGCACAAAAACCGGGCATAGAGGCACATAAACCGGATCACAAGCAGGGCACAGAGGCACAAAAACCGAATCACAAGCAGGGCACAGAGGCACAACAAGCAACGAGGGGGCAGGGGGACACAGAGGCACAACAAGCAACGAGGGGCCAGGGGGGCACAGAGGCACAACAAGCAACGAGAGGAAACGGCACAATCAGGGGGGGTGCACGGAGATTGGATCACGGGCGGGGAGGGGGCAGGAGAGCTGCTGTCCTAAACCCGGCAAAGCTGCAGTATGGACTCTGGGGTTAATCATGCGGGGGTTAGGTTATTTAAATGCTTGTAATTTACCCCAAGTTCAGGAGTAAAAGGTCCCAGTATCACAAGGCCATGCTGGGCACGTACGGACCGAGATTGTTACCAGGGGAGAGTGGAGAGACCCAGCGATCAGGTGAGTGTCCCCACAGGTCCCGCTATCAAATTAATACAGTCCCCGGCGGCCCGGTCTCAGAATTGCTGCCTGGGCAACCTCCGACCCGCAGCCCGTTCCCCGCCCAATGCAGCACTGCGCTAAGTATTACCTGGGGGGATTGAGGTGGGTGCCGGTGAGAGGCTCCTCCGGTCTCTGGGTTAGGTGACTTTGAGGGCGCTGCACGGGAAAACAGGAGGGCTCCTCCTGAGTCGAGCGCAACTCTTCTCTTCGATGAGACGCTGACATCCTGCTGGGCAACTCATTCATCACGGCTCGCGGGCAATTTGAATCTGGTTGTTTACTCTGGACCGGCAGTGGTGATTTCAGGGGCAATCCTAAAAATGCTTCACCCGAGCCAGCAGCGGTGACGGTGGTTTCCGGTGCAATTCTTACAAAATGTCTCACTTGCGCTAGTAGCGGTGACGGTGATTTTCGGGGGCAATTCTTGAAAATATTTCACCAGCAGGGCGTCTCAGCTGCCAGCACGCCGGTCTCCCCGAGGAGCGCTCCACACCACCACGTTTCTCCGCTGCAAAGTAGAAATGCCTCGGAGAAACGCGCCGTCATTTTGCGACTGGGGGGGGCGTGTTTTTTGTTGAGTGCCGGATGACGTCACTGCGAGAAAACGGCAAAAAACACGCCCCGAATCCGAAAAGGACGGGGCTTGAACGGAGTGACGCCCCTCTCCTCCAATGGCTGGCCTCCGTTTAGGAAGCCAGCCAATGGAGAAGAGGGGCAGGTTCAAGCCCCTGTACTAAGAAATATGAATTCTCGGCTGCACAGTGTACGCTAGGCCGAGACCTAAAAAGAAATACAGGTACAGCGGTGTGTGAGAGCATAAATGCAAGGTGTTCCATTCTCAACACTGGTTTCGCATACAGTCACATCTTAGAAGCAAATTTGGGAGGACACATTGGACCACAGTTAAAACTGATAAGGCCATCCACAAAGGCCCTGTGTACATATATAGTTGCATGTTTGTTTCAAACGCTGACATTTTACTTTGTATCTATATATCTTTAAATGTAGATATTTATACACAAGCATATTAAGTCAGATTTAAACATTTTAAGCTAACAACGCTACTTTGTAATGAAAAGTAGTTGGAAAAATTAATGCGACTGGCAAGGTGTGGTGTCTGTTTTTAGGTCGAGCATCAGCGCAAAACCTGTTGTAATCACTCCACAGGAGTGAAATTACAGCTGCTGCTTGCCATTTGCTGACAACTCCATTGGTGCTCCTTATTGGTGATACATCACTTCCGTTTTTAAACCAGGAGCACTGGCCAATTGTGGAGAAGTGTGGCTCAATGATTAGAGCGGCAGACCCTGATGCAGAGGTCTAGCCCGGGACCAGGGTTCAATTCCCCGCCTCGGCGGGTCTTGGGCTCAAAATTCCACGGACCTGATAATTCTCGCCTCGGTGCCTATTCCAATCATGGAGTCCCAGGCTGCAACTCTGGGCAATAGCTTGCTTAATCTCCACAACGGCCCCCACAACGCTAAGGATGCCTGGCCTCCACCTTCGGGGTGCCCAGGAGTGGACGCCTCACAGGGAAAGCCAGGATGGGTTCCACAGCGGTATTCGTACAAGCGCCTTGAGACCCTTGCGGGTGAGTAGTGCACTATACAAGTATCAATTTACATTTACATTTTACAATTACAGTTTTGTTACAACATAGGTTTTAGCTATTTATTTATGGACTATTTTTTTTTCGTACAAGCGCCTCATTCCACGCTTTACCTTTAATGGTGACAGTGGCATTTTTTTTATATGTGGCTTTTCTAAAGGAAGGTGCACAGCTGCTGTAAAAGTCACAGCAAGTAATGGGGCCCTTTTACATAAAAAGGCATTTGTCAAGTTAAAAAACAAATGCTTTTTTTAGTAAAAGCTCCCCATGCCGCGCTTTTACTTTACTGCCGGCCGCGCCCCTTCCTTTAAACAAGTCCCGTCTAAAGAAAGGTGCTCGGCTGCCATTAAAATGGAAGCGTGTCATGGGGCGCTTTTACAAAGCAAGCATTTGCAATTTAATTGGTCTCGCATTACTAAAAGTTTGAGCTATTGGAGTTGTAAATAATAATGCAACGCCAATAGCTTACGGTTTCAGTATGGTGAAACCTATTGCATTGCAAATGCTTGTTTTCTTCCCCTCAAGACAGATTTAGCATCTGTGGTGGTGGGGCACAAGAAAGGGCCAGGACAAATACAGCTGGGGCACGGGCCCCATCTGCCCTACCCAGCGCCCCCTCCATAGAGACACCAATGTTCGCACATTTGAAATTGTAAAAGAAAAAACAATAGTCATTTTAATTAAGAAAAAGGTGACAAGTATGTCTATCAATAGGAGCTATTAAAATAAAAGTGTTACAGAAGGGAGGCAGAGAAGACCCTGGCAGAACAAGTCAATTCAGAATAACTGCAATAAAAAACTACTGAACAAACTGTACTTAAATTAACATTAAAAGGCAAATGCCTTAGACTGAATGTACACTAAGGTTCTTAGTTTATGTTAGCGTAACATTATTCATAAGAGGCAACTTGGAAAATACTGGAATGCATGTATATTTTACTATAACCGATTAGGTACATTAATAACAACACTGCCATTATTCATATGCTGAGGCCACGTTGAGTACCATAAGCCTGATAACTGTTGCCCTCCTGTTCAACATATTCTGATGACTAAATCTACGTTGGAACATGTGCTTTCTATCTCATATATGCACTGCATTTCAATAAAATATTTTGAAATATAATAAATGCAGATGCCTTGATAAATGAAGTAGTGAAGCTGCAGCACAAGTTATTTAGCTGTTCCTTGGTTATTAAATCCTACGAAAAGGTAACTGAGCACGCAATGGGCACAACCAATCCCTGACTCACCCCATGTCCCAGGAACAGGATCAGCATCAAAGGAACACCACAGACGCTCTGCGGCCTAGAAGTTAACAAGAGATGCCTGCAGAGTACACAGTGGTGTCCAACCGCACATCAGAGAGATGAACATAAATACGGGGAAACTGTTCTGCGCACAATGCTGCGAGTAGCGCCATCGCTTTAAACTAGAATAACAGTTATGAGGGTAACAATTCTTTAATAGCACAAACCTAGCTGGGAAACAACAGAGCACTAAAAAAAAGGCAGAATCCAAGGATACGATTCAGAGCGTTTACAATTAACGCAGGCTAGTCAAGTACTGGTGTATAGGGGAAAATAGCTCCTGAAAGATCAGCCTTGTCAGACCTTCTCTGAATTGAAAGAAGGGTTGAGCATTTCTGATGTTGATGGGGATAGCGTTCCAGATTCTGGATGCATAGATCGAATAGGCACGTATTCGGTTGGGTCCTTTGTGGATGTTGTGGTCGCCAATCTGCAGTTGTACTGTCCACCTGAGGTTTATAGTGACTTAGCCAACTATGGTGCACTGAACATTTTTATTTTTACCTGAGGACATATGGAGGTTAGCAACCTCTCTTGTCTGCCCACATCTGGAGATACAAGTGCATGTTGTTGCCGAAAATCAAGCTGCCCTGGATGAGGTGGCCCAAATTGGTGCAGAACCCAGCAGCCCTGATGTCATGTTACCTGTCTCACTTTCAGGACATCACTTATTTTACCAGTCTGGTGCAAACTAACAGACTAGACTAGGCTAAAACTATTTTGCCATCCAGTATTGTTTTACGAACACAGGGAATGAGACACCCAGGATTCAATATACACTAAAAGCAAAAATATTATTCAGTCTATCCTCCCTTTTCGAGCGTGTTTATTTCGAGAAATACACAACAAAAAACTAAAATCTTTCCCATCCCATGCCCAAACAAAGACCCTTTTCTGATATAATTAATTGAACCAGCCCCCTCCAACCTTTTTATTCATCTGTCAATAGAACAGCCAGACTCTCTACTCAGGGCTAAAAGCATATTTTTGGAAAACTAGTTGCCTACAGTTACCAAACATATACTGTGCATTAAATTACAGCCATGACACACTTCTGTTCTGAGAAGCCACTGCGATCCCTTGAACCATGTGAGTTTGTCTGCACACATCTTCGGCATTTAGAGATCTTTTGTAAGTGGGATTGCATGCTTCCTTACTGCAGTAGTCTAAGAAGAAAGGTATTTCTAGGCTTTCCTGTTTCCAGTTTCTATTTTTGGTAAAATCTTATGGGTTTTTTCAGTGTTTTCAATACCTTAAAAAACATGTTATCAGTGGTTAAACATCTTTGTGCCTTTAAAAACAACAGAAACTGTGTTTTCCAGTATTTATGGAATGGTTAGCTTTTAATTATTGCTTGCACTCTGCACTGATAGTGCATTGTATAGATAGCATGTGTACAGCGTTTAGGAGGTCCAAATACATTTTCTACAAATCAAACTTATTGTAGAGTACACCATACAATACTTCTTTAGTGAGTCTTTGGTCTTGCATGCTTGCTCTTTCCTTTCTATGGAAAAGACCCTCTCAACATTGGCACTTGAGACGGGCAATGCCAAAGCAGCCAGGACACTAACTCTGGCCAATCACTTTCCATGCCAATACTGGTGCACCTGAAGATTGTGCTTTTCTAGGTTCTGCAGCATATGCGTTGAATTGGGCGCATAGGCCCTCCGTTACTGAAGCAGTCAAAAATGAAGCATTACTTTTCAAAGTCTGGAGAAAATTTAGAAGGGATCTAGAACTTGTGCAGAGTACCTCAGCGAGGCTTCATTAACTTCAAATGCCATGTTTGGTGAAGCGACATTTCTATGCTTCATTGCAAGCCATTTCCCAAAGACTGCAAAATAAAATTTCCTGCATTGCTCATCAACTTTTCGTTGCCAACCAAGGGGCAAGAATTCTAACATGGAGTATGTTGCAGTTCCAAAGACACTAAAAGTGTCACCCAGCCTATTCTCAAGGAGATGTTCCACATCTACACCAATTACCTCTACAGTGTCATGTTTTCCTGTAAAAATGTAAGAGTGTAGTAGAGTGTACTTTTTATCACATCACCATCACTATGCGACCAAAGATACTCACGTTTCTTGCCTTTGGCATTGTCACTAAGCAAAAATTCTGTAAATGGTTGCCACATGGATAATTTAGCATTTACGGCCTCTAGGACTGAGAACCCCCAGCTAAATGATACAGTTAGGATGACTCTTTCTTTGATGCCACACAAAGCACAAAATGAGAAATATTTGCATTTTAGTTCCTAGGAATAACGAAACTGTGCACCAGAACGGACTACAAAGTCAATAGCATTATTCATTAACTCTGAAGATACCAGCAAGGATCTCTAACAGGGAAGCACTTCAGCTCAGGTATCGATTTTGACAGGTCATCATACAACTTTCTCATATACGTAGCTGAAGTACTACAAATACAAACATTACCACTCCAATCTTTATTGAACATGGCAGGAACTTTTTGTAGCAGCACTCCAAGTCACACTGAGTTCCATGTTTACCAAACATCTGGTGTAGTGTTTTTACTACTATCTTAGATGCTTGGTGACAACGCTCTTTTCACATATACCTGTCACTACACCTTGCATTGAATTTTTAAAGCCTGGGGTATTTGGTAATTCACCTACAGTCAATACAGACTTACTATAAAAGAAGGCTGATGTATCAAAGGATTTCACCCATTCTCTGTCTGTGGGTAAATGTGATGGTACATATTGTGAAAGATTCTTACGAAACCAGCCCTTTTACCTATCAGCGAAATCGGATGTAGCCAAAATATCAAATATGGTTTTGATATTTCCTGATTCTCTATACTTTATAAAATAACTAAATAAGACCTAAAACAGGCTTCTAAACTCTGCAACTTTAGACCAAAGACCACAAAACTAAAAAAAGGAGAAGGAAGAAGAAACAATGTTTTCGTAACATCCCTAAACAACAATACTCAAGCAGAATAATGTTAGCCCAGTATTTTTTTGCTGATGCCTTGTATAACAAAGTTACGTTGTATTGGTCCCTTCAGTAGTAAATAAAAATGACCCTTTCACTCATCTATTCCTTTCTTTGAATGACACTTAGGGGTCTATTAGGATGGTGGGTGGACTCCAGTCCGCCCGCCATTCTACCAATGCTGGGATCGGCCGCCAGTGGTGTAGTGGTCCCGCACTACCAATTAGGATGCCACCGCCGCCACGGTGGTGGCGGCATCTCGTATATATTACATTGTGGCGGGCGGTGCTGTAAGCAGCACCCGCCACAATGCAATATATGCATGTTGTGCATTGGCATGTACAACGTGACAGGCACCGCGCGGTGCCTGCCACCTTGTGCATGCCTATGTTGGGGGGGGGACCATGGGTACCCCCAAGTGCTGCCCCCCAACTCCCCTGTTGGCCCGCAACGGGCCCCCAAAGAAAACTCTACATGCCTTTCCATGGCGAAGTCTCCGCCATGGAAAGGCATTGAAAATGACTCATCATAATATGGATGGCGGTGCCTGCAAGGCACAGCCCCCATTTTATGGGCCTTTTCTGCCCCGTATGCAATCGGGGGATTGCCTACCTGCGGAAAAGCGGCGGACGGTCTTTCCGTCTGCTTTGGTACTCCCAGCCATGCTAATGTGGACGGGGTAAAAGGCCGTCCGGTGGGGTGATTTGGCGGGCGGATAGCCACCGCCGGTAGGGTGGTGGCGATCCGCCCGTCATCGTAATAGACCCCTTAGTGTGTGGTTGTGAAGGTGTTTTTTTCAGTGTTTTTTTGTTTACATTGGTGATGGCTATTTTCCTTTTGGTGGGGTTATATCAGTTATTTGTTTAAACCTAAAACCATATAGCCTTGGTATTTCCAAATACATCTGTAAGGTCACCCCATCATCATATGCAGTGGCATAATTCTTGACCTCTTTCTGGGTGGCACATGGATGCCGATTCTGAAGGGCTTTTAGCCCTACAGAAGATATGGACACAATGTTCCATGGCAATTGAACTTCTGCCACTCCGTCATTTTACGGCTTAGAAAAGGGCACCATTCCCTGTAGACCAGTCTAATAGAAGACACAGGATGATTGTTAATCTAAGCCACAGTTTCTACACCCACAGAGAGCAGCAATTGTAACTATATTATAAAGACACAGAAACCTGATGAATGTATTATATTTATGTTGTTAGGATAACTAATAATGATGATTACTATGCAGTCTAGGTATTGTGCAATATTGCTGTGGATAATCAAAAGGGTGATGGGCTTAAATGAAGGAGTGAATGTTGCAATTTTCTTAGGATAAAATTGCACCCTCAATTTGATTTGATTGTTGTCAATGTACGAAATATTGATATATAACAATATCTAGTTTACATTGCATGTTTTTAATGAATCATTTTATGAATGCGGAGACCAAATAAAAAGTTGACTTCACCCTAGCTCTGGTCTATTTTGAACCCATAATTCAGTAAGGTAATTTTAGTAAATAATGAGTTTGCGTGTGGATGTAATGAGTTAGTTGTTATTTTCTCTGCCCTTGAAACGCACACGTAAAACAGTGAATTCCTTTTTTTTACAATACTTCTGCCACTCCCGCTATTTTAGGCCTTAGAAATGGATGGGTCAAGCAGGAAAGGGCACCACTGCCTGTAGCTCAGTCCAGCGTTCACTATTATTGCATCGCTACAGCTATCACATAAGTTGGGTGCTTCTGAAGCTACCTGCAGTGGGTCAATGAATATCAATAAACAGGATGCTCTAGCTCCTAAGTCACATATTTCTCAATATACATGACTGTACAAAGAAAAAAGGTCAACATTCAAACCTCAAAAGGGTGTGCCTCATCTATAAACACCACTCATCTTGGAATAAGGTGTACAGACCAGATAAACCCAAGACCAAATACAATGACGAAAACAAAGCATGGTGGGATATTCTTTACAGCTGAATTAAGGGTACATTCAAATTTAAGTAGGCGGAGATCAGAAATAGGGCTAACTGACTTTGTGCCACGTGCTGCACCATCCCCTTGGTCATTTTCAAGACTTAGCCAACACACTCCAAGGAAGCCCCCATTTACAGAAATGTTTTATTTAGCAAAAGCTACAGAAATTACTTTCCGCTTTGTTAGCCTCTTCTCAGTGCAATGCACTCTTTGATTTTAATAAAATGAACCACAGGGTTGGAGCGCTCCATTGCTGTCTGCACGCACTTGTTATTTTCATGCAGCAGTCTCAGCCCTAAACACGTACTTTAGTCCATAGACTGTGCACAAGTCATTGGCCAGCAATGTAGGGTGACCAGGCGTCCCGGATTTTCACCAGCTGTCCCAGCAGATTTCGGGAAATTTAGCTCATGTCCTGTTTTTAGAGTGGTGAGACTGAAAACGGTGGGAGGTGCCTTTTTATGTTTTTCAAAGCAGATGTTACAAAAAAAAGCGATATAACTACTACTGGCTTTAAAAAATTGCATTTCATTTATGTTCTTACTGCCTATTCTGTAATTCTCTGCTGAGGAGCGCCACCATTCTGTGCGCTCGGTTGAAGTAAAATTGTAGTCCTTCTATTTTTGTGAAATGTCCCGGGCTTTGTCTTTAACATTCTGGTCACCTTACAGCAATGGTGACTGGGCCAAAGTACCCACGTGCAGCTTGTTGACAGGCAATGATGGCTCTTCACTGGAGGCCATGCAAAGTTCACTGGCCAGCAACAGTGGTTCCAGGCAAAGTGTGCGAAAAACTCACTGATCAGCAGTAGTGGCTCCGGCTGGAGTGCACACATTACAAACGCAGCTCGCAGACCTTCAAGAGTGCCTCAGAGCCTCTGCTAAGTGGCCAGCAACAACTGCTCTCTGCAGGAGTCCACGTACAGATTATTGGCCAGCAATGGGGACTCAAGGCCAGCGTTTAGTCACAAGAAATTGACCAACAACAGTAGCTCTTGACCCCAGTGCAGGCAGGGCTCAATGGTCCGCAATGTCGACTGCAGGTGGAGTGTATGCACAGCTCTCTGGCAGTAAGGGTGGCTCCGGTCTAGGGTCCACACAAAGCTGAATACCTAGCTGGGGGTCTGCAGGCCGGACTGCAAACACATGGACAAGCGCTGGTGGCTGTTGGCCGGAGGCTACACACATGCCATTGACGTGCAGCTGTGACTTAGGCAGGACATCTCATTGGCTGAAAAAGTGGCTTCTGTTTAAAGCAGTCCGCGCTGCGGTAACGGCTTCAGATCTGATCCACGCAGAAGTCATTAGCCGCAGAGGTGGCTTCCGGTTGCCTTAGGCCGTATCTACACCCAGCAGCACTGTTGCCTCTGGACTAGAGGTCTTGCACAGCCCAACAGTAGTGGTTCAGTTAGTGGAACTGTAATAGATTCCACCTAGTCGGGCTTCTCTTGTGTTTTGAACCTGGTTGGACGGCTTCTTGGCGCACATCAGCATATACATTGTTTTGAGGCCACTTCTGACCATTAGCGGCGGAGCTCGGAATCTGTCACGGACTTCATGAAAGCGCACGCACACTGGTCACAAGTTATTGTTGGAGCATTCCTGGCGCGAGCTCCAAATTCCGTCCGTGGTAATACATTAAACAGTGAACTTCATCAAGCAGCGGGAATTTTCTGCATGGGCGGCACTTCAAGGTACGCAAAGGGAAATGAGCCCAACTCGCGCCACCGACTTCACACGAGCCGCAGCTGCAATTATTACCGCCAGACTGCGCCTCCTGCGCGCGCCGCAGAAGAAAAGGAACGCCTCAGGAAGCCCAAAAGAGGGCGTCAGTGTAGCGGTTTACAATCACGATTATTTCAGAGAATGCACCAGTCTACGGGCTACCCTCTTTCAACGCGGCCCCAGCTTTGCTAAGTGGATGGAGGGGATTTGCAGATCACACAATTTAGATGAGTGTAGACGCCGGGAGTAGTCGTAGAAGCGCCGGGATCTACGCCGGCCATTGAGCTCTAAACACAAGTTCAATACAGTCGTTGTATTTTCAGTTTTATTAATTCATGTAACTTCAATGCAAGCAAAGTTAACGGTCGACACCGGAGCAGTGTGTGCCAGCATGGTGTGTTGGCAGAGATACTTTTCTGGAACTGGCCGGCCAATCAAAACCTACAATTTCACATAGCGTGTTGTTGGGAGAGCGAAGATCAAAAGCAGACAAAAAAAATGAGCAAAACACATTCTTTGCTTCTGATGGTTAAAGTACTAGTTCTTTACACTTACGACTGATTTACACCTGCAAGTGGGACTAACGTACACTTGCATACATGGTGCCACCTGCTTCAAGTCACTGAAATAACAGTGTGCAAGCTTCCAACTTCTCCCAATGTCACTTGTGGGCCTTCCAATGGGCGTGCCATGACAGTGGCTAAGGGAATTCCAAGTGCACACCAAACTCTGGTGTAACTTTAGTACTTTTACAAAAATGTTTAAGTGAATTTCCATCCCTTTTCTTTAGACTTTCCCACACTTTTTGCAACACTATTCCAATTGGAAGTGCTCATAGAAGCGTGTAAAGGATTAACAATTACCCCAGGTTTCACAGAGGTGGGTGACAGAAGAAAGGATATGTAAGGTAAAAGATTTTAAAGTGAGAGAAGAAAGGATATATCATTTTTTTTAAAGTGTAACATTTCCTATTACTAAACTGTTTTATTTTGCACATATAAATGAAAAAAAGGTCTTATGACAGTCACAAGTGTCTTTTTTAAGTGAATATCATATACCTAGGACTGTTCTCCAAGAAAGTTTTAATGTATGCTTGTTTGGAAAATAATTGTTCGTAGACACTTTACATATGTCATTAGTTATACGTACGTTTGTAAATTAAGGGCCAGATGTATCAAAGGGTTTTGCCCATTCTGTGTCTATGGGGAAATGTGTTGATACATATGGCCTTTAGTCTTAGGTGCCTTGTAAGTGCTTACTCTTGAGGTCTCTCCTCAACCTCAGATTTTGTGTACCATGTTTGCCAAGCAGAACGTAAAGTGTAATTATCTATATACAGTAAAGAATCCGTATCTAAATTTGGCTATACTGAATTATTTCTTTGCAAGCTTACATAATTACATAGCCCTTCGTCAGACAGAGTGCAAATGAGGCTTTGGAACAATCATGCACAACTTTTCTTCAAACAAATCTTATCTTCGTTCCCTAAATCATCTTCAGAGTTTTATAAATAGGGCTCCCGGTTTTCTGTTATAAATAATTTTTATTATTTCCCTCTGTATTCATCCATATTTATTTTTACTCATCTTATTAATATTTGTACATAATTGTTTTGTGTTCTGTGGAAAATTAAACTTGTAACTGGTATGCTCATTAATTTACAGAGAAACTACACATTCACACTTGAAACCCTAAAATCCATGAACATGCGAGCATTATGGTACAAACATGCACATTTGAGGTTATTTTAGGACATCAAATGTCTTATTCACTACTCATGCTGTCCATCTTCACAGACATTAGCCTACAAATCATGTAAACTGTATAACTAGTCCCTCAAAGGCAGAACTAATTCCAGCACGTTTTGTGCTAAAAAAAAAATGAACATAAAAAACACATTCTTTTTTGTGTCGATTTAAGTCTAGAAAGAACTAAAAACAGAAAATGGAGGGACGTTATGTCAGTGGCACGGAGTATTGCTGAAATATTTCAGCCACTCAAGAATTAAAAAAAGAGGGCCAAGGACTATGTTGGTATGTGCAAGGTTCTCTGTAAAGACGAGCTCAGGTGGAGACTTGAACGTCCAGTCACCTGATATAATTTGTGGTTTAAATCGTTCCATCAAAGAACATAGTATAGACAATGTACTGTAAATAAAACACCAAACAGCAAAATGAAATCTGCCTTAGCATTTTGCAGTGTTGAAATCAAGTACAACCTTTAACATTACTTTTCAGAGGCTCTGAGCTCCAGTGCTTCACAACAGTACCGCCTTCAAAGCCGAATTGGAAAGGATGAGGACGTAAGGGGTGAAAAGAGATGAAGAGGAAAAGAACAAATAGGGTGACCACTTCACCTCGGGTCATTACGTACGTCTCCAATGCAACATTTTTCACCTATAAATCATTGTTTCCAAGTGTGTTCCTCTAATTAGAGCAAAGAAAAAAATATACCAAAACACCCAGAATGCATTAGTTTATCAACTGAAAGTCCAAAGTGTGTCCTTCTACCCCTTTTACGGGGGATGAGTTCCAGTGCCTCTGCTTAGGATGGCAGACAGTTGCAACTAGGTGTGGTAAAGCTAATAGGTGCGCTTTACAAATGCTTTCTGACCACAAATCCGCACTTTAAATGTGCCAGTACTGTCCGGTACTGAGTACTTGCAGTTTTTTCATTTGAAATGGACAATAGCTGCACTTTTGAGCGCTGTTGCATTGCATTTAAGTGGAAGAGTACCAGCACTTCTCACAGGTACTCTGGATAGTGAGTACCAGCACTTATATAATTCCATTTAAAGCGCTGCTGCCAATACAGGATTTGGTCATGCAAAAAAAAAAAGTTAATATGAAAATATTATTTTGTAAATTCTCAAGATAGCCGCCACATTATGTGAAGAAGCAAAGTGGTGGTCAGAGGGAAAGCACAGACATTTTTTCTATACTTCGTACACTCTTAAGATGACCACCACACGGAGTCCTCCAACATTGTGATGCACATTGGAAGGGAGGCTGAGAACAGCAAGAAGGTGAGTTGAAAAAGGAGTGGGACGTTAAAGGACAGGAGAAGCGATGTTGGAAGCCCAAGACATGATGGGGGAAGCAGCACACAGATGAAACGGGGAAAAACAAGAAAACCCATGGACTCCCATGAGATGCTCAAAGATAAATGAAAAAAAGTTGTTTCCTGAATGTAAGGAGTGCAACAAACACATGTCATACACTCAAAAGTATGGTAAAGAAGTTATGCTTGCATAGAAGCGACCCTAACCGCTCGCCGTGCTGCTGGAGGGAATGTGGAGTGGCTGCCACTCTGTTGCACATTTTGTGGGAATATTCCAAGCTTCAGTCGTACTGGACTCAGGTCCTAGATGAAATAGATCTTCATTTTGATACCACTATCTTACGATTCCTAGAATATGCTATTTTAGGCATCTCTGACAGACTTACATTTCTCCTCAAAGCCCGCAAGGGTAAGCAGATGGGTATAGCTCTGGGGGCAGCCCTACAGAATTTACTGGCAGTGTGGGGCTCAGACAGAATACCCTCGATACAGGGATGGTTGCACAGATTATGGTACTCGCTGGGTATGGAGCGCATCTCCTTTTCTCTTCAACGGGATGATCTTCCTTTTCGGATTTGTGGTGCTCTTTCATCGCCCTTCAATACGCCGAGTTTCGCAAGCTCACTAGTCCCAGGTACTTGCGCCTCCTGCGACTCCCTGCAAGATCACAAGATACTGCTGCGACATAGGAGCTCTAATCTTTCACCTGCAAACCTCTGATACTTTCCAGGCCAGATGGAACGGGGAGAGGGGGATGGGCTGTGGAATGAAGGGTTGGATATGGTGGGGGGAGGGAGGTTGGGTTGGTGTTTTGTTTTCCCTTGCTTGAACTGTTTTAACTGTAATATGTCGAGTTTCATAGCACATGGCCCTTAAGCTGTGCATCTTTGCTATATGCTTTCCATTTTGTCATGTCCACTAAACTAATAAAAAGATTTAAACCGCACAAAGTTATTCTCCAGAGGAGGGACAAACCCAAAAAGAGGAAGCAAAGACATGGAACAAGAAGCAAGCAAATACGATTATCAAGAAAGCCATCCAATATTTAGCAATGGGCTAAATCAAAGGCCACTGTGTGAGTATTGGTAATGCCCACAAATTGGTGTATGGGCAATGGGAAGCAAACAGCAGTAAGTAAACAAAACCTAAGTCATGAGCCAGAAGTCACTGAGCCGATGTCTGTGAGGCTAGGTGACTTATGTATTTCCTCTCTTCTCGTTTTCCAGTAGTCCTGGACTGCCTTAGACTTAGTGAGGAGAAGACCTTCTCTTGCAATCTTCGACTCTCAATCTAGCCGGGAACCACACTGAGGCTTCCATGCCCGATGTAACTAGAACTGCAGCTCCTATCTGTGTAGCAAAGGAGCATGAGTGATATCCTGAAAATTATAGGTGCAATAGCTCCTTTCCTTGCCAGCAATCTTGTTACTGGGTCTCTCTAGCCAGCTTCTCTCAGTTCTGTCAAAACAGTGCCAAAAGCCCTTCATGTACTTATGGGATCCCTGGTGTGAGCCCTGGAAGGTCTCAAAACAGACACGGCAGTGCCAACGTCTCCCTCTGGCATCTCTTAATTACAAAGCCACTGTACAGCGGATTTCAGGTATCCTGTGTAATGACGGGAGGAGGGGGCCTGGGGGGCCAGGATCCTGATTTTTGATCCCTTGGATTAATTTTTTATGTCCTGTATTTTGGAATCCACCGCGGGAGTGATTCAATTGCACAATCTTCAAATATATGCATTCCATGGGTTCCATTAGTGTGACTGTACGTTTCTACAAAGTCCATGTAGCAGCCCAAGTTCACCATTTGGACCTTAGTGGCATCGGAAGCGCCCTCCAGGATTAGTATTTTTCCCTCTGTGTGCCGCATGGAGCCCTGCATCTCTGTCACTGTCGTCATTATGATAGATTCTCCATGCACCAAAAGCATCACTCGCCTTCGCAGGCTCCACACTGCCCCTTGGCACTCTCTGGGGTGTTGGAGGCTTGATGGAAAAAAGTCACATTTGCGCTTTACTTTTGGTGGTATATTCTCTTCAGGAGTCATGACTGTTATTTCTCAATTCTGCTCTTCATACAGATAGGGGCTCAGCAGAAACCTGCACTGGAAGCACCTTCCCTACTTGGGACTGCTCCATCACACTTCAGTATTACTTATGTATGTATTGGCATATTTGTATAGCGCTATACTGTCACCCAGAGGGTATCCTGGCGCTTTGATTCAGCAAGCCGAAACCACCAATGCAAAATCACACTGCTCTTGGAAACAAGTGGGTCTTCAGACCTCTCTTAAAAGATAGAAATTGACCCTGACTCCTCAACAATATCGGGAGGGAATTCCATAGTCTAGCAGCCGCAAAACTAAACGACCGACCACCCATCCTGACCCTCTGAACTCTGGGAACCGTCACCAGATACGCAGAGGAAGAACGTAATCTCCGAGGGGTCGAGTACCATGAGAATAAATTCTGCAGCAGAACTGGACCCTGTCCATGCAAGGCTCTAAAAACCAGACAGGATGCTTTAAAAAGGATCCGTTGGTGGACCGGCAGCCAATGTAAATCCGAGAGTGCCATGGAAGAAGAGGCAGTGCGCGAGCGAGACAGTGCCAATTTGGCTGCCATGTTTTGTACCCGCTGCCGCTTGCCCACCAGCGTGCTAGGCGCCTCCAGAAGCAGTGCGTTGCAGTAATCCAACTTGTTTAGAATGATACCCCGCACTACCTCCGGCCTAGCCTGCGCTGGGAGCAATGGTAGAACTTTACGTAACATCCGAAGCAGCATCATGCAAGTGGCTACGGTTTTATTAACGAAGATGTCCAATTGTAAGTTGGGGCCAAACATGACCCCCAGATTGCGAGCAGATTCCACTGCAGTCACTGCCCCAGGAAAGGAGGGATGCCAGAAATCATCTGGCAATGAACGCGGGATCCGGTCTTTGGAATAATGCAGCACCTCCGTTTTTGACCCATTAAACTGGAGGGAGTTGGAACGTAGCCAATCCGCTGTAGCTGACATACAGCGGTGAAAAGTCTCTAGGGAGACGGCGTCTTTACCCTCCAGAGAAAAGACCAATTGGGTATCGCCAGCGTAGTTAAACACCGAAATACCAAAGGAACTTATCAGTTGGATCAGGGGGCGGAGGTACAGATTGAATAATATAGGACTGATGACCGAGCCCTGGGGCACCCCCTGCCCAACTCTCCGCACATCCGACCTAAAAGGTGGTAATGCCACCACCTGCTGCCTGTTGAGATACGAGCCTAACCAGTCCCTTGCCAACCCCGTGACTCCGATCTCCTCCAGCCTCCCGATAAGGGTGGAGTGGCTGACCGTGTCAAACGCGGCCGACATGTCGAGCAGCACTAAAAAGGCTGCCCGACCCGTGTCGACCCACAAACGGAGATTGTCCAACACGGCCACCCGCAGATTCCGCATATGATGTTAAAGACCCTCCCCCCACTGCATCAGGTTATAAAAGGTCTTTCCTCCCCCAACCCTCCTTCAGGATCTGGTCCGACTGAGAAAATCTCCGCTGCGCCAGCTGCACACAGCACAATCAGGAACTGCACCACGGAATGGCTAGTCTAAGGAGCCCCTCTTGTCCACCTTGAGTACCAAAGGTCGCTGTGGCAATGCATGAAATCCATGGTCATCTGGTAACTGATGGAGCTTCCTGAGCTGCCCTTAAGCACCACCTGATCTTCTGCCTCACACTCACTGCATCAGGGGGAGGAATTGGCACCAGCAATGCTCTGGAACATCGTAGAGAAGCAGCTGCCTTGGAGCCTAGAAAGCCCCCCTCCTCTTTTCACCAAATCAGATTTAAATTTGCCCAAACTGGTTTACATTTGATTAGAGTTGATTACGCTCTACTACACATATGAAGAGAATCTTTGGGGCCGATTACGATGGCGGGGAGACAAAGTCCGCTCGCCATCGCATAGTCAAAAGGGACCGCCCGCCAAAGGTGCGTCAGCCCCGCAATGCAAATTACGATGCGCCCGCCACACTGGCGGGCCCATCCCGTATTTTTACATTGTGGCGGGCCGCAGCACCCACCACAATGTAAAAAGACATGTTTTGCATATGTATGTACAACGTGACAGGCACTGTGCGGTGCCTGCCACCTTGTACATGCATATGTAGGGGGGTACCAGAGGTACCCCTCACGTGCAGCAACCCCAAAGGCATTCACCGTCTGTCTTTTTGCGACGGCATCACCGCCAAAAAAGACAGGCGTCCTAATCCCCATGGCGGTGCCTGCACTGCACCGCTGCCATAGCTCCATTGTACCTTGTCCCGCAAGGCGGGCGGGCGGTAACCTTTTCCATTCCCACCGCCATCCTAATTTGGTGGTGGGAATATTCAGGGTGATGGCGGGAAGTCCGCCACCGCCGGGTCGGCGGTCCTCACCGCCGGCCCAGCTGTGGTGGACTTCCCTCCATCGTAATCTGCCCCTATGATCTTCCAGAGTGCTAAATATCAAATCTATTTATAACATAACATAACAAATACTTTTTGTGCTGACAAAGCCTTTTTTAAGGTGAAATGCGTTGTCTGCGACTTTGCAAAAAAAGAAAAAACAATTAAAGCAAAGAAACAAATTCATGAATCAAGGACTCTCGATTGGTCACTAGTCTTTCAAATCGATGATACTCACTATCTAACCGTGGCTGCCACTCTTTCCATTTATAATTTATATAATAATACATGTATTTTTTTAATTTAAACTTCGGAAAATTATTTAAATGTAATGTACTCCAATTAATTTAAAGTGAAATATTTATGTTGCTGTTTTTCAAATTTGTTCTACATTTAATTTAAATGTATAAAATTAATTTACAATATTATTGAACTTAAAAATATTTTACTAATTTCTTTCAAGTTTAATAAGATTTTTTACTTTTTCCTATACCACACGGGAGACACAGAGTCTCCCTAACAAAGTATAGGAAAAGTAGGAAAACGGTATTGCATTTGTAAAAATATTCAGGATTATAAAAGAGTAGCTTTCTATTTATAAATACGCTCTACAATGTGGTTTCCATTTCATGCTTATTCAAAGACTGTGGTCCTATTCTGTGATTTTTTTGGTGACTGCAGTTGGCTGTCCCTTCTCTACAATCTATGGACCCCAATGTTTCCAAGTAGCAAGGGAGCGAAGTATCCACATGGAGGCTAGTGGCTTCTGATCTTCCATTCACTAAGGAGCCATCACAAAGCTTTAAGTCTCCTTGTAATGGAGGCAGTTTCTTCGGGGAATCCTGGCAGATAAACATCTTATTGGGTTACACCTGGCTTTTCAAATCTCTGTGGGTCACCTGCGGAGCTAACACAGACAAAGATTCAACCGCTGAGGCAAAGGACCACCACACTGTTGAACTGTTAACGATGTGGAAACTTCACTCTAGCTTTGAGGGCCCTTGCAGTTGCTGTTAGTTGGAGATTCTACATGTTGGCACTGGTGCTTCTAAAGAGGTAGCATGAGGCAACGGGACCGGTGATTGTTGGCTGGAGCACAAAAGTGATTTCCTGATGTGATCACACCTCCAGAATTGGAGACAATAACCTCTTGGGCAATTTTTCTGCAAGAGAAAAAACAGTTTGTGGTTCTTCTTTTACAACTTCTCTTGCCATAGAAGAAATTATATTTAAGACTAATTGAGCATCAGGGTTTTTTTAACACCATCGGTGGGGTGCAGATTTACCCTGTGCGCTGGCAATGATTGATTCCCATTGTAGTGTACGAGAGGTGTACCTCATGACGAGCTGAGCTCGTCATGAGCATCGAGGGGGTTAAGAAGGAGGGAAGGAGACTTGTATTCTGGCTCTTCGCTACTGCAATATGAGGTTACAGCTGAATGACTCAGCATTAACAATGTTGTTTCGATTGGTCTTACGAACAGGCCTAGGATATAGTACCTTCACCACACTGCAACTCTCAAATCACCATCACTTCTGCAACTGAAACAAGCTACTGCACAAAGATATCCTAGCCCATCTTGGAGTGGGAAGTGAGAGTCCTTCGAACCCTGAAACTGCAGATACCTTGTCTGTCTACAGGACTAATCCCGGAAATCAGTCTGCCTTCCTAAAGTCTCTTGCTTCGGCACTCATTCATGAACAAAAGCTTAGAATAACTTCAGATACCTCACCGAGGTACTGAACATTCACAGGATTCAGGAGACCTCTCCCATCTCCCGAGGGCTGTGGTAGGAAAACACATCCTGGGATTCAAGGAGGACACAAGAAACAGAGGTGACCTTAACCCACAAGGAGAACATATCTCAAACCACATCCAAGGCCTCTGACTTTCATCCACAACATTCAATGTGCAGCACTACTTCAATCTGTGCTGTTTTTACAGCAATCATTTTCCAATAACTTTGTAAGTGCAATTTTGGGTAAAACAGATTGCATTCAGACGTTATACAATGTGTTAACGAAGGTGACCAATTTATCTTCAGGGGCAAAATCCATGTGTTACATTCTGCAGCTGCTGCATCCTTTGTGGTGCAGGCATTAGTGTTTTTACGGGATGTGTGATCTAGTGAAAGGTGGACACCCCTTCAAGGAAAGGAGAAAGGCAAGCAAGAGGGGAGAGACAATCAAACAAAAGCAAGGTAGCATTTTAATGGGCATGTCCTTAAATAATATACATCACTACACAGACCCCAGAGGCAGAGCTAGAGACCGCCTCTCCCACAAGCATTAATAATGAAGGTGTTTTCCACTCTGGATCAATAGCACAGAATGAAGTATGATGCGCTCGTACAAAAGCAGACAGAGGCATGAGAGCAGGTGACCCAGGGCGACAAAGAATGTCAACCATAAACACTGTAACATCACTTCTCAGATTGTACAATTTATTCAGGAAAGCGGTGCCACCGAGACCAGATTTAAAGGCATCCTCAACAGTATCAACCACAATCTAGACCACAGATACTAAGACTAAGATACTGGAGAAGGTGCTACAACTTCAGCTATAGGGGGGTGTTGAAGCCAGTTTGATGCCTGCTAAAACCCAGGTGGACTTCTAGCTTGACATGCTAAGAGAGATGGTGGTGGTCTCAGCCACAGACCAACATATAATTCTGAAAGGTGGCAGAGTCTACATAGTCATATTATTAAAACTGTCTACCTCGTTCAACACAGGCGACTATGCCATCTTGAAAAACATGCAAAAACAACAATTGATGGATAGAATACAGAACAATAATAATAATAATAATAACCTTGAATTTGTAAACCGCACAGCTACCTCCGAAGTGGTTTCCCGGCGCTGGGGGCCCTCGGGAAGATTAAGCAAGCTATTGCCCAGAGTCACATGGTGCTGGGCTGACCAGCCGCTGGCGCCGGGGATCGAACCGTGAACCCTGTGGTCCGGAGTCAGGCACCCTGGCCGCTGCGCCACACCTCTTCCACATAGAATGTCATACATTCACCCCAGTACATAGATCTAGGCCTAAAGTCATTGATTTTTGCTCACCATGCCATTTCAGTTAATGTTTTGATTTGTACTGCATTCTGTCCATCAACTGTGTGGCTTTTGCTTTCTTGCCCTAAGTGCGCCGGATATGACCAGACATGGGTCCTGGCTCATTCTGTCACTGGATTCAAGCTATCCTGGCTGATGAGGGGTGAAACCCCGAAACCAGTCCTAGGGTGCTTATTTCCGGTCCAGGGAGAACCTGGCTTGGCAGCTCGGACTGGACTGTTCCCATGAGGCACAGGGTCAAGACTCATTTGCATGTGGCCAGTTCTAAACTGAGGTAGCATGGAGAGTAAAAGAATGAGGGATTTAACCCAGAACTCTTGATTGGGGGTGAATGTTTTGATTTGTTCTGCATTCCGTCCATCAACTGTGTGTCTTTAGATTGAAACCTAGGACTGAATCTTTAGCAATTACTAATACTGCATTCAGCTGACATTTCTTTTTGTCAGTTTTATATTACACTAACTTAGGCCAAAAACATTAGAGCGCCTTAGATGAGGATCAGGCTGTCTTACACAGTCAGATTTTTTTTTTTTAGGCACAGGGAGATTAACCGATTTGCCCAGAATCACAGCATGTTAACCAGACGCTGGGACTCAAACTTGGTTCCCTATTCCCAAAGTCAGCAGCTCCTGCAGTTAGGCCAAAGAGTTCAATCTGTTATTATAGTACCTTTAAACTCAGAGGCAATGACTGTCCGATGAGGTGTCTCGCCAAGTTGTTCCATGTTACCCATATTATTTAATGTATACATGGTTCCTCTGGTTCCTCTATTGGTAAATATTGCTATCAATATTTACTGTTATGCTGCAAAGAAGTAAATTCCGTTCCTTGTCCAGAAGCAAGCATGTAGAGAATATAAACCCCGATTTGCTAGAGGCCTGGGAGTTAGTTTGCTCATGGACGCAGATCAGTTTCTTAAAACTTAACTCGTCTGAACCCAAAATTCTTATCTCTCAGAGTAATAACTTTTTGTAGAAAAGAAAAGATTCTAGTCCCAGTCCATGGGTACAATTACCATATATAGTGGGGATGACTGGCAATCTCATGGACTAAGATCTCGAGCTCAACCATCAGGTCTCTACTATCTCCAAGTCTTATTGTTTCCAGCTTCAGGGATTACAGCGTATTATCCCTTTTGCATTGTTCATGGAAATATCTTGCAACAAGTTCATCCATTCATTTGGACTTTAGCAAGGATATTTACCTTGAGCTTCCGAAAAAAAGACATTAACCATCTTCCAACTATTCAAAACTCTACAGTCCAAGTTTTCTTTTATTTGAAAAAATATTATCACATGCCAGATTGTGTCAGTCAACTTGTGGTTGTAGTGAAGTAGTGTGGCTCAAGTGAAGTAGTGTGGCTCACTGGTTAGAGGCGGCAGACCCGAGAGCAGAGGACGGCCCGGGACCAGGGTTCGATTCCCGGCGCGGCAGGTTTCTGGACCAGGGTCAGCGGACTCGATAATTCTCTCGCCTAGGTGCCCACTCTGATCAGCGATCACACTCGGCAACTCTGGGCATTAGCTTGCCTCATCTTCACTAACAGCCCCACTAGACCGCCGGGGATGCCTGGTCTCACCCTGGAGATACCCATTAAGGGACCATCTCTCAGGGAAGCCAGGAAGGGTTTCGCAGCGGTCGAAGCGCCTTGGGACCCTACGGGTAAGTAGTGCGCTATATAAATGCCTATACATACATACAACTTCACTGGTTACCAATCCGTATTAAAATTGCTTTCTGGACTTCCGCTATCATACACAAAATCTTTTATGTTCGAGGGCCACAGATTCTTGCTCAGAAATTCTAGAAATATTAACACCCTATACTTTTGAGATCAAAATCCCAAGTTTATCATTGTCCCAAAGTTTAAGTATAATAGGTGGGGTCAAAGGTCTTCTGGGTGCAAGCCGCTTTTACCTGAAACACACTCAGCTTTTGACCACCACTCAATAGCCGATCTCTTTAAGTCAGAAAACTTCTTAAAACCTAGCTATTTGCTACAAAAGCCTGTCTGCCATTCATGTTCAGTCCCCTGACAGCACAGGACTCAGAGTGAACGAGGGCTCTATAAATATCAAACAAATAAATAATCAGGCTCCTCCATCTGACAATCCTACACAATATGTGCATCCCAAGTACTTTCCTGAAAAGGAGTAGTTTTAGATCTTGTGGGAAGACATTACCTTTTGAGCACACCCTACTAGGGATATACCTACCCTCTGCTTTTGTTCTATTTATACTTCTTGATGGGAATGTTTTTTTTATCATTAGTATTTAAGTTTCTCACTGCCCGATTATAGAGTTGGAGGCTAATTTAAGTACTCTGGGCCTTCCCATATGAGGCTCTGTGCCGCTGTGCTCCAGGGGTAGGGTCTTAAAGCAGATTTTGGAGGCCACCGGGAGCCAATGCAACTTACGCAGGGCACAAGTCGTAAAAAAAGAAATGGGGGAAGCTGTCACCGGAAGTGACGTCACAACAGGAAGTGACGTCACAAATGGTGCCGAGCATCTCGTACCAGAGAGGCCATAGAGTGAAGTCAGCTGTTTGGCAGGGGGGATGGCGTCCCCCTGGTAAAATAAGTGCGGGGACGCCGTCCACCCGCCTGGTACCCCGACTCGAGCCCTGAACTTACGTCTTTGTTGTATTCTTTAGTTGACCTTCTTGGGTTGCTTTATTTTCTCTGTCCTCTGCGGAATGTTAAATCCCTTATGATCAACATTCACGAGAGGCGAGAGAGCACAACTGTTGGAGAGGATCCTTTGTGTGTTGTAACAGCTGTCTGCTGTTCTTAAACTTTACTCACGAAGTGCATAAATAGTCTACCTTGCCGCCTCATATGGTGAAGACTTCCATTACAACAGTAATCTGGAAGAAACCTATGCATCAGTACTTCCCACTGTTGCAGCGGTCCATACTGCAACCTATTCCAGTGCATAGAGCGGGGGCACGGTTACCTGTCACCCCCTCGGCAGATAAAGGCGTCCTGGGACTTCCCTTTGAGCGCATCTCTTTCTTTCATGCCAAGCTGGAGTTGCAGACACCTATTAAAGAGATGGAGTGCCCTGAGAGGGCCGAGGCATGGCCGGAGTTCCCCGGGCTGCCCGGAAGACGGATGCTCTGTGTGCTTTAAGGGCCTTCTGTTTGCACGAGGGTTTGGATGATGGGCGAGCGGCAGACCGGGCCTGTCTGGTTTTCTAGGGCCGCTGGTTGAAGATGTATGCCTCAAACAGAGGCCAGGCTGCAGCTGGAGAGTGCTGGGTGTGTGAGTGCCTGTTTGTGCGTGTCTCTGATGACAAGAAACTACAAACACACCACTAAGACTCAGCTCTTCAAGCAGAGACGCTAACAAAGGGCATCATTCTTCGCCCAGGTAATGCCTTCTCTCCGGCTAATAGCGTGGTACTCATCAAGGAAACGGATGGGCACGAAGGCGACGTACGTGCGCGCCAACCTCAGCGCTGTGTGCTGGGGTCTCGGGCTGATTGCATCAGCCGCTGCCTGACAAATGGTCCCCAAACTTTCACGCCGTGCAAAATGGAGTTACCGGGGCCTCCGCCGACTGATGGCTGATTGTCTCGGACAGATAAAGGGTTCCCTACTACAAAATGGCCGCCGCGGTCACGGGAGGCGCTGTGATTGCGTTTGGCTCCTGAGCTCATTCGGTTACGTGGCAAGTCTCTAATTCTGCCGAGTTTTGTGTCTGATAAACAGTTTTCTGCCATTTCCCCAGGAGCATATAAGCACACTCTGAGAAGGTTTACTGTGCAATGAGCAAATTACACCTTGGCTTTAAAGGTTATCTCCCAAGCTCAGGACGCCCACGCGCTGAGGGTTTGATGCTGCTAAAGTGGAACTGGAGGCATACCGACTTGAAGCTTCTGTAGTGCACCAGGCACCGTGACTGTAAAAAAGTGCAGCATCTTCTCTCCTTGCGTCCCTTGAATTCGCCTGGGATGTTTGAGCTGACCTGTATCCATCCTGATAAACGTACACCTATCACGTGGGGTTATGCAAGAGCCAAGCCCTCACAGTTACCGCACAGTCAGCGTTCACATGTAGATGTAACAGAGGGAGAGCTTACAGGTGCAGCGTGCCTGTTGCAATACAGAGACGGTCTACAGGTGCTGAATACAAGCTATTTACAATACAGTGAGAGCTTACAGGTGCAGCGTGTCTGTTGCAATACAGAGACGGTCTACAGGTGCTGAATACAAGCAGTTACAATACAGTGAGCGGTTACAGGTGCAGTGTGCCTGTTACAATACAGAGACGGTCTACAGGCCCCGAATATCAGCAGTTAGAATACAGTGAGAGGTCACAGGTCCTGAATACTAACAGTTATTATACAGTGAGAAATCTCAGGTGCTGAATACCAACAGTTATAATACAGCGAGAGGTCACAGGTGCAGCGTGCATGTTACAATACAGAGACGGTCTACAGGTGCTGAATACCAACAGTTATAATACAGCGAGATGTCACAGGTGCAACATGCCTGTTACAAAACAGACGGTGTACAGGTCCCGAATACCAGCAGTTACACTACAGAGACGGTCTACAGGTGCTGAATACCAACAGTTATAATACAGTGAGCGGTTACAGGTGCAGAGTGCCTGTTGCAATACAGAGACGATCTACAGGTGCTGAATACAAGTAATTAGACTACAGTGAGAGGTCACAGGTCCTGAATACTAACAGTTATTATACAGTGAGAAATCTCAGGTGCTGAATACCAACAGTTATAATACAGCGAGAGGTCACAGGTGCAGCGTGCATGTTACAATACAGAGACGGTCTACAGGTGCTGAATACCAACAGTTATAATACAGCGAGAGGTCACAGGTGCAACATGCTTGTTATAAAACAGACGGTGTACAGGTCCCGAATACCAGCAGTTACACTACAGAGACGGTCTACAGGTGCTGAATACCAACAGTTATAATACAGTGAGCGGTTACAGGTGCAGAGTGCCTGTTGCAATACAGAGACGATCTACAGGTGCTGAATACAAGCAGTTAGAATACAGTGAGAGGTCACAGGTGCAATGTGCCTGTTACAATACAGACGGTCTACAGGTCCGGAATACTAGCAGTTACAATACAGAGACGGTCTACAGGTGCTGAATACCAACAGTTAAAATACAGCGAGAGGTCACAGGTGCAACGTGCCTGTTACAATACAGACGGTCTACAGGTCCGGAATACCAACCGTTACAATACAGAGATGGTCTACAGGTGCTGAATACCAACAGTTATAATACAGCGAGAGGTCACAGGTGCAACGTGCCTGTTACAATACAGACGGTCTACAGGTCCGGAATACCAGCAGTTACAATACAGAGACGGCCTACAGGTGCTGAATACCAACAGTTATAATACAGCGAGAGGTCACAGGTGCAGCGTGCATGTTACAACACAGAGACGGTCTACAGGTGCTGAATACCAACAGTTATAATACAGCGAGAGGTCACAGGTGCAACGTGCCTGTTACAATACAGACGGTCTACAGGTGCTGAATACCAACAGTTATAATACAGCGAGAGGTCACAGGTGCAGCGTGCGTGTTACAATACAGAGACGGTCTACAGGTGCTGAATACCAATAGTTATAATACAGCGAGAGGTCACAGGTGCAACGTGCCTGTTACAATACAGACGGTCTACAGGTGCTGAATACCAGCAGTTACAATACAGTGAGAGTTTACAGGAGCAGAGTTCATGCAGTAACAATACAGCGACTGTTTACAGGTGTGTACAGTAGTAATATACTGAATGTTTACCAGAGTCTTTCTACAGATAGTACATAGACATATTACAGGTGCACAGCCCTTGCAGCTACAATACAGAGAGAGGCATAGGATGTCTCCAATTATTATACAGTGTGGATGGGCTTACAGGTGCAGAGTATCTGCACTTAATGTAACATGAGAGTTTACAAGTGCAAAGACTTTGCACTTATACTATAGCCATAGTTCAGAGGATTAAAGTATATGCTGTTATAATACAGGGGGTGGGGGTTACAGGTTCAGAGTCTTTCTACATCCGATCTAGATATATTCAATATGTAAAGAGCCCTTGCAGTGATAACACGTGGAGAGGTTTCAGGTGCAAGGTACTTCAGTTACAATACAGAGAAAGTTGCACATGCAGAATATACGTGAAATTATGACAGCGAGGATTTACAACCGTGGAGTATCTGCATTTGCAATGAAATGAGAGTTTGCAGGCTCAGAATTTCTGTACTAATAATATATACCGTTTATTGGAGTAAAGTGTACAATTCAGTGAGTTTACAGAAGCAGAGTTCAAGCACGTGTACTGCAGATGAACATTTATATAGCAATATTGACTCGGCAAGCGTGTACCTCAGCGCTACCAACTTCCTTACTTACTTGTTCTCAAGAAGAATACGTATTTCACATTATTTAAATTAAATACAAATATCTTTAGGTTTTTCGTGACCGAAAAGATCGTGTTCTCATTTTGAGGTTAACAGGGAGGGCATTTTGTAGGTCTGTTCTCCAGGTTACCCAAAATCTTACACGTTATGCATTTTGTCTAAGGATATGGTTCATCATATTGTGGCAGATTAAACATTCGTAGCTGGTCTCTGCGGCATACTGCTTAGGTACACTAGCACTAGTGAATACAAGAGTTTGTCTCATAGTTGTGACCAAACACTGAAGAGATACTCTAACAGTGACTCCTTTGGTCCACTGTAAGTAGATATTACTTATGAGGAATCGCACAATACATATTTGGGATTGTCTGGCTGTAAACAAGGAGGCAAGCTAATTCACGGTTTCAGACAGTACTGAATATGCTGGATGGATACAACTTTACCAGCAGACAGTGCTGCATCTCATTTTTCGGCATCAATCAACAACTGCTCTTTTGCATTGACGAAGGCTATCTCCATGTCTCTGCCAATGAGGGACCCCCAGTTACTTCCTCTCAAGGTGAACTCTTCATTGAGCTGGAATAACTTAACTGAGTAGCTTGGATGGGAATTGAGCTTTCACATTAGGGCTGACAGTGGCTGGATTTAAAGAGTCCAGGATAGGTCTATTAATCAGTTGAGTCTTTCTAGAGTTTCAGTGAGCGAGAACCAGAGGTACATTAAACTATGAATCCACAAATGCAGCGAATGTTCAAGCAAATAATTCTAGGCTACCCATGACGACTGGAGTAGGAACTGAATCCCCTCTGCATTATGGATTTGGACTGTCTTGCAACTGCAGCAAATCCATAACTATACAGACACCGTAACAGCCACAGAATGGCATCATTTCAGTGGCCCTGGGTAAAACCAACTGTACAATGAGCGGTCTTATGCTATCCCAGTTACAGTGACCTTCTCCGCCACACCCTGATTTCTGTAATCTGGTCTCAAACAGAACCCAAATAACACACTGTTCTACACTGAACACCTCGTATTTCCAATGCGCCAGTTGCTTAATATTAATTATACTTCTATCGTTTTCAATCTTTACAGTACAGATATTACCAGGACAGTCACCCCAACAGCACTGTGGGGCCCTATCTTAAGCCTATGATATAAACTCTGTAGGTAAACTTCAATGTGCGCTATACATCTATAAAATAAATTCATATTAGGGTCTCTCAATATAGCTTAAACAATGCACTGTGGTATTTGTAGTCTTTCCATTACTGACGATGTAGCGATTGTGCTCAAGAGGTGGAGGCCTGAATGCTTGCGTCCTGCTTAGCTACATGTCTGAGCCTTCGTAGAGCTGCTTTATAAGCCTTGACATTCTAGACCTCAATATTTTTGCAGTGGTTAGGGTGAAGTGATTGTTTTATGCCTGAACATCTCTTCAGTATGGAGACTTTCTCGTACTCTCGGGTACAGCACTACGTGAGCTTCCCTCATTGCTAGGTCTAACGTTTGCGAACCTGCCTCGTCCAGCTTGCTACCTATAACAGCTGTGGCATTGCCTGTTTGGTCTGTTCTTTGTGCCAGACGGGCAGTCGGTTTCTGTCGGTTACCCATGCTCAATCTGCCTGAAGGTCATTGTGTTTGAATAATCTTTCTAGTTCATCCTCTCTATTTTTTTAGACCGCACATATTTCGCCTCAGTTTTCTGTTATAGTGTTTCTGCAACACCTATCTAAGCCGTAACTAGAGAGAGCACGCCTGGTGTACGCTTGCCCTGCATCCGTTGGCTTGTCTCTGGACTGCTGGCTTCCTTCCTTTCAGAATCAAATTTAATGTCTTCCCTGCTTGTTCCTAGAATGCAGTGGTTAGGTTGGTGAGCTTGCCAGTGTGCCACAGTGGCATTCCAGCCAATGCTGTATGTGGCTCTCCAAGTACTGTGTGTTGTGTAATGTTTGCCTAAGTGTCAGAGAGTTCGGCACTTAAGCTGACCCTGCCATACTTATGGGAGTCCCCCACTTTGCAGCACCCCACTGTTGGCCTTTGGTGAAGAATGTTGTCTGTACTTTTTCCTCCGCCCCTTGAGTCCTTTGGTCAAATGCATAAAGAGTTCTCTCATGCAGTAGAGGCTCGTGCAGGTAAGAGTGGTGTGCTGGAGGGGGGGGGGGGGGGCGGAGTATTCTGACTGACGATGAAAAGGAAAAATTAAATAAATAATTAATTTATCCTCGTCATCCTCCATCCACATCCCCACCACCCGGCCTCACCCCAAAGCTATTACCTGCACGGGCAGCGGCTGCCCTCATGGTCAAACTGTTAGAGGCGAGAGAGCCACTAAAGGCTGAAGCTCTGGCTCAGCTCATGGTCCTCTTGGACCCTTAAGCCCAAAACGAATTGAGCTTCATGTGCCTTGCTCTACGATTTAAAATTAAAGCATAAACCTTTGATGTTAATAGCGAGAGTAAAAGCTAGCCATCTTGTGGCTGAAGTGCATGATGTAACAGCAGAAAACCTAGAATCAACCCTGGCTTCCCCACTAGATTCAATTTTGTGATCCCAGGCGATTATTTTATTTCACTGAGCCGCCCTTATTTCGATATCATATAAATGAGCACATTTAAATATATCAGTTGAGGATGTGCAAAGTACAAAAACACCTTGTGTTTGTTTTAATAAAGTAGAATGCTGCTCCATGTTTAAGAAGAATCTAGGCGACATATATGTTCCAGATGAAAACGGACTTGAATATTAGTTTGCTAATGGCATTGTTGTAAGGATGGGCATTAGGAATGTGGTTACGCTCATGTTTAAAAATGGTCATTTTTAATAATTAGCGTTCAATGCAGTGATATAATGTACTAATGTGAAATGCTTCTGCATATTAAACACACCTTTTGAATTTTATGAGATGTTTTCGTATTCTTACATGATGTTTGTCGCATGATTTACATGCTCACTATTTCTATGGCTCGGCTCGTGCACCGGCTCTCATTGCCGAGCCAGACCATTGTCTCAGCTCTCCCTGCTAATTACTTTGCTCGCCCACCTCTACAAACCATCCTGGCCCAATAGGCCTGTTCTGGTTTTAGATCGGGCTGATAAGCGCGCAAAAGCACATTTAATAAATAAATAATTGCACCCGATTGTGCTACTATTAAAATCAAACTTTCCTCAAGTGTCTTGTCCTGGCATCTGCTGAGCCCTGTCAAGCACAAAGATGCCCACACACCTAGAGGCCATTGAATCTTCTAAACTTAAGACAGTAAATAAAGGACAAAGGGATATCTTCTTGTGGTGGTGCCTATACAAAGAGTTTTTGGGGGTGTAAGTTTTTCAATCTGAAAGTAACAATTTTGGAATTGGTTTGAAGAAATGTTTCTACATTCTACGTTTGGAAATTCTTACCTTAAGTTCATCAGCTCCAGGAAGTTTACAAAAGCAGATAGCAAATGTCTTACGTGGTGCAAGTGCACTATATCTGCCATAGAAGCCAGGTCAAAATTGCACTCATTTGGGATACCTCGGAATAACCAGGCCTAGCAAGTAGAAAAACTTCACTTCCAAGCTCTGCCTCTTCAGTGATCTTCATTCAGAGCTTAATTTGTAAAAGAAAAGAAAAATAATCAAGTGCCAGGGCTCTCGCCAAGAGGCCACTGCAGCTTGCACCAGACATTGACCCCTGCCATGCTGCCAATGATAGCAGCAACACAAATACTAACCATCACACTCTTACAGGTGTGACAATTTCAGATCCCCAAAGGTATAACAATGGCTTGGACAGCAGGTAATAGTGAGTTGAATGTATTTTGAATTTATTTATAAGATTTTTTATAGCGCTAGCTAGAGCCGTGGGTATCAGAGCGCTTTACATACACAAAAGAAAAATAGCATGACGTAGCATTATAAGAAGGCATACAGTAAAGGGGAGAGTGAAAGCTTAGGTAGTTGAAACAATCGAATAACCCCCTATACAAGACAGAATATGGAATCAAAAATATCGATTTACCCCAAAAATATTGAGTTAAAAATATTGTTGGTCAGGAATATCAACAGACAAATTCTCGTGGTCAAGAATATCGAATTTAGGTAAGTAATATCGAAGTGTAAAATATCGTTTGCAAAAATTTCGTTGTTAAAAATATCTATTTTTTTATTACTGTTATGTATTTTAGCATATATTTTATATGTATGTGTTGTATGTTTTTTGTATAAGATTTGTTTGTATTTTTAATATATATGTTACATTTTTAGTAGTTATTAAAAAAAATTATTTGATTTTTGCATTTCTAGTTCCTTAGCGGGTTGTGGGTTTATAGGGGAATAGGGTGGTAAGTAATTTAATTATATACACGTAATTGATTATTTTTAGTAGTTATTAATATTGTTTTATTTGAATTTTGCGTTTTTAGTTCCGTGGCGGGTTGTGGGTTTATAGGGGAATAGACTGGGAAGTAATTTAATTATATTAAATGTATTGAATATTTTTTATTTATCATTTGTTTTAATTGAGATGTTATAGTGTTAAATGGTTAAAGTAATTTATTATTACATTGGTTAATTTTAATTAATTAGTTAATTGGTAATGAACTATGGTAATTGTGTCATTAATAGTAGGTGTGTTGTGGTGTTTATAGATCTAAAGGGTGAGAAGTAATTTATTTTTAATTGATGAATTAATAATTAGTTGTTAATTTTACTTAATTAGTAATTAATATGGTAATTGTGCAATTAATTTGAGGTGTGTGTTGTGGTGTGCATAGGAGTAAAGTATTTTGAGTTTAATTAATTATTATATATTTGTTGATGTTAATTATTGGATATTTATTTTGTGTAATAGTTTATTTTTATGTGTTTTTACTTTTAAAGCGGTAAAAGATGGGTATTAAATAATTTTTTAATTATTTAATTATTAGTTGTTAATAGTAATAGTTTTTCTATTTACAAATAATATTTAATTGTTTTATTATTTTATAGTTTAATTTAGGTGTGTGTTGTCGAAATTATAGTGTTAAAGCATGTGTATTCAATGAATATTTATTATTTTTTATTAATAATATTTTTTTAATTGATTATTAGTTATGTTAACTATGGAAATAAATGTAATTAAACATGCTGAAGTGTTTTGTTATTGGTGTGGTGTTAATTTTTTATTAGTAAATACTTGCTTCTTTTAGATAATTTGTTTACACATGTATTTATTTTCTATAATATTTGTAGTTTCTTATATGTAACTATTATTATAATGTGTTCTTTTTATATATTTAATATGCTTCATTTTATATATTTTAAATATTGGTGTTTATGATTTTTAAAATGTTAAAATATTTTTTTTCAATTGTTTGTGTTATTAGTAATTTGTATTTCTCTGCTAGCCAACACTTTCCCTAATGTTACAATCAATGGATTGTGAATAGTAATTTTTACCTCTCTGCTATCCAGCACTTTCCCTACTGTTGCACTCACTGGAGTGGCAATAGTAATTTTTACCACTCCGCTATCCAACATTTTCCCTACTGTTGCACTCACTGGAGTTGGAATAGTAAATTTAATGACTCCGCTATCCAACACTAACCCTACTGTTGCACTCACTGGAGTGGGAATAGTAATTTTTACCCCTGCGCTATCCAACACTTTCCCTACTGTTGCACTCACTGGAGTGGGAATAGTAATTTTTGTTCATCCGCTATCCAACACTTTCCCTACTGTTACACCCTTCGGAGAGTGAATAGTAATGTTTGCCCCTCCCCTATCCAACACATTCCCTACTGTTGCACTCACTGGAGTTGGAATAATACATTTAATTACTCTGCTATCCAACTTACCCTACTTTTGCACGCACTGTAGCGGGAATATAAATGTTTGCCCCTCCCCTATCCAACACTTTCCTACTATTGCACTCATTGGAGTAGGAATAGTATTTTTCACCCCTCTGCTCTCCAACATTTTCTCTACTGTTGGACTCACAGGAGTAGAAATAGTAAATGTAATTCTTCCGCTATCGAACACTTACCCTACTGTTGCACTTATTGAATTGGGTAATGTAAGTTTAATTTTTTTTAAATAGTTTATTGTTTTAATTTATTATAGAATTTTTTGTTGTTGTAAATTATTGGTATATATATATATATATATATATATATATATATATATATATATAGATATTTTATTTTTTATATAATTTTAAAGTTTAAAAATTAAATAACGATAATAGTTTATACATTATTTTTGAGTAAATATATGTATACATTTTTATGTTTGTGTTTATATATTTTTATAATTACGTTTATTTGTTATATTTAGTTACAATGTATATTAAAAATTAATTTTGTTAAAAGTAATATTAATATTTAATGTATTTACTATATAATATTTTATTTTATATATATTTTTAAATCGATCTTTTTTACATCTATTTTTTACCTCAATATTTTTTATTCAATATTTTTGTATTTACCTGTTGAGGTATTGAGTCGATATTTTTGCAGTCAATAATTTTTTTCCGATATTCCGAAATATCGATGTTTGTTACATCGATATTTCATCAGTGAACCACATACACTGCCTTATTCACAGGCAGTGTATGTGTAAAGTGTGAATTAACAATTTACTGCTGTTGTGGTTATCTCTAAATTATCCCGAGAGTGCCACCTTGTCCCAGACTGTCATAAGCACCGGTGTTAACAATTATGTGCCAGTGCCGGGCAACTGAAACCACCAGCTCAAATTATGCACTGCATCCATTTCGAGGTGCATAGAGGTCTTTGCAGTCAGTAGAAATTTCCATCTTCAAATTCAAAAGAAGTATGATGGAACATTCCAGGGGTGCCTTGTCTGAAGGAACAACATACAGATTTGAAAGTGTGCCTGCAAAGAGCATTGGGCTGGTACAGCCCCCTCAGGGTTTTTACCAGCCCAGTGGTCTTTCCAGGCAGTGGTAAAAGTGAACAGCAAATGAGTAAATAACATTAACAAAAATGTGTAAACATCCACTAAGATAGAGAACCTCACCCGACCTTAGGGGTCAGCAACCTTGATCCACCGTGGTCCTCTATTCAACACCTTTTTAAGACACATTTTGGTGCTTAAACATATCCTTTGCATTAAAACTGTTTCATAGACGTAAAGAAGAGTTTTCTCCTAGACTATTTATAATGGTGCTTTACACATCTTGTTACTGCATTTACCACGTTTGTGCCCAACACGTATAAAAGGCTGATATACCTCTAAAAGACTTTGAATTTCTTGGTGGTAGTTGGTTAATTAATATGCACTTCATTACATTAATACCTTATTTTCCTGGACTGCTTCTGGACATTCTTAGCACATCCCACCAATTAGACAAGCTCTCTGCCCACACTACTAGAGGGTGAGTCAAGGAAATTTAGGTTTGCTTTTGTATAGACACCTGGCCTGAACATTATGCATGTCCACGTCAGGTGAAAAAAAGTCTTGGGCCACCCTTCTAACCTGCCTGACCAGGGTCTGCAGCCAGTAAGGTCTCAAAGTGTGTTCACTCCAACGCATACTTTGCATTCTAGAGTCCAGTTTTCCAGTGTACATTCCTACTGTTGCCATTGTAACATGGTCTACCGATGTAACATGGTCGTACATTGACTTCTTTCACTGAACACTGCATCACACTGTATATTTACTGCCTGTGCTAAACAAACCCCCCTGCCCGTCACCTCATGCCAATCCTGTATCTACTTTGCTTTGCTTAGTCTTAAAACTATAATCCTACCCCAGCATAATATCCCATGTTTGTGTATGCTTCTGGCTCTTCTCAAACATTCTAGTCTGGCATTTTAGGGGATAAACTATGCTTCTTTTATTCCCAAGTGAAGGTACAGTCCCAATTCTGGTTTCCTGTTTGAGCTGGGGCATGCCACAGACAGTTGTGCAAGTCATTTCTAAACCCTACGGCCCAAAAAAATATGAACAGAATCTAAATACAGCCATGACACTTCCCATTCAACTGAAGGAAAATACTGTAGAGCTCTTTCTAACTCATTCCATCTCTGCATAACTTTTCTTAGTGTTGACATTCTCTTTGGCAGGACCTTAATGTAAAAAGAAGTGTGAGATAAGAACGAATGTAATAGGAAACGTGTTTGGAAGACAATCAATATGTACTTTGGCAATAATGGCTTCTCCCAGCTTTTTCATGTGCCCTACAAGACTATAACAACAACCACCGAGCCTTGTTCGTTTTAGTTACAGTTTTATAAATACATTTTAGACGTCAAAGTGGCAGTTAAACAGTTTGCAAGACAGTCTTTTTTTCAGTGTAATACTTGAACGTTTTGATCTTCAAATTGTTATAACTCTAAATTGGTTAGAAGTCTTGGATAACAAGCAGTATAATAATTGTAGGTGATGTGCCAAACCCTATTATTTTGGTCAGAGGGTCATTAACTGTTAACTGTATATATAATTTGTCTATATTTTTTGTAAACTTAGGTCCTCTTCGTCCATATTGGCATTCAATCCCTTCCTTAATGAAAATAGCAGCCTCTACATTCAGAGACTTTGGTTAATTACTACCTCATACTGGTCTACATTTTCAGGGTATGCATCTTGCACCCTGAGAAAAATGCACCTGGAACGGAGCACTTACCTGAGCACTCCCTTCTGTAACTTCTCAAACTGTTCTGGTGTGACGCTGAGACCGCAGTCTTTCCCTTGGTGGAGAATGCCATGAGTGTTTGACTCGGGTATCAGTGTGCTTCTTTCGGGGACCAGTGTATACACATGGAAATTAGTTGCACAGTCCCTTTCTGGCAGGTAGATCTCAAGACGCATAGACGGCAGCAATTTACTCAGACCCCTTCTTATGCCCTGGGGAAACCTCTATTCTCTCTCCAACTTTGTTCAACATTTAATGGGACTGACCGAGGGCACAGAGCTCTCCTTAGACTAGTCTGCTAAAGACAACCAGTTTTATCAGAAGATGTCATGTGGCAGCAGCCCTGTGACAGAGAGACTGCCTCACTTGCACCCTCTTATCTACTGTGGTCTTCGGTTCAGAGCTATTTCTGGATGATTCTGCACCGATTTCTTTATTTTTACTTTTGATTCCACTACAAACGTGAGATCAAAGTAAAACGCCTTGCTATCTTTTATCATTCTAAACTGATTCTTCTATGTTAGAGGGAACTTTTTTTTCCTTCCAACTCGATCTGTGTGATAGCTCTACAAATGTCTCTCTTGACCGTGGTGATGCATTTGGTCTCCCTGACTCTTTCCCCTTTTGGATCCGTTTTTAGCATGGCTGCAGACTTGTTGATAGGTGCAAGCCTCACTCCATTCTGTTTTCTGTTTAGGAGGTCCCTATTCACATTCAGCGTCCGTTGAAATTGGCTAGCATTACTTTCAAGGAAGTGACCTTGGAAAACCGGTACACAAGGTGTTGTATATTGAAACTCAAAACCTTTTAGACTTCCATTTTGAGCTAATTCATTTAAGTAGAAGTATTATTTTGCTTTGCTGCTCTTTTAGCTTTCTAGCTCAATCATCTTTTTCATTTTTGTTTAATTTATCTCTCTTCCTTAAAATTGTGTTTGAAAAAGTTTATTGTTTGCTTTTTCTCACTCTTTGGAGTTTTCAGTATATAGTGCCCTGATACTCTAGTGGCAAGGATTGCTGTAGAAGTAAAATATGTTTGTGGAAAATATCATTGATTATCTATTTTATGTATTTTTGTGGATGTGGCCTGAGGTGTCATATTGGGTATCAGATGCAACAGCCATTCTGATTTGAAGCACATTAAAATGCTTGTAGGAAAAAGAAGAGGTTGGGTGTTGGTTTGAATGAGTGCGGTTAAGAGAACGTTCTGGATAGTGTCTGATGATTCAGTATTGGAGTACATATCTGACTCCATTGTGAGGTTACCAGCTTTGGGGCTGGCACCTCGTGTCTGTATTCAGCAGTTTTTCCAGCCTCCGAGAATTTACATAGTGCAATGGGTACCTAAAGGCTAGGGCGGAGCTTAGTTGAATTTAGTGTTGTGCTGTCTGTAAAAGGGATCCTAGAGGGCGTCCTCAAAGAGGTTTACGAATTTTATAAATAAAGGAACCTGACATGCCCCAACTCAGGTCTGGGCTATATTTCTTCAACGGCGCTAAGAGATGATACTTGCAGGAGAGTCTAGCCTTCCGAAGACCCGACACAATCTGTTGGAGCTCGCGTGCAGATAGGTGTCACATATAAATTGTTCCAGATCTATTACTTGCCTACCCCTTCCTTGGAATCCATTTTGAAGCCGTCTAGAAAATGGATAATACGCGTTTTGGCTAAGTTTACAGAGTTCAACCTTTTTGCACAAACTGGGTTACAGGATGCAACAGATAAATCTTACAGGGATATGATGCCTCTCTTCACAGAGGGTGCAGCTATGGGAAGGAAGATTTAAAACTCACTAGTGCACTCAGACTGGATACAGACAAGGTATTTGGAAAGACAGGGTCTTTGCTATGAGAATTTCAAACAAGAGGAGCATAGCAGTGTTGCGGGAACCTGCTTTGGCCCTGGGACACTCCTTATGGACTAGATATGGAGATGGCCAAGGACAGCTAAGCAAGAGGTTGAAAATCTACTCGCCACTTGAACCAGAAACACTGTGACAATGCTTTAACAGAAATAATGTGGAGTTGGAGAGGAAAAAACGGTGGCATGTGAATCCATTACCATTTCCAATACATGACAACTACAAGGTGTTAAATAACCCCAAACTTGTCTCTTAACACAGGCAACCCTCAATAAATACAAAGAAAAATGTACTATTCCTTTCCAAAGCAGCAAAAACAGAGGTAAACTATTGGAAGGCTCCTCAAACTGAATTGCCTGTGCACTTAACTAATTAGTGGTATTAAAGAAGTGTTACATCCCAACTTAATGGGACTGATTTATCAACTTTAAGTGGCTAAAATGCTGAGTCACCCCGACCAAAGATCTTATGTACACCTCTACAAGTGCATTAGCCAGCAAAGCTACCTTTAATTGCTCCAGGTAGGGTTCACAAGAGAGCCAGTGCCTTATCCATGACCCTCTCAAAATGCCTACCCACAATGCATCGCACTGCATTCCCCTTGCAGGGCCGGTAACACAGAAATCTCAAGAAAAGGACAAACCTGACTAACCCGCTTGAAGGGAAGGAGGAAGGAGGGAAACTATTTTACAAGATTACAATAAATGCAATTACATCCGTTTAGTAAATACATCACGAGTTCACAGCTTTCGCTCTAAGTGCGAAAAAGGCACAAATAAACTGCTGCTTTTTAGAATGCATTTTCCAAAGTGGCAGTTTTAGAAGTCTAACCTCAATTCAACCTTTTTATCTCTGTTTTTTCCCCTCGCGAACATTTCAATTAATTAGGCCGCTGATGGCTGTAATCATTTCAAAAAGTAGTTAGAGGGAGATATTTTACATTCTATTGACTAATGTCCAGGGTTACAGATGAAACTGAATTCAATTAGGGCGGCCGAGGTCTGGCCTTGCCTAGCCTAAGACGAGGAGAGCAGATTACAATTCGTGTAACAGGATGCGCCGCATCGAACCGCAGAGTAGGGTCAGTACTTTTTAATTGTCCCTGAAAAGTGTGGCTCATGAAGCATGCTGGACCAGAGAGACTGCAGAGTCCACCCGTCTTGAATCCCAATGAAACCTCCACCAGGAATGGGGGGCAACAACAAGGGGCGATGCAAAACCGTATAGTGCTTCTGTGCGCCCTGGAACTCTCTAGCGATCCCTGCTGGCGGTAGTAGCACCCAGACTGTGTGAACAATACATAAAGAAACCGCAGGAGATCTGACACAAATTTAATGTGCGTGAGTAGAGCAGGGCTCGATTATGAAATTCGTCAGCACCAGAAATTTGCAAAATACAGATTATAGCTGGCCTGTGGGTTAACTGGACAAGGGGTTTCTTCACATGAGCCTCTCGTTTCTTTCAATCTTGCTGCAATCAGAAGTCAAGCACAAGGTTTTTTTTTTTTTTTAGAGCTTCTATGAGGCTGTTGAGAAACAGAGAAATAACCAAAAGGCAAGGCCCTTCATCATAAAGTGCTTCGAAGCAGAACTGTTCTGGACAAACAATCTACACGGTCACTTTTACCCTGCCCCCCATTGGCAGTCCAATTCTAGATGCCGTTTATTATTAGGTATTCAACACAAGCCACGTTTACATGTCACGTTTAAGTGTTTTTTTGGATGGTTAAACAGCTGGAAAAGATTCAAACCTATTCGGACCTGCAGTTGACACAGCACGTGCCTGTGCTCATATTACCTGCCTTTAAATATACTTTAGCTTTTTGCTGTTCAGTTGCTCAATACAAATTGACAAATATAACATATACATGTGGTGTAATAGTTGTAAGCGTGTTAATATTTTAACAACAACATTTTCCTACGTTCAACTTGTCCACCCTTCTACCGGTCTACTTTTCACGCCTGCGCTGTATGCCAATGTCCAATTGACTCTTGCGAAAAGCGGGTAAAAACGAAAAGCTGATTATCCTTAAAGAGAAGAAGAGTGAGAACAATAGAACAAAGAACAAAGAGGACCGAACCACAGTGCATAAAAGGCATTAATTTGTATAGTCTGTGCATTAAAATCACAACATAAAACCGCAATATATGCTTGGAGCAAGTACTGAAGGTGAGCTCACGCATGGCAGGAGTACACCTGCAAAACACAACGTTTTTACTTGGATTCTTTGTTAAATGTTCCAGAGTCAATAAAGCTCAGCACAGCACACAAAAGTACACAGCAGTTGCATATCTTCTGCACACCCCTAACTATTATATAGTTGTTTCTCAGGTATACACAAAGAGGCCAACTGCTGCATGCGTATAAAGTGTGAACCAGTATTGGACTGCACGTACTTCACACAACTCCATATACACTTCAAACTGCTTGTGAACATGGAGGCACCCAAGCCCACCACCGACTGGCCTTCTTCGGGTAGATGGACTGTCAGTACTTTGTCATTACAAAGCAACAAGCACTATCTAAAGCACAGCATCTCATACAAACTGTTAAATAATGGCTCTCCGGATGCAACACCCCCAATTTTCACTACTTTAATAACCTGTTTTTTCATACCACTGAAGTTCGTCAGTTTGTCTGAGAGAAGTACTGTAAATAACTGGTTCTACTATTGCAGCATGGTACTCACGTTTGCAACTAAAAACAATAATGGTCTGTAACAGGCCATCTTTGATCTGAATGCATATGTGCATTTTTCAGGTAAATCTCCGAACCCATGTGTAACAAGTGACCCTTCTATCCAGCCGAGCGGTGCAGTGAGGGCCAGGGGACAGTGATTTGTAATGCTCTAGCCTAAAAATTGGAACACACTACCTACAACTTGAAACACACTTCTGAAGAGAGCAATTTTGCTCTTGTATTTGGATGGTGATAATGCCCTACTCCATTGCCTCCCAGACTCCAAACTGTCACGCCTGCGGTATACTACACGCCACAGCATGTCTCATCCATAGCCTGCAGAAATATGATCACATCACCCCCATCCCAATAGAAATCCATTGTCTCCCCTTACCAGCCGCTATCATCTACAAAAACCAGGTGAACAAGTTACTTACGCCTTATCTGGTAGAGACAGAATCTAGCTGCAGATTCCTTATCTTAGAGTCCTCCCCAGGCGCGAGACTGGATCCAGTAATTGTCAGCAGTACTTTTGCGTGTCATAAGAGGGCGTTGAGCTACCCCATAGCGACGTTGTCTCCGGAATGTGATGTCAACAGAGTCCATCTAAGCCTTTCCCCCGATGTGCTGACGTAAGTTTCTTCTGTGATTATTTTTGCGCAAACACAGAGCCACTTAGAGAAACAATCTCTAGAAAGAGTGTGCCACAGGGAAAGAACTGTAGTACTTATGCAAATAGGGGATCTTGGAGAAAACAGGGCCCTCAGTTTGGAGAGCAGGGAGAATGGGTGAGTTGGTAGGGAATCTGTAGCTAGATCCTGTCTCTACCAGAAAAGGTGTTACAGAAGGTAAGAATCTTGTTTATCTGATAGAGACATCAAGCCGCAGATTCCTTATCTTAGAATCAGATACCCAAATAATACCATCCCTAGAGAAGGGCTGCAAACTGATGTCACAATAGAATCCCAATAGGAGTAGCAGGTCCAAAACATAGAAGGGATTTGACAATCCCAAACAAAAACAAGCATTGGCATAGCCAATAGGTCTCGCTTTTGGGACCTTCTAAGTATTTAGTTATGCAGCACAATATCCTTGGTGCAACCACACCAACTGCTGCGTGGCTAAACACTTATAAGGCCCCAAATGCGAGACCTATTGGCTATGTCACTGCTTGGTGTGGTTGTGTGTGTGGGTTGTGTGTGTGTGGTTGTGTGTGTTTGTGTGTGGGTGTGGTTGTGTGTGGGTGTGGTTGTGGGTGTGGCTGTGTGTGGTTGTGGCTGTGTGTGGTTGTGTGGGTTTGGTTGTGTGTGTGGGTGCGGTTGTGTGTATGGGTGCATGTGTGGTTGTATGTGTGGTTGGGTTTGTGTGTATGGTTGTATGTGTGGTTGGTTGTGTGTGTGGAATTGTGTGTGCGCGTGTGGTTGTGTGTGCGCGTGTGGTTGTGTGTGCGCGTGTGGTTGTGTGTGCGAGTGTGGTTGTGTGTGCGAGTGTGGTTGTGTGTGCGCGTGTGGTTGTGTGTGCGCGTGTGGTTGTGTGTGCGCGTGTGGTTGTGTGTGGTTGTATGTGTGGTTGTGTGTGTGTGTGGTTGTGTGTGTGGATGTTTGTGGGTGCGGTTGTGGTTGTGTGGTTGGGTGTGTGATGTGTGTGTGGTTGTGTGTGCGTGGTTGTGTGTGGGGGTTGTGTGTGTGGCTGTGCGTGTGTGTGTGTGGTTGTGCGTGGTTGTGTCTATGCATGGTTGTGTGTATGCATGGTTGTGTGTGTGAGGGTGTGCGGTTGTGGTTGTGTGTGGGTGCAGTTGTGTGTGGGTGCGGGTGTGGTTGCGTGTGTGGTTGGGTGCGTGTGGTTGTGTGTGTGGTTGTGTGAGTGGATGTGTGAGTGGATGTGTGTGTGGTTGTGTGTGTGTAGTTGTGTGTGGTTGTGTGGTTGGCTGTGTGTGTGTGTGGTTGGGTGTGTGGTTGTGTGTGTGGTAGTGTGTGTGCTTTGGTTGTGTGTGTGGTTGTGTGTTTGGTTGTGTGTGTGTGGTTGTGTGTAGTTGTGTGTGTGCTTTGGTTGTGTTTGTGGTTGTGTGTAGTTGTGTGTGTGCTTTGGTTGTGTTTGTGGTTGTGTGTAGTTGTGTGTGCGCTTTGGTTGTGTGTGTGTGGTTGTGTGTGTGGTTGTGTGTGTGGTTGTGGGTGTAGTTGTGTGTGGTTGTGTGTGTAGTTGTGTGTGTGGTTGTGGGTGTGTGAGTGGTTGTGGTTGTGTGTGTGGTTGTGTGTATGTGTGGTTGTGTGTGTGGTTGTGTGTGTGGTGTGTTGTGTGTGTGTGTAGTTATGTGTGGTTGTATGTTGTGGTTGTGTGTGTGCTTGTGGTTGTGTGTGTGTGTTTGTGGTGTGTTTGTGGTGTGTGTGGTTGTGTGTCGTTGTGTGTGGTTGTGTGTGTTTATGTGTGTGCGGTTGTATGTGTGTCGTTGTGTGTGTGTGTGTGGTTGTGTGTGGTTGTGTGTGTTTGTGGTTGTGTGTGTGTGTGGTTGTGTTTGTGTGGTTGTGGGAGTTGTGTGTGTGGTTGTGTGTGTATATATGTGTGTGTGGTTGTGTGTGTGTGTGGGTGGTTGTGTGTGTGTGTGGGTGGTTGTGTGCGCTTGTGGGTGTGGTTGTGGGTGTGGTTGTGGGTGCCGTTGTGGGTGTGGCTGTGTGTGGGTGTGTGTGTGTGGTTGTGGGTGTGGTTGTGTGTGTGGTTGTGGGTGTTGTGTTTGTGGTTGTGTGTGTGTGCTTGTGGTTGTGTGTGGTTGTGTGTGTGCTTGTGTGTGTGGTTGTGTTTATGTGGTTGTGGGAGTTGTGTGTGTGTGTGTGGTTGTGTGTGTGTGGTTGTGGCTGTGTCTGTATGATTGTGTGTGTGGTTGTGTGTGCATGTGGTTGTGTTTGGTTGGGGGTGTGTGTGTGTGGCTGTGTGTGGTTGTGTGTGTGGTTGTGTGTGTGTGGTTGTGTGTGTGTGTGGTGTGTATGTGTGTGGTTGTGTGTGTGTGTGTGGTGTGTATGTGTGTGGTTGTGTGTGTGTGGTGTTGTGTGTGTGTGGTTGTGTGTGGCTGTGGTTGTGTGTGTGTGGTTGTGTGTACATGTGTTGTGTGTGTACATGTGTTGTGTGTGTGTGGTTGTGTGTGTGGTTGTGTGTGTGGTTGTGTGGTTGTTGTGTGTGGGGTTGTGTGTGTGTGGTTGTGTGTGTTTATTGGTATGTGTGGTTGTGTGTGTTTGGTTGTGTGTGTGGTTCTGTGTGTGTTTGTGTGTGTGGTTGTGTGTGTGGTTGTGTGTGGTTGTGTGTGTGGTTGTGTGTGTGGTTGGGTGTGTATGTGTGGGTGTGTGTGGTTGAATGTGTGTGTGTGGGTGTGTGTGTGGTTGTGTGTGTGTGGTTGTGTGTTGTGGTTGTGTGTGTGGTTGTGAGTGTGGTTGTGTGTGTGTTTAGCGCTATTTCTGGATGCTTCTGCCCCGATTTCTTTAATTTTACTTTTGATTACACCACAAACCTCAGATCAAAGTAAAACGCCTTGCTATCTTTTATCATTCTAAACTGATTCTTCTATGTTAGAGGGAACTTTTTTTCCCTTCCAACTCGATCTGTGTGATAGCTCTACAAATGAGTCTCTTGACCGTGGTGGTGCATTTGGTCTCCCCGACTCTTTCCCCTTTTGGATCCGTTTTTAGCATGGCTGCAGACTTGTTGATAGGTGCAAGCCTCACTCCCATTCTGTTTTCTGTTTAGGAGGTCCCTATTCACATTCAGCGTCAGTTGAAATTGGCTAGCATTACTTTCAAGCAAGTGACCTTGGAAAACCGGTCTATATGGCCAACAATTTCTGGACCTCCGGTGTCCCTGATCAAAGCCTGAGGTTTAGGTACACAAGGTGTTGTATATTGAAACTCAACACCTTTTAGACTTCCATTTTAAGCTACTTCATTTAAGTAGAAGTATTATTTTGCTTTGCTGCTCTTTTAGCTTTTTAGCTCAATCAACTTTTTCATTTTTGTTTAATTTATCTCTCTTCCTTAAAATTGTGTTTGAAAAAGGTTTATTGTTTGCTTTTTCTTACTCTTTGGAGTTTTCAGTATATAGTGCCCTGATACTCTAGTGGCAAGGATTGCTGTAGAAGTAAAATATGTTTGTGGAAAATATCAATGATTATTTATTTTATGTATTTTTGTGGATGTGGCCCGAGGTGCCATATTGGGTATCAGATGCAACAGCCATTCTGATTTTAAACGCATTAAAATGTTTGTAGGAAAAAGAAGAGGTTGGGTGTTTGTTTGAATGAGTGCAGTTAAGAGAACGTTCTGGATAGTGTCTGAGGATTCAGTATTGGAGTACATATCTGACTCCATCATGAGGTTACCAGCTTTGGGGCTGGCACCTCGTGTCAGTATTCAGCAGTTGTTCCAGCCTCCGAGAATTTGCTTGTGTGTGTGTAGTTGTGTGTGTGGTTGTATGTGTGGTTGTATGTGTGGTTGTGTGTGGGTGTGTGGGTGTGTGTGGTTGTGTTTGTCTGTGTTGTGTTTGTGGTTGTGTGTGTGGTTGTTTGTGTGGTTGTGTGTGGTTGTGTGTGTGTGGTTGTGTGTGTGTGGGTGTGTGTGTGTGTGTGGGGTTGTGTGTGTGCTTGTGGTTGTGTGTGTGCTTATGGTTGTGTGTGTGCTTGTGTGTATGGTTGTGTGTGTGCTTGTGTGTATGGTTGTGTGTGTGTGGTTGTGTGTGTGTGTGGTTGTGTGTGTGGTTGCGCGTGTGTTGTGTGTGTGGTTTTGTGTGTGACAGTAATACTAAAAGCATCTAAAAATAAAGGAACATAAACAGAGTTTGTGGAAAGAGAAAGCACGTTATAAGTCAAACGGGCAGCAGCAAAGCATTAACACAACATGTTCCTTGATGTTTGATGTTCTTTGAACGAGAACATCAAAGGGGCGCCGCAAAAGTGATCGCGGGCAAAAGTGAAAGTGATCGCGGGCGCTTAATTAGCATGACGATCAAGAGCTGGGTTCAGGTGAGATCTAAAAATAGGTGAAGCAAGCTGCTCACCAAAAGGTTTAATATCGAGCAAGAACTAAAAAGCTATAAAACCGTGAGAAACACAGTATAGAATCAGCAAGAGAGACAACCCCAAAATGAGATGCAACCTAAGATCAGGGAATGCAAAGTGGGCAAGGACAATAGTCCATAGAGTCCAGGCTCAAAACCAATCGGAAGGAGCAAACACAGCGTGTTCAGGCGCAGCCTATTAACAGAACGAAAGAAGAGCACCCACCAATCGTCGTGGAAACTATCCTGTCAAACCGATTCGAAAAAAGGGACCACCAATTATTGAAAGATGATGGAGAAAAGAGAAGGAGAGAGCATTGAACGCTGAAAAGCATGGCTACAAAAACATCAAGAACGGTAAAAGAAACCGGTCTCATAGTGAGAACCTTGGCAGATACATAAGTCATCCTCTGGAATATGTAATGAAGACGCTTATTGAAGAGAAGGAGGGAAACAGACAAGTACAACCAAGAAGGCTGAACAAGGTCACCAAGAAGGGTGTAGGTAAAATGCAGTAACATACACCATACAGAATGCTAGACGATATGTGCAAAACACACAGAAATATATACTCAAAGTAAAAGACATCTACAAGAGATCCTTTTGAGAGATAGGTATACACATGCAGAGACATATATCCAAGATAAATGTATTTAAGGATAAATATGAATATAAAAAACACAGATTTTACAGCGAACAAACAAGTCCTACAGGGTACAGCAAAAAAAAAATCCCCTCCTCTGAAGTTTTCCGCTAGTGAGTGGGAGGACGAGAAGTGGAAAAACAAAGTACACTCCAAGAACAGAGGTACCCATGGAAGGACAGAAATGATACATCCTAACGTTGTAAAAGAAAAAGTTATAACAGTGACTGAGGTGAAGAGAGAAAGATAAGCTGGAAAACAGCAAAAGAATGCCACATAGGAATAGGAAGCGGAAGGCATCACCCACTACAGGGAACTCAAGCAGCAAAAAGGAGCTGTGAGAAGAGGCTTCCACTAGGCCGCAAAGTAAGATATGTTCGAGATGGCTGGAAACTAAACCGGTCACTGACAGCATAAATTAGAAGAAAAGCACCCGCAGCAAGCGGAAACACCACACTAGGTGTAACCCTGGAAGGGGGAGAAGTACTCCCCCCTGTGAAGGCTGGTAAGAGCCTAAACAAGGGGAAACGCATTCTCCCCGACAAATCTAGTACAACAACAGAGTCAAGACTTTGTACCACAATGACTATCTCTGAACCGGAATAAAACGGAGTTAGCATGTGTGCCAAAAAGGGAGGCGCCATCAAAGGGCAAGTCAATCAAAGTAGTTTGAACAGCCTCTGAAAACCAGGAAATACGCAACAATGCACACCAACGTAGAGGCCATTGAACAGGCCATAGCATGACCCACAGAATCAGTGGTATCCATACCACAGCGGATGCAAAGAGTGGCAGCTTGTTGCCCATCTCATACCAATGGAACAAGAGCATTCCGGGCTTCCTCCGAAAGGAAGGGCAAAAGGCGCTCCACTGAGTCCCACAAGGCGAGGGAGAAGCAGGCGAGGACACAAGAACAGTTCAAAGATTGCAGGGCAGCGCTATAATAAGAGAAAATACACCTATCACAAGAGTCACATGTCCAGGCCTCTCTTTCTGGAGGGAGAGGAGAGATAAAATCAATCTTTTGTGTGGCTAAAGCAGCCTGTGCCACAAAGCTCTGATTAGATGAATGCCTAAGAAGACAGGACAGATCTTCCACACTGGGAGATGCCTATGAGAAATAGAGCGATCCATAGGGAGCCCCGTTTCAGGTTTAGTCCGAGCACCCAACAGGATATTAAAAAAACGGTCACTATAAGGAAGGACAGACAGACTACATTAGACTGGTCAGGATCTAGAATGCCAATTAAAGTGTCTGTGGAGAAATCCACAGAAGGAAGTTGTATATCCAATACAACCGAAACTCAAATGAGCAGGTCTGCCAGAGCTGAACTCGCCTCCATAGCCAAACCAGGAGGAGACAGCAAGCTGGAGAAGATTCTATGCCACTGGCACTACCCAAGTCAATAAGCAGCTAGACTGCATAGGAGGTAGAACCGGGTCTGAAATGGGATGGGGGACACACCACACCTTCCGTAATACCTCCACAACCACGGTCCTCAGTAGGAAGGGAGTCTGAGACGGTCCACTCCATCGGCACAGCACTCAACGCTGTAACTGATGCCGGTCGACGCCAAGTAGGTAATGACTCGACGTTGGAAGGAGCGCCAATTGGATCCGGCAGCACCACCATCGGAGCCGGCAGTGTAGAGGCCGATACAGACATTAGAGTCGGCACACCAGAAGCAGGAGCCAAAGGTGGTAGCCTCGACTGACTGCGCACCGGTGTCGCTAAGGTATCAGAAACAGGAGGCCGACCTGAAGCAGAGGGAGAACCCGCCGGCGAGGACACAGGCACAACCTCATGAACCTCCATGGGGCCAAAGTGTGCTTCAGCGGAAGGTGCAGACCAAAAATAGAATGAAGAGATTGATAATATTTTCTCATCTGGGTCAAAGACGCCCCAGGATAGGTGGGGAGACACAGGGAGGACTCATGCCTGACACTTCAACAGAAGAGCGGGAACTAGTGGTAGGCAGGAGGTGCTGTGACTTTGACTGCCTATGCTGAGTCTTACATCCGAATGTCGAAGGAGAATGATGCCCGCGAGAACGGCTCCTAAAGTGGACGTGCAGTCGGTCTGTAGAGCGAGTAGGGGAATGAGGACGACTAACAGATTTTGATGACTGATATCTGTGCCACTAGCAGCTTCATGCTATGTTCTCTTTGCACTTTGGTCAGAGCAGACGACAAGAGTCATACACTCGTCGTAGTTATGGTGCTTTTCCAGACACAACATGCCAACCGGGTGTGGGTCCCTGACGGACATTTGTTGTCCGCAGGACTCTCAAGGTTTGAACCCTGAGCACATTGAAAAAGGGTAGAAAAAGGCACACGGCTCCTTCGATGAAAAAAGCTCAAGTAAGCCGAAAAAAGGCTGTAGGAAATGCAGGGCGGATCCGCGTTGCTAGCACGAAAAGGAAGGAAGGGCCTCAAGAAAGAGCTTATATGGACTCCGTTTACTTCAAATTCAGGAGAAAACATTACTATAGAGTCGCTTGACGCCCTCTATCAACGAACAGAGGTACTGTGGAAAAACTTTCTGAATCCAGTCTGGTGCCTGGGGAGGATTATAAAGTAAGGAATCTGCAGCTAGATGTCTCTATCAGATGCAATTATTTACAAAGCTATCACGACGAGTACCCCCTGCTTATATCACAAACAAGTTCATCATCTCTGGTGAATCTCAGTACACCCGGACCGGAAGACTGCAGACTAAAAAGTGTAACAAATTAAATAAAATTTAAAAAAGCAAGACATTTCCACACCCAGGATCACTATTTATCAGGAGCACCCCAACGCCGCTCCAATTTGTGGAACTGTTAATGACGCATCTCTTTAAAGAGCACTGTACCACAGTGCATTAACCATCCACAAGCCTGTTTTCCCTCCTCTTATTCGTTAAGATTATGCTTGGCTTTGACTATGTCCAGCAACCCACTGCCTTTCTGCTAGATTTGTGCTATAAAAATACTGCATGGACACATACATACGTACATTCACACATACAAGAGAGGTTACCATGTGCAATGAGGCACATTGCGCCGGGGGCACACACTAATAACATTTGTGCTGGAAATTTGCCCTTCCTGCAAGGTCAACCCAAATTATTTTGCCTTTTTCCTGGACCCTATTTTTTGCTAGCTATATAACTCTGTGAACCTTTTAGTTCATAGCCCCTCTGGGCCACTGTTCCTCCATTTCGTTGTTCGGTGTCATAACAAGAACATGATCTTGTGCCAACTTTGTGCAGTGTTTATGTTAACAACTGTTTGTATTCTTTCCTGCAAATAACAACATCAATAAAAAAGGTTGGAAAAAAACAGGACTCGCTGCACTTTTCCCCTTCTAACCAGAGATAAAGTGCTTGTGCTCTTCCTTTCAGCATTGCAAAATTGGTGCAGACCTGATTGGTTTATTTGAATTTTCCCTTACGCCTCTAGTCTATGGCACCAATTGTACCCAGGAGCCAGTAAATTAAATGCGTCCAGAGGACTACAGCACTCAATGTGCCATCCACTACAGAGGCACAGTAAAGCATGCCTCCAGGCCTACCATTATTGTTCAGTGGGGCAGTTTTAAATTGCAATTTTGACCTGTCAAAATAACCACTTTTTTGGCAGGCCTAAACTTTCCTTTTAAACTTTAATAAGACACCTCACTATATGCCCTATTGCCCATAAGGCAGGATGGATAGTATTTAAAAGTTTAATGTTTCACGTGTCCTTGCAGTGAAAAGCCTACATGCTATTTTCAATGCAGCAAGCTGGCTGATTCCAAAGGAAAGGCACTGGATTACGTTATCACATCTTATAAAGATAATTTTGGTTTGGCAGTAGCTGGAAAATATTTCAATAACTCTTTATAAAAGTTAAACAATATCCAATTTATTGGTAAAGTCAAATGTTGTCTAAATATTTAAGACGAGGTACCTTTAAAACGTTCCTTGTTCCCTGCCTTAAGCCTCTAATACCTTGCCATGACTTCCAACTGTCAACTGGCTGCTGCACGCATCCCCACTTGGAGTAATAAACTGCTCCCAGGACAGGGACAATGGATGGGCCTTGGGAGTAGGGATGTGTTGTCCTCCCCTTGACAGGATGGCCTGGGGGTTGTGCCCAGTTCCTTTGTAAACTTCAAAGAGGCCTAGTACCAGACGGGCCCCCATCACAGTGGACTCTTGTTGACATCTCAGTGTCAGATTCTGCTGGGGTTTTAGTTTTACACATAACATTTGGGAGATACTTCAAAGGAGGGAAACAGAATGCCAAAACACAGTGTGCATCTAGTGTCTGGTTGACGAGAACTCAGCTTTTGTTCTACCAGACCTCTGTCTTAGAGTTTGGTGGAGGTACAGGGACTGACTAAAAACTAGATTTAAGTGTTAGATTTGGGAGGACACTAGGGTTACCACAGTACTCACCCCACACACACCTTCAACCCGCAGAGCCAACGTTTAGTCTGGTTGAACACTCTGGCCATCTTGAAAATGTCCAAAGTGGGTAGGTGTAGCCCGTTTGTTAGGGTGTCCCTAGGAGTTCTTCCCACCCCCTAGCTTGTGCCAGTCATAAATGTGGCATTTCCAGGCACCCACATCAGAACACTACTGTCCCTGAGGAAGAACAGAAGGGGACTGGACCTGCAGTCTGCAACTTAAGAAGGGCCCTGGTGGACTGGAGCTGCTTGCTCTTGTACCAAGGACAAAGAAGTGGGCTTCAAAGATTACAAAGCTGACCTCTTATTCAAGCAAGAGGTCTTATCTGCAGCTGCCCAGCTGATCAGTGGGAACTGGACTCTGCCCGACACCCAAGGAGTCTTTAAGTGCATCCCTGAGTTCCTAGGGGGGCTTTAGAAGAGTACTTTTGTGGTTGATTGTGACATAAATGACTAAAGTCAGAAGGCAAAATCTATCAACAGGACGAACCTGGTTATTGTATATGACCTGTTGATCATCTTGGTCACGACTTGCCAGGCCAGATCGCACACAACGTGGCGGCCAGGACCTAACCGCAGCGTCCCGACGGCCTCTGGATTCATTCTGTGGACCTTACAACCCCTCTCTAAGGTACCCGCCTTGGGACCCGGGCAGTGGCTTGGGGCTCTGACCCTGCCAACGTTCACCCTTACCTCCCAGGTCACCCCTACCAGAACCCACACAGGGGATCGGGGACCTGACCCTGCAACCTTTCTCCTCTTCCTTCACCACGGTGGACACCACGGCTGCCGACTCCTCCCAGTAGTCGCCACCTCGTTCAACACCAGACCAGTGAGTCCACCGCACACCGGCTCACTCTTTCACCCCAGTTCATGAATGCACACCGTCTTCCATCTTGGAATTTCCTGGGTTCATGCCACTTCATCCCTTGTACCAGTAACTCACTCCCCCACCTGCCTCCCCTGGTTACCACAGAGCACCTTTAAAATGGCAACCCGGTCCTGAAGATGATTCTGACTTGATAGGTTCGAAACGCCGTTGACCGATCATACAGCCGCAACTCACAGCGCATTCTCAACCTTGGTTCATAAACAGTTATTATCTTCCAATCATTGAAGAGGAACCACTGATTTTTGTACATAATTTTTCTTCACCTTGTCACCTTGTGTCTTTCGCTGTGTTTCCACTTGTCACTCGCGCTGTCACTCTTTGTATCACGAGCACTACGTGCACAAAGTTCCCTTGGGTTGCCTATGCATTTTATGCCCAGAGTGTTGCTATAACTGTCCTGTATAAACTGTGAATCTAATATATGATGCCATGAGCACTTTTGAAAAAACTCTGGGAGTGTCTCCTTTTTTCGCTACCTTGTAATGTTGTGTAGATACCTATGTCTCTGCCTTTCTCATTGAATCCGGTTGAGACATTGTTGTTTAATTATGTACACTTACCCAGATCTTAACGTAGTGTATGGGTTATACTCCTGTGGCTTTTTACTACATCATCTTGGTCAGCATCAAATTGTACATGGGTCCTGTTCTATGCGACCACTATCATTGGTACTTGGTACTTCTTGGCACTATGTCTACTGAAATGTACTTCTTGGCACAATTTCTACCTAAAACATAAAACAGAACATATTTCTGGTCCCCTTATTGGATTTATGTCATTTTGGTGCATTGTTGTTGTTTCTTGAATTTTACTCTATTTTTTTCCATGTCCCATTGCATAGAGAGTGTGTGTGTGTGTGTGTGTGAGAGAGAGAGAGTGTGTGTGTGTGAGAATGTGTGATTGTGAGAGAGTGTGCGTGAGTTTGAGAGAGTGTGTGTGTACGAGTATCTGCAATCATGTGTATGTGTGTGTACACCCTTTATGTACCTCATGTTATTATTGGTGTTATGTACCGCATTTTATTATTGCTTGTTATTATTGTGTGCTCATACTCTGCGAAGCGCTCTGATACTTTCCTGCCAAGTTCGAGCACTATTTAAAACTCACAAATAAATAGTTACTACCAATAATTTAGTTGACAAGGGATGCTTATGGAACAAGCTGATGGAGTACTCCCCGTTCTTAGCATTATTATCCCTCACCATGCAGAGACTTAGATGCAAATATAAGTTGGTAAGGAGGTTGAGCGAAGAAAGTCTCTGCTCTCAAATTCTGTCAGAAAATGGTGTCAAACAGGTCTACATTCACCGGACACTGTGCAAACTTACCTGTATTTTTGAAGGCCCTTAGACTACTTCCAAGTGAGCTGAAGTCTCGACTTGCAAGTACTAATGTGTGCTGATGATTTGTTGCTAATTAATTTTACCGGCATCCACCTTCAGAGAGCCTGCATCATTCAACTAGACTGCAGTATTCAAAATATAGGAAAGTTAACCTGCGGAAAACTGAAATGATGATCTTTGAAAAGCCCTCAAAAAGAATTAAGGCCTACTGTGATCCTTCTATAAAACTAAGCTTGACATTGTCAAGTAATACAAATACTTAGGTGTACGTACGTCTAACTCCATATCTAAAGTGGAACATCCAAGGCAAAAAGCAGATCCAAAATTGTAGCCCTTGCCTTCATTTTCTTAAAAAGCACTGGAAAAGCAAATAGGTCTGGCGTTGGTTGCCAGACTCTTGCTTTGTCGATGCTTGTTTTGTGTTGAAGTTGGTTTTGCAAAACGTAATTTCTGGAGAAACTGCTGGGCCCCAAAACCAAAAATAGTCTACAGCAAAAATATTTTTTTTTTTGCATTTGTTCTGAAAAAAAAATACTTTTTTTTGTTGTCAAAAAGTACACGTTGCAATAGCAGTCCTTGGCACTGAATGGTAATACTTGGTATATGGATGTGCTCTTTGTGAGAGAGCGCAGGAAGCGATCACTCGCAGGGAAGTTATCCAATCGGCAGAGTAGACGGACTCACTTCCCCGTACTGTAGGGGGCGGACGAAAAACATAAATGACAATAACAGATCAATGAATGAAGAGGGATGGTTGAAAGGCCCTACATGACAGTATATTATATATACAAATTTAATACAATTAAAGAGACTTGACTTATGCTAGACAACAAATGCAGAAAATAGGAATATGGTGGTATTTAAAAACATATGCTAAAGTGAAGTCTTCTACTACTTTAAATAGACAACTATGAAAGATTAGTAGTGCTTATTTGGAAACAATTGTTACTCATTTCCTGAAACACTCCAGTTAAAGCTATTAGACTTGAATTGGGCACATATCAAATAGATAAACTACTCTCAAAGGATAACGTGTTGGTGGGCAATTCAAAAAGAAGGAAACTCAACTAGGCCTGATTCTAAGTTTATGAAGAATAGGGACTTGTTGGGGAAAGGCTTAGCGTGCAAGTAAAGAGGAGTACTGTGAAGCAAGTTTAGATAAAGTTACTCCTAGAATACCAATAGAGAAACGTAGTGGTTGTGAAATTAGCGACTTTATGGGCACAATTAGAAGGACTAAACTTCATCGTCAGTTGGTCAGCAATAAAGACCTTCTCTTCCTTTTATCGTCTTTAAATTTGGTGTCTCCTGACTACGTCCAGAGAGGGAGACTGGTGAGTTAATAAGTCAGGGGACTGTGTGTGTAATTTAGCTATCCAAGAATTAAAATAATGAACTGTTCATTTGCCCTAAACAGACAAATTTAAGACAGCTGCTCTTAGGCATATATGCACTAGAAGAGCAAGGTTATGTATTTTTAGCGAACTAAGATTCGGACACTATTTCATAGAAGAGCTTTATGCTTTTTAATTGTCGATGATATTTTGTTAGCAAGGTATGTTCGTAATCCCCTCTGTCAGGGGCTGGAACAGATATTACACTTGCATTTGATTTCACCATTTGTAGGATCTACACCCCTAACTGAAAAGCCTACAGGCACTTCTATAATATGTACACTATTATTCACAAAACCTATGGAACTAGTTTCATCAACCACTCCCAGACAAATAAGCAGATCGGTCCTGTTAACGTATAGTCTGTTACCTACAGATTCACATTTAGATATAGGTTATTTTAGACTGCATAAAACTAAATAAACCATCAGTATAAAAATTCATTTCAGCATTCCAGATCAATCTAAAAATCTCACCTAGAAGACCAACAGCCAGATTCATGAAGCTAAATTGCGACCGCAATAGCTGCGAAAAAGCTATTGCGATTGCAATTGTCCAAAACGGTATTCAATAAAAAATTAGCGAATTCGCTAAGACAGAATTGCGAAATCGCAATAGAATTCGCAGAATCCCGGTAGTAGCCCAATAGCGAATCGGACATTGCGAGAAACCACGGATTCTGCTAATATAATTGCAATTTCGCAATAAAATCGCAATTCAAGAAAAATCGCATATAGCGAAAAACCCGAAAATCGCTTTTTGCAAGGCGCAATTTAAGGACAACCCAAAGCAGGTGGTAACCATCAAAGTAAAAAAAAAAAATTTTGAAAAACCGTTTCCCAATCAGTAACAGGTGCTGGCCTGACCAAACACACTTAAGGAGATGCAGCTGCAGCAGTAGGAGGAGTCTCACAATGCCAGGACTATACATGGTGGTCAGGCGGCGAAGGCTACAGCGAGCTGCACGGAACAGACGTAGGATCCAGGAGAGGATATTCCGCCAGCGGGTCACCCTGCTGGGCCAAACCAGAGAGCAAATATACGCTAAGTACCGGCTGAATGGGCCAATGATAATCAAGCTAATTCAGGACCTTGACCCCCTGATGCAGCACCCAACAAGGCGGACCAATGCCGTGCCCACACATGTCCAGGTATTGTGCAGCCTGCACCTTCTGGACTCTGGAAGCTTCCAGGGGATAGTTGCCGCTGCTGGGGGGATATCCCAGCCCACCATGTCCCGCTGCCTAAGGAGTTTCCTAGATGCAATGCTGACCCAGCTACACCACCACATAAAATTTCCCACCAGCCAACAGGACTTGGATGAGACCAAGCTTCATTTCTACAATGTCGCCCAATTTCCACATGTGATAGGATGCATTGACTGTACACACATCCACATCTGCCCACCAGCAGAAACGGAATACATGTACCGCAACCGCAAGTCCTACCACTCCCTCAACATCCAGATGGTGTGCAACGCAAAGAACTACATCACGGACATAGTGGCACAGTACCCGGGGAGCACACATGACTCCTTCATATTCCAGCACTGCGGCCTCCACACACGACTGGCCAGGGGAGACTTTGGTGAAGAACACCTACTTGGTAAGTACACTCGCCCCACAATGTTACACTGTGATGAAGTAGCTGCGCTGCACAGGCACTCACCCTCTGCTCCTCTCATTCAGGTGACAGTGGCTACGCTCTCCGTGAATACCTCCTCACCCCATACCTCAACCCTACTACACCACAGCAACGGCGTTACAATGTAGCACACATACGCACAAGGAATTGCATTGAGAGGACATTTGGGCTACTGAAGAGCAGATTCCGCATACTGCACAAGACTGGTGGGGCCATGTACTACAGTCCTGATGTCTGCTGCCGCATTGTGGCTGTGTGTGCAATACTACACAACATTGCTACCAAGCGCCGGATTCCTGTAGAGATCTCTGGCAGTGAGTCGGAAGGGGACGACCGGCCACCTGCACATGCCCGTCATGCTCGCGGGGAACATCCTGCTGAAGGACCCAGACGGCGCAACCACATCACAACGAACTGTTTCTAGTGCACCCACTCCCCTCACCCAACTATTCCCAAATGCATGACAATGGAAATAATGTCAGGAGGCAGATGTTCAATGCTTCAATAAATATTAATGTTCAACGCACAATAATAAGGAAAAAATTTAATGATTCACATAAGAGTAGTATTGCACCATACTGCTCAATGTCATTAACACGACATGCTACTGTCATCAGCATGTCCCTGGACATGGGTTGAAAAGTCATGTGCGCCTCCGGCGCGCGGCACCCAGTCGCCTCTCAGGCTCCTCCTCAGGCAGGGAACGTGAACTAGCACTGGGCCTGGTGCTGCGGCGTAGGACTCCGACCTGTGTGGCAGACAGGCTGCTGACACTCGAGGTCCCCTCGCTGGTGTCATCCCCACCACCATTTGCTGGGACAGTTGGTTGAAGTGTCAGTACAGCACTGGTCACCTGCTCAAGGACACGCGCCACGTCCTCGCAGCATTGCACCATCTGCAGCTGCATTGCCATAGACCGACGTGACAGGTGGGAGGTGGCATTCCCTATCACGTAGTTGGAACGTGTGTAGGCAGTGAGGCGCGTGAATAGCTGGCGGTGGCGGCGGCGTGCGATGTTGCGCTGGCTGATGATGGTCGCTGTGTTCGCCTCCATGGCAGTTGTCATCCGGTCAATTCGATCGGACACATTGGCTACATTTCTGCCTATGTTGTTCAGCTGAAGTTGAATTGCACCTTCGCGTCGTGCCTGCAACTGGTGCACGCGCAGCATGCGGCGCTCAATACTGAGCCCCGGCACACGCACTGCCGTTGCCCTCCTGCCGGTGCGTGCTGTGCTGTGCTGCGGCTCCCTGACATGCCTGCTGTGCTGGCTGGCCACAGTGGGTGTGCGCTGTGTCGCAGGTCTAGCAGCACCGGATGTTGATGGTGCCGCTGGTGGTGGTCTTGCAGCGGGCAATGGTGCACTGCCTGATGGAACTGGCGCTGCTGCTGGTGGTCTAGCAGCAGGCAATGGTGCACTGCCTGATGGAGCTGGCGCTGCTGGTGGTGGTCTAGCAGCGGGCAATGGTGCACTGCCTGATGGAGCTGGTTGTGTGGTAGTAAGCTCCTTCTCACCCTCAGGCTCCTCTGATGCTTCATCTATCTGCAGCCTCTCGCTGTCGCTGCTGTTGTTGTCTGCCACACCTGTGATGGAAAGTGGACGTACATTAATTTCATGTATCTATCACATGTGCAGTAGCTACATGCATGCTGGCTAACATTCCCTGACTGCCTGTTGCATTGCGTACATTGGGACATGTCTGGCTGCATTGGAGTTTTTGTACATTGTGGGCAGACTACATGTCCCAAAATACAATTGGGCATGTCCTGATGTGCATGGGTTGCATGACTGGGGTAGATTGTGGGAGGCTATAGGGTCATGGCCATTGTTAGGGGACAGGGACGCAGTAGCATGCCACTTACCTTGGCTATCTTGGGTGCGTCAGGATGAGTCCAGAGGGATGACCCCAACACATGCCTCACGCTGCAGTGTGTCCTCCACACGATCCTCCAGGGGGGTGTTGGAAGGGACTGTTGGATCTCCACCTCCAGTTGCTAGGCTATCACCCAGCCTCTCTGCCAACCTCTCCTTGGCACGACCTCGGAGGTCGTACCACCTCTTCTTGAGGTCGTCTATGGACCTCTGTGTCACTCCCACAGCGTTGACTCTGACGCGGATCCGCAGCCACAGTCGCCGTTTCTCGGCCTCAGGCACCCTCCTGGAGTCCTTGCCAAAAAGTATGGTGTGGTCTTGGCAGACTCCATCTATTAGTTGCTCCAGCTCCTGCTCCGAGAATTTTAGCTTGCGCTTGCGCCCGGTGTCACTGGGCCCTGCTGCTGAATCCTCTGCCATTGCTGCAGTCTCCAATTTCCAAAAGTTTGCAAGTCTGGAGGTGTTCTGAGAGGAGCTCTGACTGGTGCTGCTTCGATCTCTGCCTCAGTGTTCTCAATGGAGGAGGTAACTGCCTGCTTCCTGGTTGTGATGTCATCACTGTGCTCAAAATGCGACTTCCCGTTTTTGCGATGTCGCAATTTGCGATCTCGCTATTCCTACACGGAATTGGACGGATTTAGCGATTTTTCTGCGATTTTTGAAAATCGCTATCGCCTTTTGCGGCCGGTTGCGATTCGCTTACTTTTATCGCAGATTTTGATGAATCCCATTCTGCGAATTCTAAATTGCGATTCGGTATTAATCGCAATTTAGAATCCGCAGATTTCGGTTTTCATGAATCTGGCTGCAAGAGCCTAATTCCAAATTATGAGTGGCTCATTATATTCCGACGGGTCAGAATTACAGGGAAAAAAAGGTATTCAACACATCCAATAATTATCAGATACATTAAATCCCTCAAACTTCCTTAAATTTCGGCAGGTCAAACCTGCTAAGATTTAACAGGGAAAATGTGCACGATATTTGCCATACCATGCAGATTTTGCAGTGGTACAGAACAAACTCTGGATGTGTTTTCCCAATAACTCATGATAGGTGTTATTTATCACACCTGATATATGTACCCAGTGGAATCGTTATTTATCAGGTCCGTTAAATAATACCTAAACTCGTAATCAGGGCCTTACAGTATACAAAGCCTAACTATGCCTCAGTATAGAGTGTCAATTTATTATAACAGGTTCTCATATTAATCGGGCTCATCAAAATCTATATCCTAGCATTTTTTTCAAGCGTCTAAGTTGTCGCTCAGTAGTAAAAAGAGAACAGCCTAATATAACGCATCTTAACATACTTATATGCAAGGTAAATAACCATGTTCTGCTGTAGGTCTCACAATGTACATCTGCACTTGTTCTTTCCTCTAGATTACCACAAATACTCCATGCAAAGCACCAGAAATAGATTACACCTAAATTTCGTGTAGGCTTAACATTAGTTACATAAATCAATCTATTCACGCTAATAAGGTGCATTATAAACATTTGTAGAGTGCCCTATACTATTAATATGCCATTACTGCACTTTTCCCCACATTTGGGACAGCTTAATATATCAGCAGGCTCCAACAGACCTCTGCAACAGACACTCATTCCACTGAGAGGACTCTCTAATTTCAAATGCGGGTGTGCACAAACACTAATGTTAAACATGCTTTATAACATGGGTTTCACTTAAAAATAGGAAATCCATGCAAACAAAAAATATATAGGTATGTGTTTCAGACATTCTATTCAATTCTATTGTTTTGGTAGAGCGCAAACAGCTGCCCCAGCAATGAGGCGTCCCGGCGCTAGGAACCACAGACCCTGGCCTGAGCGGGAAAGGGAGGGAGGGAATTAGGGGAGAGGGAATAGGTACGTTTTAATTGCTTTCCGGAATGCCGGCAGGCTTTCTATGGAGCGGATGTATTGTGGCAGACTGTTCCATAGTTTAGGTTCAAGGAACCTAAAAGAGCGGCCGCCCATGCGGCAGAGTTTTATGCGTGGAACGCATAGGAGGTTTTGGTTTGAAGATCGCAGGTTACGTGACGGCGGGTAGGGGGTGAGGAGTGGTCGAAGCAGTGGGGGGGTATCCAGTTTGATGATTTTGAAGGTCATGATGAGGGCCTTGAACTTAATTCTGGAGTCGACGGGTAGCCAGTGTAGTTTTTGTATGGTTGCTCTGGCTGAACATCTGCGGGGGAGGCCGACTAGGGTTCTAGCCGCAGCGTTTTGCACGCGTTGGAGTCGTGCTACCTCACTTTTGTTGGCGCCAAGAAGGAGAACATTGGCGTAGTCAAGACACGAAAGGATGGTGGCTTGAATGATAAGTTGGCGAGTCTTGGCGTCGTAGAAGCCTAGTATGTGGCTAAGACTCCTCAACAGGCCGATACAGGTGCCAGCAACTTTCTTGGTGTGGGCCTGAAAGTTGAGTGAGGCATCCATCCAGACTCCTAGGTTTTTCACTAGGGATTTGGGAGATGGGATGGTGCCTAGGGAGGACGGCCACCAGTGCTCATTCCAGAGGCTGGTGTTTTTGCCAAGGAGTAACACCTCTGTTTTACCAGCATTAAGCTGCAGACAGTTATTTGTCATCCATTGAGCAACCGCGGAAAGACCGTTTTTAAAACTGGAGGATGCGATGGAAGGGGCTTCTGTAAGTGCGATGGCCAGCTGTGTGTCGTCGGCGTACAACACTAATGTCAGGCCCCACTCTTTGGCCACTGCCGCCAAAGGCTGGACGTAAAGATTAAAGAGGGATGGGCTCAACGTAGAGCCCTGCGGAACTCCCTGTGCAATAGGGTGGGGTTTGGATAGAAAGGGGGGAGCAGAGACCCGAAAGGATCTGTCTTTGAGAAAAGATCGGAACCAATCTAAGGCATGGCCAGACACTCCAAATGTTTCCAAACGATTGAGGAGGATGTCATGGGATACCGTATCAAAGGCCGCGCTGAGGTCGAGAAGAATCAGCGCGGCACTTTGACCGGCATCTAAAATCGTTCGGAGGTGCTCTGTGGTGGCCAGGAGAGCAGACTCAGTACTATGGCCTGGTCTGAACCCATTTTGGGATGGGTCCAGGATGTTATTGTTGACCATGTGCTGAGATAGAGTGCTGTTCACATGTGCCTCAGCGAGTTTAGACAGCCATGGAAGCAGGGAGATTGGTCGAAAATTCTCCGGTTTCGATGGATCGAGGGAGGGTTTTTTTGATGATGGGTGAACCCCACGCTTGTTTCCAGGCAGATGGTACGCTCGCTGAGGTAAAGGAGAGGTTCAGCATAGAGGTGAGTGGGGGTAGAAAGAAGTTGAGTGACTCTAAGAATTGAGCCGGGCGAATGGGGTCAGCCGGTGAACCAGATTTAACTTTTTGGCAAAGTTTGATGAGGTTATCACCGGAAATTTCCGGGATGTGAGTCAAGGTAGAATAGTTGGAAGGAGGAGAAAGGCTATTGGTAGGGCTGGGGGAATGCTGAGGAAAAGAAGTATATATTTTCTGTACCTTGTCGACAAAAAACCTAGCAAGATCTTCGCATTGTTGTGCGGAGGAGATATTAGGGATGGGGGATTTGCCACTCTGAAGTTCTTGAACAAGTTTAAAAACTTCCTTGGCAGGGGTGGGACTAGATTCAATTTTGTCAGCATAGAAGGCAGTTCGCGCAGCACGGATGGCTTTGTGGTACGTTTTTTGTTTTAGTAGATAGTTGGATTTATCTTCGTTGTTATAGTCCCTTCTCCAAAGGCGCTCCGCTCTTTTACAGTCTTTGCGCATGTTTTTGAGGGTGTCATTATACCAAGGGTTGGATGGGGAGTTGCGTCCTATCGACCATTTTGCTGGAATGAGGGCATCTAGCCCTCCCGTGATCCAATCATGAAACGCGCTATAGTTAGCCTGAGACGGATGTACCCTCACTAGGTATCCAGATAGAACATCTAAGACGAAACACAAAAATATTAATAAGTGACTTTAATATAAATGCAACTATCCCAGGAAGTACCAATAAACTATTTGCTGTACCATCAGGTTGGCATATTTAACAGCATACACATATCAATAATAAAATTCAGAATACGTTGAAGATGGTATTGGCTTTAAGCACATTTGCAGAGGCTACAACAGCAAAAATACCAGGTGTTGCGTAACAGAAGACATCTTCACTACAAACAGGCGGTAATTTGCAAAGCAAGAAAAAATTACAGTTATTATAACATAGAAAGAGAATGTACACTGGACAACCGCATTCCAGCTAAATAATAGCTAGGCGAAGAAGGTAAAAAAGAAATTAATAATAAGCACTAGCAAAGTCAATTGGTCCGAACTTTAAAAGACACCAGCCAACCTTCAGTACTTTTTGACGATGCAATGATGCACAGCATGGGTATCAATAAAAAATCTTCTTGTTGCCAGTGCTGAACAGCACGGTGTACAAAAAATATACAAAATGGTGCACCTCAGCATCACAACATTTGTGAATGCATGCGTCACCACACATGTGTACGTATGTGTCATGATGCAGTGGCAGCCATTTTGTTTACTTTTAATTTACCATTCCAAGAATGAGAATGCTAATCTTGGAGTGGCAAGTAAAAAAAAGGGAGAAATTAGTGGCCGGGCAGCACTTGCAGCTGCAAAATTGCAAGTCCTGCAAAAACGGAAAAAAGGAAAAAATAAATATGAAAAAAGGGACAGTGCAGGGCAAAAGAACAGCAGGGTGGGGAGAGAGTCAACACCGCAAGAGGTGGGTGAGTAATGGAGTAGCTGATGGAGTGAGGGGAAATTTTAAAAAAGCCAAACAGGTTGGGTGTGGTGACTGAAGTCATAGATGAGCTAGGGTGAGCAACATGAAGTGCGCAAGGGGGTGAGGATTTGAGGAGGCAAGCATTGCACAGAGGTGACAGCAAATGAACACAAGCCAATAGATGCATTCTTATAAAGTGGTGAACAAAAATAAACATGCAAAGGGACTGCCAAGAAGTCTAGCGTTTGCTGCCAGCAGTCAGTGTGCCCACCCTGCTTTATGCTGATGACACAGTATTGATGGCCAGAACGGCAGATGAGTTAAAGCTATTGGTCGATAAGTTTGTCAACTTTATGGATGATTTGGATCTGTACACAAACATCTCAAAGACTTATTATATGGTTTGTGCGAGGAAGGTTGCTAAAACTAGACCTATTGACATTAAGGGGCAATAAATTACTTATGTTCCTAACTTTCCTTACCTGGGAGTTTTATTTGACCAACAGAACAATTGGCTTACCTGTATTTCTAATCGATGTTCTAAATTTAGTAAAGCCCCTAGTGTTCTGTTTAGATTTTCTTTGTCGATGGGTAATAAGCCTATTCTGCCCTTACTGTAAATCTATAGAATGAAATGTGCTCCAGTCCTGACAAACGGTGGAGCCATCTGGGGGTACCGTAATTGCAAGGTAATCCAGCAGAAAGAGAACCGATTCTGTAAAAAATGATTGGGCCTGGGTCTAAATAATGCATCCTTATTTGCTCATGAGGAAGTGGGTCTGGAATATGTGGAAGATAAAGTCAAACTGGCACCATTGTTACTTTGGATTTCAATTTGGGCTGATGAGACTGAGGTTCAACAGGAGTGTGATTGAAGACTGTTTGGGGAAAACCTATGGCCACTGTGGTTAAATTATATTAACACCGCCGCCCGCTCCCTAGATTGTATGGACATTTTTAACATGCCACATCTTCTTAAAAAAAACGAGATTGGAGCCTTTTTAGGGAACGATTTTTAAATAAATTGAAAGATGAGAGGGAAACTAGGAGGCTGGAGAAACATTCCCAACTGATCCTACCTGCTCCTGAAAACTGTCACTGGCATTGAACCATGGCTTACAGCAGTTAGACGTCCTAGGGACAGATCATTCCTCACAAAATTTCGCTTGGGTTCTATATGTACAATGATCTGTTTTCCCCCGGGTCAGTATGATCCCCATGGACTATTAACCTGTCCTTTTGACAGTTGCTCACCGCAAACCCTAATACACCTGGTCTTATTCTGTAAATTGTATGATTTTCTACGCAAGATGTATTTATTACCACTTTTAAAATTGAAGAGTTGTATTCAATTTCAGCCTGCCTTTTCACATTTACAGTTATTACTTAATCATGTGGTGATGTTGGAGGTCACCGACTATCTAAAAGGAGCCATATACTGGACTAAAATAATGTGTGCCTAGCTTATAATGATGTGAATGTTGTTTTTTAAACTGTACTAAATGTTTATAGAATGTTCGATTTGATCGAATTAAGGTGGACTGTATATTTTAATGTTTTTAAAGTTTTCACATCTATATCTTATGATTATGATGCATAATCAAATAAAGTTTAATTGAATTGAAAAACATTAAAATGACCGCCTCTGTCTACACACGGGTGTGGCTATTTGTGCATCCATAACTAAATGTTTTTATAATAAAAATTTACAAAGAGGGCTACTACTGCATGTGTGTGCACTCACAGACGAACGTATTTAAATCTTCTTGTAATAAAGATTTACAAAAAATATTAAAAGAGAACTGCCTTTGCATCCATACCAATGCACACATATTTTGAAATGGGCTGAAAGCCAATTCAAACAAAACCTATAGAAGTGTGTAATTTTGGAATGGGTAAACGCCTATTGCAAAACATGACAGATACAAACATGCATGGGAATCAAAGGGAAGTGCCCAGGATCAATGTCTGGGGGTCTGCAGTGCCCTTGTCGAGCTCAAAATAAGCAAAATAAACGTTTTTAATTTAAAAAAGCACAATGGCCCAGAAGTCCTTGCCACTAAAAGGGACTACTTTCTCTGGGAGTTAAGTCATTGAGAGTGAGTAGTTTGCAGTCACTCACATAGGTAGAAACCAATAGTCCAAAAGGGCTGACTGACTCACTGCCTAGCTGTATGCTATAGTGCGCAGAAGCAAAATGTGAAAGAAACTTGTACAGACCAATGGATTAATAGGGATGTCTGAAAGCCCTTATATCTATGTTGTGTATAACATTTTTAGTAAAATCAAACGGACTTGGCTAATGCCAGACCGGACAGGAAGTTCCTATTCACTGTTGAATGAAACAAATGATCCAGCCCAAAAAATGGTAAAGAAACTATGGTCTAGGGGAGGGACTAACAGAATATGAGGTATAAAAGCCATCAAATAAGGAATATGACTCATTATTTCACATACCATTACTTCACAGCATTTTACTACGACGAAGTTTTTACTTAGCAAATACCATTACTTCGCTAGTTTTTAGTTTGCATACCTTTACGTTGCAAGTGTTAATGTATGCGAACTAAAAACTTGCCTAGTAATAAAAAGACATTTACCCCAACACTACACTAAATACAAATACACTACCCTACACATAAAAAACTCTAAAACACTACCCAAACACCACACTACCCTACACTACTCAAACACCACTACACTACCCTAAACCCTAAATCACTACCCCAGAACGACCCTGCCCCTACCCCCAGTCCTGTCCCTACTCCCAAACACTACCCTTCGCGACCCCCATTACTACCCTAAACCACTACCCTACACTACACCACAACACTACCCTAAAACCTAAAACACTACCCCTGGACAACTCTCCCCCGACCTCCATTCCTGTCTCTGCACCCAAACACTAACCTGCACGACACCCCTACACTACCCTAAAACACTACACTAACACCACAACACTACCCTAAACCCTAAAACACTACACCCTACTCAACCCTCCCCGACCCCCAGTCCGCTCTCTACACTACACTACCCTGCACGACCCCATGACACTATTCTAAACCCTAAAACACTACCCTACACAAACACCCCAACAATACCCTAAACCCTAAAACACTACCCTACACCACACAAACACCACAACATTACACTAAACCCTAAAACACTACCCCCTGCACAATCCTCCTCCAGTCCGGTACCTGCAACAAAACACTCCCTGCACGACCCCCCGACACTACCCTAAACACTAATACCCTACCCTACACAAATATCACCCCACTACCCTAAACCCTTAAACACTACCCCCGGCACGACCCTCACTCTTCCCCCAGTCCACTCCCTACAATACAACACTACCCTGCACGACACCCCAACACTACCCTAAACCCTAAAACACTACCCTACGCAAACACCACAACACTACACTAAACCCTAAAACACTAGCCCCTGCACAGTCCTGTCCCTACACCCAAACACTCTCCTGCACGACCCCCAGACACTACGCTAAACCCCAAAACACTGCTCCTCAAACACAACACTACCCTTAATCCTAAAAGACTACACCCTGCACGACCCTCCCCCTACCTGAAACCCTTAAAAACAGCCCCTCTTAACTCTCTCTCCTCGTGTCCTTTGTTCGCCTTCCTGCATCGTCAGAGGGGCAGTAATCGTTACGTTGTGAGTAAACGCCTCAGTTTCCTCACAACTATGTGGTTCGCATTACAACACATGCTTTGTTACAGAGCATGCGATGTAATAACATGCGTAGAAATGGCTACGCGTTATTACAGCGCATGAGTTGTAACCAGGGCACAAGTCCTAAAAAAAGAAGAGGGGGGGGACTAACCTAATTAATCAGTATGCAAGTGACATCTCAGCGAGTGGCATCATGGCGTGTGACATCACGGCGTGTGACATCACAGCGTGTGACATCACAGCGTGTGACATCACGGCGGGTGACATCACGGCGGGTGACATCACAAGAAGTGATATCAGATCTTAAGCCCTCAAATATATGTTCAGCATGTGTATCATGAGTACATTTGAGCACATTTCGAGTATACTTGCAAACCCTCCTGATTTAGGCAGAAGATTCACACTTTTGTTCGCTACATATAAAACAATGTTACCTTTTGTCAGCGTTAAGCTTTCTATAGCCATAGTGCTTTAAAAGCAATAGTGATATTTAACTTATTACAACGCTTCCTCAAGGGTAATAAGCGTATATAAATACAATTTATTGTGTGCAAATACTGGGAAAGATCAATGTTCTAACAGTGCATGCAAATCTCCTAAACAGAGCCTGAACAAAGTGAAAAGCTGCCTCTCCTAAATATATGTGAAGTGAAACTCCAACAAAAGGAGGCTTGATGACCCCTGAGTCTCGGCCTTTGTTATGGCCGAGTATCCCAGCAGGAGCCAGAAATAAGAGATCCCTGGTCCCGCCTGCACTGTTGTGATCGAAAGCAGACAACAACGTGCAGGCGCTGCTTAATGTGTCCCGGTGTTTGGAAATTACACTGGGACGAATTCAGCATCTTTTTTAGTGGGGGCCCAACTTCTGGGCAGGGTGGAAGGTATCCACCCCGTGAAAGAAGTGGGGCGGGCGCCGTCCGTGAACGCTTCCATAGTAATGGTACGCGGTGTAATGACTGCGTACAAATGGATGTTTACCTCAAATAAGTAGCAAGCAGCGAGAGTCACAAGAAAATTAGAATGACAAGAAAGACAACCAGTGATAAGTAAAGGGGTGACCCAAAGCCCGCTCTAAGTACTGATATCTTACATAAAAGATCTTTCGACAACAGATAGTCAAGAGCTGTCTGTAAACAAGACTTTTAAAAAGTGCAAGCAGCAGCATTCTGTAAAAGAAAAAGTACATGAAAATACAGCAGACGGTAAAATAAATGGAAGGAGGAATGCATACTTAAAGAGTGCAGACAGTATATTATTTACTAAATAAGAGGAACGGCAGAAGCTTTTTTTAGAAGCAAATATAATACAGAAATGAACGCAGAACCCCTCTTGATATGTGACGTGTGCGCCAAACGAAAATAGTCACTTCTTTAGATGAAAAAGAGAGCAGCAAATAAACTGAATAAGAAAACACAAAACATTTTTAAAAAGAAGAGAAGGCGTTGGTTCTATTCAAAAGAGAAATAAATACCTAAGAGTGAGAAGGTAGCTGGCTTTAGGATATATTAAAAAAAAACGTGTTACTTTCCGTAACAGGCTTTCAAAAAAGCAATACATTTCATAATGCACAGCCTTCCCATTTCACTGACAGTTGCAACAGGCCTCAACTCCATCGCTGCCTTTACACTAAAAATGAGGTGGTTCTCTCTTAAATGCATCACCTCCTTCAGAGAGAGAAAGAATGTCTCTTTACGTCTGGATTAACAAGAAAGGGGCCCTGCCCAGGGGCTAGAGCTGCCCACCTTGGAACGTATCCAGGCCTCGGCACAACACCCTGTCCATCTACGCCAATCACTTACTCTCCCTATCTCCAAAAAGGAAACAAGCAGACTAGTTTGTTTCTGTCGTAAACCGCTCTAGTGCTATTGGTTCAGGTTAGTGCTAAAACAAATACATAAAGTTTATTTTCTTTCTGTGTTTTATTTTGCCATTTAAACAAAATCACCTTTCGGTGTTACACCAAGCACTTGCAGCTTCTGTATACGTATACCGCTTTGTTCAGCAGTTCCTCGAAATCTAAACAATGTCGTGCTCAAGACAGAGGCGTTAGATTAATTTCTGAGACAACCCTATGGCAGGTTTGCTAACCCGCGTGCGTCCTGGTATCACTATCATATTCCATTTCAGACCAGAGATTTTGGGCCGAGCGGGCAGAGACGATGCGTTGTGGCTAAATACAAGTTCGTAGCTTCCGCCACAGGAGGGCGCTGCAGAATTCTCCTCTCTCCGCTCGGCCCATAAAACGCGTTTTACGAGCAGACACTTCCAAAACAATAGCACATTAAGTATGCCCATAAAAACGTTTTAAATACATCGATAAAGCTTCGTTTCCCACCCCAGGCTCAATGATTTCCACGGTGCGTGCAAAAAAAATGGAAAAACTATGACATTCCCACGAGAAAAAAAAATAAAACTCTGCAATATAAATGATTGCAAAGTCAGATTACCCAATTATTACTAAAGTGCTAATTCTGGCAAGCGCTGCATCTGTTTAACACAACAATCCGTCTGGCTCGCCAAACGTCAAGCACTTATCACGGTGTAAATGTACGCAAGATTCGTCTGCTTACGCAAAGCAATACGCGAAATTTTGCGGCGTCAAGCAGCAGAAGCACGTATACAGCGCTTAGATTCACCAGCTCAGACATGTGACTGCCACCTGACCCAACTCTCTGGAGCTTCTTTCATAATTTCCTACGGGTGAAAGGCTGAGTCAGCGTGAAGGGACTTGAACCTTGTGACATAGAGGGTGCAGAAGGCCCATTAATGCAGGGATGTATCATTTTTTAAAATTATTATTGTTATGAAGGAGTGTTCTAAAAAGCGGTGGGTCACCATTCAGTTACTTCAGAGCGTTGATGCATAAACGAATGCTAGCTGGATGGTTAGCTGGAAGCTGGAGTCTAATCGAGTCAGGTAGGTTATCAAGAACAATGTGCTTCAGAGACAACCCTTCTTTGATATATATATATATTGCATACAGTCCGCCCTGCTTCATCAGAAGTAACCACGCTTGCTTATGGTAAAGGCAATGGTGTGGCCATTTATTATATGGGATAAAGTACTCCCTAGCATATCTGATAAGGATATTGCAAGTTACCTCGGAGTTCCATATCCATATAGAGCAACGAGGCCGAAGCATGGCAAAGGGTATTTTATCCCATAAATAAGGTACAGAAAGATACCTCAACAGTTAATTAAAGGAGCCAGTAGGTTTGCAGTAAAGTCCAACCCATCACTAGGGCAGCTCTAATTGATCAATCAAGGGAAAAGAAAGGTTGTGTTTGCTAATTTGCTTGTCTCCTGCATATTTGCACATCCCACGATGCACTTTAGCATTGAAGCTGTAATTGGTTATGTGTGATACCCATGTAATATTTTATTGATTAGTTGTAGATCTAAACTTGGTAAAGGGTTATGTAACTGACAATGAGAAATACCTAAGCGATAAACCTGTAATATAATCCATGTTTAGTCACAATCTTTTATTAACGATGGATTATGTGAAATGTATGTACTTTTATGGATAACACATATCCGAATAAAGATCATGATTGATTGGTTGTATATTTCATTTAAGATCACAACAATGCACATACTGAGGGTTTGTGTGTTGAACATAGGTTACAATTTTGATGGAAAATAATGGGCACGTTGCCGATTTTGTGATGGGTTATGTCATGCAGCGCTATGTAGACCAAAGCCTCTCAAGGCACTGTTATAGTGCGCCCAGATTCAATGCTGAGCTAAGGCTCTCATAGAGCACACTAAAATAGTACCCAACATTTATTCAAAAGTTTGTACGGGGCAACAGGACATCTAGAAACAGAATCATTGCATCTCACTCCCCAACTCCAATTCAACTAGCGAAAGATGGTGCTCTGTCTGTGGGAGTGTTGGCGCCTAAACCCTTAGGCATCCTACATTCCTTAAAGTACAGCTGAGCCAAACTACCTTTTTTTATTCAAGTAACCTTTAGAAACAGATTTAAAAAAAGTTCAGCCCTTATTTCTCACCTCACCCTAATGGACTCCAAAAGCCCAGTATTTGCCTTTGTCTCTTCTCCTCACAGATTAGTAGTTATAGTGGGAAGAGATAAAATGCTTGATAAAACATATCAATAAATAAATACCAGCTATATCACCCTCAACATCACAATACTCCACAGAACAGGGCATTGTGCTTCACCCCTGGGTCCTCCATACGTTTAGACATGGTTGACAAAACATATAAACATTAGCCTGTACATTTCACATAAATATAACAGTAAAACACAAGCTGTTCATAATATCAAAACACATTTTAAATGTATTAATAAAAAATAGTAGATGTAATCAATAATAAAATACCCTGCATTTATTTTGAAATGCGCCTTACTCACTCAAGTGCTAAAAAAAAATGCTCGCCCGCTTGCCATCTTTATCACACAGTTCAAATAGGCAATAAAGTGCATTGCTATTATCAAAATTGGCAAGACTTTATCAATGCACTGATAATGATATTGATCTATACAACTCAGATGAACACTCACCAGGTACTTTTTTTTCTCTCTCACAGAAACGATGCAAGAATTGCATAGAACATATCATTTTTCGCCAGAGAACACCATGATTGTCTTGACCACTATGTCAAGACAGAACCCATTTATTGGTAGAATGCATCATTTATAAATCGGGCACCACATCTCAGAACATGCTGATCAGAACCCCACCAGTCAGTCAAATTAACTTTATTCGGTTTCATACAAAGACCATAAAAGTACATAAAATCATCATAACAACTATTATTTCAGTAATCAATATACAAGGCAGCACAATAAGCAGTTTATACACGTCAATTCATTATATAAAATGCGGGAGAGATATACACCTTAAAACAATCTTCTGATAAAATTACAATCTGTGTTACGAGGCACTTATCACAATTACGGCGTACGGCCACCTCCAAAAAAATACATCAGTGCTTAGTTTTCTATGTTTAGAGAATTACACTAATCAGGTTCAGTAGCAATGGCTAATACCGTTTCCTAATCGCCATGGCTACTTTAATATAGTTGGAAACCCTAGTGCATATATCGTAAGTGGCCAGTGAAGATAAATCATAAAACCCTTCAATATAAGAACACGGCCTAATCTCTTTTAAAATCAGAACTAAAAATCTTCCTCTTGGTTCTTTGTAGAGGGAAATTTCTCTCCCTTGAGCGTTACAGTACATACCTGCCCAAATACAGCAACTGATTGTCTAGAACACCCAAATAGTCAGTCAAGTTCCATCAACCCTGAAAGAGCATCAAACCGCTAAGGGTGAACGAATGAGGGAGGCTGTACAGGAAGATGTAAATTTGAATCCATCGGGCTGAGGCAGTTTTCTAACTATAACTTCATAATATGGGGGGGTGAAAAAACCCAAAGGGTGAATCTCTACTGAATCACCAGGCAAATCTCATAAATGCGTTAGGGCAAAATGAGCACACCATGCATTACTAAAGTTAAGCACAACACAGTCCCCTACCCAGTGTTTAATCGTGTAACCTAGCCAGCTCACTCGCCTAGCCATTATAATGTTTCAGACCAATTTAACTTCGGTGAGATTTTCGTATGGCACCAGTGAGCCGATTTGTTAATAAGGCTTCGGCAAGTTTCTTGCTGGCCAGGAGCCAGATCGGGCACTCCTTTCAAAATCATAATATATGGTGACCATTCCGGGGGTAAGTTTAGGACGTCTTGAGCACCCCTCCCGTTTTTTAAATCCTGTACTGAACCAGTTGCGTTTAAAATCCTTTTGAAGATTTATCCCTATGTTTCATGGTCAGTCTTGGCTGATTTGTGGCCTCCTGATCCGGGTTTTCAGTATTCCTGCGGGGGTTCCCAGCCAGAGTTGAATCCTGTGTTATAAAGGCCAAATAATGAATACTGGCATTGTGAAGAAGGGCCTCTGTACTCTGGACATGGCCATTTGCAGATGATGGTACACTCAAAGAGGTCGGGCCATTTGACAGGAGACTAGGGATTACCTCATGATGTTTTAAGTTTAAGTTTCTTGGACAGGAAACATGATTAGGTTGTTTGTTTGTTGCTATCTTAGTACCTAAAACCAACACCACTTGAGCAAGATGATCCTCAATACAGGCTAGTCTTGATAGGATGGGTGTCAGGGCCTCATGTACAATTCTACTAAATTTATCAACAATATTATCTAGTTCATTTGTTGCACTGCTTTTCCCACCACCTGACTGAGTCCTTGAAGTATTTCAGACTAGGTGAGTTTGCTTGGCTCTCTTGACCCTCGTGAGTGTCCTTTTAATTTACTATCACCCCGCCAGATCTGTTCGTTTTCGTTTCCCTCCGGGAGCAGTTGGCGGTACAGGATCTTTCGTCTCTGGACAAGTTGTTAGATCAGCCCCTTCAATGAGTGTTTGTGTAACATCCTGACTTGAAATAATTACAGTTGCAGATAAAGGAGGGGGTGGTCTCTGGACCGTAACAAGTTCCGGAGTGGTTACTTGAGAAACAATTGGGACTGCAATAGCCGGGTAGGGGGCTAGTGAGAGTCTCCGCTCCGTAATTTCTATTACCTTAGTTAATGCCCCTACTGCCTTTTGAAGATATCCGTCCAAAGTTGTGTCCACTGTCTTAGATGTAGGGGTGGCTTTTCGTTTTCACATGATGCAAAAGACCTTAACAGTACAGATGAAAATAATGCAAAAGTATTTTACCTTCTCGCAGTTTTGGAGAGCAGGGTCCTAATAATTTTTTTTAAAAAAACAATAAAAGAATATAACAAAATCCAAGAGAATAGGCCCAGCCCAGCTTTTTTCTGCTGCGGAAGGGCCCACCAATATTTTAAGTATTTATCAGCATGAACTGACAATCCTTTAACAATATCCCACATAACAATCTGCACAACAGAACCAGAGGCACCAGGGGTACATCGTGCACTGTCCCGGAAGTGGTAGGACCCACCCCCAGTATACCAAGAGTCTTTTGGCTTCATAAAGAAAAGAAAAGGGAGTGAAACACATGGCAAAATGGAGCTCTTACTGTAGACAGGGCTAGTCTTAAATTGGGAACAGCTAGGTCTCAATCTGCTTTCTCAGTTTAAAATCATCATCTTAAGTTCAAGGTGTCAGGAAGGACACTCTAAAGATCATCTCCATGTACCTGTAAAGATCTGCTGTAAACCTTTTCCCCAGAGGTAGCGGGATCTGGATTAGATTTAAGCGAAGTCAGAAATGGGCTGATCAGGATACTTTTTAGAGTGTTCCTCAAAACTGTACATCTGCTCTTGAAAACCTGGACAATCACATGAAGAGTGTTCTAATGAAGTAGTAGTCTTCAAATATAGGATGCTATTTGATTACATTTATTCATGCCACCAAAGAGCACTTTAAGACGTTAGGGGTCTGACTACTTGGATGGTGCAGACCAAATGACCAAGATAAACACCATTGCCATAAGCGTTCTTCATGCCAGACACTTTTCATTGTGACCAGCCATAATTATGCCTTCGCCAGCACCACAGCCATTCATGTAAAAAAAATGTATATTCATCTAGAGGAAAAGGGTTGGTGTCAACTAAACAACTCATAAATACACTGTTGCAATGTTAATATGGTTTGCATGTGTGTGCATATTCAAGATGACGACGAGCTGGAAGTCACCAATGTACATAAAACAGTTACCACCACAGAAATGGAGCAAGAATTCCGGGCTGAAAATTGCAAAAAAAAACTCAAAGGAGTGACAAGAGTGGGCCATGAGGACTCTACACTTGATATATTTAGTCTACAATTCTTAGAGTTGATAAGCATCATGAAAAACAGGATCTGATCCAGGATAATGCTGTAGCTTGGATTAACCTCTCCCATGCGTCGGACGCCCCCCGGCCGTCCGACGTCACAGTGGATGTGTGCGTCGGACGGTCGTGGGGCTGTCCGATCTGCGCATGAGCGGAATCTGCCCGCACTGCGGCGAAATGTGCGCCGCGGCAAAGCAGTTAAAGTCTCCGATATGTACTGGAGAAGGTTCCATGATGTCCATTGTAGCTGCCAGGTTGAATAGACAATCTCAAACACTACCACCGTCCACGTCCTATCACAGCCATCGAGTAAGAACACTTATAGTGTTTACACCCTAAAATTGGAAGCCCATCTCATGAAGATCCAGATTGGTATTTTCTTTGGTACATTACTGTCATTTAGTATTGATTAACTGTAAGAGTTGCAGGCAAGAGCAATAAAAGACAGTCATGTTTTAGGGAACACTGCTGGAAGACATGCTGAAAAAGGGAGGTTTGTGTTTTTATAGTTCAACTGTGTGCCTGCAAGCTTTCCCTTGTCATCTGTGCTTCAGGATATTCCCGATGGCTTTCAAGATACCACTCGAGTCGTACAATCTCCCTATACACCCCTCCACTGAAGACATCCAGCTCCATCTCAAAGGTGGTGCAACAGGAGTTGCCTCTATATTAGTCTGAAGTCTTTAGAATGCTGGACAGGAAGGAGCAGAGAGACGCAAGGCTAAAAAACGGACATATATGTACAGCCTTCTAGGCACATGCTGAAGTCAGCTTGCTGATCATCTTCAACCACCAGGCACAGATGACACTATTGTAAAAAAGTAGAATCCTGGGTTCCTGCCTTGACAAACGATCTTAGAATAAACACCCAGGAACAGCCTGGCAACTAGCTCAATTTTGTTCCAATGGAGGAAGCTCAATGCATTAGTGATTGGCACACTATGGCAAAATTAATTTAACCAATTTGCTGTATCTGCACTGCCCTCTCCAGAAGGGCTAGAGTTCCACTCGTAAATACCTAGCTGAGCACAGCTTACAAGCATAGCTTCCACTGTTGCAGCACTGCTCTTACTGGTCTGGGCTAGAATAAGATTCCAGGTACATATCTCACTTGTAAATGGTTAAGAGGCACTGCGATGCTCCACTTCTGCAAGAGAACCATCCATCAAGTAACTCTCTGGCCTCACACAAAACAAACTTTAAAGAATCTGCAAAAAAACATCTAAATACATGATCCGAGGAGGCAAGCTCTACTCCCACCAAGCACCAGAACTTTGGAACATAATCTCCATACATGGTAGAACATCTCAACCCAAGCCTTTTAGAAAAGTCCATTAAGTTTTCTATTGATCCAACCCCAGAATTCTTCTGCTAGGCACATAGTAAAGGAAAAGCCCCAGCTTTCAAACAAACGTAGGGATCATTTACTTCAGTGTGAATGATGCGCATGTTGGTTAAAATAATATGATCTCTTGTTGTTCTACATGTGCTACAGAGAAACCATAGCGTCCACTGCTAGCATATCCAACTGTAAACAAAAGAAACCTTCAGAAGTAAAACGAAAGGGCACTGGAAATTTTGCAATCCCTTTCCGGCTACCAGGCAAAATACAAGGACAAGGAAGGCTGGACTCACCATCATCCTGGAAATCGGAAGTGAAGGACACGTCGTCAGATACCATGGAAACGGCATTATGAAGGCTGTGGCTGTCGTCAGAGCCATTTTGTATCAAGTACGCTTCAGCTGCCTCTGCACCTGTAGTACATGGGGAGAAACAAGAGTGGAAGTGTGAAGATATGGTGGTCCACACAATTGTAGGCAAACGAGTAAATTCATGTACATGAGATTGCAATATAATACGCAGACACTGTCCCAGGCTACAAGCCACTGTAGTCTTGGGGTCGCGTTATGGAATGAACCATGACTGTGTGCTGCAGTCACCAGGAGCAGGACAACTCTAGCTCGGGCAGTCCTGGGATGGCCCACCAGCTGAATAACGTGAAACACACACACAACTCAATCCACATTCATAAGACACTCCTACATCACTCATGCAGGCAGAGGTTAAGGAATAGAGATAGTACATAACAGAAAGCATGAACGTGAATTCAGTCATTTAGCAGGAGAGAGGCTCAGCAGTGTATACAAACCAGCAACTTCATTTTGCCTTTCTGTTCCTCCTATTGCCCCACAAGCTTGGAGTGTAAAAGAAGAGATCATTGCGGTAACTCAAATTTAATGAGGACAAAGATGCAGGGCATGAAGAGAGTCGAGACTGAGGGCCCTCATCCAGGTGGCCACCATACTTGAGCAGATGACCCTTTTCTGGATGGCCACCACAGAAGTGCATAGGACCCTCGCCCATGCGACCACCACAGGAGCACAGAGGGTTCTCGATAAGGTAGGCATCAAACGAGCACTAACAACCCCCTTCCAGGTGGCCTGCTCAGAGAGCCTTTATCTAGGTGAGCATCAAAGGAGCACAGATGGCCCTCATCCACGGGGCCACCACAGAAGCACAGAGGGCCCACATCCAGATGGACACAAGAGGGGCAAAGAGAGATCTTACCCACCAATGTGCTCCTCCCCAGGCTAAGACAAACTACCACTACTGGTCCAAACTAGACAATGAACTCTCGATGGCGATATCAGCAAAAACATACCTGACCTGGGGCATCACATCTCTGTGGCAAATTCTAAATTCCTTAACTGGATTAGCAATTCCCTTGACCAAGTCCTCCCGGTAAAGAGCCATAAGGGCTCACAACAAATGAAAAATAATCCCTGTGGTTCTCCTCTCACCTGTTAATTAGGAAACAGTGCAAAAAACTATAAAGGAAATGGAGAAAACATTACGACAAAGTGAGTACGCGGAAATACTGGGAACTAATTAGGCTCTATCACTCTAAGGTCAGAACTTCTTAAGCAACCTACTACACTACCAAAATCGAGAACTCCTCAAATTCACTGAGGAAATCTTTCAAATTTTGTGAAATCAATTGTAGAGGGGAAAAATGACTGTCCATCTCTAGAACTCTCAGTCGACTGCTGCAATGAACTAGCCTCCTTCTCCCCTAGAACTCTCAGTCGACTGCTGCAATGAACTAGCCTCCTTCTCCCAAAATATCTTAGACATCTATTCGTCATTCCCCAACAATATAAAAGAGACCAAACCCGTTGCAGGGACTCCACCTTCAAATTGCCAAGATCCTGGCCTCCTGGTTTTCCCCTGATCACCCATAACTAACTCCTGGTTCTACTCTGCCTGGTAAAGTCGGGCTCTCCTCCGGATCCGGCCCTTCTTTATATCCTAGCACAAGGTCCTGAGACCATTCTCCCAAGTCCCATTAGAACTGTTAAACTTGTCACTTGCCTCCGGCACAGTCCCCAAATAATGCAAGCATGCAGTGGTAAAACCTCTGCTGCAGAAGCCAAATTTAGACCCTTATGCCAAGGAAAATACAAGCCTATCTACCTGCTGCCAGGTGTATCTAAACGTTTGGCGAAACAAGTTTGCCAACACCTCTTCATCTTCCTGGAATTCAACAATTTCCTCCATTATACCCAGACGGCACTGCTAGCCGTAACTGAAGAACTCGGGCAACTTCATTATTAGGGGGGGGTTCAGCAGCCATCATCCTCTAGGACCCGAGCGCAGCCTTTGTTTGACATGGTAGACCACACAACACTTATCAAAAGGCTCACTGAGGAAGGGATCGATGACAATGCACTAAAATAGCTTGCGTCCTTACTCGAGGGCAGAACCTTCCAGATAATGGACCCACCATGTCTCTCAGACATTCTATCCCTGAAATGTGGAGTACCACAGGGCTCTACATTAACCCGAACCCTTTTTAAACATTATGCGCCCCCTGGCAGAGTTAGTCCAGTCTTTTGGCCTGGCCATAATATTGTATGCAGACAATACACAACTAGTTGTACCTATAGCTTCAGAACAAGGCCCTAACTGCAACCAACTTTTCCCCTGCCTGAAGGGGGTCGCCAAATGGATGGTCAACTGTTCCTTCAAGCTAAACGGGGACAAGACGGATTGTTAGGTAATAATAAAGCAAAGAGGAAATTACTCCCCTGGCCAGTATGTCTCAGGCCACACTGAGCCCAAACAACGAAATAAAAAGTCTGGGTATTTATTTAGATAACGCCCTCACAATGGAAGTACCTGCCAACACACTAGAAGTGAAGTGTTTTGGGATACTCAGACTGATAAGGAAAGTAATATGTCTTTTGCCCCTCTTGTCATAAACACTCATCGTGCAGGTCTTGATTATCTCCCGGATGGACTACAGGAACTGCCTATATCAAGGATCCCCAAACTATGTTAAGAAAAGGCTACAGACCATCCAAAACGCAGCCACTCATCTCCTCTTGAAAATCCCAAGTCATCTGTCCACCAGGAGGGCCTTGGCGGACCTTCACTGGCTACCTATAGAATAACCGGTACAGTTCAATTCCCTGTGCATCACACACAAGGCCTTTCACAGGTAGGGACCTCAAATTCTTCACGCTCTTATCGAACCGTACAACCCTGGCAGGCCATTGAGATCCTCCACCTCCTTTCTTGCAACAACACCCAAGATCCGTCAATCCACATGGGATAGTTGTTGCTTCAAACTCCTAGCATCCAGAACTCCCTGCCACTCCAACTGCATCAGATGGAATCCAAGTCCGCCTTTAGGAAAGCTCTTAAGACATGGCTATTCGTTCAATAACTGTCTTTCACTCGGCTCTCAGTTAGGTTGGTCTATAGAGTAACCAGTGGACCTGTGGGCACTATAGAGTAACATGTGAGCACTATAAAGCAACCAGTGGGCATGTGGGCACTATAGAGTAACGTGTGGGCACCATAGAGTAACCAGTGGACATGTGGAAACTATAGAGTAACCAGTGCACGTGTGGACACTATAGAGTTACCAGTGGACATGTGGAGACAAAAGAGTAACCAGTGCACGTGTGGACACTATAGAGTTACCAGTGCACATGTGGAGACAAAAGAGTAACCAGTGAACGTGGGGACACTCTAGGATCTGCTTGTCTGAATCAGCACTGAGAAGCATCCAGGTAACTATGTGTTTTACAAATCGATTAGACTACAATAGGAGCACAAAGGACCCACCACAAGAGCCCAACATGCCCTACCTCCAGAGGTCACCACAGGAGCACAGAGGTCCTTCGTCCAGGTAAACACTACATGAGCATAGTGGGCTCTTGTAAGTCTTCACCCAGGTGGCCTCTAGAATGGACCTTTATCCATGTGGCCACCACAGGAGCACAGAAGACCTACATGCAGGAGGCCCCCAGTGGAGTACACAGGGCAATCGTCTGTGTGTCGACTAAAGGAACAAAGAGGACCCTCTCTTAGGTAGCCACCACCGGTGGGGTATTAGCATATAGGGGCAACCTCACTGATCCACCTTCCATCTCCTGTGATGACAGGCGGCAGGGGTGTGTGCAACTCCCACCAAATTAAACTTGATACATTTGCCTGGCCTAAGCACCATGGATCCACGCAGCCTCTATTAATGTCCTTGTGATGACTTATCTCCCAATCAAACTTACACTGTATTTTATTTTGTAAATTTTATGCAGTTCCACGGAGGATTATTCTGAAACCCATCCTCAAAGCGTGGGGCCACCGCTCATGCAGAATGGTGCACAGACAAAATATCGACTCCAAAATATCGACAGGACATAATATCGAGTTTTAAATATAGACTGGAAAAAATATCGACTGGACATAATATCGACTACAAAAATATCGTTTTTCAGGTAAGTGAAGTAATATCGACTGTGTAAAATATAGATAGCAAAAATATCGAATTTTTAATAATATATAATATTTTATAGTGTATTTTAATGTAATAATATGTGTGAAAAGTGTGTATTAATGTTATAAAATATTTTATTAAATTAATTTTGTTTTTTTAATAATTGCGTAATGTAATTCTGTAGCGGGTTGTGGGTTTATAGGGGAATAGGGTGGGAAGTAATTTAATAATAATTAATTAATTAATATATGTTTGTAAATATTTATAATTAATAATTAATTGATAATTAATTAATAATAATTAGTTAATTAATTTATATAATTTTGTACATATTTTGTATTAGTAATTAATTGGTAATTAATTAATTATAATTAGTTAATTACATTAATTAGAGTACATTTTAATATATATTATTTTTTGTTATTGTTGAGTAATTAATTGGGAAAAAATAATATTAATTATTAAAATAATTACAGCTAATGTGCTAATATATTTACTTTATTATTATTGTTAATTAATAATTATTTGGTAATTAAATAATATTGATACATTTTGGGTAAAGGAGTATTTTTAGGGTTCAGGGTCAGTTTTCAGTTTTTGGGTAAAGGGGCATTTTTAGGGTTCAGGGTCAGTTTTCAGTTTTTGGGTAAAGGGACATTTTAAGGGTTCAGTGTCATTTTTCAGTTTTTGGGTAAAGGGGCATTTTTAGGGTTCAGGGTCAGTTTTCAGTTTTTTGGGTAAAGGGGCATTTTTAGGGTTCAGGGTCAGTTTTCAGTTTTTGGGTAAAGGGGCATTTTTAGGGTTCAGGGTCAGTTTTCAGTTTTTGGGTAAAGGGGCATTTTTAGGGTTCAGTGTCAGTTTTTAGTTTTTGGGTAAAGGGGCATTTTTAGGGTTCAGGGTCAGTTTTCAGTTTTTGGGTAAAGGGGCATTTTTAGGGTTTAGGGTCAGTTTTCAGTTTTTGGGTAAAGGGGCATTTTTAGGGTTCAGGGTCAGTTTTTAGTTTTTGGCTAAAGGGGTATTTTTAGGGTTCAGGGTCAGTTTTGGGTTTTTTGGTAAAGGGGTATATTTTAGGGTTCAGGGTCAACAAATAAGATTGTAAAAAATTATTTTTATTATTTTCATTTATTATTTAATTATTATAATTTAATTTAAGTATTTTTAAGTATATTTTAGTAATTAAAATTTAATATTAATTTAATTTAACACTGTTTTTAATAAAGTCGATATTTTTTACATCTATATTATTGTTAACGATATTTTGTACTCGATATTTTTGTACTTACCTGTTTGTAGATACAAACTCGATATTTTGACTGTCGATATTTTGTCCACGATATTTTGGCAAGTCAATATTTTGTCCCTCGATATTATTTCAGTGATCCATGCAGAATAGCCTATGTTAGACTGCAACAGTCAGAAAATGACACTGTGGCACACGCTATATCTAGTTTTTTTAAATTACAGGTCAAGTTTAGAAACTATGTAAAGAACTGTATTTTTGCACATATTAGTATTTTAGAATTTTTAACAACCTGTTTTTATTAATTTGGAATTGCTCTGACTGTAATACTTATGTTTTTATTGTTCTGCACTTAATTGGCACTTTCGGATTGTATGTTTAACTTGTATGCTTTTATGAATTCAGCTTGAATTACGAATAAAGCTTTTTGAATTAGAATCTATTAATGAGGACCTAAAGTTACACAGTATTATGGCAGCCTTACATAGAGTGCAGGTCTCACTTGAGACACAAACTGACTCAGTGACTACAGAGGTATCCCTCATCAGGGCAGATCTCAAGAACACGTACACAAGAGTCACTGAGGTGAAAGAGAAGACAGTGACTCTGCGGACTGACAGCGACATACTCAAACGTCAGGTCCGTGAACTGTATGACACCAGCAAGACCGTAGAGGTCAAGCTCGTAGATTATGAAGGGAGATCCAGGCACAATAACGTGAGACTTAGTGGCGTTCCTGAGTAAGCTGAAGGGCCAGCAGTGGATCTATTTATAGAGAATCTTGTTCTGAACTACCTACAACCCTGTGACCTCCCAAAATACTTCTCTGAGGAGCGGGCCAACTGAGAGCCAGTTAGATGACCCAAGCCAGGGGAGCCGCCAAGCACAAGCCTGAATCTTCAACTTCGGTGATCGAGACATAATACTTCAATCGGCCCAAAGTGTGTCCCTAGTACATTATGAAAACAATATAGTCACCTTCTCCACAACAAGAGACTTTGACCCCCAATGGGGGAGATCCAACCAATGAAGCACCGGCCCCAACAACAAATGCCTGAGCACCACCGAAGTAATCCAGTTGGGACTTGGCATCACTGGCAAACCTTCATGAGACATTAACACTTATTGAGATAACAGGCAGAGGATTGGGTGCCCAGAATTGATGGACTGATCGGATTAATCGTTAAAAAGAAACAGCATTACATGAAGGGGGCTACTATGGTTCCAGTGGCAGTAGGGACACTCTATGTACCATTGGTACTGAGCATGTTTTGATGGTCTGTCATGGGATGACAGGTAGATGGAAGGGAAGCTGGGACACCCTCGTCAGAGTTAGCATTGGAGAGGGACGACAGGCACTCTGCAGAGTTGGAGAGACGGGTAGTTCGGAGCCCGCGGTGCAGGGAGGCAGGAAGGGGGATAGGTGTTACGGTAGTGGGTGGGGATATTTCCCTAGTTCACATAATTAATACTGCTAGAGATAGGTTGAAATGGCAGTTATGTTTCTTAGCCAATGCACTCCGTGGGGATAAGCAATAGTCACAGTCATGGACCAAGTTACACGTCCTTATGGACCATCAAACAGATGGCGTCTCCACGATCACTCATCGAACACATACGACACCTGGAGAGGTGGGACTGTCACGCTTAACGTTGTTGGGACATGATGGACACAACCAATAACCCCCAGCAGCAGCTGCTTTTGTGGAACATTAATGGCCTGGGAGACAAATTGAAAAGGGGTTGGTGCTACAATACATTAAACACCTACCAGACGTGGCCCTCTTGCAGGAAACGCATTTGGTGGGCAACTCCTGCAAAGCTCTAGACAGATGGGGCTACAAACTAGTGGCACACTCTGGTTTTAGCTCTGGCTCTAAGGGGGCAGGAATTCTTTTAAGGGAGCAATTTCCCTTTATGTTGAACGGACAAGGCGGATGAACATAGTAGATTTGCAGCCCTTACTGGCAGGTTGAGGAAAAACAGTAGATTTTATCTCAGTATACATACCACCAGCCGTGCATAACATAGCCTTGACTAACCTGAATAAAACTGCACCTGCTGAAGAGAGACCTCTTAATAGGAGGAGACTTTAACATGACATTATGTGATGTTCAAGAGCGACACCCGCCAAGGAATCCTTCGCACAGCCACTCCAAATTGGGAGATTTTTTAAGGGCTCTCAGACTAGTGGATGTCTGGCGCACCCGAAACCCGCAGACACACACTAAACATTTTATTCAGGGGCTCATAATATTCACTCACAAATCAACTTCGTTCTCACCCTGGCAGATCAAGAGCCCAACTTCAGAGAGGTGCGCTACTTAGTGCTGGGAATCTCAGACCACTCCCCGTTGTGGGCCTGCTATGCCACAGAGATGCAGAGCACTCGTTAAACATATCACAACATCCGTGGTGCTTGAAGGATCCGCAGATATGGACTGGTACAAGCTACAAAGGGAAGGCTGGGAAGAGGTGTGGCGCTGCGGCCAGGACGACTGACACCGGATGCTGGGGCTCACGGTTCGATCCCTGGCACCGGTGGCAGGTCATCCCTGCACCATGTAACTCTGGGCAATAGCTTGCTTAATCTTCCCGATGGCCCCCAGCGCCAGGATGTCTCAGGGGAGCTGTGCGCTTTACAAATACAGGATTTATTTATTTACATTTTACTTCAAAGAAAAAGAGAATTCAGTGGATTTGGCACTGGTCTTGTGGGAGGCCTAAAAAGCGGTGATAAAAGGTCACCTTTGGTGAGTCATAAAAGAGACAAGAGGGCAGCGATGGAAACACTTGAGTAAACCCTATTAGACTTGGAAGCCAAATTGATGAGCGACCACACAGACTCATCACAGATACTAACGCTCAAAAGACAGTAATACAGAGACCTGGCATTGGAAGCAGCTAGAGCCAAGCAGTGGGGGTTGCAACATAGAATCTATGAAATTGGAGACAAGGCAGAGAAACAGTTTGCCTGGCTCAAGAGGTGGGAGTACATGGACAGGTGTGTCTGTGCGCTCTCCACAGAGACCGGAGAGACCCTGTGTGCGACCCACAGAATATTGCTGAGGCGTTTGTGAAGTATTATGCCCACCTATACACTCCTTTGTCTACAGCCACTGCTGAAGACTCGAGAGCCCTTTTGGTGTTGCTCCCACTCTTGTGCTATCCCCAGACGACTCTGTATTATGGAGAGTGATCTCACTGGCGACGAAATAGTCTCAGCCATTTGTAGTATTCAATTGAGAAAGGCAATGGGGCCAAATGGCCTCCCGATAGAATTATATACATCAACGGCCCTCCAAGTGGTTCCCCACCTATTCAAAATGTACTCAGAGAGTAGGAGGGCAGGTGAACTACCAGAGGACCAACGACAGGGCCTCCATAGTAGTTATCCCTAAACCGGGTAAACTAACAGATCATTGCGCTTCATACTGACACATTTCTAGCCAAACTACTCGCTTCCCGACTGCTCCAACATGTCACCCACTTGGTACACCTGGACCAATCCGGTTTTATGCCTGGGAGAAACACGGCCTTAACATGTGCCGGCTTAATGGAGTGATGGGCAAGAAAGATGCCATAGGAGAAGACGCAGTAGTGCTGGCCTTTGACACAGCCAAGGGGTCATATGTGTTTGCAGTCCTAGAACGAATGGAGTTTGGTTTGGTCCAAAATTATTTGTGCAGATTTGATCCTGTAATTGGGACCCATGGCACAAGTGGTGGTGAACGGGAGTGTCTTGTGCGCCTTTCCTCTCCGGAGGGGTATGCAACAGGGCTGCCCCTTGTTGTCGCTCCTCTTTGCCCTAGCTTTAGAGCCTCTGACACATGGGTCAGAGGTGACCTGCTCATATGTGGTCTCCGTTGGTCAGAGGGATGGGAGGACCGCATATCCCTACACCAGGGCTCGACAAATCCACTCGCCCAATCGCCTTTGTGAGGTAGAATTAATGAGGACGAGCTATTTTTAGGTCCTACTAGCCCTTTCTGGCAAGGAGGAAGACAAACTAACTTTTGTCCTCTGTCTTTGAAATCGGAGCAAAAGTGATAAGATAAGATTTAAAGGCATTTTTATTGCTCACAAAGGGAATGAGCAATAAAGATGCCTTTAAATCTTGTTATCTTGCCACTTTTGCTCCATTTTCAGAGACGGAGGTCAAGTAGGTTGCAGTTAGGTCGAGGAGATTTTCCAAGGTACTAGACCTGCAGGACTAGTACCATTTTTCTGATTTTTCAAGCCCTGTATACAGAGACGATATTTTATTTTATGTTGCCACACCACGTCTGTTCATAGCTAGGATTTTGAGTATATTCACAAATTTTGGTAAATATTCAAGCTACTCCATAAATTGGTCCAAATCCACAATGTTCATACTACAAGGCCCACCCCCGGTTTTGCCAGCGGAATGTGATGCAGCGGTGGCGGCGGAGGGCTTTTTCTCTCTTGGAATGTTGTAACGGCAGACCCAGAACTGTTCTACGCCCAAAATCTACAGGCCCCTTTGACACGCCTCCGAAGTGATAACCAACATTGGAGGTCACTATCACTATCCTTAATTGGGCACGCAGCTATTCAAAATGTTGTCGTTACCCAGATTCCTCTATGCTTTACAAAACACTCCATTTGAGACTCAGCAATCCTACTTCCAAGCTATTGATGTTGAAGTGCGAGATCTGCGCTGGGATGGCATACACCCTTGGTTAGCCATGCAGAAGGTGGAAGGGAGGTACGATGGGGAAAAAGCTTTACCAAACATCCACACGTGCTACTGGGCAGCCCAACTGGCAATCATTAATCAATAGGCACCCCGATCGCACGAGGAGGCAGCCTATAAGATGGATATGTTCCAACGGGCCTTATATACTAACCCCAGACGTTCTACACTCGCAGGTCGTAAGACCCCAAGCAGTATTTATTTTTTCCACACAATAAAAACATTTTCCATACCATTTTTACACAGTAACCACATTATTTACATATTTTTTACAAGTGCCACCTAGCCTTAACAGAGACTCTAGTACATGGGAATCGCCTAAGCATAACAAGTCTGTTCCCGTTCAACCAACAAAATATTCCATAACCGTTCCAAGTGACATTAAGACTGTCTCTGTGCCCCTTCTTTTACCCCGCCTCTGGCCCAAAGGATGGGGGCCCTCCTTATGATAGGGCCACACTTTCCCTCTCCCATTCATACTGGGAGGTCTACCACCTCCGAAGTTCCTTGCAGGGGGTCCGGCTGCCCTCAGGATACCTACTGCAGGCACCCCCGACACCCAGGTTCCTCATCCCCCAAGGGCCAGTGCTAGGTTGTGTGCACTTACACCTGTACAAGTGGTTTATAGGTAAGGACCATGTGCCAGCAACCACCCAGAACCCCCACACTCCTACCACCTCCTTTTGACTTGGTGGCAGGTCCCCTTAGAGGATGATGTCACTCCAAGTGGGATGGGTATGCTCAGACGTGAGTCCCATGCTCTCCACACCACTGGAGTCAAGCTATCCTGGCTGAAGACGGCTGATAGCCAGAAACCGGTCCTTGGATGCTTGATTCCGGTCCAGGAAAGACATGGCTTGGCAGTTCAGGCTGGACTGTTCCTAAAAACGATAGATTTAGGCCAGATCTCTGTACTGGGAAGCACTTAACACAGAACCGTTTAGTTTTGATGTCAGTAGAGTATGGGATTAGGACTGCAAGGTGGTGTGCACGAAGATACAGTATTACATCACCGGTCAGAAGGGTAATACTAGCCCTTCAGGACAATCCGGCAGTGCCACAAAAGCTGATCAGAAAAGTCAACTTGTGGAATGTTTTTTGGGGGAGGATTGCGGTCCTCTTTTAATGCCTGGAGGGATGATGGCTTTTAGTGTAGATTTCCATTATACGGTCACAAACATAGCCTGCAGCAATCAAATATAAGCAGTGTCCCAAACCTTGTGAAACACTGATACACTATATCTTTACAAGCTCAAAATTGCCCCGATTTCAAATGTGGGCCCTTCTTTATTTAGTTACCTGATTCACTAACGGGGGAGTGAGGGAGACTTTTATTTTGGTACCGGGTCTATTTTCTGGGACCGTCCGACCTTGCCAATTAGGGGATACCCCATCATAAACATTCCTGCTTTAAAATTTCACATGCTACAGAAGTAGACACCACCTGGTGTTAAGAGAAAGATGGTGAGTGTGTTTCTCTAGCCCTCAACCTTCTAGTCACTTAGCTGGTGCTGAAGGTGCATAGACCATGGTGGCCCATTGGAGATGCAAAGCGCCAGCACACTAACTGCCAACTCAGATTGGCAATTTGCTTGATTGCGAGTAAAGTGCCTTTCCACACACACTACGTTTATCAATCTTAATAAATTGCTGCTTCTAGTATGGGTGACTTAAAAGAGACTATACCACTGTAAGAGTTTACCACTTGTGTCATCTGATTAGTCTATCAGATATTGCCCCACAATTGGACTGATTTTACCTCAGTCGACTCAGATATCCCAATTAGCGCTTTCTGAGAAATGTCAATCTTTAAGCCAGTCCACAGGGATGCAATATCTGAAGTTGTTTGAGCTTCCATCAAAGGGAACTTTAAACAGGGAAATGGTGTGGCCTCTCCTGGGATTGAGAAAGATCCCATGTCTTGAGTACTCCATAGCAAGCTCAACTCACACCTCTGCGCACGACGATCATGCTTGTGTACTAAAGACTTCCCATGAAACGAAATGGGACCCACAGCAGGGATCTGTAAGACAGCACCCCAAGTGCACCTTATTTTACAGATAGTGATTACTGTTATCTCACTATGTCATATAGCAGAGGTTCTTTTAACTTCTGTGGACCCGTACTGAATCACAACTGGAAACCAGAGACCCTTGCCTAAGCAATTTCTCTGTTATTAACTTCAGAACAACAAACAAAAATACAATTATACACAAAATAAATACAGACATTATGAAATATTTTAATTAACTGCTAAACAAAAACAAAAATCAAAATGTAATTGTAATGGGAAGGTTGGAACTTTTCACAATTCAGTTTTCTTTCTGTAAGAGAAAGATATGCTGGATCTAACATATCACTTAACCCTTTTTGCTTAAAATGCAAGCTCTCTTTTTGTGGGCACATACCAGTCATTTTACTGTTGCCACCAATCATTCACACTATATTCCATTTAATGCATTTGAACTGCCCCTTAGAATCAAGATAAGTAAACTAACTTAATTTTTTGTGTCCAATTTTTAATTCCTTCACATTCACAGTGCGTTTTAACATTTCCAGATTTCAATTTTGTTGTTTTATGTATGCATGTTTTATTAATCTGCTACTATTATTTACTTTTCTAAAACATTTGCAGACCCGCTAAATAGGTATTGCGGAGCCCGGGCTAAGAGCCACTGCTATATAAGTTAGTGGTGGCATATTAATTACTGTTTCTGGGCAGGCCTTTTTACATCTCACCTGCTATGAACAGTGGCCTACCAGCATCTGCAGTGTTTTTATATTGTCTGTTTGCTCCCCTACACCAGGACCTGCACTCATCTATGCGGAACATGGATGTCACATGTGTGAAGTTATCTGTGTGGGTGGATTGTATCCGGAACATGTGGCCATGGCCACACTAGCTTCCATTTTGCATGGATAGAATCCAAGTGATACGTAAGATGGATGGTCAGAAGGAGGGCCCAGACAACAAATGTGAACTGGAGGACTTTTGCAGACATTCCAGGTACCTTTCTTTGTAAATGGGATTGAATATGGAGTGTTTAGGTGAGGCAGAAGTAGATTCCATCGAAGCTACTGAGTCCCCCTGTTCTTTCTTGGTCCTATGTTCTGTGGAATGGGTAGCCTCCACAGATTGGCAAGCAGTTGAGTGGTACAGCCTCCTTATCTTGTATGCACTTGTTTGAAGTTCTCCTGGGAGAAAACTCCCACATCCACCCCAACTTCGTGCTCACACTCTGTGCAAAGTCTGTATGGAACTAACAAAAATACAAAACTGCGCAAAACCCATCTCAGAACTGAACTGCTGCAATATACAACTTGAGTATAAAGACAGGGAAGAAACCAAGATTTTGCCAAGATTCAACAATGGTCATAAAACCAGTTGGGTCAGGAAAATCTTTTAGCTGTAGCATTCGGATATGCACCGCCAACCACCCTTGCTAAGTTAGGGACCAGAAACCTAGGGACCTTTGCTTTGATATACCAGGAAGAGCTGTCTGGACTCTGCTGAGGAGAGATGACCAACTGCTTAGGAGGGACACAGGTGGTATTCTTGACAAGGGAGACGCTGACTCATGAAAGAGAGATTGTGAAGGTATTAAGGCAGGAGTAGCCAAAGAAAACAAGATTTAGTCCCGTAAGCAAGTGTAAAATCTGGAGCCCTGAGGAGCCCGCCAGTGTGGCTGAACTGTATACTTCAAAAGTTAGGTATGAAGGAGCACAAGTCTGATAGTTCCCTACCCTTTCTGCATTGCAAGTCATGAAGCTCTACAAGAAAGCACCTGAGCTCTGAGACACAGTAACCACCTCTATTGAGTCGGACACTATCCATGGCTGACATCACCAAGAAGCCAACTGGCTGTGACACGGATCAGGGCCAACAGTCAAGCACTCGCTTCTGGTGGGCACCTAGTTTTTTGGTGGTGGATTTGAATCTGGGCTTGAGGAATAACTGCTAACAGCCAGACCCATCAAGAGGGAGGCATTGAGACATCCTCATCGCCTTCCTGACTTATAACGATGCTAACTCTGTTCACCGTTGATCTGCCCAACACTGACTGGATATTCAGGTATCTGTATTTGGTGCATATTGAGTCTGTAAAGTTGCAATCCTCCCAACACTTCCCCGAGTAAACTTTTGACTGCTTGACTTCACTACCCTGAGAGTCCTAAAGGGGTGAACTTGGTGATCAGTTTTAGTCAACTAGTAGAGTGTATTCCCAGGACACTGGCAATAAACAATTAAATCACTCTGAGCCCTGAAAACCCGGGTTGCCCAGGGTAAAGTTTTTACAGCCTCCTTTATGTTCTGAATAGTTACATGATAAAAAACGAGCAGTACATTACACTCGTAACCATGACCATCACATGAAAAAAATATATTATTGTTGAACTCTGCAACTCCACTTGCTGCAACAACCAACCAGACACAATAAGCTTTCCAAGGTCAAATATTTTACTATCTCAAATTTGCAATTTCTTACTGAATCCTGAACCAAAAGTAATTTCCTTACGGATCATATATCCATCCCAGAATCTGCTGCGCAATGGTTTTCATCAATCAGTACACAAGGTCCCAAGTAGAAGTGGCAAAATATTTTTGTCCAATTTAGCAATAATATCGTCAAACATTCATCTAAGCCCTAGAGCAACACCTTTACAAGAGCATTGTTGCTATCTTTCACGACACTTTCTTGGATTAGCTAGCAGGCCTCCACTTTATTTCTACTTTAATGATTTTATAATTCCCTCACGTGCAAAAACAATTTTGAATTCACATGTTTCGATAGCGCTACTAAATACTCATAGTGGTCTCAGAGTGCTACCGGTAAGGAAACCCGATAAGGAACTTTCAAGTTGCATTAAAGTTCATGTGCCACGTCAGAGGTGAAGACCTAGTCAATTCGCGACTGTGAGGATGATACCTAGAGATGACCCACAGCCAAGTATGTCCCAGCACAATTTTAAAAACGTGAAAAAACAGAGACAGGAGTCGAAATAGCTTGTGTGGGTGGTGACGTCATCCAGTCTGGCTCCAGACCGGGCAAATATGCCAAGGTCTCACAAAGTTTGCACAGTGTAATAGCTTGTTTCTCGAGAGATTCCTAGGCCTCTGGAGCGAGGCCTATGAAGAACGAAAAGGAAGGATTTGTAACCAACAATCACTAACAGAAAAACATCTCAGTGAAACGGCGGCCACCGTCATACCAAGGTAAAGCGAATAGGCTTTTAATCCAGCAGAGAAGGAAAACTGAGTGCTAAGGGGCCCGGGGCCCATCTCTCCGCAGCCACAATGCAGCGCTGAAAAGAGCACAAAGACAGCTGAGCCGATAAGACAACACGCATGGCGCAGAGCCGGCCCGGGCTCAGAAGCTGTCATCCGGAATTAATAACGCATGAAAGGGTTAACGCCAATCTGTGCAAACAAAACCTCTGGCTTAAACCATAAGAACGTTTGTGCACTAACGCCCTGTGAACGTCCTAAAACGTCACCTCTTCCGGTTCACAGCAAGATGCGATAGCGCGTGATCGGCACTGGGCATGCTCTCTGCAACCGTTGATTGTATTACGTCATTTCAAGCCCACTTCTCGCACAACGGCCAATTCCAATCCGTTGCACTAGCAGCACGGTGGCACGAGGGGGCGCTCTGCTATTGTTACTGTCGGATCTGTGAACGGTCTTTCGGGTGAATGAATACAGAGGTCTGTCTTATTCAATAATATTAATAGTTTAATTTATATATCTCCTCATATCGCAGTTCTGCCGCTTCTAAGTGTTGTAAACGTGCTACATAAAAAATGTGCTACAAAGAAAAAATTGAACATGCCGCATAAATGTTGATTCTTTAAAATCAACATGGATTTATGAAAGATGTACGAAATTGGCTGAATTCTCTTTGCAGAATTACGTACATTTTTGGAAAATAGCCCACAATTATTCAACTACAAACCTGACATTTAGCACGATGTTTTAGTGTGAAATGTGTTACGTCAGGAGGCATTTTGTGCTTTAAAAAGAGCACCAGGGCTCAAGTCCTAAAAAAAGAAGTGGGGGGACTTCTCCCAGTTAGGTGGTATCACAGGAAGTGACATCACAACAGGAAGTGACATCACATGTGCAGCAGATCTATCATTTGCATGTATTGCAATATTTAACAATTGAAGCTGATCAGTACTTCGGCCTGTGAATTAAGGTCCCTGTATGGAGGAATTTAGAGCCCAAATGCGGATGAAGTTTGGTGTACAACTACATTAGTCAAGCCATCAAGTGCTGTAAGCAAGGTATACTAAAACATGGCATGCCACGTTTTCAGGATGCTTGTGTGTAAGGCTCCCCATTTTCACAGATTTTTTACAGATAAATACAGACAAAAAATGTGTTTTCTGTCTGCATTTATTTTAAAAAGTAGATAAATACGGAAAATTGTCCCACTTTTAAATGACTCTCCGTGCTGTCTTTCATGATTATAGGCCAGCAGCTGGACAACATGGAAAATTGCAACACCTCGTATTATTTCTCTTCAGTTCTTCTCTCTCACCTCTCTACATTTCCCTCCTCGCTGCATTTCACTCGCCGCATTATTTCTAGTCTCACTGGCACATTTACAAGGTTCTAGCGCCAATTTTGCGTCACTTTTCCCATGTTAAAAGTGATGCAAAAGTGGCGCAAGGGGCAGTATTTTATTCCTCGCTCCATAAATCTCTAGACTACAACTACCTCCTCAATGAATTTCCCTCCTCTTTATTTCCCTCGTCGTTGTATTTCTCCCCCCACCCCCGCTCCTGCCACAGATTACTTGCTTTCTATTCTTCAGCTCCCTCTGTGGTGGCTCTACCCAGGCTCACGCCCTCTACTTCAGGCCTAAATCTCTTCACATGAAATCGTAATACTTTCAAAAGGTTTTATTGTGGCGCCGAGGGTCTGCAGCGCAAACAGAAAGCTCCCTTTTTCAGTTCCAGCAAGGTGACTGCTCCGGGGAATGCTAGATTTCCTGCAGCGCGGGCAGTTTATCACCTGTTTATTTAAGCGTCACCTTGTGCATCTGTGCGATCAGAGAAAGTCGTCTGCAGGGCGCATTCAAGTTTCTACATCGCTGTTTGGGTTTTTCCGGTTCCATTCTTTCCTCAAAACAGAGCTTCAAAGAGTTGCTAGATATGCAGATGCAGTGGCTTTAACCGCGGCGGAATTTCCGCCGCAATGCGGGCGAAATAAAAGGTGGGCGTGGTTCGGACGGCTCCCGGCCGTCCTCCGCACACGCCCACAGTATCGACGCATCCAAGGGGTTAAGGAGTGAGAAAAAAACAACAAAGCCTCATTCACAACCATATGGTCTTCTAAAGACCTGTGAAGGGCTCGGGTGCGGCTGTGTGCGCGCCCTGAAAGCTGTCTCCTCCCAGGCTGCGCACACGACTGGGAGGGGGGGACAAGTAACTCACCATCTTAGATGGTTCAGCTTTTGAGCAGGGGGGATGGCGTCCCTTCTGTAAAATAAGGGGGGGACGCCGTCCACCCACGTAGTCCCCCGACTCGAGCCCTGAAGAGCACTAAATCGCACGAGGCGAACATTCTGACGTTTAGATTGTTCCCATGCTCCTGTGATAAGTACTTTTCCCAGAACGGATCAACAAATTACCAGACTTGGTGTGATTTTGTGGATTTTGAGTGAAAGGTAGAAAGCAAAATGCGGGAAAGGACGTGAGATTACCTTGATGTAGCGAAATTACGTTAATAGGGGTGTGTAAAATTGTTAATTTTTTAGGCTGCCTGTCCGCAAATTTCGCAAAATTTCACTTTTAGCACAAATTGTGGGTTGGCAATCCCTCGCATGCCGTTTCTCATCCATGCGAGGTCAAACTTGGCTTAAAAAACAAAACACCATACAGGCATGTCTTTGGCAAACTAGTCTCCCGTTGATGGGTATTATAGAATATTGCATAACATGAATATACCTTTAGCCAAAGTCTGATTTTTGCTCACTTAGAAATTTGACTGCGATGCACTATGATTTGACTGTTATCAATAGTTTTCCTCTCGTCTATTTCCCAATTTAATTGTACTCAGTTTATCTACCACAAAACGATTACAGCCTAATTGGGATCCTCGGGTAACAGCAGCTGTTCGCAGTGATTGCTTAACTTTTTACTGACCAGTTATTTTAATACAGTTCTAAAATTAGTGGGAAATACACAAATTAGTACAACTCTGGGGCCCAGTATCCAAAGATTTTTGCATCCAAGACTTATGTAAGGCGTCAGAAACAACCTCATGTTATACTCGTGTTTACAGTGCTTACTGTAGTTGCATTGACAAGCTCAATCATGGCTCTAAATTCTGCTTCAAAATTGTTGAAACGAAGATCTAGATTTGAAATCAAAGAACAAGCACTTACCTAACCTCGATGGAAAGACACCAAACAAACACCTGCCCAAAACTACCTGTACACTATCTTACTTATGAATATGATGCCCAAACAACAAAGTATCTCCAACTCTTTTTCCTCCCAAATCAACAGCCTCAGTAGAAACAGTGACTCCCCTACCCTAATCAGAGGCACTCGGGCATCCAAACCTACCGTTGGGGACAGGCAAGGACACTTTTGGCAAAATGCTGCTAGTCACTTGGTCATATAAATAAATAAATCTCACATGACTTCAAATTGCAACTATAAACACAAATGATGGACCACTGATAACGCATTATTTGTGCGGTCTGCCTGACTCACGTAATTCAGGTTTTGAAACTGCAACCTACCAGGGGCACCAAAGAGGCACTTTGTACGTGCATGGTCTCAAAGCCCCATGCGAACCATAATAACAACAGTGATAAAAAAGGAATACAACGGTTTAAGACTGACCTATCTAAGAACTGCAAGAATTAGATACTGTTTCTCAAATTAACAGGAATAATTTAGCAACCTCAGAATATCTGAAGCAGAGTTAGCCCTGCCAGGATCCGCCACGTGACCCCGTGATAACAGAACAGTGGCCTAATGAGCTGGATTACCACTTTCTTGAAGGCCTTGACATCTAGCATTGTAAATCCAGTTTACGGACTGAAAGTGAGGTATGGTCAGACTATACCATGTTTATGTCAAACCAGATGTGCACAACAGTAACCCGCAAAACGCCATGTAGTAGGAAGAGGGAATAGATTTAATAAAGGATTCATGAATTTGAATCTACACATGTAATGATCTCTGTATTTTGATGACTGTTGGCAGTAATACTTCTAGCCAGTCAGATAGCTCATTGGGTTGAGTGCTGCAGCAGGATTGTGTGTGTGGCATGCAAGTCACAAGGATGAATTGCACTAAGGCAGACAATGCCTTTGGTTCTTGAGAGGTGAACAAATAAGTAGTATGATTTTACTAGTAGCTTTGGCAACACTTGTTAAAGGGAATTGACGCATTTCATATAGTTTTTTGCTCTCCATCAAATGGTACATTTAGTTTGGGATGCCTTGTTCATGTATGCCTGTTGTTACGAAAAGGAGTAATGGCTTATCAGTTATGGGTGCTTGGCTGCTGCATCTGCCTGGAGAACACTTACCACGTGGCCATGCAATGCTGAAACACATTGACAATGACAAAGTGTATAACTCTTGCATTGCCAAGATGATTTGGCTTTGCCAATGGTTGTTTAAACTGCAAGTCCCGAGTCTTGGATAGATGCCCTTTGCAGCTCTTTCACCAATACCAAAAGCAAAAATCCATTAGTCACAAATTCACCACTACCGGTATCACCCACAGTAAGCATAAACTTTTTTCCATCTTTGACTTTAGCAAGATCTGCTAAGGTACAGATCAGCTTCTCTTTCAATCTCATGTCTCTAAATAAAGCACCATGTACTAACCTTATTTCCTTCCAATTCCCCATGTCCTGTGGTTCCTACTCCTATCATCTCTGGATCCCAACCTCCCATTTGATAACACTGCATTATTAAAGTATACACGCCCACATTTGAAAACAGAATAGAAGAGTTTAGTAACCACCCCCAACAAAAAAAGAAACTAGAAAATATTTTCTCCAGTGACTTGCATTGAAGAGCTCACAATTCTTTTGGCAGGAGAAACCTGAAATGAAGCCATTTTGGATTTAAAAAAATCGTTAGATTCTCACCTGAAAACAAGTGCATTGCAATGTGTGCTTAAGTATGCATTAATAAAAAGAATGCTAGGCTGTCCATAAGCAGCCATATATGGATATCATATCTCTTTATAGGCACCTTAAAGCCCCTACAAAAACAAATGAGCATAAAGAACCTAAGGCCTTAGCTATACCGCACACCCACATCCCCCTCCACACTTGACCTCCAAGTATAAATCTACTACTGCTATATAACCTACATTCCCAGGTATTGAAACTCCTACAAAATACCATATGCAAAAATTATATACAATCATATAACCCTCGTAGAACAATCCAACCCTCTAAGCAACCCTCCTAAAAATAAGAACATAAGCACAGAAACAATATGTTCTTCGAAGAACCCTCGACACAGAGTGTGTTCATCTCTCTTTTCCCAACAAGCTACCTTGAACAAATTCACTTCTCTCCTTAAGTTAGGACCATCTAACTGTCAATCTGGTACCAGTACGACTTCACTCACTCTGATGTTTGTGGGAGTCAAATCAAATCATATTTTATTTGTCTGCATTAACAACCATAAAAGTGCAAATATAATATGTAAAAACAATACAGTGTGTTGTAAGAAGACAGTTAAAATATTATATACAGAAGCAGCAGCTATTCTATATCAAAATAGTTATAATATTAAAAGGAAAAGCAAAAGCGATTGAGGCCTCCACAATCAAAATCTCTTTCTAGTCCGTTAACAGCTTTTAATAAACTTTAATATAGCATAACGCAACTCAGGGGTTCTTAGTTGCTGTACAAGGGAAAAGGTGACCTTGTACGACCTGGTGTTGAAACTATGTAATAAGGGGGTAAGAAAGCATTTCCTATTGGCTGTGTAGAGTTTGCAAAATAAGATAAGGTGCAGCGTGCTCTGTTTAGATCTACCACCACTTGGACATGTAGGGAAGAACAAAAAACACAAACTTTGAGAAGTGAGTTCAACAAAAAGTACACCATAAAATAAAGATCTGGACAGGATGAAATTAAAGTATTTTATTATTCAATTTTTTGCTTCTCCGGTAACAAAAACTGCATGGGTTGAAATTCTGTGCAACAGCAGTTTCCAGGGGCAAATCTTAAAAACATAAATATATAAAGCAGGGAGGATGCAGGAAATAGTGACCTGGATTGGAGAAGAAATAAAGAAGCTAGTGTCCCTGTATTCACCCAATGTTAAGCAAGTGCCGTTTTTAGGTCTCGCTGAAGCAATGAGTAAGCATTGTTTGGCGAGATTCTAGTAAGGCTTCCGAAAAGTCTCCCCAAGCTGCGGATTAGACACAGTTCATGTGAGCCAGGTGCGTGCACATCAAACACCATCGGGCTGGGCAACAGACTTCAAAGAATTGTGCCGCCCGCTCGCTTCAGATTTCAAAGGAATGAGCTCCCCCTCCCCTGCTTCAGACTTCAAAGGAATGGGCTCCCCCGCAACAGCAATGCCGAGAGTTTGTTGCTCTCACATGAGGCCTTGTTCTGGCAAGTTCAAAACGTCATTAAGAAAATACAATACATTTACTCCATTTGCGTCCCGTCCATGTTAAACACACAATTTTATTTTTCTAATTAAACGTTCTCCGCAGCCATATGAAAATCTGTATTCGTCCTGCTTCAGTATGAACAGCACAACATTAATTGTCAGACCATGCCCACCCTGAGCTAGAAAACACCAATGGAAGGCTGATTTCACCCTCACTGGGCGGCCTTAGTGAGGTAATGTAACATCTTAGTCACTCCTTCCTCTCTTCATGCTCTCATTTGTTCTCACATCCTTTCTCTCTCTCCCTCCCCTCCCCTTCCTCCCTCTCACCTTCACTTAATTGCTTCCTCACTTGATAGATGCTTAACTATGATCATGCATTTCCACTCTAGAGTTTGCTTTGCTGTTCCTGCTATCCACGTGAGTTGGAAATTGCATAAAACATGCTATTTCTGTGAGAAGGGCGGTGGTTAGGCTTCGACTCTAGATTTCTTCTCTATGGTTTCTTACAACATTTAACAGTTTAACAGTAGCACTCTACCACCCTCACTCTACCACTCTACTGTCCTCCCTCTACCGCCCTCACTCTACCGCCCTCCCTCTACCGCCCTCACTCTACCGCCCTTACTCTACCGCCCTCACTCTACCGCCCTCACTCTACCGCCCTCACTCTACCGCCCTCACTCTACCGCCCGCACTCTACCGCCCGCACTCTACCGCCCGCACTCTACCGCCCGCACTCTACCACTCTCACTCTACCACTCTACCGCCCTCACGCCCTCACTCCCTCACTCTACCGCCCTCACTCCCTCACTCTACCGCCCTCACTCCCTCACTCGACCGCCCTCACTCCACCACTCTACCGCCCTCACTCCACCACTCTACCGCCCTCACTCCACCACTCTACCGCCCTCACTCCACCACTCTACCGCCCTCACTCCACCACTCTACCGCCCTCACTCCACCACTCTACCGCCCTCACTCCACCACTCTACCGCCCTCACTCCACCACTCTACCGCCTTCACTCCACCACTCTACCGCCCTCACTCCACCACTCTACCGCCCTCACTCCACCACTCTACCGCCCTCACTCCACCACTCTACCGCCCTCACTCCACCACTCTACCGCCCTCACTCCAACACTCTGCCGCCCTCACTCCAACACTCTGCCGCCCTCACTCCAACACTCTGCCGCCCTCACTCCAACACTCTGCCGCCCTCACTCCAACACTCTGCCGCCCTCACTCCAACACTCTGCCGCCCTCACTCCAACACTCTGCCGCCCTCACTCCAACACTCTGCCGCCCTCACTCCAACACTCTGCCGCCCTCACTCCAACACTCTGCCGCCCTCACTCCAACACTCTGCTGCCTCATTCTGCCGCCCTCACTCTACCACTCTACCTCCCTCACTCTACCACTCTACTTCCCTCACTCTACCGCCCTCACTCTACGGCCCTCACTCTACCACTCTACCGCCCTCACTCTACCGCCCTCACTCTACCACCCTCACTATACAGCCCTCACTCTACCGCCCTCACTCTACCACTCTCCAGCCCTCACTCTACCGCCCTCACTCTACCGCCCTCACACCCTCATTCTACCACCCTTACTCTACCGCACTCACTTTATCACTCTACCGCCCTCACACCCTCATTCTACCACCCTCACTCTACCACTCTACCACCCCCACTCTACCACTCTACCACTCTACCACCCTCACTCTACCACTCTACCTCCCTCACTCTACCACTCTACCGCCCTCACTCTACTTCCCTCACTCTACCACTCTACCGCCCTCACTCTACCACTCTACCGCCCTCACTCTACCACCCTCACTATACTGCCCTCACTCTACTGCCCTCACTCTACTGCCCTCACTCTACCGCCCTCACTCTACCGCCCTCACTCTACCGCTCTACCGCCCTCATTTTATCACTCTACCACCCTCACTCCACCGCCCTCACTCCACCGCCCTCACTCCACCGCCCTCACTCCACCGCCCTCACTTTACCACTCTACCGCCCTCCCTCTACCACTCTACCACCCTCACGCTACCGCCCTCACTCTACCGCCCTCACTCTACCACTCTACCGCCATCATGCCCTCAGTCTACTGCCCTCACTCTACCACTCTACCGCCCTCACTCTACCACTCTACTGCCCTTACTCTACGGCCCTCACTCTACCACCCTCACTCTACCACCCTCACTATACGGCCCTTACTCTACCGCCCTCACTCTACCGCCCTCACTCTACCGCCCTCACTCTACCGCCCTCACTCTACCGCCCTCACTCTACCGCCCTCACTCTACCGCCATGTCTAATTTACGCTCTTTTTTTGGCACACTCGTGTCCTCTTGTTTGTTCTCTCTAGCATCACCCTCATCACACTCTCCTAACGAGTCTTCCTTCTCCCACATGTGACCCTACTTGCACCCTCTCGGATCCATCTTCATTCTTTTCTGCTTTTCCCTGTTTCCACCACACACTCCTTTGTGTCTCCTTTCTGGCCTCTTTCCTACTTAACTTTTCATCCTTTCTCCTTTAATCCCATTTCCACATTCTCACAACCCCTTCGAGCGCTGTTATCTTAACATTTATGTTTCTCTCTGCCTTATGATGTCTGTCCTGCCACCATTTACTTCGGACCCTCGCCCTCACATCTCCTCACCCTCACACACCCTCTCACTCACCCTCACATCCCCTCACACACCCTCACACCCTCTCAACCCCACTCACCCTCACACCCCCTCACCCTCACACCCCCTCACCCTCACACCCCCTCACCCTCATACCCCCTCACCCACCCTCACACACCCTCACCCTCACTCACACTCACACTCACCCTCACACACACTCACACTCACCCTCACACACTCCCACCCTCACACACACCCTCACACTCACACACACCCTCACCCTCACACCCCCTCACCCACATCCTCACCCTCACCCCCCCTCTCACCCTCACACACCCTCTACCCCTCATACCCCCTTCACCCTCACACCCTCTCACACACACCCTCACCCTCACACACACCCTCACCCTCACACACCCCCTCACCCTCACACACCCCCTCACCCTCCCACCTTCACACACAATCTCACCCTCTCACCCTCTCTCACCCTCTCACCCTCTCTCACCCTCACACCCCCTTCACCCTCACACCCCCTTCACCCTCACACCCCCTTCACCCTCACACCCCCTTCACCCTCACACCCCCTTCACCCTCACACCCTCTCACCCTCACACACCCCCTCACCCTCACCCTCACACCCCCCCTCACACACACCCCTTCACCCTCACACCCTCACCCCTGTCCCCCTCACCCCCACACCCTCACCCCCTCTCACCCTCACACCCCCTCACCCCTCACACCCCCACATCCTCACCCTCCCTCAATCCCCCTCACCCTCACACCCCCTCACTCTCACTCACCCTCACCCACACTCACACCCCTCACCCTCACATCCCCTCACCCCCTCCCTCACCCTCAAACCCCCTCACCCTCACACCCTCCCTCACCCTCAAACCCCCTCACCCTCACACCCTCCCTCACCCTCACACCCCCTCTCCCTCTCCCCCTCACACCCCCTTTCCCCCTCACACCCCCTCTCCCTCTCACACCCCCTCTCCCTCTCACACCACCTCACCCTCACACCCTCACACCCCACTCACCCTCACACCCCCACACTTCCACCCCCCTCACCCTCACACACACCCTCACACTCACACCCCCTTACCCCCTCACCCTCACTCACCCCTACACCCTCATAACCCTCTCACCCTCACACACCCTCACCCTCACCCTCACACACCCTCTCTCTCACACCCTCTCACCCTCACACACACCCTCACCCACCCCCTCACCCTCACACACCCCCTCACCCTCACACCCCCCCTCACCCTCACACCCTCACACCTGTCCCCCTCACCCCCACACCCCCTCACCCCCGCACCCTCTCACCCTCACACCCCCTCCCCTCACACCCCCACATCCTCACCCTCCCTCAACCCCCTCACCCTCACACCCCCTAACTCACCCTCACCCACCCTCACACCCCTCACCCTCACATCCCCTCACCCCTCCCTCACCCTCAAATCCCCTCACCCCCACACCCTCCCTCACCCTCACACCCCCTCTCCCTCACACACCCTCTCTCTCACACCCCTCACCCTCACACCCCCTCACCCTCACACCCCCTTACCCCCTCACGCCCCCTCACCCTCACACATCCTCACCAGCATAGCATAACAAAACATAGCATAGCATAACAAAACAAAGCATAGGATAGCAAAACATAGCATAGCATAATAAAACAAAACATAGCATAGTATAACAAAACATAGCATAACAAAACATAGCATAGCATAACAAAACACAGCATAGCATAACAAAACACAACAAAACATAGCAGAACAAAACATAGCATAACATAACAAAGCATAGCATACCAAACATAGCAAAACACAACAAAACATAGCATTACAAAAAGCAACATAGCATAACAAAACACAACAAAACAGCATAACAAAACAACATAACATAACAAAACAAAGCACAGCTTAACAAAACATAGCATAACAAAACATAGCATAACAAAACATAGCATAACAAAACATAGCATAACAAAACATAGCATAACAAAACATAGCATAACACAACAAAACATAGCAAAGCATAGCAAAACATAGCATAGCATAACAAAACACAACACATCATAGCATAGCATAACAAAACACAATATAGCATAACAAAACAAAGCTTAGCATAGCATAGCATAACAAAACATAGAATAACAAAGCATAGCATAACAAAACATAGCATAGCAAAACAAAGCATGGCATAGCAAAACAAAACAGCATAGTATAACAAAACACAACATAGCATAGCATAACAGAACAAAGCATAGGATAGCAAACCAAACATAACATAACAAAACATAGCATAACAAAACATAGCATAACAAAACATAACATAACATAACAAAACATAGCATAATAATACACAACACATAGCATAACAAAACATAGCAAAACACAACAAAACATAGCAAAGCTTAACAAAACACAACAAAACATAGCAAAACAAAACATATAATAGCATAGAAAAACATAGCATACCAAACACAACAAAACATAGCATAGCATAGAAAACATAGCAAAACAAAGCATAGCATAATAAAACACAACAAAACATAGCATAGCATGACAAAACATAGCATAACAAAACATAGTGTAGCATAACAAAACACAGCATAGCATAACAAATCAAAGCATAGGATAGCAAAAACATAGCATAGCATAACAAAACAAAACATAGGATAGCAAAACAAAACATAGCATAGCATACAGGATCACTCAGCACCACTACAGCATCACTCGGGGGCACCACAACATCACTATGTGTTACCACAGCATCACTGAACGCCACAGCATCACTCGTTCGCCATCACAATATCATTCAGCGCCACCACAGCATCAATCTGTGAAACCATTCAACAACACCTGGTTCAAATATGTTCTCTCAATGTTTCAAGCTTTATTACAAATGTAACAAAAAGATGTTAATATTTCACTTCTGTTCTTGGATTTTCGTCACAATAAAATACACTGAACATAATCTTCACAAAAGTTATTTACAAAAGTTTAAGCTATTGCCATTATAAAATACAATAACTTATTTAAGTATTAATTATTTAAAAAAATTAAAAGCCATTGTTATTTGTAATATCAATACATGTAAGTCACGTAAATACAACACATATTGCATTACAAATTCTATAGGTGTCACATTTGCCAAAGTTATAACTATTAGCATTGTAAATGACAAAGCTATTAATTTCGCTATTTTCAAAAACAAAACATAAATAAAAAATGTGTCATTTACAATACCAATAGCTCAAACTTTCCTAATGCGAGACCTATTGCATTGCAAATGTTTGTTGAAAGGTAGTATATCAGAACTCTTCTGACTTAATAGAGAGGGAACTGCTTATTGGGGAGATTTGTATGTTGGGTCAGATCAAGTGAATGAATGCACTCAGCACAGAAGTACTGGAGGGCGACCGACCACAATCGCTGTTGGTGAGTGGCTGGATGAGGTGGAGCTGATGGATGGATGGCAGTACAAACACGAGGGAAGTGGAGTATACCTTTTAATCATTGGCCAGCAAGACGTATGGAAAGTGGATATATTGGCATGCCTATCAACGGGCTAACATTAATAAGGGAGATCTTAAATAACAGCTTAAAGGAATCTCTTTTGCACGACTCAGCGCTTAGAGTGGAGCTTCTCGTCGGGAATTAAGGAATACCTAACAGTCTCTCCGCATAGCTCCCCATTAGTGGTACGGACATCCTAAAAGCGATGTTGAGGGGAGAACTTGGAAAGCTGGCTACCATACCTAGAAAGGAAATCCAAAACATCTGACATGAGTAAACTATGGCAACAGGTTCAAGCAATGTGCATGGAGGTGAAAGTATTGGACTATGACAAGTAGAATTTGCTTTGCTTTTACTAAGCAGAAATACTGTGCATCAGAAAAGAAAGTTAGAAAATTATTAGTGTTGAAACTAAAGACAAAATTCCCAGCTTAGAGGGTACACAAAATTCGAGATGAATGGGGATAGTTAACAGGTGACAGAGGCAAAGGAATCGCTCTACCTTGACTTAAGAAATCGATACGTACTTGCAGAGACTCCGTAAGTGCAAATTACTTATGGGTTCAAACTGGAATGGCATGGTGAGCAAAAACGATGGATTTAGGCCAGATCTCTGAACTGGGGCGAATGTATGATATTGTTCTGCATTCTGTCCATCAATTGTTGTCTTTGGGGAAATCTATATCAGCATTTGACATTGCCACCCCCTCACCCCAGGCTACAAGACTGCCAGGCAGGTCAGGCATCAAAAGCCTGGAGGCAGAATCGCCATCATCCACAAAAACGTCATTAGTTGACCCGTCTCCACATAAATGTCATCCTCCAGCTTCAAACACCCGTCGTTCAATCTCCGTGTAACAGCCAGCTTCACCACAAGTGGTACTCTCATCTACAGATCACCTGGACAGTGTACCAACCTCCCGAACACCATCACTGACTTCATTGCACCCCTCGCCCTCGACTCTCGCAATGACATTCTACTTAGAGACCTGAAGTTCCATCTGGGAGACCATGCCGACCCAAACTCAAAAGCAAAAGGTCATCGAAAACCCTGTGTTGGACCTGGCCCGTTTTGCAGGGTTATTCCCAAACTTTATACCTGCCTCCTGTATTTTTTCCGACCTGTTTTTGTTGGCTTTAAACCTCTGGACACTTTACCACTGCTATTCAGTGCTAAAGTGCATGTGCCCCTTCCTTTAAACATGGTAGGATTGGTCTACACCTGTTTGGAATATTTAATGTACTTGTAAGTCCCTTGTGCATTGGTATTCCATAAACCCAGAGCCTGTAAATTAAATGCCATTAGCAGTCTTGCGCCACCCACAGAAGTAGCCTTTCAAACTTATCTCAGGCCTGCCACTGCAGGGCCTATGTGCGCAGTTTACTGCCACAGTGAATTGCCATTTAAAGTTACTTGCCAGGCCTGGAAATCCCCTTTGACTACACATTGATCACCCCAAAGGTAGGCCCTGGGTAGCCCTATGGGCAGGGTGATGTGTAGGTAAAAGGTAGTACATGTGCATTTATTGTGTGGCATGTCCTAGTAGTGACAAACATCCTATTTGGTTTCTCACTGCAGTGAGTGCCGTTTCTCTCATAGGTTTGCATTGGGAATTCCCCGAAATGTTCTTTAGTGGTAATTTCTGAACTGAAAGGAGTAGTGTTGCCATGTTTGGTAATTTTGGAATAGTGGTGATAGATCCTGCTTATTAGGGTAAGTGGATTTTTCTTTACTATGGTAGAAAGGCCACTTTTATAAAGTGGGCATTTCACTGTGCTTAGGACTAGTGCTTTGCAGCCGGGTTATAGTGACAGCTGGGCTTAGTTCATACTTTCCAAACAGCCATCACACAAGAAGGGTTGGATGTAACAGTTGTATCTGCATATTGAAGGTGCTTTCTTGGCTGGGAGAGAGGGAGGTTGACGCACTGGCATTTGTATAGACTGGGCCCTGCCTTCACACAAAGGGACCGTTTACCGCCAAATGATGGCTGGAGCCAGAGCTGGTATTGAATGGGGGTTTTGTGCACTTCTAAAATTCTTTTGAAATTACCTCCACATCAGACATTTTGAGTGTAAGTACAGGGGCTCTGGCCCAATGATTTTAGACACTGCGTGGGACTTGTAACCGGACGCTGCTGACTCTACATATTGCACCAGAGGATTGCTGTGCAGTCAGGAAAACCATCACTTGGACTTTGTTGTGCTGACCTGCTTGGCAGCTAGAGTCTGCCACTTTACTGAGGAACCTGGGGTTCAGGTCTGCTACCGGCCTTCCGGCTTTGTGCCCCCCAATTGTTCTCCTGGGACCTTTGATTGCCCAGACCTGGCAGTGGGACACTGAGTCTGGCTTCCCCCAGTCACTGGCAAGAAAAGTGTAGTGAGCACTTAATTTCTTTGCAGTGCGAGGTGAGTGCATCCTTGTGTAACCAGCGTGGGAGGTGTGCTCTATGCTTAATTTCGTCTAAGATTCCTCCTGCTCTAGCCTGTTCAAAATATTGTCCACGCAGCTGAGGGGGGCGTGACAGACTACACATAAACAAAAGGTGGTGATCAGGAGGACCCTCTCCCTTTCCTGGGAGCCCTGACAGCCGGCATGAGGGCAGAGACCGTACTGCAAGGACCTCCTCCCTCAATGTGGCCCCATGAAACTTAAGGCTGCAATGGTCTCCTGGTGGCTGCCCATGAGGTGCGTAGCCTTGGGAGGAATATACCTTTCTGCTGCGGATGAGATAGGAAGCATAGTCACAAAGGCTCCACTGCCCACAGTAAGGATTGGGCCCGCCTGCAATAAGGAACCCCAGCAAGGTACTGTGTGATATTCGAGTGCACCAGAAGCATGCATGTTCCCTGACTAGAATTACTTTCCTGAAGGAGTGCACACAGCTGGGTGAGTGCGTTCCCTTTTTGGCCATCCGGTATGCTCCAGATTGTTTGGCTTCGCTCAATATCCGTCTATGAAAGACCACCACGAAGCCCCTGACCTTGAGTGTCCCTTCTAGCACTTTAGTAAAATATACCCTGGGGCATCCGTTTCTCTACATGGTAGTCCACAGGGGTAACCTCAACACAGGTCCCTTGCAGTGCTTAATTTGTGCCGGTGCTTTCCGGTGCTTAGCACCGGCACTTAAATGTCAGGGCCGGGTCTACTGCGCGCACACCCACATAGATGAAAGTTTAGTAAAAAAAAATATATGGTATCGGTATATACTTTTATTCTCTTGTACTTTACTATCTGCAGCCCCAGGCCTGGCCGGCGGCCGCAGCGTGTTTCTTTTTTCATGTCATCATAGCAGTGTGTGAGTCTCAGAGTCTGTCATCACCGGCGTCACGTCACTCAGGATGTTTATTTTCGGTTTTGCGGTGCAAGCGAGTAAAGTGAGTGCCCAGGCCCCCCGCCCCCCTCCGCCACCGCCGAACTCACATTTCTTCTGCACATGAGCCGTGAGGCGGTGGTAGTAGCACTGCTGCCCAGACCTGCCAAGGCTAAGAGAGTCGAATATTAGTATTTATTATTCAGTTAGGCGATAAATATAAAATATGTGCCAGGCAGCAAGTTTCGTTTCATCATGGCGACTTGTTGATGGTTTCTGTTTGAGTTCCGTTTACCAGTGGGTGGGCGGGCCGCGGAACTTCAGAACGCGCACAAATATATTTGGGCGGGCTGGAGGTTCTGATGGGGCCGGGCCGGGGGTAACTGGGCAGGGCCCAGGGCTGTGCGCACGGTAGCGTGCAGATTTATTTTCACTTCTTTGGCTCAGGCAGACTGCCACCAGTTGCCACGCCCCAGCATAAACTGCGCATTCGGCAAATCGGGGGGGGGGCAGCTCCCCACGTCACGAACAGACCCACGCCACGAGTCATCCACTGCAGTGGCAGTGCACATTAAGTTAGCCCGGTGAGGCCTCGGCCCGCGACCAACAACAACGACGACGAGAGCCGCCAGGGCTGCCCTGGCTCCTGTAACTGTGTATGGTCACTGGTGCAGTACTGGTCTGGTGGCGCACTGCAGACTGCAGTGAGGCGGTGGCCTGGTAGTGGTAGCAACCGTAGCAGGCAGCACGACACGCAGAAGTACCACTGAGCGTGAGCAGCAGTCGGTGTGCACTGCAGTGAGCCAGTGAAACAGTGCGGCCAGCAGCGCTAGCAGCAGTGTGTGTCCTGCCGATCGGCCCACCACAAATAAAGGTAAGAACAAGTGAAGATAGAAATTAAGTTATGCAAAGCACGGTCGTAAGCACCTAAAATGTATTTAAGAGTACCCGCCCAGCCCCTGGGCTCCCTGACTCCCACGAATTAGGTTCCCCGGGGCCGATCTCGACTGTTGGGGTCAGGGTCAGAGGGACAGAACTGGTGCCTCGCAACCTAACACTCAGGGGGCAGACAGCACGCAGAGAGACATCCCTGGGGGGTCGCAGAGCGTGTTAGACTCAAGGGGCAGATCAACTCTTTCAATTAACGCCTGACTCATTCTTGCAGTCACACGTTCCCCGTTCTCAATAACACACGCCTATATACTTTCCAGTCAGTGAAGAGTCAGCCACACCTTCCGACTTTGCTGCTAGTTTGTGAGAATGCTTCTGGTGGTGTGACTACTAGTCTGTGAGTGTGCTGTTGGTAATGTGTGACTGCTCATATGTGATTGGTGGGTCAGCCCTGTTGGTAGTCTGAGATTGCTAATCTGCGAGCGGTGCGAGTGCTTCTAGTACTGTGTGACTGCTACCTCGATTGGTGTGAGAGTGTTGTTGGTAATACGAGACTGTTAGTATGTGATGGGTGTGAGAGTATTATGTGTATTTAGGGTGTTCTACTTTTCCACAAAAGGCCTATTATGGTTCCCCTTGTGTTTTTCTTGAGGGAGTTTTTGACTTGGTTCACTTGTTTAATTATAGAAGCGTCTTAGCCTTGAAACCTTGCTGCAGCAGTCGTTCTTCAACAGAGTCCCCTTCCGCTGCTTACATGCCTTGATTGTCGCTTTCTTAAATGTGACTGGTCAGTGTTTTTGAGGGGGCATTAACGACCCTCTGTCTAATTATTAATTTTCAAGAACACATTTTTGGACACTATAACTGGTCTCCTCCTGTCCCCCACCTACGAGTGTGAATCACTTTATATCACATCACGTGCACAAGTAGTTGTTTCCTGGCATCACCAAGTACTACTTACACCAGTGGAAAAACTATCCGGCCCCTCCTACTGGACCCCTTAGTGCTCAGAGGCACTAACCCTCAACTCTGGGACTCTCTGGCTGCAAGGAGAAAGATTGGAGCCCAAGTGAGGAACAAAAGTTAAGCTGGCCCCAAGACAAGTGAGGGAGTATTAGGGAATCGGTGGGGGAAGAAGGATCTTTGGGATATCCACCCAAAGCTTAAAAGGAATGTCAGGGAAGTGCACTTGAGAGACGTGTGTTCTAAATGAATGCTCATGGGCACGCTGCACGTCAATCTGGCTAGTGACAAATTCGCATAGTCTTGGGGCGGGGGTGGCGGGTTCTCTGTGTAATTTGCAGGGTGTGTCACCACCAAGATTGAAATGAGCAGGATATGCAGGTGCCTGTGTACCTAGTTGAAGACCTAAAGCGATGCTTTACCCACTTAAACTGATTTTATAAATGATTTCTACTAAACACAATGTGGAGCAAAATGTGAAAGAACCATCTGTCTTTTACAAGTGCAGTGTATCAGCACAATTAATGACGTGTAGAAGTATGCATTGTAAACATGGGATGTGTTAAAATGCAGCATTTTTGTACAACATGGTTGAAATAACAGAAACCGTAGACCGGGAGGGACAACCTGGGCTTGTGGAGAGAGCAGTACTGGGAGAGAGGTTCTTATCTTAGAAATCTTCAGCTCAGGGAGGGACAGGCACAGGCTGGGGCTGTGGATGACGTGCAAATACTACATTAGGTATTTTTAAGTGCAGTTTCCCATGACGTACAGTTAATTATTTGAGCACAATGCACTCAGTGCATTTTACACTACCTGGGTGCTGCTTCAGGACTTAGGAGGAGTACTTCTGTGGTATCTCTTTTAGTGAGTTTCTTGTGACAAAAAGAGCCCATTTAGAGTGCTGTATTTGAACATCGTGCTTGTCTAACCTGCCTGCAGCTAGGCAGTAATGTTTTTTTAAGACAGACTGCATGTGTGATTTGAGGCTGATGAAATAGTGAGCGCTGGACACTAGCCTGGATGTACCTGGAAGTAGAAGTAGCAGGGAAACCTATCAAACCTTACTACGACGAAGACTCCCTTGCTGAAATTCATCTGTCTTTTTTGCAGTGCCGGTTGAGGAAGTGGGTGGAGCTAATAGATAAAGTGGGTGGAGCCAATGGAGGAAGTGGGTGGAGCCAGAGAAAAGTAGGTGTGGCCTCCGACAAAGATTTGAGCACCTGCACTTCATATTTTACAAATTAAGCACTGGTCCCTTGTTTGCCATCGGAAACTTGACACCTTTGGGTGCAGTTTGGAACTAACGTACCTTATGTGGTAGGCGCACACGTGTTCCTGTGGCCTACAGTTTACAGTGGCATTCTCCACAGAGAGGCTCACCAGGTTACCCGCACAACCTTTAATAGAGGGCAGTGTGCTGTATCTATGTGACAACTGCCTTTCTGGTGATGTTTCGTGTTATGCCTCAACCTAACTTCTGCATTTCATGCCCTGATGTTGTGATTGTGTCATTTTTGCCTTGCACTGGCAGGATAACGAATATTATTTCAGGAAGTTGTATTGAGGTGCACAGTGATGGTGTTTTTATGATGTTTGCAACATATAAGTCTTTATCTTGTTGCACTTAGTGTGATGTTTTATCTATTGCCTAGTTGGCAAAGTGATTATTGGTTCATGTTGTTTTGGTCTATGTTTATATGCCAGAAACATATTTTATATAATATTGTGTTAAGTCTCTTTTGTCATGTATTTATTGTGTCACTGTTGTAAGTGTGTTGCACAAACGCTTGTGCAAAGCTACCAAGGGGGTGAGCAGGGGTTATCTTGGGTGTGTAACTCCCTTACCTGACTAGAGTGGTGGGTTCTGCCTGGCTTAGGCGTATACACTAGCCAACCAGAAACACCTTTTCTAATACCTTGGAAGCCTTGGCCTCCCCCAACGGGTAAAGGAACTTACCCATATCTCCTTGACCTTTCCATGACCCTATTTTCAGTACCTTTGGTAACATCTGAGTTGAAGAGACCACAAATGGAGAATGAGCCAGGAGAATTAAGAAAACAGCACTTTTAATCCACATTGAGATGCCAAATGGTCTGGACCACCAAACATGCCACTCTGGCAGACCACATTGAACAGAAGCAAAGAAATGTTGCCATTCTGAAGGATTTCACCTCACCAGTGGCTGCCTCCAACTCTACAACCAGCTCACAGGACCTCTGCAACAATCTCCCTCAGTTTTTCAGCAACAAAATCACTGCCATTACATCAACCTAACCTGCAACTGCACCAAACACCAGGCCAAATGCCTCCTTAGCTTATCCAAAGAACCAATGCTAACCACATGGCCCATCATCATCCCAAAAGAAACCGTCACTGCCACCGCCACTAGGAAGTCCATCCACTCAAGTGCCCCATCGGATCTCTGCCCTCACCACGTCTCCTTCAGATCAACGCCATGCTCAGATAGGTACTAATAAGGTTAATCCTTAGACCCAGACGATATTACCACTTGTAAAAATGACAAAGTAATGAAGTACTACTATCACAAAATGTGCTGCTTTATGCGCATAATTTTGTCAACTCTGCCACATATATTGGGCATCCCCTGACGCACAATTCCAATGGCCCTGAGTGTAGGGACCTTTTTCGATCTCAGGGCTTCAAACATTATACTGTAAGAACACAGTCAGTTGCTTCCATGAGGTATTTGATGTTGCATTAGCTAGTTATTTGTACACGCTCATGTGTATACCAAGTCATAGTATTTGTATGCCTAGATAAGCTTACGGAAAGATGAATGTAAAAGAGTGGTTGTAGATGTGGGTAGGGAAGAGTTGCAGGGTGGGTTATAACTGTTTGTAATAAGTTTCATGGTACTTTGCTTTCAAGTCGACATAGCCTGAGGTATGTGTACAAAGAAAACACAATAAGATAGGTGGCCGCTCATGTGAATAGTCAGCCCCAACCTTGTAGGCTGGTGCCTTAAATCTGACCATGGCATTTGTCCTGAAATACCATCCTTTTGCATGCGAATCTCATCCTCGATGTTGGAGATGCATGCTGCCCGTCTAGGCTCGGAACCAGTCTGCCACTCTGCATTAAGCTCCTGCCTGTCCACACTGAATGCCCAGCACTCTGGACTAAACTGTGACCTTCCCTCATACCAGGCTTCAGAGTTCATTATAAAGGCTCCCTCATGGTAGCACTCACACCGGGAACTAGACTGTGAATATCCCTCACAGGTGTATCTGGTGAGCGTGTCTTTTTCAGATACCCATTACACTTGTACTGGAAGCTACTTTACTTCCGTTTTAGCCTGGGTTAAATATTCCCCGAAACAGTAACACGTAGACAAATGGCCAGTACAGACCCACATATGCACGCCCAATTACAAGTGTCCATTTACACACATTCAGCCACCCACCCCTTTCAAATCACCAACACCAGACACATACAGGCCCAACAACACAATACAGGGAACACGCATTTCTAGGCTGAGACAAATCAGTACACAGTGCAGTCCCAGACAGACACCAGGACGCTCAAACATATTTAGACAAAGTATATGGATGTTATTAATATCCATGCGCCCTGTCTCACACAAATCCAGGAACAAGCATTATTAGAAGGAAACGGGGTCAGTCGTTTTCAATTTCATTCCCACCAGGAATCCTTACGTTCCTTTCCCTAAACTGCCCCAGGAAATTATTTTATAAAATGTCCGCTTATGAGGTTGTTGATGAGCACCGAGCCGGATATAGGATCTGAAACCGGGGGACCGCTAGTCCTGCGCAAGTCTCACTAGGGGAATATGGTGGGTAACGACAACATGAAGTGACAGACACTTGCGCATTGTGTCGCAGCAATTACTGCTCTGACTCTCCATCGCTTAGCTTAGACCTCCCATCAGAGGAGATCCAAACCACTAGAGAGACCTTCACACCTACCACCGCTCACAATGAATCAATGGGCTCCAGACGCCTCTGCTTCATTCATTAGTCCTGATCAAGGCAATGAGTCCAAGTTGGCTACCTCTGAGCATTGTAAAAACAGAATCACTATCTGCCCAATGCGCACACAGGGTATGCTTCAGCATCTCCAGTGTACTCTAAAGTGTTTTCATCACAAGCTTTTTCTGCCAGGGCCCTACATTCGTGACTGAACCCGGCTTACTACCCAAAGGCTGATTCTCCGTTGCACTTGTTTGCCAGGCTCAAAGGTGGCGTACTCCGGCAGTGTTGTGCAGCAGATGCAAGGCCTGACTTTTCTTGCTGTATTGGGGTTTGGAAGATTATTTGGTTTAATTCCCTGAGTTTCCATTACTTGCTAATGAGCTTCTTTAGAATTCAGAAAAAATAGCTTTCTTCGGAAAGCTTTGCTACTCTCCAAAGACCCTGCCAGATGTTATTGCCCCATTAAAAAAATAACGTGGCGGAAAAGTGAATTAAGATGGGTCTCCCACTTCAAAACAAACTCGGAGCAACAAAGGAAACGAAAGGCCCCCAAAAGACAGACACCCTGGTGCATTTGTGTGGTGCAGTGCTTGTGGTGAGCACTCCGTAATATGTATTCGGGGCAATCTTTTCCTTGACTGGTGAAAAGACGTATGATAGGCCGATCTGAAGCTGCAACACCTTTATCCACAGGAGAAGCTTCAAAAAGTAAAAGAGAACTTATGGTATTAACTATTGTGCATCCAAAAAACGATTGTTCTTTCATAGTAATTTCGGGCAAGATGGTGCATAAAAAAACATGACCACTGTCATACCTTATTAACACAGTTATGCTGCTAGATTCTAAAAACATTACATTCACCAAAATCCCACCTCACTAATTTATTGACAACACCTATCCCCCTCAAATCTGCCTCCAACTATGAACTCCCGCATTCAAACAACCCCAATATCCGATCCCATCCAAAAATCCTCCGCTATTGACCTTTCAACCTAATCCTAAAATGGCCTTCAGAGTGTCGCACTCTGTGAAACCCAGTAGCGCAGCCAGTGTGTCATGGGCCGTAGTGCAAAGAAGGAAATGTCCCCCTCCCCCCCGCTGCTGTGTTAGTTTTGAACCACAGCAATAATCAGAGTTCAGTGGGGGCCCTCGGGCCTCGGTGCACTGCACCTGCTGCCAATGGAAGCCACGCCCATGCTAAAGGCTGTGGGCGAACCCCCAAGGCTTCCCTCTTTGTGGCTTAGGTATATGCTTCCCTGCAACCTGTCCTATCGGCAAAAGAAAACTAGTTCCTCACCTGGAAGCAAAACGACTGTTCAACTAATTAAGATCTAGAGATGCTAAACACGCCCCAGTAGTGCAGCTGCGATCCATTCTACAGGCCGAGACGCACAATACTATACCGGTAGTCTAATGTGGATTTTTGCAAATTAATTATATTTATACAGGAGTCCTTTCGGATATTTCATAAATACTTTAACATTCTATTATCATCAAAGTTGAGGTTGTCCGGTCTTAAACCTGGAAAAGGCGGGTGAGCCACAGAGAAGTGAATGGAGGGGCTTGTCTAGAAATCCTGTCGGTATATCTTTAGTTTAGTGTTTGGTAAACAGACCTACTTTCCCTTGGCTGCCTCGGACCGCCAGCTCCCAGGTAGGCTGGGCCTGCACGGTGCGTCGCGCCGTTCACGATGGATTTAAACACAATGATCGCTTTATTAGTGTTCAGCATCCCTGCCTTGGGGGCTGCAGTCTAAGCTAACAAGCCGTCTTAAAACTGATATACTTCCCGCCGCCCGATCTTGATTGATGTTCGGGAACAGGGCGCTTTTACCGGCTCCAAGGAGGGTGATCTTCGTGTCAGGGGCTGCTCCGAGGCCACGATGGGAATTGGTTGGGCAGCCAGCCTTGTTACAGGGCCGAGCAGGGGCTTGTGGTGGGTGGGTGGGTGGTGGTGGTGAAGGGGTAGTTAAGTCATCAACCCGCTCCCCCACACACACAACTACAGCTTAGTAAGGGTCTCAGCCCCGCCTGCTGGAGAGGGCTGACAACCCGTTTCAATAAGTGTGCTGTCACTAAAAAACTGTCTACAACAGTGGCAGATTAAATATATTTGGTAGCCAGGCAAGAGGTATTTTGGGCCCCGTGTTGGGAAAACGTTGAATTTCATCACACATTTTCTGCTAATTCAAGCAGGCGTTATACTAAACAATATTGAATTAATCTTTCAAAAATGGGGTTTATACAAAGAGAGCTAAAATATCTCTTCAGAGGTGTTCCAAAAATCCTTAGGAGAACACTGGGTAGAAAGAAAAAAAGTGTAGGACGCTATCTGACCATAACCCTGTTTTGATCTGGATGCAGTGGTCGCGCGTACGGACCCGGGTGCCGACCTGGCACCTGCGCCAAGAGGCCTTGGGAGATCAAGTATATCGAGAAGCTGCGGGGAAGGCGATCAATCACACAGTATTTCGAGGTTAACAGAGGGACTGCATCCACGCCACTGGTGGAAGGGGATGCCTTTAAGGTGGTGATTCGGGGGTCGCTGTATCGCTGGCACAGTTGGGGTTCGGAAGACACTGTTGGCGGAAGTGGCAGACGCGGAACGGACATTGAGGGAGGTGGAAAGGGATCTACCTGTGAGACCTGACAAACAAACTGAGCTGCTTGAGGCAAAGGAAATAGTGGCGGGCCACGTGGAGCACTTGCGCTGCTTTTATTATAAGGCTTATCTTGCCCGGACACATGTAGAGGGGGATTAATCGGGAGCGTTGTTGGCCTGATTAGCTAGCCCATCGAGAAAAGGGACGCTGATATTGGAGATCAGGAATGGTAGGGGGATTAATGGGTTGTTTTATGAGTATTTCGGGACCTCTACAGGAGCAGGATATCCGCCGTGGGTGGTGTGATGGGCGAATTCATGCGCAGACTCCAGTTCCCTCGCTTAGATGAGGAGCAGGCGGTAGCATTAGGTGGAGACATTGAATTGAGAGCGGTACAGGCGACGATTAAACATATGGCATGGAACAAGACACTGTGTTCAGATGGCCTCCCGATTGAATTTTATTTGACCTACTCTGAATTCTTGGCTCCGCGCTTAGTGCTGTTGTATAATGAGGCCAGATGCTTGGGCCACCCCCGACCTCCACGAGAGAGGCGGTTATTATTCCGTTACTTAAGCCTGGGAAGCTAGTGTGGGATAGGGCGGTGTATCGTCCGCATACCACGCTGAAAACGGACTATATGATACTAAGTCATATTTTGGCTACTAGGCTATTGTTGCATATGCCGTTCTTAATCCATCAAGATCGGGCTGGCTTTATCCCTGCCCGGAACACGGCCTTGAATATCCGTCGATTGTTGCAGTCCAAAAGACACTGCTGCGATATTTGCTGTTGATATAGAAAAGACATTTGATAGCTTAGAGTGGTCGTATCTGTTTCATGTCATGGCTTGTTTCGGTTTGGGAGAGGCATTTGTAGCATGGACGATGCTGTTGTATTAGTCTTCTACGGCACGGGTTAGGAAGAACGGGGTGATATCAGAGGCATGCGCAGTGAGTCGGGGTCCGAGGCAGGGATGTCCGCTGTCCCCGCTCCTGTTCGCATTGGCTATGGTATCTTTGGCAATGAAGGCTAGAACCGGGCCTTATTATAGGGGCCTTCAAGTATGGAACCATATTCATTATTTTGCCTTGTACGCGGATGATCTACTCAAGCTTTTGATGGATACAGGGCAGGCACTGGAGAAGGCAAAGGCGCTATTGCAGGATCTAGGAGAAATATCTGGTCTCAGAGTTAACTGGTCAAAATCTTGCTTATTTCCAGCAGATAATACTATAGGGGATTTGCAGAGAGTGGCAGGGGTGCGGTGGGAAGCCATGTGTCTCCCATATTTGGGGTTCCAGATTTATCGGGATAGGTTGGAATTATTAGAAGTGAATGTGTTGAGAGCAGTGAGAGGCCTGAAGGGCAGCTTCGAGTTTTAGAGTACGTTACCACTGTCGATGGCGGGGCGAGTGGCATTACTTAAAATGGTGGCTCTTCCCCGATTGCTTTATTATTTTACGACCTTGCCGGTTTGGATACAGGCGCGGGGTTTAAACAACTCACATCTATGGTCACTGGTTTAATTGGGGCACCAGGAGGCGCAGGGTAGCCCCGACGATATTACAGCGCCTGTGCTCAGAAGGTTAGGCAGTTCCAGATTTTGAGACTTATTACTTGGCTGCACAGTTACAGTGGTTGACACAGATGGTAGCGGCGAGGTTGAGGGGCTCTGAGCAGGAGAGAGAGGGAGTACCAGATTTGAAGATGATATCGCAGCTCATTTTGGACCTCCCTGTTCGGTTGCGTGATATACCAGAGGACCTTCGGACTGCGAGGTAGTGGTGGAGGAGGAGCATTAGACGAGCGGGAATGAGGCTGCCATATGCTCCTGATATACCTCTTGTGGTGTGTGAGGTGCTCCCTCACAGAGTGTTGTGGCGTGGTTTGAGTGAATGGGAGGACAAAGGGTTGGTTACTATCAGAGACCTGTATGAAGACGGATCTATGCTGCCCTTCTAGGTATTGCAGGAGCGATTTGAGTTGCGGGAGGAGATTTTTTATTACACGCGGCCCTCACGGCGGCTATCCGGCTGCACTGGAATAAGGGTCCAATGGAGCCTGGGACCTCTTTGGCCTGTCAGTATGTTGTGACTGCTGTGGAGAGGTTCAAGGCAGTTACGTTCCTTTATAGGCGATTGACCCTGGAGAGGTACACCCCTCTGGAGAGTCTTAAGCATAAATGGATAATGGATGTGGGAGCTGAGATACCTGATCAATCAATCAATCAATCAATCATTTGTAAAGCGCACTACATACCCGCGAGGGTCTCAAGGCGCTTGGGGAACGCTACTGATCGAACAGCCAGGTCTTGAGTATCCTCCTGAAGGTCAGCAGGTCTTGGGTCTGTCGTAGGCTCAGTGGGAGGGTGTTCCATGTCTTGGCAGCAAGCTGGGAGAAGGCTCTCCCACCGGTGGTTGTTCTTCGAATGCGCAGGACGGGAGTGAGAGGTCGGTGGAGCGTAGCTGGTGGTTGGGGATGTAGAAGGAGAGCGGTCTATTGAGGTAGGCTGGGCTGGTCTTGTGGAGTGCCTTGTGTGAGTGGGTGAGGAGCTTGAAGGATATCCTCTTGTTGACGGAGAGGCAGTGCAGGTTTCTCAGGTGGGGGGTAATGTGGCCGTGGCGTGGTACGTCAAGGATCAGTCGTGCTGAGGCGTTTTGGATGCTTTGTAGTCATTTGATGAGCTTGGTCAGGGCTCCCGCGTAGAGGGCATTTCCGTAGTCGAGCGCCTGGGTGACTGTCTTTCTTGTATCTGTCGGGATCCATCTGTAGTTCTTGCAGAGCATGCGGAGGGTGTTGAAGCAGGAGGCGTTGACTTGGTCATTGAGAGCGTTGATTCGAGGATGATTCCCAGGTTGCGTGTGTGGTCAGTGGGTGTCGGGGCAGCCGCCAGTGCCGTCGGCCACCAGGAGTCGTCCCAGGCTGAAGGGTTGGAGCCGAGGATGAGGACCTCCGTCTTGTCAGAGTTCAGCTACAGATGGCTGGTCTTCATTCAGTCGGCGACGGCCTTCATTCCTTCGTGGAGTTTGGATTTGGCGGTGATGGGGTCCTTGGTGAGGGAGAGGATCAGCTGAGTGTCGTCGGCATAGGAGATTATGTTGAGGTCATGCTGTCGGTCTACGTGTGCGAGCGGGGCCATGTAAATGTTGAACAGCGTCGGGCTGAGGGAGAATCCCTGGGGTACGCCGCGGATGATCGCAGTGGCTTTGGAACAGAATGGCGGGAGGCGGACGATCTGGGTTCTGCTGGAGAGGAAGGAGGTGGTCCAATCCAGATGCTTGTCTCGGATCCCTGCGGCGTGGAGGCGTGCACGTAGTGAGCGGTGGCAGACGGTGTCAAAGGCGGCAGAGAGGTCTAGGAGGATGAGTGCTGTGGTCTCGCCGTTGTACAGCAGGGTCCTGATGTCATCAGTGGCGGCGATGAGGGCAGTCTCGGTGCTGTGGTTGGTGCGGAACCCTGATTAGGAAGAGTCCAGGATTCTGTTTTCTTCGAGGTATTGGGTTAGCTGTCTGTTGCCTGTTTTCTCGATGACCTTGGCTGGGAAGGGGAGTAGAGAGATTGGCCGGAAGTTCTTGCGGTCTCTTGGGTCTGCCTTAGGTTTTTTGAGTAGGGCGTTGATCTCGGCGTGTTTCCAGATCTCTGGGAAGGTCGCGGTCTCGAGGGAGAGATTGATGATGTTGCGCAGGTGGGGTGCGATGCAGCTGCTTGCTCTGTTGAAGACGTGGTGCTGGAATGGGTCTGACCGAGAGCCGGAGTGGATTGTGCGTATGGTCTTGATGGTGTCATCGATGCTCACACTGGCCCAGGCTAGCAGGGGGTCGTGGTCGATGGTGTGCGGAGGGTCTGTTGTGTTGCTGTCTGGGTGTTGAAGCTGTCGTGGATGTCTGCTTTTAAAAAAAATTCTTTATTGGATTTTTTCCCCATTTTGTGCAAGCAGAACAGAGCACATAAGATAACAGCAAAAAAAGAAAAATACCATGACATTTCATCACAAGAAACATGGGTCAGAAAAAAAAAGCATCACAGGGTAAACATTTGTTCGCAAGCAGCAGCAAAGACTAGGAGAAAGAAAGAATACAGGGAGAAAAAACAAAATACTAGCAGGATATTTAATATACCCCAACAAATTAATCCAGCTCCCCTTGAATCCATTGCAGAATTGGTGCCCAGACCGTCATGCCTGAAGCTCTTTTTTTCCGGCCCTTCGTTCTATATATAGCTGCTTCTATATTATAAGTGGCTAAGAGACGGGCTCGCCAAGTGTCAAAAGAAGGGGGGACTGGATTCATCCATTATTGCGCGATACATGCCCGTATCAATGACATGCAAATGAATAATAGATTTTTCTTCCCATCTGTGAGTGTATCAGAAGTTACACCAATTAGAACTAGTTCCCCTGTCAGAATAACTGTAGACCCAAACAATACTGCCAAAAATGTCTGGATAGCAGAGAAATATAAAGATAACTGAGGGCACAGAAAAAACATATGCAATGCATCAGCTGCAAACACCCCACATTTACTGCATGATGTACCTGTAGTAGTCCCCCATTTGGACATTTTTGAGGGCGTATAATATAGGTCAAATATGGCCATATAGTGCTGTGAGCGTGATCTGCCAGTAATCAAAATACTGTTTGCCAGAACAATAGATTCCTCTAACTGAATAGGATGACTACCCAACTTTTCAGCCCATCTCCCTTGGTGAGCCTCTATATCGTCTAGGCATGGAGAGATAAGTAAGTTATAATAATGTCCTATCGAAATTTTCCTAAACATGCTGTCAATAAAAGGAATCCTCCGCAAGCCAGAGCGTTCCTGTACGGATAGAGTGTTGAACAAACTATGGACCTGCAAACCTGCCGGAGTGGATTGTGCGTATGGTCTTGATGGTGTCATCAATGCTCACACTGGCCCAAGCTAGCAGGGGGTCGTGGTCGATGGTGTGCGGAGGGTCTGTTGTGTTGCTGTCTGTTGGGGCTGTCTGGGTGTTGAAGCTGTCGTGGATATCTGCTATCTTGCGGTGGAAGAAGGTGGCAAGGAAGTCGCACAAGGCTTGCGACGGTGGGATGTGGTTGGTGTTGGAGCTGGGGTTGGAGAGTTCCTTCAAGATGTTGAAGAACTCCCTGCTATTGTGTGCGTTGTTGTCGAGGAGGTCTTTGAAGGAGGTCCTCTTGGCCACCCTGATGAGGTGGTTGTGGTTGTGGATGGCATCCTTGTGTACTGCATGGCTGTCCGGAGTTTGTTCACTGTGCCATTTCTTCTATAGTTTCCGGCGGACTTGCTTGGAGGATAGGAATTCTGGGGTGAACCAGCTGGTCCTCTTGCTAGTGTCTCTGTGGGGGGGTTCTTCAGCGGGGCGAGGGTGTTGGCGCAGTCCTCAATCCAGCATCTGAGGCTGTGGACAGCGTCGTCGGTGTTGGGGGGGTTCGGTGGGTGGGCTGAGAGCGAGGTTGACATAGTAGCGTGAGCATGGAAGAGCACTAGGAATGCTAGATTTCAATTGGTTTATTTCTTCATTCTGCACAGGGCTTTTTTTACCCCGGCCAATATCAAAACATATTTTAATCTGGAAACGGATGACTGCCCGCGTTGTAGAGGTGAGGGTGCGGACTTCCCTCACATGATGTGGGGATGCCCGCTGTTAATAGACTATCGGAGGGAGGTGATTGAGTTGCTGAATAATGTAAAGGACAGAGAGTTGGAGCTGACCCTGGGAAAATGCATCCTACATTGGTTTCCTCACATGGCTAAAACTAAAATTACCAGTAAATTCATAGACATGGGGTTGGTAATGGCCAAAAGGGAGACTTCGATGCACTGGAAGGCGAGATCACCCCCTGGAGCGATTAGATGGAAGAAAGAGTTTCTTAAATAGGCAGAATGCGATGGAATAGTGCGGCTGCAATTAGCAAAGAGATCCAGAAGCGAGAGGGCACTGGAGCTGGCAAGAGCATGGAAGCGCCTGGTGGGGCTGCTAAAAGACTCAGAATCTGATAGTGAGGATGTAGATGTTGCATTGAATGCACAGGATTTAGAGGGCCATCCGGAAGGGTCACAGAATTAATGAGAAGAATACATTGGCAATTATCATGGTTTGCACGTAGGCATCGAATTATGTATATGCACATGTCCATGTTGTTTGAATGTGAGTATTTTTCAACATATTTGGTGTTCCAAGACAGGGGAAATTTGGATTGGTCCTGAAGCGACATGCCTGGGGGAGGGGGGAGGGGGGGGAGGGGGGGGGCGGGGGGAGAGCAGGGGGCTAGATTAGTGAGTTGATGGGTCACAGTGGTTCAGCATATTGGGAATGTGCGCGCACAATGCTGGTATAACAAGATATGGTTGACGAGTTATAGTGGGATGCTTAGTACATATATCATTGATTTGTGTTAGAGGCCCGAGAGAATTGATTGGGCGACAAGAGCAGAGTACCCCATGGAGTAGGATTAAGACTAAATGTAATAGAATTGTGATTTTGGCAATGTCATTGATTCTTGAATATATGCCAAATGGTTATACTTTGAAAACTCAATGAAGTTTGTTAAAAAAAAATTAGAAAGAGAAAAAGTGAGAGGTAGACAGAGAGAGGGAAAATGGTTGAGATAAAGAATTATCCAGTGGAGAGATAGAATGGTCACTTTTCCAGGGTCCCTTCCTTGAGTCCTAAAACTGACCACACCCTGCTCTTAAAACTACCCCTTCCCTGTCTATTGTGGAGATCTGCCAGTTACAGCGCCATGAAACCGCTGGTGTAAGAGCGCTATATAAGAATTTTTAAACTCAAACTTAAACTCAATTCCCTGCGGCCTAAAACTCCATCACCTTCCAAAACCTACCCTGACCCCCATCCTCACTGCCCTGAGCCCTAAAACTTACCACACCCTGCCCTTAAAACGACCCCTTCCCCCTGCCATGAGGCCTAAAACCCTTCCCCCAACAAAAACGACCCCAAACCCAGCCCCCGCCCTGTGCCCTTAAACTTTCCCCCCACCCTTAAATCTACCCCGCTCTCAGCCCTACAACCCGGCCACTTGTAAAAAGACTACCCTGACCCCCCCCCCACGCCCTGATCCTTAAAATTGCCCCCCCCCTAAAAAGTACCCCCTCCCAAAACCAGGCCACAGCCCTTACAACTACCGACTCACCCCCTGCCCTGAGCCTTACAACCCTGTCACCCTTCAAAAAACGACCCCGCCCTGAGCCCTAACTACCACCCCGACCCACACCCGGCCCCAGCTCCACTTACCTGTCCGCGTCCGGAGCTTTCAGTTCCTCTTTCCGCCCATCCAGACAGTAGACCGCTATCTGCCTCAACCACACATATGCGTGGTTTAGGCAGATGTGTGCTCCAGGTAAGCATTGTTGCGGGGAAACGGCATGCATGGCTCAGCCCGCGTTGTAAAGGCCATTTCCCACACCACATTACAGCTAAAAACCAGCCAATGGAAGAGAGACCAAGAGAGAGGCAGGTTTAAGCACGCCACTGAATCGGAATCCTGTAAATCAGAAGGACAAGGTACTGAGAACACGATGGAGCTAAAATACTAATGGCAGAATGCACGCTTTATAAACATGCCTAACAAAAGGTAATACAGTTGGTGGTGTAACGGTTGATGAAGAATGTAGGTGGATGTGTAGACTGTAAATAGTGGTGTAGGTAATAAGTTGGGATGAGAGTTTAAGGTGAGGTGTCGGTTGTTCTTAATGTAGCCCGTTTTTGGACTAAATGTGTGGTTTATGTCGTGTGGTATGTTGCAAGAGATTATACTTTTATTTTGTTGAATGTTTTTTTGTTTTTTTTGGGAAAACCTTTATTGATACTTCAACCAGTTACAAATATGGGCCTACAACCACCAGGGCCGGCCGCTAATCAGCGTCATCATAGCAAGTTAATTAGGACAATACTCGGTCTCTCTGGAAGCGAATGTATCACAACTTCAATTAACACTGGCTGTTGAACAAACAATGCGAATAACAGGATACTAAAGGTTCCATTTTATAATATAAAATAGAAGTATCAGGTGCCATACAATATCACAAAATCGCACAAAGGGCGGGCAAAATAGTAGGAGTTCCACAATTAGCTCGATCTCATTTGAGACAGTGGCGCAAAGGCATACAATTCAGGATAAACAAGCATATAATCACCGTTCGCACCAATTAAGCGCCCGCCCAGTGATACTAAAATACTGTGAAGAGTATAGGCACAGATAAAAAGTCGACAGTTGACAGAAGAATAGACCCACTACGCTGACCCGAAAAAGGGAGAAATGAAAGAGAAAGCGAGAAAAGATAAGAAAGAGAAAAAGGTCATAAAAACAAACGGAAAAACAAAATTCCCCTCCCCCAACCCCCCACCCTGCACCCCTGCGAATGACTATGGCCTACCCCCCTAGCAGCGTGCCTGTCGCCCCAAAACGGAAACCCGAAATATAGGAAGAACAAAGGGAAAGAAAGAAGGGACTAAACCCCTACCCTAAAAGGAAAAATGGAGGAGTATGAATGCGAATATCATACGCATTCCCGGTCTCTCCCCACCGCCTTAACAAAGAATCCCCCACTAAGCTGACACAATCGAGCAGACTACAATAAAAGTACACCGGAGGAAACTATGAACCCCGCCCCGGTCTCCGTTAATCATGTGAAGCAATCCCATTACCAATAAAACCATGATGTAAAGCCCCAAACAACAGTCTCAGCCTTGGCCCCGTCGATCAAATTTGCTGATTCCCTCCGATAAGTAGAGCCCCATCGTCAAGTTGTCCAAATTTACACAGAAGTTGCCGAAACATGGTCTATTAGATGGATAAATGATGGCAAGACCCAAAGCAGACGATCGGTTCCAACGATGCCCCTCCCCGACTCCAAGGCCAGGCACTGTCCCGTCCACCATCTTGATGGACCAGCTGGGAAGGGGATGCAACACAGTCCAACACAGTTCACAATGTCGACTAAAAGTCTCCAAATCGGGAACAGCAGTTAAATGTTGCAGAACCAAAGATTCCGACCATATAGTTGAAACGCCGATCTCCGCACGTTCGAATCGTTCCACTTCTGTAGAGGCAGGCACAGCTCCAAGCACCGGGTCTAAAGGCACCGCTCAGGTAGCTGTCGAGAAGTGAACTGTCCACCGGGCCTCGGGCAGCAAGGCAGGGTCCGGTCCCGATCCACTAATTCCATCCGCTGCCAACATCAGATTCCAGGCCTGGGCCTCCATAGTCGCCCGAAGCGCATCAAGGGCTGCCAGCACTGACTGCAATGACGGGTCGCACTCAGCCCGCTCCGCCAGGTTCCGCATAACATCAGGCATCGTTATCCCCACGGAGAGGCGCCTTACCCGGGGTAAGATTAGTCGGAGCAGGAATGAACCGTGAGGGACAGATCGTCAACAAGCGTTAGTGCGTGCCAAGTCTCCAACCCCACGGCGCCGGCGATCCGAACGCCAGGCCTCCGGGTCAGGGACCCCCATCACACCGCCTCGGGCGTCACTCGTCTCCTCACCTCCGGTACAGTGTCAGGCAGCAGATCGGCAGCAAAGCAATCCAAAAGATGTCGAAAGTTCCATGGACCAGACCCTGCCGCCCTCACCGGTCCGCTGTTGTTCAACTCGGACCCGGCTGGACCAACACTAGAGACCCCGGCTTCCAGACTGGGTTAGGCCTTAAATAAAACCTCGACATTACTCCACTCCACAATGTCGGAAAAATCTCGGGATTGCTCCATCAGATTGCGAATTAGTTCACACACACGGATATGGGGCGGGAAATCAGGATAGATGACAGGATCATCAAGCGAAAGACGGAGGTCAGCGGAGCCGGGAGACTATGCGGCCATCTTGCTTGCTGTCGTAGCTCCTCCCCTATTTTGTTGAATGTTAATGAAAGCTCACCTGTTCAGCCAACCCTACTACTTATTGAAGAACTATCTTACAATTGCTTGTAATACTCTTAGCCCGTTTCACTTTACTGACAATAGAAGACAAACTCTGTCAGCATGAAAAATCTAAATAAAAAGGCAGTAAGTAATGGTCCTTGGCTTCTACAAAGCTTTCGCGTAGACATTCAGTTATCGCATTAGGCCGACCCCAGTGTCTTTGAAAAAAGGATCAGTATACCATCCATACACAAATATGCACTGCAGCATGAGGCACAACAATGGACACACATTTATATAAACGCAAAATGGGATGTCTACTGTAGCTACCTGCCCTATGTTCAACTTCCTGTAATACGAATACAAAAAGTTTAACCCTGGTAGTGCCAAAGCACTGCTAACCCCAAACTACAACTAAAGCACTGCTAACCCAAACTACAACTGGCCAATTAAAATTAGTACCTAATGCATTGTGCATTTCAATAGGGAGTACATGCCTAAATAATGCAATAGACACATTTCCAAGTGGCTTGATACCATGACAAAACTGCTGCTCGCGGAAAAATCCATTTTTTTCAGAGAAAGCAGACAATTCTGTGGGTGGTGCCTGGGCCCTATATTCTCGTCTTGGACTTTGTTTACAAACACCTGGAAAGGGGCGACCATTCGGTCCCCCCGAACGTATGGTGGAGTACCACGATCCCCCCGGGAAGCCATCTTGGGCGGGAGGCGAGTCTCGGCTGGTATGCCCGAAGTGGCGTAGCCGGGGCGCGCCTTTTTCCCGCCCTGGAGTGGGCTGGCCTAGACACTGACGCGGCCGGCCACGCCCTCGGGGCAGGCCAGGGCGGGTTTACGCCCGCCCTGAAGACGGATAAAAGGAGCAACAAGCCAAGGAAGCATCCTCTTGTTCCTGTGCTCTGAAGCTGCACCACCTCGCTGCACGTGAGCTCGAGACGGAACGAAGAGCCATTTTTGAGCGTTGTAATCTCTCTTGTTTGTTTTCCAGATACTCTGTCGGAGAATGCCTAAGAAGGCGGGAAAGCGAATGACTACCGACCAGATGCTGCGTGTTCTCATGAAAGAGGTGACCGACCTAAAGAAGCGAATGGCGGAGAAAGACGAGGAAGGGGGGCCGAAACGTCCTCTGGCAGGAGCAGCTCCAGGAGGAAAAGGCAAGAGGCCCAGAAGGGGAGCAGCTGGGGGAGACGTCCCAGTTCCCTGTACGCCACTCGAGGCACCCACCCCTGTGCCGGAGGAAGGGAATCCGATTCCCGTGGTGGTCACCCCCGTGTCCGGGGACGATATGCCGCCCGAGCTGGCGGCACAATTAGCAGCGTGGTTGGGTAAAGGTAGCAAGGGCGCCACGGCTGACGACGCGCAGGTGTTGATGAAGCAGCTGCGAGAAACAAGGGAAGCGACGAAGGCACCATCGCCGGCTGCGGCAGTAGAAAAACCACCTGGGTCAGGTCCAGTCGCAGATACAGCTTCCGGTTCAGGTAAGCGGCCATTGCCGATTGCGAGGGATGAGTCGGCACCCTCTCGAAGGGAAAAGTTGGGTCAACATGTCCCTCTGGCTATCAAAGAGAAGATATGGGCAGGGGAGTATATAAACATCTTCTCGTTGCTTACCGATCATTATGAGATGGAGCATGTTAAGGGCCAAAAGGAGCTCATGCATCCGAGTGTTTGGCGCGCAAAGATGGCCGCCTTTAAGGTAAATGAAAATATTGGTAATTGGGGCAAAGCATGGGGGGTTTTTACATCTATCTTGGGTGAACGTAGGCCCGAACTGCTGCCCGAATTGCCGATTTATCAGTCACGGATCATGGGGTATTCAGTATCTCACGAGGGCAACCATTGGTTTTGTTACGATAATGTTTTCAGAAAAGCGAAAGAGCATGATAAAAACTTAACTTGGGATTGTTATGATTCTGTGTCCTGGTCCAAAATGGAGGATTCTGGTATGTTGAGGGTGCCATTGGTAGGGAGTAACGTTGGCGAATCCTCCCGCCAATATGCGGGGACGCCCTTTCGATCAGGTACGAGTAACGACTATCACTCGAGGCCAATCGGCAACACAGGTAAAAGGGGTGTTTGTTGGAACTTTAACAGGGGGAAATGTACTAGGCCCCAGGGGTCATGCAAATTTAGGCACGAATGTGGGGGGTGTGGGCAATCATCCCATCCTGAGTCCATGTGCAGAGCCAAAACGGGTGATAACGGGGGTAGAGGAGGCGCCAAACAGGTCTGACATAGTCCGAGGGGCGCCTTTACCTACTCCGATTGATACCGTGGGAATGATTCCCTGGCTCAGCGAATACCCGGATCACGCTTCCGCTGGGGTGTTGCGGAACGGATTTTTATATGGTTTCCGCATCCCAGTAGGGGAGTTTCAGGGTATAGCAAAATGTAAAAACCAGATATCGGTCTTACAGCATACGATCGTGGTACAGGAAAAAATTGGGAAGGAGGTGGCTCGAGGTCGAGTCGCCGGTCCATTTAATGTGCCACCGGTTGCGAACTTTGTTTGTTCCCCTTTAGGGGTGGTCCCCAAGAAGGACCCGGGTGAGTTTCGGCTGATACATAATTTATCAGCCCCACGTGGTCTTTCCGTGAACGATGCGTTAGACCCGGAAGTGTGTTCGGTGCGGTACGCATCCTTCGATGAGGCCGTAGCCATATTGAATCGCCTGGGGCCCGGTGCGCTGATGGCAAAATCTGATATCGAGTCAGCGTTCCGGTTGCTCCCGGTACATCCAGACGATCAGCGTCTCCTTGGTTTCATGTTTCAGGGTCACTATTACATGGATAGGTGTATGCCGATGGGGTGCTCTATATCGTGTGCCTATTTCGAAAAGTTCAGTTGCTTCCTGCAATGGGTCTTCACAAAGAAGACGGGGTTCCAACATGTTATGCATTATCTCGATGACTTTTTGTTTCTTGGGGCAGCCGGGGATCCGGAATGTGGACAGGCTTTGAATGCATTTTGTGTCTTGATGAATCAGTTTGGCGTGCCATTGGCACCAGGTAAGACTGTGGGTCCCTCGACTTGCCTCGAGTTTCTGGGGATCGAGCTCGATTCCGAGGAAGGTTGTTTTCGTTTACCAGGTGACAAAGTGTTAAGGTTCAGGGCATCCCTGCAAATGTGTATAAGTGAGTCTAAGGTTAAGCTGCATCAATTACAGCAGTTGGTGGGGCAGTTGAATTTTGCCCTAAGAGTTATACCGATGGCCCGCCCCTTTTCTCGCTCGATCGCTCAAGCCATGGTCGGCCTGAAAGAGGGTCATCATCGCACAAGGCTCTCGGCAGAGGTTCGCCAGGACATGCGCATTTGGTTGGCATTTCTGGCGGATTTCAATGGTCGAATTGTCTGGAACAAACCGGCCGTGTCCTCTGAGGAGCTGGGGCTGTGGACAGATTCGGCAGGGAGCATTGGTTTTGGTGCCATATTCGGCACTCAGTGGTCGGCACAAAGATGGCCGTCATGGTGGCATGATAGTGGTCTGACAAGTAACATTGCTTTCCTAGAACTTTTTCCCATTCTGGTGGCCCTGAGAACTTGGCCCGAGGGGTTCAGAGATCACTCTGTGGTATTCTGGTCTGATAACATGACCGTTGTTGAGTGTATCAATAGCCAGGCAGCACGATGCAAATGGATTCTGAGATTGCTCAAGGAAATTGTGTTATTGTGTATGCAATTGAATGTACTATTTAAGGCAAGACATGTCCCGGGGGTGATGAACCAGGCGGCTGATGCGCTTTCTCGTTTTCGTATGCAGGCCTTCTGGGGTTTTCTGCCCACAGCGGACCCGGTGGCAGCACCCTTTCCCGAAGCTCTCTGGTCTCTCGGTGCCCCGAATTACAGGACCTCGTGGGAGAGAGTTTAGCACCCAGGACGAGGAAGGCATATGAAGGGGCGTTCCGTTCCTATTGGGCCTTTTTGGGGGCGGCTAGAGGGGAGCTTTGGGGCCAGGAGGAGTTGGTAGTGAAATTCCTGCTGTCGTTACGGCAGGCAGGCAAATCAGTGGCTACGGCCCAGAGGCATCGGGCCGCCATTTCCTTTGTGGCTAAGGCTCATGGGATCCAGGACCCGACAGCGTCTTTCGTTGTGCAAAAAGCGCTACGTGGGTGGCAACGCCTTGAGGGTCGCAGAGTAGATGAAAGGCGCCCGATAGGTCTGGATAGGTTGGCCCTGTTATTATCTAGACTCCCTGCAACATGTTCATCCCAGTATGAAACAGTGTTATTCCGAGCCGCTTTTACGCTGGCATTCCATGGGGCTATGCGGGTAAGCGAATTAGTGGCGAGGAACAAGCAGGACGTGATGGGGGGACTGTGCCAAGAGCACGTTCAGATCAGAGGGGAGACAATGACTGTCTCGTTCGTCAGGTCCAAGACCGATCAGGGTGCGATGGGTGATTGCATAATAATACAAAGGATCCCCGGGTCCTCCATGTGCCCGGTGAGTTGTGTAGAGGAATATTTAGCACAAAGGGTGGCATCATGGGGGGGGACCTTGTTGAGACACGCTGACGCCACCCCACTGACGAGGTTTCAGTTTCAGCGGGTGCTTGCGATGTCGATTACTGCTGCGGGCTTGAACCCGGGCAAGTTTGGGACCCATTCCTTTCGGATAGGGGCTGCTACAGAGGCTACAGCCAGGGGTCTGAATGTCGAACAAGTTAAACGTGTGGGGCGTTGGTCCTCCAATTGTTATAAGAGGTATGTGCGGTTGCACATGTTGTGAAGCTGTAATGATGTACTCACGCTTCTTGTTTTTGTTTGGTTTCAGTTGCGCAAGCCTACGAGGCGGGGCGGACTATGCAGTCGACCCAACACCGGGCCAGCGGTCAGACTTCACCGGCTGTGAAAAAGGAGGTGTGGGTTGTGGGCCACTCATACGTGAGGCGTGCCGCGGACGTATTCAAAGCAGGTGACATGATTCACGTGGCTGGGGAATACGGGTACAGTGTGTCCTTCTACGGAAAGGGCGGACTCTGTATTGACCAGTTTCAATCATTCTTTGAGGTTTTGCTAGGGCGGACAAGGTCACCGCCGGCTATAGTCATAGTACATCTTGGGGGCAATGATTTGGTCACCACTGGTAGACGACTTCTTCTTGAGGCGATGCTTTCCACTGTAAGTTGGTTGGCGAGGAGAGTTCCAGGGTGCACGATTGCATGGTCACATATGATCCCACGGAAAGTATGGCGGGGGGCTATTTCTGTTTCTGCTCTGAATCATTCAGTAAGAAAAATTAATAACAAAGTGAGTCGATTGTTCCGTTCCAATACACTGCATTCTATTTCGCATGGTTGTATTACGGGTGACAGTATGTATTTGGGGGATGGTGTTCATTTGTCCCGGGTGGGGAACGAGTTACTCATAGGAGACTGTGTAGCTTGGCTAAAGACTTTAAGACATGACCTTTAGGTAGGAGTGTTGTGGGGGGTCCGGATAGCCGGTCAACTATCCGGCCTGTGGCGGTAAGGTCATGATCGGTGAGCACTAATTGGAAGATCCCTATGAGTGGGCGTCACCCATTACGGATGGGAGCGCTCGAGGGAGGTGGCCATTGGCCCCTCAACGGGGTAGGCGGTCCCTTCTAAGGATGGGCCGCCGAAAGGAAAGGAAAGGCGGTCAAGGCCCCTTCCTGGGTAGGAGGGGCTACAGCCCCCTCCTGGAGAATTTCCCGGGGCCAGGTCATCTGCGACGGCAGATGTGGTAAGTTGTGTGGGGTTTGGGGGGGGTCTACGCTACCTTCTAGATACCTCACACGAGTCCTCGGACGACCTTTAAGTGGCGTCGAGTTTATTGGGGCCCCCGTCAAGTCAAGGGAAATTGGTAGTTGCACTCGAGGTACACCTCTGTGCGGTCGCCCCTCACAAGTGAGGGGGATATTTCTGGTTTAGGGATCTTGACACCGGTTACGACCTTGCCGTTGGCCCTTAAACGTTAGGATGTACAATTTCAAAATGTCAAGTTAAATGTTTTGTAGGATGTTAGTTCGGCTAGGAGAACCTTTGTATTAGAGAATATGTTAAGGTTAGCCAAAACATCGCAATGTGGTAATGAAATTGTACATAATATGAAACTGTTATTTTAATGTTTTAATTTTGTTTCATATTTTAATAAATACGGCCGGGAGGGTCACTCCCTCCCGTCTTCCAAAAGTTCAGAACTGTTTCCGGTTTCCCATCCTTGGGGATTGTGTTGAGAGGGGGTGGCGGGTATCTCAGCCATATGGAAAGGGGCGACCATTCGGTCCCCCCGAACGTATGGTGGAGTACCACGATCCCCCCGGGAAGCCATCTTGGGCGGGAGGCGAGTCTCGGCTGGTATGCCCGAAGTGGCGTAGCCGGGGCGCGCCTTTTTCCCGCCCTGGAGTGGGCTGGCCTAGACACTGACGCGGCCGGCCACGCCCTCGGGGCAGGCCAGGGCGGGTTTACGCCCGCCCTGAAGACGGATAAAAGGAGCAACAAGCCAAGGAAGCATCCTCTTGTTCCTGTGCTCTGAAGCTGCACCACCTCGCTGCACGTGAGCTCGAGACGGAACGAAGAGCCATTTTTGACCCACCCACCAGCCCCTGAGGACAGCAAGTGGTTTTTGAATAAAGTTTGATGTGATAACTCTAATTTTGTTTACAGGTTCGGATTATTATCGTGATGACTTTAAATATGCAATAAAGAATGGTCAATTTGTGGTATGTTTTGCAAATAAAGTTATCCTTGTCTAGTGTTGATCAGTAGCATGTTATTAATGAAGTTGTTGTTTTTACTGTCTTTTAGTAAATTAGTCATTTAGTTTAGAACTGTCGTATTTATTTTGGTCGGGCGGTAAGGTCATGATCGGTGAGCACTAATTGGAAGATCCCTATGAGTGGGCGTCACCCATTACGGATGGGAGCGCTCGAGGGAGGTGGCCATTGGCCCCTCAACGGGGTAGGCGGTCCCTTCTAAGGATGGGCCGCCGAAAGGAAAGGAAAGGCGGTCAAGGCCCCTTCCTGGGTAGGAGGGGCTACAGCCCCCTCCTGGAGAATTTCCCGGGGCCAGGTCATCTGCGACGGCAGATGTGGTAAGTTGTGTGGGGTTTGGGGGGGGGGTCTACGCTACCTTCTAGATACCTCACACGAGTCCTCGGACGACCTTTAAGTGGCGTCGAGTTTATTGGGGCCCCCGTCAAGTCAAGGGAAATTGGTAGTTGCACTCGAGGTACACCTCTGTGCGGTCGCCCCTCACAAGTGAGGGGGATATTTCTGGTTTAGGGATCTTGACACCGGTTACGACCTTGCCGTTGGCCCTTAAACGTTAGGATGTACAATTTCAAAATGTCAAGTTAAATGTTTTGTAGGATGTTAGTTCGGCTAGGAGAACCTTTGTATTAGAGAATATGTTAAGGTTAGCCAAAACATCGCAATGTGGTAATGAAATTGTACATAATATGAAACTGTTATTTTAATGTTTTAATTTTGTTTCATATTTTAATAAATACGGCCGGGAGGGTCACTCCCTCCCGTCTTCCAAAAGTTCAGAACTGTTTCCGGTTTCCCATCCTTGGGGATTGTGTTGAGAGGGGGTGGCGGGTATCTCAGCCATATGGAAAGGGGCGACCATTCGGTCCCCCCGAACGTATGGTGGAGTACCACGATCCCCCCGGGAAGCCATCTTGGGCGGGAGGCGAGTCTCGGCTGGTATGCCCGAAGTGGCGTAGCCGGGGCGCGCCTTTTTCCCGCCCTGGAGTGGGCTGGCCTAGACACTGACGCGGCCGGCCACGCCCTCGGGGCAGGCCAGGGCGGGTTTACGCCCGCCCTGAAGACGGATAAAAGGAGCAACAAGCCAAGGAAGCATCCTCTTGTTCCTGTGCTCTGAAGCTGCACCACCTCGCTGCACGTGAGCTCGAGACGGAACGAAGAGCCATTTTTGACCCACCCACCAACCCCTGAGGACAGCAAGTGGTTTTTGAATAAAGTTTGATGTGATAACTCTAATTTTGTTTACAGGTTCGGATTATTATCGTGATGACTTTAAATATGCAATAAAGAATGGTCAATTTGTGGTATGTTTTGCAAATAAAGTTATCCTTCTCTAGTGTTGATCAGTAGCATGTTATTAATGAAGTTGTTGTTTTTACTGTCTTTTAGTAAATTAGTCATTTAGTTTAGAACTGTCGTATTTATTTTGGTCGGGCGGTAAGGTCATGATCGGTGAGCACTAATTGGAAGATCCCTATGAGTGGGCGTCACCCATTACGGATGGGAGCGCTCGAGGGAGGTGGCCATTGGCCCCTCAACGGGGTAGGCGGTCCCTTCTAAGGATGGGCCGCCGAAAGGAAAGGAAAGGCGGTCAAGGCCCCTTCCTGGGTAGGAGGGGCTACAGCCCCCTCCTGGAGAATTTCCCGGGGCCAGGTCATCTGCGACGGCAGATGTGGTAAGTTGTGTGGGGTTTGGGGGGGGGTCTACGCTACCTTCTAGATACCTCACACGAGTCCTCGGACGACCTTTAAGTGGCGTCGAGTTTATTGGGGCCCCCGTCAAGTCAAGGGAAATTGGTAGTTGCACTCGAGGTACACCTCTGTGCGGTCGCCCCTCACAAGTGAGGGGGATATTTCTGGTTTAGGGATCTTGACACCGGTTACGACCTTGCCGTTGGCCCTTAAACGTTAGGATGTACAATTTCAAAATGTCAAGTTAAATGTTTTGTAGGATGTTAGTTCGGCTAGGAGAACCTTTGTATTAGAGAATATGTTAAGGTTAGCCAAAACATCGCAATGTGGTAATGAAATTGTACATAATATGAAACTGTTATTTTAATGTTTTAATTTTGTTTCATATTTTAATAAATACGGCCGGGAGGGTCACTCCCTCCCGTCTTCCAAAAGTTCAGAACTGTTTCCGGTTTCCCATCCTTGGGGATTGTGTTGAGAGGGGGTGGCGGGTATCTCAGCCATATAATGCTTAGCCCACTAATCTCAACAAAGTGAACCGCAGTTACAAGCAATGGAACTGTATTTGATTGTAAAATGCAAATTCATGACTAGAAACACGTATCCCAGTGACTGACTACTCTGTTAAATCTCATATTCTCCCATCTACCCAACACAGCCTCATCTTGGAACAGACAGTATTTGAAGTTTGTTGCAGGGAACCTTAAGAACTGGGTTGGGATTGTTTAGGAGCCAATGTTGTTTTCTACCGTCTCCAAATACAAACAAGAATTGAGAATGTAGGACTCCTTACAGGTGGTCATGCTTTTAGACTCTAGGCATTTACATCCCAGTGACAATTCAGTGCTTACTTTGTAAAACAGTAAGTGCTGGGCCCAAAGTGTTGCTCAGAAGTTCGAGGTCAGCGCTTTTAAATGGTGAGGGTGATGAATACTAAAGCCGCGGTTTCTTGAATCCACCTCAGTCCTCCTTAATCGGCCATCAGCCACTCCCTGCTCTTTTATTTTACTCTTGCAGGTTCCTGCTGTCTCTCTTGGTGATGGTTTTCATTCTCTCTTCCTTCTCCTATTCCTCGTTTGCTTTGGATTACAGTCTTATGAGGAGAAATAACTGCCAGTCCCAAAAAATGAGTGCCAGTGGGCCCCACTGGCAACCCCCGGCTCAAATTAAGCGCACACTAGTATACAACAACCTAGTACTGAAGTCTCTGTTATGGCACACTTCCACATGCCTAATAAGTGTACGAGTATACAAAACATTGTGACCTAACAGAAATTGAGGTCTAGGTTTATATACTGTGGTGATTACCACAAACAACATAGGGTATCCTTGAGGGGAGCTCAGTGTTGAGATTGTTTAATTGCAGAACAATCTGCCTGAAACTGTAGCCTAAAAATGGTAGCAGTGATTTAACCAACACCGGAAATACCAGAGTTCGAAGGTGGTCGTCAAAAACTGGTTTGCGTTGTCTTTACAGTGTCTGTGTGAATGGCCAGGTTGGCAGTAGAGCTTGCTTTTTCCTGCTATACCCTGACTGAACTTCTCATGCGCAGGTCACTGGAAGGAAAGGAGGAGAGACCTGGAAGGCGTAGCCCAGACACTTAGGAAGGTGAATCGTTCGTTGTATTTGTCCCATCAAATAACAGCAAAAGGACCAGGCATTTGATGTGGGGCTGGTAAATCTTTACAAGGGGAGTAACAAAAACAAGCCACCTTGAAAAAAACAAAAAGTAGACAGTCCCTCCAATCCGATAGATGTGTGCGAATGATTACACTCCAATGGACAGATAAGGGAGGAACTTGAACGAAACATATCGTACGTTTTGTCCACATAATAAACCAAATACAGGGAGATTCTAGGACCACTGGCAAGGCCACATTCACCCTCTCTTGTAGGTTAAGAAATTGACTTTTATGAACGTTTTCCAACAGTTTAAGCGCCTCCTCCATTTATTTCCACTCCCTTTACAAGGAAGCCACACGAACGATCTCAAACACAGCGATCAATAACTCCAAAAAAATCTGTAATTGACACACTGGCAATGGCAAGATGGAAGAATCCTTGCCTTCATGGTGGCTCTACATAGACTGCAGTCTCTTCAACGGCTATCTAAGCAACTCTTGAACAACTGTCTAGTTAACTCCACAATGATCGGATTGATGACTCCCCTGCTTCCAGTGGCTGGAGAGACAACTTCTTGTGCGGAAGTGGAAAATCAGAAACTCAACAATAGGCAATGCTCTATCGGAAATGTCTGGATCAGTAAAGACTCGATGAGCAACAACAGGATCAGCAACTCCACAATGAGCCCAGATCGGTATCTCTACCCAGGGGAGTGACGAGGGCTCCTGCAACACCTGCGGCAAAGGGGGCCACAATTCAGCCCCCCCCCACCCCCATTCATCTGTAAAATATGGGAGACTGAGAGGCCCGCCCCTCACCAATTCTGCAAGGGGGGCCTAATATTCTGTGTTATTACGCCACTGTCTCTACCATCAGCGGTTGGATAACAGTCTACACCAGCGGTCTTCAAACTGAGCGGTGCGCCCCCCCCCCCCCCCCCCCCGTTTCTATATTCTCAGGTCCGCGCAAATGCCTCTGCAAAGGGACTTGTAATTGAGGATGGCCTGGAAGCGTGGCCTTGTTTATTTGTTGCGTTTCCAGGCTGCCCTCATTTACCAGCAGAGTTAGAAATGCAAAAAAAAGAATGGGACATGTGAGACTAAGTGCCAGGAGGGAGTGGGGCAGGAGTGAGTGGATGTGGTGGCAGGTTTAAAGGGATTCTGTAACTACTTTCTTTTTTCACATCAATGTAAGTGCATATGTAATAATTATTGCACTTTAAATGAAAACAAAATGCATATTAAACTAATCGGTGGGAAATGCATTATTTTACATAGCATGAAATCTCAGTTAACTAATATGATCACTGCAGATGTACATGTGCGGGACCAGAGAGTCACAAGAATTGAATGCTGATTGGTGAAGCAGAGAACAGTGACTGGTACATTTATAGCGCTGCAAGATCCAAGCCAGTGATAGAAGTCATTATTTTAATAGTGTATAGGATAGGCTGCAGCCAAATTATTGTTTAAGATAAAACAAGTGCCTCTAAAAGATATATTTGGTAATACGTAATCAGATTGTATGTTGTGCTAACATTTTTAAGTGTCTATTAAAAAGAAGATTTGCAGAACTCAGCTGCTAACTACTTTACATTACTTCTCAAACACAATTAATCTTCGTCACCCTGAAGCTTAAGCGACTCCCTCATTTAAAGCATATACTAGCTCCTGAGCAGCATTTACATTTGATGATTAATCAATTGAACACATCTACATCTCTTTCAGTTAGCAGGCACCATGAGAAGGCCTGTTTATTCTTTCACCGCCCGTCCCTCCCTTGGCCTTACTGCACAGAAAACCTTGCCCCCTCCTTTCCCTTCACTTTCAGTCTGAGATGCCTCAAGGTCCACATTTTTTTAAAACAGATTTTATTGTGTCAATAACTGCATAAAAGTGGGTAAGACAAGGCTTCAATATAGGAGCAACATTATACAGTGTGACTCAAATGATATCAGCATCGATTATAGCCCATTAATACAAAAATATAACAACTTTAAACTGTTGTGCCATGTTAACATTACAGTCTCTTATGAGGTCATCCCTTAGCCAACCTGGCGGATCTATTGTGACAGTATATCCTGGTAGAGTAGCCCACCGCCCATCTGCCCCCCCCCCCCATAGCTTGGTATCATTAATTGATGGAGGCAGGGGCTATAAATACAGACCCCGGTACTCTACCCATCTCTTCCATGTCTTGGTGTGTTTTTGTGGGCAGCCTCTTGCTTTAAGTATGGGGATCTCCAGTCCCATGAAAAAGTCTAAACTCTTTTTCCAAACCCCCAATAGGGCGAGACACCGCCTGTAGGCCCTGGCGGTGTTTCGCTTTGCCAATGTTAAACCTAGGAGCAATCGGTGCGGCTTGTACTTATTTCCCCTGATGCCCTCCATAATATGGAGTAAGGGTAGCCTCGGGGAAAGAGGGACACTCCACTCTAGTACTTCGTATAAGCATGTTGTGACCTCTTTCCGGAATTTGTGAAGTGCAGTACAGTACCAGGTAGTGTGTATGAAGATGCCTTCACCATCGCAGCAGCGCAGACAAAGTGGGGACGCTGCCAAGCCCGTTCGCTACAGTTTATGGCGTTTAAAATAAACTCGGTGAAGGTATTTGAATTGTATAAGCCTTAGACACGATGCTACGCCCACATCACACAGAGATGCCAGTGCCTCGGTCCTGTCGTTGTTGTCTATAGAGCCGATACCTACCTGTCAGGCCTCTCAAAGAGCATATAATGTGGTGGGGCCCATAAAAACGTTTGTCTCAGTTGGGTTAAAATCTGGCAGTTCCTCTAGATGTTCAGTATATGGGGATAGTGCACTGCAAAGTTGTAAATATTTATAAAATTGGGTGTGAGGCATGACAAAGTCCTGCTGGAGTTCTTGAAAGGGCTTGAACGTCTGACCACGGAAAATGTCTCCCAGCGTGGAAACACCTATATCGTTCCACCCCCTAACCCTTATAGTGTGGATAGTTGAGTAAGTTGGCCTTTGCGCCAATATGGGGTCTCACTAGTCAATCACCACCCCATGCGGCGTAGGGATTGCTTCCAGATCCCGAACACCACTCTTGTCGCCTGTGGCAATGTCTGTAATCTCGATTTCATGTATAGAAACATATGGAGGGATGTATCATCCATGAGCCAGTGCTCCACAGCATAGGCCAGGTCCCTTCTATCCCCGTACCACCACTCATTGAGTACTAGTAAGTGTGATGCAGCGTAGTATGACTGGACATCAGGTGTAGCTATTCCCCCGTATTGCGTAGACTTAAAGCAAGTTCTCAGGGCCAACCTGGAGTTACCCCCCACATCCCCCCTCCAATAGAAATTGGCCCAGGATCACGTTTATCTGCCGGAAATATGTAGTCGGAATATTAAAGGAGTGTTTCTGCAATTGATAGAGGAGGGGGAGGGAGATCATCTTGAAGTCAGTGGATCTACCGGTTAAGGACAAGGGTAAATGAGAGCAGGATTGTGTCTCGTCTTTGACCTGTTGCCACAAAGGTGTAGGTTCCTGTCCCATGAGATAGGTTGGGATGCCGCCAGGTGTACTCAGAGGTATTTAAAACCTTCGGAAACTATGGTTCGATCTTTTGAGTACATGCCCACATCAATATCACCGCATAATGGCCATTTGAACGATTAGTGGGCATTCATGTGTAGATCAGAGGTCTTGCAAAAAAAGTGCATTATGCGGAGCAAACTCAGACCCGTTCTGTGTGGATCAGTATGGAAAAATGAGCCATCATCCGCGTAGAGCACGATTCGATCCGACACCCTCCTTGGCTCAGTTGCTCCAGACCCAGGAGTTGCATCTCTAGCTGGATTAACTTGCTCCGCCACGGCTTACGTTGCGCTGTGCAATAAGAAATATCTATTTTCCGTAGGGTAGGTTTCATGGCCTCCCAAAGTATCGCGGCTGAGTCAACTGTCCCCACATTACCTGTAAAATAGTCTATGAGCGCCTAATGTATGTGTGTTTTATACTGTTGGTCGTGTAGCTGCCATGTTGAGAGTCTCCATCTAAATGGGTGGGGTGGGGGGGGGGGGGGGCGGTCGAAACCTAGAAGTCTAAATTTCACTGGGGAGTGATCAGACAGGCCCCTAGGCAGTATCTCTACTGCTATCGCCTTGTGGGCCCCAATCGATGTCATAAACATATAGTCAAGGCGAGGTAGTGTACTTGTGAGTAGTATGTGTACGCCCGAAGGGTCGGATGCAGTCTCCTCCACGTATCAATTCAACCCATACCATTCGCTAAGGATCGGAGCCTTGATTCTCCAGTATTGGGGTGTCTTTCATAGATTCACATACTTGAATATTCCCCGTCGTCGAAGTGGGAGTCCCACAGTAAATAACATAGCAATGAAGCCATAACACAGGCCTATATACGTAGAGAAAGCAAAAACCATAGAGTTTTTTCCTAGATGGACAACTTATCACTTCTATGATATGTCTTAGTCATTATGTTTTGGTCCAAATTCTGGCCAATCAGGTGCCAGCACCCTCTTAGAATGTTCTCCCCAGAGGCTCAGGCCCTCAGATTTTCCACCGCACGTCTTGTGAAGGGAGTCTCCCTGAGCTCTGCTCAGTATTTTCTACTCAAATCTCTCAGGAACCTAGTTTTGGAATGTCTACCACCAAAAAGTCCCTTTTCAGGCCTTGTGGTAGGTTCATTCTGAAGACCCTCATAAAAATGTATTTATTGTCTGTATCCTGAACATCAAGTCAAGGATTGCAAGATATGTAGGACCTTCTCACAGAAGACCTTGAAAGATAGAGAAGGCAGTCTCCTTCTGTGGCTACAGAAGTTGAAGACTTCAGAGAACCCGGTCTCTGATGTGGAGAGTGTGTCTTCCATCAAAACCTCTTCATCTCTGAAGAGAAGCAGTGAACATTAGAAGACATCTCCTAAGCCTAAAGTGGTGAAGAAATATCACAAAGACCAGCCTTCTACTTCAAGAGGGGTGAGTTCACCCCCTCAGAGTCTTTCTACTCCTGTTACGCCCTCAAGATCTGACTCTCAGGCGTCTAAGACTCCGTCTACGCAGTTTTACCTCAAACTGCTATCCTCGTCGACGATTCCATCATCTCTTCCCCCGTCGACGAGAGCGGCCGTCATCGAGTCTACGTCGACGACATCGACATCATCATCTAGGAGGACCGTTTTTGTCCTGTCGTCGGCATTTTCACCGTCGACGGTGGCATCAGTAAAGGTGGGACCTATCTCGTTGACGATACCTTCGACAAAGTCGACTATACCATCCAAGCAGAAGAAGAAAAAGGCTTTGTCAACGCTTACCTCATCGTCGACGGTGACCTCGTCGGTGATGGCTTCGTCGACGGCGGTGGCCTTGTCGTCGGCGGCCTATTCTGCGGCGGCCTGGTCGGCGGCGGCCTCGTCGACGGTGGCTTCGTCGCTAAGGACCCAGTAGTGTTACCTTCGGATTCTGCGACAAGGTCTCAACAACAGACCCCTCAAGTGGTAATTGAAGGTGACGATGATGACGATGATGATGACGGTGGGAGAGAGGAAGGGGAGCTGGATGATAGATCCATACTTTCAGAAAGGGACAACTATCAAATTCAAACGCCATCCCCTCCTCCATCTCCTGTAGATTCCCCACCAGTTGACATAGGCACTTTTCATGCGCTCATGGAAAGAGCAGCTAAAAGATTTTAACTTCCCATGACAGTAACTGAAGAAGAGTGCTTCTTATATGATTTTAAAGAGCAGCCCCAAAAGCAAGTTCGCTCTATTCCAATCATTGATTTTATCTGGCAAGAAGGATTAAAAATTATGCAAAATCCTAATTCTATTCCAGCCGTCTTACTGAGACTGGACAAGAAGTATAAGGCTCCAACAAATACACCTGCATGTTTGATTTCTCAGACAAAGCCTGATTCCATAATTACTCAGGCGGCAGAACGGTGATCATGAAACCCTTCGTCTCCACTATCTTCACCACGTGACCGTGAAGGTAGCTGTCTCGATGCCATAGGCAAAAAATTCTCAACAATGGCTGCAACAACGGTCCGTGCAGCCAATTCATTGGCCATACTTGCCAGGTACGATCGACAAATGTGGTCGGACATTTCTGCTCTAGTGCAATTGATACCGGAGTCTTCAAAACCAGAGGCATTAAAGATCCTGCATGAGGGAGAAAAGATTTCTTCTGACATGACTGACTGTTGCATCGATATCTCTTCTACTGGTTTCCGCCTTTTGGCGGGTGCTGCAGTTCTCAGAAGGCAGGGCTGGCTCAAAGCGACATCATTCCATCAGGAAGTTCAAGCAAAGATAATAGACATGCATTATGATGGGGAATCTTTGTTTGGCCAACATATAGATGATGCCCTCCAAACAATAAAAAAGGACACCGACATGGCTCGTGCTCTTGGGACTCTACAATTTAAAAGGCAAACTTTGAGGCGCAAGAGGTCGTGGCTCCTCGTCCTCTTTTCGAGGCTCGCCCAATCAATATAAGCAAGGTCAGCAGGGATACTCCTCCCAGACTCAACAATCGTACAGGCATCACTCTTCATCATACAGGCAGTACAGAGGTAAATCCTCTTACAGAGGAAAGGATTCCTCCAAGAAAACATGACTTTTATCTTCAACCCTTTATCACCCCACCTGAGTGTCCACGGTTTGGAGGTCGAATCTTGCACTTGTATTCAAAATGGTCACAAATAACTACAGACCAGTGGGTCTTGGATATTGTACGAAAAGGGCATGCATTAGAATTCCTAAAGATTCCTTCCAACTCTCCACCAAGAGGTCCTCCTCCTGCGTATCTCAAGGAACTTTTAAACCAGCTCTCAGTTCTATTAAAAAAAGGTGCGATCGAAATGGTACCAAAACTCCAAAGAGGCAGGGGTTTTTATTCAAGGTTTTTCCTCATTCAGAAAAAATCGGGAGAATGGCGTCCTATTCTGGACCTGCGTGCCATAAAAAAATACATTAAAAAACAGACATTTTGCATGTTGTTCCTTTAGGAAGTACTCCTGTTACTCGCCCGAGGAGAATATATGACCATATTAGATCTCCAAGATGCCTATTTTCATCTTCCCATTCTTCAAAGGCACAGGAAATTTCTCAGATTCAAGATAGCTGGGAAAGACTTTAAATTCAAAGTTCTCCCTACCGGGCTTCGTTCTGCTCCCCGTGTGTTCACAAAAGTTCTCGCACCGGTGGCAGCTTACCTTCGCCTGCAAGGAGTACACATTTTTCCGTACCTAGACGACTGTCTGCTAAAGGCACGATCATTCAAGCAGGCTTCCGAACACACTCAAATCTGCAAGTCCCTCTTTAAGTCCCTGGGCCTCACATTCAACATGGAAAAATCTCAATTTTTCCCTGCTCAAAACAGAATATTATTGGGAGCCATTCTGGACACCAAGCAAGCAAAAGTTTTTGTGTCGCAAGAAAGACGTTTGCGTCTCCACAAATTAGCATCCTCCCTCCAGTTAAAAAAGTCCGCTTCTGTCCGACAGTTGAAATCTTTCCTAAGGATGTTATCCTCTCTCTTGTCACTTTCTGCCGGTTAAAGATGAGACCGATTCAGGAAGAGTTGGACAAACAATGGGCTCAAGTTTCGGGAACCTTCAACGATATAGTCAACATCACCTCTCGAATGAAAGAAGGTCTCAAGCGGTGGACTCTCGAAAGGAACGTCTCGTCATGCCGATTATTCCTGGTGGATGCTCCGAGCTTCACTCTCACAACAGACGCATCTCTAGAGGGCTGGGGTGCCCACCTTCAAGGATTAAGAGTAAAAGGAAAGTGGAATTTTCAGCAAAAGACCTGCCACATCAATCTATTGGAGTTACTGGCCATCTATTTAGCACTAAAGGCTTCCGTCCTATCATTCAGGGAGCATCGGTGTTGGTTCGAACGGACAACACAACGTGCATGCACTACATAAACAAGCAGGGGGGCACAAGATCCACCCGACTATCCCGTCAGGCTCAACAGATTTGGGCAGGTCTTCTACAACGAATCACGAATGGGAGTTGCATCAACCCACACTGGATCACATTTTTCGGGTATGGGGTCACCCGAATCTAGATCTCCTTGCAACACATCTGAACCGCAAATGCCTGTCCTACGCAAGTTGGCTTCCCCAACCAGAGTCATGCGGAAATGCCTTTTTGATGAATTGGTCGATAATATTTGCCTACGCTTTTCCACCAATACCTCTGGTTCCCAGAGTTCTTCGAAAAATTAAGAAAGAACCCTGCCACATTATTCGAATTGCTCCCAGATGGCTGAGACAGGTATGGTTCACGGAACTCCTGCTTCTGTCCCTGTGCGACCCGATCATCCTTCGCCCTCTTCCGAATCGCCCGACCATGGATCAGGGCCAAGTTTGCCATCCCGACTCAGCATCTCTACGCTTAGTGGCTTGGAACCTGAGCACTATGAATTTCTGAATTTAGACATTCCTAAGGATTGTAGGGAGGTCCTAGCAAAGGCAAGAGCACCTTCAACTGTGAAAACGCCCAAGTGCAGCCTATACATTCTACTCCTGAGCAACTTTTGCCTTTCTTTTTGCAATTGGCAAAATCAGGACTCTCGTTTGCCACCTTAAAAGTTTTTCTAGCAGCAATCTCACGTTTCCGTCAGGATGGTTCTAGCTCTCTTTACTCTTCCAGAATCATCCAACAATTTTTTAAAGGTCTTTTCCGGATGTTCCCACTAATTTGTAGACCACATCCTCCTTGGCATTTAAACATTGTCTTGGCGCAACTAATGAAACACCTTTTTGAGCCGATTCATACATCTGATCTTAAATACATTACCTGGAAGACTTCTCTGCTTCTGGCTCTCACTTCCTCACGGCGAGTCAGTGACATTCAGGCGTTTACTACTAAACCGCCTTTTCTTCAGTTTACTAAGGACTCAGTCTAACTACGCACCAATCCAGTTTTCATCTCTAAGGTGCAGTCTGACTTCAACCTCAATGAACCAGTTGTTTTGAAGTAATTTTTCCCTTATCCTCAGACACCAGCAGAGAGAGCACTTCATTCTTTGGATATTAAAAGGTGTCTAAAATTCTATTTTCAAAAGACAGCGGCTATACGTAAGTCTGACCAGCTTTTTGTGGACTATGGGATTATGCAGAAAGGACATCCAGTCACCAAACAAATGATTGCACGCTTGATACCTTCTGCTGTTACCTTTTGCCATCAGCAAGCGGAAAAACCACTTCCTGCATCGGTCAGAGCGCATTCTACTAGAAAAGTTTCCACTTCTACGGCGCTGTTTGCTGGTGTGCCGCTTCATCACATTTGCAGAGCTGCAACATGGTCCAGCAGGCACACCTTTACGAAGCACTACTGTCTAGATGCTGCAGATAATGCTGATTCAGCTGTGGGACAAGCAGTACTTCGAAATCTCTTTAAATAAGGTGAGCCTCTGTTGCTTACCTCCTCCTATACACAAGGTACTTTCTTTTTCTTTGTTATATACTTCAGTCTTTTGTACTGTGCATGGTTATGGTTATCATTATATTATTATTATCAAGATGATTGATCAGTACCTTGTATTATTCTAATTCTACTGCTCAGACACTACTCTTATTCAAGAATATGAAAGACACCCCAATACTGGAGAAGAACAAAAGTTACTTACCTGTAAACTGTGGTTCTCCAGTATTGGTGTCTTTCATAGATTCACATGCGACCCACCCTCCTCCACTCATAGGCTCTCTCTCTTTATCCCCTGGCTCTTGGCTCTTTATTACTCTGTGCTACGAAAATCTGAGGGTCTCAGCCTCTGGGGCGAACATTCTAAGAGGTTGCTGGCGCCGGATTTGCCAGAATTTGGACCAAAACATAATGACTAAGACATATCATAGAAGTGATATGTTGTCTATCTAGGAAAAGCTCGATGGTGTTTGCTTTCTCTATGTATATAGGCCTGTGTTATGGCTACATTGCTATGTTATTTACCGTGGGACTCCCACTTCGACGACGGGGAATATTCAAGCATGTGAATCTATGAAAGACACCAATACTGGAGAACCACAGCTTACCGCCTGCACCATCACCAGGCACTCAATGAAAGTCGTAGTAAGGGGGGGCATACACACTGCCCAGAGTTATATGTTCCTGCATTGTGTTTCTGCACTATGGTGTACCTCCCTTGGGGTTCCAGCTACGACTTGCCATGAACGAATCGTACTCTGCGGTGGATCAAAAGTGATGTGCCTCGAGATCCTCTGGTGAAATCCGAGTGAAAGGTTTTTATGTACCCAAAGCGAGAAAGGCAGGGTGTTTTCGTGCTCATGAGGTGTGTCTTCTGGAGTATTAGGATATCTGTCTGCATCATAGCGCTTGGCCTTTCGCAATACAGCGCCCCTTTTGATTGGGTCCAGTGTACCCCGGACGTTCCAGCTAACTAGTTTAAGCCCTGTCTCCGAAGCGTGTGTCACGGTGGGTGGCTTGTGGATTGGTTTATCAAGTGTATATAGAAAAAGCTATGTGTGGCTACATGTGAGGGGTACCATAAGTACGAACAATATATAGACATGGCACGTCGAACAGAACAAACTTGTCCCTTGAACCCACCCTTCCCCCCCTCCCGTATACCTCAAAACCAATGAAGTATCTGTCACGGCCAGGGCGGGACGCCAGCCCTAACAGGAGACAGATTTGTTTCCTGCCCAATGGATCCCGAATGAACAACCCATGATCTTGTAATTGTCACTGAAACAAAGAAATGATCATATATAAAGAGTAGCCCCGGTCTGTTTGCCACGGCCAACAGAATAACACTGATCAACCACAATGCTTTATTGTGCTGTACTGGCATCGTCTATTCACGTTGAGTATTCGTCGATCTAGGTCGTGATGTACTACAGGTCCTGGATCTCTGTGTTGATCATAATCTGTGATTTTTCTTGTCCCTGAGTTTTGATTTTTTAAGAGATATATCACCTGATAACGAGTCTGAATCCAGCCTCGGTGGGGTGTGAACCCTTGCCAGAATCTTTTTACGGGTCCATGTGAATACTTCTTCCAGCGTGTCAAAGAAGAATATGTGTGATTGGTAGGACTCAACTGTGCAGGCAATAGCAAAGCGTATTGGATTTTGAGTTCTCGCAGGCAAGCTTTAGCCTAGCTTTAGCCTCCAGAAATGATGGTCTGTGCTGCTGAACTAATTTGGTATAGTCCGGGAAAATCATGATGTGTTGGGAGTCATACAACAAGTTGCCTTGCTGTCTGGCTTGTTTAGGATACTGTCTCTATCGTGAAAGTTTAGGAACCTAGTGAAGATAGATCTAGGAACCTAGTGAATATAGATCATTGTCTAGCTCTCGGAGAGGGCTTTTGGAGCAGGGCTCGGTGGGCACGCTTGATAATGAGGCATTGCGACAGAGTTGAGTGGGAGCCATTTTTTAAGCCAATCAGTGAGAAACTGTACCATATTATTCTATTCACAGCGTTCTCGGGAGCCTACAAAACAAAGGTTATTTTGACAGGCTTTGCCCTCTGCATCTTCCACGTGCACCACTAGGCCCTTTTGTGATGGATTCCAGGGAGGATACTTTTTTTGGATGGATGTGACCGTGTCTTTTGCTTTGGATATCCTAGTTTATGCTTCAGTGATTCTAGCGACCGCGTTGCGCAGATCTTGCTTTATAAGTATCAAGTTCAAGCCTGCGGCTCATATCTTGTTCCAGTGTGTCCCTTGACTGTGTGATGGCCGCCATGAGGGCCACATTGTCCGGCATGGCTCAAGGGGCATACCCCTGCATTGTGTCCTGGGAGGACGCTGTTGTGAATTTATCCAGTGTGCTCTGTTTAGTGGTTGCGCTAGAGGATTTATCCTGTGTCATAGCTGTGTGTGTGGGAAGTCGGCCAAAGGTATAGGTAACCTAGAGGTCATCCGACAGGCATCAAGGGGAGTCGGCAGGTCAGCCAAACAAGGCAGTCGTCCCAGGAAGGGGGGTCCCTGACTGAGGACTCCCAGGATCATCCAATAAATGGTCATGGGATGAGGCCTCTTCCCGTGTGGGATACCCCAGGGTCAGGCCAGCCGTCTCTCCTGTGGTCGGGCTCAGCCAATAAATGATCGTGGGATGAGGCCTCTTCCCTTGTCGGATACCCGGGGCTCAGGCCAACCGTCTCTCTTGTGGTCTGGATCAGCCAATAAACGGCTGTGGGATGAGGCCTCTTCCCATGTGGGACACCACAGGGTCAGGCAAACCATTTCTCCTGTGGTCTTATGAAGGCTCTGACAGTCCCAGGAGTCCCACAGTATTATGTCTGTGTTTCTGGCTCTGCCTGGGCCTAGTAACCCCCCCCCATGCCTGCACGGCCAGAGGCCCACTCACCTCTATTTGGGCGTCCCTTCTGTTGATCGCACCTCGCCGGCGATTGGTTGAGCCTCTGGATGGGGGCTACTGCAGTGATCTCCTCAGGTGTGAAGCGCGGTAAGGACCCAGATGGGTGTTTAAAATCCAGGCCGCTGCCGCCGATGGGCCGTCCAAAGGTCTGTCAATCCTCCGCCGATCCAGGGCCAACTCCCGCTCCCCTTGACCTTTCTGCAATGAGGATCAGACTGTGGCCCACTGTGGCCACCATAGCCGCCCGTCTCCGACTCAATCCGGCGCCGCCCGCCATCTTACCCTCCTGAAGCAGCGTCAATGGTTAATCAACTGTATGGCAGAGGCCCTGGTTGCGAGACTCCGTCCCAGGCTCTGCTCTTTGTAGTGTACCCAATACTCGATAACCCTCACGGGCCTCAGCACGGCGTCAACGCCCGCCCCGAGTGCAAGAGTCTCGCTGGTGTAAAGGCTGCGTTCGGGCCCCATTCTAGTAGGTTGCCAGTCCCTGCAACGGGCGGCTCCAGCACCCTTCAGTAGCAGATAGGCTCGCCGTCCTCACCAGGGGCGGCTAGTCGCCACAAGAATGCCCGGTCCGGTATCCGGTGGACTGCCGCCGACTCGCTGCAGTGTGGTGGCACCGCGAGCGTTGCATCAATCCTCTGTTTCCCCTGGCGGTCGGGACCCTCGACAACCGGGGCACCTCATCGCCGGCCACCCACTTGGGTGTCCTTGGATCACAGGGTGCCTCTCAAGTCTGGCTGGAATCTGCAGCAGGCTCTGCGCCGGGGCCTCCTTCGTCCAGTGCGCCCAGGCCTCACCTCTATGAGGCTTCTGGTCGTCCCTGCAGAAGGCGATCAGGACTCATCTCAACAGCCAAATGGAGCGCCGCTCAGTCCTGGCTGGCAGTAATCGGTTTGGGGTGTCGGTGGGTAGGGACAAAAGGATAATGTGTGCCTACTGGCAGGATTATGGCAGATTTTGTATCGGGGTACAGGAGGTTGCCTAAAGCGCATCCGTCATGTTTGACCGCTAGGCCATGCCCCTCAAGGTTCACATTTTAACGAAAAGTATGGGGACTTTTCTTTTTAATTAATAAGCGTAGGCACGTCAGTCCCATTCATCCCACCCACTTTGACCTCTGTGTACATGTAGGTCTTCCTTGCTAGCATTGGGGCCCAGGTGATCCTCGCTGCACAGGGAACAAGGCCCCAGGCAATAGGGGGAGACATACTTTTTTAAAATATATTTTTTTAACACAAATGGCTAGACAGTCTGCTTAGGGTCTTGGGCCTAGATGCAGCAGCCCAGAGGAGTGGGCATAGCCGGCAGCCATTTCAGAGGGCTGTAGGTCTCATTGGTGCTGCAGGGCTCACTGGTGTTAAGGGCCTTCTAAACCGCAACTATGGCTGTTTACCACCTTTCCTTGGTTGCATGAAGGGCCCTTGTATCCTTTTTGCGCCAGTGTTGCTCTGGGTCTCGGAGCAATGGTGAAAGGAGGGGAAAAAGAAAGAAGAGTACACACCTTGATGTGTCACAGAGTGATGGCAGGGACGGGGAATGTGAAAATATGTTTTTAACAATAGGCAGAAGAGAGAGCCTGCTTCCAATGCAGTAGCTACCATTAGTGAAGAAGGTGCAGTGAAACTGGGGCCTGGGATGTGTTAGAGCCCCACAGCATCACAATGATGTCTTTTTTTCTTTACAGAAGTGGAATGAGGGTTAATCTTCTTGAACTAAATAGGACTGAGGGTACTCTTGAGGACTGAGGGTACTCTTGCTACAAAGAGGGATCAACACTTTTAGGCTTTTTTTCTGAAAGGGACAGAGAGCATGGTCACAGATTGGCATGATGGCCTGGTACAGTGGGGAAGGGGTGAAACAGACAAAGTGGGCAGCCTTTTTCCCAGGGTAGCAGCCATCATTAGAGGAGCAAGCGAATTGCATTGTGACCCATGAGTGTGTGGGGCTCACAACAGTCCAATTATGAGCAGCATTGTTTTAGGCCAGTTTAAATTTTTGTTTGATATCTTAACCCCTTCGCTGCGGTGGCAATTCCGCCGCAGCGCTGGGGGGGTGGGGGGGGCCGAGCGGCGCTCGCATGCTTGTGACGGAGCCGCTCCGTCACGAGCCGCGGTTGCGCTGTGCTCATGACGGAGCGGTTACGTCATGGCCCCGCCCGCCCAATAGAACGCGCCGCGCAAGCGCGAAATCAGCGCTGCGCAGGCGCGGCGGCAGGGCCATGACGGAACCGCTCCGTCATGAGCAAAGCTCAGCCGATGCTCATGACGGAGCGGCTCTGTCATGAGCATGGGAGGAGTTAAAAGTCTCACATTTAGAGCTGTAGAAAAAGCACCCCCAAAATGGTATCATAAGTCCCAACACCTGCACTAAGCCCTAACTCTTCCCCTCTCCCAATCCTTGCCATAAAGGTTTGAAGGGGAGCCTGTAGAAAGGTAGAATTCTTCTGCATGGCTACCCCCACTTGTTGCCTTCTGCTATGCTGGTTTTTGACTAGTCTGACTGGGTTCCTGCTAATCAGGACTCCAGTCTATCTGCTTTCTCCCTAAATTTTTGTGTTAAGTACTTAGGTACATTCAAGATTGGATACTGGGGTACCCTTATCAGTTCCTAGTATATGGCACTAAGGTACCCAGGGCATAGGTACCCCAGAGGTCTCCCATGGGCTGAAGCATGCGTTATGCCACCCATGAGAGACCGTGCAAAATGGAACTACAGGCATGCCATTGCAGCCTGCGTAAGTTGGTGCTTGCACCACTTAAGATATAGGTTTCCAATATCTATGGTCACTGCACTTAAAACCTATAAATCACCCCTATGGCAGGCCTTTGTAATCCTGAAGGCAGGGTGCTTGGTTCTAAGTGAGCATGAGCAGGACACCCTGGAGCCTATGGAGTCAATTCTCCTGGGTTGTCAGTGAAGCAGCCATTCACTATATAGAGGGGCGCAGCGTAAATACGTGAAGTCCATCTCAAATACGGCTGCAACGAATCATATCATGTTTGGTATCAAACATGTTGGAATCATAACCCCACACCATAGACAGTGTGGGAGGTATGATTCCAAGCACTGGAAGAGCCCTCCGTTAGGTTCTCAATAATACCGGTGCCAACCTTCCAGACCCGGACAGCACAAAATAGATGCTGCCGACCAGAGGCACATTTCTGACCTCCTGTTGCTGAGCCAAGCTCAAGCAGAGGAAGGCGGAACAATAGGCATCCTGTCACAGGGATGTGTGACCACCTCCCAGACAGGATTTAGTGTACTGGTATCGGGTGGGTGAGCTTGCCATTGCCAGAAAGTCTAAATGCGGGGCACACTTGGTGTTCCCGCGCATAGTTCAGTTCAAACCAGTTCTGGGAGCCGTTCGGATCCCCCTTGGGCGAAAAACTGGACAAAGGACATGGGAGTAACCTCCCCCCTGTCCAGACCCTCCCCAAAGAGGGTTCCCTGAATCTTCCCAATCTTTTCCCTAGGTTACTTATGGGCTTACCTGGGTGTCGGTCCCTAGATTCATCGCGGGATAAGATTCAGATCAAACACCACTTCTACTTCTACCATCTGGGCACACTGGACTTTGTCTCGTTCCACTCTGCTGCAACATCTGGGCCTCTGCATCATCCAGGTACCTTCCAAGGCCTGTGAAGCATCAAAGACACATGAAGGAATCTCCCTTGGAGTGAAGGAGTCACTCCCCTACATTGGCAGGCACAGCAACTAAGTCAACCGGTCTGCTGATCCTGAGCTCCTCTGGACTGCAAAGGCTCCTCAACACATGAGGTGGTTTTCCACTGCTCCGGAGGCCTGCCCGTCTCTCACCAAATTTGAGGCCCGTATCCATTGTGGGGGTTTGCAATAACCAAACCCCTGTGCACTGCATCACCTTGAAGTTGCAACGGCTTGTTGACTTCTTTCCAAAGAGATTTTCGGGCACCAAGTAGCCCCAACCTCTAGCACCTCCAGTGACCAAAATCTTCAGACACACCGCATCGTATGCATCATGGCCTGCATCTTTTAGTGAGCTGCTTGAGGTCCTCTCGCGACTCCAGTGCAGCCGACCTGTTGGTCCACTTGAGGGTCACACTTGTGTTTTCTTGGACTTTTTGATTGCTCTGGACCTGCCCTGACTTCTCTGCTGTTGCAGAGTCCCCTGGACCTTGGTGGTCCCAACGTTGCTCCTTCTTTAATTCCTGTGTGGGTTGCATTTGCCAAAGCTTGTTGGTGATCCTGCCAGACACCAACCCCTCAGCACTCGACAGCTTGTACATGGCAACTGGTCCTCCTCAGCGTCACCTGGTCCTCACAGCTGCAGAATCAAGGTCCTCGTCATTTATCCTGCAAAACCCGACATTGGAGAGCATTCGTCTTCCAAGTCTCCTGGTCATTCCTGAGTGACAGACTCTGTCCCCTCAGTTTGCAGGTGCCTCTCATCAAGAACTCATCCTCGGATTCCACTGTTCACTTCTTCCTTCTTCCACAGCAGCACTTTCCTGAAGTCCTCCATTGGGTTTGATGGCATTCGGCTTCCCTGGTGTAGGTAACGTGGGTACTAGGGTATCTACAGGTGGGGTGGCTCTCCAACCTTCTGTCTTCCATAGGGAGTCTTCAGGGTCCACTGCGAAGGGTACTTAATCTTTCAAAATCCAACTGCAACTTGCACATAGAGTTGTACGGAGCATGCAGTCGTGTTTCCACACTGCACATGCTCTCCGTGGGGTCCCTATGTACTCAACTTGGGTGGTTCCTTGGGGTCCCAGCACTTCTACATCCTCTCGATCTGTACTTGATCCAAGTCGTGCTTCTTATCCTACTTTCTTAGTATATGGTTTGGTCTCCTCCTGGGGTCCACAGTGTATTTCATACTATTTACTGTGTTTCTTTGCTAAAGAATTGTGTGCATTGTGTTTATCTCAGTGTTGGAGATATTGTAACGTACTAGAGAGTATTATATAACAAATACATATTTTTATAAATACTTGGTGTGGTTCTTTCACTTAATCTGTAATATAAGATTGCATTCTGGTTACACAAGCTGCTTTACACTCCATCTGGACCAAGCCTGGAGGCTGCTCTCCACAGCTACCACTTGGAGAGCTTTCTAAGGTTGTCTAAGACCTCTTAAATCACCATAAGGGTTGTCTGAACTGGTGCAAGGTGCCCACGTACATTAGTGGACATCATATACCAGTCCAGCTTCTCAAAGAGCCCTACTTCAAAACTTTTGCTTGGTGGGGCTCAAAACAAAAAAAGTTTGAAAACTCTGATCTACACAATCTATTCAAGATGCACCATCGCCCAGTCCCTCATCTCCAGCCAACTGTACTACAGCACACTCTCTAAGCAGGGATCACAGCGCATCTTCTCCGCCATCAGACCATACAGAATGCCACAGCCAAACTCATCCTAGAACTCCCTAGACAAACTCACATCAACCCTTACATCAGGGTTAGACATTAGAGACTAGTGTCTTTCTACCAACTAGTGTCTCACCCCCGCTCATGCGCAATAGACACAAGCAGCACCGCTCATGTGCTAGAGACTAGTGTCTTTCCACCGCCCATGAGCAGACAGCTAGGAACACGCCCGGGGTAGTCTTTCTACTCTTACTCCCAGCTACAGGTGCCAATAGTTAATCCAATTAGCAAGCATATAAAAACGAAGAAGAAACTCCAGCTCTTTCTACCGGAGTACGAGGACGGTGCAACAGGTACAAGGCAGGCTCAGACCAGAAAAGCTGTGAGTATGACAACCTCCAAGCAACAATTTCTGGGTAAGCGCTTTTTCCTCCTTACAGGTCTTTAACTTCCAGTGGCCAACATTATTTCCCTACAGGGTCAACCCCTTACCGCTTCACTCCTGGAAGCATTGGATGCAAAATCTAAGCGTAAGAGTGTTTACTTACGCCCCATCACACTTTGTATCTCGTGCATATGTGTGATACCCGTGTTTTAGCGACACCACCCCCAATTATTTGCGATAATCACAATATTGGTACCACCAGTGCCATTACACTTTTGCCGACTGTAGTCTACCCACTGAGCACTGTAGATTCGGCATTTTATGTATAAGACTAAGTGGCGAAGTCGCCTATTTGACTCTCCTCTTCTTACATGTTTTGTCTAGGTCTTCAATGTTGTTGGTATAGGCATATATGAGAAGGGAATCCCCTCTCACACTTAGAGGAAAAACCTTAGTGAGGGTAACACATAGCCTGGATTACACTCCTTTTTATCCTGCACTACACTATATTTTAAAAAGGTCCTGAGGAAAGCCAGATTTAGTTTAAAAAAAAAAAAAAAAAAAAAAAGATTTAGTTTAAGGCACTGGCTGAAACATGTCGACCAACTGATGGATGTAGGAGGTAGTAACTCGCCTCCCTTAAACATCCCCAAGCCTTATTTTAACCGCTGACGGGGGCCCAGTTATTAAAATGTAATTTACCCTTGGGTACTGGGACCTTCGCCAAGCCGTTTTAACTCACACTTCACTTTCCACCTCACACTGCACTCTCAGTAAAATACCAGCTACGCTGTAATCGGGCGTCGCAACACACCCGGGACACATTAGGTGTCACTGGGTGGGCCCAATGATGAAGCATGCTACCAACCAGGTTGGTGGGTGAGGGCTTCATGAACTCACCAACGAGGTGCCCATGACAAATCTAATCCGAGTCCTAACAATATTGGTCATATTTAAGCTAGCCTCTTTTGATAACACATATAAACTACGGGGACTCGGACTAGCTTTCTAGTCCTCTCTCTCTCTCTTGATACGTGCAGAAAGGACACTTTGCCTACTCTGTCCTGCAGGATGTTTTGATTGGAGTCCACTCCGCAGACTCTCCCTCTGAAGATGTACTGCATTGGTATCTATTCTAGGCGAGGAATCTGCAGTGAGAAGTATCCCGCAACAAGTTACTTACCTTCTGGAAACATTCTTTCTAATGGATTCTCCAACTGCAGATTCTCCACCACCCTCCCATCTCTCCGTTCTCTGGGACAGCCAATTTTTAACATCTAAAGGGTCCCAAGTTAGACATCAGCATACTGGTACCAACAATTAGTCATGCTCCATGTCTGAGGGCACGGAAAGGGAAATAGGAAACTGATGTCAATGCGCAGGGGAGGGGCTTATATGCTGCTGCATCACTTCAGGGGCACTGTGGAGCTGCACAGTACCACGTAGTGGTGTGCGGTGGCGGCTGTGAAGCAAAGATACCGGGCCCAGTCTGGGACCTGGGGAAAAATCTACAGTGAGAGAGTTACTGATGGTAAGTAACTTGTTCGTCAAAAGCTATATCATCTAATTATTTTCAGTATTTATTGTGGAAAGTCAAAATGCATGGCAGCAGAGCATTGAACTTATTCTTTAGTGCTATTTCGACCAAATGTTATTTATTTTACTGAGCGTCAAACATGTTCCCCAATGGCGGTTCACCTTATTCGAATCTTGTGTAATGCTATTTGATGAAGCCACCTTTAAAACTTCAAAAGTCACAGCATTGCACCATCATCCAGTAAATGCATTAGGCCGTCCTATATCATATACATTACGCCATCTTAGCATGCTCCTCTTGGTTAGTCCGATAAAAGGTGCTACAACCTATAATTTGTGGGTTGGTGTACAACCACGCTCGCAATCGCCCCAGAGTATCATTTATTCCTATACCGCGGATCTGTAGAGAATAAAAGAGCCCTTTATTCCAGACACCGGCACAGACTCAGCAGACAGAACAGTATTTCATGCAGGCTAATATCAGGAGACCACTGAAATGAGTCAAGAAAACAGACCGTTCCATTTTTGGGACATTTCGGGGGTGCTGCTGTCACCCATGGTGCAATATTACGAGCGGCTGTTGGAGGCCAACAAACATACTCTTTGTCAGTGCCGCTGGGGGTCTAATATTGGACGCACAAATGCCCTTTTTACACGTCTGCTGAGAGGCCCTCGTAGGCAGACGCTCGGATTGAGATATTTGCCCCCAGAAAGCGCTTGATGAAGAACCCAGTGCACCTCGTTGGATGTCGTCAGTGCACATGCTGGCTGATATTAATTTCCCCCAGATTTACATAGACTAATGTGACTGTAAGAGGTGCCCCGCGGAGGCGCTAAGGTCAGAGGCACAGCGAGGCACATTATTCCGCGGTGTGAGGCGCTGGCGCCCAGGGAATCCCTCCGCCGAGAGACTCGTACAGAATTAATCAGGAAAACCATATACATTATCACATCACAGCTGGCACCACGCAAACCTGTTCCACATGCGAGCCACATGTGTCCTGCGCACTGGAGGGCCCAGGCGCAGAACAAGTCCGCCATTAAGAGAGAAGGAGGGGGGCATTCTGTTGGAGGCAGGCCATTATACACACACTGCTTCTGATTTCAGAGGGAGTGAGTAACTAACTTGAGGGATTTTAAATCAAGTAAGTAGCCAGAGGATCCACAGTCGTGGATTATAGCAGGCCTCCTTCTACCAGAGTGTGTTCACTGGTTTGATTTAGAAACGGACTGCCAAGGAGGAATGAAGGTGCAAAATTAAGAGAATAAATAGAAATGAAGAATGAAAGTAAGATAAAAGAAACAAAGAGAGGAGTAGGAAGGAAAGAAAGAATGAATGATCAAAAGGGTGAGCGTTGAGGATGTAGAAAGATAAATAAATAACGAAATCTAATGATGGATAGAATGAGAAAGTGGTTGTTAGACAGCAGTAGAAGAAAAGAAAGAACTAAATGTAATGATAGGAAGAGTGAGAGATGGGGGTTAGACAACAGTAGAAAGATCAAGAAAGATACAAAGAGAAAGGAAGATGGTAAGAGAAAGAGATACGAGAGATCAAAACACGGAAAGAGGAAGAAAGAGAATTTGATGCAGAGAATGGGTCAGAGTTTGAGATAAGTGATTAAAGGAAAAGTACAGAAATAAAAACAGAAAAAATGAGAAAAATACAGAGGGAAAGGTGGATATAGAAATATCTAATAATAAAGAGGTAGAACAAATGAAGAGGGTTAAATGATAGGACAAGATATAGTGGAGGAAGAACGAGAAATGGGGCAATAGCAACATGAAGAGGAAGAACAGCACAAAATCGAGAGAAATATAGTTAAAACGGAGGAAGAAGTGCAGAAAAATATATAAATATGTAGACAGAGAGTAAATACTCTGCTACCAGAGACAGACTGACTAGATTTGCAGGCCTTTGCTAGCATCATTATAGAAGCCATATACGGTCTTGATCTAAAGATTGTTAGCGCTAAGATGCCTTGAATTCCAATCCGCCATCACATTATTCTGCTCTGACACAAGCTAATGGTCTAGACAAAGGGCCGAAAAATCTTTTCAGCTTTCGCCAATCTCTAATTTTTCTCCAAACCAATGGACATACTGCACTGCAGAAATGCAGAGCTTCCCAAACAGATCTAATCTCTTTGCCCCTTTCACCAAGCTCCTGATCGCAAACTAGCCTGCTAAAAGCTCAAGTTAATGTACAACATTTTCTTCTACTCCGTTCGTTTCCCACCACGTAACTTGCCTGCTCCCTAATCTCCTAGGCTGGTGTCTGACTCTTTTATCCGCAAATCGGTTTTCCAATTCATGCCTTCTAACAAAATAAAACCAACAACCTCCTCTCGTGTCTCTGCATCAAGACAAACTTGATGATGCGTCCAAGAGCCCTTCCTAAAGTACTCCCTATTTAGCTGTTGCAATATTCTGTGATCTGTATTTCTGGATAACTGAAGGAAACAAACTTGTCACTCATGTCAATTCCCTCATAGGAAATTAATCCTTATTTAGTAATCATCACAACTCTTTGCATAGTTGGCTCATCTTCTCTGAAGAAAGGCAAAGAAGAAACTTCTCTGAATCTACTACAATATCTAAAACCTCTATAGTCTTGACTATTTCCAATACTGACTTGTTGCTGTTCATCAACTAAATTAACTTTTTTAACACTGTCATCTGTAAAAGTTGCAAGAGAAAGTTTTGCTCCTGATCCAAAAAGATTATTGTAGAATTACAAAATCACTCAATCCCCTCACGCCTCTGACAACCTACAAGTGGCCTTACAGCGTTGGTAAAACCATCTGAATGGAAGGCAAGTAAACTGCACAACCTGTTTTCCCACTGAACTGCAGAAACATTTAACACTACTGACTAACTGGAGTTCCATTTTGTTCATATGTCTTGCTTTCTATTAGTATGTATTGGAAATTGCATCGTTATATGCTTGTAGTATTATGTGTAGTTTCCCTCATGTTATCCCAAACACTATGTGCAGGCTCAGATTCTAGGATCACCCCTAGTTTGGCAGATTGTGGTTCATGTAAGAGGAAAGCTCACTGTGATATAGAGGATTGTGTTAGGAGGCTAGTGTTTGTATTGAGGATTGTGTTAAAGTTAGGAAAGATGGTGGTTTAAAAAAAGGTAGTAAAAGATTTATACACCATCCAGGATGATCACAGAGACTAAAAAGTCCATAAAGGTTTCTGATGGTTGTTGGTGCATTACGAAGAGTTTTTAAAAGACAGGATCAGTGTGGTGTAAATGACGTCTCATGAAGTGAATTCTGGTGGTTGGGATGATGTTGGGCCAGTCTGGAACACCTTGGTCCAATAGTGAGGGAATTTTGTTGGTTGAGTTACTATTCGAGAATGTATGAGAAAGTGAAAATAGTGAGCAAGATGCTGCTGTGAAGGAGAGTGGAGTAGAAAGGGATGAGTCAGGATTTCTGTTAGATAACAATAGTGTGGCAGCTAATGATGTTGGAATGCAAGATCATGGAAAAGGCCCTCTTACACCTTACTATTTAGGCTACTATATTTGTTGGGACAGAAATGTCCCTTGCCTGGCTCTGCAGATCATATATCCCTGTCTTGTGCAAGTCACTTAATGTCACTGCATAGACTGGCACCCCACAGCATGGCTCTTGTCTAGTCTAGAGTGAAGCACACAATTTGCAATAAACAAATCAGGATCCCCTGCAGACCCTCTAAATCCAAACCAGACCAATTCCAGAAATGTTTACCTCAACTTCTTTCCCTCTTCTACAAACTCATCAATCTATCTCTGTCTTCTGCGGGGTCCCCATTGCTTGGAAACATGTGAAGATGGTACCTCTATTAAAGAAGCCCACGCTGGATGCCCCCAAACCAGAGAACTTCCGCCCTATCTCCCTCTTCCCGTTGGTCTCTAAGATCATGAAGCTTACATCAGTTCCATTCTCACGAAGTTCTTAGAAGACAAGAATCTGCTCGACCCGTCCCAGAATGGCTTCTGCCCCTGTCACAGCACTAAGACCGCCCTTCTGGCTGTAACAGAACATCTGAGGGGAACATTAAATATCGACCGCACTTCAGCTTTAATCTTATTGGATCGGAGTGCAGCATTCCACACTGTGTCCCATCATATCCTGCTGCAGCGTCTGAAGGATATCGTTGTTGGCGGCTTTGCCCTGGGCTGGCTCATCTCCTTTCTAGCAGAGCATGCTTTCCAGGTGTCTTTCCTGTTGTGTTCGATTTTAGATTCTGAATGAATTTCCCAACCAACACATACAACACCCTCAGCACCGCCGAACACCTGCACTTCCAGATCCACACCAACCCCAACACCATCCTCAGAGAAACCCTCATCTACGGATCCCGAGCACAGTTCAGCGACTCAATCACCGACTTCGTCAGCACACACGCCCTCGCCACCACGGACTACATCTTCCTCGGGGACCTGAACTTCCACCTCGAGAACAACAACAACAACACCAACTCCACCACCCTGATCAACAACCTAGCCAACCTCGGACTCAGACAACTCGTCAACACCCACCACTCCGCCAGTCGCACGCTTGACCCCATCTTCTCCGCAAACCCCCACGTCTCCTTCAACCACACCACCGAACTCCACTGGACCGACCATCGCTGTATCCACTTCACCTTCAAGAAACCCACCACGCACCATCGCACCCAACAGATGCCTCGCCGCTGCTGGAGCAAAGTCACCGAAGACCAGCTAACCACCACCCTCGCCCAGAGCCCACCCGCCCAACCATCGACCCGACACCGGCGCATGCAACCTCAGACAGTGAATCAACGACTGCGCCAACAACCTTGCCCCGATCAAGAAACCCTCCAACAGTCACAACAACAAGAAAGGCAGCTGGTTCACTGAAGTTCTCCGGGCCTCCAAGCAAACCTGCCGAAAGCTGGAGAAGATCTGGTTCCGTGAAGGAACCCCGGACTGCCAAGCAGCCCACCAGAACGTCACCCGCAGACACAATCACCTCATCAGATCCGTGAAAAGGGCCTCCTTCAAAGACCGCCTAGAAAACAACGTGCACAACAGCAAAGAGCTCTTCAACATCGTGAAGGAACTCTCCAACCCCAGCTCCAACACCAACGACGTCCCACCTTCACAAGACGTGTGCGACTCACTGGCCACCTTCTTCCAGCACAAGATCGCAGACATCCCCGACAGCTTCAACGCCACGACCGCCCCAACAACCACTGAGACCTCCGCCCCCACGACCACCATCCGCACCAACTGCCTGCTCTCCTGGACCAACATCAATGACGACTACCCCATCAAGATCATGAACACCATCCATTCCGGATCTCCGTCAGACCCATGCCCACACCACATCTTCAACAAAGCCAGCACAGCCATTGCACCCCATCTCCGGAAAATCATCAACACCTCCTTCGAGACAGCAACCTTCCCGGAGAGCTGGAAGCACGCCAAGATCAACGCCTTACTCAAGAAACCCAAGGCGGACCCCAAGGACCTCAAGAACTTCCGGCCCATCTCCCTGCTCCCGTTCCCAGCAAAGGTTGTCAAGAAGACCATCAACGAACTACTGACCCGCTACCTCGAGGAGAACAACATCCTGGATCCTTCCCAATCCGGGTTCAGCAGCAACCACAGCACAGAGACTGCCCTCATCGCCGTCACCTATGACATGAAGTCCCTGCTGGACAACGGAGAAACAGCGGCCCTCATCCTCCTGGGCCTGTCAGCCGCCTTCCACATGGTCTGCCACCACACACTACGAACACGCCTCCAGAACACCGGGATTTAAGAGAAGGCCCAGGACTGGACCACCTCCTTCCTCTCATGCAGAACAGAGCGTCCGCCTTCCCCCCTTCCGCTCCGAAGCCACCGAGATCATCTGTGGCGTACCCCAGGGCTCATCCCTCAGCCCAACTCTGTTTAACATCTACATGGCACCGCTCGCCCATGTCGCCCGTCGGCACGACCTCAACATCATCTCCTAAGCCGAAGACACCCAGCTGATCATCTCCCTCACCAAGGACCCCCACACCGCCAAAACTAACCTTCATGAAGGAATGAAGGCCGTCACTGAATGGATGAGGAACAGCCGACTGAAGCTGAACTCGGACAAGACGGAAGTCCTCATCCTCGGATCTACCCCTTCGGCCTGGGACAACTCCTGATGGCCGACTGCACTGGGAACCGCCCCAACACCCACCGACCATGCACGCAACCTAGGGGTCATCCTCGACTCCACCCTCTCCATGACTAAACAGGTCAACACCATCTCCTCCTCCTGCTTCAACACCCTCTGCAGGGTCCCCAGGAACTACAAGTGGATCCCCACTGAAACGAGAAGAACGGTCACCAAGGCCCTCGTCAGCAGCAGGTTGGACTACAGAAACACCCTCTACGTAGGAGCTTCGGCCAACCTCCTGAGACGGCTCCGACGCATCCAGAACGCCTCTGCACGCCTGGTCCTTGACATCCCTCGCAGCCGCCACATCACACCCCACCTGAGAGACCTGCACTGGCTCCCGGTCAACAAGAGAATAACCTTCAAGCTCCTCACCCACGCACACAAGGCACTCCACAACACCGGATCAATGTACCTCAACAGACGACTCAGCTTCTACACCCCCACCCGCCAGCTCTGCTCCGCTGACCTCGTCCTCGCTACAGTCCCCCGCTTCCGAAGAGCGACCTCTGGTGGCAGATCATTCTCGAACCTCGCCGCCAAGACCTGGAACACCGTCTCCATCCACCTATGGTAGACCCAAGACCTGCTGACCTTCAGAAAACTCAAGACCTGGCTTTTCGAGCAGTAGCAGCATTCCCCACCACAGCCCCTTGAGACCCCCACGGGTGAGTAGTGCGCTTTACAAATTATATGATTGATTGAATTTCCTGATTCATGCCCTTATATAGGTATAATTTGCATTGCCCTTATATAGGCATAGAAATCCAGTCCTTATTTAGGCATAGCCCATGCTGCCCAAATAAAGGCATGGCTACTTCCATCCGTTCATCTACGTCACAACGATTTCTTGGAAAACCAGACTCTTAAGCCATTAGGGACTTCCCCTTGCTTGAATATTGATTTCTCCAAGAACTCATTTATTATGCATGAACCTCTATTCCTTAGGGGTTCATCCAGGACGTTCATATGCCCGACTTTACGTCAAAGCTGGCATTCCTAAAACTCCTTCAAGTATATATATATATATATATACCATCACTTGCTATGGCAAAGCACGGTGTGGTTCGGTGAAGTTCTACTACCTACTTGCATGACGCAGCTTGCTAAAGCAAGTGCCGAAGGAAGCCAACTCTCCAGTTGACGGACTGACTAGAAGCTGTCATCCTCCTGCCGAGAATCAAGCTCCAGTGTTTCTGACTCCCCTTGAGGGGTGTTGGGAAATAGAGTCCTGAGAAAGAGATACCAACCTCTCTCATTCTAAGGTATGGAGCTGATTAGAACCTAGAGAAACCTTTGGCAATTCTTGGCAAAAACTAAACCTATGCTAAAGAAAAAAAACTACTTCTTCCCTCGTACTAGACTTAGGTTAGGTACACTGGGGTAGGCGTATTTTAGAAGCACCAGTTGAGTATTTTAGCCTGTGTTATTTATGTATGTATTTTTACATGTCATAGCAACAGACAATGGTATTACAGTATTATGTTATATTACTGTTTACGCTTTACGCATTATACTTCACATTCTGTCTAACGATTGTAGCAGTTCATATCTCCTGCATGAGAAATAAGACTGTTACATAAACCCTTTTATTGAAACGCCCGTCTCTCTATTTCTATGCAACTCTGTAGAAACGAAGCATGCACGATTGACTGAGTGAAATAGTTATCTTTTGTTCCCACGAAACTGAAGATATGTTTCGATTCTAGGGGAAACAAAGTTGTCATGTTTATGCGGTTGTCAGAGACTAATCCCTTCTTGTTTACTCAAGAAAGTTTCTAGTGACCTCTGAGTTAGCTGGCACACACAATTAAGTTTAGTATACTCGATAGAGACATATGGACCTCAGTCCAATGTCAAATCTAAAGTGTATATTATTCCAATATGCGGAGCCTATTGGAATATAGTAACTACACTACAGTCCCCCCCCTTCTGCTCCCAGGTACACGCTGTCAATCAAGGGGTTCCTCAGGGTTCGGCTCTAAGCCCAACCCTTTTCAACATCTACATCCAACCTCTGGCATTTGTAGCCAGGAATAGAGTATTAGCTGTGGTATCCTATGTGGATGACACATAGCTGGTGGTAGCACTATCTGGTGACTCTGGACAGGATGCACTTAAGTTTAAGGAAGATTTAACAGCCATTGCAGACTGGATGATGGCCAGTTGTCTCCAACTTCATGCCACCAAATCAGAGATCTTGTTGGTGGGCAAAGACATCCATCTGTGGAGTAATCTCTGGTGGCCTTCCTCTCTGGGTCTCCCGCCTGCCCCATAACCAGCAGTTAAAGATCTGGGAGTCTGGATAGACTCCGCTCTTACTTTTCAGGCCCAAACTAAGGGAGTAGCTGGGGTATGCTTTGGGCTCCTACAAGGGCTTAAGCCACTACTGGGTTTCTTTGATCCTACCACCCGTCAGGTGATCATCCAGGCCACAGTACTCTCCAGACTGGACTATGCTAGCTACCTATAACTTGGGGCCAATAGAGCAGTGATACCCCGCCTACAAAGGGCACAAAAGGCGGCGGCCCGGACTCTCCTTGGCCTGCCGAGAACTTGTCCCACCACCGACTGCATTTGCAAACTGCCAGTGGAGAAAAGTATTTAATTTAAAACTCTTTGCATCGCCCACAGAATCATGATTCCCGAATCTCCTGCTATTCTGGCAAATCTGGCAAATCTTATGGTGCCCTACATACCCACCCGCCAGTTATGCTCCATGGACCAGCACCTAGCTGCTGCCCCCCCGGTTTAAGATAGTAATGGCTGGAGGGCGCTCCTTCCGCGTTCACGCTCCAAAGCTTTCGAACTCCCTCCTGGCAAACATCAGAAACATCCAAAATCATTCACTCTTCCGCAAAGCCATCAAGACCCATCTCTTCCTGCATAACTGTTCTTTGTGTGTTTTCTGGTCTGCTTAGAACAGTTGCATCTTAGTGCTGGTACACCCCGTTGCTGGGCAGCTGTGCCCTTTACAAAATCCATAACATAAAAACATAACATAATTGACACCCCCAGGATGGCTCTAGTCTAGTCTAGAGTTTTTATATAGCAAATGGCTACTCGGAGGCCTCCGAACGCTGAAACAGATTGCTGGCTATCTCAGACATCCTCCTGCAATATACCTAAAACCAGCCATTACACCACAATGGGGTTACCCAAAAGGCCATAGGACCTTGTTGTACTTCGATACAATCTACACAATTATCCCAACGGGAAACATAAAACAAATTTTTTTCATAGAATACACAGTATTATTATTCATAGAGTAATGACCCTAAAAAGTGATCAAAGCCAAGCAGAATAAGAGAGGAGACAAAACAGACAACAGAGTCAAAGAGTATGCAAATTAATTGATATACCTCTAGGATATGGATATCATCTTTGCTACATTAATCGCAGACAAGCTTCTTTAAGTTGTGTGTGTGTGCACTGCTAATGTATTTCAGTATGTACTGTTAAAATATTACTCCCCTTTGCACAAGCACCTTTTACCACATTTTTTCCGCACATTATGGAGTGACGTTATTTTCTTGACTAATGTGTATATATCAACAGCTTTTTGAAAATATCTAGAGATTCATTTGCATACTCTTTGGCTCGAGTGTCTGCTATGTCTTTTCTCTCACTTGTTACATGTGGTTTTGAACACTTTTTAGGGTTATTACACTAGGAATAATTCTGTGTGTTCTATGAAAAATTATTTTGTTGTCTGTTGGCCTCTGCCTGACTCTTTATGAGTCTTTAAGTGCTTCTCCAGACGTTCTGCGATGCTTTAGAAGTGTACTCCTGTAGTGATTGGGACTCAAAGGAATAGGTTAGAAGGTAAAATCTTTGAATAGGACAAACCTGGTTGATGTACCTGACCCATCCTTCATCATAGTCAGCCTCAAATTGCACTTAGGGTGTGATGTACTGTAACAATTGACTGCTTTTTGCCACTATTCCTTCTAAAACTTTAAACATATACATTTCGTGTTACCATTATTAGATTGTTGGCTTTTTGTTTACAAAATTTTACTCTATTATTTTAATTTAGTTTGGGATTTTTAATGTTTTGCATTTCAGCTTTATTACTCTTTTAGTGCTTCATAAATACTTTACATTTTGTCCTAAGTGTGCATTACTATAAGGGTGTTTAGCTCAGTTTAATATAGAGACTTTGAGAGTTCACCCTGACAAGGGTTGTGATTATTCCTTGAGGTAGCTAGTCACACATATCAGCTAATAATCCAATAACTCTTCAAGTTGAAAAAGATGGAGGACACAACAGACAGCCTATATTAGAGAGGATGTGGTTAGATGCCCACCACTGTGTGGTGGGCATGTCCAAAATTTTATTTTTTGGGAGGATTTGTTTTAGCCATGTTGAAGCAGTGCTGGGATATTTGCTGCAACCAGACCCAGCTACCATTATTCCTAACCTTTGACCTTCACAACATGGATTGGAGATGGATAACTAATATATGGCACAATGGATTGCGGTTAAGTATTAATTTTTCATCCATACCTATCACTCACACAGTCAGAGACCTCCTAGCCTCTTTCCTCACCAATCGGGCCCAATCAGTAAAACTAGGCTCCTTCTATTCACCTGTCTTTACCCTGCTATGCGGAGTGCCTCAGGGGTCCTCGCTGAGTCCTACCTTATTTAACATTTATGTTTCAGACTTGGCGAGGGTAATCAAATCTCATGGCCTAAGTTTAACTTACTACGCTGATGACACTCAGCTGGTACTATCAGTACACAAGAACGGGGAAGCAGTTGCTGCCAGATTCCAGGAGGGAATGCTAGCCATTAGCTCCTGGATGACGAGCAACTGTTTAAAACTAAACTCCAATAAGACGGAGGTTATGACCTTCGGCAACCTCTCTCCAGGATGGTCCCCTACCTGGTGGCCCAACCAGATGGGCCTTCCTCCACAACCCGTCACCAAGGTCAGAAATCTTGGGGTCCTGTTCGACGATAAACTCCTCTTCAATCACTACGCAAATGCAGTTGTCTCCACCTCTTTCTTTACCCTAAGAAAAATTAAGAAACTACTTCCACACCTCCCACCCTCTAACGGCAAAACTCTGATCACCTTACTAATCTTTTCCAGAACTGACTATTGCAACGCCCTCCTACTCAATGCCCAAGAAAAGGTCGTAAACGAACTCCAGTTGGTGCAGAACGCCGCGGCAAGAATCCTACTCGGTATCCCTAAGTTCAAATCCATCACCCCGTTCATCCGCCATCTCCACTGGCTTCCCATCAGAAGCTGCACCAAATTCAAAGCCCTATGTATTGCCTACAAAGCCATCAACAACTCTGGACCTCAGTTCCTAAAAAAGGCCTTCTGCCTATATGCACCCAGCAGCTCTCTACGTTCCTCCTCAGCATACCTCCTACCTGTCCATCGAACCAAGAAAGCCACCTGGGGAGATAGGTGCTTCGCAGTCTCCACGGCCAGATTCTGGATCTCCCTCCCTCTCATCATTAAAACCAGTCCCACCCTCATCACCTTCAGGAAACAACTGAAAACTTGGCTGTTCAACCAATAACCCCGCAGTGTCTCCTTGTCTGACTCTATAATCCTTAAGCGCCGAGACACCCCAGGGTATTTGCGCGCTATACAAATCGCCTAAACATAAACAAAGCAAAAATGGACTAGTAAACTGTGAATGCTCTTGGCCATGGAAAAAATGTAAAGGGAACTCATTCAAATGGGCCATGAAGGACAGCTTGCGGCACCCACTGGTGGATTATTTGAAGAACAGGAACTTTGGTTACCGCTGTCCCAAAACTCTACAGTCTCTTCTTCTTGACGATTAGTTTATGGGGTGGATCTATAGTGCTCAATGCATCAATTAACCACATCGCTGCTTGAGAGATTCCTCTGCTGTGCTGGACAGCAATAAAAACGGGTGTGGTCATGACTAGCTCAGCTCGTCATGAGCACAGGAGCACTGTACTGCATGACGAGCTGAGCTCGTCATGAGCATGGAAGGGGTTAAGCGCAAGAAGCCCAGGAATTGGTTGATTTTCTAAGAGCTGCGCATCTTAGATTAAGGCTTCCGTAAGGTATGTGATGAGGCTTTGCCTTTTTGGTGACAAAAAAAAACAAATAGTTAGGAACTAAGTTCCAGATCTGTGTTTTTAGGTGTTAACAAACAAGCATTGGTAAATACATTACTTTTTGCATATATGATTACTAAGTTTGTTTTGGTTATACATTTTAGCTTGGTGAGCAGTTGCGCAATATAAGTAACTGAAACTTTGTAAAAATGTGCATTTGACACATATCATCAAATGCATTATCTGCAGAATTCTTTTTTTAAATTTGTAGCCCAAATGGTTCAAAAGTTACTGAAAACGCAGTGATGTGTTGTCGCGCAGTGGAATGTCATTTGCAAAGGTTGTCTGGTCACCTTTCTCTTGCTTATTACAATATTTAGGTATTACACCAGTACTAATGAGCTGCGACCTGAGCTCAGACAGTGCTAACTAGTGCAACAAGTGCTGGAGGTCAACGCAAGTGTAGAGACGGACACCTCCCCCAGCAGAAACATGCATCCTTTCTACACCTCTGCATGATGTGCTTAAAGCACCCTTCGTCAGCCAGTTGAAGAAAGCAAGGCCCAGAGTAGGAGTGTAATGGCTCGGACATGGCGTAACGGCCAAAGCTGCCAACTTTGGAGCTGGGGAACCAAGTTTGAGTCTCGTCGTGGGCTCAATACCTTTGCATTCTGGGGAAATCACTTAATCTCCCCATGCCTACCAAAAAAATTAATGATGTGTTGTATAATACTAGTGCTCAAATAAAGTGCTCCAATACCTTCAAGTCCATCACGCTGTTTAAAAAAAACTGCAAACAAACAAGCTGTGAGGGCCCGGTGGTGGTGCTGGGGGGGGGGGGGGGGGGGATGACTGGGGGAGATTAAATGACCTGGGACCGTGTACCAGCGTTCAGTGAGAAGAGAGCGGAAAGAAAAAGTAGTACACTGAAACTAAAACATATGGCATATCGTGAAAAGAACCATGTAGCTGGGACAGTCTGCAGGGTGGAACAAAACAGCCAAAAGGCGGGATAAATGTATACTATTAACCAATGAAAACAAAAAAGGCAGACGAAAGAACCAATGGAAAGCACTGGGTGTGTTCAAAGCCCATAGAACTGAATACCACGTCTCGAAGACGGCGCTGCCTAGGCAAAATTTAAAAAACTGCAAAGCTGTAAACAGATAGGAAAGTATCTAATGAACCATGTTATCTCAACAAGTGAGAGGGGCTCCTAAAACCAAAAGAGATGGAGCACCACATAGACTAAAGTCAAAAAGCAAATGTCCTCTTGACACAATCAAAACCACTCAATTACAAACATACAATTAGTCCATACAGCATTATCAGAGCAGCATTTCTCAGGAGGCTATCAAATATTTATTGGAACAAGGACAATACTTCAGTATTGGTGCTGCACTTTATTAGGAAGAGCCAGTGCCTTTGAAGAGGGATGCTTTACTTTTAATGGCACACCGCCAACATTTCCCAGAGGTTACACTTTCCTCATAAGGGCAGCTATGCTTTAATTTTATCAGTACCGATACTTCTCAGATTAATTGCTATACTTTTTTGGAACAGTGCTGGCATTTTTCATCTGGGCTCTGATGATGCGGTATGAACTAATTGCGTGGTTTTGATTGTGCCAAAGAGGACATTTGCTTTTTGACTTTAGTGAACCCTGTACAAGACACTAAGCTGTGGTGTAGTTTGGCACCAGCTGAGGCCTGTGTGGTACAATTCTGGGCTCTTCTGACTACACTAGACAAAGTATTGCACTCCTAGGTTCCGTAAACCACTAGCATGTCACACGTCGGCCATTCAGGAGCGCAGCTTCATAGATGTTGAAGAGGACCACATGTAATTAGTCAGTAGTAATAGTGATGCACTGGAAGAGCCGTGTGGATCCTAAAAGGGATAGTAGAAGGCTGATCCCTACATACTAGTGAGGTGTAGCACTGTACCTCGTCATAAAAAACTTTCTGCAAAGAGTTGGAACTGCTCCCAAGAACTGCTGTTAAACGAAGTGTGAGTTATCGTTGGGTCGTCTGCTCAACTGTAGAATCTTTGGTTTCGATCCATCAGTGCAGGTAATTTCCTTTAATCCAGAAGTAGATGTACCTTCGGAATTGGTTTTGGTGCTTAAGGTCAGTAAAGCAGCAGAAGTTTAAACAAATCACTGCATATTTGGATCGTAGACAGTGCACTTTAATCCCCAAGGCCAAATGTATACACTATAAAGTAGTGGCACGAGCACAGACGCCATAAATGATATTTTTAATTGAGTAAGTGCCAGTTAGAATGCAAAGCTGTTGATTTCAGTTATGGGGACCATTTAAAGGGTATTCCCATTGTTCTTGCTCATTTTTCCCTGTCGCCAGTTTAGTGTCATGATTTGCAGACAAGTTGAGGAGGATCAGTTCGTCTAGCTGAAAGCCCCACTCCAACCTTTTATCTTCCCCCGCTTCTCTCGCCACAGTGTGTCCCAATGTGGTGGCCATTTATACCATAAATCTGTATGCGTCTCCCTGCTTCAATAGTACACCGCCAATGTTGTTAGCTTAGGGGGTTAGCATTAGAGAGGGGTCCACCTCTGAGCACTGTTGCTACTTATGACTCCACATGCTAGATTGTAGAAGAGCACAGAGTATATTAAGGATCCACCAAGCTGCCTCTCTGTGCCAAACCAGTCTATTCAAAAGCCCTCGCCGCAGTTCACCACCTTGTATTCCAGTTCTGTAAATTGAGGTGCTCGGGAGACTTAGGAGAAAGGCGGCCATCTTGAGGCCCATCAGATTCCCGTCCACATTTTGGTACTATTATTGAGAAATACGGCATTCCTCACCAACACTGCCTTTCTCTTAATGTGACTGGACCAGCATTTCTCGGGAGGCTATCAAATATTTATTGGAACAAGGACACTACTTCAGTATTGGTGCTGCACTTTATTCGGCAGGGCCAGTACCCCTGAAGAGGGATTCTACACTTTCAATAACACAGCGCCAACATTTCCCAGAAGTTACACTTTCCGCATTAAGGCTGCTATGCTCTAATTGAATCAATACCGATACTTCTCATATTAATTGCTATACTTTTTTGGAACAGTGCTAGTATTTTTCAGCAGGGCTGCGGAGTTATTAACAGCTCTCTTACTTTATTAGGACAGCACTGAGACTTATCAGGAGGGCACCTATTACTAAATAGGTACAGTGCCAGCACTTTGAGGAGGGCTGATATACTTTATGATGAGCACTGGTAGAAAAGCTCATCATGGCTATTGTACTGTAATGGGACGGTGCCAGCCCTTCTCAGGAAAGCCGCTACCGTTTAATAGGACATAGCAGTACCTGTGAGCAGGGATGCCATACATTTCATGGAAGAGTGTCAGTATATTGCAGCAGAGATGCTACATACCTTTAATGGATCTGCACTGGCAAGGTGTAGCAGGGCTGAGGTAGCACGCTTTCCGTAGGTACGATCAAATGCTTGTATCAACCTGCTGTAGCAAGAAGCACACACAAAAGAAAAGGTCGAAGTGTGGGGATTGATGTGCCTAAACTTCAACAGAAACAGTTCCCCTACTTTTTTTGGTAAAAGACAATGATCCTGGAGCAGTAAATTTTGTCAGCGGAGATGCCCAGGGCTTTAAGTGGGCCGGGTCTCACCGGTGCTGAGCACCGGTTGTTTTTTAAAGGGGGCCTCGAAACGGGTCTCTATCAGGCTCGGTTTTGTGCCGTGGCACAGACGGTCCGTTTTTTTCCGGACTGCTGTGACAGCAGGCACATCGATGTGCGAGTGCTCACACTGCTTAATTCTCATTAACGGAGAAGTTACGGCATGACGTCATGCCCGGTGAGCGTTGTAGGGGGAGAGAAATCCTTTAAAGAGAGTCATTTTCTCTCTGTATTTCCCTTCTTCTCTTTTTGAAACTGAGGAGCAGCAACATTGTTGAGGTGTCACCAGGGCTTTAAGTGGAAGCTTTTTCAATATTATATACAAGCCATAGTTGCTCCTTATTTATCTTATGAAACTAACAACCATTGACAAAGCCAACAGTCCTGACTTCTCGTCAGTATGATGTTACTTGTTGTATCATATATCTGGATACAATGACAGAAACAGCAAAATAGAAGCCGGGCAGCACACTATGCTGAGAACAGATTTTTAGCATTTGTGTTTTTAAGTCACACCCTTAATTACATTGGCCACGACCCTTTGAGAGACCCTCCAGTTTTTTCTTCCTACTTAAAGTCCTGGAGATGCCTCTGTTGAAAGGGAAAGAGAAGGAGGTCTCCTGGCTGTGGAATGACAGGAGGAACAGAGAGCTCAAGAACAAACAACCCTTCAAGGGATATGGTCCTGGCTACCTGAACGAAATGTAAATGCACAATTGGTTGATCAGCAAATGTACAGACAGATTGGGAGTCAGTACAGAATATAATTGATGGAGTCACTTGAAGCTCTATGATGAGACATTTTTATTGTTGATTGATTGAAAAATCTTTATTCGATTTTAAAATATATAATTCTAGAAGAATAAAAAGAGCATAAAAATAGCATACTCTATATGCAATATCAATACAAAAGACATTGTAAAAAGAAATATAAAAACATTCAAAAAAAGAATACCATCATGGATCATATTAACACTGAAGCTTAAAAACCAGTTAACAGTTTAAGAATGTATTGCTTTGTTCCAATATGGAGCATTTTCCAAAAATGAACAAACCGCAAAAGACACTTCATGATCAGTTAACAATGGCAGATCAAGAAAAAGCATGTCTGTATTCGTAAAAGACCCTGGACTTGAGAATACGCAACAAGAACCTACATAGCAATAACAAATGTCGTCATACGCTACTTTCAAATTGTGACATTGCTATTGGTCAGTTTGTATGCACCCAATGCTAATCTGAAATGTTGCCTGAGGCTTGATTTTTGGCATTAAAGACCATGCTCCGCTCATTGAATTTGTGCAGTCTCTAGCGAACCACCCGTGTGTGCTTCGTAGACCTCTGTTCCTGGTTGCAGCCAATAAACTTTGGTCTTTGATGTCATCAAGATGTATCCCGTGTCTCTGTTTGCCAAGACAGGGGAACTCGAAGGTATCAGGCGTTCTCCCTGATGCCGCTGGGTTCTAAAACCCGGTCCTTCACCCCTAAGTAGGGTAAGGCAGCAGCCCTAGAAATAACATTTTCCTTAATATTGATAGGTCTTCATTTGTTGGTCTGCCTCCCACAAGCCATTTATTGTGTTTTGGCGACAATAGCATCCAGCTCCAGATCGTCCATTTACTTAACAAATAAGTCAACAAAACCTTTAAGCCTTGGGGTGAGAGAGATTCAGAAAAGGGGGTGGTGATGGACAGAGTATCTGAATTAAGCAGAACACTCCTTTTTCTGAATCGTTTTTGGCCACTATAGGTGTGGCAGGGCATACCCAGACATGAGTCCCTTGCTCACTGCACCATCAGGATTCAAACAAGCCGGGCCGACGACGGCTGAAATGCCAGAAACCGGTCCCCGGAAGCTTGTCTCCTTTCTGGTGAAGAATTGGCTTGGTAGTTTAGTCTGCCCTGTTCCCATGATGCACTGGGCCAGGGACAGACTGATTTGCATATAGCCAGGTTCTGAGTTGCGATGGTGCAGTGAGCTAAATAACGGTGATGGATCAAGCCCTGATCTTTGGACTGGGCAAGAGTGGTCTGCTTAATTCAGACACTCTGTTCATCACCACCCCCTTTTCTGAATCGTTTTTGGCCACTATAGGTGTGGCAGGGTATACTCAGACATGAGTCCCTTGCTCACTGCACCATCAGGATTCAAGCAAGCCTGGCCGACGACGGCTGAAATGCCAGAAACCGGTCCCCGGAAGCTGTCTCCTTTCTGGTGAAGAATTGGCTTGGTAGTTTAGTCTGCCCTGTTCCCATGATGCACTGGGCCAGGGACAGACTGATTTGCATATAGCTAGGTTCTGAGCTGGGATGGTGCAGTGAGCTAAATAACGGTGATGGATCAAGTCCTGATCTTTGGACTGGGTAAGAGTGGTCTGCTTAATTCAGACACTCTGTTCATCACCACCCCCTTTTCTGAATCGTTGGGGTGAGAGAGAGCAGCACTGTGTTGTCCGCATATAGAAAGGTTGGCAAAACTGTGAATTTTACCATACACATGTCGTTCCCATTGCTGCCCAAAAATTAAAACTGTTGCAATTAAAATAGGCGCTAAAACACATCCTTGCCTAACCCGCGAGTAAGGCTAAAGGAATCCGTTTGATATCCTCATAATCCATATCTAACCGATGCGTTAACATCTGCATGGGGGGCACATAGGAATTCAATCAATGGCTGGGGATACCCAAAATCAGCTCAAATACTCCAAAACGTTGATCTGTAGACCCGATCAAAATCACTACTCAGGTCCATGTCTGCTAGATAGATGGCTTCTTTCTTAGCTACAACATATTTCCCAATTATCAGGTTTAGGTTCAGGTAATGTTCCATGGTTCCCCTACCTGCTCTAAAACCATATTGGGCTGGGCAAAGAATATTGTTAAGTTAGGTCCATTCTGCAATACGTTGTAGAATTATCCGACCCACAATTTTGACAACAGATTCTAAGAGAAAAATTAGTCTATAGCAAGCGGGGTCGTGCCTACTACCCTTTTTGAAAACAGGTACAATGAGCGCAGTTTTTCATACGTTAGGAATATTAGATGAAGTAGCAGAATTTAAGAGGTTAGTTAATAAGGGGGCCCAAAGTGAGAAATTAGCTTTATAAAGATCCATGGGGCCCCATCTGGCCTGGATGCTTCATTAGAGGGGATGGCTGAAATCGCAGAGCATACTTCCTCCAATTCAAATATAATACCGGTTGGTAACAATGAAGGCCCCTCGGTGGCAGACGAGAGCTTCTCCACATCTAATGTTAAAAAAAAAATTTAAGTGGGCCATCCATTAGATTGGAGTAATGGTTGAACCTATGTCATCTGGTAGGGTAGAGCAAGGCTGCTTCCCATTAACTATTTCCCAAAAACTCCTAGCATACCGGTGTTGCAGGTGGTTTCTAGCTGCTCCCACGTTTCCTCATTTAAGGTTAGCTTACTGTTCTTAATGGCATTCTTATAGGCATTCTTGCATTTGTAGTGTTCTGATTACTTGGCCCGACATAAAGGGCTTCACAGAGCCACTTATTGGCCTCCTTACACCCTTTGTCAAACCACCTCATACTGGGGGGATCTACAGACCCCAGAGACTTCAACCATAATTGTTCTTATGGAATTATTTAGAAGCTCGAAGGCATCTAGGGAGCAGAATAGGGACTGATATATAGTACAATTTGACACGAAGACCCTGATATTTTGGGGCCAAGCTGAATAATCCTGAAACAGAGCTCCTACCAACCAGTATATACATTATAATGTCAATGCGTTTGTCATCACTGTTAACAGGATTCATGAACCTTCCCAGAGCATACAAACCGTTCAAGGGTCCTAGAAGAAACCACATAATCTATAGTGGACCCTTTGCCCTAACCTACAAAAGTAGGTCATTATGTGGAGAAGATCCCCTTCATGTCCATTACATTATAAATACCCACCTGCCCAAAAGCGTTAAACAGTCAGCGCACTCTGGCATCGGCGGTCTGAAGACATAATGGAGTATCAATAGCCAAGAAGAAATTGGAAGAAGTGGTGTTTAGGTCAAAGTTTGCATTAAAATCCCCTCCTAACAGCACATTGAATCAGTTGAGCTTATGAAGAGACCTAACCTCAAGGACACACAGTACTTTGACTAGGTTCCCAATCTGACACCATGAGTCACAAAATGAGTTATAAAAATTGACTACAAAGAAAATGGAAATCCTTAAATGAAACAACCCACAGGATCTGGATCCCGCAATGCCTCAAAAGGCCAGGAATGACGCTAAAAAGTTTGGAAATGCGAATCAAGGTGGCTAGCTCACCTCAGGGTCAGTAGCCTACGAGGCGAGTAGCTGGGACGACAAACTATTCAGAACCGTTCCAGGAGAACTGCTCCTTTGCCCAGGTTTCTTGTAACATAACCACATTGATCTGGGTATCAAACTTCAACTACTCAGGGTCCAATAGCTTGGTCCTGATACCTGCAATATTCCAGCAAAGGAGACTTGTGGCATTGTTCTAAGGACAAATCACAACATCACTGGGAATGTTAGTCACCAGTGGCCTGGTTGCATTGGGACTGGGAGTCAATCATTATGATCAAAATCTGTCAAGGTGAGAAACCTGTTAAAGGCAGGGACAGATGATTACTCCGAGACCCACGTCCCCGGAGAAGGCCCTACCGTATGTCAGGGTTCTAGGTTCCTATAAAAAAAATGGCAGGATGTTTATACCTGCATCCAAACGATGACACAATTTCACATCATGAACCAAACGTCTGGCCAAAATAGGTGACTTACAATTGAGATCTACACAGTCCCCTTTAGATTTTTGTCAGCTGGGCCAACCCTCCTAACAAACAGTCTATCCCTGTATTGTCTTATGTTAAAATTAGAATTATGACACAACCTTTGGCAAATTTTGTTTTTTAAGCGGGTGGTAGATTCCTCAATGCGGACGTGGAGTAAGGCCCCCTGTCATGATTGCAATGTATGGACAACACTCTGGAGGCAAGACGAGGCGGGGCAAATCTTTGTCATGCTTGTTGCGCCTCCCTAACTCCCGCGCAGCCCTTACCTCAGAGTAATTAAGCGGAGACACCGGGTGGCCCTTCAATAGTAGAGGGGGTCACCACATCACCATCAGGGGGCGTGGTTTAGGGGTGACAGTATCGGCTTGTGGGGTACTTTCGACAAAACAGGCGAGGTTTATGAGGCCGGTCCTACCCGCACCCCCAGCGGTACCATAAGAAGCTAATTTATCCACCCCAATGCACCAACCAGGATTCAGTTCGTTGCTCTCTCGTACATACACAATTACCTGCAATGCTCGCACTAACCAATAGAGGTTTTATAACCTAAAATAGTGCATTTCCAACCGATCCGTTTAACCTGCTTCATTTGTAATTTAAGGTGCGTGCATTTTTTTCGCATGTAGTTACCAGAAAGACCAACAAAACAGTTCCAGAATATGTTTTTTCTATATGGCCATGGCTTTGATGCACTTGACAACAGTTCCGACTTTGCTTAAAACAACTAAAAATAATGTATCGCTGGGATTTCAAGGGTAAGAAAAATGCAGGCGTCTAGGTGTTCTTTCACAGCAAATGCGCTGCTGAAGCTGACTAGAACGAAAGCCGGCATCCAGCTGCCAGCCTGACACTCAGAATGTTGACGCTGTGCCCCTGCCATTGGTGGAGACAGGACAAGTCGAGATCCAATTAGAAATCTCCGGTTGCCAGAGCAGGCTCTCCGGGGGTGCAGTATTCACTAAGAACCAGCAAGGGGCGCTGCAGTGCACAATTTACTCGAGTATCTGAAAACAATATGCCGTAGAGAATGTTTAACTCTTTCCTGGAGTCCAAGGAAACAAATACAGCCGGGGAAACGCTGTTTTCGATGGACACACAAGGCTGTCCGGCACACGTCATCTAAGGCAGCGCGCTGCGCACAAAACAATATAACAAAGCACACAACCCGGGTGAATATAATACAAGCTAACAAACGCACACATAGCTAAATGTAGCAAGTACACAATTAAAGGCACCACGGACAAAGCCCAAGGGAGCGAGTATACAACCGCAATAATGTTGCACACAAATCAAGCATTCGCACAGCCAAGGGGGGCAAGTGTAAACCAAAAGGCAGGAAATATACAACCAGTAGCAAAACAGTGAGAACAAAAGGCAAAACGCAAACAACCAAGGGTAAACCCCACACAATGCTGGCAGCCAAAACCCCAAGTCCTTAACCAGAGGTCATACTCCTTGAAATAGCATATGCTCAGCCAAAGTTCCTAGACAGAAAATCAAAAGTAACATGTGAACAACCATGAGCAGCACGAGGACAACGGTGGCCCACAGACATCCAAAGGAGGCCATTGGACTCACAAAGGTAGGACACGGACAACCAAAGGCAGACCACTAACAACCAGAGGCAGACCACTTGCAACCAAAGGCAGACCACTTGCAACCAAAGGCAGACCACTTGCAACCAAAGGCAGACCACTTGCAACCAAAGGCAGACCACTGGCAACCAAAGGCAGACCACTGGCAACCAAACGTAGACCACTGGCAACCAAACGCAGACCACTGGCAACCAAAGGCAGACCACTGGCAACCAAAGGCAGACCACTTGCAACCAAAGGCAGACCACTGGCAACCAAAGGCAGACCACTGGCAACCAAACGTAGACCACTGGCAACCAAACGTAGACCACTGGCAACCAAACGTAGACCACTGGCAACCAAACGTAGACCACTGGCAACCAAACGCAGACCACTGGCAACCAAAGGCAGACCACTGGCAACCAAAGGCAGACCACTGGCAACCAAAGGCAGACCACTGGCAACCAAAGGCAGACCACTGGCAATCAAAGGCAGACCACTGGCAACCAAACGCAGCAGCTAAACTATCCTTTACCAGATGCAATCAAGATTGAATCATCTGCATAAAACAGAGGGTACCCTTGTTTTACTGAGGATTAATTAAGGAGGATTAGAGGTCAAGGCGGCATTGCTTCTTTGATCCTGTTGGATCTTTCAGCTTCTCTTATATTGTTTCTCACTCCCTTCTTACCCGCCTCTCCAGTTACAGGAACTGATCCACTGGATCTCTCAATTTATCTCAGATTTATATCAGACATGTCACCCCCTGCCTATTCAGGTGAACATTTAGACCGCATACCTGTGTAGTGCCTCACAGGGCTCTTCCCTGAACCCTACCCATGGCACATCGTATCTGCTCTCCTGGCTTTTCATTTATCTCCTACGCGTATCATACTCAAATAATGATAAGCTTTGATGGCTACACCAAACTTACTTTACTGCTAAAGGATACTGAGATAAATCATCCCTCTCTCATTTATCTATAAAGTTTTATATACCGCGAACAAGATGCCGAGGGATACTAGAGCGCTTTACAATAGGATGGAAGGAAGGACATAAATACTAAATTGTCACCAAGCAGGAGCAAAAAGACAAATAAAACCAGGACAATTTCACCATGGTGGGTAATACAATAAAACAGATATAAGCGGGCAAAGAAGGTGGTCACAGTCTGAGGTAAGGAGGAGTAGAAATCAGGGTTGAATTGGGATTAAAAATCGGCCGGGGCACGCAAAAAAAAAAATCGGCCCACATTTGCATAATGCCTTCCCTCAAATCACTGCTTCAGCGTAATTTTACATAAAAAGGGGAGGGGGGGATATGCACGCATCAGTTTACACTAGTGAAACACCCCTGAAAAAAGCGAGGCCACTTCTGCACAGGCCCCCTGCCCCGCTCGGTAGGCCTACATTAATGGGAGGCACAGTGAGAGAAAAGGGGTGACACCTCTACCTGTTGCTGCTATAGGCAGGTAATGAGCGCCCTTCTCCCTCCAGAAAGGACACTCAGACACCCACTGGGCCGCTGGCGGTATAGTCGAACAACAGAGACACCGCCCAAATCAGCCCCCAGGCTGCTCAAAAGCAGCCCTCAGGTGGAACTCGGACCCCGGCCCCTCGGGCATTGCCCGAATGCCCCCTTTACCAATCCGACGCTGGTAGAAACAAATGCTGGCACAATGGACTGAAGAAACAGTGTCTTCAAACAGATGAGCCTAGCCTAGTTAGGGTAGGAATTTATTCATAAGGAATCTGTTGGCTTCCCAAAGGAAGATTTTGCATACTTCAGGTGGAAGAGAGTTCCATATCTTTGGGGCAGCGCTGGAGAAGGCTCTGTGACAAGCTCTCTTTTTGCTAAAGATGAGTGGTTTCAAGAGGAAAGTATTGGCGCTTCTTGAGGCTCTTGCACCACAAGATAGCTCAAGTTTTTGCGCAAGATACCTGAGAGTGTTGAAGTGAAGTGCTTTGTGCGCCAGAACGGCAATCTTCAACTGAATTCATGGTTCGTAGGGCAACCATTTAAGAGATTTTAGGACAGGGGTTATGTGCTCCTTTAATTTGGTGCCTGTAACCAGTCTAGCCGCTGTGTTCTGTGATGCCCTTAGTGGAGCCAGGGTATATTTGGGAAGGCAACAGAGGGTAGCGCTGCCATAGTCCAGCCTTGGCAAGACAAGCGCTTGGACCACCTGCTTGAAATCATTTTGTGGAAGGACAGGTTTGCTATTTCTGAGTTTTCTCATCAAGAGTTTTGCTCCCTTACACACCGTGCTGATATGATTTTTCATATTTAGGTGCTTGTCCATGGTGATTCCGAGCAATTTGGCTGAGTTCATGATGAGGAGTGCAGTTGAAGGCAGTGAGGTGGCTCGGCCACATGTCTAGCTTGGGGATGTGGTTGGGAGGGGAGATGAGCAGGAATTCTGTTTTGGAGGTGTTGAGCAGGAGATGGTTCTCAGTTAACCAGTTTTGAGTAGACGTTAGCGGGGTGTTGAGTGAGATGATGTTTTCCGGGGAAGACATTTTCAAATAGAGTTGCGTATTGTCCGCATACATGTGGAAGAGAATGTGAGTGGTGTTTAATGAGTTAGCTAAAGGTTCCAAGAACAGGTTAAAGAGAATAGGAGATAGGGCGGACCCCTGGGGAACCCCCATGTGAACTTGAGAGGGATTGGAGAGGGAGTGATTTGCCTGGACTCTTTGAGATCTGTGGTGAAGGAAGGATGAGTACCATTGTAACACCTGACCAGAGAAGCCCATCCTGTTTTTCAAAATGGCAAGGAGGTTGTCATGATTAACCGTGTCAAATGCGGGCGCAAAGGTCGATGAGGATCAGGAGGCAGGATTCGTTTTGGTCAAGCATTTTTAAAATGTCGTCCAGGACGTGAGTGAGCGCCGATTTGGTGCTGTGACCCTTTCGAAAGCCAGGTTGATGCTGGCCAAGGAGTTGGTAATTCTCTATGTGAGCACAAAGTTGAGATTGTACGCATTTTTCTATAAGTTTCGCAAGGTTGGGGATGTTGGTAATAGGGCGGAAGTTATTGAGATCATCTTTGTCTGCGTTCGTTTTTTTTAGAATAGGAAAAACCTGGGCTGCTTTTAGGCAATCAGGGATCGTGCCTTGTGAAAGAGAAGCGTTTACAATCCTTGTCCAGGAGGGGATCAGTGCATTCTTGATTTTTTTTTAAGATGTTCGGGGCAATGGGTCACTGAAGTGGTTGGATGGGTTGATATTCTGGAGGATATTGTTGATGTCTTTTTCACTGAATGGGGTAAATGTGCCCCAAGACGCATTGTTCTTGGTGATCAGGCTGGTAAATCTTTGCTTTTCTAAGAGGTCAAGGGGTAATACAGCCCTGGCGGAAGGTAGTAGAGCCTTCTTAGAGGCAAGGTCAATGGGGATGAGTCTTGCTTTCTCAGTATAGAAAGCAGCAAGCTTGTCCGAAGATGGTGAGCTGCCACCTGAGTCAGTGGTTTGGGCCTGCGACTGATTGCTGTTTGACCAATTCGAAAAGTTTCTTGGGGCGGTTTGCCGCTTGATCCAGTTGGTGTTTGAAGTAGTCAGCCTTAGCAATCTTGATTTGTTTTTTGTAGAGGCTCCTTGCCTCTCTAAGGAGTTTTAGTTGGTCCGAGGAGGGATTGGATCGCCAAGAACGTTCAGCTGCCCTAAGGTTGCGGCATTCCGTGTTTAAGTTGTCATCATACCAGGGTTTGGATATTTTTGTTGAGGCATTTTTTTGTTGGATTGAAGCAATGGCATCCATGATGTTGGAGATGGTCGAATCGTAGGAGTCGGTGAGTGACTGCACCTCAACCAAGTCAGCTTGGAAGGTGAGGGCTGATTTACATTGGGCAGCAAGTTCATCGGAGTTTATTGATCTGAGATCCCTTTTCCATATCTTTGATTTCATTGGTTGAGCCTTCTTCATGGACACCTCCCTGTTGATATAAAAGAGGATGCAGGGTGGTCGGACCAGTCACACGGGGTAATGGAGTCCAAGGTGATGGTCTGCCCTTTCGAGATGATGAGGTCTAGAGTTTCTTCTTTAATACGAGTTGGTTGGTCACAGTGTTGAGTCAGTTCTTGATCATTTAAGAGTGATTTAAGGCAAGATACAGCGAGGTCGTTGGGGTTAGACCAGTGAAGGTTGAAATCACCAAGGAAGATTTGGGACACGATTGAATCAACATTGGCGGTGATGATTTCCATTAGTTGCTCGATGAAGGGAAAATTGTCTCCTGGGGGTGGTAGAAGGTGTGAAGTTTACAAACCGGTAGGTTCATACTTGAGATGTTGAGACAGAAGTATTCACAGGAGGAAGGCTTAGAGGACTCCAAGTGAGAGATCGAGAGTGTGTTTCAATGAATACAGGCTAGGCCACCACCCAACTTCAGGGTTTTGTCTAGCCAAATTATGTCATGAGTGGGAGGTACTAGTAGGTCTAAGATCGGAGTGGTCGAGGGATTTAACCAAGTTTCAGTGACGATGATAATGTCTAAATCATTGTGTTGAATGAGGTTGGAGGCGTGTTTATTGGCTGATCGGCAATTAAGTAATACATATTTAAGTCGTAGCGGATTAGTGGGGGAAGGATCTGGGTGACTGTCACACGAGTGAGGTTGTCAATATTGCTGCCTAACACCAATGGCTTCTTACAGATATTATTCTTTATGAGGGCAAATTCCAGGTTTGCATGGCAGCATAAGGGAAAAGAGCTCCCTGAAGGGCCTCTGGTCTGAGTCAGTAATGTATCAAGTGTAGTTCTGGAGATTCTGTTAAAACACCAGAAAATCACGTTGTGAAGTCCAACCCAAAGCGACAGGAGCCCAACCTATGGCAACACAGGTACACAGCAAATAAATCACTTTGTGTAGTCTATGCACTAGTTGTAAGTGCTCAAACCGTGGAGTCACTGTTCAGCCACCAGTAATTTATTATATGGAGTCTTACGTGAAGCAATAGGAGGAACATTTAGGCTAAAGTTGAATAATTACTACATATCGCAGAGAAATACAGTTTTACTGTCTGCACTCCACTTTTGGGTTCTGTATTTGATAAAGAAGGAGAAAGAAGAAGCTGGGTAAACTTTGGTGAAGTATTGGGGTTCTAGAGCATCAGGTTTTCCAGTTCTTTCCCTAACAGGCCTAAACATGGAAGATACACTGGAGCACACCCACACCCTAGCCACCATTTTCCTGGACACCGTAAGAGAGGAGGAGAAATCAGCATTTACATTTCCTTGGACCCATAGTGCAGCGCATGACTCACTGACTGGAGAGGAGCCAATCACATGTCAGACAGGACCCAGTTGGTGGGAAGGGAAAGTGGAAATGTGGGTTGAAGAGGAAACCTAATATGGTGGTTCCAACCTGTACTCAAAACATACAAGGAGATACATAAATACAGCCTAAAATTGATTCTCGTGGCGCAACCGCCACAACTTGGTTTCTAAAACCAGTGCATGCCCCAAGTGCAAAGCTCAGTTGGGTGGGTTTTCAAATTTAACCAGTTAGCACGATCTTCGACCAGTGCATTGACTTTACCAAAATTGATTTCATTTCGTCAAGAAATGTAAAAAGAAGTTCATTGTGAGTTAGGCTTCAGGTCTTATAATCTGTCGGGCTTTAAAAATAAGCAAATCAGAGCCATAGAGTGATGCCTGTGCGTTTTAGGGAAACTGTCACCAGAACAGGCCCTCATTAACTTTATAACCCACAGTGTTACCATTTGCTACAGTTACAAACTGCTAATATGTAAGCTTAATTTCACTCTTGCTGTAATAAAGACAATCTACTCTAACAAAGGATGAAAAGAGGATTTGTCGCAGTCCACCCTTCACTCCATATATGGAGGTTGAAGGGTACAATTTTTATTGCTTTATTAGGATATTTGATCATCAAATGCTGGTTGAAGCCAGCCTAAAGTTTTTTGTCAATTAAAGTTAGATGGCGTGGTGCTGCTGTAGTTGTCCTGATATAGAAATCTAAGAGGCCTTCCCACTTAACTACTACCAACCAAAACTCCCTACAGTAACAGCCCTGGGGAAGAATGAAGCATGAAGAGGACAGGCATTGACCAAACACCTCAAAGAAGGCTATGTTCCCCTTCTACATTTATTAGGATGTTGGTCCACTTCAAAATACCTCAAAAAATGTTCTGCAATCGAAATCCTCGTCTAGCAGGCTCTATCCATCCTGCATCTTGTTTACCATATATTCAGAGGGGATTCTAAATGGAATACTGTCCCCATACAGTAAAGTACACCAGACACTTTATGGTCGTCATAGTTCACACATGTAACATGCACAGCACGCAGACACTCTATATATGCCCCCTGCAACCTACCTTCCCACAAGCAGCAAGCCTAATATTTAACGACAGGTACAATAGATTGTAGCTCATAGAGAAAATTTAACAGCGCTTACAGTGAGTCAGACTCCCTTAGAAAGACTCACAGCACAGCAAAAGTCCACATACCAGAGGTCAAAAGCAAACATTTGGTAGTTTTCACCTGTTAAAATCCATTTTACTATCATGAAGCTATTCTTCAGCGGAATCTGATCTTATCAGGCAAATAAATATTAGGCTTTTATGAAGCAGGAAATAATCTCTTGTGGACATAGGGGTCAAATACACATCTTTACATATAGAATGGTTAGATTCATTAAGAGATGCAATCTAGTAAATTGTTAACCGTGGAACCAATAGTTCTAATTGCACACACAACCATGAGCGGCTCTGGGCAGGCCAGTCCGTCCCACTGTGCTTTAATAATTCTAGTAAAATTGTGAAAGCTTACAAACAGCCTTAACACAGCAAAGAATTATTTGAAACCTTGGCTATCATTTGATTCGGGTACACATTTACTGACATTTCTGGTTCCTCCCCTTCGTTATCACTTAGATGAAGCCATCCATTTAAGGCGCCAATTTTAAATCCAAAGCAAGCAAGATTAAGTGACGCTCGAACACTCATTTTAACAAAATCCAATTCTTCTTTGGATTCCAAAACTTATTAAGTGTCTTTAATATATATATATATATATATATATATATATATATATATATATATATATATATATATATATATATATATATTCCACAATTGTGGTTCCTTCTCGTCGTGACCACAAACAGATAAGGTGTACACAAGGAGTATCTAGATTCATTTTTTATTGTCAACAAGATAACACCAGATAGATGCTTTTCGGCACATTCGCCTTCCCCAATTTCAACATGGCTTCGTTTATTTTCAGTTATTTAAACAAACAAAATAAAGAGGCAGTTTATTTCTATATGTCATGAAAATCAACAAAGGGCAAAGGAGTAAGAGCGATCATGTTTTCATGGGGGCCATCTTGTAATGGTTATTTTGTATCCAAACAATAATTCTTTTCAAATTCATTGGGCACACCATGATTCTGCGCATTGCTTCAAGATACAATTAAAATATATATAAGACATAGACACCATTTCGGGAAGACAGCATTTTTCGTATGTTTATACATTCAGGTTTTCTTAAGTTCATTATTTGTTTTAATGTGTTGTTTTTCGAGGGGCCAATTTTTAAAGATTTGCAGACAGCCTCTGTCCAGTATCTCTCACATGTATACACAATTATCATGTCCTGAATGGGCATACCATCTGAATTTCCTAACATGTTCATATTATACCAAATTCTCACAAGTATGATTCTCAGGCCTTTCATGCATGTCACATCATGCCCCGAATGGGGTTCTTTTAAACCACCCCTTGTGTATAGTCTCCACCTAAAAATCCAACCCCTACATTTAGAGTTCATATCTGCTTCTTATCTGTGCATGAAACATATCTCTGTAATTGGCGGGACTTTAATATTTGTGAATATAATTTTAGCCAACTTTAGTCCACTTAAATTCTAACTTATACACACTTCTATGACCTCAACCTATGTGTATCCATAGCTCCTCTTCATTCTAAAGCCCACCCGGGTTTTTGGTTTAGAGCTCACATATATATCTTGATTCCAGTACCCTCAATTTTTTTGCCCTGATTCTTCCTCTATCATCCTTTGGTACCTGACCTAAGCAGAAAAATGCAATGAGATTAGAATTACTGTTATGCTTCTCTTCAAAATGACAGGCACCTGATACGTGTGGTCCTTGTTTTTTTCCACCTGCATATATTCTAGTACCTCTTTTTCGTGGTTTGTATAGGGCTGCCAATATATTTTTCCCACATGAGCAAGAGAGGCAATAAACAGTATATTCAGAGTAACAGTTTAAAAACCTTAACATTTTCTGTTTGGTTTTCCTGCCCGGTACCTGGAACTCAGGGACCTTGTAACTATTTTTACACACTTTGCACTTCATGCTGGGATAAAAACCTGTGACTATAACTTTTTTCTTACCTCCTATTGTAAAGTGGCTTTTGGCTGAGTGACCTTTTAAAGATGCTCCCCTCCTATAAGTTATGAGATGTGCTGGTGGAAGATGTGGACCTAGGATATTGTCACATTTAAGAATGCACCAATTTCTGCCGAATATTTGATCAATTTCGGATTAACTGACTGTATAATCTGTAATCATATTTTTGCTCATCTTTCTTCATCTCAGGAGTTCTCTCGTTGTATTGTAGCAGGTGATTCCTTTTTAACGTATCTGCCTTTTTCGCAGCTTCCTGCAGAATTCCCTTAGAGTAGCCTCTTTCTTTGAATCTATGGACTGCAGATTTCTTGGCTTTCTCATATTCATCTATTGTTGTACAGTACGTTTCATATGTATAAGTTCCTCACAGAGGATGCTACCAATCAGACTTTGTGGATAAAAACTTCCTGCATGCAGTATGCTGTTTCCTGCAGTTAGTTTACAATATAGAAAGTTCTGTAGCTTGTTGTTCCCAATATAAATCATAAGGTCAAAGTATGCCACTTGGTTGTTACTGATGCATTCTGTGAAATGTAAATTCAAAACATTGCAATTCAGAACGGAAATGTATTCACTAGCTTCTTCTTCTGTACCTTTCCAAATTAAAAAAGTAATCTATATAGCGAGCCCTGAGGACTACGTTATCAAACCATTTTCCATTGTCACCTGCCAAGGCCAAGTGCTTCTCCCACCAGGCCATAAATAAATTTGCGTAGCTGGGGGCGAAGCAAGTGCAAGGCGTGGTCCAAGTGTTTTAGAAAAGGGCCATATAATGCCCTTATCAGAAGTGTTGAACCACCATTCTTTGTGTGTGTTACACAAAGAAGCTTGCCTCAACTAAACTGGTTGGGTCTTTCTTGTTTTGTAAGCAGAGATATAGAAAACAAACCAAGAAGACAAACTTCAGTTTGCCCTAGTGCATTTCAGAATAAGCAAAGATTCCTTACCACGAGATTTAATGGGATATGTGTTAAGACAGAACTTTATTTTGTGGCTAGTATTGTGGAGGACCTCACCTATTTATCACACAACGGCTGAAGATTTCTGGTGAAATCACCATGAAGCGTTAAGACTAAAGTGCATTTGAGACAGATTATCTGATGACCATTTTGAAAGTTTGATATGCTGGATTCAAACAGTCATCGTGAATTCAGCAGCTGAATTATGGATCTAGACACAGTTATGTATGATTGGTCTTTTTTAAACAAATACAGCACCACTTTAGCTTTTAGATTTACTTCTTTACAATTTCTTTTTGTGTTCTGGTTTTAAACTGCAGTCTTATTTTTATGCCCACCTCTGTTTGTGATCATGGGAACATTTCATGGATCAAGATTTACAATTTATACATTTCTCTCATCCAATAATTTTTTTTGTTAAAGCTTAAAAAACACAAAATTGCTAATTAAAACCATAACCGAAAATAGGCAACGCCCCTAAACGTTCTACTGAGGGATAAACGAGCTGCTCAGACTGCAATGATATTATGAAGGATAAAAACAGATTACTAATACTAGTAAATGTTTACAAGCGGTGTCAGAATTGCACCATGTGGTTCATATAAAATAGTGCGGTGGCCTCTCAGTTACAGGATATATATTTTTTCTTTCTTTCTTATAAACTAGTCAAAAGAAAATAAAGTAAACACAAGCACTGAGCTTTGGCTTATTATATATGAATATATACTATATACAAAGAATGTGGCAACATTTAGACTAAGGTACATAACTCTCATAAATCACAATGGCAAATGGATTCGTTTCACATAAATGCTTATTGTCTGTTTGATTTCTGAATATTTCTGGTTTGCAGGGCTCCTAAGATCATCCAAAGGATGGTTTCGACTAAAGGGTAATTATTATTAATAGTGTGGAAACGTAATAATAATAATGTTCAATAGCTCAATGTACCAATTTCTATTTCACCCCACAGCAGTTATTTGGGGGAAATACCAGAAACCTACTTCTCATTGCTTGATCGGCATGTTTATTTTTCACAAAGGGGTGTGCTTCTTTCTTGTAGGATACACTTAAATGTGTCTAAGAAATATATATTGAGATAGATAGAATGTTATATAATGAATTACAATATTCCTCCACCCCAATTAGTAGATTTCTAGCATATTTATCTAGTTAACATGCAAGTATTTTAAATTGTATTGTATTATTCACAAGCAGTAATATTATTATTGATAATATATGTTTCTGTATCTATTCCTATTTTTGATTGTAATTTCTGCCTGTCCCATTAGATGTTGAAAATCAAAACAGGCTGTTGAACTAAAATAGCAAAAAAATGTTGGGAGACGGAAACATGGAAATAAGTGGGATTTAAGTATATTTCCAGATATTGGATAGCAGGCCCTTCTGCTGTAGTTTTCTGACGATTGGTAGGATTGTTTGCCAGAGTAACACAAAATCTTGAATTAATTTTAAAGGTCGTTAAGCTAGGCTTTCAGCTCCAAACCGACAGCTTAACGACCTTCAGAGGCACCCTTGCCTACAGACCCCCAGGACCATGCCCTGGCATCTGCAACCCCATGTACAACGTCATGCCCCAATCACCATTAACTTCAAACACTGCATTTTCCTCAAGGTCCTTAACTCCCACCACCACGACCTCAATGATGCAAACACGCCAACCTCCAGGCAAGCATAAGCAATGTCAGCCTCACTCAACTGGTCACCAACCACACACACGGTGCAGGACACACACCTGACCCAATCTTCATGGCCCGTGACAGAGTTAAGTACAGCCAAGTCACCGTACTCACCTGGACTGACCCTGATTTGTACACTTCACCAGCAGGATACGCAAGCACCAACACCAAGCCTCCCAGCTCAACCCACTGCAGCTGGAACAAAGTGACAGACACCCTCTGGATGAATGCCCTCAACACCACCCATCCCGACCCCTTAACTAACTTTGAACAGGTTGTCAAGAATGTCTCTGCCTGGATCACCAACTTCTCCAACAGAATCACCCTCATCAAACCACCAAGACCAGTAGATCAACTAAACCAGCCACCTGGTGAACACCAGAACTCAGGACAATGAAACACAACTGCAAATGGCTAGAAAGACAATGGCACACAAGCAAAGACCACACAGACCAAACCACTTTCACAGCAGCCCTCAATAAATAGCACAAATGACTAAAAAACACAAAAAGAGTTGCCCTGGAAGACCACATTGAAGCCAGCCCCAACCACAGCAAGGAACTCTTCAGAAACGTCAAGAGAGTTTCCTTGCCCGGCAACCTCCGCGAACACCATCTTCCTGTCCCAGGAACTCTGCGACACCCTGGCGGACTACTTACACAATATATCTACAGAAACTTTAAACCCTAATCACCCACCTCTACAAACTCCTCACACCAACGGACGCCACCCACAACCACCAGCTCACCGCATGGGAGTAAATAACTGCACAGAGCACCACAGCCATCATAAAACCCATCCACTCTGGAGCACCCCTGCCCCCACCACTTCTTCGACCTCAGTAGCGAGGAAATTATCTGCAAAGTCCCCTCCATTATTAATGCTTCCATCACCACAGCCGCTTTCCCTAACAGATTGAAACACGTAGACATCAGACTCCTCCTTAAAAATTCTCCGCAGACCACAGTGAGCTCAAAAACTACTGCCCCATCTCACTTATCTACTTTCCCGCCAAAGTCCTTGTGAAGGCCATCAACCACCAACTCACTGAACACCTGGAGAGAAACAACCTACAGGACACCTCCCAATAAGAGTTCAGTGCCAACCACAGCACTGAGACCACCCTGACGGCTTCTACAGACATCAGAACCCTCCTCGACTGAGGTGAAACAGCGGCTTTGATCCTCCTCAACCTCTCAAATGCGTTTGACACCGAAACCCACCACACCCTCATCAAAAGACTCCAGAACATTGTGATAAATTGTAAAATTGTAAATTGATACTTGTATAGCGCACTACTCACCCGCAAGGGTCTCAAGGCGCTTGTACGAATACCGCTGTGGAACCCATCCTGGCTTTCCCTGTGAGGCGTCCACTCCTGGGCGCCCCCCAAGGTGGAGGCCAGGCATCATTAGCGTTGTGGGGGCCGTTGTGGAGATTAAGCAAGCTATTGCCCAGAGTTGCAGAGTGGGACTCCATGATTGGAATAGGCACAGAGGCGAGAATTATCAGGTCCGTGGAATTTTTGAGCCCAAGACCCGCCGAGGTCGGGAATTGAACCCTGGTCCCGGGCCAGACCTCTGCATCAGGGTCTGCCGCTCTAACCATTGAGCCACACTTCTCCACAGAGCGACACACTCATATGGATCACATCCTTCACCACAGGACAAACCCAGAGAATCCACCTACCACCCTTCACCTCGGAACCAAGGACATCATCTGCGGCATCCCTCAAGGTTCTTCCCTCAGCCACACTCTCTTCAAAATGTACGACTCCCCAGGCCAACATAGTTAGAACCCATGGCATCAACATCTTATCCTACGCAGACAACACCCAGCTCATTCTCTCGCTCTCAGAAGACTCCTCCACCCCCAGGACTAACTTCCACAACTACATGAAAAGTGTTGCTGACTAGATGAAGACCAATTGCCTTGCGCTCAACACAGAAAAGACAGGAGGTTTAGTTTTAGGAACAACACCTTCATGTGGAATGACACCTGGTGGCCCACTGAACTCGGATCCACACCGACAGAAGACCACGCACGCATCCTCTGCTTCATCCTGGACAGCAAACTTTACCATCAAATGCCAGATTGACGCGGTCTCCTCTACCTGCTTCCAAACCCTCCACATGCTCTGAAAAATCTTCAGATGGCTCTCCGTCAACACCAGGAAAAAAGGCACTAAAGCCCTAGTCACCAGCCAGCTGGACTACTGCAATACAATCTATACACAAATCACCACCCAACTCCTGAAGAGACTCCAGACGATACAGAACTCGGCTGCTAGACTCATCCTCAACCTCCCCAAATGGACACACATATCCCCTTACCTCAGGAACCTCCACTGGCTCACCATTCAAGAAAGATGTAAGTTCAAGATTCTGACACATGTCTACAAGGACCATCATATATTAACTACCGCCTGGACTTCCACCAATCTTCCAGTCACTTGCGCTCCACTTCCCTTGCCCCCACATAAACTCCTCACATCTGCCGAAGTTACAGTGGAGCACGCTCTTTCTCCTATCCTGCCACCAAATACTGGAACAACCTTCCACTCCACCTTCGAGCATCACCCTCGCTCCTGGAATTCAGAAGGGACTCAAGGCCTTTCTCTTTGCCTGATCCCATCACGACAGCTAAGAACCTAGTACCAGGATAGCCTCGCCTGTGATTAGTGGCCCTCTACAAATCCAGATTGATTGATAGGTTGTTGAATAAGCAGTTGAGGGGAGTATGTGACTCAAATTTAGGTAGATTGGTGAGTTTGTGAAGCTCATTCACAAGTCTGTTAAAATGGCTAGATGCAGAAAAATCAAACGACTGCCAAAACGTATTGTAAAGTAAGGTATTTAAAGGAGTGCCTTGGTACTGGCTGTAAAGCCATTTATAAAATGCATTGGAGGGTTTGGGTGATTATGTTTTTAGTATATGATGGACTGCTTGGTGGTGTTTTGTGGAGAAGTCATAGTGCAGTAGCATATAGTGATTCTTGGAGATTGAGAAGGGTCCAAATGTTGAAACATATGGTGATTTAAGGTATTTAAAACAGGGTATGTGGTGGGTTAGAGGATGATTTTGGAGATGCAGAACGCAATTTTGTTCTGGAAAAATTTCAAGTGTGTATGGGATAGTGAGAAGCTTGACGATCATTTATATTTGGACTGGGAATCAGCGTAGCTATTTAAGGGAAAGCTGATATCTTCGTTTGAGTGATAATTTTGCCTCTGTATTTGAGTTCTCTCCATGAAGACAGTCTATACCAACTAGCACAACAGCAATGAGTTACATCATAATGCATCAATATCATTTCCATAACGTAACCGTATTTTTTTTAATCTAGCAGCATGTTGTAAAAAACTTTATGTTGCTCAAGGACCAATATGAGCTTCTTAGCTACCATCACATGAGGTGCTTCAAGGACACAGGCTTTCAGTGATCATTTATCTTGACACAAGAACAAACTTGGAGCATCCTAGATTCCTCACAAGCTATGCTGTGTTACAGTAATATGTTTAGTAACTCATTGATATAGATAATCCTCCTGTGATGATCAAGAACCATGATTATCTCCCCTCTCTGAAGGTAAAAAAAAAATCACATTAAGGGCCATGCATCTAGCAACCAAACAGAGTTTGAGTTGGACGTTTAGACCGACAGAGTGTGCTTCCAGCTGATGAAGAATTTCAGGCCCATAGAGTATGCCCATCTGGAAGGTAGACCGTCTGGCCATATTTCTGTCAGCAGCTCAGATCAACAATTTCAGTTCCATGTGATATGCTGGTTGGTGGAAGCAGACACTCAGGTCAAAGCATCTATTGGCCCCTCAAATGAAGAACCCAAGGCCCATGAGGTCTTCCCATTGGCGGAAATAGACCTTCAGGCCCACGCGTCTGGAAGCACCTTAGATGCAGAACTTCTGGCCCACACAGTCTACCCATCGAAGAAAGCATCCCTTGAGGCCCAAGTGTCTGGTAGTCCCTTAGAACAAAAACGTCCAGCCCATCTGGTGTACCCTTCGGTGGAGGTAGAACTTGAAGCTGATAGAGTCTATTCACCTTTAGATAACACATTTCTATCTGATAGAGACTTCTAGCTGCGGATTCCTTACCTTTGAATTTCCAAAGCATCAGACTGGATCCAGAAACGTTTGTGTGAGCAGTGCCCCTGCACACTATCAGATGGCTCTGTTCAGTTCTGGGTGGCGGCGTTGGCACTGTATGTGACGTTGTGGTCACCTATATAAGCTCCACCCAGGCACACGTACATCAGTTCTTTTCTTTTCACGCCAGTTGGCACCGATCCAGAAAAGAGCTACCCCTCTGTCTTTTTTTACAAACTTTTTTCAACGTTTTGTGGAAGATTTTTTCTTTTGTGTGAAGGGAATATCCTCTAGAAAGGTAGGGTCCAAGCCGTGTGGTGCCTGCCACTGTGCCATCTCGATTACCAACCCGCACCTTCTGTGCTTATGGGGTCTCAAGCGCAATGATGACTAAAAGTTGTGCTCGGACTGCCGGGCCATGGAGCCGAAGGCTTTGAGGGAGCGGTCCCTAAAGCTGCTTCTGGCCTGGCAGTTGATGCCATCTAGCGTGACTCCCAGGAGGTCTCGGTCCCGATCGAGGAAAGGGTCGTGGGACCACTCCAGGAGACTTGAGTCTTCTTCGTCACACTCTAGGTCCTTGGGACACACGGGAAGAAACACAAAAAGAAGAACTCTAGATGGGCTTCTACTTCACCTTGTCCGTCGTGGACTGATGAGATGAGTGGGTAACATCAACATTCCAGGTATGGTTTTGCAGAGCCGTTGCTAGGTTCGACTCTGCACCGTCCCTCCATTTCCAGGAGCCAGAGCGACCCCTGTTCAAAGAAATGTTTTACGAGGCCAAGTACAGAGTATTTGATGGGCGACCCCTCTGGTGCACCTTCGGGCCCTGCGGGGGTGGAGGAGGCCCCATCAGGTTCCGCGCCGATGGCTCCAATGGGGTCTCATGGATCCGATCCCGGATCAACACCGTTTGTGCCAATATGACCTTTTCCAGCTCCAGTCCCGACGTTGATGCTCCTGGCGCCATTGGCGCCAACCACAATTTTATTCCCGACGACTCTGAGTCGGTACAGCATTGATGGATTTCAATGGAGCCCAGCGGCTCTAGGTCATTACCTGAACATTTTGTGGAACATACAGGCATGGGGGAAGAGTTGAAGGGGGTCACTGGATCCATTAGAACACCAGTTATACACCCCTAATGAGAATTTGAACTGGTATAAGGATCTAGCAGAGGCCAATGGACTGTTCACCTCTCCAGATACTGCCATGCTCTCTCCACCTACCATGGCTCCGGAGGAGGGGGCGTCTTATGCAATGGTGGTGAAGAGGGCAGCAGAGGTCCCTGACCTCCAGCATCCCTCTGTGGTAGTCAAGACTAGCCTTTTGACTGAACTGCTTCCTCATCTGAACCCCTATTGCCCTTCAATGAAACACTAACTGATGTCCTCCTAGGATTTTGGTTCAAATCTATCACAGAGGTTCCTGTGAACTGGACCATAGTCTGCCGTCATAATCCTGCCCTGGGTAATCCTAGTTTCCTGAGCCAAGACCCCACCCCTAAGTACAAGCCTCGATTTCCCATGGCGCATTTCCTTCTGCTCCCCGAACAGGGAATTCAAGAGGGTGGCATTGCGGTTGGTGAACACTGCATAACTTTTATGCATTTTCTCCCATACCCTATAGGAAATGCTTGCACAAGTGCTGCTACATGACCCAAAGGAGGCCCGTGCCATCCTCTCCAAAGCAGTGAAAGACTGGAGAGATGCAGCAAAGTTCACAATTAGGTGTGGTCTGGCTACAACTGACTCGCAGGGCAGATTGGTTAAGTCGACTGTGGCCTTGCTGCACCACGCCTGGAAGAGAACCTCATGGAAATTTCCTTCAATGGGACTCATCTCTTTGGAGAGCAGGCAGACTCGGCACTGGAGCGCTTCAAGGACTTGCGGCCAAGTCCTTGAGCCTACCAGTTACACCTTGCACCCAGTCTGCCTTTCACCCCTTTCATGGCAATGAAAGGGGTTTTCTACCACGTCAGCCAATCCTCAGCCACCGTCCTGCGCAAGCTTACCAAGTTGCGCAAAGACGTGGATGAGGTGCATTCCAATCATGTGGAAATGGTAGCCAGATGTCATCCACCACTAACTCCTCAGCAACTGCAGCCTCACAGCCTTCCTCTTTTGGTACTGTAAGTCCATGGGTGCCCAGTTAGAGGGAGAATCCAACATCAACTTCTCCACTGGCAGTCCATACCATCAGACATATGGGTCTTGCAGATCATTCGTATGGGTTATTCCCTCCCTTTCCAACCTCTCCCTCCCCCTTTACTGTAATCTCACAAACGGCTGGCGGAGGATCCTCTTATCTTGCTCCGAGAGGAAGTTACAGCTCTCCTGGCCAATAGGGTCATAGAAAGGATTCCGATTTCAGAAGTAAGCAGTCGTCATTATTCCCACTTTTTTCTGATACCAAAAAGAACAAAGGTCTTTGTCCTGTTATAGACCCCCAACCCGTCACTCTCTTCCTCAAAAAGGAGAAATTCAAGATGCTTGCTTTGGCTCAGATCTTGGCTGCCCTAGACCCAAGAGACTGGCTGGTAGCGTTCGACTTGCAGGATGCATATCCCCATCCTGCCTGCTCACAGACGTTACCTGTGGTTCATGGTAGGCCACAAGCACTTTCAGTACCTCATGCTTCCCTTTGGCCTTACCAGCACCCCTCAGATGTTCACCAAGGTGATGGCGGTGGTAGCAGCTCATCTGTGCAGGTTGGGGGTTTAAGTCTTCCCCTACCTTGACATCTGGCTGTTGAAGGCGGCCTCACCCCAGACTGTCATCTCCCACCTCTAGACTACAGCAGACCATCTGCGTCCGCTGGGGTTCACTATAGACGTGTCAAAATCACACCTTACTCCTTTCTCAGAGACTTCCTTTCATCTGAGCTGTTCTAGGAACAGTGCAGTTTTGGGCTTATCCTGTTGAGCCTAGAGTTCAGGATATTTAGGTTATATCAATGTATCAGGTTCTATCCTGGATTTCGGTGACAATGACGCTGAAGCTGCTGGGCCTCATGGCCTCCTGTTGGCAAATCATGCCAGATGCCATATGTGGGCTTTGCAGTGGTACTTGAAGTTCCAGTGGGCATATCGTCAGAGGAATCCCTCCAACATGGTCCAGATCTCATAGTCACCACTGCAAAGAACCTGCAGTGGTGAATAACAAACCGTAATTGGGTCAGACGCAGACCCCTCTCCCTTCCCCAAACAGATCTCACAGTAGTGACAGATGTGTCATTCCTGGGATGGGCGGCCATGTGGGAGAGCTGGAGATCAGAAGACTCAGGTCTCTGGAGGAATCCAGAGTCCACATTAACCTGTTGGAGCTCTGAGCAATGCGACTAGCATTGAAAGCATGTCTTCCCTCTGTCAAGGGGAAATTGGTGTAAGTGTTCACAGACAACACCACCGCCATGTGGTACTGCAACAAGCAGGGCAGGGCGGGTTTGTGGACCCTTTGTCAAGAGGCCCTGTATCTCTGGACATGACTAGAACAGCAGGGCATTACCATAGTGGTTCAACACCTGGCAGGTTTGACAGGTTCTCTGAACGCCAGTGCAGATTAACTCAGCCGTCGATGGCTAGCGGATCACGAATGGCATCACCACTCAAGAGGTGGCGCAAGGTCTCTTTCAGTAGTGGGGAGAGCCTTGGTTAGATCTGTTTGCCTCCGAAGAGAATGCGCAATGTCAGCAGTTCTGCATGTTGGAGTTTCCAAGGTGGCTATTGCTCAGCAATGCTTTTTGTTGCGAGTGGAGCTCAGGCCTCCTGTACGCCTTCCGGCCTATTTCACTTCTGCCCAGAGTTCTCAAGAAGATAGAACGACCAGGCCCAAGAGTTTGGTATCCCGAATTTCTGAAAATGAGCATCGATCCTCCGATCAGGCTGCCCCTTCTGAGGATCTTCTGTCGCAGCAGCAGGGGAAGGTCCTCTATCAGAACCTGTCACATTTCCACCTCCTTGCATGAAGATTGAGTGCCAACAGTTGATACCTTTTAACCTTCCTCCCGAAGGCTGCAAGGTTATCTTGGCAGCAAGGCATCCCTCCACCAAAATGGTATACGCCATCCGTTGGCAAAAAATTGTAACATATTGTACAGAAAAGTCTATTGACCTTTCTGCCTCTCTTTCTGATATTCTTCTCTTTATTCTTAACCTTGCCCAGCAGGTCTCTGCTCTGGGTACCCCGAAGTGTTATCTTTCTGCTCTGTCCGCTTTTCTGCAGCTGCCTGACCAGCCATCTTTATTTAAGTCCAATATTGTAAAAAGGGTTCCTGAAAGGACTTGTACATATGTTTCCCCCTTCGCCCTTCATAATGTCTTTGTGAGTTATGAACCTGGTTCTCACTTACCTGATGTGTGCTCCCTTTGAGCCACATCACAATTGTCCCCTCTGGCTGCTTACCATCAAGACAGCCTATCTAGGGGTGATAACATCTGCCAAGAGGGTGAGGGAGCTGCAGGCATTATCATCCAAGAATTCCAATCTTAAGGTATTTCAGGATAAGGTGGTTCTGCCCACTCGGGCTTCTTTCCTGTCTTAGGTGGTATCATCATTCCAGTGGGGACAATCTGTTATCCGGTCAGCCTTTTATGCCCCTCCACATCTCTCTAAAGAGGAACGACCACCGCCTGGACCTAAAAAAGAGTGTTTTCCTTTTACCTTGATCGCACAAAAGAATCTCGGCGTGACGGCCTACTTTTCGTGGGCTATGTAGGACCTAAAAAAAGGTCAGGCAGTTCAGAAGCAAACCATATTGCACTGGGTTGGTTCTCTGTATAGGGATCTGCTTCGCCCTGTCTAAAAAGCAGCCTCCTGAGGTATTATGGGCCCATTCCACCAGGGGGAAAGGTGCAACCACAGTGTTGGCTTGTGGTGTTCCAGTCTTGGAAACCTGCCAGGCAGCAACATGGGCGTCCCCTGCACACGTTTGCTAAGCACTATGCCTGGATTGTCCGGTCTACAGGGATGGGCATTTCACCCTTTCGGTCCTGCGGGACTTTTTAGTTTAGTCCATAGCATCAAAGCCCACCTCTTTGATGCTATGGCTTGGGTGTCTATTCAAAGGTAAGGAATCTGCAGCTAGATGTCTATCAGATGTACAAGTTAATTACCTTTGGTGACACATTTTCTGGAAGAGACAATATTTAGCTGCAGATTCCTAACATACCCACCCATGCCTCCCCGCTCTGCGGACACATTTATAGGGCTTTGGCTGCGCCCTTTTCAGGGCCCTAGTTTGGACACACACTAGATGGTTCACTTCCCGGCTCTGTGCTTCTGGTGTGGAAAGCGTGAAAAATAACTGACGTCCCTTTGCCTGGACGGCATCTATATATGCGACTGCAACATCATATCGGGTGTTGATCTTGCACGGAACCGGAGCCACTCATCGGCACGCTCAAGGGGTATTGTTCAGCATAAGTATCTGGATCCAGCCTAACACCAGGGCAATTCAAAGGTAAGGAATCTGCTGCTAGATATTGTCTTTACCAGGTAATGCGTTACCGAAGATAAGTAACTTGTTCATCACACCACCTAGGAATCAAGCAGAAGTACACATCCAGTCCTCAGAAGTAGCCAACTCTTAAGTGCGCTTAGAGTTCCCAATGGGGTTGCTAGGACTTCGGCTAAGGCGATAGGGGTAGATGTTCAACAAGCAGATAAGACAGTTCATGGACCTGCGAGTATAGTCGCCTCGTACCCGCCAGGGGGGGGGGGTGATATTCGAGGTATTTTAGACAACAGGCTTAGAGCAGCAACTAGTGGGTTTCCCTATGGACCTGCAGACACGTCTCCTTTTGCCAGCAGTGGTGTCCTCGAGGAATGGAGCTCAGCAGACTGGGCGGGAAAGCCAGACGCAGGCCTTTTTCCTTTCATTCATTGACAGCTTCAGCCCATTTTTATAATCTCCGGATTTTGTGTTTTAACAAAACCAAACACCGTTTGAAGGAAGGAGGAGAGAGAAAGAAGCATGTAGGAAATGAACCCTTCAGGGCAGATAAAAGGAGCTGTGGAACAGGGTTAGAAATCCACACCCTCCCTGACCCCTTCATCCTCCCATCTAAAGAACCCTGACCTTGCAGATACTTTATTGATCATTAATAAAGTATCCACGAGCGATAAATCGCTGGCCCTCAGAAAGAAAGGGCAATTTTATACCAGAAATCAGCGTAGAACAATGTGTGTTATGACAGGCAGCGACGAGACCGACGCTCCTGTTTATACAACAGCAATTCCAGAGGGGGCGATAACGCAGCTATTTCTCGGCCCACTGTAAATATTAGAAATACGGAGTTTTTGGGAAAAATCTTTCTTCGCACATCATAAATCCGAGTCGGCCACTCTTGCCTTAATCCGGTTGAAACTGTGTACTCGAGTCCCTGGCACGCGGGCACAGGGCGGTTACATAAATACGAGTTCATCAAATCACTTTGCAGGCCATTAATCCAAAAGCACTCGCCTCCTGCTTCAAAGGGCGCGCGGCTCGCTCGCTGTGAAAAAGGGGGTGTTTACACCGCTTTTAACGATTTGCTACTTGTACATGTCAGAGAGCTGCACTGGGACATCCTAGTGCCGAGAGGCTCGGCCGAGAGGGAGGTCAGCTTAAGAGAAGGTGTTGCCGCAGAGAGAGTTGAGAGAGAGACCTCGTCATTTCATTCACAGTCGCCAAACCCAAGGCTACAGAGGTTTATTTATGTGCGGTTTTAGAAATCGCGAACAAAACCGAGGCGCATCACAGCGGTTTACACTCAACACTCGCAAATGTAACAGCGAAATTAAATCAATTAAGAAGCATCAGTAGAGAGAAATAAAGCTAGAGCATACTTACCAAGCAGCAAAGAGGAAACAAGCATTGGCAAGGCCAATAGGACACGCCTATTCAAGAGCTATTGGCCTGGCCACTGTGTTTTATATATTTTGTACACCAGTGTGGCTGCTGTCCAGCATGGCTAAAAGTGGAGCTGGGGAGGGTGTCTTAGAGAGGAATGGCAAATAGTGGAGTAGAGTGTTGCAGAGTGGAGTGGTAGAGAGTGCTGTGTACTGGAGTGGCGTGAGTGGAGTGGCGCAGAGTGGAGTGGCGCAGAGTGGAGTGGCGCAGAGTGGAGTGGCGCAGAGTGGAGTGGCGCAGAGTGGAGTGGCGCAGAGTGGAGTGGCGCAGAGTGGAGTGGCGCAGAGTGGAGAGGTGGAGAGTGGAGAGGCGGAGAGTGGAGTGGCGCAGAGTGGAGTGGCGCAGAGTGGAGTGGCGCAGAGTGGAGAGGCGCAGAGTGGAGTGGCGCAGAGTGGAGAGGCGCAGAGTGGAGTGGCGCAGAGTGGAGAGGCGCAGAGTGGAGAGGCGCAGAGTGGAGTGGCGCAGAGTGAAGTGGCGCAGAGTGGAGAGGCGCAGAGTGGAGTGGCGCAGAGTGGAGAGGCGCAGAGTGGAGAGGCGCAGAGTGGAGAGGCGCAGAGTGGAGAGGCGCAGAGTGGAGTGGCGCAGAGTGGAGAGGCGCAGAGTGGAGAGGCGCAGAGTGGAGAGGCGCAGAGTGGAGTGGCGCAGAGGGGAGAGGCGTGGAGTGGTGCAGAGTGGAGTGGCGCAGAGTGGAGTGGCGCAGAGTGGAGAGGCGCAGAGTGGAGAGGCGCAGAGTTGAGAGGCGCAGAGTTGAGAGGCGCAGAGTGGAGTGGCGCAGAGTGGAGTGGCGCAGAGTGGAGTGGCGCAGAGTGGAGTGGCGCAGAGTGGAGTGGCGCAGAGTGGAGTGTCGCAGAGTGGAGTGGCGTGGAGAGGCGCAGAGTGGAGAGGCGTGGAGTGGCGCAGAGTGGAGTGGCGCAGAGTGGAGAGGCGCAGAGTGGAGAGGCGCAGAGTGGAGAGGCGCAGAGTGGAGAGGCGCAGAGTGGAGAGGCGCAGAGTGGAGAGGCGCAGAGTGGAGAGGCGCAGAGTGGAGAGGCGCAGAGTGGAGAGGCGCAGAGTGGAGAGGCGCAGAGTGGAGAGGCGCAGAGTGGAGAGGCGCAGAGTGGAGAGGCGCAGAGTGGAGAGGCGCAGAGTGGAGAGGCGCAGAGTGGAGTGGCGCAGAGTGGAGTGGCGCAGAGTGGAGTGGCGCAGAGTGGAGTGGCGGAGAGTGGAGTGGCGGAGAGTGGAGTGGCGGAGAGTGGAGTGGGGCAGAGTGGAGAGGCACAGAGTGGAGAGGCGCAGAGTGGAGAGGCGCAGAGTGGAGAGGCGCAGAGTGGAGAGGCGCGGAGTGGAGAGGCGTGGAGAGGAGCAGAGTGGAGAGGCGCAGAGTGGAGTGGCGCAGAGTGGAGAGGCGCAGAGTGGAGTGGCGCAGAGTGGAGAGGCGCAGAGTGGAGTGGCGCAGAGTGGAGAGGCGCAGAGTGGAGAGGCGCAGAGTGGAGAGGCGCAGAGTGGAGAGGCGCAGAGTGGAGAGGCGCAGAGGGGAGAGGCGTGGAGTGGCGCAGAGTGGAGTGGCGCAGAGTGGAGAGGCGCAGAGTGGAGAGGCGCAGAGTGGAGAGGCGCAGAGTGGAGAGGCGCAGAGTGGAGAGGCGCAGAGTGGAGAGGCGCAGAGTGGAGAGGCGCAGAGTGGAGAGGCGCAGAGTGGAGAGGCGCAGAGTGGAGTGGCGCAGAGTGTGGAGGCGTGGAGTGGCGCGGAGTGGCGCAGAGTGGAGAGGCGCAGAGGGGAGAGGCGCAGAGGGGAGAGGCGCAGAGGGGAGAGGCGCAGAGGGGAGAGGCGCAGAGGGGAGAGGCGCAGAGGGGAGAGGCGCAGAGTGGAGTGGCGCAGAGTGGAGTGGCGCAGAGTGGAGTGGCGCAGAGTGGAGTGGCGGAGAGTGGAGTGGCGGAGAGTGGAGTGGCACAGAGGGGAGTGGCACAGAGGGGAGTGGCACAGAGGGGAGTGGCACAGAGGGGAGGGCGCAAATGGGAGTCAAGTGGCGCAGATGGGAGTCAAGTGGCGCAGATGGGAGTCAAGTGGCAGAGTGCAGTGGCGTAGAGTGGTGGAGAGTCGAGTAGCATAGAGTGGTGGAGAGTAGAGTAGCATAGAGTGGTGCAGAGTAAAGTATAGTGCAGTAGAGTGCAGTGGAGTAGCGTAGAGATGAGTAGAGTCACAGAGTTTAGTGGTGAAGAGTGCAGTGGTGTAGAGTGCAGTGGTGTAGAGTGCAGTGGTGTAGAGTGCAGTGGTGTAGAGTGCAGTGGTGTAGAGTGCAGTGGTCTAGAGTGCAGTGGTCTAGAGTGCAGTGGTCTAGAGTGCAGTGGTCTAGAGTGCAGTGGTCTAGAGTGCAGTGGTTAAAAGTAATGGCGTGGAGTGCAGTAGTTAAGAGTAGAGTGGCAAAGAGTGCAGTGGCACAGAGTGGAGTGGTGCTGCGTGGTGTAAAGTGCAGTGGCGTAAAGTAGATTGTTTCAGAGTTCAGTGGAGTGCTGCAGGGCAGAGTGCAGTTGCATAGAGTGGCATAGATTGTGTAATGGTGTAGAGTGGATTAGGGTGGCATACAATTGATTGGCATAATGATCAGAGGTATGGTTGAGTGTTAAGAAGTAAAGTGCATTGTAGAGAGCAGTGGCGTAGAGTGCAATATTGTAGAGTGGAGTTCTGCAGAGTAGATTGTTGAGGCCTAGACTGGAGTGGTCTAGAGTTCAATGGTGAAGAGTGCAGTAGTGTAGAATAGAGGGGCGAAGAGTGCATTGGCAATGAGTAAAGTGGCATTTGGTAGAGTAGGGAGGAACAGAATGGAGTGGCATAGAGTGGAGTGTTGCAGAGTGCAGTGCAGAGGAGTGGGGGGGGGGGGTGCAGACTACATTGCAGTGGTGTGGAGTAGAGTGGTGCAGAGTAGAGTGGGGTGGTGTACAGTGGAGTATTCATGGTGTGGTAGCACACTGCCATTACAGACAACACATTTTCAATTGAAATAACCATTACATTTGTACAGATATATAGTTTTTCTAATAAAACTATACATTGCACAGACTAATATTTGTGGAAATAACACCTATTGTAATGATTTGTTTTTATCATATTAAAGTATTTGTTTCCAACACACTTCAGAAATAACAAAAAATGTGCTTCATTTGTGTTCCTAATTCTGATATATTCTGAAATACTTACACAGTTCATTTAAATGTTGTGTGCTAGAAAAAAAACAATTTTACCCCCAGTATCTTGCAAGATTGTCACATAAACAGTCCCACTTTGAAGTCAGAAAAAAAAGTAAACTAGCACCCTTGGAAGACAGCGCCTGACCTTTGACCTCAGTCTTTGAATGCACAGCAAATGTGGCGAGATAAGAACAAGATTTACAGTCCTGTTTATTTATTGAATCGGAGCACTCGGAAGGATTTTGCGCAAGGGAAGGTACAAACTCAAGCTGAACAGTCTAAAACAAATAAGGCCAGCACATGGAAAGCAAGAAAACGTGACTTACAAACCACAAAACCAATGGCGAGCAACAGGCAGAATGTATTAGTAGGACAACTTTCTGAATGTCCCCAAGATGTCTTTAGTAAATCAAACAGCTGTGCTGTCTGGTAGGCTGCGACCTAAATAGGAGTTATTTAAGTATGCATTTTTTAATCAGGTGATGTTTACGTTCCTCTTGAAGGTTTCAATTGAGGGACCAGTGCGCATCTCAAGAGGGATCGAGTTCCAAGTTTTGGGAGCACTTCTGGAGAAGGACTGGAAATACTGCTTTGAACCTGGATGGTTCCAGGACACTGGTATTTTTTTGGTGCCATAGTGTAGTGCTTTGTGAGTGATGCAAGGTACTTTGAAAATGCTTCTGTCGGGAGTCAGATGACAGTGATCAGCAAAGGAGTAACATGGTCCGAATGCCTTATTCCAGATACCGGTTTACTGCTGCAGTGAGGGTTGCTTTTATGGGAGCTAGGTGAACTTTAGCGAGTCACCCGAGTACTGTGTTCCCTTAGTATAGTCTGGAGATGGCTAGGGATTGCACCATAGTTTTAATTCTAGTTCAAGAATGAAAGTATTGGTATATCAGAGAAGTTTGAGTTTGTTATGAGCGCTCTTTGTGGAGGCATTTACATGACTATTCACATTGCTTTAAATGGGGGGAAAGTGCAACTACTCACTAAAGTGACCCCAAGGCTAGGCTAGGGCTAGTGGTGAGATTTACTGTGAGGCTTGGAGGGAGGCATGTTAATGCACATACATTTCTACCATTACTAAGCTGATTTTAACCAATGAGTGAGGAAATTGATGCATTTAATATTCAGTTTCAAATTTCTCGTATGTACTAATTGCTATGGCACATGAAAGGCAATTTATTGTTCACAGTATGCCCAATAAAGGTAATTAAAGTAAGAAAACAGAATAAATTAGATATAATGATCTATACTATACCATAGATTGGCAAATTCCTACAAGCTTCAGCTATTCAATATCTGTGGAATTTTTCTTTTAATCAGCGATAGATGGTGGTGATTGATTTGAAGTATTTTTATTATATATCAAGGAGAGAGAGAGGAATGGAGAACTAGTCCAGATCCCCTGTGGTAATGACTACACACCGGATGTAGGAGTACCCTAAATACAACTCCTCCCACATCCAACGCCTTGCGTTTTACCGCTGCCAGAGGCCCAAACAAAGTAATCTTTCTTGGGATCACTGTACAGCTTTTAACCTTTCGCTTTTCACATCACCCACACTGTAAACTTAGTAATATACCTGCTCCGCTGTAATCAGGCGTAGAAGCACACCAAGGACACACTCAGTGTCATCGGGTGGGCCCGATGATGAAGCATGCCACCAACTAGATTGGTGGGTGAGGGCTTTCTAAAAGGGTAAACGCTACCCCTTTACATATATCAGACTACATACACCATTGCTACTTCCCCACACATCTAGATAGACTAGTTCTCGCTGATTAATAAGATTGATTTGAAATACCAGTTTCAATTCTCCTAACTCCATAACTCATTCCTCCAAGATACAGTGATATATATAGTAATATAATATTATATACACATATATAATATTATTATTATTCTTTTTGTTTAAATAGGTTTTCTATAGCGCTGACCAGACCCGGGGGTATCGTAGCGCTTTACAACAGGAGGGAAAGAAATCATAATCATATACATGATCATAAGTGTTCTAAAGATTACAATTGTGATGAGAGTCCGAGGTGCGCCATTGAGATAGAGAGGTCTAGGGGTCCAAGGTGCGCCGTTGAGGTAGAGAGGGTTAGAGGTAATCTCGATACATGGACAGTTTTGAGAGGAGGATAAACGTGTTCATAAGTGTTCAAAAGATTACAATTGTGTTGAGCGTCCGAGGTGCGCCATTGAGGTAGAGAGGTCTGGGGGTCCAAGGTGCGCTGTTGAGGTAGAGAGGGTTAGAGGTAATCTCGATACATGGACAAAGATTAAGGCTGAGAGATTTCTTCGAGCGGCAATGGAGCAAGGCGAACGGGTTGGGGAGAGGGGGTGAGGTAGGCAGTGGATGCGCATTATCAGACAACTGATGGCTGGAGGCTTGAGAGTCACGGATTTCAGTTTGGGAAGGCACGGTTTAGGTAGAGGACTTAGAGTAGGCTTTTGAATTTCGCAAAGGAGGTGGTAGTTCTGATGGGCACAGGAATGGAGTTCCAGATTTTGGGTACGTTTCCTGCAAAGGACCAGGCTGCGGCTTTTTGTTTACACGTTTTTACGGGGAAGAGTAAGAGGGAGTTGGAACTCCTGGGACTTCTAGACTGGCCGGATTTCTTAAGTTTAGAGGCTAGGTATTCTGTTTTCCCTGTGTGCAGAGCTTTGTGCGTGAGGCATGCAGTTCTGAAGCTGGCACGCAATTCCACTAGGAGCCATTTTAGTTCTCTGAGAGCGGGAGAAATGTGGTCGTATTTTTTGACTCCGTGACCATTCTGGCAGCTGCATTGAGGGTTGTTTTGAGTGGCACTAGGTGGGAGAGAGTTGTTCCGGAGAGGACTGAGCTTCCATAGTCGAGTCTGGACAACACAAGTGATTGGGTGGCTTGTTTGAGGTCCAAGGGTGGAATGTGGGGTTTTAGTTTGTTGAGAAGCTTCAGGTTGAGGAAGGCACTTTTTGCGGAGTTCTTGATGTGGTTGGTCATGGTTAGCTTGTGATCAAGGGTGATTTCAAGTGATTTTACAGAGCTTGCCAAGGTGAGGTTACCGTTGAGAGCATCAATTGCTTTTAGCCATTCAACGATTTGCGGATTTTCTTCCTTGTTGGAGATGAGGAGGAATTCGGTTTTCCCCTGATTGAGTTTAAGGTGGTTGGCTGACAACCATTCTTGAACCTCTCTGAGAGTATTGTTGAGCCTTAGAATGTCATTGAAGGAGGAGGTTTCCAAGTAGATCTGAGTTTCATCTGCATATAGATGGTAGGGGATGTGGCTTTTTTTAGAATGGTGGTGAGGGGTTCCATATAAATGTGGAATTGAGGAGAGAGAACGGATCCTTGGGGGACACCTCTATTAACAGGTAGAAGGTCAGATGAAAAGGATTTGATTTTTACCCTTTGGGAGCAGTTTGAAAGAAGGAGGAGAACCATTGAAGGACCACCTCATCTACACCTACACGGTCCTTGAGAGCCTTGATGAGAAGACAGTGATCCACCGTGTCAAAGGCCGCTGATAGATCTAGGAGGATGAGGAGGCAGCAATGGTCAGAGTCAAGGGAGTTGAGGATGTCATCCTCGATGTTAAGGATTGCAGTTTCGGTGCTGCAGCCTTTTCTAAAGCCTGATTGGTGTTAGTCTAGCAGATTAATATTGTCGATATGTTGGTTCAGTTGTCGGAGAATGCATTTTTCGAGGATTTTGGCTAGGAAGGGAAGATTGGAGGCTGGTCTGTAGTTGTTCAAGTCATTAGTGTCTAGGCCTGGTTTCTTCAGAAGAGGTGTGACTTGGCCAACTTTGAGGCAGTCTAGTATGATGCCTGTTTTTAGGGAGCTGTTTATAATTTCGCACCAGAGTGGTGCTAGGGAGAGTTTCAGTTTTTTGGACATATGCAAGGGTAAAGGATCGAGGGTGTGGGATGAGGACTTGGAGGAGGAGATTAAATTAAGAATCTCGACTTCCGGTATAGGGTCGAAGTAACTCCAGGTACTTTTGAGTTGCTCGATCAATATGGTTTCGATTGCTGGGGACCAGTTTTTGCGGGCAGGATGGAGGTTGATGTCAAGAGAGTTCGACCTTCTTGATTTTTTTCATTAAAGAAGTTGGCAAAGCTGTCACATGAGTCTTTGGAGGCCTGGACGTGGGTAGTGGAATGCTTGGATGTTTGTTTTTTGATATGTTAAAGAGCTCTCTTGGTCTCTTTTTAGCCTTGTCCAGCGCGTTGGAGAAAACGTTTTTTTTCTTCATTATTGATATGTTTTTTGTACTGTCTTCTTGCCATTTTGTGTTCTTCACAGAGGCTGGAGGAGGGGTTCTTTCTCCAGAGACGTTCTGTGGCTCTGAGTTGTCTCCTTTCATCGTTGATGTCCTTGTTGAACCAGGTTCTGGAGGGGATGTTCCTGGGTTTTTTCAGTTTCATTGGAGCTAGATGGTCCAAGAGGACATGGTTATGTTGTAGTGGGATGCGAGTTCTGTAGTTGAGAGGCCATCTGGGGAGATGGGCAGAAGTGTGTTCTTTTTTTCTTCTAAGTCAGCTGTGTTGATCTGAGTTAGGTTTCTAGACCACGTTGGGGGATCTTTTATGGGAGGTTGACACATGATCGGTTGTGAGATGTGGAATAGGATTAGGTGGTGATCTGACCAGTCGACCGGAAGGATGTGTTCTATGGTGATTGCGTCAGGTTGGGAGATGATGGCATCTAGGATTGCCCCTTTGTTAGGAGTTTCTTTTGAGCAGTGCTGGATAAGGTTGTTAGAGTGTAATAGCGGTTTCAGGGTTTGTACTGGAGCGCTGTTTTTATCATTCTAGTGGAGGTTGAAGTCTCCCAGAATTAGGTTGTTGCTGTCTCGGAGAGAGCAGTGGGCGATCAGGTCTGATAAGTGTTCTGTGAGCGAGGTGGTGTTGCCAGGGGGGTGGTACAGGAGGTGACAGTGTAATAGATTTTTGTTAGAGGTTTTGATGTTGGCGGTTAGTCATTCAAAGGAGTTGTAGTTGAAGGTATCCACTTCGGACACTGAAAGGGTGTTGTTGTGAATGATTGCCAGGCCTCCGCCTTTTTGGTCTTTTCTATCTTTGTTGATGATAGAGAAACCAGAGGGTACGAGCATGTCCATGATAGGAAGAGAGGAATCGCTGAGCCAGGTTTCGGGAATGAAGGCTATATCTATGTTGTGGTTAAGGATGGATTATGCTAGCTCAGTGGCATGTTTCAAGGCAGATCTGAAGTTTATGAGCATGCAGTTAGTGCGGGGGTTCTCTTTTTTAGGTTCCGTTGTTAGGGAAGCAGTCTGGATGTTGATGAGGGAAGCTGGGGGCCTGGGGGGTTTCGGGAATGAGAGCTCACTTCTGAATCTGGTGATCACCTGAATCGTGGATTGCAAGGTGTGAGTGGAGGGGGAGGTGTATGATAAGGCCAGCTCGATCGCTTCTTCAGAGGACATGGCTTCTGTAGTTCTATTCGGTCTCGGGGCAGGGATCGGGAGAGGGTGGGAGGACTGGTTGGGGAGCGGGTCTTTGGGAAGGCTGGGGTATGTGGGGAGGGGGTAGATGGGAGTAAAGTGAGAGTTTAAGAGGGGACTAAGGAGTGTCACGAGGTTGGTTAGGATGAGATTCAGGCCCGAGTTATAATAGCAACTTGACTTTCAATACGGGAGAGACTGCAGCCCATCTCTTCTTGAGGGGAGGTGGGTTGGTTCTGGGTAGAGTCTCCTAGGCGCTGAGAGGAATTGGGAGTGTTGTGTTGTCTTCTGTTGGTAGTAGTATTGTCAGTAAGGGTTATGGGAAAAGGCATGGGATGAGGGGGGACGTGTGGTGATAGTTTTTTATTGCAGGTGGGTGTAAGCTGGTGATTGGGAGATATGGGGTGAGTATTGAGGTCGCCCAGTGGTGTTTGGGGATGGATCTGCACAGGGGGTTGTTTCAGAGGATGGACTAGTGCAGGAGTAGGTGCCGTATACTTGGAGGTCGAGGGATTGGAGAGGGTTATAGTTGAGGTGTAGGTGCTTGTGATGGCGGAAGGTGGGGTGGGGAGGATGTTCAGTTGGGGGGACTGGATACCTGGGTGGGGGGGGGAGCGTTGGAAGGGGGGCTGTGCATGGGTTCTGTTAGTCAGTAGGGAAAGGAAGAGGAGATCAAATGCCTCAAGGTTGGCATTGTTGGCTTGGATCAGGACTGTGCCGTTGGAGTAGATGGTCACAGGTTTTCCCAAGGTGGGGCAGGCGGTTGTGGGTAGAGAATGATAGCTTGCAGCTATGGGGAGTCTTGGTGGTTTTGGTGATGTGTAGTTGTGATCTCAGGGTGGAGTTCCAATTGCCAGGTCTATTTTTACTTGCCCTTTGGCAGAACAGTGATATGTCAGCAAAAAGAAATTCAGGGAATTGCCTGATCAATTTATGTTTGAGGTTTTTTTTTTCGCTCTGGGTGAGAGATTAGTGGGGAGGGTGATCGAGAAGGAGTTCGGGCCATGCCGCTTTATGTAGGGTGAGGAGAGGGGATTGGGGGAGGTTGTCGAGGTGGAAGGTATTCTAATTAAGGTGTTGGTTGGGCTAGTTCCTTTTGGGCGAGGTTTGTTCTAGTAACAACAGACGTGGAGGGTAGTGGCTACAGATGGGCCAGTCGAATTGCTCTATGTGCGTAGGGAGGAGTAGATGCTGAAACGCGGTCAGGGGGGCTGGGGGAGATTGGGAGCAGGGGAACAGGCCAGAGTCTGAGTGGTGAGTCTGCAGGTGGTCAGACCTAGTGGATAGAATGGGTTGAAAGCAGGGGAAGTGGCGGACTAGCATCGCAGCAGTAATGCCATTATATATGGAATTAATGATTGTGGCCTCAGGATGGTGCGTCGTCAGTGGGGTAGCAGAGAGTAGTGGGGCTACGAGATCTACAAGGAAGGAGTGGTAACTAGGTAAGGAGTTCAAATAGTATTGAAGAGAGGAGAGGATCCCAGGAGGGAGGTGAAAGAGGGGCAGTCAGGGTGAGGGGGCTCAGCGGCGCAATTTGGAAGAAGCGCAGATCCAGGAAGGGTAGTGGTGAGTTTTACAGGCTATCTTTGGTTGAACTTGTGAGTCTTTGGTGGTTTAGGGGTCTGGGCTCTCTTAAGCCAAGATACAATAGGTCCCCGATGGCAATGAGGCGCCATTTTTAGGTCAGGCACTGCAGAGCATTGATCTCGATTCAGTCAGGATGTTTGTGGGTTCATATTCGGCAGAGGCAGGTAGAGGTGGGATGTGGGACACGTGGGGTCACAGAGGGATGGCATAAAACTGGATGCAGCCCTAACGGTGCGAGATTCTCTTAACGAGGCTGTCCCGAGTAGGCGGCTATTTTCTGGTCAGGCCGAGAGGAGCCAGTGAGCAGCTTGCCGAGTGTCCGGGCAAGGGAGGCGGTCAGAGGATGGCGGGGGGGGGGGGCCTTGTGTGTTCGTTACACGGCAGCAGCAATTTGCTTGTGGTCCCGAGTTAGAATTTAATTTCCTTCTTTGCGCCCAATCTGGGAGAGCGGCCATATTCGGGACAGGTGAGTAAAGCGGAGAAGGACAGTTCAGGCTCTGTTGAGGTAGGAGGAATTTTGTTTCTGTTGCCTGGGTTTGGGGGGGGTCGGGAATTACTTGTGCATTACTTGTGCCCACTTCCTGTGTCTCCGTAAGGTTGTTATTGATGGATTTAATGGATTTAATGTGAAGTGTCCTGGCTAGACCTCCATTTTGGGGTCAGGCGATTACGGAGCGAGGTGGAAGCTCAAGCTCTTATTTTCAGCCTGGATTCCAGATGTCCTGGTGGGGGAGCGGGAGAGGGCGGCGGTCTGCGGACAACAAGGGGGGGGGGGGAATAGAGTGGGTGCTGTGGGGAGGCCAAGCAATGCGTTTGCCACAGAATACTTCAGGTCTGATTAGGCAGCCATTTTGGGGACAGGAGATTGCAGCAACGGGGGATTTAGTGCTCCGAATCAGCCTGTTGGATTAGTTGAGCAGTCAGGGGCAAGAAGGTGAATTCCGGGGCTCGTGTCGGGGCGAGACTCACCTGAGCCTGCTTCAGGATGTCCCCCGAGTGGATGTGGACGAGAGTTATCTTGTGAGCGGTCCTTGCAGCGCCTCTATTTTGAGGTCAGGCGGTCACCGGAGCTCGATTCCATAGATATAGTAATGGAGGTAAGAAGTTAGCTTGAAAGTACCAAAATACATCAATATTATACATATTAGCAACATTAAGTGTTGTTTAGTGGTTGGTGGAAGTTTGTGACGCCTAGGGTAATCTATCAAAAATCCACCAGACCTTGAGGATTTTTTTTTATATACTGTTGGGATCAACAAGGTTCTTAAATGTTTTCACAAAAAATGGTGCTCCGACACACTCCGAAACACACCCCATTCAGTGTTAGAATTGTCTTACCTTATTTTCTCTGTGTAAAAGTGCACAACAAAATAATTATCCTTTCCTTAGTAGTTAAAAAGACTGACAGCACTCATTCTCGTCAACCTTACTTCAGTAACTTAAAACATGTTTGGTGTTACTGGAGGCATAAACTTCCAATAAGACCTAGAGGTGGTCATTTCTGAAACACTGCCCTCACCTTGGCAGGCGTGATACTGAATTCCTGCTCCCTTTCCATTCTGTAGCTCTGTAGCTAACACCCAGCACATGAACAGGGTGGGTAACGTTATACAAAAAAAACCTGGCAGGCTCTGTACTTTATCTTTCATCACTATGCTTTTCGTTTTCTAATGTAGCTATAAAACAATAATATGCCCTGTTGTTGTACAACTGCATAAAAATATAACCTCTAATGAAAGTCAATTAAATTATACGTGATTTAGCGCAGCTAAAACAAAGAACCCTAACATTCTTGGATAAGGCTGCCGGCGGGTCCATAAGCTTAGTATAAGTGAAATTGCAGTGGTTGGATAATCTATGTATTTTAGAGAACACCAAAATATCTTGGATTCCTGCACATAGTGACAGTTCAGATGCCTGCAAGGAGCATAACCAGAAAATAAAGGATCACCTGCAGCGTAGGATAGGGGTGACAATGTTGGAGGGGTTTTTGTAGAGGATGGTTAGAAGGAAATTTGAAGCAGAACCATCACGCAGCGCTGCATGACGTGCTACTGTCGTTGCGCTCTCAAGCCCCTCTCCATTCCCTGATACTTTCTATGGATGTCACACTTATTCAGGAGTGCACAACTACATATTTAGCATTTCACCTTAAGTAGTACATAAGGAACCCCCAGACCTTATGTGGAGCACTTGGCTCTCTTCTGCAAGCCAGGTTTGAAGAAATGTACATTTGAAAGGCATCAACCTTATTTTCAATGAACAACCAAATCGCTGCTGTGACACTTTTATTACATATTTATGCAGTCCACTACATTTCCAGAAACTGATGATGATGGTACAACACTGTGTCATAGTTCTCAATACAAACTGGACAGATTGCTATGCAACAAAAAGGTAAGCGCCGTATGCTATCGGCCAGAACTAAATAACTGATTTCCGGCCAGCACTGTTGCAGTCTGGCCACCCATCCCAGTACAACTGTGGGGCAGTACTGTGTGATCTTGGGCATGCGCTGAGGAATTATGAACCACCACAAGGTATATGGCCAGCAATGTGTGTTCTTAACCTGGTTCTGTGTGACGTTCACACACACTGCTTATTCTTTGCTCTAAACTCTGTGTTTGCCCGAATGCTATGTCCTTTTGAGCGACTATTGTGTGATCTCAGGCCAGTATCTCTCAAAAGACAGGGAGAGGGGCGTGAGCACGATCTTTTAATGGCTTGCCTTGGTCAAGCCTAGACATAATGTTTCAACAAAGCCATTCTTCATAAACTATTTCGAATAACCCGACTAGTGACTTTATTTACAGAGGTTTATTGATTACACTAAAAAACGATGAGACAAAATTTTTAAAAATCAAGTACTTTCTCATCACTCCGATAAGCAGCAAACCGAAACAATACAAAATGACATTTACCCAAATAAAGATAAGAATATTAACATAAATATTAAACATTTTACAAAATGGAATTCACACTAGAATATTTGACACCGTTTTTCGATGGCTATACTTTTAGCAGGGGTGGCCACTGGTGGGTACAACATTCACAATCACGTAGACACACGTATGAAGACATGTAAATGCAGCATTGCAGACATGTTTTGCAATGCTTACCTCTCCGGTCCAGATTCCCACTATAAGCTGGCTGCCTTACCATGGCCTGGTTTCCACCGTGCGCCTAAGGTGGCAGGCGCAGACCCTCCGTCATATACACTTTGTGATTGACAAACGGGAAGAGTCCGTTTGAACTCTGTGCTGTCAATTACAGCACATTTGCATTGCGTCACCACTGCTCTTGGGCAGCGCTGACACAATGCAAATGAGGCGGTCTTGCCTGGTGCTAGCTGTCAGAGTGGCACAAAGATATGCTCCATACTCCCAACCTCAGCCATCAGCAGCACCACTGACTGAGCCTCGCTGTGACGTCACTAGTACTGGTATTCTCCTTGGCAAACGAGAAGTGCAGGTACTCAAGAGAGAAACATGTGGAAGTGCTTGTACGCAGTAGAGGCAAGAATCGTCCATTTACAGCACTGCGCTTGAAGGTTTAACTCTTCTCAGGATCCCAAGTGATTTGGTGCAGGCAATGACCTTGGGTTTGCAGTTAGGAACAACGAGAGACTCTAGCCAGAATTCCACCAATGACAGCCTGAGGGGCAGATAAGTGTAATGTTGTGAGGCCCTAGGCCCCCATGCATATTCAAAGACCACACAGACAAGGTTGCTTAGGGTGTAGAACTGGACCAGGGCACGTGCCCCCGGCCCCTTTTATTGTCAGGGTCACATGTCCTGTGACGCCTGTGCTGGGTGGGGGTGGGGTGGGGTGGGGTGTAAGCCAGCCCTCTGGGAGTGGCTGATAACAGAACAACTAGAACCGTGAGCAGCAGGTCACTACAATAAGGAGGAATGCCGGCTTAACCATGTTCAGCTTCTAGTCATTGAAGGGCCACCAGTATTTGTGTTTGAGAGAAAAAACAACATTTGCCTTTTGGATAGCTCCAGGGAGTTGAACGTTCACCATTCACATTGTCGGCGACATGCATGTCATGAACTTGAAAGTAAGGCTGACCCGGCCTTCCATTCTTCAGAGGGTGGTGAATTTAGCGCTGTTAAATAGGGTACTAGTGGCACCTTTCACTTAAAGTGCTGAACAGCAGCAGAGGAATGGTATAAAAAATTAGACCGAAAACACATTATTGTTTTTAACAAACACATTGTCACACAGAGGCTCAGGATTTAAGGATTCCTTAGATTCTGGGTGTCACCAGGGGGAGGTGTGTCCGGATGTTTAGAACGGACATGTCTCCACTATGCCTCTATTCTGCTCATCGACTTTAATTCAAGTTAGTTCCATAAAATAAAAACTCTTAACCTGCATCTGAGACGTGTTCATGTACATTTCCATTAGTATTCATGTGGAAAATGGGGTAAAAAATACCACATAGTATCTGTAAAAAGGCACCATTTGGTCAAAAACGTTTAATTAAATCGCAACTTAAAAGAAACATTGGTAAAGCCAATAGGTCTGGTCTAACAGGCTTCCAGTTTTTCTTTGCCTGTCTGTTTTGCTTTGTTATGGTTTTTACAAAACTTGGTTTGGGAAAGCTGCCGGCCCACTCTTAAAAAAAGAAAACTGGTAAAATCAAAACATTTGTTGGGTCTCAAAATTCATACATTGCCAAAGTAGTACCTGCCACTCAAGGGAACTAATTTGTGGAAGTGCACCCTGCCGAAGGGAAGAATACAGTGGCTCAGAGTGAAGTTAGCCAATGGCTGAAGTGGTCTAACCGACCCATGCTATAATGGGTATGAAGAAAAGTGCAAATGGCACACTTACTGACCAATGGATGAAGAGGGCTGACTGAAAACAGCTAGAAGTGTATATATAGTGTATACATGTATAAGTGTATATGAACATCCTGTGATTCTGGGCAAATCACTTAATCTCCCGTGCCTCACAAAAAATGAATGTGTCCTCATGTAATGCAACTTGTACTATGTAAAGCGCTCTGATACCCGATTCGGGTCAAGTTCGCACTATATAAAACTCCGTAAATTAAAATAAATAAATGTGAGAAACAGCTCCTGCTGGGAACCGGAGACCCAAGGAAGGGGGCTTGTCAGCCGGCGAAGCAGCCGGTAAAGTAATCCCAAAACGAAGATAAGTACAACGTGCTCTCAGGAACAACACAGGGATATCCAAAACAGCCGATGTATTCCTTCATAAATCACAACATGACGCGTTTGGCCATCAAGCAGCCTTAATCACACAAAAGTGTTAAGTGAGACAGGGTGAGTTACATGTACAAAAAAATGAAAACAAAAGTACGACTTCATGTTAACGTGCAGCATAGACAGAGGGCTGGCTGCCACAGTGCAGTTGTCATCTTTTAGTGATCATATGTACAACGTCAAATAATGCCTATTACCATAAGGTCACATCTCAAAATGCGTAAACCGGTTTGTACATGTGTCTACTTGTTGCTATTATCCAAGTCGATATTTGTCAAGTAGAACAGTGTGTGTGTGTGACCTAGATGTAATTCAACGCGTGAACATCTGTGTACATTAATATTGGTACCAACATAGTGTCTAGGTAGTCATCAAAGGCACACCTCCAAATGGAGGTTGCTATCTTAACAAAAAAATGTACACCGTGAAACATTGCTCAGCAACAAGAACACATGCGTCGTCTAATTTGAAATACCTGTGCTGCACAATCAGAATCAATGTATGCCAGATAAGGACACAATCTGCGACCTAATGTACATAGACACACATACAGTAGGGTGACAAATATATATATATATATATATATATATACAGAGAGAGAGAGAGAGAGAGAGAGAGAGAGAGAGAGAGAAAGGAAATATACTTGCCAACCAGTCAAAGAAAGTAGTGAGCATCTTCTGCAAGCTAGTCAAGCAAGAACTACTAAAAGACCACCTCTGCAAAAAATCCTATAATTCTTTGGATCTAAAATAATGCAAATCTGAAATAACCTGTCTAACAACCCAGAACGGTCCCCTTGCCACCTAATCAATTTATCCTCCTTAAATTACGCCTTCCCCCTTTGCCTCAGGAGTCTATTTTTATCACCGCCACTCTTCAACATATGCACATGCTTGTTGGCACAACAAATATTGCCTACAATCCCTGATGTACGTGGATGACACTCCGTTTCAGAATGGCTCTAAATACAAACTTGAAAGAATTTGTAAACCATTTTCATCAATACATGGCGAGAATCTACTCGTGTTTCAATAAAACGAACATTAGAACTCATCTACTAGGTATAAATGCCCAAATGACCTCATTCACAAGCAGTTAGTCCAGGGAATTGTGTGTGCTGAGGCGCAATTTTTGATGGAGTGTTATCAGTTATTCCACTTCTACAATTCAACACAACTCTGGAAGAACCCAACACTGTTATCTGCACAAGATTTTACCAATACTTTAAACACAAAATCAGTCTGAACTAATCTGATGGTCAGACACTATTTTGCCTGGATAACTGCAATGTGGTCTACACATGGATACCATAATACTGATGAAGTAGTGAAGAACAGACAACCAGGCACCAAGGTTTGCCTTACACTTGGAAGAAACAGACCACATACAATCTGCCTTGAAAGCATCTAATCACCTCCTGGTCCAAGTCAGAATCAAACTCCAAGGCCTCTGAACTATGCACAAAGCATGCTGGAGCAAGAGCGCAGGCAACAGGCCAAACAAGACCAACCACACAGCTTTCTACCCAAAAACTCCATTGTTGAGCCCAAGTTAAAACGGTATGGAGATGGGGCAGACTGCTGGGTTTAGTGGGCTCAAAGTCCTCTCTTACCTCCCTGCATTGTTTCCATTCCCTATCCTCTCCAAACAACCCAATACTAATATTACTGTATTCTGAAAACTGAAAAAACAGCTAAGGACATTAGCGCCAAATGCAGTTTGTTAGAAGGTTAATTACCCCACTAAAACACAAGCTCGGAGGGCATGGCAGTCGACTAGGTGGTATCTCTTTGCCCTTTAATATTTTCAAGGTTTTGATTACTAAATCTGCTCAAATATATATAAACACAATAGAAGGCTGAAAGTGTCATAATGACCACGAATGTAGGAGGGCCTAATTAACCTGTGACACTTTGAAAGCAGTGGCCCTATTAAACAAGAGCACTTTGATAATTCTGGCCGAATTAAACAGGTACACCTTAAGAATTCGTATCCTATTAGACAGGGGCACTTTGAGAATTTAGCCTTATTAAACAGGTGCACGTTGGACATGGTGAACCCATTAAACAAGAGCACCTCAAGAATTCTAGTTTTATTAAACAGGTCCACCGTGAGAATAATGATCCTATCAAAGTGATGCACTTTGAGCATTCTGGTCCTATTAAACGTCTCCACCAACTGACCAGACACCTATGATCCGCCTCCCTCTTCCTAGTCGCCACCCCCGGATCCGCCGAGGCAACAGCGGAGGATGCTTTTTCTCTCACCTGGTGGCCAAGGCCCAGAAGGACCTTACCCTAACCCTGAGGACCACCTAATCACTCCGGGATTTCAGTCAGGGACTCAAGTTCTGGCTGTCCGACTGAACAGAGCGAGCGCCGAGAAGCAGCTAGCAACTCCAGCGTCTCGAGACCCTCAGGGGTGATGTGCTGCCTTTATAAGTCCTGAATGATTGAGCTGCACCGAGAGCATTCTAATCGTATGAAAGGTCCACTTTGCGCTCGATATGCTCCTCCAGCTGTTAAGGATGCTTTTAGGGGAGTGTTGTCTCCACTGGGGTGAGACAGTAGTAAGGCCTGTGCAGTTGTTCAGAAATCGTTTCTTTTTCAGGGAGAAAAATTCTTACTTTGTGGCTCATACATTGATGTTGAAGAGTTTGTCTTTTAGCGTGTGCGTGCTGAAGCGGACGGTACGGTCTAATCACTGTATATGCAGATGTGGACATTTAATTGCATTAGGCAATTAAGTTAGTGCAAGAGGCACATTTTCTAGTGCACAAGGCGCATTTTCAAGTATAAGAGGCACATTTTCTGAATCATATTAAGCAGGCCCCATATGGCCTTGGTTAGTTAGCCAAGCTAAAGTCTTGGCCAGTGCAAAGCTGGTGCCTAGTAGGGCGTATTTGTCAAGAACAGCCATAAAAATGGAAATGATCAGTGGGCCTGGCTGCCATTACCTGTGTCAGGACTTTAGTTTTTCGGCTACTGCACACACCATCCCTACCATTCAAGAAGGCCTTTAGTCAGGGCCACTGGAGATTTGCGATAGTGAAGGGCCATATTATGTGGCAGCGTTGAGTAAATTATGCAGCAAGAAAAGACAAATTATGCTGCACATTTTGTGATAGTATTACTTCATTATTTTGTCAATGTTAAACTTGTTAGCGCTATCTGGGCATTAGTTGCATCTCTTTATTATCAGTTAGGCGAACACCCAAATATAGTAATAGACAGCAGAAAGGTGACCAGTCCAACTTTGCAAAGGGTCTTCCACTGCGCGGCGAGAAGTGTTGTTGTGTTTTTAGTAACTTTGAAACTGTTTGAGCTAGAAACAGCATTTTTTGGGTTAAAATCTGCATGTTATGCTGCAGGTGATGAATTATGTGGCAAATGTGGTAAATCTATAATTATGCATACCTCGCTGTGGCCGCAGAATGGCATAATTCCTGCGGCCCTTCCTATAGTAAGGGCCATTGGAATTATGCAGCAGGAGCGACTAAATTATGTGGCAATAAGAGGCAAATTACATGGCGTAATGCAGCACATTATGTGGTATTACTAAGTTATTATCACAAATGTTAACACTGCCTAGGCCTTCATTAGTACCAATTTAACACCCAAATTAAGCGATAAACTAAGGTGATCAGGCAACCTTTGCAAAGGGCTTTCCACTGAGCAGCAACACGTGCCACTGCAATTTTAGAATGTTTTGATCCGTTTGAGCTAGAAACCATTTGATGGATTATGAGCAGTTCTCAATTTGAGCCAGTGGTTTCCGGTGCTCAGCACTGGCACTTAATCATCAACAACGGCACTTTTCATGAGCACCAGTTGAGGACTCATTCATTTATGGTAGGCACTGGGTGGTTAAGTGATTTGTACAGAATCACAGGCTGTTGAGCGGAGGCAGAGACTCGAACCTGGTTCCCCAGCTACGAAGTCGGCAGCTCCGGCCATTACGCCAGATCCTCCACCCACTTTCATGGTTAGTAGTTGGACCTGTTTTAGGCGGCACTGACAGGAGAAATGGGATGGTGCAAGCAGCCTCCTAACAAAAGCCCCAGCACTTTTTTTTTTTTTTAATACAAATTAACCACTGATTTATGTGGCAAAAGCGGCAAACTCATATAATTATGCGCTCTCCAGGGCCACAGAATCGCTAACTTCCAGTGGCTCTGCCTATAGTTTGCCAAGATCAACAATTTATGTCGCCACTGTACTACATATGGCACCCAGCCTAAGCCATCTCTGCATCCCTGATGGCTTCCCCGGGGCACACAATGTTATCTATTTTGACTCGGCCTGCTCCTTTCTTCCCAATCATTTAATGATTCCACTCACTCTTGCTCATCCCTTTGTCTCTTTGCCATGCTGGCATCTCGGTTTTGGGAATGATTAATCTCTCGTAGACGAAGATTCCTTTCTTCTCTCTTCCGTCTTTGCCCGTCGTCCTTTCCACACCGACTTTAATTTCCTCTTCTTGGCTCTCGCCATCTGTTGCGCTCTGGAGTCGGGGAGGCATTTCTCTCCACGCCGTCATTTCAGCAGTAGATTTCTTAGCTTTTCCGCGTCCCCACGGTGCCATCTGTCTAATATTCATAAAATATGACATTTCCTCACTTTTAATTCTAGCGTTTTTGGCACAAGGATAAACACACCATGTGTGGCCGGGCCGGGTTTCTGAGCACTGGGGAGAGAGGGAAACAGACTTTCTGTTGGATACTGCAGCTTTTCGCCTACCCGTTTCCATCCGAAGAATGTATACAGAGCTTTATACCTGGATGAGGCGCCGAAGGGGTTTCGATGGATAAGTAGTGGGTAATTCAGTACACGTTGGACAATGGCTGACAGCATAATGTGATGAAAATGGACTTTGATTCTTCAACCACGGGAGATCGATAAGGCATCAGTCCAACAGTAGATTTCTTGGATTTGTCACACCTCCTGGTGTCATCTGATATTAATAAAATCTAACATTTGCTCCCTTTTAATTATTCTACCTTTTGGCACCAGAATATAGAACGCAACTGCTGAGCACTAGGAATTAGCGAAACACCCATTCAGTGTTCTTAAATGAACGCATCCACTTTTCTTCTAAACGCTATGAAGTGGTGGAGTGACCGCAGGGCTGCCTCCCAAAAGTCCTTGCGCCGCAGTTCTGTGCAGTAGAGACCCACTCTATGATCTGCAGCGGCCAGACTGCCTCCGATCAGGAGATTGGGCGACTATTGCCAAAAGAGGTCAGGTTGGTAGCCGCTGTCATCATGTCCTGTGCAAATGATATGCGGCTGGAAGCACACTGCTTCTATAAAACAGACATACTTAGTCAAATAGGACAATTCACTGCAGGGTTTGCAAAAAAATATCCGAATCCATCTCATCACAGTACATTATAAATATAGAACGTAAGAAGGTATGATTAAGTCCTATATAACGAGTAGAGGAATCTATATAGCAGATGCTATTCAGAGGCAGTGATGTGTCAGGGAATGACCTCAACTTCCAATCATAGCACTGGCCATATTTTGAATCTGTATGTTTTTCTGTGTGTGTTAATCTAACAATTTATGTATTCACCTCGGATTCATTACTTGTTCTCAATAAGATCGAAATATATGTATATATCTAAAAGGGCCTGAAAAGAAAATAACAAATAGGCACTAGAACTACAACCTCAGCAACTTAAAAAACTATTTAGAACCAACAGCTCTCCTCTTGGCCTTGTTTTCTTAAGGCAGGAATAAAATATTCTAGGTACAAGTTTTACATTTGTCAAAATTATTGCTTTATACTTAAGGTGACAGTTCAGTGGACTATTGCATCCACTGCATAGATCCCTGTCTGACCTGATCGTGATAGATTACAATCCTGGCAGGCTGACTCAGCCTTTCATCCTTCCTGGGTTGATAAAATAAGTAACGTTGAGTTTGGTAATAGAAGATATCTGTTATTAATACAACCGATTCCTCAAGATAAATATGCGCTGTAATAATATGCATGTATACGTTTTTAGGTTTACTTTTGCCAAGGGGTGAACTAGAGCAAGCGTGTAGTCAGTCTGATATATGAGGATGCGTAGAGCATGACTGCCTCTGCCCCCTTCTTCATCGTCCTTTTCAATGCAAGATTCGCATATGATTCTTGATAAGCAATTACTTTCCCAGATCTATTAGTCTTTCAGTTATGTGAGTAAATCTAAACCAGACTTTCAGGAAAAAAAATCTATAACATGCCCAATCCGTACCTACTTCTCTGGCCTTTTACAGATGACCCTGGCATGAGATCAACCATTCCTCAAACCTGCCCATAGTTATGCTGACATGCATTGTTTAGGTGGGATGAAAACGATGGGGGTCTCTAAAAGGAGCGTGGCCAAAGAAGCGTAACAGAAACCTTTCAAAGAGGTGTGGCCTTTGCAATTACGGCCCTCGCTTAAAAGATGTACACTAAAAACCAATGCCTCACAGAGCGTGCCACTTTAACTCTGTTTAGGTGTCTTTGGGAGTTTTGTGTTAATGGCATCCAGACATATAACAACAGACCTATGCATAAAAAAGCCAGAACTACTGGCTTTGCCAATGCTTGTTATCAGTTTCAAATAAATAGCAACAATTATGTTGAAAATTATTAGATTTGAAAATGTTTCAATTCGGAAAATAGACTGAATAAAATGCTCTGTGGGAGGAGTAGTGGTCTGTGGGAGAGGTAGCCAAATCAGTAGGCACAATGACCAATATTTTGACCATGGGTATGCTCATAGATAAGGCGGAATCAAACAAAATGCCCATCCATTTCTGTTTCATAGACTATAAGGCCGCCTTTGATCACATAAATCGGAAGATTTTATGGTCTAAACTGAACGGCTGGGGGATATCGAGACCTCTGCTGGATCTGCTGATCAACCTTCATACAGAGACCTGGGTACATATAAAGGTGGGGGATGGATCAGTTCTGTCAAGGCGCATACAGACTAACAAGGGCCTCAAACAAGGCTGTGTCCTGGCCCCCAAGCTCTTCAACCTGTTCTTAGGTGACCTTGCACCGATCCTAAACAGCTGCAACTCCCACGCTCCTAAACTAGGAGGGCTCCAACTAACCTGTCTTCTATATGCAGACGATATAGTCTTAATAAGCCACACAAAGGTAGGGCTTCAACATCTTCTGAATGCAACACACAGCTACTCAAAAGCAAATAAACTGACAATAAACCTGGAGAAAACTCAGTCGAAGACCATCAGTAAGAACAAAAGAAAATCAATATTGTGGTTCTGGAACAAGACACGAATTGGAGACACGCCAATATACAAATATTTAAGAGTAAAGATTGACAACAGCGGGCAGTTTTCCACCCAGAGAATGAGCATCAGAGGAAAAGGGCTCGCGCTGGCAATCTCTTTAAAAACACTAAACAGCAAACTCTCTGGACCCTCTCTTCTGCCCCTGGCACAAGTAATCCGCGCCAAACTTCTACCAACAATTACCTACGGGAGCGAGGTACTTAGGGGCAGAGACGCTAAGATCCTTGATAATACAATTATAGCTGCCTACAGAATTATCTTTAGCCTTCCCAAGCGAACCTCACCAGCACAAATCAGGCTAGAATTTGGTATCCAACAACAGCTCCTGGCAAGACAGGCGGCCTATATTTCAGCCTGGGACAAAGTGAGGAAATCCAAACAAGGAACTATAAACGAGCACCTATGGACGGAGCTAGAGCAACATCCATCCTCACCAGCAGCCAAGTACCTTACGAGCAGCCTGGCAAACACGGGATTAAAGCAGCTTTGGGATACCCCAGTAAACCATACAACATTTAAAAATCTGGTAATGAAATCCATCAAACAACTATCGTGGGTTCAAGGTAAGGCAGCCCTTTCAAAAAGAACGCACGGCTGGATGACCCTGAACTCTTACTCAACGAAAGCACCACAGAACTACTTTGGTGTGGGCTATGCCAAATCCGTTAAAATGTGTTTCTTAAAGTATAGGTTGGGCTTGCTACCCTGCACTCAAAACTTCCCACGCTGGCTAAAAGTCAAAGCATGCTCCCTCTGTCGGTTATACGGCCTAGCGCAAGAGGACATGCTGCACTTGATATGTTCCTGTGAGAAACTCCTGGATGAACGGAAATATCTGCTGAAACACCACTTCAATCGACGAGGGATACGCACACGAAGGAATGCAGTTCTTGCCTGTTTTTCATCCCAGGATCCCCAGCTGAACTGTAGTTTTGTAAAATGTATGAAGGCAGTGGAAAAGAAGATGCCAAAAACTAATCTCTAAAGGTTTCGATATAGCTGACAAAACATAACAGCACCCACCGTCATGGCTGACTTAAAGAGAAAATGATACCGGGAAATCAACAATATTTTATAAAACAAAACTTAATCAAAATTTTAAAAGACTAATCCACCAGAATGAAATTTTGTGCTTAAATGAATCGAGGAACTGTGATTGTGTTTTACTGGTTTTAACAAACATGTAGTTTAAAAAAAATCTTCTTTTATTCTGTTTTTGTATTGCAATGGTTTTAAGTAACTATGCTAAATAAAATTACTTACTTACTTACTGTGGGAGAGGTAGTGGTCTGTGGGAGGGGTAGTGGTCTGTGGAGTGTCTTAATCACTCGATTCCCTCCCCCACTCCATTGTTCTCTGTAATTTTTCACTCAGTTTGACACTTATGCCCTTCTCCCTTGTGACATTTTACTTATAGTAATAGGATTCCATCATAAACATCAACCCACAGCGTGAATTTACCCAGACATTGGAGGAAACGCTGTTCACAGTATGCACTATACAAGAGTCACTGGTGCATGAAAAACAAATTACAAAAGTAATGTATCTGCATAAAGTAGATACTTCTGGGGAGTGCATGACGAAATAAAACATGAAATATTAACATGTATCACTGAAAAGATTACCTTACAGGTTTTACAGTAATTGTTGAAAAATCGATTTGTGTATTTGCTTGTAAAGTTAAGGACACGAATATTGATCGTAATATGGACCAGTTTCAAAGTCAGTTTAAAATACAGACTTTTTAAGGGCCTGCCCCACTTAAAGCCCTATTATTGTGTGGTAGACTCAGCACCAAGTTTTCCTGACTTTTGGAGATGGTGCTGATGACTGAGTCGCCGAACTATTTCATGTCCGGCCCAAAGAGGGCATGGGCATCGATTCACCAAAATGCCAAGAGTAGTGGAAGTGCCATCACATACCCATTGACCTTAATTACATCACAGGAAGTGACATCATATGACCCATGATCGAGATTTTTTCCAGGAGGGCATGTCACATGACCCTAACATCACACTCACACTTTTTTACCCCTTATACTCACTTAGTCATTCTTATTTACATTCACTCTTAATCTCACTCTTATTCGTGCATACTTATGGACACTCAGGCCCAGGTTTATTAATGCTTTGCACCTTGCTTGAGTCACTTTTGTGGCACAAACCGTGTGCAAATTGTTATGGAGGGATTTACTATCCAACACAAATATCCCAAAATAACACAAAAATGTGCTATGCACTGCGTTCCAATGCAACCACGGATAGGTTTTGACATAAATCCCTATCTACAAACATTGGTAGAGATGAATTTGCGCCAAAATCTTACCACTTCTTGAGGAAGGCATAATGTTTTAATTTCTCCTTGTTTTTATAACTTTTCATGTGTTATGTATTTTACAACACAAATATTAAGTGGAAAAAGCCTTAAAGCATAGTTTTTATATTGGAAGTTACCCCTTGCAGGACAAAGCCTATGCTTCAGAGAAGAACACACGCTGGCACTATGGCGCAAGGGTGTGTGCTCTACAAAGTGGCTGCCAAAAGTGCACCAGTGCACAGGGAGAGAAACAGTGCACCATATCTTAGGAGATATTCTGCATTTTTCTCTCTCCCTTTGACACAAGGCAGTGCAGCATCTTTGGTGCTGGGCTGCCTTGCATCACAGAATAGGACATTTGGGTCTCAGTCTCACCCACCACCTGTCACTGACTCTCACTCATACATATGCTTAAACATGCAGACATGCTCACGCATACATGCTCTTATCTCACAATCATATTTTCACCTGCAAGCACACCCACAACATTCATTTAAAACCATTTTGACTTACCACAGCGGCCACCAAAGGCCCAGTGCAGAATTGTGTAACTAAGGAATGCAGCTCAACCTCTGATTTGGTTCTGATTTTGCCACCTCTGAAGCCAAGGTTTGCAAGACCAGTGCTAGGAGTCGTAAGGAGTAAGCCAGGGGTCCCAGCTGCAGCTCCTAAATGACGACCATAAATAAGGGATTTGTTTAGCCAACAGCATCATGCTCTTTTGGGGCTTGCAGTCTTGCTCTTTCCCTTTACATATGTGCTATGACAAGCATGCAAAGGTCTATTTTATATAGAAATGGGTCCGAGTTTAGCACTTGAACTGTGGCCACTAAGCAGATATGAGTGTTGCAGCTGCACAACCCTACCAAGCTTTCATGACAGCTTAGGAAGAGGCAGTGCAACCATTTATTTCCAAGCTGTTCACAGAGCAAAAACCCTCTTCAACATTGCAGCCTTATCTGGACTGCCATTTATGTAGGATATGGCAAATGCTAGGCAACCATGCTGGGAGCATAGTCCATTTTGTGCCAATTCATAGCGTTCCTTTCTTTGCAGCTCTTTCCTTCCAGGTCCATGCAGCCGTAATTGTTTTTACAAGTTTAGTCCAACTTTACAAAGCCGATATCTTTGGCATACTGCCTGGGACACTGGCGACACTTGTTCAAACCATACTTGTGAATCAGTCCGTGCCTGTTCGAGCACACCCGGCAAGATCGCCTCGGGTGGCTCCAGTAGAGCAGCTGGTGACCCATCTTATTCTTTCACAGATCGCGAAAAGCAAGGCAGTGATGCATGCACTGGTTTTCATAGTTCAGTTCTTAATCTTTTCTTCACTTCTTAATGATCAATTGAATTGCTTTGCATTTGTATATAATGCATTTCCCTGCCTAGAAGCTGGGATTGTCTGGCAATGCTACGCTTCATTTATTAATAAAATAGAAACGATTCTTATGAGCTCATAAGGTCAGACTGGTACCATAAACACAAGATTTACAAAACTTATACACACAATGACGCATTTGACCATTGCATTTCAATGGAGTAATTTGATTCTTTCTTCAACACAAGAAAATCAAGCACACGAAGAAGAGATCTTAATCAGGTGACTGGTCGGCTGCCCTGGAATATCTGAGACCTGCACAAGGTCTCATATTTGAACCGCAATAAATCCTGAATATTTTGAGGTCTCGCTGCTATGTTGCTTGTGTCTAACGTTTCGTTATGTAGCCAGCATTTACATGCACCTTACTATGAATTGTATGGTCGTATTCAGGTTGAACAATGTGTGCCCCATTTATGTATGTGGAATTCTCTTTGACTTAAGCAAAATGTACAAAATGTAGTCTATTTGAAAAGAAAGTATCTGTCAGTTTCATTTAAACATGAAAGTTTGTGGTATTTTCATAGTACAAATCTAGCCAAATGGCAGTGGATAACTGTACACGGTCAAAGGCAAATTTAGAGTGAATGAGCGATCGGAAGGAGAGTTGGGTTCTGAGAGTGGAGGTGGGCTGGTAATTCATTGTGATGCATTGATCTTTAAAGAGGGGTGCTTACCTCTCTTTCTTACATTGGAATAGGGTTGGTGCAGTCCTGATGGATACAAGTATGTCGTTCCAGAAGCTAGGCGTGTAAACAGAGAAGGCAAGTTTGGTTTTGAAAATAATATTTTTGCACTCTTCCGTCTCCATTCTGATCGTGTACTAGCTGCGGGTGTTGACAGCCACCAGAAGAGGTGAGCTTGTCCGGCAGATACTGGAGGTGCCCATCAGATAGCTTTTCATATCAGGCTGGCTGCTTTTGAAGATGTGCAGACTGGAAAGGAGAGCCAATGGAGATCCATTAGGGTAAGAGTGCTGTGGTCACATTTCTTCAGCCCCTTGCAGAGGCTTACTCTGCGGTGCAGGATACCACTGGGGGGCACTGGAGACAGTTGGGTCAAGGAGCAAGGTATTGTCACCATCCAGAAGTGACAATACAATGATTTGCACAGCAGTTCTGGAGCGACCTCAGAACTGCTGTATTGTTTAGTTTGTGGACAGTACTACGTAAGAGCTAAATGTGCTTTACATGTACAGATTTAAGTGCAGAGGCGCCAGTACTATTTAGAGGCATCTTTAGCTGATTACATGCCTTTGATGCTATGCTGCGTGCTTGTGGTGTTGTATGTTTGGGTTAATATGGTCCAAATAGCTTGTGGTTAGGTACAGGGAGCGCTAGTGAGGCTGCAGAGCTTAGCAAGCCATGTAGCTTACGTGCTTTGTTGTGTGTATGTAGGTACCAAGCTGACGTAGCTAAAACATTTTCTTGGGCGTGTGTGTGTGTGTGGAAAATAAATTTTTATAGTTCACTGTGATTAGAAGCAGCATGCTTTAAGTGATGTGCTCTTTAGTGTATGCAATGTGTTATTGTGCAAAACATGTATATACAGTTGAAGTGGTAGTGCTCAGTCAACCATCTGGTTTTGGTGTTGTGTGCACAAACTAAGATGTACTGTTTCTACATATGAGAAGGAAACTGGAGTGTGGCCCTGTTTGGCTTGTAAGCGCTTAACTAGCTGTATGTTTTGCTGCCATGCTATTTGTGTGCGAGTGATAAGATGATTGTCAATAGCAGTCTATTGGGTTTTATTTCTATCCAGAATCCTGAGCAAATAGTACCTTTTTGTATTGTTGTTTACAAATCTTGAAAAATAAAGTTTTTTTGATACATTTAGTTCTATTATCTCATAGAGACTGCTAGCCACAGATTCCTTACCTTAGAATGACCTGCATGTGTCAGAATGGATCCAGAAATGTTTGTGAGCAGTACCCCTGCACGCTGGTAGGTGGCATTGTTCAGCTCCATCTTGTTTTGTCTGTGTCAAAAGTGGTATGTGCGGTGCTGTATAGACACCACCCCAGCGAGCTGCCATCAGTTCTTTTCTTTCCATGCCAATCATTGCAGATCAGAAGAGAGCTACTCCTAGTCACTTTTGGACTAGTCGTTTTTTTAAAAACTTTTGTCGAAGTCTTTTGAGAAATTTTTCTCCTGGTGTGGCAGGAATGTTATCTAGGAAGGCCGACTTCAAGGCCTGTGGTGCCTGTCATGATTGATGTCAGTGAAGGACCTCCATCTAGTTGGCCTCTGGTGCCCTGAGCGCGACCACGATATGAATACCAATGTTGATGGTTATGCGATGAATCCAAAGGCTTTGAGGGAGCGATCCCTCAAGCTCTTGGCAGCTCGACTTGCAACGCCGCAATATTCTCAATTCTGGACGAGAGGAAGGTCCCGGGATCGGTCGCAGAGTCCAAGATCTTTGTTGCACTGGTAGAAGGCTGGTCACTCGGGTAAGTCTCACAGCAAGAAGAGTAAGAAGTCAAAGAGGTCTTCAACTTCACCTCATCCATCAGCCGACGAGCGAGCATCACCATTTGAGGCCTGGCTACGCGTTTGTGCTAGTGCCTAGCTTTTTTCTTCCCCGAGTTCCAGGGGGCAGAAGAGACCCTAGCTCAACTCCAGGAGGCCATGCATTTCATATTTGAGCAGCCTCTTCTCACCAGCGTGCTTTTGGGCCCGTGGGTTTGGGATGGGCCCCTACTGGTTCCACATCTGCTGTTCCTACCCCTGTGCCAGTCAGGCCCCTTGAATCAACAGATTTGGCCTGGTGTTGGTCGTACTATCTTGACCTTCGCCAGCGCCAGTCCCGATGCAAACGCTCCCAACGCCGCCATCGCTTTCTGATCCCAGACAGACACAGAGCTAGAGGGCTGTCGTACGACACTGACTCCGGTGTCGACTCGAGCCATGTCTTCCAGGCCAGAGTCCTATTCCAATGTGTTAGGACTCATGGAGGAGTGAGAGGAGTGCTGGACCCTGAAGAATACCAGCCCTTAGATACTAACGTGGACTGGTGTGAGACTTAGCAGAGACCAGGGGACTGGACACTTCTCCAAATACCGGAATGCATTCTCGCCCCACCGTGGCTACGGAGAAGGAAGCTTTGTTTGCAATGGTGGTGTAGAGGGCAGCCGAGGGCCTGGACCTTACACTACCCTCAGTGCAAGTCAAGACAAACGTCTTGACAGAGGTGCTTCAACCAGGAGTGACCTCCTCAGAACCACTTGTTTCATTTAATGATGCCCCTACAGATGTCCTGCTTGAGACTTGGTCCAAGCGAGGCAAAGGGGCTCCTGTGAACAGGACAACTGCCTGTCGCTGTTTAAAAGCAGTTTTCTGCCGGAGACCTTCAAGTACTGCTTGGCGGTAGTCGCCTCTGAACCATTCAATAATTATCAAATAAAGAGGCGGGCACTGGAAACTGGAAAGCAGGAAACGGGTTTTTATTTCTCCAGAGCAAAGCACGTCAGATCGGACAAACAAGGTATCGTCTCGAGGTGCTCTAACTGCATCTCTGCGGCCTGGCCTCTTATACTGTAGTTTATTGCTTTATTGCATGAAGACACATTCTTAACATTACTTTGAAGTACAGTAAGAAATCCCCGGAATCCCTGCTTCAGGCCCGTTCCCACACATATTCACAGTAGAGGTCCCCACCCCAATCTCAGCTGGTGATGACTTATCGCGCAGCTGGACATTCCATTGGGAACCGAAATGTGCGCAATGGGTCGGATCTCATGGGGTGGTGACATTGATTAAAGGCGAGTTTTTACAGTATGGGGGCAATAAACTGCATCCGCAGGGCTAGGTGATGGCCTGGGATCGGGTCGAACAATCGGGTACAGGGGAAGGGGTTATCAAAGGGACTGTTCGTGTGAAAGGGATGAAAGAGTATGTGGGTCCGGCACAGGAAGTGGCTCCGGGGTAGGGTTGAGCTGTAGGTGTGTTTATGGTTCAGCCGGGTGTGCATGGGGGCTGTCAGCGCGCGGGGGATGTTTGCGAGGCCAGGGAGACGTGCAGGCGATTAGCAGTGTACGAAGCGGTCATGGTGTCTAAGATGGCTGCTGCTTACGTGCTTGCACGGGCCCAGGTTTGGACAAGATGGCGCCGGCAATGTTCACATCGAAATCAAATTTTCCACATCGCCACTGCCTGCATCCGGGGTACCCCAGTTTCCTCACAAACGCCCTACCCCGGAGAGCTTGGAGGTCCAAGCCTCTACCTTCCATAAAAATCCTGGTACATTCCCTACCACTAAATCGCTGATATATAAAAGTAATATCAGTCCCAGGATGCATCACGCCATATGAGATGATAAACATCATCGTAAGCCAAATTTAATCCATTGTGGTTTACATTTGGCTTACAATGATGTTCATAAGGCGTGATGCATCCTGGGACTGATACTACTTGTATATCAGCGATTTCGATGCATATTACAGACGCTTTAAGGATGAAGCGTACACCAGGATAGATCCCCTTGATGAATACATTTAGATAAATTTGCTAAAAAAAGAGGTGTGCGAGGCATAAACTTTTTTCAAACTTTTTACATTTTCTACCATCTCACTGGATAGGGAATCCAAGAGGCTGGACACCTTAGACAAGGAGATGTTTTTCCCCACCATTCTGGCACTGCAGTCCGTGCATGCTGTATGCGTTTCGGTTGTGGAGGTGCTGCCCATGGTTCCGGAGGAGGCCCGGACCATATTCCCCCAGGCTGTTGCGTATGGAAGAGATGCAGCTAAGTTTACAATCAGATGTGGACTGAATACCACTATCTCGCTGGACAGAGCAGTTTTTCCGGACGGTGGACTTATGGCGCTACGCCTAGATGAGAAAAACTGGCTTTTCAGGAGATGTCAAAGCATTGCTTATGGATATGCCCTTTGACGGCTCTCACCCCTTTGGAGATGCTTTAAGAACAGCAGGGCTAGGGCCAGGTCCTTGGACCTTTCCATGGCCCCTCTCCATCCCCAATCCACCTTTTGCAGCCATGGAAAGGGCTTATACCTGCATCTATACCCTCCAAGCCACTGCAGTGTGCAGCATCTGAGTGGCCAAGGATGCGATACCCACAGACCAAAGGTTGCGTCAGTTCGACCATCAATCGACAGCCTCCAAACCCTTATAGTCTGCCTTCCCACCATCATGGGCAGCCAGTGGGAGGCAGGATGCACCAGTAACTGCCCCATTGGAGGTCTATAACACCAGACCGATGGATTATCCTAATTGTCCGGAGGGGATACTCTTTCCCCTTCATGACTACCCCTCCACCAATGCCACCTCCGTGCGGCAGGCTGATGGAGGACCATCTCTCTTTGCTCTACCAGGAAATGATGGCTCTCTTGGCCAAGGGAGCCATTGAGACCATTGAGAGGGTGCCGACGTCCGAAGTAGGCCATGGTTGCTATTCACACTACTTCATGGTGCCCAAGAAGGATGGAAACCTTCGTCCTATCCTAGACCTGCACCCTCTCAATTTCTTCCTAAAGAAGGAGAAGTTCAAAATGCTCAAGCTCGCTCATGTCCTATCTGCCCAGGAGACTGGATGGTAGTGCTGGACTTGCAGGATGTATAATTCCACACTCCCATCCTGCCTGTCCATAGGCATTCCCTGCGGTTTGTGGTGGGCCACAAGCACTTTCATTTTGCCATGCTTCCTTTTGGCCTTACCAGCGGGCGTTCACCAAGATGATGGCGGTGGTTGCAGCTCATCTTTGGAGATCAAGGGTGCCAGTCTTCCCCTACCTCGATTCCTGGCTGTTGAAAGTGGGCTCGCCTCAGACTGTTGTCTCCAACCTATAGACTATAGAAGACCCCCTGCATTCGCTGAGGTTCACTATCAACTTGTTAAAGTCACACCTGACTCCCTCTCAGATGCTCCCTTTCATCGGAGCTGTTCTGGACATGGTGCAGTTTTGGGCCTATCCTCCTGAACGGCAAGTCCAGGATAATAAGGCTATGGTATCGATGTTTCAGCCTCTGTCCTAGACTGACTCTGAGGCTGCTGGGCCTCCTGAGTCCTACTTATGATTTATGCCCGCTGGCCTATTCGGGCTCGGCAGTGGGACCTGAAGTTCCAGTAGCCAGCATCAGGGGAATTTCTCCGACATGGTCCATATCTTGGAGGGAACTGCTAAAGATCTGCACTGGAGGTTAACGAACTGTGATTGGGTCAGAGGCAGACCCCTCTCCCTTCCCCTCCTGGGATAGGGCGGCCATCTGGGAGAAGTGGAGATCAGTGGCCTCTGGTATCCAGCGAAATCTAGACTCCACATAAACCTTCTGGAGCTCCGGGCAATCCAGCTAGCATTAAAAGTCTTTCTACCCTCCGTCAAGGAAAGGCTGGAGGTGTCCACGACCATCACCACCGCTACATGGTACTCGAACATACAGGGCGAGGTGGGGTCATGGACCCTTTGTCACGAGGCACGGTGTCACTGGACTTTGCTAAAACATGAGGGCATATCCCTGGTGATTCAACACCTTTTGGGCTCTCTCAATGCCAGGGCGGACAAACTCAACTGAGGATGCCTAGAGGATCACGAGTGACGTCTCCAGTGGGAGGTGATGGAAGGTTTCTTTCAACAGTGCGGAGAGCCTTGGTTAGATCTGTTCGCCTCCATAAAGACGGGCCTCTCCTGCACCTTTCCGCCCATACAACTCCTGCCCAGAGTTCCCAAGAAGATCAAGAAGGACAGGGCCTAGGTCATCCTTGTAGCCCCGGAATGGGCTCAGAGAGTTTGGTATCCTGAGTTGCAGAGTACGGTCATCAGTCCTCCAATCAGGCTGCCCCTTCAGGTGGATCTTCTGTCGCAGCAGCAAGGGAGGGTTCTCTAACCGAACCTGTCAACACTCCGCCCTCTTGTGTGGTGATTGAGCGGCAACATTTGACAGCTTTCAACCTTCCGCCCGAAGTCTGCAATGTTATCTTGACAGCCAGGCGTCCCTCCACCAAAAAGGTATACACCTGCCATTAGGGCAAGTTTGTAGCATGGTGTGCAGAAAAACTGGTTGACCCTCTTTCTCAAGTTCTTCTATGTATTATTTTCCTTGCCCAGCAGGGTTCTTCTCCTTAAAGGGCTACCTTTCTGTTATATCAGCCTTTCTGTGGTTGCCTGACTAGCCATCCCGCTTCAAATCCCCTATTGTACATAGGTTCTTGAAAGGCTTGCAACATATGTTTCCTGCCTCGTTGGGACCTTTATCTAATCCTAATGTTCCTGATGTGCGCTCCTTTTGAGCCCTTGCAAAACTATCCTCTCAGGTTTCTTAACATCAAGACAGCCTTCCTGGAGGCAATAACATCTGCCTAGAGGGTCAGTGAGCATCAGGCTTTGTCATTCAAGCCTCTATACTTGAACATCTACCCAAGCAAGCTGGTTCTACGAACTACAGCTTCCTTTCTGCCGAAAGTGATTACTCCCTTTAATGTAGGCCAGTGCATCACCCTGCCTCTCTTTTACACTCCACCACCTCCCTCTAAAGAAGACGAGAGGCTTCACCGACTGAACCCAAAAAGAGCATCGTCATTCTACCTTGTCCGTACGAGATCGTTCCGGGTGGATGACCAACTCTTCATGAGGTATGCCGAGCGCAGAAAGGGAAGGCCGCGCAGAAGTGGACCATATCCTCATGGATCGTACTCTACTTTAAGATCTGCTACGCATTGGCCAAGAAGAAACCCCCTGAGGGCTTATGTGGTTATTCCACCAGAGCCAAGGCTGTGACCATTGCACTAGCAGTCCTAGACACCTGCCAGGCAGCAACGTGGACCTCTCTGCACATGTTCACAAAACAAAATTGCCTTGAAAGTCATATTCGTCCAAGATAGGCACTTTACATTATCGATCCTGCAGGACTTTCTGGTGTTAAATTGTTTCGCAGACCCACCTCCAGGGAGGTATCGCTTGGGTATGTATTCAAAGGTAAGGAATCTGCGGCTGGAAGTCTATATCAAATGAATACGTTACTTACCTTTGATAAAGCCTCATCCGGGAGAGGCTCCATCTTGCCACAGATACCTTAGCGACTCATCCATTCTTCCTGCTCTGTGAACAGATTTCTAGGGACAGGGCTATTTCTACTCCCTGGGCCATAGTTTTCCACACCAGTGGTCCGTGTTCTTCATGTCTCTGTGCTCCTGCCGTGAAAAATCGCAAAAAGAAACTGACGTAAGCATGCTCGGGTGGCGCCTATGTAGGAACCGCTAACTTCATGTCATGGCACGGACAATGCAACGTGGAGATGAACGAAGCCACCTACCGGCGTGCAGCAGTACTACTCAAAAAAAATTCCAGATCCAGTCTGCCTGGGGATAATTCTAAGGTAAGGAATATGCAGCTACACAGAGTCTCTACCAGATATGGTGTTACTAAAGGCAAGTTACTTGTTCTTTACTGTGCGTTAACTTATTAAATTGTTGACTGCATGTTCAATGCTGTGGTCCGTATGTAGTTGGTTATGTGTTCATTGTAGAACATCCTTTTAACAATTTGTTCTAGAGAAAGTCAAAGTGGCCCTTGTAACATGTATTTTTATGGATTGGTTTCTTTCGCAAAGACTTCAGGACTGCTGTTCAAGCCCTTGTGCTCTTGCATTTGGATGGTGCTCTATGTCCTCCCAGACTCTAATATGTCACTCTTTAAAGGCATTCTATATGCAACACTATGTATCACCCTAGGCCTGACAAAATATATTCACGTCACCCCTATGCTGATGGAACTCCTTTGGATCCTCTTACCAGTGTACCACCTATCCAAAACAAGCTGCATCATTTAAAACCAGCACCTCGCTTATCTTGCCTACAAGTCCACCATCTCTGGTGGTACTTGGTTCACCTGCAGCTAGAAAGCCATCAGACAGCAAACTAAGAAGTGTAAAAAATAATAAACAAGACTGCAGGCCTATTCCAAATGTGCAACCACGATATGGATTTGCATCCCCAGATCCATCAGGCCCACCCCAGAGCTACTCCAATTTAAGAATGAGTAGAAGACTCACCTCTTATAGAACACTGCATCCCAATACATTAACAGACCACACAATAGCTCCCTCTCCTATCATTAGTTGACTTTATGCTTGTCCTTAACCCTATGCCGTGCTCTGCTGCCTGTTAACTAGGTTCATGCTGCAGAAATACCATATACATACATCTTGCATATGTAGATTAAAACCTACAAGGTGAGGTTTTGGGCAAGATCAGAGAATCGTGCTGTTTTAAATAGGAATCTTACACACAGGTTATATTTTCTGAGTTTTTTTAAACGTTGAGGAATAAGATGGCAAAATGTTAGGTAGATAGGTAGATCTACCTGTGACTCTTTCTGGAAGGATAATGCGACAGCTTATTTGTTTAACTTTGAGATAGGATGCGTTAAATGTGGACGATTTGGAGAACTATCCCAAAAGCCAATACGGATAATCAATATTTATGTGCCATTCTATATTACTCCATCTACATGAATCCATCTCAGTGGATTGAGGATGTGCAATTTTGTGATAATCATAAAATGCGGAAGCGGGAGATTTACTTTTAACTTGTGTCAAGTATCAAATATAATTTCAGGGAAACCCTACACATGAGAAAGGATTGAATTAATGTTGTTGCCTGCGTGGGATTCCATACTCCCTTACCAAGGGGAGTAGAATGTGGTGTTTGAACCACACCACAGAGAAACCATCGCCAGGTGAATCAATAAGGCCAGCGGGATTCTTGATTTTGTATTGGGCCTGTTTTATCCCTCAGATGCCTTCGGCTTCAATAATGTATTGAGTTCTGCGGTAGCCCGAGCCTGTACGCTATACCATTTGAAGATCAAAGATATCCTTTGTTTTGCAAGCACTAGGGATGAGTCTATAAGTTTCCTAATCAGACTAAGACTTCATGAAGCAGAAAAACAGATCCGACAATCTATGCCTCTGATGAAACTGCACCAGCTTAATGCTGGCAGTCTTTGAGGATTGTAATCCCGCCTTCGAGGTCGGACAGCCATCTTTATAGACAGTTAAGGTTGACCATTTACAAACGGTTCCCCGGCCTCAGTATAACAGATATCCTAATCTTTTAAGGGGACGTTTAACAGTGGATACCCTCACTCTTGGTCTACTGGAAACGCAAACACATCTGTTCGTTATTTGAGGTAGCGCCTCACAAACTTTTAGAATATGTAAAAAAAGTCCTAGGATCTTATACATGGTGATCTGTTCAACTGCAGATAAAGGCCATTCACACAACAATGCAGGTCTGCGCCGTATCTCCAGTACTTGGAGCGGGGTGTAATTGTGTAAGTCCTCCCTTTCATGTATATGTTGAAGCATAGGTACCTGGCCGAGGTGGCTCCCTCACTCAGGCAGAGGCGGCTGCCGGCTGGTGCTTAGGGGTACTGTACAAGGGTGTTGCCCCACTACCACTGACAGCACAAGAAGCTGCCCTTTGCAGCTTTGAGCTGCAGAAATCAACACACACAACCGGACTCGAATGTTGCTTTGTGTGATTTCACGTCCATGTTCTCTGGAGCTCACAAGCAAACTGCGCATGTCGGCAGCAAAGGTGAGAGGGCATCTGCAGGGCCCCATCTATGGGTTGTGCATAAGTGAGAGGTGCTTTTCATTTCAGCTCTCACACATTCACAACCCCATAGACATGCAGCGCATGCTCAAAGCCGTGCAGCATGTCTAAACATAGGAGCCTGCTTGGGTGGTGGTGACAAGTTTTTTTGTTGTTGCCAGTATCGCCCCAGGGCCCTATAACAAGTCAGGATAAAGTGGGGTGAAGGGTCAACCTTCAACTGTATCCTACCTTCTGATAGGGCTGTTGCACTGAGCAGGTTCCAGACCAGAAGAGGAACAAGTTAGCTGTGTACTGCGCTTTCCAAGGCCAGCTTATACAAGGAAAGTGACTATTACTTCAAGGTTTGTGTTAAGAAGAAAGGAATGGCTGGCTTAAATGTAGGCGATGGTCATAGGAAGCGCTTTTCATAGTCGTGGTTCTGACACGAAAAGAAACAGTTTGCATTCTGCGTTCGGTAAGCAGAAAGCACAGCTACAGTCTTTAACAAAGACTGGATGCTTCGAGTAACTGGTCTGCTCATTCCTGCAAGTAAAGAGATTTTACAGTCACATAATGAAGCACCATGTCTGAAATATAGGAGAGTGTATCGCAGTCTGTATAAAAGGACAGAACATATGTACTCGTCCGGGTATAGCACTCTGCACCTTATTTTAAGGTCCATCTTTCCCTCTGCTCTCTTGTCAAATTTGATATAACATGATAGGGTTTGTATATGTATATGTATCTCGATTCTGCACTCTGCACTTTAACTTATTAGGATCTCTCTGCATTAGAGGTATATTGTAATCATATTGCTGAGCATTTAGAAATCAATATTTATCATACTGTAATATTCTGTACTGTAGACTTAATCTAATATTTTCTTTTGAAATTTTGTAATATGTAGCTATATATGATATTATTGTATCTTGTAATGTTTATGAACTTTCAATAAAAATAAAAAAAACATAATGAAGCACCATCTTCCCCCAAATGATGTACCCAGGACTCCAAGATAACCATATGCATGTAAAATGTGTAATTCGCCAAAAGCACTAAGGTCACAAATAAATATTGATGTTTTCTGGCAGAGCCAACCATCCGATCACAGCAATCAACATATTCTGACACACTTATAGCTTCTTCCACCATAATAAAACTTACTAAAGGCACGCAACTCAGCTTTTCACTGTGCTAAAAAAAAGTATGATCAGTCTTCAGAATTGTAACAGGAATTAGCAGTGGCGGCTGCTGCGGTGCTGAAGTGGTGTGGCAGGTTGAAAGGGGGAGACAGATGCATGGGGGAAAAAAAGTAAAGAGGACTTACCTGCTGGCTGCCGCCTCTGCTCTGTCCTCTTCTGAGCCCCAGCACCACACAGGCTCCCAGACTCCCTTAAGCCAATCACAATGCTGCTGTCATGCTGGTAATAGTATTACCGGTACAAAAGGGGGTGATGATGGACGGAGCATCTGAACCAATCAAACACTCACATCCAGTCAACAGATCTGGGTTTAATCCATCACCCTTCTTTAGCCCACTCTGCCACCCCAGTTCAGACATGGCCATATGCAAATCAGTCTTGACCCTGTGCCTCATGGGAACAGTCCAGCCCGAACTGCCAAGCCATGCCTTCCCTGGACCGGAAACAAGCTTCCTAGGACCGGTTTCTGGAATCACAGCCGTCTGCAGCCAGGTTTGCTTGAATCCAGTGGCAAAGTGAGCAAGGGACTCACGTCTGAGCATACCCTGCCAACTTATGGTGAACAAAGCGATACAAAAGGTGGTCATGATGGACGGAGCATCTGAACCAATCAAACACTCACAACCAGTCACCAGATCTGGGTTTAATCCATCACCGTTCTTTAGCCCACTCTGCCACCCCAGTTCAGACATGGCCATATGCAAATCAGTCTGACCCTGTGCCTCATGGGAACAGTCCAGCCCGAACTGCCAAGCCATGCCTTCCCTGGACCGGAAACAAGCTTCCTAGGACCGGTTTCTGGCATTACAGCCAAATGCAGCCAGGCTTGCTTGAATCCAGTGGCAAAGTGAGCAAGGGACTCACGTCTGAGCATACCCTGCCACACTTATGGCGGCCAAAAGCGGTACAAAAGGGGGTGGTGATGGACGGAGCTTCTGTACCAATCAAACACTCACACCCAGTCAACAGATCTGGGTTTAATCCATCCCCGTTCTTTAGCCCACTCTGCCACCCCAGTTCAGACATGGCCATTACCAGCATGACAGCAGCACTTTGATTGGCAGTGCCTGGGAGCCTGGGAGTGTTCTCCTCCCAGCTATGCAACACAGTGTGGGTGGAGAAACGTCCTGAAATGGCTGGCCAAAACTTACAGTGCCCACCACTCCTCCTCACTGATCATCATGACAGCCCAGCCCCGGCTCGCCCTACACTGGCCCAGACTGAAGACTGAAAAATAAAATGATAATAACATTGTGTTATTATCATTTTATTTTTCCTTTTTGTACAACTCAGAGATCAGTGGGGCGACGCTCCTCCGCCATAACAGAGGAGTGTCCGCTGGGAGTCAGGGGAAGTATTGTAGAAAGGGGTGGTAGACTATTTGTGTAGCTACCCTTCTAAAGACAGTCAAACACTGCAGACGGGAGGTTGGCTCGGATGCTTCTTTGCCTTTTGAGATTCTCAGCTTTAGCTTACATTTGTTACCATAGCAGCAATGCAACGAATCTCATGCAGGTTATAAGGCAAGCCCAGTCATTACCATGACAGTCTTTAGATCGGGGAGCTCTGAGAAAGAGATCAGCATGTTGGACGAATGGCAGTACCAGGGACCAATTATCAAGCCGCCTGTGAGTCGAACCTGAAGGGCTGTTGCACTGGGAATAAACAGGATAAATCCATCATGCCTGACTGTTGTTGGAGTTTGACACAGAGAGCAGCAGTTCGGGAGTTGAAGCTAAAGGGTCCTCGTTAGGGTCATGTAGCTAAGCATGTGGGGGCTATACTATGCATTTCACTTCCAGGAATAGCGTCAATAATTTAGTGAGGAGAGAAAGATTCCCTTACCCTTCTTCCCCATTTGCAAAAGGACAGGGGAGGTTACAGGTGGCCTGGTGACTAGAGTCGCTGAGTTTGGAACAGGGAGAACCCACTTTAAAACCCAACCTCAGCTCAACGTCCTGTTATTCTGAGCGAATCATTTAATTTCCCTGTGCTAAAAAAAGGAACAAACATTTGCAATGCAATAGGTCTCGCATTTACGCAAGTTTAACCCCTTCCCAGCTGCCGTTGGCCGTCGCGAGCACTACCTCGCTGGTACTGCGAACGTCCAACGGCCGACGCGGCCCCACCCACTCCGCGGAACCGCCGCACTGCCGCGAAATAACGGCCGCGGCTAAGGTGTTAAGCTATTGGCATTGTAAATGACAAAGCCTTTTATTTAGGTTTAAAAAAAAAAAATACATAAATAAAAAGTATTGTCATTTTCAATGCCAATAGCTCAAACTCGCATACATGTGAGACCTATTGCATTGCAAATGCGTGTCTGCTTTGCCACCAACATCCTGATAGCCACAAAATTGTCCAGTTTGGTTCGGAGTTATCAAGTTTTTTTTTTAACTTGCCCATGCATTCATGTCTTCCAGTAGAAGGGAGGTGAAGTATTTGGCCTCAACATTCAAACGGGCTAGAAGACAGCAGCTTTCGGGGTTCGCTACTGGGCCCTTTGTTTGTAAATGGGGTGCAGTATCGATCCCTTCCAAGACGAAGGCATGGGTTCTGTAGTAAGGACGGTTTACACCAGCAGGGACCAAAACTCAGCATCCTGCTTATATACCGAGGCAGGAATGCTGTGGGATCCATTGGCTCTACTTTTCTGGTGAGGTTTGCTATTCTGTTGGCCATGAAGGTTGATGTACTATTGTGATATGTGGAAATGGGAAATGTATGCATTGGAGGTTTTTGATTCTTTAAATTATAAATATTTTTGTATATGTTTCTCTGCAGCCTCAATGAAGTCATGTAGAAGGGAAGAAAAGCTTTGACTGGACTGACCATTTGATTACCATATGTAATAAAGAAGAATATTGTAAATAAAAATTAACAATAAAAGGAATACATAATGAATTGGTCTCTTTGGACATATTGATGGACTCAATGTGGAATACCTTGTGACCGTCACTGATAGAACGGATTACATTTAAGTCATATTGGATGAACAGATTGTGTATTACACATAAATAACACTTTATTGGGTGCTTCTCTACTACTTGTGTTTGTCTAACTTAACCCTGACTGCTTTTGTGTAAAGCTGCCACAGGATTAAGCACAGGGAAATTAGTGACTTTTTGTGGTTCACACTAACAAGGATTGTGTTTTTTATTTGAGTGGGGCCGCCACCTCACCCAACTAATAACACCATTTCTTACAAGGGGACTAATTGTTATTTATTTAGGGAATCTTGTTAGGATGGTGTCAAGTATTGTTGCATTTTATCCAGAATTGCAATTCGCTGACCCTTTGTAACATTTTGCTCACCTTCTGCTGACGATGTGATTTATACTGTGTATTTTCCTACAAAAGAGGTATCATTTTGGAGATGAGCCAATGTTGCTTTCCTGATTCCTAGAAATCAGACGCAGCTTGATTTATTGCATTCCCTGGACTTAAAATAATTTGCAGATTTTACTTGAGCAAGACCCTGAGTCTCATGTTGCATTTATTAGCTTAATGCCAGTTCTTAACTAGAACTGTCAACTGATTTCTGTCATTCATTGAGCCTTTGCTGATTTCTCATTTATGATTTATTATACATTTGAGCTAACCATATTTTGTCTTCTGTAGTGTACTGCAGCTTTTAATAAAATTAATGGTTTCTAACTCCTATTTTGTCAAGAGATGGCTTATGTAATAGATGTTGTTACTGGGTTTGCTGCCTTAGGGGCAGTTTAACTCCTTTATTCTTGAGTACAACAACACGATCCTGGTAGGTGTTTTTTTCCTTTGGCAGTTTTTGTGGCGCAGAGGAGGAGCCCAGGAGACAGAGGTTGGTTTGCACAACAAAAAGGTATTTTATTATCTTGGGCACGTTTCCTGGACATAAACCATAGACTGAAAATTAGGGAAAAAGCAGAAAACTGAAATGTTCTTTTGTCTCTCTCTTGCCACAGAGAGTAAGCTTTAAGTAGGAGGCCTTGATTCTTCCAGTTCCCTTGGATAGGTCCACTCGTCCGTGTTTCAAGCAGCGATTGGGAAATGGGGAAGGGGATGGAACAAAGTAAAGACCTCGTAAGGAAACGTTGTTCACTAAAATAACTAGAAATTGGGGAAAGGGAGTGATGGAGCAAAAGAACACCCGACCGACACCAGTGACGATTCGAGAGATTATGCGCCGTGCATAGACTAGGCTTTTTAAACAGTCTTCCCGTTAGGGTGGCAAAGCGGGTGTCCCGCCCCTCGCTCCCGACTTCCGTATATCCCAGGCGGCCCCAAGGCGGCTCCGTACCTGTGTAAGCCACGACCCTCCGGGCCATGGCAGGTTTCAGCGTTGTGCCGGAGCGGGTCCGGCTCCCTCTTTCTTGGGTCCTCGTTCGCGGGTCCTTCCGCCTGCAAGGCTGGTTGCTCTGGTTCCCCTCCAGGGTCTGCCACGCTACGTAGTCCTCCAAGGCCGGGCGTCACGAAGAAGGTCTGCATTTCAGGCTCCCCCGGTGAGGGCGGGTGAATCCAAGGCGAGCACACTAATTCTATTACAGGACCGGAGGCTTCAGATTATGCTTCTCATTCTTTTACTGAAACTCACAGCAGCCAATGAAAATACGTATTTCTCGTTCAATAACATTAAACAAACTACATATCCCATCATGACATGTACATAGGCACGCCCCCATAGTCCATAAGAACCGCTTGCGTGCAGCCATCTTCCTCTTTCTTTGCTGCTCACAGCAAGAGATAAGTGCACTTTGTTTTCTCCCTCTGCTGTTTGGCATGGATTATTGTGTTTATATCTGATGTACTATATATTTGAATTACTTAATGATTGTTGGGCATTTATATGCTCTAGACTTGCCTTATTGTCGATTGTTTGCAGTTTGACAGGGATTAGTGCACTGGTGGGTGTACGCGTTATAGGAGCGCTTTGTCACCCGTTTTCCGACATTCCTCTGTGGCTCGTGTGCGCACCTCTGGGCGTGTAAATAGTGACGGTCGTTGACCGGGAGCAGACCGACACCGACTCCTCTTCACAGAGCCTTTTATTTCTCCGGTGCATTTTTCCCCTTATTGTCTGTAGGCGCGTCTCTCGCGCAAGCGCAGGGCTTCCCTAATCGCCCGATGACGCTGTAAGGACCGGGTGGCTCTCGGCCGCAGCGCGCTCCCCAACGCGCTGAATTTGGGCTATCTTTTGGTAGGTTTTCAGTCGCGTTTGGGCAGCGCGCTACGGCGCGAATTTCCTTTTTGCCATTACACGACTGTTCTCAGTAGATCTTGCATCGGTGGTCGCTCTGCTTCAAAAATCGCCTGCAAAAGGTTGGAAAATAGTGGCCTGTTGATAGAGTGAGCACACACTCTTTGTACTTTTACCTTGCCCTGGGTCTCTGGCCCTTGTGATTACAGCTTTGCTGAGGGGGTCCAACTTGAAATCTTAGTGTGAAGAGTGGGCTGACCCTCCCCCCCCCCCCTTACCCTCCTTGTGGCTTGAGAAGGTCTTCGCACATCACGGAGTGCTACAGTTCCCTGGAGTGGAAGTAGTAAAGCCATCCCTGATAATGTCTGAGTGGGAGCAATGCCATGAAGAGTATGCTGAGGAGGAGACTTGTGAGGGACAGCAGGAGGCTGTCTTAGAGGACAATTTGGTCAATGCTTTGGACGCTTCAGTCCAGTCCTCGGTGAATAGGGCTATGGAGACCACGGTCCCACAAACTGTCCAACAAGCCCTAGCTGCAGCCCTTCGCCCTATCAGGAAGCAACTGGAGGGCTTCGCTAAGAGGCACGGCTATGACAAGCCGCAAAAGAAGAAGACAGAGGCATCTGCATCAGGTCAGCCAGCAGCTGATTCTGTTAAGTGGCCACATGCGCAAGCCTTATCCACATTGCCCGCCGGCGAGGCACTTGACCACTCTTATTCCGGGGGCAAGGCCAAGTCCAAGCGCAGAACCTATCCAGACACGGATACCGACACAAACACCACTAACACGGACACAGACACCTCGGAGGAGCCTCGTCCAAAGAAAGCGAAGACGTCGCAACCAGCTGGGGTGGCACCTACAAATACCCCATTTACTTTCGGCCCTTCAGACATCATGCACCCCAGGTCCTCAGACTGGGTGCCCCCGGCCGCGGTCGCGGCTTATCTGCATGAGAATCTTAGGAAAAGTTTCCCGAGAGAGGTGCGTAATCGCCTCAAGTCTGAGTGTCCTCGGCCAGATCTCCCGGACAAGGTGGCGGAAACGCCGGAGATAGACGCTAGTCTTTTGACCTTTCTGAAAAAGTTTTCGAAGGACCCCAAGCGTGGTCTGGATCGGGCTTGGAGGGGTTGCCAGGACAAAATGTTGGATGCGGTAGGCCCTTTGGCCAAGATCCTGGAAATGGCCCTAGCGGCCAAGGAATCCTCTACACTAGTTGACCCAGATATACTGGCAGGATGGACCCAGCGGGCCATATGCCTTATTGGCAATGCGAATCGCACCATATCTTCTGAGCGGCGCAAGTCCCTCTTGATTAAAATGGACGGCAACCTGACTGAGTTGGCAGACGCGGAACCGGGACCCCTAGCAGCGGGTCAGCTCTTCGGGGATAAATTTGTAAAGGACGTATCAAAGTATGTCGGGACTTTGACGGCGCTGGATAAAGCGTAGGCAGGCATCAAGAGAGCGCTGAGCCAGGGTGTTTTTAACAGGGCCGGACGAGGCGGGGGTCGCTCGTCGTGCCGTGGAGGTCCCCAAGGCTCCCAGAGAGGTGACTTTGGTCGTGGCAGGAACGACTACGATTCGACCAGAGGAGGGACCTTCTATCCCTCTCGCAGGAGGTTCAACAGGAATCGTTTCCAGTCGAACAACAAATTTCAAAAATCAGCAGAACACAGGTGAGAGTTGCAGATCTTTCTCTTCTTCCTTTGGGGGGTCGGACACAACACTGCCTCCGACAGTGACAGGAGCTTACACAGGACGCCTGGGTGTTACAGACAGTGCAGGGCTTTCACTTGGAGTTTTATTCTCGTCCTGTTCAATCAAGTACCCCTGCAAATCTCCATTTTTCCCAACAAGATCTCAGTTTTATAGAAGAGGAGATCGCTGGGTTGCTGCAAAAATGCGCGATAGCACCGTCCGACCAGGGGCCTCACGGCTTTTGCAGCAATATATTCATTGTTCAGAAGAAGGGAGGTGGAAACAGGTTGGTTCTGAATCTCAGGGATTTCAATCAGTTTATCACTTACAATCAATTCAAGATGGAGGGCATCCATCTCTTGACAGACTTGCTGCAGGAAGGGGACTGGATGGTCTGATTTGACCTCAAAGACGCCTACCTCTCCGTCCCAATCTTCCCTCCGCATCGCAGGTACCTCCAGTTCAGGTGGAAGGGCCAATGGTACGAATATTTGGCTCTGCCTTTCGGGCTCTCCTCAGCTCCTTGGTGTTTCACCAAGATAATGAAGCCGGTCGTGGCTTATCTCAGAGAGAGGGGGATACGCCTCATAATCTATCTGGACGACATCCCGATCATGGCGCAGGATCAGCAGGTCCTTCAGCAGCATCTCGCTCTTACGACGGCGCTGCTTCAAAACTTGGGTTTTGTCATCAATTCAAAGAAATCTGTGATGGTCCGCACTCAGGTAATAGATTTCCTGGGATTCACGATAGACTCAATGGCAGCACAACTGTGTCTTCCAAAGGAGAAACTGAGGGATCTCAAAAAGGAGATCCGGAAGTTGCCGAGCAATCAGACAGTTACCCTCAGAGCAATCGCCAGAGTGGTGGGAATATTGGCCTCATCGGTCCAAGCGATATTCCCGGGCCCTCTTCACTACAGGGCCCTGCAACAGCTAAAGATCAGGCACCTGCAGAAAGGACTGTCCTATTCGGACGTTGTTCCTCTCTCGCAGGAAGTACGAACCGAACTGCAATGGTGGCTAGGCCATGTAGACGACTGGAACGGCCGAGCAATATTCGGCTCCCAGCCGGAGGTCATAATCGAGTCCGACGCCAGCCGCTTAGGCTGGGGGGCGCGCTACGGAGACATTTCTACAGGCGGCAGATGGTCTCCACAGGAGCTTTCGCTACAGATAAATTGCTTGGAGCTGCTCGCAGGGTTGTTCGCCGTGCGGACGTTATCCCCGAGGCAGACCTCTTGTTGTATCCTCCTTCGCACGGACAACGTGTCAGCGGTGAGGTACATCAACAAGTAGGGCGGCACAAGGTCGTCGCTGCTTGTACAGATAGCCAAGGATTTTTGGCATTATTGCCTTGCGAATCAAATATCCATAATAGCGGAATATCTGCCGGGCCAGTCCAATCAGGTGGCAGATCGGAACTCGAGATACCTCAGGGACTACAGCGACTGGAAGTTGCTTCCGGAGGTCTTTCAATGGATACAGACTATTTGGGGTCCATTCCAGACGGATCTCTTTGCCTCCAGACTGACATACCAAATACCTCAGTTCTTCAGACCGGATCCATAAGCAAAGGCGACTGATGCCTTTCTCCAGGACTGGTCGAAGGCAATTCAATATGCCTTTCCCCCTTTCATGTTGATCCCCAGAGTAATGTCACAGGTGATCAGACAACGGGCGGAGATAGTCATGGTGACGCCGTGGTGGACGTCCCAGTCGTGGTTCCCCAAGTTATTACAGTGGAGTTGCGATCTCCCCAGACTACTTCCGGAGTCGGAACTGCTATTGCTGGGCCCTCATCAGGAGCGGCATCCATTGATAATGGAGGGCAGACTTCAGCTGATGGCTTGGAGGCTTTCAGGGAACAGTGGCAGTTGCCAGGTGTTTCGAGCAGGACTTCCGATTTTATCAGGCAGGCCTGGGCACCATCCACAAGGAAACGGTATTCCTCGGCCTGGAAAAACTGGGTGGATTGGTGCGTGGAATGACACTTGGATCCCGTGGGGGCAGAGCTTCCCCACGTGTTAAATTTTTTATCGGATAAGGCAGCGGACGGATTGGCTTACAGATCGTGAATAACTTCTGGTCCGCCATCTCAGCGGGGCATGTACAAATAGACAGAAAACCTGTAGGCATGCACCCAGTAGTTTTCAAGTTGCTTAAGGGTATTAGGGTGGCCAATCCCCCAAAACCCAAATACACAGGTTTGTGGGACGTGTCTTTAGTTCTAGCGTTATTTAACACATGGCCTGTCAATTCACTATTAACTAGGAAGCAACTATCGGCCAAATTAGCCATGTTACTTTGCCTTTCAGCATGTAGGCGTTCGTCGGATGTGCGAGCTCTCGACGTAACAGGTAGAGTATTTACTCTGGAAGGAGTTTCCTTTACCATTACAGGACGCACAAAAACATTGTCACATCATATTAATTACAATGCATTTCATGATAATGAGAAGTTATGTGTAGTTAAATGTTTAAAAACGTATGAAGAATGCACAAAGGCCATTAGGCCTCAGGGCTGTTCACAATAGTTAATTGCTTTGCAAAAACCTTTTAAAGCTGTGGCGGCTGCCACCATTGCCAGATGGCTTCGTTATATCATGAAGGAAGCTGGCATTGACATTACCATATTTGGTGCTCATTCTGTAAGAGGCGCTATGGCCTCAAAATCATTCATGTTGGGTTCCAGCATCCAGGACATTATGCGTAGTGCAGATTGGTCCTCGGAGTCCACTTTTAAGACGTATTACTATAAGCGGGTGGGGGATATTACCTCTGTTGTTTTCAATAAGCGTTAAACTAGCATAATCTGAAGCCTCCGGTCCTGTAATAGAATCAAAAATTTGCTAACATTTGTGCCAAGAATTTTCTATTCTATTAAGGACACGGAGGCGAGGATTATCCCACCCGGCATGGTTATGTATGCCTGCTTGCTCACCCAGTTGTTTCTGTGGTTACGGTTTCATCTCCTTTATTTCAGGTTCAGACAAGAAAGCAGACTGAACGTAGAAGATTGCCAGGATATTCAACCTGAGATGTTTGTTATTTCTTCCATGTTGGAGGAGTTATGAAGTTTCAAGTTATTTTGGACTTGTTCGCCTCAAAGAAAGAGGAATATGGCTGCACGCAAGAGGTTCTTATGGACTATGGGGGCATGCCTATGTACATGTCATGATGGGATATGTAGTTTGTTTAATGTTATTGAATGAAAAATACGTATTTTCATTGGCTGCTGTGAGTTTCAGTAAAAGAATGAGAAGCATAACCTCGCCTCCGTGTCCTTAATAGAATTGAAAATTCTTGGCACGAATGTTAGCAAATTTTTGACTCCTCTGTCGCTTCCTCTTTGAAGGAGGAAAAGTCAGCTGACCAGGTCACGTGATCGGCCGGAGAGGCCAGGGAAGCCGATGCCTTAAAGGGATATCGCGCTTCCGATGTAGGAGTCTGTGAATAGAGGAGGGGACAGGGTGACAGGTAAGGCGGCAACTGTTCATCGAGGGGAAGGGCAGGAGATTGATCGGGAGGCTGTTCTTTGTCACAGTTTTTTATAGCACAAACCCGTATTGGAGCGCTTTACATGAGCACCAGTTAGAGTACTCAAGGACACATTCATTTTTAATAGGCAATGGGATATTAAGTGATTTGCCCAGAATCACTAGGATGTTGAGCTGACGCAGAGACTCGAACCTGGTTCGTCAGTTACAAAGTCGCCAGCTCTGGCCCTTGTGCCACATCCTCTGATAAGTGGTTTCACTCTAGAGTCTTATCCTGATTGGGCCCAGATGCCCTGTGCGCAGACATGGGGCACTCATACAGTGTTAAAATAGAAAGTGAAGAAGGTGATCGGGGAGTATGTCTGTAAAAGTTGTGCAAGATCATGTTACTGATAACACTGAAAAGGAATTCTTCTATACAGCACTGTTATGTATAGTCAAGTTGTGTCCACTCCAGGACACCGTATATGTTTGCATGCGCGTGTGTCCCTGCGAGGACACTGTACTGCTTTGACCTCACCAGCTGTCCGTTGATGTTTGACAGCTGAAAGCAGGTGATCATGTGAGCAGCTGCTGTACCTGATTCAGAAAAGGGGGTGATGATGAACAGAGTGTCTGAATTAAGCAGACCACTCTTACACAGTCCAAGGATCAGGGCTTGATCCATCACCGTTTTTTAGCTCACTGCACCATCCCAGCTCAGAACTTGGCTATATGCAAATTAGTCTGACCCTGGCCCAGTGCATCATGGGAACAGGGCAGGCCAAACTACCAAGCCAATTCTTATACTGGGAAGGAAACAAGCTACCGGGGACCGGTTTCTGGCATTTCAGCCATCTTCGGCCCGGCTTGCTTGAATCCTGATGGTGCAATGAGCTAGGGACTCACATCTGAGTATACCCTTCCACGCTTATGGTGGACAAAAATGATTCAGAAAAGGGGGTGATGATGAACAGAGTGTCTGAATTAAGCAGACCACTCTTACCCAGTCCAAGGATCAGGGCTTGATCCATCACCGTTTTTTAGCTCACTGCACCATCCCAGCTCAGAACTTGGCTATATGCAAATTAGTCTGACCCTGGCCCAGTGCATCATGGGAACAGGGCAGACCAAACTACCAAGCCAATTCTTATACTGGGAAGGATACAAGCTACCGGGGACCGGTTTCTGGCATTTCAGCCGTCTTCGGCCCGGCTTGCTTGAATCCTGATGGTGCAATGAGCTAGGGACTCACATCTGAGTATACCCTTCCACGCTTATGGTGGACAAAAATGATTCAGAAAAGGGGGCGATGATTAACAGAGTGTCTGAATTAAGCAGACCACTCTTACCCAGTCCAAGGATCAGGGCTTGATCCATCACCGTTTTTTAGCTCACTGCACCATCCCAGCTCAGAACTTGGCTATATGCAAATTAGTCTGACCCTGGCCCAGTGCATCATGGGAACAGGGCAGACCAAACTACCAAGCCAATTCTTATACTGGGAAGGAAACAAGCTACCGGGGACCGGTTTCTGGCATTTCAGCCGTCTTCGGCCCGGCTTGCTTGAATCCTGATGGTGCAATGAGCTAGGGACTCACATCTGAGTATACCCTTCCACGCTTGTGGTGGATGAAAATGATTCAGAAAAGGGGGTGATGATGAACAGAGTGTCTGAATTAAGCAGACCACTCTTACCCAGTCCAAGGATCAGGGCTTGATCCATCACCGTTTTTTAGCTCACTGCACCATCCCAGCTCAGAACTTGGCTATATGCAAATTAGTCTGACCCTGGCCCAGTGCATCATGGGAACAGGGCAGACCAAACTACCAAGCCAATTCTTATACTGGGAAGGAAACAAGCTACCGGGGACCGGTTTCTGGCATTTCAGCCGTCTTCGGCCCGGCTTGCTTGAATCCTGATGGTGCAATGAGCTAGGGACTCACATCTGAGTATACCCTTCCACGCTTTGCATATAGCCAGGTTCTGAGCTGGGATGGTGCATTGAGATAAATAACGGTGATGGATCAAGCCCTGATCTTTGGACTGGGTAAGAGTGGTCTGCTTAATTCAGACACTCTGTTCATCACCACCCCCTTTTCTGAATCGTTTTTGGCCACTATAGGTGTGGCAGGGTATACTCAGACATGAGTCCCTTTCTCACTGCACCATCAGGATTCAAGCAAGCCGGGCCGAAGAAGGCTGAAATGCCAGAAACCGGTCCCCGGTAGCTTGTCTCCTTTCTGGTGAAGAATTGGCTTGGTAGTTTAGTCTGCCCTGTTCCCATGATGCACTGGGCCAGGGACAGACTGATTTGCATATAGCCAGGTTCTAAGCTGGGATGGTGCAGTGAGATAAATAACGGTGATGGATCAAGCCCTGATCTTTGGACTGGGTAAGAGTGGTCTGCTTAATTCAGACACTCTGTTCATCACTACCCCCTTTTCTGAATAGCTGCTGTACCTTGCGCTCCGCGTTCAGAGCCTGTGTTGGCAAATACTAATAGAGAACTTACTTCTATCAAGACGAATGTGGAGTTCCTTACAAAGTGGCGACGAGCGCCACCACCGGAACCCACCGTCGGGAAAGAATCTCAACAAAGGAGAAAATACGACGTATCACCTGACAAACAAGAATTCTACAAAATAATACACAAGAACATGAAAGAAACTACACAGGAAAAATAACCATCTACAAAACTGACATATGTATAAAGTAATCCACGGGTGAACCTATTAGTGTTTGTGGATTCAGGAAGCTTCACTTTACATATAAAGGAAGGGAGTCAGAAGGAAAACTGTACGTATCCGCAGTTGGTCCATCAGTACTGGGATGGATGGATCAGGGTCATTTAGGCATTATCCTTGACCCCAGCAAGTCTGACCTTGTCCTAGTTGTACAAAGTACGGACGACTACAGCAAGACCCTTTTGGAAAAGTACCCCAAAGTATTCAATGGCAGGATTGGAGCCTTGAAGGGGTACCAACACAGGATCCAAGTAAAACCACAGGCTATACCTGTTGTACACAAGACAAGAAACCTTCTGTTTGCAATAAAGGATGAGGTGAAAACACAATTAGAGAAGCTGCTAAAGGAGGGCATCGTAGAACAGGTGGAAGGCACGGAATGGGTTGCGCCTTTGGTGGCAGCAAAACGCCCCAACGGCAAACTGAGGTTATGTGTGGACCTGCGTGACCTCAACAAAAACATAGTCATCGAACTATTACCCCTTCCCAAAATAAGTGAAATGCTGGCTACAACAAAGGGGGTCAAATGGTTTAAGACTATCGACTTAAAGTCGGCGTACCACCAGGTTCCACTACATCGTGACAGCAAAAATCTCACTGCTTTCATCACACCCTTTGGGTGTTTCCAGTTCACAAGGGTGCCATTCGGACTAGCATCCGCGGCGGCGATGTTTCAAAGACTTATGAGCAATATCTTCAAGGGAGTTTCAGGAATATTGATGTTCCAAGATGACATCCTTGTGATTTGAAGGACCATGGAAGAACACAACAAGAAAAAAAACAGGTACTGGAAATATTGGGAGGCAAAGGGACTCACAGCAGAATACAGTAAATGCAAATTTGCGTGTGAATCTGTGAATTACCTGGGACACGAAATCAACGGTAATGGAATCAGCACAAAGAAAGACTTACTCTATGCTGTAAAGAACTCTCCAGTACCAAAAAACAAGGAAAAGATGAGGTCTTTCCTGGGTCTTGTAGAATTGTACACAAAATTCATCAAGAACTTTTCGAGTAAAACCTACGATCTACGACAATTAATAAAAATGAGGAGCAAATTTGAGTGGAGCGACGCTTGCCAAAATGCATTCGGCACACTGAAAACGGAATTGTGCAATGCAATGCCCTTGCAAGGGTTTGACCCTTTGCTCAATAATACCATCCCCACAGATGCAAGTTCAAAAGGACTTGGGGTAGTACTAACCCAAATAGACAACAAAAGAGCAGATTGCACAATTGCATGTGCATCACGGTCCTTGACCCCAACGGAGGAAAAATTCTCTGTCATCAAACGTGAGGCATTGGCATGCATTTGGGAATTGGAACACTTCTGCAATTTCGTGTGGGGAAACAAAGTCACCCTATGCACTGATCATAAGCCTCTCACCAAGGTGTTCACAACAAAAGGCCTGTATAACGCATCGCCCAGGTTAGCTCGCTTATCCATGCTCCTTTTAGATTACAACTACAGCATTCACTACGTTCCAGGGGTGAAAAATGTAGTAGCAGACTTTCTGAGCAGAATGCCCATGGATACTGCAGAGCTAAACACTTCAAATGAAGTTGAAGAGTATTCTATAGCCAGCTTGGAAGAATGTTTCCAGGGAATTTCAAAGGATGAGTGGCTAACAGAACAAGAAAAGGACGAAGACATACGTCAAGTAATCAAAATGTTAGCAGGAGGATGGACACACAAAAACAACCTATCTGAAACTCAGAGACATTTTAATGAAGTCAGGACCGAACTGTCCCACGAGAACGGTTTACTGTTAAGAGTTGGTAGAGTAGTTCCTCCCACCACACTAAGAAAGAGAATTCTGCATTTATGCCACGAAGGACACTTAGGCATAGTAAAATGTAAAAACAGAGTGAAGAAAAACTACTGGTGGCCAGGTGTAAGCATTGAGGTAGAAAGGATGGTTAGAGAATGCAGAATGTGTCTACACTCAGACAAAACCCAGGTAACCCTTAGACCACCTCTGCACCCCATCACTTGCCCCGCCATGCCTTGGGAAAGGGTGGGGTGGGCATTATGGGCCCTGTACAGGAACATGAAGAACAGTGGTACATAATCGTCATCATAGACCATTTTAGGAAATGGGCCGAACTCAAATTTACCACCAGAGCGGATTCAAAGACTGTGGTAGAGTTCTTAGACGGCATGTTCATACGGGAAGGGCTCCCAAAACAAATTGTTAGAGACAATGGGCCACAGTTCATATCAGATGCCTTCAAGGCATACACTTCTAGAAACCAAATTGAACGCTTCAACAGAGTCCTCAAGGGTATCATACAGCTGGCCAACAGCAATAAGCTAAGCTGGAAAAAAGAGATCCTTAAGACCTTGTGGGCCTACAGAATCACACTGTGTGACACTACTGGTCACAGCCCATTTGTGCTCATGCGAAGTAGGACACCCCTCACTAAAGACAACCTGGGGTGGACATTAGCAGAAAAAAGAGTGCACTGGTCTAATGACCAAGTGAGGAAAAGAGTGGAGCAAGCGCAGCACAATTGCAAAACCCTGTATGATATTAAGCACAACTGCAAACCGGTGCAACTCTCTGTTGGAGACAAAGTAAAAGTTAAGAGGAGTGGGCACATAGGGAAAGGGGAGGACAAGTACTCCCCTCCCCTGTCGGTAAGCAAAGTTTATTGTAACTCTGCTCTTTTGAGCAATGGCAGGGTGTGGCACTTCTCTGCCCTCTCTAAGTGTGCAAACCTTTCTCAGAGGACCCGGACATTACACCCATTAAAGAATCTGGCAGTGAACAAACCTGCGCTAGTAAGCACAATAATGCCCTATCAGATTCCTCCGACAGTGAGCCAGATCGCGAACCTGTCAGCTCAAGAGCTTAGTCACCCAACCCTGCTGCACCTACCATAACTGACAATGCACGTGCCACCACCCAGAGCACAGACACAAGTAAGGTAGTCAGGTTATTGCCCCCCACTCCTGGACGCCATCATTCACCCCTTGTCAGTACCAGCAGAAGTGGTAGGAGAGTGTTACCACCGGTGAAACTCTGTGACTATGTTTGTGATTGAGCCTTATGCTATGCTATACAACGCTTTTATTATATCTTTCCCGCCTTCTCACCTTCCTCATCCCCTTCCTTCCCTTCCTTCATTCCTTCAGGGGAGGATGTATTATGTATAGTTAAGTTGTGTCCACTCCAACACACCGTATATGTTTGCATGCGCGCATGTCCTTGCGAGGACACCGTACTGTTGTTGACCTCACCAGTTGTCCGCTGATGTTTGACAGTTAACAGCTGGTGATCCTGTGAGCAGTTGCTGTACCTTGCACTCCGCGATCGGAGCCCGTGTTGGCAAATACTAATAAAGAACTTATTTCTATCAAGACGTACGTGGAGTTCTTTACAAGCACGAAGAATGTTGTTTCGCATTTTGTAAGAAATTTGTTAGCCTCCTGTGCTATCGTCTCTAAAACAATCTGTAACCTACATTTATCACCTGTGCTCTGCTGCAGGCACTAGAGCTGCCTTACAAATATTATACAATGAAACTTGTAGGTGGGTGCAGCAGGCGCTTCAACCTCCTCAGCTGACATCAAATGGAGTCCGTCAGTGACCAAATAAGTAAGCCACACTACCACGATCTCCTTGTTGCCATTTTCGTTGGTGGCTTAGTATGTAAAAAGTGTGCAGAAGTAGACAGCCATTGATCTCACCCCCTTTAATCACTGCCCCATGCTTCCGTTTGTCATTTCCACCGTTGCAAACAGCCCACTGTATATTGTTCCCTAATCTCGGAGTTTACACATAAGCTAAAAAAAAACAGACGGCCTTTCCCAACTATATGATTACGTTACACATGTTCAAGTAATCAGACTCAGAGTTCCTGCAAATAGAACCTGAGACCTATAAAAAATGCACACAGATCTCACCTGTGGCACCTAAACCCACTAAGCTATATATGTCCAGCCTTTCAATCAAAAACATCCCAGCTGTCAACACGCACCAACAACCCCAATCTGAGAACAGCACACTCTTCTTCCTCCAGAGCCACTGTCCCATATTGGTCACCCGTTTCCAGTCACCAAGCTGCTGCTTCCAGGTACACTTCCGCTGACCTGGGCGACGCCTCGTCCTATGCGGAGGACGGACGGGCTACCAGGAGCTGGTGACCACGGAATCAGGGGACATGAGAGACGCAACCTCAGCCACCGGCAGACGTAGTCGCCTCAAAGCACAACAGCAGGTCTGTCTGTGACCACACACTGCCCCAAATCTACAAAGAAAATCCAAAACACTTGGAACACTGGCGTAGCTTACTCTCCAGCACGAGCTGACCGGCAGGTGCGCTGAGGAAAGTGGATGGGAGCAACGTGCCCATAGTTTTTTTTTTATTTAAACAGAAACAGTTGCCATGCTGTTTGCGAAAGAAAAAAAGACAATCAACACTCAAAGTGAGGCATGTGCAGTAAGACGGGACTGGCAGTGACTGGGTTCTCAAGCGCTCTGTCACATGACACGAAGGGAGGTGGAGGGTTTCAAGTGGTTATTGAGCGCCTTCCATAGAACAGGTCAAAGTAGCTAAGGGGGGGGTTATAAGAGCGCAGGGTAAGGGTAGTGAGATGAAGTGAATACTTCAGAAGTACACATACACTCAGTGGGATAGCAAGCAATTTGGCCACCCATGGCGGTCCCCGTGTTTGCCACCCCACTGCCTTTAAACTAAGGGAATGACTCCTCTTCAGACAAAAAGTGGTAAATGTCTGTATGATGATAGTACCATCTTCCAACAACAGTGATGCCCGAATTCAGTAAAGTCTCGGACAGATGAGTATTCCTAATAGGAGAGCAAACAGACTGGAGGGTGGGATGTGTTGAAGAGAGGCTCACTCAGTGGCGCTTGCTCGGTTATGAATATCCGTATAAATGATCACCTTTGATTTCACACCAGCTGTGTTTAATTCAGTTTATCGAGCCTCTATTGTGCAGAGCTTCTGATTGTATTCGGACGCTCTTTTCCTCGAACAATGATATTTTTGGGAATACTTTGTTGTAATGTGGTGCCCTCTTGCGGCAGTTTGTGGTTGTAGTTGCTTGCAGTGGCTCAATTCAGTAAGACGAAGAAAAGATCAACACTAGTTTGCCGATCTGTACCATCTGCTGTCAGGTGTAGAGATGAGTACGTTAACGGATCCGTAGGGGAGCAGATTGAGCGCTTAGTTAGGGAGTCGGTACGGTGTGCCCTGTAAGATGGAAAGTAGGATCCGAATCATCGAAATTTTGGGCATATATATCGCTCAATAAAAATGTACAGTAATTTAACGTGTGTGGATTTCCCAAGTACATTACATATTATCACTACACCGAGTGCCATTTATTAAAAGTAATCATTTCTGAGCATGACTGTAGAAGTATTCACGGTTTCCCATCACCCCATTAGAGAAAGCTTCCTGAAAGCGCAAGCAAGGCTAACAAAATATGCAGTCAGGGTGGGTGGGGCCTAATAGCAACAGGGCGGACACCAACCCCGCTTCCAGAGAAGCCGGACACAGAAACAACGACAATAGTTCTCGCCAAGGCGAAGCAGCGCATGTGCTGCAACACAGGCGAGACCTACAAACTAAATGTGAAAGCGCAGTCTTGTTGCATTGTAAAGTGCACTAATTCCCTTGGGTCAGGTTCACACTAGAACGAACTTCAAACAAATCAAGACCGTAGTCAATGCCGATGAATGGTCACAAACAAAAACTTGAAATCATAAGTTAATATTCGTGCACTAAACCATTGTCATTTAAAAATGAGCACGCCAATACCCTAAAATAGACCATACTCGTAAGTCACCGATCGCCTAGCAAGTAACATCCTGTCTTTTCCTGTTCTCACTGTCTGACTAACCGGATATGGTATCGACAATTATTCTTCCAGTCAGTGACAGAGCACAGGAAGACAAATAACAGCTGATCTCAGTGAAGTACAGGCACATTAGATGCACTGTGTGCCTTGTCAGAGACACAATAGCATAGCGATGTTATGCACTACGAGTGCCACATTCACTGGAACTTTACTCAAAAAAGCAAACCAACCCACACTGTCAAAGAAAGCACATATTATTTATTATATACAAAGAAACACTTTTTTCCTTATGTTGCATTATACCTTCTGCAGAGAGGAAAGAATTGTGCTTTTCACTTAAATGACAAATGCATTTTTAAAGCTTTTAGCTATCCCTCTATGGTAAAAAATGGTGACTAAAAGGAGCTTGTTGGCATAATAAAATGAAACAGTAAAGTTGTGACGCCTACCACACACACCCTACTTCGCATCTCCTAGCTTGGTGAATTGCTCTCTCGGAAGATAGGTGGAGAAGCTTGTGACAACTAGTTAATTGGCTTAAAAGCTGTGGGTGTTTTGGCGAGGTGGGTGTTTTGGCGACGTGGGTATGGTAGGGTGGGAGATACAATAGCCTTAATGAAAAGTGGGCATTGCTGGCTTCACTATGGCTATCCCTGGTATAAAGGTGCCCCTCCCCAATTGACGTTCTGGGTTTTACACACCAATCTGACTATTCCTAGCATCATGGCACCCATAATTGACATATGATGGTATTCTTGACAAGAGTGCGATGGTTGCACGGCGGTACATATCCTTGACTTAATGTGGACATCCTTGACATAACTATGACTACCTCTGTGACTCTGCTTCTTATGTTGAGCATCTATGGAATTTTAGGAATGATGATGATCAGTAGGTATAAACCACTGAATATGTCCATGCACGACAATGGTATATGGGAGTGCTTTGTTAAAATCACAACCAGCTCTTTAGGGATCAAATATTTATTCAGTGAAAATGAAAATCTAGTATATCAGGAGAAAATACCGTTTATATGTTCATGACGCTTACACGTTTCTATTTTGGGGAAAATTTGCTAGTTTATGTAAACTTAAAATTCTGCATTTTATATTTTCAGAAACTGACATTATACATTTTCAGACAGAATTATTGATTTGCCTATATTTTAAGCCTGGTATTTGAGAGATAATGTTGAATTAGGGAGGCTTAATTATGATTTTGGTTGCTTGGTCCCAGGGAGCACTTACTGCAATCGCTATTATTTCATGACTTGTGAGATGCATCTTTTATATATAGTGATGAGGTTTCTATTATATTATCACACCTGTAGTATGAGACCTGAGCATCCCCTGATCTTGTAAGCTCCATCTAATTAAGCAGTAACATTGCATTATGAACCAATAGAATGTGTCTACCTCTGGTCTCTTTGTTGTATGATTTGTATTACTTTTGACTGTGCCACAGAATACTAGTAATTTGCCCCATGGTTTCTGTACACTGTTATGACTCTTTTTTCAAAATATTTTTGTTGGGTAACACCCAAAACTATCTTTTAGTGAGTCGATCTTGCTCGTTCAATCATACACAAGGTACGCATTTATGCCCCGCCACTTTTAAAGTCCACCAGCCATCACTCATCTCAGGGTAGTTTCTACCTTCCCCCCCCCCCCCCCCCCCCCCCCGACAAGCCCCTTTGTGGCACGTGCATAACTTGCCCCAGTTTGTTTGGGTGCCTGAAATGTTGCCACCGTTCTCACAGCTTCAGAGGCCTGGCATATTTTTCTGGCATAGCTATATTTCATCAACATGGAGAGGTAATATAAGCCATACTGTAAGTCTATCCGATAGGCTAATAGACATATTTAACAGTATCCCCTTGAAAATGCAGATACATTTATCCATCGCAAGAGCAAACAGTGAGGGAGGGGGGCAATGGCCATCTCTCTATGGTGCCCCCCATAACAACCATGTCTCAGAGGCTCAGAACTATTTTGAATCCGAGCCATAAGCTTATAATTCACAAGCTGTATCCCATTAATAATGCGAGTGCTAAAGGTCTCTGGTGGTAAAGATTTCCTGCCACTGAAGTCAAAGACTTTGCATGCAGAGAGGCCACAGCCAGGTTCAGGCTGGTGTCTATAAACTAACTAGGTAATCACTTTCTGCATTCTCACAGTAATGATCTCACTGAGGATTTTGGAGTTCACAGTTTTCGTGGGCAAGGGCATGTATGAGGCGCAGAGCTAAGCACCTTTAACAGGAAAGACACAGCCCTTCTGTAACAAAGATAGCACCGTGAATATACAATGCAATAACAACCGTATGTGTGTGTGGGCCCACACATATGAAGGAAACACTTTTGTCTTTGGGTCTGCTACCTATTGTTGATGCGGGTGCAGAGGCAAACAGGCTTTCAGGATGCACCCCCTGAGAGCAGCCGTCTCGAGATGGGGAAGGGGGTTCCCAGACATTCCCATGCGGGAGGGTGCAGTTACTAACCACACCCGCTGGCACGGGGATCTGTCTCCTTAAACTACAAGCAAGTGTCGCCTGCACAATAAAATGGAGAAGCGCGTACTTTAGGAAGCGCGCCATTAGAGCACAGACTCCCGGGGTCCCGGCCACGCCCCGTGGCTCCTGGTATCTGGATTGATTTTGGCTGGCCTACTTCCGGATGAGACATGTCATCACTTGTGCTGGTGCTGGGGGTTGGGAGTGGTGGGGGCCTATTTAGGCCACTTTGCCCAGGCCCTCGTTCTCTTTTTTCTTCAGCCTCAGCCCAAAGTGCAGTGGACGGTCAACGATTCACGTCGGAGCCTTCCCTTTTTCTTTGTCTCCCCTGCAGGTCGAGGATGTCGGTGGTGTAGGGCTGCCTTGAATGGACAGACCCACCTCGCAACTGTTAGGAGGGGGTGGTCTCTGCAGACCCCGACAGTGTCAGCACAATAGGCTGGCCCAGCGTAGGCTCGGCCAGCACCCAAGGAAATGAATAAAGAGCCCAGGGACCTGGGCGTGGTTCAGTTTTAATCTGGCCACCAACTACATAACAGTGTGCCTGTGTCCATGGTGTGCTAGGCCTGTGCTCCAGGACACTACACTGGCAACGAGGTGGTCTGACCACGCGGCCAAACCTCGCAACCACATCTGTGCCGCTGCCGGCACTCTCACCGCTGAAGCGCCCCAGCCGCACCTCCTGCACGCTTACCTTGCCCCTGGTGTGCGTGCTCCCACGGCTCTGCGGCGAGTCCCGACCTCAGCTCGCTGCTGCGGCGAAGATCCGCATCTTGCCTCGGTGCTTCCCGTGGCCGCCGCTTAAGAGGCGCAGCCATCATCTCCTGGGAAGCTCTCCACCGGGTGTGGCCCGCAGCTGCTCCCTCGACGGTGAAGGCCAGCTGCGCGTGCGCGCACATGTCGAAGGCCCGACGTCTCCTTGGCCCGCCTGCAGCCTACGCGTGGGAGTGCATCTGAGCGCGAGTGCTGCCACGGAGCCTCCAGGCGCCCCCCAATGTGTTGCACATGCCCGGGGAAGACAGGTGTGGCCCATTCCTTAGCCTCAGTGTCACGAGAGTCTGCAGCCTGAGCCACGTGGTGTCTGGACACTGTAAGCCCACCTTCCCACACCATCCACCACACAGCCTGGTTCTACCCTGCGCTTTTAGGCCACCGCCCTTGCAGCACCATCACACGGCATTTCAAGCGCGCCCTGGGTCACGCCTGGTCCACACCTGCCTACTGCAGCCCCGGTCTGCCACCGCCTCACGCCAAGTCAAGGTTGACCCTGGCCACTGAACTTGCAGCTGTTTGTTTTGCCTACGCTGATCGCCCAGTCCGACCGTGCCCCTACCTGTGCCAACATGGCTACAGTGCCCCCGCTTGAGCCCTTCACTGTCACTGGGCCCCCGCCCTCCCAGGCAGCTCACTGGAAGGAATGGGTGGAGTGCCTGGAGAATTTCTTCGAGGCCGCTGAGATCGCGGCTCCACGACGTCGCTCCATGTTGCTCCATCTAGGCGGGGTAGACATCCACAAGATATCTAAACATATCACGGAAGCCGGCCCACCCAGAAACTACGCCAGGATGTGCGACGCAATCACTGGGTATTTCGAGCCGTTCACCAGCCCTGACTACGAGCGGTTCCTGCTCCGCCTGGCCCGCCAACTCCCGGAAGAATCTGTAGATGTGTTCAATGCCAGGCTGAAGGAGCTAGCGAGCACCTGCACTCTCCCGGACGAAGACGATGAGGTCCGTGCCCAATTCATCCAGGGTTGCGTGTCGTCCAAATTAGGCGAAAGAGTCCTGCAAGAGGACAGCATGCCGATGAGGGACATTCTGAGGCTTGGCCGCTCCAAAGAACTATCGAAGGCCAGGGCGGCGGACATGGACACGAAACCAGCTGCCACAGTCAAAGAGGAACGAGAGTGCGCCCTGAGTACTGATACCCAGGAGCCAGGGCCGCCCGACCGAAGTCCACGACGGAGCCTGCCCTGTGCAAGGTAAAACTTGCAGTGCCTGCGGGAAAGTAAACCACTTTCCAAAAGTATGTCGGTCAACACCGAGAAGAAGACAGAGTGGCCCACCTCGGAGAGTGCGTGCGATCGAACCATCCCCCGAAGGTCCGCCCAGCAGTGACAAGGATGACGATGAGGCCGACGCAACCACCGCCAACGTGGTCAGGATGTTGCACTCCCTCTCGGCTGCCCAGCCTGCCTCGCCCATTTGTAACGTCAAGATACAAGACCAGACAGTGGCAGCCCTCATCAACACCGGGGCCACCATTAACCTCATGGCAGCCAGCATCTACAGGAGTTTGCCGAATTCTCCAGCGCTTCGCCCCACCAGAGTACAGGTCTACGCCTACGGCACCAGGTCTCCACTCAGGCTGTGCGGAGTGTTCCAGGCCGATCTCTCCCATGAAGCCGCCCACCAGCAAGCCAAGGTGTATGTCTCTCGGGAAGGTTCCGGATTCCTGCTCGGCTGCAAGACCGCACAAGACCTCAACCTGATTCACTTCGCATTCACCGTCCATGCCCACGACCTGGACAACCTGCTACAGGGGTTCGAGAATCTGTTCGAAGGGATTGGATGTCTAAGAGGCCCTACAATTCGTCTACACATCGACAAGTCAGTTGCCCCAGTCGCCCTCCGTCACCGGAGAATCGCCTTCCATCTTCGCCCCAAAGTAGAAGCAGCCTTTTGGAGAGAGCCGGGATCATCGAACGGGTGAGTCGCCCTACCCCCAGGGTGTCATCCATCGTCGTTACGAAAAAACCAAAGCAAACCAATGCTGTCCGCATCTGTGTGGACATGAGAGCCCCCAGTCTCGCCATCAAGTGCGAGCGCCACCTGACCCCAACGGTGGACGACATCATTGGAGAATTGTCGGGCTCCAAATGGTTCTCAAAAATGGACCTCCGTTCAGGATACCACCAAATCCCGCTCCATCCGGACTCTCGCCCCATTACAACCTTCTCCACCCACACAGGACTGTGGCACTACACTCGTCTCAACTTCGGCATCTCCAGTGCCACGGAGGTGTTCCAGAACATAGTCAGGAATGTCCTCCAGGGGCTGGATGGTGTCCTAAACGTCAATGACGACATCCTTGTGCATGCACCCACCCTGGAAGAGCACCTCCAACGCCTCCATGCTGTGTTCACCCGACTCCGAGACAGCGGACTCACCCCTCCACCACGAAAAGTGCGAGTTCCTGAGGAGAGACATCAGTTTCTTCGGATACTGCTTCTCTGACAAAGGCATTGGCCCCGATCCGGACAAAGTAAAAGACATCCAGAATGCTCCCGCTCCAACATCAGTATCCGGAGTCCGCAGTTCCCTAGGAATGATTACATATTGTGGATGCTTCATCAAAAATCTCTTGGATCTGACTGGTCCCCAGCGAGACCTTACCAAGTCCACCAGCCACTGGGTGTGGGAAGCAGAGCAAGATGAGGCATTCTAGAGAACCAAGGCCGCCCTTTCAGCCAACATGACTTTGGAATACTTTGACCCCAGGAATGAGTCCCAGCTAGTGGTGTGGAAATTAGCAATATTAATGTACATAAGCGGCGTTCATTTGCCTTCTTCCATCCCCCCTCCCTGTAGGCACCATGAATACCGTGAAACGTTGACCGCATCATTCCGCCAGTAAAAGCCCGTGCCCATATGTACATGACAGCCATTTTAGGCACCATGGCCTTTTTGCCCGCTCACTGGAATCCCCGGCTTCACATTTGAACACCCCCCACCCTCACATGCATAGACCATAAAACCTTCTCCCTCTGCGCGACCCTGCTCTGAAAAGTAACCCTCCTGCTTGACCCACGCACCCCTCATTTCCTCTTGAAGAAGCATCCTTCGCCTCAGCTGACATAACCCCCCCAGCTGTACCTGACTGACCCCGCTCTCTCATGTACGGGTCATAAGATCTCCCTCTCTGTGCGACTCTGTCCCTGGGAATCACACCCCGTGCCTGACCATCACCTCCCTTCTTCCCATGAATACCCCTTCCTTGATGACCTCTCCACTGAGCCCGATTGTCCGCACGAACCGCTGGTCATCTCCTTCGCCTGAGGATACAGTTTGTTGCCCACCACTGTATGCACTCGCCCCTCTTCAAAAGAGTTACTATTGATCACGACCTCCCCACCCCTCCGGGAATCGATCAGGCGCACACATTCCAAAGGAATCAGCGGAACACTCAGCTGGGTGATAGCCCCCTCCCATTGTATGGGGTGAGGACCTCTACTGTAGCCACATGTTGGATTGCGCCAGAGCGGGGAGGGGTCGGGGATGTCTTTTCCTTGCTTCACAATGTCATTATTGTAATAAAGAATGTTTGTGATGTATAAAAGGCGATGTCCCAGAGAACTTGTTAGAGCACCTCCCGAAAGACACTGTGTTTCGTGTCCGAAATGACAGGCTCTCCTCATGAGAAATAAAACTCTGTTCTTGTGTTCCTACTTCCAGCGCCCGTCTCTTTATTTGGTAACTAATCAGAATGGGAACTAAGAGGCGTCTTGCGCCAGCAGCCTGGGCATCGGTTGTAAATTGGGCTGACTTTCTACAATTGGCGTCCCAACGCGGGGTCCACCAGTGACATAGGGTCCAGTAAGAGAGGTCCAGACGATGGGGTGAACATCTAAAAAATTGGAGTATACCTGCCTTGAGAGGGCCCTCGTCCGGCTGCCGATTGAATGAACTTCACCGATTCTGAACGGACCTCTCTCGAGTGACCTATTGTCCTGGCTGGAAGCCCACAGGAATGCTGCATGGAGTAAGAGAACGATCGGGCGCTGGAAAGGGAAGACGAAGAACTGTCCACATGGTCCGGTCCGGGTAAGATTAAGTAGGGCGTTTTTCACGCCTGATTGGTAGGATGGCTTTACCCATCTGATTGATTGATTGATTGTATTGGAATCGGTATTTAAATACTGATATTGTTCGCTTATTGGTTCATTTAGCTTTGGTTGCTACTTGAAATATTGGTTCTCTTCTTGAGACGAGACATTCTCCGTTTGCAAACAGCGGCGAATAGGAACGTTCGTCTCTCTTTGCAGATAGAGAAGGGTAGGTAATGCAGACTTTTGTCCCCGTTGTAATCCGTCATGCCTACCTTTCTCCCCACTGATTGTTTGATATCGATTTATATCGATTGTTGCTCTTTGAGATCTTCCCTGTCTTCAAACAGAGACGAATAGGAATATTCCGTCTCCCTTTGCAGAGAGCGATGGACAGGTAATGCAGACGTTTGTCCCCGTTGTAATCCGTCATGCCTGTTTTTCTCCCCACTGATTGATTGATTGACTGGACATTTATTGTTCAAGGAATAGTTCGTTTGAGGTATTTTCTGTTTGCAAATAACGTGGAATAGAAATATTCGGTCTAGTCTTTGCAAGTAGTAAAGGGTAGGTAATGCAGACTTTTGTCCCCGTTGTAATCCGTCATGCCTACCCACTCCCCACTGATTGATAATCTAGTTCCACCCGGACCATTTATTGGAGGTAGATCATTCGGCTCAACCGGAGGGTATCCCTGATAAAAGGACATATAAAATATGAAGTGATCACCGAATCCTGTTAACAGAAACTTTAGCATGAAACACACACTAGAAAAGGAAGGAAAAAAAGAAGTCGAGCTAAGTCAGTAGCCCACTGATGAGTTTCCGACTTCACTAAAAATAAGAAACATTAGAAATAGTCCGTAATAAGAAATATAAAATGGCGGAAGAAGCCAAGCTTGACGCCAGGACAGCCACGAGGTAGCTAGGCCCCGCCGTCCCCTCGCTATCCAAAGCATGTCTGTCCCACCGCCCGCCACGCCCAAATAACGGTAACATGAAATAGATACAAATCAGCAGATACCTACCCCCATTCCGGAAGCTCCCGAAGTGCAACAGGTCCGCGGTTACGCCCATCCGGAAGGCGAGGCCTCAACACGTGCAGAGCAGGGCCCGGCTGGCCGCCATCGGAAGGGGAGGCTGTGGGGCGGACGGCCCGAAAGTTGTAATGGTCTCCCCTTTCTCTTCTTTTGGCTGCCCTGCGGGCCACGGGGGGGGATGTCTTGCCTCTGCCACCGACCCCCCCCCCCCTCTATCGCCTGCTCCGGCCATCAGAAAAACAAAACCGGAGCCGAGGTCAGCAGCGCCCTTCTGCGACAACACTGGAGGGTTGACAGGTAGCGCCCTGCTTCGACAACACTGGAGGGTTGACAGGCAGCGCCCTGCTTGGACAACACTGGAGGGTTGCACACGGCGGCACTACTTCTTTCTTTTGTGATGGCCCTGACAACGGAGGGGGGGGGGGGGATGTCTTGCACATGCCACCGACCCCCCCCCTCCCCCTTGCATCGCCTGGTCCGGCCGCTACGAAAAGTCCAGAGAAAACGGTGCCCTGCAGGCCGCGGGGGGGGGATGTCTTGCTGCCTCCGACCCCCCCCCCCCTCTCTTCATTGCCTGGTACGGCCATCCCAAAGTGCTGGAGCCGAGAAGCGGCGTGGGGTCGCTGGAAGGGGGAGGCGGCGCGAACGAGCCTCCCCCACCTCCCTAGGTGGAGGCTTCCAGCGACACCCCAACATTTCGATCAACAGGGTCCCAATCGAAAAAGGCTTTTGGCCCAGGACTGGTGCACGTCCTGTGCTCTTCTCCTCGACCTTGAAGATTCTATAAGAGCCGGGGGGCCCCGACCCCTCCACGGGCACCCCCGCCCCCGTCCCCCGATGGAAACCACGAGACGTCGGCGCACTCCAGCCGGCGCCAGCCTCAGTTTTGAAATGACTAAAATCCTGCAAAAATACAGCTTTGTTCAGTTCCGGTGGGACACCAGAGTGACCCGGTAGGAGAGATTGTTGCCTCCCTCCCCACTTTTGACGGATGATTCATATCGCCAGTCTGTTACCCTATTGCGAAAAACTCTTTGAACTGCCAAAAGAGGTTCTGGTCCAACCACGAGTCAGTGGAGACAATCTGACTGTACTGGGACCTGCCTGACCTCGCCCAAAATGGCGCCGATACAAATGAAACTTTCAGCTCTTTGTTGTACCCTGATTGCTCAAGCCTTGATGTTCTGAGATATGTATGTAGTTTTTGGACAATGAAAGTAGATAAGATGGATATTGATAATGTGTTCAGAAAAGGAAGTGATATAGGATGGATATTGATTATGTGTTGGGACAATGAACTGGTATAGGGTGGGTACCAATTATGTGTTAAAGCAATGAATTGATATGAAATGGGTACTAATTGAGCATTCGGACAATGAATTGATATTAAGTTTTAACGCACCATGGTTATTGAATAGTTTGACTTTACGACATTTATGATGCTTACTCCCAATGAATCTCGATACGATGTTATTGCACTTGCCGCACCTTACATTATGAAATGAATGGCCACCGACTTCGTTCCCCTCACGCCCGGCTCCAGTCTGCTCTGTGGCCGGCCCACTGGGTTGTAGGCTCGTATTTGTGCGCCAACATTTTTATTAAAGGTTTTCGAAAAAGCAAGTACAACTGTAGCGATTGCATTAATGAGTTTCGAATGTGTTACTACTGTCTCCGATATAAGCGAAAGGTAAGCAGCTTTATTAAGGTTGAAGGTTAAAAAGCCCAATACTTAAGCCGTTACATTGTATGCCACAGGCAGCAGGAAAAACGTTTTAGATGCCCTTAAGCAATACTGAAGAAACGCCCCCCGACCACCACCCTTGCGCATGATCTAAAAGACCACGCTCGAGTGATTCATGCGGATACGCAGAACACCAATGATTATGTTTCTAACACTACTGGTCCCTCTGGGCTTAAACGCCGAGATGGTAGAGAATGCACCGTGTGGAGATAGGTCGAGTATGTGGTAAGTAAAAACATTTTCGGATTTGTGCGCGCTGATGTGTTTTGAATGTTGCCCCCCCCCCTTCTTTCTCCTCCCATCTGCAGGTCACGTCGGAACATCGGCTGAAGTATGGAGGAGTAATGACCGAAGGACCGACGGAAGGGGAAGTAGGAAATTGGAGCATAGTGCTTATACATGACGAGCTTTGTAAGATGTAACACCCCCCTTACTTAGACATGACTGTTCCTCCCTCAGAACCTAGTGATTGGGAGGATGGACTGACGTAGATACTCGACGGGTTAGTACGATATGACAGACTATGACTCGAACCAGCACGCCAGATAATGCAACTATTGTCGCAGGGTTTCCGTTCTCTCACAGAACTGTGCACAGAGATCTAGAACCTGGGTGAGTTAGGGTGACCCACAACTCACCTTTGTTTCAGAAATCCCCTTACCAAGCTAGCTACAGTGTCACATCGGTAGTAAATACTTCCCAATGTCTTAGACAATCCAGAACATGAACTTAGAATACCTCAGGTATCGTGGAACACATGAACACTCTTTCGTTATATAATCATTACAAACCGAAACTGGGAGGCAGAGAACACACGTGCAAGTTTGAAATGTTTATTTTTCAATGCAACATTCTCAAACGCAGTATCTTATATAATATCAACATACATATTATAAAAATCAGAGTTAGCAGCATAGTCACTAATCCATAATAAGCAAAAGGTGATAGCATGTTATGATGCAGAGATCTATATAATTCTGTATCACCTATATTTCGCGCACCCTAATTAGCATATTATATTATATCTAAGAAGGTCTCATCTGGGTTCTTAGCAGGGCGGACCCATACCTCTAATTCTCAGTAGAAGGAGATCACATCAACCGCTACCAGCTCTCAGCATGCGAAGCATCAAGTGTGTTGATTCATTCCCTGTAACTGTATCTTAAACCCACGTAGAGCCAAATGTTGGCACAAACATTATTTGTGTTATGACTAACGTGGTGCGAGGATCAGGCCTACAGCAACCTTGTGTTAGGTTATTCTGAGAGTGTGCAGTTCTCAGTGTGCAGACAGTTGTACCAAGTGTACCAAGCACGACTGATATCAGTGCAATAACATATTATTCTCAAATAAATCACATCTTTCGTCTAGGTTAAAGGCTGCAATAACAATTAGGTGTCGTGTGCAAACTGAAGCAGAAAGAAAATATGGCGTTTAAACATTTAATAAGCACATGCTAACTTAACACAATATATAGAAACGTAGTAACCATATGACACCCCCCCAATGATCCGAGGACGGTTAAAAGAGAAAAATATAAGCCAATACCCTATGAGAGGCAAGACATGAAAGCAGAGTTCAATGATATTGAGCCAAGCTAAATGTATCTAAATGTATGTAAAATATAAAAACACAAAAATGTATGTATGAATGCCTATAGTGGCCACACAAAACATAAACGTCGAACTTGAGGCCTAATTTCAATTAACAGGCCCAAAACATATGAAAAAATCGAATGTTCGTATTGAAAAAGGCACCATTCAGAATTACTAAAAAGTCACGTGCCATAATGATGGAAGTATTCAGAGTCACTCCACGTTGAATGAATATGCAAAATAGGTAGCTACAGCTTCCAACATGAAATTACTGTCATCATCCGAAAACAGTTCAGCCATCCAATTAAGCAATGGGAAAGAACATACGTGCTCCTCCAACACTGATTCCTCTAGCAACATCAGAGGACAACTCAGTGGGTTCTCAAGAACGCTCTGTGCCAGAAAGTCATGCGCCGCTGCGAATATGTCCCACTGACCCATTAGTCCATGCATCGCTGCCACAGCCATAACCCTTTCGCCAGAACAGACCAACTTGTGAGCCACTACGGGGTACATCAGCTGATCAAAGTTGACGTCAGGAGAAGTCGGTAAACAGAGACACAAATCAATGGCCCAGTCGAAATCACAGCTCAGGCAATGAAACACAGGCTGGACACAGGTAAAATAGGAAAATCTGAAGGATAATCCAAAAGCCGTGCTCAATGTCGCAAGCGGCAAGGATCCATAGTAATCAAGCATCCGGTTGCGAAACTGCATCAGTAGGGGCTGTGCGTTTCCTTGCGCATGATGGGCATCCATGTTTTATAAAATAAAATATCACCAGAACGCCTGCAGCCAAAGCCAGCAAAACAGGAAATCCGCCAAACAGGCTAGCAAATATAGAATGAAAGAACGCAGGGATAATACCAAATACTTTTTCAAATGTAGTCACGAGACCACTGCTAACCATTTTAAAAAAATGAGCCAGGCCCGTTGTGGAGGAGGCATTGAAGATTTGATGAACCAGCTCGCAAAAATGAAAAGGCAAATCAGTACTTAAAAGTGCTTGTACTTCTGTGCGTGTGTTTGCTATGTGAAGGACATATGTTTCGCGTGCAGAGCTCAGGGCCACCTGTTTTTGAGACAAAAGGGCTCTTATACGGCCTAAACCATTGAACTCAGCTCTCAAGGTTGGTATTCTCGGCCAAATTAAAACTTCTGAATTCCCATGCGTGGGTGGATACAGACATGCACGGTGCAAAGCCTCAGTGCCTTGTACCTGCCAATCTTTGGTACCCCAAATCGATTTAAGGTCAATTATTCCTTTCCAAAACTCGTAGCCATCTACAGCCAACCTGTCAAGAAAGGACTTCGAATACAGCAATTTTGTATCGGCAAGTCTAACTTTGGGCATGGACTTTTGTGTCATTTTAAAATAAAATGACTCGGGATTAGATTGATTAAAGTCTGTAAAATAGGTGTATTTTTTCAGAAACGTATTGGAACTGCCCCCAAATGGAGTAGGGCAATGTTCCCATTGTGTAAAATTTACAGCAACCCTCCTGGAGTTTGTTTTATGTAAAAAATGATTACCATAGTGTTGAAAACAAAACAAATCACCATAATTAATAGAATCTGTGTACAGATCCTCAGCATCGAAGGCAGCATAATACTTTAAATCAGAGAATAATGCTTCTACGGCCTGAATATCCCAATCATCAGAGCGTATATTCTGTTTAATTACATCTCCCATGTTTACTCTAAGCACATTTGGAACATTAATCACTTCAGTAGGCCCATGTATCTGAAACCTAACCGCATCCCACACAATCCCATCAAGGACAGGCCAAGCAGTAATGTTAACTGTATTTAAGTTTCGTTTCAGTCTGTGCGCAGAATGTGAAGAGGAAAGAGGGGCCAATGTTCCATTAAGGTACCGAACTCCTGTTCTTTCTTTAACGTAGTGTCCATCAATCAGACGGAAAAAATAAAACACAAAACCAATTGACATAAAAAGATAAAATGAAAATAGGATCAACCAAATGTATGTCCAAGGGGGAATTAAAAAATGTTTTTTAAACAACGTGGCATATCTTGCAATGTTTGAGGGTTTCTTTGAAAGTTCCGAAACAGAGTCAAAAGAGAATCTGGACTGGTTGGCCAAACGGGTCTGTAAATCAGGCATCGATAAATCAGCAGGATAAGTGTAGTTTAGCTCATCAATGTTAGTATCAGGAATAGTATTTAACAAAGGACTGGAAATGGCAGGCATCTCGAGGGACACCTCCTGTTCTGCACCAGATGTAATAGCCAGCACAGAGTGCCTCACCATGGAAGGACAGGATACAGCCGGTGTCATGCTATGAAGAATCGGCCACCCTGTGTGTCTTGACATTGTCAATAGAAATAAATCTGTTTTCCTTACGACCTGGAAGTGGTGGTAAAATGACTGTTCTTGTGCCCTTCACTCCAAGAACTCGAACCGGAGCTCGATATGAGGGACCAAACTCTTTCTTGTCATCGATCTTCTCTCGAACCAGTTCTCCAACTTGGGGTAGCCAGCCAACTACCGGGATCTGCAGCGCATCATCCGATGTGGAGGGCAAATGTTCCTTTGCAAGACTGTCTCTGGTCTTTTGTAGATGCTGTAAAACATTGCAATGTTCATCTACGTCAAAGGCCGTGGCCTGGGCCTTGCTGTCTAGCCCATCGAGGTCAGGTACATACATCTTGATACCAAAGAGCATTTCGTATGGGGTCCGCCCACCCAGAGACCTTCTAGGGAGATTATTAAGCGCACGCTGCACGCCTATGAGGTGGGCTAACCAGTTTCTGCCAGTGCCTATAACTCGAGCTGTCAAAGATTGCTTTAAGTCGTGGTTCATTCGTTCAACTACACTATTACCCTCAGGTCTGTAGGGACTTGAAAATTTGACTTGGACCCCCATCGAAACCATAGCATCCTTATACGCCTTAGAGGCAAATGCTGGACCCTGATCCGAATGGAAGGTACCACAGGCAAAAATTCCCACAAAGACTCGCAAATCCTTAATGACAGTACGTGAATCAGCGCTCCGATGCGGCCATACCCACACAAAGCGTGTGCATGAATCAACTGCAAGTAAGATGTACTTATATGCAGTATCAGAAGAAAATGGACCGCAGTGATCCAAATAAACACATCCAAGTGGTTTATTCGAGATGTACAACTGTGTCTGAGGCGGACGCGCAGCAGTTGAAGGTTTAATCTGCTGGCAAATGTCACATTGAAGAACATATTCACGCGTCTGTTTGTACAGTCCCCGCCACCAGAATCTCTGTTGTAGCTGAGTTACAGTGGCCGAGACGCCCGCATGCGCAGACGCCACTCCTTCATGAGCCGCTGTAATCAAAGCAGCCCTGCGATCCGAGTTGGGAACTAGACGTTCGCCAACTTCAGGGATTTTCACATAAGGAACCTTATCGGGACTTAAGTGGTATGTGTATTTAGAAGGGAACCCCGCAGGATATTTACTTCCCTTCTGTGGTGCAGCAACTGCTGCCAAGATGTCATCATCTATTTTGCTTTTGGATCTCGTGACTGCTGCAACTAGGTATTTCGATACCGCTGACTTCGCTGCTTCATCAGCAAGCGAGTTGCCAACAGCGTGGACCCCCACGCGCTGATGACCGAGAGTATGAATTACAAAGACAAGTGGCAACTTCTCTTTAAGTTCCGCCACTCGTACCCAGATCGTCTTGTGTTTTATTGTGCTACCTTTGGAGTCACGAAATTCATTCTGAATCCAAAAGAACAAGTTTTCATTGTAAGACTGGACACAGTAGTAAGAGTCACTTACGATTAAAGTCGTCACACTAGGATCTGCGTACTCCAATGCAAGCATCAGAGCACGAAGCTCTGCTAATTGTGCGGTGCAGTCTCCAAGCGTCTGCGTGTGCACGACACTGGACTTGAACTCATCGTTCACCATGGCACCGACCACAATGGCGCAAGCGGAAACGTAGGCATGTTTAGAGCCATGCGCAACCTGCGCCGAACCATCAGTGTAAATGATGCAATGGAAATCCTCCAACGGCCGCATTGCTAAAGGAGCAGGATGAACAAACTCATACTGTAAATACTCCTGCGACCGTAACGTGGCGTCAAAAATAAACGTGACATCCTGGGACGTCAAGGATGCAGCCCATTGAATCCACCGAGGGTGCAAAGCTTTGGAATTAGGTACACTGGATTTCGTAACCGCCTCTAAGGCAGGACACGGTGTAACAACCAACATGCGTTTTCCTTGTGACAGGGCACGTTCTTTAAGAATCGCCATCTGCACAGCCGTTAAAACTTTTTCTACAGTGGAAAATCGCAGTTCAGCCGAAGTGTACAAGTGTGACTTGTAAGCAATAGGTACTGTATCTCCTTCATTAAAAGTCAGGTATGTGAAACCCACCGCCCCAGGGATAATTCTTATCACCAGGTTGGTCTGGTTATCACGAGTCTGTAAGTATTCAGAAGCGAGCAAATCAGCCTGCAAAGACTGCAGAATGGCTGAATGCTCAGGCAGCCAGCATGATTTGGAAAAAGATGGTTGTATCAAAGCATACAAAGGCTTGATACGCTGGGCATATTCCGGAATGTAAGTCCTCCCGAAATTTAAAAATCCCAGCAGAGATTGTAATTTTTTCAGTGTTGTCGGAGAACGCAATTGTGCGCATTTCTCCAGGAAGTAGGGTGCTAAACCCTTCCCTTCGTTGTTAAGCTCGTAACCCAGAAACAACACTGTGTACTCTGCAATGTGCGACTTTGCAAAGTTAAACTTGTAACCTACGTCATCAAAGTTACAAATTATGCTATTTACTCGACACAGATGCTCCCAAAGATCGTCGTCTGTGAGATAAATGTCATCCACATACGAACAAGCAACTGGGTCGAAGCTCTCCAAAAGAGAGACTATGCGGGCGGAGAATACTCCAGGACTGTTCTTATAGCCCATTGGAAGACGCCGAAACATTTTTTGCACACCGCCGCATGTAAAACTGGTCCATTGGGAACTTAGACCGTCTAATCTATGGGCATAAAAACCATTGGAAATGTCAAGCGTGGTTTTGAACCTTTTACGCTCAAGACTATTCACTAACGCAGAGCCATGAGTATTCTGTACTGCGCAGTTACGGCAATGCGAGTTCAAATGCCTATAATCCAAAACCAAACGATATGAGCCGTCCGGCTTGTTCACAGTAAAAAGTGGGTTATTCATCGGTGACACACACGTTTCAATTACACCTTGATATTCCAATTGTTCAAGGATAGCCGCGACTGAAGCTTTGGCTTCACGTCGTATGGGATATTGAGGTTGAGGCTGTGGTTGAGACCGTAAAGGAATCTCGTGGCTAGGTGACAATTTATCCCAGCCACACTGATTACGGTACACAGCCGGCGCAAGCGCCAGAGCCCACTCTTCTGCAAAATGCAGCGCTTCCACTCTCGGTACAGTGTGCGCGAAACTGGGTAGGATTACCTCCTCCCCTCGCGGAGCTGCGAGAACAAAAGGTGGGGGCCAGTCAGCCTCCGAAAGCAAAATGTCATATGTAGACGAGAGATTTTCCCAAAATACCCCTTTTACAGTTCGCTGCATGTCACCTTCAATTAACAGGACAATTTCAAAAAGTCGTTCAGGGGGAGCAACATGCGTGTCAGCAGTTTCAATCACAACATAAGAATCAGTCGCTGTCACCTTCAACAGTGGACGGAGGGCCTCTCTCACTATGGTAATCTCTGCTGCGCTGTCCAGCAAGGTCAGAGCCCACGTCAGATTCCGAAGCCGCGTTCTCACTATCTGGGGCATAACGATGCGCTGTCAGGGCGGCGACTTTCTTCGTGGCAAACTGTGGTCTCTTGGGCGTAGAGCCTTCCTGCTGCTCTCCAACGTTTCGCGGGCGGGGCTGACCACGTCCTTGTTGGCCACCCCTGCCCCTGCCGCCCCCTCCACCACCGGTTGACGGAGCCGATGAGTCCTGAAAGGAACGAGGAGAGCGTTGGTCAGAAGCCTGAAACCTCTCAGGCGATTTAATCATCGCGCGGTCGCGCAAATCATAAACTCGATCCGACTGCGCAGGCAACGGAGACGCAGGAGCAGAAACCTGTGTTTGTTGTTGTTGTTGCTTACCCGGATTCTGCTTTTTAGGCCAATTTTGCTTTTTGGACTTTTGTTGACCACTAGCTTCCGATGTCTGACCCTGGGGCTGTTTCTTCTCCTTATCCGGAGAAGCTTTAACCCCCTTCGCATTGCGGCCAACCATTTTGTAAGCAGTCACAATAATCTTTGCCAACTGTCGGGGTCGGTCGGCCTCTTGAACCAACGCCAACGCGTTAGCCACCTGAAAGTTCACTGCATCCCCCTTGACATTCGCAAGGATCAGATCGCAAACTATTTCAAATGAGCCACACAGGCGCATGCCCAATTCAACAGCCGCCTCTGGTCCGTGTTCGTCTTGAACACGTTTAAGGACCCCACCTAGATTGGTCACAGACGGGGAGCCATAGCACCTCGAATAGACCACTGCAAAAGTTTTTCCCCAGGTTTCACAGTCAGCAAGGTCAGGAGCCAGATCTTTCGGCAAACTTAGTGTAAGAATCCGGTGTTTATCACCCGGACTCGTATTGGGAAACACAGCTTCCGGTTGGCCGAACTTCTCCGCAAGCCAGAACGGAAAATCGTCCTTTTCCTGGGGTTTTTTACCCATCACGGAATTTACCATGACCGGATTGATTTTCAGACCAGCATGTTCTGCACGAAGCTGTGCGCCCCTTGGGGCCGCGTCCTGAACATTACGGCTAGTGTAATGAACAAGTGCTCTAATCACTTCCACCGCGACTTCATGAAGCCGCCGCAGATCTCCCACGTTACAAGTGGCACGTCTGGGGTGAGGAGTAAACCCAGCCAAAGCGGGCCACGGAGTGCCCGGAATGGACAATGGACCTAACCTCGGAGTGGTTAAAGCGTGCGGTAGGGCGCCACCAAACCAAACTCCATGCTGCCAAGCGTCAATAGGAACTTCCAGTGCTCTGTACGGAGCGTACGCAACCGGTACATCTGAAGCAGTGTACGAGTGGAACACACCAGAATTAGCGTCCACCGGCGGAAATGTCACCCACGAATAAAACAGTTCGTACGGGTAAGCATGTTCCGCACTCACCACTAGAACCACAGCCAAGCCCTCTAGAGGAACATCATACATCCGCAAATGGTCACGCACCGCAATGCGACTATGCTGCGGGATGTCTACGGCTTGAGCCATGTCAGCACAGGAACTAGAGAAAAAAAAAACAAATAATACTTTGTAGCACAACTGGGTAGTAATCCAAAGAAACCGTTTTAGATAGATTCAAGCTTGAATAAGACCCGTTTTAAAAATAGGTAGGTTTTTCCGACACTGCCGTTTTCCGGAAACGGGAATGTAGGCGTTAAGGTTTGAATGATATACTACTAGAGTGTCATGATATAAGGCCAATCAACGTATGGGCGCCATGTCGCAGGGTTTCCGTTCTCTCACAGAACTGTGCACAGAGATCTAGAACCTGGGTGAGTTAGGGTGACCCACAACTCACCTTTGTTTCAGAAATCCCCTTACCAAGCTAGCTACAGTGTCACATCGGTAGTAAATACTTCCCAATGTCTTAGACAATCCAGAACATGAACTTAGAATACCTCAGGTATCGTGGAACACATGAACACTCTTTCGTTATATAATCATTACAAACCGAAACTGGGAGGCAGAGAACACACGTGCAAGTTTGAAATGTTTATTTTTCAATGCAACATTCTCAAACGCAGTATCTTATATAATATCAACATACATATTATAAAAATCAGAGTTAGCAGCATAGTCACTAATCCATAATAAGCAAAAGGTGATAGCATGTTATGATGCAGAGATCTATATAATTCTGTATCACCTATATTTCGCGCACCCTAATTAGCATATTATATTATATCTAAGAAGGTCTCATCTGGGTTCTTAGCAGGGCGGACCCATACCTCTAATTCTCAGTAGAAGGAGATCACATCAACCGCTACCAGCTCTCAGCATGCGAAGCATCAAGTGTGTTGATTCATTCCCTGTAACTGTATCTTAAACCCACGTAGAGCCAAATGTTGGCACAAACATTATTTGTGTTATGACTAACGTGGTGCGAGGATCAGGCCTACAGCAACCTTGTGTTAGGTTATTCTGAGAGTGTGCAGTTCTCAGTGTGCAGACAGTTGTACCAAGTGTACCAAGCACGACTGATATCAGTGCAATAACATATTATTCTCAAATAAATCACATCTTTCGTCTAGGTTAAAGGCTGCAATAACAATTAGGTGTCGTGTGCAAACTGAAGCAGAAAGAAAATATGGCGTTTAAACATTTAATAAGCACATGCTAACTTAACACAATATATAGAAACGTAGTAACCATATGACACTATGACGTTTAACTAGATAGGGAAAGGACAAGGAAAAGTTCTGGGGTAAGGTTTACCTAAGCACCGCCCGTCTGGAAGACTAGGAATGTTGTTAATGTTTTAAATTAAAAAAAAACGTGTACCACCTCCTTCTCGCACCCTTATAGATATAGCTAAGCTGTCCGACTGTTCTCCCGATTAATGCCCTCCGTTGCCTCAGCCTGGAGAACCTTTTCGCCAAAAGGGAGAAAAGGAAAAATGATTCAAAGATCCCACCGTGAGCAGTAACCCGGCCAGGTTAACTCCTGACCAACTGACCGAGGGGTAAGTATTAGTAACCGAGAACACTCGCAAAGATGCCAAACGAGAGGAAAAGGAGGAAAAAGGTAAAAAGAGCTCAGAACGTAGATAAATAGGATACTAAAGATGCGCAGCATGCAGAAAAAAATCTTTTTGGCCAATAACTGTTCTATGTTTTGTCGTGAATTTTTTGTATGTAACACACGTACTGTCTTCCCTTGTCCGAGTTTGTGTGTATGTAATGTATGGGTTTATGTCTTCCCTCTGTTTGCGTTTCCGTGTTACCTGACCCCTGCCGTTCTGTGTTGTGAGCGCACTAAATGACCTATTACCGTACACGTCTCTCTCTTTCTCTCTCCCTCTCTATCTCTCTCTCTCTCTCTCTCTCTCTCTCTCTCTCTCTACCTTTCTACATGTCATACGTGTACCGAATGGCTCGTTTAGAATGCGGACGACTCTCACTCTCTATGAGAGCCCCCCCCCCTATTGCCTCTTCCTTTTTGTGGTAAAATTGTGCCCTGCCGGCACCAGCCTAATTGGATACTTATTGAACGCGAAGGTGTTCAGCAAAATTGACAGAAACTAAAATGATTGTAACTTGCCATATTACTACCTCTCCTTTCTGCAAAATGAAAGAACTTGAATTGGCTAGGAAGGAAGGGACAGGTAAGACGGCTGATGTCCCCTAATTTGGCCCTTTTTATAGGGGGACTATATGTCAATGGCATCCTATTTCCCAGTTCGTTAGGGATACAAGCCCCAATGTCCAGAATGATCCCCAATGCCCAGTTTGCCCCACCCCTCTGCACTCAAGCGCGAATGTCCAAAACGTCCCCGCCTCTCCCTGACCCCTGCTCCATATCAGCTGTCCTCGAAGTATATCTGATGACCTTGATTAACTGTCGCTCCTCGATGAAAGCCTGTTTTCCCTCCCCCTCTCTCGATGATAGCACCCCTGCCCTGTTTTTGAAAGGGTTAGCCGGAATGAACGATAAATAGACTTGGCACAACACAGTAGGAATGCCGACATATATACTTCATGGTGGTAGGGTTCTGACTGTGACCGATGAACGTAACCCCCAAATGCGTAGGATTGAGGGCAGAATTCAAATGCATAAATGTCTTCTCCTGCCAGTTCTCTAAAACTTGTTTTGTACCCATTCAAAGATATACGATCATCGGAGGAGAAGGGTCGGACGTGACGTACAGCCTGGCTGCAGATCTTGAGACACATGTGACCTCGACCAAAGGTGGAGCTGCAGAGCAACAAGATACGGGACGAGACCGCAATCTCAAACGTGGAAAATGAAAGGTTGAAGGGCTGCCCTGAAGCCCTCTGTCTGCTAACCCACGTGTGCCTGAAGTCTTCGCCCCCTTTTTGGGCCCGATTGATGGGCCTGCCTGCTCGTTTTCCTTTGCTCCCTTGGTCCCTTGATGTGTCCAAGAAAAGATCTGATCCCACTCCGCCCTCTCTTCCCTCGACTATCCAACACCCCCACTTTTCCACATGACTTTTTGACTCAGACAAGAAGAACAGTATTCAGATGGAATTGGGGTTTGCCACAGAAGGAAAAAGGAAATACAGGTGCCGAGCATAAGGCACCCTTAAAGAATTGGTTAGGGAACAGGACTGTGGTCTAACAGCAGAGGACTGACCGCACCCTGCAACGCGTAAGGTTAGATCCGAGCTGGACCTATAGCTCCACCACCGGTGCTCAACAGCGCCAACGAAAGAAAACGGACTAGAGCCTACCAGTGATGGCTCACTGCTAAAAAGACACTGTGATGAAGACACCCATCAATTTGACTAAATTACTTGTGTCAAACTGAATTCCACCCTCAACCACTTTGTATTGCTTTCAAGATGTTTTTCGGTCACTTTTGGAAGCTGTACATTGATGCCACCGAAGAGAAAGTCAGGACATTTATACTGTGTAGTATGCTGAACTCTAGGCTTGTATAAGTAGCCCAACAACTGTGAATTTATATGTGCTGCATTCCACCAACCGCGTCGATTGTGCCATGGTTATATGCAATTCGCTGGTATTTGACAAACGCTATATCATCGACCACACATGTATTATATGTACGCCCATTAGTTAGGAAATGAACTCACTTATGTTAAAAGCGGCGACTGTGGAAATTAGCAATATTAATGTACATAAGCGGCGTTCATTTGCCTTCTTCCATCCCCCCTCCCTGTAGGCACCATGAATACCGTGAAACGTTGACCGCATCATTCCGCCAGTAAAAGCCCGTGCCCATATGTACATGACAGCCATTTTAGGCACCATGGCCTTTTTGCCCGCTCACTGGAATCCCCGGCTTCACATTTGAACACCCCCCACCCTCACATGCATAGACCATAAAACCTTCTCCCTCTGCGCGACCCTGCTCTGAAAAGTAACCCTCCTGCTTGACCCACGCACCCCCCATTTCCTCTTGAAGAAGCATCCTTTGCCTCAGCTGACATAACCCCCCCCAGATGTACCTGACTGCCCCCGCTCTCTCATGTACGGGTCATAAGATCTCCCTCTCTGTGCGACTCTGTCCCTGGGAATCACACCCCGTGCCTGACCTTCACCTCCCTTCTTCCCATGAATACCCCTTCCTTGATGACCTCTCCACTGAGCCCGATTGTCCGCACGAACCGCTGGTCATCTCCTTCGCCTGAGGATACAGTTTGTTGCCCACCACTGTATGCACTCGCCCCTCTTCAAAAGAGTTACTATTGATCATGACCTCCCCACCCCTCCGGGAATCGATCAGGCGCACACATTCCAAAGGAATCAGCGGAACACTCAGCTGGGTGATAGCCCCCTCCCATTGTATGGGGTGAGGACCTCTACTGTAGCCACATGTTGGATTGCGCCAGAGCGGGGAGGGGTCGGGATGTCTTTTCCTTGCTTCACAATGTCATTATTGTAATAAAGAATGTTTGTGATGTATAAAAGGCGATGTCCCAGAGAACTTGTTAGAGCACCTCCCGAAAGACACTGTGTTTCGTGTCCGAAATGACAGGCTCTCCTCATGAGAAATAAAACTCTGTTCTTGTGTTCCTACTTCCAGCGCCCGTCTCTTTATTTGGTAACTAATCAGAATGGGAACTAAGAGGCGTCTTGCGCCAGCAGCCTGGGCATCGGTTGTAAATTGGGCTGACTTTCTACAGTGGTAGATGCTAGCCCCACGGGTCTCGGAGCAGTGCTGGCCCAGCAGCAGATCTGTGGAGAGAGGGCTCATGTCGCCTACGCCAGCAGGACCCTTACACCCACGAAGCAACGCTACTCTCAAATCGAGAAGGCGGCCATTGCAATCTTGTGGGGTTGTCGCCACATCTATCTGTATGGACATCCGTTTGTGGTAATAACTGACCACAAACCAGTGGGGGGCTCTTCCATGGATCTTTATCATGGCCACCCCCGAGAATAGAGAAGTGGGTGTTACAACTTCAGGAATTCCAATTCACGGTGGAGTATAGACCAGATATCCGCAACCCAGCCGACATCCTGTCTCGGCACGCTTGACCAGTCACGGAGCCAGAAGCGCCGGGAGCCACGGCCATGGAAGAGTACGTACTGATGATCATTGAGCGGTCCAGGCCCCTCTCTATATCGCTGGAGGAAGTGATCCAGGCTACTAAGGATGACGACTGCCTCCAGATCGCCATCCAAGCACATTACTCAGGTGACTGGAAGCCACTCCAAAATCCGACACCATTTCGCACCACAGAAGTGCAGTCCACGCTGAAGGCTCTCCACCAGGTGTGCAGCGAGCTGTCAGTCTCTGCGGATGGCTGCCTCTTAAGAGGTCCCCGCCTCATCCTACCAGGGCGCCTGACTCACCAAGCCGCCCTCCTCGCACATGGAGCGCACCTAGGGATAGGGAAATCTAAGACCCGCCTCAGGAGCAAAGTCTGGTTTCCGGGCCTAGACCAACAAGTTGAGTCAGTCATCCAACGCTGCCCTGTGTGTTTAGCGACCAGCCTTCCCAACCGACCAGCACCCGTGATCACTGAAGCGGGTCCCACATCCCCATGGGAAAGAGCCAGTGCAGATTTCGTCAGTCTCCCAGGAGGGAAGTACATGTTGGTTATCATAGATGACTTTTCATGGTACCCAGAAGATGAAATTCTCTCTTCCACAGCAGCGGGGGACGTCATCCCCAAACTGGAAAAGGTTATGGCACCACACGGGAGACGTCATCCCCAAACTGGAAAAGGTTATGGCACCCCACGGCCTGATCGGGGAGCTCCGCACGGACAACAGCCCACCTTTCACCAGCACTGAACTCTCAGAGTATCTTTTGTCCCACCATATCAAGCATCGCCGGGTGAACCCCAGGTGGCCCCAGGCGAACGGGGAAGTAGAGCGGCTGATGTGGATACTAAACAAGACTATCCAAATAGCTCTCGCCGACTGCCTCATCCTGGAACAAGCCCTGTACCAGTTCCTTCGGGAATATCGCCTCACACCCCACTGCACCACCGGGATCTCCCCGAGCCGACTCTGTTTTGGCAGAATGGTCAGTCCCCAAACCCTCCGAATCAGTCGCTGGCACGTCGGACAAAGACCAACCAAGATGCATCCCGAAGAAGACGTGCTGAAGACGGCCCCATCGCTGTCGGCGACAGAGTACTCGTAACGGATCGCCACCCGGGCGGAAAGTTCAGGATGCCGTTTGAGGTGGACCCATGGATTGCGACGGAAGTCAAAGGCATCTTGGTAACGGTCTCCCGAGGTAACGAGAAGGTAACCAGGAATGTGTCATTTTTCAAGAGGATCCCCGCTTACGAATTCGAAGAGTTCCCAATGCCCGACGAGCCTGACACCACGGAGCCGAGCAGCCCGCAGGGGCCAGGAGGAGACAGTGACTGCCACCTGGCTACCAGTGGAGAAGACTGTCCAGTTACCCCTGCTCCAGAAATACCCCAAAGCTAAGAACACTGAAGTAGCCTGTGGGCGATGAATACTGAAGACTCAGCGGCAGTGCCTCTGACCCCTCCTGCCCGGAGCAGTCAGAACCCGTACAGCCTGCAGCCCCATCCTCGGCCGTCTCTGAAGTACCAGGACTTTGTATCCCACTGCCGACACCTGTGAGCAGGGAGCAGAAGAATTTCAGCGAACGTAGTAAGACTGTTCCATAAGTGCCTTCGTTGTCAGAGACTGATGTCCACTGTTTTGTAGTTTGCAATTTTTTCTCCCAATGTTGTTTGTTTTGTTCTTTGGGTAAAGGAGGAATGTAGTGTTGCCTTGAATGGAACGACCCACCTCACAACTGTTAGTAGGGGGTGGTCTCTGCAGACCCCGACAGCGTCACCACAATAGGCTGGCCCAGCGTAGGCTCGGCCAGCACGCAGGGAAATTAATAAAGAGCCCAGGGACCCGGGCGTGGTTCAGTGTTAATCTGGCCACCAACTACATAACAGTGTGTCCGTGTCCATGGTGTGCTAGGCCTGTGCTCCAGGACTCTACAGGTGGAAAGCAGACGATCTGGGACGGTGGCCGGCACACATCGCACAGCTCGAGTCAGAGACCCGTTTGCCAGACCGGGAACCGCTTGGGCTTGAGACTACTCGCCCAGCCCAGGCTAGGCCCTGGTGGCGGTTTCAGCCTATGGCGGATAGCGCGGGTCGCTGGATCTAGCGGTGCTCTTCCCCCTTCAGGCAGGAGGTTTTAAGATGTGCTCTCGGCACACAGAGATAAGGGGACCTTGGATCCTTGTGGTGTGCAGTCGTGGGGGGATTTTAAGAGTTGGTGTTGCAAATACGAGCAGGGGGCTATAGTACGGTGCCCCCCTCCCCCGGGCTAGCCAGTACAGGAATCAGAAGACGCACAGTAGCAGTGTGCGTGGGAAAGGTTTCCCGCCCCCTCCCCAACCCTTTTTTAGGAGCATAGCAAAGTATTGGCCAGTCCTAGGGTTTATCAGGGCAGAAGGGGACAATTACGATTTGTTGCCTCCATATTTTTAATTCCTGCTTATATCGTTAATTTAAAGGCACTGAATATAGCTCAACGAATTAAGAGCTCAATACGGTAATCAGTGAGCTATCTGCAGGTCTGGGGATCATACCCTCTTTACTCTGGCTCTGCCTTTTTACCTTTTTTGTTCAGTCATGCCTGCGTAAGGGGGAAGACAGCGACCCAGAATTGGCTCAATTACTTAAATTAGTTCTGGCTAAATTAGGCATTCTGGCATTAGGGATCTCTGTATCCTTAAACTACAAGCAAGTGTCACCTGCACAATAAAAAGACAGACAGAGCGGCTGCTTCAAATGGCCACGCTGTCATTCACAAATACACTGCACCCACCGGCCTTGTTTGCGGCTGGTGCACCTTTTTTAGGGTGTGGCATGTCACACACACAGGAACATAAAAGGACAATGCGCCAATATCACACATAGGCCAGGAAATAGAGGCATGTGAGTCCAGGACAGTGTCTCCTATGAATGAGCAGTGCGGACTGTGAGTAACAGTCTCTTAACCATGCAGTTTTGCCATCTGCACTAGTCCTTCTGTCATCATCAATGATATCCTCACGGTTGTCATTAGCACTAGTCTTGTTGGCAGCACTAGTCCCATTGTTATCAGCGATATTCTTATTGTTGTCATCGACACTAGTCTCGTTGTCATCAGCACTAGTCTCAATGTCATCGGCACAAGTCTTATTGTTATCATCAGCGCTATTTTCATGGTTGTCATCAGTGTTGTCATCAGCACTATTCTCATTGTTATTATCAGCGTGAGTCTAATTGTTGTCATCACTGTTATCACCTTAGAAAACAAAATTGGGTTGCCCGGTGTCCCTCAGGACCTGGGATTAGGATTAAATAAAATAAACAGCGGTCCTGTTGGGTGTGTCAATTTCTTTTAAGATTCAAAACAATATTGGCTTGTAATCACAATTCAAACGTTTTTTGTAAAACAACAATGTAACACACACTGGAAAGAACTTTCGATTCATATATTTGAAGATCAAATCAAATATTGAAGGCTAAAGCAATATACATATTTAGTTACGCACAAAGGGAATCAAGTGACTGTGGTGACTTGTGGTGATAGGTGATATGAAAAGCACTATATACAGTACAAAAATGCAGTGCAGTGAACAGGGGGAGAAAATTCTGGTTCATCTTGACAACTTTGTACATATGGCCCAGAGTCAATTCAATGTTTTCTTATTTACATGGGCAGTGTAAAGACATTGTATGCGTCGACGTTTCAACCCAAATTATAGCCCGATTCTTGGTTGATGCCCTGAAACTCCTGAATCGCCCGGATTTGACTCATGATTCGTCCCCCCTGCCCTTACCTCAGCACTGCCCTCGACCCAGTCCTGATGAAGATCCTGATTTAACTATATCGAAACGCCGTCGACCATCCAGCGCGAATACAGGCGAAACACACGAAGCGGTTCACTACATTGAACATATAGAATATGATCCTCTAAATCCACTTGGAACCGCCGTGTACCAAACGTTTCACTGTATATTTATGCACCAGTCACCTTGCGTCGCCTACGCTGTTTCACATTGTCACATGCGCCGCTACCTTGGTTTTCACTGTTACACCTAGAGCACCTCGTACAATTTGGGTTGTTTCCATTTTTGTGAATTGTTTACTGCAGTGCTGCAATAACTGCAAATTATCACCTTTTCATTTCTCCTTTGCTTAAATATTTGTATAAAATGATGCTTCGAGCACATGGTATAATCATACAGAGTCTCCTTGCCTCCTTTCAGATAATGTTCTAAACATATCCTTACTAACTGCCTTCTAATAATACCAGTTGGGATACTATATTCTTTTACAGAAGAGGGTGGGGGCACACCCCAAACTGAAAGAAACTGGAACGGAGGGTGAGGCATTAAGATGCAGTATGTAGGAGGGCAGGGGCATGAAGGGTCATGTGTAAAATCTATACACATTACCATTAGCCCTCACATTTTTAAGTGATGTTGACGGCTTTCAGTGCTGGTCCAAGGGGTGACTATCATATGCATTTAGTATCTGTGTAGAAAGAAAGGCAGCGAAGCGCTGAATGTATATGACATTTCTATAGTGAATACGTACATTAAAAAAGGCAGCAGAGAGCTGTACATGGTCAAAGACAAGCACAAAGTCAATAAGTAATAGGGGAGGAAGTTGAGATGTGGACGGTTAATGCATTGCGGTGTAGTGTTTTTGAAGAGGTGAGTCTTCATCTCAAAGCGCTTTACAGGGTCAAAGGCAAAGGTACAAACTATGATTGGTGGGCGTCGGCGACCTAGGTTCTGTGTATTATCAAAGGTTGCGCATCACAGAGATGAGACAGCCAGCCGAACTGAAATGGATCTCGACTGCTGGTCTACTTCACCATTCAAGGTCTTCCAGTCCCCACTTGCCAGCATCCGAACCCAGCCGTTGTCCTGGGCATTAGGCTGACCTCCGCGCAGGACCTGGGCATCCGGTGCCTCAGCCTTGCACCTGCTGCCTTTCTCTCCGGGGCTCAGCTCACCTCTTACACCTTGCTTGATAAATGCCTTCGCGGCTCTGACGGCTTATCTCAGCTCACTCTCCTCAGGCTATTAGCCTCTTAATTACAGCCCATCATGCAGATCACCTTGGTGTGCCCTCCCTCCTCAGCTAGGACCTGGAGCTGTTCTTCTGCAGACGTTCTCCTTTCCCTTTGTTTCTTCTGGTCAGTTGAAGATCTCAGTCTAGCTGTGAAAGGTTGTCTCCCTTACATTTTGTGTGTTTCTTTCTCTAGTTTATAAATGTAGATGTGTGTTCCCTTCATTGCGTTTATCTTCTCTTTTATTTATATCTGTGTGATACTTTCGCCTACCCCCAACCTTTAGTATTATTCCTACCAATGTGCTATCCACATCTTACTTCCATTCCTGCCCCACATCTTCATTCATTCATTCATTCTCACACCTTCACTTCTTTTCGTACCCTTTTCAATCAGTCCAGCTTTCGCTTCTTCCACTTCTCTTCCTCCTTTGCTCCATTCTTCTGCATTCCACACGTGTACTTCCAACACACTACCCTCGGATCCCTCTTTACACGCGTCAAGTTGCAAAGCCAAACGCTTTGCAACTTTGCATATTTTTTAAAAAAATATTCATGAACTTTGTAAATCCCACAACTAGAGACATTTTTGTTGTTGTTTTTTTTAAAAAGACGTAATATGTGCAGCAAGTACATTCCTGTTGTCGCTCAGAGGATTGAACATGCTGCACGGCTCCCATAATCTGTCCTGAAGCAGGCAAGTCACATTTCCCACTGATTAAATCTCAAGGCAAGGCTTATGTCATCAGGGAGTCGGAGGTAGATGGCCCAGGTAATGGCATAAGCTGGCCGCTGAGCGGCACCTATTGTGTTTCCCAGCTGCCAATCAGGACTCAAGACAACCATGTGCATTACATTACAACGCTTTACTTGCTGCTTTAAAATCCGATGCGGGACCCCCCGGCAGCAGAGTGCCTCTTATGTTGTTTCGCTACCAATCAGGGTTACATCTCATTACTCACCGCTTTAACTCCCTGGGAGGGAGTTGGGGCAGTCATGTATGGGTTGTACCTGGCTTACCACACTGCCGCTCAGGGTGATGGTTAGCCGGCTCGTACCCAGGGCTTTAAGTGCTGAGCACAGGCAGTTTTTGATTGGTAAAGAGTACCGGCAGTTTTTTAACCCATCGCCGCGGGGCTAATTCCCCCGCGATGCGGGGGGTGGGGCGCCGCGCACGGCGCCGCGGTGCCGATGATGAGCTCAGCTAGTTATGCAGCACGGTAGCGCTGTGCTGATGACGAGCTGAGCTCGTCATGGCCACGCCTGCTCAATGGAACGCCCAGCACAGCGGGGTAAATATCCCCACGTGGGCATTCCGCGGAGGTCATGACGAGCTCAGCTCTTCATCAGCACAGCGCCATCGTGCTGCATGACTAGCTGAGCTCGTCATCAGCACGCAAGAGGTGCTGATGACGAGCTCGGCTCGTTATGCATCACGGTGGCGCTGTGCTGATGACTAGCTCAGCTCGTCATGGCCACGCCCGCTCAATGGAACGCCCAGCACAGCGGGGTAAATATCCCCGCGTGGGCGTTCCGCAGAGGTCATGACGAGCTGAGCTAGTCATCAGCACGCAAGAGATTAAAGGGGCCTCTAAACGGGTCTCTACTGGGCTCTGTTTTGTGCCCTGGCACAGGTGGTCTGTTTTGTTTCCAGACTGCAGTGACAGCATGGAAAAATTGATGTGCGCGTGCTCACACTGCTCACTTCTCACTAGTGGAGAAGTTACAGCATGACGTCATGCAAGGTGAGCGTTGTAGGGCAAGGGAAATCCTTTAAAGAGAGGCATTTTCTCTCTTGATTTCCCTTCTCTTTTTGAAACTCAGGAGCAGCAACATCGTCCTGGTGTTACCAAGGCTTCAAGTGGAAGCTTTTTCAATAGTATACACAAGCCATAGTTGCTGCTTATTTATCTTATGCAACTAAAAACCATTGACAAAGCCAATAGTCCTGACATGTTGTAGGTATGATGTTACATGTTGCATCATATATCTGGATGCAATGACAGAAACAGCAAAATACAAACGGGCTACACGCTATGCTACGTTAAAACAGACAAGGGAACCCTAAAGGTATGTTTGCAGGGACCTTGGGTAGTTTACATATTTTACAGAACAGTGGTCCCTACTTATGAGCAGAATGAATTTCAAGCAGATAATCAAAACACCTAATAAGTGTAGTGTTTAGTGTCCAGCCGGACAAAAAGCTTTTAATTAAGCGTAGTAATTCAGTCATACAAAAAAAAATGTAAGAACAACACAGTAACAAGTGGGCACAGCCGTGACCCACAACATATAAGACAAAACAACGGAAGCAATGGCCAAAGGGCAAAGCTACAATAGGTCTGTGAACTTGTATTCAGTTTTTACAGACATGGATTTTCAGAAAACCAAAACTTTGCATTTTTACAATATTCCTGTATCATATTGCAAGGTTTTTTCTAAAAGTCGACGACGTTTCGATGCCTTATTATATTATGGGCATCATCATCAGGACAAGGAAATGATCATTGTTGTCTTATTAATTATTATCACTAAGCCTTTCTGCATTACTTAACAAAGGATAATAGAACACATTGGAAAAATGAGGAAGGAAAAAAATAAATAAATAAATAAAATAAAAGAGAGAAAGAGAAAAACAATTCAGGCATTATGTTTAGGCATGTTAAAACAATACTGATCTTCATCATGGTGTCTATATACAAATGTGGATCCTCCGTGAAGGTGAACTTGTCAAGCAGTATGTGTTTCACTTAGTGCCTAAGCAGTCGATTGTGGCCTCGTAGTGAAAAGAGTAACATCGTGGGTACAGAGCCGCAAGGTGACAGAAACAGCTGTGAAAAGTGCTGTGAACGGTGGTTGAATCACGGCGATGTGGACCGATCGGTTTAAATGAGAAAACAACGTCGGGGTGATAGTCGGGCGAATTACTGAAAAATGACATGCGAGTGATAGCTGCAGACATGGGCGGCACGGTTACTATTTTAACCAATGTAATCCATGCAAATTCAGTGACGAGCGAACAGAGTGAGCATTGGGAACGACAATGCAATTCCAAATAAATGCAGGCATGCACAAATGGCGGCGATGTTTAAAACCGGTGAATATATATGACGGCGCAATTCAGACAAAAGGTGCAGACATGCACGAAGGGAACAGAGTGAACATGGGGAACGATACAGCAATTCCAAATAATTGCGGGCATGCACAAATATCGGCGGTTTTTAAAAAAACGGTGAATATATAAATGACGGCGCAATTCGGACAAAAGGTGCAGACATACACGATGGATTGGCCTAGCTATAGGGGGAAGAGTAAGCCTCTCGTACCTGTAAGCTAAATGACATCGAGAGTCCGAAAAATTAAAATTAAGGATGGCAAGTACCTCGTGGTGGTATCTAAGGGAACAAGGAAGGGAGTTAATTTCCAGTCCACGAGTCGATTCCGAAATAACAAAGAGGTCCGTGAAGGTTAAGTAATTCAATAGTTACCAAGCAGCAGCCTAGTTCGAGAACAACTCATCTGGGATTAAGGTCTGCCCGGGGCATGATAGCCCGTTCTGTGGAGGGAGAGTTAACAATAATGAGTGGAACAAAGATAGTGGAGAATTCTCTGCGCGTAGCGCTCGAGTTGAGGCTGACTTACTTGGGAAACTGGTGGCTCGGTGGCGGGTGCGACAGTCCGGTGCTCGTGTGCTCGGGAAAGTGAGCTACCATTAAAGTAATATCATCAAGGAAGGACTTGAGAGGGTCACGTGCTTTTCTTACACCGGGGTGGCGGCCATCTTAAGGTGGTGTGAAATAGAATAGTGAATAGGTGCTCTGGTTAAAAATAACGGCGCATAGTGGGTCAAAGGTGTGCAAATAGTTGTACATACGTTGTTGTTACAGCAAGTAGTTGTACATTTGTAATTTTAACATCAAGAAGAACATTTATGATTCGGAACAGTACATGTATAGTTCATATGTAGTTGTTACAGTAAGGAGGTCCAATCCTCAAGGCGGTTTAATCCGTTTCTAATGCTATTAGTTTTTACAATCCAGTTTAGTTCCTCTTTATTAAGCAGTTGTGAAATGTCTGCTCCCCTTGGGGGGGCTTTGATGGTTGTTACAACTGTCCAACGCAGGTCATTTTCGCTGTGGCCTTTTTCGGAAAAATGTTCCACCAATGGTGCGTTGGCCGTTTTGCATCGGATTCTGCTTCGGTGTTGGCCGATACGTAATTTTACTTTCTGGGTGGTCTGACCTATGTAGATAAGCTTACAGGGGCATACAATGGCATATACTAAATTGGCAGAGTTACAGTTTGAAAAATACCTCCGCTCAAATTTAATATTCTCATATTCAAAACTTTTTCCCTCAATTGTAGAGTCACAACATATACAATTTCCACACTTAATGTGGCCTAAAAGGGGAGGGAGACCCCATGCATCATTAAGAGTGGTTTTCATGGGTAGCTGGGGTAGGGATGCTCTGACTAGGTGGTCTTTAATGTTTTTTGCCCTTTTAAACGCAAACAATGGGCGGTCTAGTGCGAGTTGGCCTGCGTTGAGAACTGGCCAATGTTTCAGTATGCTTTTCCTTACAGCATTAGAGGCGGGTGAAAAGGTGGTAACACAAGTCAATCTGTCTTGTTCTTTTTTCTCTTTTGGTTCTAGTAGGGCCTCTCTGGGGCAGTACCAAGCCCTCTTTAGAGAATGACGTACCAACTTACGAGGATATCCTCTGTTTCTCAGTTTTATGCTTAGATTTTTAGCTTCAGAGAAATAGTCTTGTTTATAGTAGCAATTGCGTCTAATACGCAGAAACTGAGAAAAAGGGAGGGAGTCCCGCAAGGCCCTCGGGTGGTGGCTACTGTATGCCAATAGGCTATTACGTTCTGTGGGTTTCCGATGTAGTGAGGTGGTCAGACGTCCATCTGAGTATCTTATTAGTAAGTCCAGAAATGGTATAGATTCATTACTACTGGACATGGTGTATTTGAGACCACCACTGGTATTGTTCAGCCAATGTTGGAACAGTTGTAGGTTTTCTGAGGTTTCTGTCCATAATAGAAAGATGTCATCTATATATCTCTTCCACAAGGCTATGCCATTGTGGAAGGGGTTAGATGCATCTAGAATGTTATTTGTTTCCAAATGGTCCATATACAGTATGGCCAGGTTTGGAGCGAAAATTGCACCCATAGAGGTACCCCTAACTTGGCCATAGAATTGCCCCTCAAATAGAAAAAAGTTTTTTGTGAGGCAGATCTCAAGTAACTGAAGGATAAAAATAGATGGTACATTGTGTGGGCGCATTCTGGTCTCTAAAACTTTTTCTATCACACGGAGTGATTCATATTGTGGAATGTTGGTGTACAGTGATTCCACATCCAGCGTACACATGACGCTGGATGTGGGATCAAATGGATATTCCTCGATCATGTTGATCACGGACATGCTGTCCTTGATGTAGCATCTAGTCTCAGGTACAAAAGGTTTAATAAAAAAATCTATATAGTGGGTTAGTGGCTCTAATACGGAGTGTTGGACAGGCCACATGACGGGCCGCTCTCCCCCGGCTCGACCAGGCCCGAGCCCAGTCATACAAGCACCACACACCACCATTGTACGTCCTACGTCCCCTCAGGGACACCTGCCCTCGAACATGATCACCTCATGGGCCCGATCCACTGCCGACCCATGCGCTCAGCCTGGGCCGCCATCTTGGACACTTCATCACGAGGCCGCCTGGCCCCCGATCGACCTCAACCCTGGGCCTAGCCCGGCCTCAGACATTCCGGCACCACCCTCCACCCAGGAGGTGAGCGAGCTACTTGGCAGGTCAATGGGAGAAAGAGGTGTCGATGGCTCTCCCCCGGCCAGTGCCGCTCGCCCATCGCCTCCCCGGGCGCTGGCTCCACCCCCCCGCTGGGTGTCTGGACTCCCTCATCCCGGACCTCCCGACCTCCAAGTGCGAGGGTCCGGACATCAAAGCCCGCCAGCCCTATAACTGGGGCAGCTCCAGAGCAGGAAGGCAGTTGTATCTTGGAGTCGAGAGACGTAAAGAGGAACTCACCCTGGACGGACTACTGGCGCTGCCGTAGCTCTGTCCTGTGCACCATCGTCCTGCCTGTTGGCGCTGCCACAGCCGTCGTAACCTTCATCCTTCATCGTCGTCCGGATCTGCTGGCGAGGCCGCGGACCGTTGTAACCGTCATCTGCATCGGGACCTGCTTGGCTTCTCCACGGCCCGTCGACCATCCGTCATCCATCCCGGGACCTGCTTGGCTTCTCCACGGCCCGTCGATCATCCTTCGTCCATCTCGGGACCGGCTTGGCTCCTCCACGGCCCGATCAGCAAACACACCGAGCTCGAGGATTGAGAGCTATTTAACTCATTGGCAACTAAGACTGTCCCGCTACCCCTTTTTCCTCAACCAGAGATCAGAACCGAGGGGACCCCTGAGTCCAGACCTCCTTGTATCATATCAACGTAACCTAAGAATTGCCTATAAAGTCTCGTTAACCTTCAATCTTGTGTGGTGTCCGTCTGTGGGGGGGGAAGTTACTTATCTGTACAGTCGTTGGAGACGGCTCTCCCTGGAGACCTCTCCCCGTAATCTCGGCCGACCCTCCCGGTCCGTCTAACATTGGTGGCAGCGGCGGGATCCGAATCACCGCATAACGTACAGAGAGTAGCTCACCCCACAACGAACAACAATGTCCACTAAAGAGAGCGGATCAACTGAGAAGTTCCAAATGGAAAAACTCGAGGAATACAGCCATCGTGAACTAAAGCAGTTCTGCATCGAACTAGGTATCGCTACCACCGGACTAAGTACCAAGGACGATTTCAAGCATGCCCTAGAATCTTGGGCAGAGACCGGGGATGTCGAAGCCCCTGAGCAAAGCACCGCGAAAAATACCAGCACGGGCCCTGAGGGGCAAAGAACCAGTCTCTCGCAAGACGAGATCCAAGAAAGAGAAAAAGCCCGACTACACGAACTCGAAATGGCCCGACTCAAGATGGACATAGAACTCAAATTGGCCGAGCAAAAAATAAACTTAGAGCACCTTCGCCTCCGAGAAGAAAGAGAGGAGAAACAGAGGCAAAGGGAGCTCGAGGAAAAAAGACTAACGTACGAGCACGAGCGGAACCTAGCCGAGATCAACCTGCGCAAACAGAATAAAGAGTTAGGGGTGCCTGACCGACCGTCCACCCCAGGGACCACGGAGAAAAAAGTGCACATCCCCAAGGATGTGGTCCGAGAATATTTTCGAGAAGACGACATCCAGCAATGGTTTAAGGCCTATGAAATCGCGATGACTGCGCACCGGATCGATAGAGCCGACTGGGGAGCCGGCCTATGGGGCAAATTCCTTAATGAGGGCCGCGATACTCTGTTACAGCTCCCAGACCACCAGATGACCTCCTACGACCATATGAAAGCGGCCCTCCTCACCCGCTATGGCCTCACGCCCGAGATGTACCGTCAGCGGTTCCGAGACTGCACACGCATTCCAGGTACAACTTGGGTGGACTATGTAACGTACTTTAGCAGAGCCTTCGAAGGCTGGATCAGAGGGAACAACGTCACGACCTACGAGCAGCTGTTCAATCTGATGGTATGGGAGCATCTGTCCAACAATTGCTTCATTGAACTACGCCAACACCTCCTCGACAGCAAGTTAACCGATCCCCGGCAGCTCGCAGCCGAAGCTGACCGGTGGGAGATCACCAGAGTGGGCCGGAATGGGTCCTACGAGCAGAACAGGAACAACAATGGTCACCCCCGACCCAGAGGAGGAGGAGGGGGCCAAGGACGAGGAAGAGACAACACTCCGGCCGCCCCCACTACCAGCACCACCCCCCCGGCCAACCGGGGCAGCACCCCGGCGCGACCGGGATACAGAGCCAATGTTACATGTCACCGATGCCAACGAGTCGGCCACTATGCAAACGACCCAAGCTGCCCGCAGTATCAGAGTCCAAGACCCCGCCAGGTGGCCGCCGCGGCACTAGGGGAAGAACAGATCTCCGAGGAACAAGAAACAGACGAGCAAGAGTATCAAGAGTGGGAGCCAGCAGCCATGACTCTCGCGTGCTTAGGGGGAAGAGACATGGTCCCGCGGGTCCCCCTACCCGCTAACACCCAGAAGTACAGCCAATGGGTGAGCATCAATGGACAACGGGCCGAAGCCCTTCGAGACACCGGGGCCAGTGTGACAGCCGTCCGCTGTCATCTGGTGACCCCAGAACAATATCTACCGAACATTCTCTGCCCTGTACGATCCGCCGACAACTCAGAGAGTCTGTGTCGGATGGCCTGCGTCCCCTTTGAGTGGGGAGGGGTCTCCGGCATGCTGAAGGTAACGGTCCGAGACGACGCCCCCGTGGACTGCCTCCTCGGAAATGACCTGGAAAGCTCCCCGTGGGCAGCCGTGGAGCGAAAAGAACACTTGGGGATGTTGGGCGTCCCAGACTGGGCGTGCGTCACCACCCGGTCCATGGCCGCCCGTGCCAACCCTCACCCCGAAGAACCAGAATGGCCGGCGCCACCGCCCCCGGTCGCCCCCGCCGAGACCCCCGACCATGGTATCCCCCTCGAACTTGCCCAACCTTCCGACCTTGCTAATCTTGACCAGTGGGCTCAAGAAGGGGGACCCACACAAGAACAATTTCGTCAGGAGCAGGAGACTTGTCCCTCCCTTGAGGGACTCCGACAACAAGCGCTCGCCCAAAGCGCAGGGGATACCTCCGGAACTCATTGGGTCTACTGGGACAATGACCTATTGTACAGCGAGCAACGAATCGCCGAGCTAGGGGCCAACCGAGTACTAGTGGTGCCCCTCCGCTTTAGAGACTTCCTGCTAAATCTGGCCCACGATGTCCCCCTGGCAGGGCACCTGGGACAAGATAAAACCTACAGCCGCCTAGTGACCCACTTCTTCTGGCCAAAAATGAGAAACGATGTGCACCAGCATTGCCGATCTTGCCCCACGTGCCAAGCCAGTGGGAAGAGCGGCCGCAAATTAAAGGCCCCCCTGCAACCCTTTCCAGTAGTCACGACCCCATTTGAGAGGGTCGGAATAGACATTGTGGGACCCCTAGACCCGCGTACAAGACAAGGCCATCGCTTCATCCTGGTACTAGTGGACCACGCCACCCGCTACCCTGAGGCTATTCCTCTCCGGACCGTGACAGCCCCAGTGGTCGGCCGGGCCCTGATGGGGATCTTCTCCCGTGTGGGGTTCCCCCGAGAAGTCGTCAGTGACAGAGGCACAAACTTTATTTCCAAATATATGAAGTCCCTCTGGCAACAGTGTGGGGTCACCTACCGCTTCACGACCCCCTATCACCCCCAAGGAAACGGACTTGTTGAGCGGTTCAATCGCACGCTAAAAGGGATGATCGGGGGATTGGAAGAGCCCCTCCGTCGCCAGTGGGATGTGCTGCTGCCGTGCCTCCTCTTCGCCTACCGGGAGGTCCCACAGAAGTCCCTAGGCTTCAGCCCATTCGAGCTGCTCTATGGGCACCCAGTACGGGGGCCACTCAGCCTGATCAAAGAAGGCTGGGAGATGCCTCCGGCCAAGAGTCCGCCCGATGTCTTCCGGTACCTCCTCACCCTCCGCAACCAGTCCCGAAGGTTCAGAGACCTAGCAAAAGCCAACCTAGAGACAAGTCAAGAGGACATGAAGAAATGGTATGACCAGAACGCCTCATCTATTGAATTCGAGCCGGGGCAACAGGTCTGGGTAATGTCCCCCACAGAACCGTGCGCTCTCCAAGACAAATGGACGGGACCCTTCAAGGTAATCGAGCGCAAGGGTCCTGCCACCTATCTGATCGATATGGAGTCCGCCCGGAATCCGCTCCGAGTCCTCCACACCAACAGACTGAAACCCCACTTTGCGCGAACAGAACTCAGTCTCTTGATGGCCACAGACAATGGGGTTGAAGACGACTCCGAACCTCTCCCTGACCTCTTGCGGACCCAGGAGCAAGACGGCTCCGTGGATGGGGTCCGACTCTCGGAGTCCCTCACCAGAGAACAACGCCACGAGTGCCAAGCCCTCCTATCACGATTTGCCAGTCTGTTCTCCCTCACCCCAGGTGTCACTTCCTGGTGTGTGCACGATGTGGACACCGGAGACAACCCTCCTATCCGCCACCGGGCCTACCGCGTACCTGATCGGGTACGGGCCTGCATCCAGGCGGAAGTAGCTAAGATGCTCACGCTCGGGGTCATCGAGCCCTCAGACAGTCCATGGGCCAGCCCGGTCGTACTGGTCCCCAAAGCGGCCGCCCCCGGAACCACACCAGAACTCCGGTTCTGTGTCGACTACCGGGGCCTGAATGACGTCACCAGAACGGACGCACACCCCATCCCCCGGGCAGATGAACTGGTCGACCGAATGGGCGCTGCCCGCTACCTCAGCATCTTCGACCTGACGGCAGGTTATTGGCAGATCGGCCTCACATCCCGAGCACAAGAACGTTCTGCCTTCTCCACCCCCGATGGCCACTATCATTTTAAGGTCATGCCCTTCGGCATGAAAAATGCCCCAGCGACTTTCCAACGGCTCGTCAACCAGGTCCTGGCGGGGCTCGAAGAGTTCAGCGCCGCCTACCTGGACGACATCGCTGTGTACAGCCACCATTGGACCGAGCACCTCCACCACCTCCAAGCAGTACTACAAGCCCTTCAGCGAGCTGGCCTCACGATCAAGGCCAGCAAATGTCAAATTGGACAAGGGTCGGTGACCTACCTCGGACACCAGGTGGGAAGCGGCCTAGTGGCCCCTCTACAGCTGAAGATTGCCGCCATCCAGAACTGGCAACCCCCTATCACTCAAACTGAGGTGCGAGCCTTCCTGGGCCTCACGGGCTACTACCGAAGGTTCGTGAAAGACTATGGTACCATCGTAGGGCCTCTCACCGAACTCACATCAAAAAATCAGCCCAAGAAAGTGAACTGGACCCCAGAGTGTCAAGCGGCATTCGAACAGTTAAAGGCCGCCATGTGTTCCGCTCCTGTGCTCCAGGCCCCAGACTACAGCCGGGAGTTCATCGTCCAGACGGACGCCTCCGACCAGGGCATTGGGGCAGTCCTGTCCCAAGTGAACACCGAAGGCCTTGATCAACCGGTGGCCTTCATCAGCCGGAGACTCCTACCCCGGGAACAACGCTGGAGCACCATAGAAAGGGAAGCCTTCGCTGTGGTATGGGCCCTCAAGAAGCTCCGGCCCTACCTTTTTGGCACCCACTTTCGGGTACAGACTGACCACCGACCCCTGCAGTGGTTGATGCATATGCGGGGGGAAAATCCAAAACTGCTACGCTGGTCCATCTCCTTGCAAGGTATGGACTTCACGGTTGAACACCGGCCTGGGTCCGACCACGCCAACGCGGATGGCCTGTCCCGGTTTTTCCGCCTCGACGAAGAGAGTCCCCAAGAGGATGGGTAACTCTCCCCGCCTTCAGCTGGGGGGGACGCATGTTGGACAGGCCACATGACGGGCCGCTCTCCCCCGGCTCGACCAGGCCCGAGCCCAGTCATACAAGCACCACACACCACCATTGTACGTCCTACGTCCCCTCAGGGACACCTGCCCTCGAACATGATCACCTCATGGGCCCGATCCACTGCCGACCCATGCGCTCAGCCTGGGCCGCCATCTTGGACACTTCATCACGAGGCCGCCTGGCCCCCGATCGACCTCAACCCTGGGCCTAGCCCGGCCTCAGACATTCCGGCACCACCCTCCACCCAGGAGGTGAGCGAGCTACTTGGCAGGTCAATGGGAGAAAGAGGTGTCGATGGCTCTCCCCCGGCCAGTGCCGCTCGCCCATCGCCTCCCCGGGCGCTGGCTCCACCCCCCCGCTGGGTGTCTGGACTCCCTCATCCCGGACCTCCCGACCTCCAAGTGCGAGGGTCCGGACATCAAAGCCCGCCAGCCCTATAACTGGGGCAGCTCCAGAGCAGGAAGGCAGTTGTATCTTGGAGTCGAGAGACGTAAAGAGGAACTCACCCTGGACGGACTACTGGCGCTGCCGTAGCTCTGTCCTGTGCACCATCGTCCTGCCTGTTGGCGCTGCCACAGCCGTCGTAACCTTCATCCTTCATCGTCGTCCGGATCTGCTGGCGAGGCCGCGGACCGTTGTAACCGTCATCTGCATCGGGACCTGCTTGGCTTCTCCACGGCCCGTCGACCATCCGTCATCCATCCCGGGACCTGCTTGGCTTCTCCACGGCCCGTCGATCATCCTTCGTCCATCTCGGGACCGGCTTGGCTCCTCCACGGCCCGATCAGCAAACACACCGAGCTCGAGGATTGAGAGCTATTTAACTCATTGGCAACTAAGACTGTCCCGCTACCCCTTTTTCCTCAACCAGAGATCAGAACCGAGGGGACCCCTGAGTCCAGACCTCCTTGTATCATATCAACGTAACCTAAGAATTGCCTATAAAGTCTCGTTAACCTTCAATCTTGTGTGGTGTCCGTCTGTGGGGGGGGAAGTTACTTATCTGTACAGTCGTTGGAGACGGCTCTCCCTGGAGACCTCTCCCCGTAATCTCGGCCGACCCTCCCGGTCCGTCTAACACGGAGCCACAGCCAGAGACTATAGGTCTGCCTGGGGGGGGATTGTGAATTTTTGTGAATCTTAGGTAGACAATAGATTACAGGAGTCCTTGGGCATTTGGTATTGAGGAAATCAAATTCTTTTTTCGAAAAAAAACCAAGGTCTAATCCTTCAGTCGTGACTTTAGTGATCAGATCCTGGATTTCTGGCGTGGGATTACGGGGAAGTTTGCAATAATGCTCTGTATTACTGAGTTGGCGTAGTATTTCAACTTTATATAGGTCAATATCCTGAATTAAAACCGCCGCTATTTGTGCATGCCCGCAATTATTTGGAATTGCTGTATCGTTCCCCATGTTCACTCTGTTCCCTTCGTGCATGTCTGCACCTTTTGTCCGAATTGCGCCGTCATATATATTCACCGGTTTTAAACATCGCCGCCATTTGTGCATGCCCGCATTTATTTGGAATTGCATTGTCGTTCCCAATGCTCACTCTGTTCGCTCGTCACTGAATTTGCATGGATGTACATTGTTTAAAATAGCATGTCTGCAGCTATCACTCGCATGTCATTTTTCAGTAATTCGCCCGACTATCACCCCGACGTTGTTTTCTCATTTAAACCGATCGGTCCACATCGCCGTGATTCAACCACCGTTCACGGCACTTTTCACAGCCGTTTCGGTCACCTTGCGGCTCTGTACCCACGATGTTACTCTTTTCACTACGAGGCCACAATCGACTGCTTAGGCACTAAGTGAAACACATACTACATGGCAAGTTCACCTTCACGGAGGATCCACATTTGTATATAGACACCATGATGAAGATCAGTCTTGTTTTAACATGCCTAAACATAATGCCTGAATTGTTTTTCTCTTTCTCTCTTTTTTTTTTTTTTCCTTCCTCATTTTTCCAATGTGTTCTATTATCCTTTGTTAAGTAATGCAGAAAGGCTTAGTGATAATAATTAATAAGACAACAATGATTATTTCCTTGTCCTGATGATGATGCCCATAATATAATAAGGCATCGAAACGTTGTCGACTTTTAGAAAAAACCTCTTATGCAATATGATACAGGAATATTGTAAAAATGCAAAGTTTTGGTTTTCTGAAAATCCATGTCTGTAAAAACTGAATACAAGTTCACAGACCTATTGTAGCTTTGCCCTTTGGCCATTGCTTCCGTTGTTTTGTCTTATATGTTGTGGGTCATGGCTGTGCCCACTTGTTACTGTGTTGTTCTTACATTTTTTTGTATTACTGAATTACTACGCTTAATTAAAAGCTTTTTGTCCGGCTGGACACTAAACACTACACTTATTAGGTGTTTTGATTATCTGCTTGAAATTCATTCTGCTCATAAGTAGGGACCACTGTTCTGTAAAATATATACACGCTATGCTAAGCAGTGATTTTTAGCGTACTATGTTTTTAAGCCACGCCCTTAATTACATTGACCAAGCCCCTTTGAGAGACCCTCCAGTTTTTTCATCCCACTTAAAGCCCTGCTCGTACCTACAATTTCCCATTGCTTTGAGTCGCCCTAAAATACTTCCTCTAGCAGAGGATGATATGTGGGCAACCACAGAATGGAACCTACTGTGTGGGGAATGGCATGTATGTGGGTGCCCAGTGGCACCTTTTGTGTTTCCACCCTTGCGCTCAGGCTGAAGGTTAGCCTCATATTTCCAATTTCCTACTGCTTTGAGTTGCACTGAGACTTCCGCCAGATGGGATGTAGCTGGCCACCGAATTGTTTTGGGAATGGGATGTACCTGGCTGCATAGCAATGGCACCTATTGTGTTGGGAATGGAATGTATGTGGCTGCCCAGTGACACCTATAGCGTTTCCCCCACTGCCAATCAGATCTAAGTTTAGCCCCAAATGCGTGGGGGGGAAGGGGCGTCGCGTGGGGGGGAAGGGGCGTCGCGTGGGGGGGGGAAGGGGCGTCGCGTGGGGGGGGGAAGGGGCGTCGCGTGGGGGGGGGAAGGGGCGTCGCGTGGGGGGGGGAAGGGGCGTCGCGTGGGGGGGGAAGGGGCGTCGCGGGGGGGGGGAAGGGGCGTCGCGGGGGTGGGGAAGGGGCGTCGCGGGGGTGGGGAAGGGGCGTCGCGGGGGTGGGGAAGGGGCGTCGCGGGGGTGGGGAAGGGGCGTCGCGGGGGTGGGGAAGGGGCGTCGCGGGGGTGGGGAAGGGGCGTCGCGGGGGTGGGGAAGGGGCGTCGCGGGGGTGGGGAAGGGGCGTCGCGCGGGGGGGAAGGGGCGTCGCGCGGGGGGGGAAGGGGCGTCGCGCGGGGGGGGAAGGGGCGTCGCGCGGGGGGGGAAGGGGCGTCGCGCGGGGGGGGAAGGGGCGTCGCGCGGGGGGGGAAGGGGCGTCGCGCGGGGGGGGAAGGGGCGTCGCGCGGGGGGGGAAGGGGCGTCGCGCGGGGGGGAAGGGGCGTCGCGCGGGGGGGAAGGGGCGTCGCGCGGGGGGGAAGGGGCGTCGCGCGGGGGGGAAGGGGCGTCGCGCGGGGAGAAGGGGCGTCGCGCGGGGAGAAGGTGCGTCGCGCGGGGAGAAGGGGCGTCGCGTGGGGGGGGAAGGGGCGTCGCGTGGGGGGGAAGGGGCGTCGCGTGGGGGGGAAGGAGCGTCGTGTGGGGGGGAAGGAGCGTCGTGTGGGGGAAAGGGGCGGCGCGCGGGGGGAAGGGGCAGCGCGCGGGGGAAGGGGCAGCGCGCGGGGGAAGGGGCGGCGCGCGGGGGGAAGGGGCGGAGCGCGGGGGGAAGGGGCGGCGCCCGGGGAAGGGGGGGCGCACGGGGGGAAGGGCCAGGGGAGAGGGGGTGTAGTGTGGGGGGAGAGGGGTGGCACAAATTGGGTGGGGAGAGGGGGCAGTGGGATGTTGCGAGGGGGGAGATGGGTGAGGAGAGGGGGGGTGAAGAGATGTGCTGAGGAGGGGAGGGGGGGAGGGGGTTGGGTGGTGGAGGGGAGCCGTAAAATATAAATAAAACTGAAACTTACCTGGTCCCGGTTCCACATCGCCGCTGCTCCTGGGCCAGTCCTGAACAGGAACAGGCATGCTCCCTCCACTCCTGCAGCAAATCACAATGCTGCAATGGCAGCGTTGTGATTGGTGCAGAGTCCCAGACAGCGCCCAGCAGGGCACCTGTTAGGAGGCCATTTTCTCTGTGTAGCCAGCATGCAGCCTACATAGAGAAAATGTTGAGTGCGCACGACTGCTTTGGTCAGCCCCAGGGCCGACCAAGCAGGCAGGGCACTCAGAGTGGTGCAGGCCACTCCTCCCCGACCCGCCCACCTACCCCTAATCAGACATTAAGAGTGGTTTTCATGGGTAGCTGGGGTAGGGATGCTCTGACTAGGTGGTCTTTAATGTTTTTTGCCCTTTTAAACGCAAACATGGACCAAGGAGGAGCAGCAGTCCTTATACTTTTGGACCTGTCCGCGGCCTTCGACACGGTCGATCATGCAATCTTGATCGACCGTGTCACAGCCCTAGGGATTGTCGACGTGGCAAGAGACCTTATTTCATCTTTTTTGAACAATCGCACGCAGACAGTGAGGTTGGGCAATTTTTACTCTCCTGTCTTCGCAATCCCATGTGGGGTCCCCCAGGGCTCCTCGCTAAGTCCGACGCTGTTTAATATCTATGTAGCGGACTTAGCGAGGGTAATAAAAACTCATGGGTTGCGTCTGACGTCTTACGCAGACGACACCCAACTAGTCCTGGCAGTGCACAAAGATGGTCCAGTTGTGGCAGCAAAATTTCAAGAAGCAATGCTGGTCGTTTGCGCTTGGATGTCAACAAATTGTCTGAAACTTAATTCAGATAAGACCGAGGTCATGACCTTTGGCAGCCTATCCCCGGAATGGTCACCCATATGGTGGCCCAGCCAGATGGGTCCCCCGCCTGTTCCAGTTACCAAGGTCAGAAACCTGGGAGTCATCTTTGACAGTAAACTGGTTTTCAATCATCATGTAAACAAGGTAGTATCATCTGCCTTTTATGTCCTGAAGAAAATAAGGAAACTCATGCCCTATCTCCCAGTATCAGCAGGGAAAACCCTCATTACAACTCTGGTATTCTCGAAGATGGACTATGGGAATGCCCTCTTTCTGAATACTCAAAAACAAGTCCTAATGAAACTTCAGTCTATACAGAATGCGGCAGCCAGAATTCTGCTTGGTATCCCCCGACGCCATCCGACAACCACAGCAATTCGACAGCTTCACTGGCTAAAAGTGGAAAACCGCATCAAATTTAAGGCATTATGTATTGCCTACAAAGCCATACATAATACAGGACCCAGGTTTCTGAGAGAGGCCTTTAAACTGTACACTCCAAAAAGACAGCTCAGATCTGCAAATACATGCATGCTCCCAGTCCCTCGAACTAAAACAGTGACCTGGGGAGATAGGCGCTTCATGGTAGCTACACCCAAGCTATGGAACACCATCCCTCTCATCATTAAAACCGCCCCCAACTTGGTAGGTTTCCGTAAGCTCCTTAAAACATGGCTATTCGACCAGTAAGCCGGTGTGTATCTGGTCCTTATCTGATTAACCACATGCGCCGAGACACCCACGGGTAATTGTTGCGCAATAAAAATCTCAAATAAAATAAAATAAAAAATAAATAAACAATGGGCGGTCTAGTGCGAGTTGGCCTGCGTTGAGAACTGGCCAATGTTTCAGTATGCTTTTCCTTACAGCATTAGAGGCGGGTGAAAAGGTGGTAACACAAGTCAATCTGTCTTGTTCTTTTTTCTCTTTTGGTTCTAGTAGGGCCTCTCTGGGGCAGTACCAAGCCCTCTTTAGAGAATGACGTACCAACTTACGAGGATATCCTCTGTTTCTCAGTTTTATGCTTAGATTTTTAGCTTCAGAGAAATAGTCTTGTTTATAGTAGCAATTGCGTCTAATACGCAGAAACTGAGAAAAAGGGAGGGAGTCCCGCAAGGCCCTCGGGTGGTGGCTACTGTATGCCAATAGGCTATTACGTTCTGTGGGTTTCCGATGTAGTGAGGTGGTCAGACGTCCATCTGAGTATCTTATTAGTAAGTCCAGAAATGGTATAGATTCATTACTACTGGACATGGTGTATTTGAGACCACCACTGGTATTGTTCAGCCAATGTTGGAACAGTTGTAGGTTTTCTGAGGTTTCTGTCCATAATAGAAAGATGTCATCTATATATCTCTTCCACAAGGCTATGCCATTGTGGAAGGGGTTAGATGCATCTAGAATGTTATTTGTTTCCAAATGGTCCATATACAGTATGGCCAGGTTTGGAGCGAAAATTGCACCCATAGAGGTACCCCTAACTTGGCCATAGAATTGCCCCTCAAATAGAAAAAAGTTTTTTGTGAGGCAGATCTCAAGTAACTGAAGGATAAAAATAGATGGTACATTGTGTGGGCGCATTCTGGTCTCTAAAACTTTTTCTATCACACGGAGTGATTCATATTGTGGAATGTTGGTGTACAGTGATTCCACATCCAGCGTACACATGACGCTGGATGTGGGATCAAATGGATATTCCTCGATCATGTTGATCACGGACATGCTGTCCTTGATGTAGCATCTAGTCTCAGGTACAAAAGGTTTAATAAAAAAATCTATATAGTGGGTTAGTGGCTCTAATACGGAGCCACAGCCAGAGACTATAGGTCTGCCTGGGGGGGGATTGTGAATTTTTGTGAATCTTAGGTAGACAATAGATTACAGGAGTCCTTGGGCATTTGGTATTGAGGAAATCAAATTCTTTTTTCGAAAAAAAACCAAGGTCTAATCCTTCAGTCGTGACTTTAGTGATCAGATCCTGGATTTCTGGCGTGGGATTACGGGGAAGTTTGCAATAATGCTCTGTATTACTGAGTTGGCGTAGTATTTCAACTTTATATAGGTCAATATCCTGAATTAAAACCGCCGCTATTTGTGCATGCCCGCAATTATTTGGAATTGCTGTATCGTTCCCCATGTTCACTCTGTTCCCTTCGTGCATGTCTGCACCTTTTGTCCGAATTGCGCCGTCATATATATTCACCGGTTTTAAACATCGCCGCCATTTGTGCATGCCCGCATTTATTTGGAATTGCATTGTCGTTCCCAATGCTCACTCTGTTCGCTCGTCACTGAATTTGCATGGATGTACATTGTTTAAAATAGCATGTCTGCAGCTATCACTCGCATGTCATTTTTCAGTAATTCGCCCGACTATCACCCCGACGTTGTTTTCTCATTTAAACCGATCGGTCCACATCGCCGTGATTCAACCACCGTTCACGGCACTTTTCACAGCCGTTTCGGTCACCTTGCGGCTCTGTACCCACGATGTTACTCTTTTCACTACGAGGCCACAATCGACTGCTTAGGCACTAAGTGAAACACATACTACATGGCAAGTTCACCTTCACGGAGGATCCACATTTGTATATAGACACCATGATGAAGATCAGTCTTGTTTTAACATGCCTAAACATAATGCCTGAATTGTTTTTCTCTTTCTCTCTTTTTTTTTTTTTTCCTTCCTCATTTTTCCAATGTGTTCTATTATCCTTTGTTAAGTAATGCAGAAAGGCTTAGTGATAATAATTAATAAGACAACAATGATTATTTCCTTGTCCTGATGATGATGCCCATAATATAATAAGGCATCGAAACGTTGTCGACTTTTAGAAAAAACCTCTTATGCAATATGATACAGGAATATTGTAAAAATGCAAAGTTTTGGTTTTCTGAAAATCCATGTCTGTAAAAACTGAATACAAGTTCACAGACCTATTGTAGCTTTGCCCTTTGGCCATTGCTTCGTTGTTTTGTCTATATGTTGTGGGTCATGGCTGTGCCACTTGTTACTGTGTTGTTCTTACATTTTTTTTGTATTACTGAATTACTACGCTTAATTAAAAGCTTTTTGTCCGGCTGGACACTAAACACTACACTTATTAGGGTGTTTTGATTATCTGCTTGAAATTCATTCTGCTCATAAGTAGGGACCACTGTTCTGTAAAATATATACACGCTATGCTAAGCAGTGATTTTTAGCGTACTATGTTTTTAAGCCACGCCCTTAATTACATTGACCAAGCCCCTTTGAGAGACCCTCCAGTTTTTTCATCCCACTTAAAGCCCTGCTCGTACCTACAAATTTCCCATTGCTTTGAGTCGCCCTAAAATACTTCCTCTAGCAGAGGATGATATGTGGGCAACCACAGAATGGAACCTACTGTGTTGGGAATGCATGTATGTGGGTGCCCAGTGGCACCTTTTGTGTTTCCACCCTTGCGCTCAGGCTGAAGGTTAGCCTCATATTTCCAATTTCCTACTGCTTTGAGTTGCACTGAGACTTCCGCCAGATGGGATGTAGCTGGCCACCGAATTGTTTTGGGAATGGGATGTACCTGGCTGCATAGCAATGGCACCTATTGTGTTGGGAATGGAATGTATGTGGCTGCCCAGTGACACCTATAGCGTTTCCCCCACTGCCAATCAGATCTAAGTTTAGCCCCAAATGCGTGGGGGGGAAGGGGCGTCGCGTGGGGGGGGAAGGGGCGTCGCGTGGGGGGGGGAAGGGGCGTCGCGTGGGGGGGGGAAGGGGCGTCGCGTGGGGGGGGAAGGGGCGTCGCGTGGGGGGGGAAGGGGCGTCGCGGGGGTGGGGAAGGGGCGTCGCGGGGTGGGGAAGGGGCGTCGCGGGGGTGGGGAAGGGGCGTCGCGCGGGGGGGGGGAAGGGGCGTCGCGCGGGGGGGGGAAGGGGCGTCGCGCGGGGGGGGGAAGGGGCGTCGCGCGGGGGGGGAAGGGGCGTCGCGCGGGGGGGGGAAGGGGCGTCGCGCGGGGGGGGAAGGGGCGTCGCGCGGGGGGGGAAGGGGCGTCGCGCGGGGGGGGAAGGGGCGTCGCGCGGGGGGGAAGGGGCGTCGCGCGGGGGGAAGGGGCGTCGCGCGGGGGGGAAGGGGCGTCGCGCGGGGGGAAGGGGCGTCGCGCGGGGGGGAAGGGGCGTCGCGCGGGGGAGAAGGGGGCGTCGCGCGGGGAGAAGGGGCGTCGCGCCGGGGAGAAGGGGCGTCGCGCGGGGGAGAAGGGGCGTCGCGTGGGGGGGGAAGGGGCATCGCGTGGGGGGGAAGGGGCGTCGCGTGGGGGGGGAAGGAGCGTCGTGTGGGGGAAAGGGGCGGCGCGCAGGGGGAAGGGGCAGCGCGCGGGGGAAGGGGCGGAGCGCGGGGGGAAGGGGCGGCGCCCGGGGAAGGGGGGGCGCACGGGGGAAGGGCCAGGGGAGAGGGGGTGTAGTGTGGGGGGAGAGGGGTGGCACAAATTGGGTGGGGAGAGGGGGCAGTGGGATGTTGCGAGGGGGGAGATGGGTGAGGAGAGGGGGGGTGAAGAGATGTGCTGAGGAGGGGAGGGGGGGAGGGGGTTGGGTGGTGGAGGGGAGCCGTAAAATATAAATAAAACTGAAACTTACCTGGTCCCGGTTCCACATCGCCGCTGCTCCTGGGCCAGTCCTGAACAGGAACAGGCATGCTCCCTCCACTCCTGCAGCAAATCACAATGCTGCAATGGCAGCGTTGTGATTGGTGCAGAGTCCCAGACAGCGCCCAGCAGGGCACCTGTTAGGAGGCCATTTTCTCTGTGTAGCCAGCATGCAGCCTACATAGAGAAAATGTTGAGTGCGCACGACTGCTTTGGTCAGCCCCAGGGCCGACCAAGCAGGCAGGGCACTCAGAGTGGTGCAGGCCACTCCTCCCCGACCCGCCCACCTACCCCTAATCAGACATATCCTCCCGCCCACCGGCCCCCAACCAGGCATGCCCCTGCTTTCTAGCAGCGCGAGAAGCAGAACATAAAATTGTATTTTTTTAAATACCATTTTATTTTCTGTTTCTCACACTGAGTGAAAGCAGTGAGGCGGCGCTCCCCCCCCCCCCCGTAATGGAGGAGCCGCTACTGCTTCCACAACACATCAGAGCCTCCTCCTCTCTTCTTGATTTTCGCAAGAAGCTAAAGAACTGGCTTTCTGAGTAAGCTCCCAGGACTTCCCTCCCACACCTGTTACAGAGCGCCTAGATAGCCGCAATGGTGAAACAACAATAACATAAATGGGGATTTAGTCGAAAGAGATCAGATGAGGCCATTCAAAGAGGATCAGAGATGTTTGAAGAGAGGCTGATGGATCTTTCAGACCATATTTACAAAGAGAATAAATGGTGGTGACAGACATCAACCCCTTGCAGCAAGGTGTGGGCTCTTAGGGCTAGATATTCAGCAGTAGCTTGGTTTTCCTGCGTGGTTGCAATAGTTGTCATCTGTAAGGCTGCCCAACAAGAAGCTTCAAACAGCCAATTGAGGCGAAGCCTGGCACACACTGTTCAACATGCCACAGGGTTGTGCCAAATATAAAACAAAAGTGTCCATTCGGACCAAAAACACAGCAGGTGCCTTGGTAATGAGAAAGTAAAAGGTGCCACTGACTTTGTAATAATGAACCTATTGTACTTTTGTAAGAATGAACCTATTGTACTTTGAAATAGAACAATTGATGGACAGAATGCAGAAAAATGTCACACATTCACCTCAGTACAGAGATCTGGGCCTAAATCCATCGTTTTTTTGCTCACCATGCCATTCCAGTTTGGACCCAGCCATATGCAAATCAGTCTTGACCTTGCGCCCAATGGGAACAGCCCAGCCCAAACTGCCAGGCCAGGTCCTCCCTGGACTGGTGACAAGCATCCTCGGACCGGTTTCAGGCTTTCAGCCTTCATCAGCCAGGGCATACCGTCCCACTCGGGGTGACAAATGCAAATAAGAACAATTGATGGACAGAATGCAGAACAAAGTCATACATTCACCCAAGTACAGAGATCTGGGCCTAAATAAATCGTTTTTTTGCATATCACCTATTGTATTTTCAGCTCACCTCATCTAATTGGACCATCAATGTATGCGTATATGTATGTCTGACATACATGTATCTGCGCTTAGGTGACCACCAAAGTACTGCCTTGACTAAGGTCCAGAGGTTTTCCACACCTGCCATAAATATTTTAAATTCCAGCAAATCACTCCGTTCAGTTAACCAAAAGATTCAATCATTAAACAAATGATCTTGAACAATGTTCTTGTGTTTTACTTATTATTTTCTACAGCACTAACTCCACACAACAGGGTCTCCGAGCGCTGTGCTATCCGTGGTGAATAACAGAGTGCAGAAAACACTAGGCTCAATGTTGTCATGATTTTCAAAGGTAGTAAAAAAGGAAGCATGCAAATATAAAGAAATTCGGATTCATGGGAACCAAGAGTGTGAGGGGGACAGGTGGCTCTTATTGAATGAGATAGACTTGTAGGGGAACACTGCGCTAATTATGCAAGAGGTGAATAAGCATTTTAATTTTTATAAGTGGGGCACACAGGAAAAATATACATATATGGACTATCTGAGTTCACCAGCGCTATGGAAATGTATAATATTCCTGTAACACTCTGGTGCTAGAGAGTCAGAACCAGTCCTATACAAAAATACTTGGTGTGATATTTAGTACCAGTGCAAGGCCAGTTGAGGCAACAGTGTATGACTTCATTGTGAATTGACACAGATCAATTACATCCAGCACTATTGTTTATGAATACACAAATGTTATTCTTTCGTTGCTTCCTCGGGTGGACTTTCTTAATTTATTATGAAACACACAAACCCATATGTAGTGTGAGACACAAACACACAATGAATTACTTGCACAGTGTTTGTGTCAATATAGTGCAAAACGGCGATAAACAAGTAATGTAGTCTATGGGTCTATTTCACTCGTTGAAGTCTGCCTGCGAGTGAAAATAAAAATTGCTTTCATTTGGGAACATCAATCGAAACTCCTCCTTCGGTGTAATAATTACACTAGGGACATGCACATACTCTATTATAAATAATAAATACTGAGGTGGTGCTTACATTTATGTTTCTGCTCATGATTTTAGGAGATGGGAAATTCCAAATGTGTCAAACGTCTGGCCACAAAAAGGTGTTCTCCAAGAACGGGATATATATTATTAATTTTAGATGCTATAAATTAGGAAACAGGCAATTCCCTTTTGATTCAGTCCAATAATCAAAGTGGATTCGAGTAAGCCTAATTGTTGATTCAAAGGTAGCAGTGCTGCCTCGAAACTGCCAAGTGTTTTTAAACTTAACAGCACATTTTGGTAATGTTGTGCTGTCTTTTCTCATGAGAATTGTTACAAGTGCAGTTGCTAGTTTAAAAAAACAACATCAAATTCACTTGGCATGAATTTTAATATTACCCAGTAAATCTCTAGAAGCTTCCACACTACTCTAGAGCCCACATCGGACCTGCCACCATGACCAACCCTGAAAGTCATTCTTGCCACCAGGTCAAGATGTCCAAAAACAGAAACACCAGATAACACTTAAAATTAAATCATGAGACATTTGGTACATGCTGCAGTAAGGTGAAAACTCCCCATTTCGAAACATGTAGTAACATACAAAATAAATTCATACAACAAAAAAATCGAAACATGGTGCAGGCAAAGGTGAAAAGGGCACCGACGAAGCTAAGAAATAGGATAGTCAATTGTTTTAACAATTATAGATAGAAATGCTGATTTCATGACAGAATACCAATACGCCACTTCAGACTTAGACGAGGACACCACGCGAGTAATGGTAAAAACGGCGACTGAGATCGATACAAATACCTTATGTTTAAAATAAATCTATGTGTACACTTAGGGGTGTTTTTTTTAAATGGTTATTGTTTTAAATCTCTTTTGCAGATAAAACCCTAATCTGCACGGCTCTTGGCACGGCTGTTTGCCTTTTCCCTGCATTTCGCACACATCTGTCCATTGTACTCCGCTGAATGGCGCCAGATGCTGGCTTCATCAAGCAGAGCAAGAAAACAAAGGTTTGGATGCAATTAGAGGCAGCCAGTGTGCAGTGGGCCCGATATTAAAATGCGAGGATGCCGTCCTGCTGGGAATTTGTGCGCAGCGCTCCGCCATGCTGCCAGACACGACCGGCTGCGCGGGAAGGCAGCATACCGCCATTTACTGCCACCGCGAGACGGTGATCGGAGGAGACTGCAGCGCACGATCAAGGGTGCTGCTCGTTAAGGGGCATGGGGTAGCGGGCAGGGATATTAGCCGCCCTACCCAAGGCGGAAGCATCAACACCGGCCCCGGTGTCTCTTCGTGAGCCGTGGGCCGCCATAGGACCGATGTAGCGCGCGCTACAGAGGAGCGGTGCTGATGTCACAGCACGTTCCGGAGATGGGGCTTCAGACAATATTGACACCAGATGGGCACATTAGCATCTCTTAAAGCAGCAGTACCACGAGCTAGATCACGCCAAGCAACACTTGCTAGATTCGCGGACCTATCGGTGGCCGCAGATTAACTACATACGTTTCCATGATGAGCACCAGGATTTCACAAGCAGGCTCACTTCTTGGGATAAAAGGTGTGTGCCTTTTACTGGTGCAGATGGATGCATCCTTGTTTTATATTTTGATTACACCTGTTATGTTTCGGCCACTTCTAACACTCACTGAACCACAACATCTACAGAAATCAGTAGATGTCATACATCCTCCCTTGTCTTAAACCACAGATTAACAATTTTAAAATCGTATTCTCCTATAGGCTGAAAGCCCATGAATGGCACAAAATCAACGATGGAGAGGAGCCCATTTGAAATGAAGTCTGCTAATTATTAGAGGTGTTTAATGGGATCCTGGGTAAATGAAGCACTCCCATTTGATTTAATTTAAGGTTCAGAACAGGTCACAAGATGATGTTTGCTCTCAGTAGAGTTGAGGCTGTGCAACAGAGTGCTCTATGACCCGAGAGCATGCGCAGAACCACAGACGGTGCACTGCACATGGACTGAATGACTCTCGGCCGTGTATGCTACAAAAGGACTTCAGTGTACCTGGCCTGTCAAAGATCTCCAGAGAACATCCTTCCCATCTCTCATGCTTGGAGAGGAGCATTTGGACTGCGGAGGTGCTCTTTGTGATGAGAGCCAGTTGAGGGGCATTACTAGCCGCTAGTTTAAGTGAAAGATCGAAACCACAAAGCAGTTATAAACGCAATGAAGGTCTAAGTGCTACAAAAGGTTCTGGTGGCACGTGAAGCTTAAAGTTACAGGTATCTAATTGAAGTGGAAATGGGGGACGACCGAGACCTCGAAGTCAAACAAAGGTACGTTTATTGACTCTCTTCAACAGGAGCGGGGATCCCAGCCTGCAACCTCGTCAACCGCCTCAACGAGAATGCCGGGCCTCCCCGGAATTCCCATGGCATTCCACAGGCATCACAGCAACCCCCATGAGACACGCAGAAGGAAGATGAACAGGCAGAGTTACACATCCCATGAGCTCTCATAATGACCTCCCACACTTACTTCTTTCCATGTGTTTCATAGTTCTTCTGTGTCAACAAAAGCAGCTTTGATGGCTGTAAGTACTGTACAATGGGTTCATGTGTCTGCCGCAGAGATATGAGCACAGAATGCAGTTGAAAACGTCGATTCAGATGTCAACATTAATCTGAGCTCAATAAATCTCCCACTGAGCTGGGCAAAAGTGACATCCGTATCAGTGGCACTTGAACCTTCAATGGAGAGCGTTGGCTTGTTAAATGGATGCTACTTAAGCATTATCATCTTGGAGGGGATGAAACACAAGGTAGTTATTGTTCCGAGGTAAAGCCACAGGCCTTATTCAACCCCCTAGTCAATAACAAATGTAAAGTAAGCTGCCCTTTGGATAATGCAGACATTGTACATCAGGCACTTTAAGTTACTTGAATGTAACAAACGATATGAAGGGCAACTTTACAGGTGGTTATATGGGGACTACATTATTTCTCCTGAATTTGCTCTAGCAATGTGTTGTAGTTGATGACTATTTGTTGGTGTCCACGCAAAAGAAGGAGGCTCTACGGTCAAACTAGCCTCCATTAGTATAAAATATAGATTCATGGCTCTACACCACTTTTCAGAATTGTGATTAACTATAGAGAATTTTCAACTGGTGTAGGAAATAAATGTTTAATGAAACATACACTTCCCACAACAGTTGCTTCTTCTACAGAGTTGTACTGTACTTTCAATATGGTGTTACAACAAAGAACTAGAGTGCCAACATTCTCTATAGATGAAAAATTGAAGCACACCTAAATACCATGTTGCGCAAGAGCTGCTATAAAAGTCACAGCATTTCGTGTAGAGAAGGCTGTAGGAAATGAGCAAAACACATGGGTCAATGTTTAAGGAAGTTTTGCCATAAAATAGTTTAAGAAGGCTAAAAACAGCCAAAGAGCAATTTCCCATTTTATAAACATTATTTCCATGTCTTTATAATAAAGCTAGGATTTGTTTTGTAGACAAACACGTTCCAGTCTTCCATCATAATGCATGGAGTACTGTGATTGAATGAATAAATGAAATTAGACTTATAATGTGCACAGCTACTCAGAGTGTCCCGGTGCAGTAGCCAAAGGTCATAAGTTAAATAACCATCGTTCAAACCTGGTCAAAAAGCCAAATGTTCAGCCATTTTTTAAAGCCTGATTGATTGGTGACGGGGTACAATTCTAACAGCAGCTTGTTCCAAGAAATGGCACCAAGAAAAGCCAACGATCTACCTCCCATTCTAGTCTTTCACATTTTAGGTTCACTGCCAATAATTTTTTTGAGGATCTCAGATTTCAGGTAGGAGAATGGAAGCTCAACCTGGCTCTGAGGTGTACAGTCCCAGATTGATATAGGGCCCCATGTGTCAGCACCGGCACCTTGAACACAATTATTTTCCTAAATGGAGTCCAGTGCAGGGCTTGCACATGTGGGGATATATGTACTCTCACAGACACTTTCAGAAGAAAGCGAGCTGCTGCTTTCTGCACCACCTGCAATCTCTCTAGGAGATATTCCAGCAGGCCCAAGTAAAGTACATTAGCACGATCTAGTCTTGATGTAATGAGAGCCTAAATGACAGTTTTTTTGGCAGATGGAGACAGTAAATGTAAGAACTTTCAGTGAACGCAAAACCCTGAAGGCATGTACCCACCAAAGATTTTATTTGTGATTTAAATGACAGGTGGACATCAAATTTCACCCTCAAGTTCATCACAGTGCCATCCTGAGTGCCTGGAGGAGCGGAATGTTCAGGCCAGAAGGCCTGCCAGCTGTTAAGTGGGATGTCGCCAAAAAAGAGAAGCTCTGTCTTTTCAGCATTACACATAAGTTGATGTATTGCCATCCAATAAAAGACTGCAGTTACACAGATTTTAATCAGATCCCCAGATAGCTCTTCACCCTTTCCACATGAAAACAGTAGCTGGGTGTCATCAGCATATGAAATAACTTTGGCACCTAGGGATACCGCTAATTGAGGTAAAGGGGTAAGATATACATTAAGTACATTTTTAGATGGGCAGAAACCTGCTAACCAAAATATAGATTTTTTTAAATCAGTAGTTTTATGGTAAAACAAATGATCAAAATCCTCCTCACAAGTTAAGATTTTGAGATTTCACTTTTCTGTATCTTCAAATTACGTTTTTCAGATGTTTTCAGTTGCACCCTCAGCTTGCATGAAAGTGACGTGACTTCAAAATATTTTTTTTTACATTTAGAGTGTAAGCGTACCAACAGCTCAATTCGTGAAGTAAATGAGAGGAAAATAAACATGTTAAAATATTGAGCCTGGCAGAAGAACAGGTGCACAACCTGACATGCATGCAATTTGGGATTAAACTAAATTTATGAAACATGGAACTGTTACTAGACGAAGATATGAGCAGACTATAAAAAATGCATATGGATGTTCTGATGCCTAGATAGTACAAAGGGTTGTACTCATTGCCTGTCAGCTTCTGAACATAGGACAGGCATCTTTGAACACTCGCAGCAAGAAGACATCAGTCCTCAACAACCAAGCCCATCAACTCAGATATCTCCTGTGGGATGAAGTCAAACTTCCAAAAGTCCAGTTATCCCCACCGCCAACTAGCACAGTTTAGGTTTTTAAAGTTTACAAGTCTCTTACCTCGTGAAGGAAATTCCGAAGGGTACCTGAAAAACAAAGCAGGAATGTTAAAGATGAAATGATGATACGTATGGATTAACAGTCAATAATGACGACCCATCTAGGCCTCTTTCAATCTGACCCTCTGAATGCCTCAAAAATCTTCACTGCAGGCAGAGATCTCCAAACTCTTCTGCTCCGAGTCCCCCTAAGGAAAATATTATGAAGTCCGGCTCTCCTCCAAACCTTTATGGCAAGACTTGTGGGAGCAGGAGTGGTACGGCTGAGAGCAAGGGGCTGGGAGTATAGGATCATTTCAGGGGCACTTTTTTGCAGCTCAAATTCTGCACTCAATGAAAGCAGTATAAAAGAGCAAATATGGCGCACAAAAACTGACCAAAAAACTCTGCCCCACATATGTAGGGTGTTGTGAGCCCCTCATTCTACTGTGCCCCAATGCAACTGTACCTGCTGATAGCTGCAGCCCTGAGTAGCATGCTGCCTTTATGCCTCTTCCTTTACCACTATGCCAGGCCATCATGCCAATCCTGAAACAGACTATCTGTCCCTTTCAGAAATAAATGAGGCCCGGTTGCTGTTCCCTTTTTTCAGCAACAGTTTCCTGAGCTCAAATGCTAGCAAGACCCAGGATCTAGTGTCACTTCACCTGCATTACTAACGATGGCCACTGCCTTGCAAAATAGGCAGTCTCCTCTACTCTTTGTTAAAAAGATAGGCCCTGATATTGGGCCATACCAATTCTGTCATCTCTCTGAGGACCAAGCTAAGCTGTCTCCTCTACTTCAATATTTACCTCCCTTGGTCCATTGGTATGAGGCCAAAAATACTGGCACAGCAAGTGTGCACTGGGGCCTAATGCAAACAAGGAAGCATAGTAAAACAGCCATAATTGGGGTTTAGTTGGCCCCTCACACCACTCGGCCTCAGTACCATTGCACCTCCAGGATCAATTATACCTACTGCCCTACAAAACATACTTCATCCTCTGCCCACTACACATCACTATTACTCCTAGGCCTGAGGCTCGAAGTAGGCTGTCTGCCCCTTTGTGTAATAAAAAAGGGAACAAAGCCCCATATCTCGCCCCCCCCAACCTCCAATTCCCTGGTGCTGGGGCCCTGCTCCCTGTGCAACAAGGGTGACCTGGACTTTAATAGTAGCAAGTCAGGTCAAGTTTGCGCTACATAAAACTTTGTAAAAAAAAAAAGGATAATGGGCCTCTACTCCACTTTTTGCTAGAAATGACAGTCATAATGAGGGGCCTCACTCACACTTTCACACTTTGGGTTCCGTTGCCATTGCTCCCGCTACATTAATGTTAGTGCTGGTCCTTTCATAAAAAAATAGCCTCCATATGTTGCTCATATGTCTGTCCATTTGTAGATTGAAAAGTTATTCCCCTAGATAGCACCCCTCTTATGGGCCATGTCTTTGATGTTATCCACGTATCTCACTCTTTTTCTCGTTCTCCTGGACATTACTCTGAAGCCCAGGGATCTGGGTGATCAGGGCTCTCCCTGTGGGCAGCCCCTCAGCTTACCTAAAAGGACATCTGCATGTCGAAGTGGGCAGGATTTGCGGGGACCGATGTGCCTATTTTTTTTTCTTTTTCATTTCACAAAACCAGTTTCCTTACTTCTTGTTAAACAAAAAAATAAACAAACAACCCTGAATGGTAAATGTGACCGTTGTGGTGCCTCTGGGTGAAATTGAAAAGGAACAGAGTGTGGCTCTCATGTGTTGAGATGGTGGGACAGAGAGGTAAAGAAGAAATGGGCCTTCTGAACAAGGTGCCTGCTACCTGAAAGAAATGTAAATGGGTGCAATTGGTTAATCGCCAAACGTAAGGGCAGCTTGGGACCCATTATTAGCCTTAATTAATGGAGTCACTGCAAGTTTCATGATGACAAGTGACATAAGAGTGTTGAGTTGTGGAAAGTGTCTTATTAATGGATACTTATACAAATACCTTCACTAGGTACAGTCTAATTACCTATTACTAAATATATGCTTTGAAAGTACTTGTGTTATCTTATACACTAAACCCAGAACCACTGGAATCATGCAATTTTGTGGCTTTCCCATAATTAAGCATGTGCCTCATTTGCCACATAACCCATCATCTGGTGCATAAACTGCAGATTCTAAAAAAAAAAAAATTCTAGCTCAACAGATCAAAAGTTACGAAAATGTACGACTTGTTCCCACACATGAAAGCCCTTCACAAAAGTTAACTGGTCGCCTTTCATTTGCTTATTTCTGTATTTGGTTATTAAACTGGTACTAAGGAGGTAAAATATTTGCCCAAACAGCATTACTATGTATAAAAAATACAAAATGGTGAAGTAATACTATAAAAAATTGCTACTTTATTCCACTTGCCATTTCCTCTTACATAATTTCATCAATCCTGCTGCATAATTTGGCACTCCCTTGCAGCATAATTCCAGTGGCTCTGACTAAACCATTCTGCAGCAGTTTATTTTATACTGGGTGTAATACAGTTTTAAAATAATGATTTACATATTGACATTCACAGTGCTTTCTGTTACAGGCTTGGACTTCAAAGATCCATATATAACCAAGTCCCTTTTTAGGTTTTGACTGGCGATGCGCACGTAGTGCGCATTCGCCAAAAAACCTTATGATTTGTGTGTGGGGTCGGGTATACGCCCCCTCCTCCCATTGGCTAGCTCCATAAATGGAGGCTAGCCATTGGGAGAGGGCTCTGTCCGTCAATCTCGAGCCAGATTCGGGGGCGTTCCCGAGAATTTTTGGCTTTTGGCTACGTCAGCCGAAAGCCTCTTCTCGTCAACGCCCCCAAATCTGGTCCGGGATTGAGGGCACCCGCCTTCCTGCTCCTGTCTCACGCGGCGCCCGGGCCGTCACGTCCTGCTTCCAAAGGCGGGGGGTAACAATCTCTCTTCCCATCACTAGTAACGCAGCTCCTTCCTTGATCACCAGGGCAGTTTCCCGGCCGGAGGCATGGTGTCACCAGTCCTGTCCTCTCCCTGATCACTAGTGCAGCTGAGCAGCTCCCTTCCCGGTGCGGAGCTCTCTCACCGGTCACCGGCGCAACTCTTTCCACAATCAGTAGTGCAATTTCCTACAGTGCTGCCCTCTCCCTAATAGCGAGTGCCGTGTTCTTGATCACTAGCGCAGCCCTGCCTGATCACTACTGGCGCTCCAGTGATCTGAGAGTTCCACTCCTCCCTGACCCTGTGGAAAGCCCGGCGTAGCTTTCCCCCTCCCTCCCTCCTCCAGAGCCTCCCAGGCTAGCCTCACCTCCCAGCCCCAATCCCTCCCCTCTCTCCTCCTTCCCCTCTGGCTGCACAAACATGGCGGAGCTGCGGCGAGTGGCAGGGCTGGATTGGGACCCGCTGCTGGTGTGAGGGGGCGCCTCGTCCCTGGTGGGGGGCAGCATGGGAGCCCGCTGGATCCCCACCAAGAGGGAGAAGTATGGCGCCGCGTGGGTGAGTACCGGAGCGCACACTTTGACCATTCCCGGCACTTCCTTCTGCGCTGGAGAAAGTTTACAAACTCTGCCCTGTCAGCCTGAGAGGGCTGCGTCCAAGGAAACACATTTCACCCTCCGTGCCCTGCACTCGCCCCTGCGTGGGGTGTATGCTCCTCGTCCCCAGCCCTGAGACACTTCCTCAAGCCCCCGTCCAAGCCCCATACCCTCTATTGCCCCACTGACAGTTGGCGCGAGCTCAGTCTCAAACAAGCTCTGGGACCCACCTCCCAATGAGCGCTGGACACAAGCCTCCTTTAAATGCGCCATCCCCAGGGAATGATGCCACAGGGCATCACAAAACTGCTGACGTCATTAAACAAAGCCACATTCAGGAATGCCTATCGTTGGGTATTGTTAGAGATTTTGGACTTGGAAATTATTCCTTTTTTTTTTGCACTGGATCTCCCCTTTCAGGCTTGAGAAGCGCATGCCTCCCCTCTCCCCCATACCCCTGCGATCAACCCCTGCTGAGTCCTCGAATATTACAGCCGCCTCTCTCCCTCCCCCCCCCCAGTCATAAACCTCATCTAAAAGGGGCCTGCGGGGAATGATGTCACAATGCGCCTCAAAACCCTGCTGACGTCATTAAAGAAGCCACGTTCAGGAATGCCTATGGTTGGTGCTCTAGATTCAGGACTAGATCTTTTTTTCTCTGCACTGCATCTTAAGGCCCGGCGCATGCATGCCTTCCATCCCCCTGGAGCCAACCCCACCCCGTGGGACACACGCCAGGGTGGAAGGATGAGTGGGTGGAAGGATGAGTGGGTGGAAGGATGAGTGGGTGGAAGGATGAGTAGGTGGATGGATGAGTAGGTGGAAGGATGAGTGGGTGGATGGATGAGTAGGTGGAAGGATGAGCGGATGGATGCGTGGGTGGAAGGATGAGCGGATGGATGAGTGAGAGGATGGGTGAGCGGGTGGAAGGATGAGCAGATTGATGAGTGGGCGGATGGATGTGTGAGCGGATGGATGAGTAGGTGGAAGGATGAGTGGATGGATGAGTAGGTGGAAGGATGAGCGGATGGATGAGGTGGTGGAAGGATGAGCGGATGGAGGAGTAGGTGGATGGATGAGTGGGCGGATGGATGAGTGGGCGGATGGATGAGTGAGCGGATGGATGAGTGAGCGGATGGATGAGTGAGCGGATGGATGAGTAGGTGGAAGGATGAGCGGATGGATGAGTGGGTGGATGGATGGATGAGTAGGTGGAAGGATGAGTGGATGGATGAGTAGGTGGATGGATGAGTAGGTGGAAGGATGAGCGGGCGGATGGGTGGGTGGAAGGATGAGCAGATGGATGAGTGAGAGGATGGATGAGCGGGTGGAAGGATGAGCAGATTGATGAGTGGGCGGATGGATGTGTGAGTGGATGGATGAATAGGTGGAAGGATGAGTGGATGGATGAGTAGGTGGGCAGCTGGAGGGAGGGACGAGGGAGCGGATGTATGATGAGGTTGGCGGGCGCCTGCTTTGATAGATGAGTGGGTACCGGAATGGACAAGTGGGCAGCTGGGTGGGTGAATGAAGAGATTGGCAAGCGCATGCGTAGATAGATGAGCGGGTGGATCAGTGGCTGGGTGTTCAGATGGGTTAGATGAGTGGTTGAATTCGCTATTGTAAATGACAATGCCATTTATGTTAAAAAAACATAAATAAAAATAATGTCAAGAGCAATGCCAATAGCTCTAACTTTAACAAAGGCAAAACCATTGCATTGTAAATGCTTGTTCCTTCTGCGCCCACCAATATTCACTTCTGTAACTCTTTGGCCTCAGATACAGACATCTTCGGTGATTGCGTTAACCATTTGATTTTTCGTAAGTATTATCTTGAAGCTGATTTCATTTACGGTATGCGTTATTTTATCTGCCGTTACCCGCAGGTGTAAAAAAAAGCACAAAATAGTTCCAGAATATTATTGTCTTTTGAATCATGTCTTTGTCCCCGTCATGTGCTTCAGCTGCTATTTGTAAATGAAGACAGCTTCGAAACACGTTAAATTAACAAATTTACACTTCTAGGATATTTTCTTTCACAAGATCTTACTGAGGCATCTGCGTCCCCTTTGGAACACAGCCACAGCCTCCCAGTGGGGGCAACCACAGTTGGAAGACCTCTGACTTAAGGAAATTTGTCACTTACAAAGCACTGGTTTCTGCACATGACTTTTGTAGTCACATGAGGGGAGTGGGAGGAGCCTGGAAAATCATGGCGCAGAGGAAACATGTCTCGGTATAGGAAAATTTAAATTGTCCACCCCAGTTTTTTGTGTTTATTTTCTACCATGTTGCAAGAATAAAGAAGAGAAGCGAGGCTATTGTTAGTTCAGAAGGTGCAGTGGCACCGGAGCTCAGAGATACGAGGATGACACCACACCCAAAGCCATTCGCCTGGCTTGCGAAAGGGCTTCTGAGATTCTTGCTACACCATTGATGATTGCCTGTGGGTGGACAGATACTCACAAAATCTCCATATTCAGCCAACGAATTAACAAAGGCACCAGTTGCTGGTCTGTGCATGCACCTACCTGCCAAATGTTGGAATTCTTGGCAATTAAGCATAGATCAAAGAGTGCATACTGAATGGACATTTTTCGACCGATTACACAGAACTACACAAAGTGGCAGCTAATTTGGCTCTAGGATGAAAAATTCGCATAACTGAGTGTGCAAGAGGCCATGCCACATATTTCAGTTTACTTGCAGATGTGTTGCATAAGGTACAGAAATAGGAGACCATCAAATTGTTCAACAGTCTGCCATTATTAGAGATTCCCGCTCAGAAGATATGGGGATTTCTATACCTACACTGCATACGTTCATTCATAGGGAAAAAAGCAGAGCGGGCATCGTGTTTTTTGGCTCGCTACGCAATATACATATATTTTTCTAAGCCAAACTCCCAAAGCTGGAGTTTCTTTCTGTACAACAAACAAAAAACAAAATGAAATATTACTGCTGTGACGTGCAGAGTTTTTTCTCTTTGCATCAAGGCCATTTTTTTCTCCCCCTGCGTGAGTGGAGCAAGGCTTGGAATATGAGTGTCCGTAGCCGTGGGTTAAATAGGGCAAGGCAGCCGTCTTGTGAATCAGCAGCCCTGTGGTGGACAGGTATGAAGTTAAAGATTTTCAATGGAAGAGTCACAATTGGCTGTGCTGTCAGAATCCCTGCAGATTCCCCTCCTGTAAATTAGGAGGAGGAGGCAAGAATTCTGCGCACCAAGAGTCCTTCTAATTTAGGATGGCATAACTTCTCTGGACCTTTAATAAGGTATTGTCTTTAAGTAAGACCATACTAACACGATCAGATTAACGTTTATTGTTGAGAATTGAGCTACACGTTTTTACGTTTAAGAGCCAAAAATGCGAAGATCCATCAGTCTCGACTGCACCCCAAAAGCTTTTGCTCGCTGAGGCTTCCGTTGGACTTCAGCAGATGGTTGGACCATTTGTATTTTTTTTGCCCTAGGGCATTTCAGTACTAAGGCCAACATGAATGTTAAAGTGCCTTGCAATAGCAACAAGCATTTACAACGCAATGGTTTCGCCTTTGGAAAAGTTAGAGTTATTGGCATTGTAAATGACAAAATTTGTATTTGTGTTGGTTTTGAAAACAGATAAATAAATGGCATTGTCATTTACATTGCCATTAGCTTAATCTCTGCAGTCACTCTGCACTCTCTAGCACTCCCTACTCACTCTGCACTCTCTAGCACTCCCTAGCACTCCCTACTCACTCTGCACTCTCTAGCACTCCCTACTCACTCTGCACTCTCTAGCACTCCCTACTCACTCTGCACTCTCTAGCACTCCCTACTCGCTCTGCACTCCCTATGCGCTCTGCACTCCCTATGCGCTCTGCACTCCCTATGCACTCTGCACTCCCTATGCGCTCCCTATGCACTCTGCAGTCTGCGCTCCCTATGCACTCTGCACTCCCTATGCACTCTGCACTCCCTATGCACTCCCTATGCACTCTGCACTCCCTATGCGCTCCCTATGCACTCTGCAGTCTGCGCTCCCTATGCACTCTGCACTCCCTATGCACTCTGCACTCCCTATTCACTCCCTATGCACTCTGCACTCCCTATGCACTCCCTATGCGCTCTGCACTCCCTATGCGCTCTGCACTCCCTATGCGCTCTGCGCTCCCTATGCGCTCTGCGCTCCCTATGCGCTCTGCGCTCCCTATGCGCTCTGCGCTCCCTATGCACTCTGCGTTCCCAATGCACTCTGCTCTGCGCTCCCTATGCACTCTGCGCTCCCTATGCACTCTGCGCTCCCTATGCACTCTGCGCTCCCTATGCACTCTGCGCTCCCTATGCACTCCCTATGCGCTCTGCACTCCCTATGCACTCTGCACTCCCTATGCACTCCCTATGCGCTCTGCACTCCCTATGCGCTCTGCGCTCCCTATGCGCTCTGCGCTCCCTATGCGCTCTGCGCTCCCTATGCGCTCTGCGCTCCCTATGCGCTCTGCGCTCCCTATGCGCTCTGCGCTCCCTATGCACTCTGCACTGCGCTCCTTATGCACTCTGCGCTCCCTATGCACTCTGCGCTCCCTATGCACTCTGCGCTCCCTATGCACTCTGCGCTCCCTATGCACTCTGCGCTCCCTATGCACTCCCTATGCACTCTGCACTCCCTATGCACTATCTATGCACTCCCTATGCACTATCTATGCACTCCCTATGCACTCTGCACTCCCTATGCACTCTGCACTCCCTATGCACTCTGCACTCTGCACTCCCTATGCACTCTGCACTCTGCACTCCCTATGCACTCCCTATGCACTCTGCACTCCCTATGCACTCCCTATGTACTCTGCACTCTGCACTCCCTATGTACTCTGCACTTTGCACTCCCTATGCACTCTGCACTCCCTATGCACTCTGCACTCTCCACTCCCTATGCACTCTGCACTCTCCACTCCCTATGCACTCTGCACTCTCCACTCCCTATGCACTCTGCACTCTCCACTCCCTATGCACTCTGCACTCTCCACTCCCTATGCACTCTGCACTCCCTATGCACTCTGCACTCCCTATGCACTCTGCACTCCCTATGCACTCTGCACTCTGCACTCCCTATGCACTCTGCACTCTGCACTCCCTATGCACTCTGCACTCTGCACTCCCTATGCACTCTGCACTCCCTATGCACTCTGCACTCCCTATGCACTCCCTATGCACTCTGCACTCCCTATGCACTCTGCACTCCCTATGCACTCTGCACTCCCTATGCACTCTGCACTCTCCACTCCCTATGCACTCTCCACTCCCTATGCACTCTGCACTCTCCACTCCCTATGCACTCTCCACTCCCTATGCACTCTCCACTCCCTATGCACTCTCCACTCCCTATGCACTCTCCACTCCCTATGCACTCTCCACTCCCTATGCACTCTCCACTCCCTATGCACTCTCCACTCCCTATGTACTCTGCACTCCCTATGTACTCTGCATTCTGCACTCCCTATGTACTCTGCACTCTGCACTCCCTATGTACTCTGCACTCTGCACTCCCTATGCACTCTGCACTCCCTATGCACTCTGCACTCCCTATGCACTCTGCACTCCCTATGCACTCTGCACTCTCCACTCCCTATGCACTATGCACTATCCACTCCCTATGAACTATGCACTCTCCACTCCCTATGCACTCTGCACTCTCCACTCCCTATGCACTCTGCACTCTCCACTCCCTATGCACTCTGCACTCTCCACTCCCTATGCACTCTGTACTCTCCACTCCCTATGCACTCTGCACTCTCCACTCCCTATGCACTCTGCACTCTCCACTCCCTATGCACTCTGCACTCTCCACTCCCTATGCACTCTGCACTCTCCACTCCCTATGCACTCTGCACTCTCCACTCCCTATGCACTCTGCACTCTCCACTCCCTATGCACTCTGCACTCTCCACTCCCTATGCACTATGCACTCTCCACTCCCTATGCACTATGCACTATCCACTCCCTATGAACTATGCACTCTCCACTCCCTATGCACTCTCCACTCCCTATGCACTCTCCACTCCCTATGCACTATGCACTCTGCACTCCCTATGCACTCTCCACTCCCTATGCACTCTCCACTCTCCACTCCCTATGCACTCTGCACTCTCCACTCCCTATGCACTCTGCACTCTCCACTCCCTATGCACTCTGCACTCTCCACTCCCTATGCACTCTGCACTCCCTATGCACTCTCCACTCCCTATGCACTCTGCACTCCCTATGCACTCTGCACTCCCTATGCACTCTGCACTCCCTATGCACTCTGCACTCCCTATGCACTCTGCACTCCCTATGCACTCTGCACTCCCTATGCACTCCCTATGCACTCTGCACTCCCTATGCACTCTGCACTCCCTATGCATTCTGCACTCCCTATGCATTCTGCACTCCCTATGCACTCTCCACTCCCTATGCACTCTGCACTCTCCACTCCCTATGCACTCTGCACTCTCCACTCCCTATGCACTCTGCACTCTCCACTCCCTATGCACTCTGCACTCTCCACTCCCTCTGCACTCTCCACTCCCTATGCACTCTCCACTCCCTATGCACTATGCACTCTGCACTCCCTATGCACTCTGCACTCCCCATGCACTCCCTATGCACTCTGCACTCCCCATGCACTCCCTATGCAATCTGCACTCCCTATGCACTCTGCACTCCCTATGCACTCTGCACTCTGCACTCCCTATGCACTCTGCACTCCCTATGCATTCTGCACTCCCTATGCATTCTGCACTCCCTATGCATTCTGCACTCTGTTAGACGGACCGGAAGGGTCGGCCGAGGATAAGGGGAGAGGTCTCCGGGGAGAGCCGTCTCCGACGATCGTACAGACAAGTAACTTCCCCCCCACAGACGGACACCACACAAGGGCAAAGTTCAACGATACTTTATAGGCAATTCTTTAGGTACGATGAATGGTACAAGGAGGTCTGGACTCAGGGGTCCCCTCGATTCTGGTCTCTGGTTTGGGAGAAGGGTAGCGGGACAGTCTTGTTACCAAAAGATGGAAATAGCTCTCAATCCTCGAGCTCGGCGTTCTAGATGATCGGGCCGCGGCGGAGCCAGCAGGTCCCGAGATGGACGAAGGAAGCGACGGTCCGCGGCGGAGCCAGCAGGTCCCGATGAAGATGGTAGTTACAAACGGTCCGCGGCCACGCCAGCAGGTCCCGACGACGATGAGGGTTTACGAAGGTCACGAAGGTTGCGGCAGCGCCAGCAGGCAGGACGATGGTGCGCAAGGCAGAGCTACGGCAGCGCCAGTGGTCCGTCAAGGATGAGTTCTTCTCTGCGTCTCTCGACTCCAGGATACAACTGCCTTCCTGCTCTGGAGCTGCCCCAGTTATAGGGCTGGTGCCCTTTGATGTCCGGACCCTCGCACTTGGAGGTCGGGAGGTCCGGGATGAGGGAGTCCAGACACCCAGCAGGGGGTGGAGCCAGCGCCCGGGGAGGCGATGGGCGAGCGGCACTTGGCGGGGGAGAACCATCGACGCCTCTTTCTCCCATTGACTTGCCAAGTAGCCCGCTCACCTCCTGGGTGGATGGTGGTGCCGGGATGTCTGAGGCCTGGCTAGGCCCAGGGTTGAGGTCGGCCGGGGGCCAGGCGGCCTCGTGGCGGAGTGTCCAAGATGGCGCCCAGGCTGGGCGCGCGGGCCAGTAGTGGGTCGGGCCCACGAGGTCGATATGTTCAGGGGCCGGGGTCCCGGAGGGGACGGAAAACGAGCAGTGGTGGTGTGTGGCCCTTGTGTGTCCGGGCTCGGGCCTGGTCGGGCCGAGGGGGGAGCGGCCCTTCATATGGCCTGTCCAACATGCGTCCCCCCCAGCTGAAGGCGGGGAGAGTCACCCATCCTCTTGGGGACTCTCCTCGTCGAGGCGGAAAAACCGGGACAGGCCATCCGCGTTGGCGTGATCTGGCCCCGGCCGGTGCTCAACAGTGAAGTCCATCCCTTGTAGGGAGATGGACCAACGTAGTAGTTTCGGGTTTTCCCCCCGCATCTGCATCAGCCACTGCAGGGGTCGATGGTCGGTCTGCACCCGGAAGTGTGTGCCAAAGAGGTAGGGCCGGAGCTTTTTGAGGGCCCATACCACAGCGAAGGCCTCCCTATCTATGGTGCTCCAGCGTTGTTCTCGGGGTAGGAGTCGCCTGCTGATGAAGGCCACTGGCTGATCAAGGCCTTCGGTGTTCACTTGAGACAGGACTGCCCCAATGCCATGGTCGGAGGCATCCGTCTGGACGACGAACTCCCGGCTGTAGTCGGGGGCCTGGAGCACAGGGGCGGAGCACATGGCGGCCTTCAATTGTTCGAAGGCTGTTTGACAATCCGGGGTCCAGTTGACTTTCTTGGGTTGATTTTTGGACGTGAGTTCTGTGAGGGGCCCCACTATGGTACCATAGTCTTTCACGAACCTTCGGTAATAGCCCGTGAGGCCCAGGAAGGCGCGTACCTCGGTCTGGGTGATGGGGGGCTGCCAGGACTGGATGGCGGCAATCTTGAGCTGCAGAGGGGCCACCAGACCGCTTCCCACCTGGTGTCCAAGGTAGGTCACGGACCCCTGACCAATTTGGCATTTGCTGGCCTTAATCGTGAGGCCAGCCCGCTGGAGGGCCTGTAGCACCGCTCGGAGGTGGTGGAGGTGCTCGGGCCAATGGTGGCTGTATACAGCGATGTCGTCTAGGTAGGCGGCGCTGAATCCTTCGAGCCCGGCCAGGACCTGGTTGACGAGCCGCTGAAATGTTGCTGGAGCATTCTTCATGCCAAAGGGCATGACCTTGAAATGGTAATGGCCATCAGGGGTGGAAAAGGCAGAACGTTCTTGGGCCCGGGGTGTGAGGCCGATCTGCCAGTAGCCCGCCGTCAGGTCGAAAATACTGAGGTAGCGGGCAGCTCCCATGCGGTCGATTAGTTCGTCTGCCCAGGGGATGGGATGTGCGTCTGTTCGGGTGACCGCATTCAAGCCCCGGTAGTCGACGCAGAACCGGAGTTCTGGTGTGGTGCCGGGAGCGGCTGCTTTGGGGACCAGTACTACAGGGCTGGCCCAGGGGCTGTCTGAGGGCTCGATGACCCCGAGCGTGAGCATTTTGGTTACTTCTTCCTGGATGCAGGCCCGTACCCGATCTGGCACGCGGTAGGCCCGGTGGCGGATAGGGGGGTTGTCCCCCGTGTCCACGTCGTGCACACACCAGGAAGTGACACCCGGGGTGAGGGAAAACAGGCTGGCGAACTGCAACAGAAGGTCTCGACACTCCTGGCGTTGTTCCCGGGTGAGGGCCTCTGAGAGTTGGACCCCATCCACGGAGCCGTCTTTCTCCCGCGTCCGTAGGAGGTCAGGGAGGGGCTCGGAGTCTTCTTCGGCCCCATTGTCTGTGGCCATCAGGAGGCTGAGTTCTGAACGCACAAAGTGGGGTTTCAGTCTATTAGCGTGGAGGACCCGGAGGGGGTTCTGGGCAGATTCCATGTCGATGAGATAGGTGGCAGGGCCCTTGCGCTCGACTACTTTGAAGGGCCCCGTCCACTTGTCTTGCAGGGCGCAGGGTTCGGTGGGGGACATCACCCATACCTGTTGCCCAAGTTCAAATTCGATGGAGGAGGCATTCCGGTCATACCACTTTTTCATGTCCTCTTGACTGGCCTCTAGGTTGGCTTTTGCCAGCTCTCGGAACCGCCGGGTCTGGTTGCGGAGGGTTAGGAGGTATCGGAAGACATCTGGGGGGTTCTTTAGAGGGGGCATCTCCCAACCTTCCTTGACTAGGCTGAGCGGCCCCCGTACTGGATGTCCATACAGCAGTTCAAACGGGCTGAAGCCGAGGGACTTCTGGGGGACCTCCCGATATGCAAAGAGGAGGCACGGCAGCAGCACATCCCACTGGCGACGGAGGGGCTCTTCCAACCCCCCAATCATCCCTTTGAGCGTGCGGTTGAACCGCTCAACGAGTCAGTTTCCTTGAGGGTGATAGGGGGTCGTGAATCGGTAGGTAACCCCACACTGTTGCCAGAGGGACTTCATATATTTGGAAATAAAGTTCGTGCCTCTGTCGCTGACGACTTCTCGGGGGAAGCCCACACGGGAGAAGATTCCCATCAGAGCCCGGCCGACTACCGGGGCTGTCACAGTCCGCAGGGGAACAGCCTCGGGGTAGCGGGTGGCGTGGTCCACTAGCACCAGGATGAACCGATGGCCTTGTTTTGTACGCGGGTCCAGGGGCCCCACAATGTCTATCCCGACCCTCTCGAACGGGGTGGTGACCACGGGAAAAGGTTGCAGGGGGGCTTTTAGTTTGCGGCCGCTCTTTCCACTGGCTTGGCACGTGGGGCAAGATCTGCAATGCTGGTGTACATCGTCCCTCATTTTGGGCCAGAAGAAGTGGGTCACCAGGCGGCTGTAGGTTTTATCTTGACCCAGGTGTCCAGCCAGGGGGACATCGTGGGCCAGGTTTAGCAGAAAGTCTCTAAAACGGAGGGGCACCACTAGCACTCGGCTGGCCCCCAACTCCGCGATTCTTTGTTCACTGTATAGCAGATCATTGTCCCAGTAGATCCAATGTGTTCCGGAGGTATCCCCTGCGCTTTGGGCGAGGGCTTGTTGGCGGAGTCCCTCGAGGGAAGGACAGGTCTTCTGTTCTTGGCGAAACTGTTCTTGCGTGGGCCCCCCCTCTTGAGGCCACTGGTCGAGGTTAGCGAGGTCTGGAGGTTGAGCTGGTTCTGGGGAGACGTCACGGTCGGTGGTTTCGGCTGGGGCGACCGGAGGCGGAGGCGCCGGCCATTCGGGTTCCTCGGGTCGGGGTTTGGCACGGGCGGCCATGGACCGGGTGGTGACGCATGCCCAGTCCGGGATGCCTAACATCCCCAGGTGTTCTCGTCGTTCTACGGCTGCCCACGGAGAGCTTTCAAGGTCATTCCCCAGGAGGCAGTCTACGGGGGCATCGTCTCGGACCGTTACTTTCAACATGCCGGAGACTCCTCCCCATTCGAAAGGGACGCAGGCCATCCGACACAGACTCTCTGAGTTATCGGCTGAACGGACAGGGCAGAGAATGTTTGGTAGGAACTGTTCTGGGGCCACCAGGTGACAGCGGACGGCTGTCACACTGGCCCCGGTGTCACGGAGGGCTTCGGCCCGGCGTCCATTGATGCTCACCCATTGGCTGTACTTCTGGGTGTTAGCGGGTAGGGGGACCCGCGGGACCATGTCTTTCCCCCCTAAGCAGGCTAGAGCCATGGCGGCTGGCTCCCATTCTTGATGCTCTTGCTCATATTCTTCTTGTTCCTCTGAGATCTGTTCCTCCCCCAGAGCAGCAGCGGCTACTTGGCGGGGTCTTGGGCTCTGATACTGGGGGCAGTTTGGGTCGTTTGCATAGTGGCCGACTCGTTGGCATCGATGGCACGTAACATTGGCTCGATATCCCGGTTGCGCCGGGGTGCTGCCCCGGTTGGCCGGGGGGGTGGTGCTGGTAGCGGGAGCGACCGGAGCGTTGTCTCTTCCGCGTCCTTGGCCTCCTCCTCCTCCTCGGGGACGGTGCTGACCGTTGTTGTTCCGGCTCTGTTCATAGGACCCATTTCGGCCCACTCTGGTGATTTCCCACCGGTCAGCTTCGGCTGCGAGCTGCCGGGGATCGGTCAATTTGCTGTCGAGGAGGTGCTGGAGGAGCTCAATGAAGCAATTGTTCGATAGATGCTCCCATACCATGAGATTGAAGAGTTGTTCGTAGGTTGTGACCTTGCTTCCTTTGATCCAGCCCTCGAAGGCTCGGCTAAAATAGTTTACATAGTCCACCCAAGTTGTACCCGGGATGCGGGTGCAGTCTCGGAACCTCTGACGGTACATCTCGGGTGTGAGGCCATAGCGGGTGAGGAGTGCAGCTTTCATATGGTCGTAGGAGGTCATCTGGTGGTCCGGGAGCTGTAGCAGGGCGTCGCGGCCCTCATTGAGAAATCTCCCCCATAGACCGGCTCCCCAGTCGCTTCTATCGATCCGGTGGGCGGTCATAGCGATTTCGTAGGCCTTAAACCATTGCTGGATGTCGTCCTCTCGGAAGTATTCTCGAACGACATCCTTGGGAATGTGTACCTTTTTCTCTGTTGCCCCTGGGGTGTGGGGTTGCTCGGGCACCCCTCCTTCTTTATTCTGCTTGCGTAGGTCGATCTCAGCTAATTTTCGCTCGTGTTCATATGCCAATTTCTTCTCCTCGAGCTCCCTTTGTCTCTGTTTTTCCTCTCTTTCTTCTCGGAGACGCAGGTGCTCTAAGTTTATTTTTTGTTCGGCCAACTTAAGTTCAACATCCATTTTGAGCCGGGCCATTTCCAGCTCGTGTAGTCGGGTTTTTTCTCGTTCCTGGATCTCGTCTTGCGAGAGACCCGTTCTTCGCTCCTCAGGGGCCGTGGTGTTTTTTTCTATTGCTGCGATGTTTTGATCGGGGGTTCCGGCAGCCCCGGTTTCTGCCCAAGACTCTAGGGCATGCTTGAAATCGTCTTTGGTACTTAGACCGGTGGTAGCGATACCTAGTTCAATGCAGAATTGTTTTAATTCACGATGGCTGTACTCGTCCAATTTCTCCATCTGAAATTTCTCGGTGGATCCGCTTTCTTTGTTTGACATCGTGATTTGGTCGTGGGGTGAGCTACTCTCTGTACGATTATGCGGTGATTCGGATCGCGCCACTGGCCACCAATGTTAGACGGACCGGAAGGGTCGGCCGAGGATAAGGGGAGAGGTCTCCGGGGAGAGCCGTCTCCGACGATCGTACAGACAAGTAACTTCCCCCCCACAGACGGACACCACACAAGGGCAAAGTTCAACGATACTTTATAGGCAATTCTTTAGGTACGATGAATGGTACAAGGAGGTCTGGACTCAGGGGTCCCCTCGATTCTGGTCTCTGGTTTGGGAGAAGGGTAGCGGGACAGTCTTGTTACCAAAAGATGGAAATAGCTCTCAATCCTCGAGCTCGGCGTTCTAGATGATCGGGCCGCGGCGGAGCCAGCAGGTCCCGAGATGGACGAAGGAAGCGACGGTCCGCGGCGGAGCCAGCAGGTCCCGATGAAGATGGTAGTTACAAACGGTCCGCGGCCACGCCAGCAGGTCCCGACGACGATGAGGGTTTACGAAGGTCACGAAGGTTGCGGCAGCTCCAGCAGGCAGGACGATGGTGCGCAAGGCAGAGCTACGGCAGCGCCAGTGGTCCGTCAAGGATGAGTTCTTCTCTGCGTCTCTCGACTCCAGGATACAACTGCCTTCCTGCTCTGGAGCTGCCCCAGTTATAGGGCTGGTGCCCTTTGATGTCCGGACCCTCGCACTTGGAGGTCGGGAGGTCCGGGATGAGGGAGTCCAGACACCCAGCAGGGGGTGGAGCCAGCGCCCGGGGAGGCGATGGGCGAGCGGCACTTGGCGGGGGAGAACCATCGACGCCTCTTTCTCCCATTGACTTGCCAAGTAGCCCGCTCACCTCCTGGGTGGATGGTGGTGCCGGGATGTCTGAGGCCTGGCTAGGCCCAGGGTTGAGGTCGGCCGGGGGCCAGGCGGCCTCGTGGCGGAGTGTCCAAGATGGCGCCCAGGCTGGGCGCGCGGGCCAGTAGTGGGTCGGGCCCACGAGGTCGATATGTTCAGGGGCCGGGGTCCCGGAGGGGACGGAAAACGAGCAGTGGTGGTGTGTGGCCCTTGTGTGTCCGGGCTCGGGCCTGGTCGGGCCGAGGGGGGAGCGGCCCTTCATGTGGCCTGTCCAACACACTCCCTATGCACTCTGCACTCCCTATGCACTCTGCATTCCCTATGCACTCTGCATTCCCTATGCACTCTGCATTCCCTATGCACTCTGCACTCCGCACTTTCTACTCTGCACTCTCTACTTTGCACTCACTAGTCTGCACTGACTAGTCTGCACTCACTAGTCTGCACTTACTAGTCTGCGCACTCTCTACTCCGCACTCACTACTCTGCACACTCACTACTCTGCACACTCACTACTCTGCACACTCACTACTCTGCACACTCACTACTCTGCACACTCACTACTCTGCACACTCACTACTCTGCACACTCACTACTCTGCACTCTGTACTCACTACTCTGCACTCTACACAAAGATCCGTTACAATTAAAATAAAATAAAACGATGTGTAAAAATTATATGAAGTAATCTTCCTCAAGTTTTTCTAGCACCCGATTCCCTCCCTTCCTTCCCCCTTCTAGCTCCCCACCTCACCTTCTGCCCACACTTTTTAAGGTAATGCTGTGAATGGGTGATTATTTTGCCGTTTTGATCGCTATTTTCCTAGCAGGGTGAGCTGTACAGGCACATAAACAGCATTTCATCCCCTTCATATACCTCCACTCGCCTCAAAAAGGTGGCGTGTAAGAAAGTGGCCCCATTAAGGTCAATGGAGAATGAACAGTCTTTTGGAGGGTGCTGTAGGTTTGAAAAGTGGGGGGCACCAATAAAGTCTATGTCGGCATATATTTTGTCAGGCGAGTGATGAGAAGCCGAAAGTTGGTTCTGCCTGTCAGATGCGGGTGAGTTGACAGGTATATCTCCCTCACTGACATTCGGCTGACTTTCACCAAGCCTAGGAGACTTTAAAACAGAAAACATTCTGTGGATTTCCCTTTCACTTGTAGGTGGGAACCAGTGAGTAGAGACCGCTCAGCCTGCTAAGCAGACACTGCCCCGAGGGCCTCTATTTTTAAAGGATGAGGCAATTCGAGCCACCATTGTCCGAACCAGGATGACATCACGCAGCCATTGAAGCGCCCGCTCCTGAAAAGGAAGGAACAAGACAAACAGCTGTTTCAGAAACTGGGAAGAGAGAGCGCGCGGCGGCCTGTGCGCACTTTCCCTCACAGGGGGACGCCGCCATCAAAGGCCTTCGTCACAGACAATAATGGCGGCCATTTAAATCCCAGTGAGATGGGAGACGAAACCCACGAGGCGCGAAGGAGGCCGTCAGAAGAAAACAAAGGGGAACCCCGCACCACTGTTAAATGGGCCCCAGGGGACGAGGTGGGGAGACCTACAGGAGAATCTCCTATTCTACCCCTGGCGATTCTTAGATATATGGAAAGACTTTGAAAGGCACTCACCTGGACTTCCCACGGCGGCGGTCGGCCGCGGAATGACGAAAAGAAACGTTCACGACCAAAAAAATAAACCCCGCCCACCGCCGCACTGACGTCCTAAAAGGGGCCGGATGAGAAAAATTCTCAGAAACGCCCACGAGTCGCCTCGCAAAATGACTGACGCCTCTGTTTTCCAATGGCTAGCCTCCATTTATGGAGCTAGCCAATGGGAAACAGAGGCGGGACGAACAGTCATACTGCAAAACAAAAGATTTCGCCTGCGCGAAACGCTGCTTGCGCAGCTTTCGACAGGCGAAACCTAAAAATTGCCAGAGTAGCATGGACCAGACTGTATTACAACTTTAAACATTTTCGAAAGTTTCATTAGTCCATTTTAGAGAGCTACCAAAGTGTCAACACACCAGTTGATTTTCTGTCAATTAAGAGCATTACAATTCGAGCTTGTGCTAACAATAGCTTGAGTTTACACTGTCCTCCATCTTGCCTCAGCATCACAATATATAATGTAATAATTGTTGCTGATTCCGTTTTAAATAAAACTTGGCTAGTTTCACTTAGACAAGCAGAGAAAGTGTTTTCAGAGAAATGTCCTCTTTGCTCTGAATTAAAGACGATTCGTACTGTCCCAGGGTTATGTTAAACAATGTATCAGCTTAACTGTGCAGCTAAGACTGTGGAAATGATTGAATCTACATGTACCACTTTTCTGATACAATCCTCAAATGTATACTGTAGTAAAAATGTTCTTCAAGATCGTTTCCTCCAGGTCCATACCCTGAAAACATGTATTCCCATAGATTGTATGAAAGTCTTTCTCAAGCCCTATATAAGATTGTAGAATTTGCTAGCAAGACAGTCCCTCTATCCCCCAATTTAGAAGGCAAATCTATGCTGGATTTAATATAGAACTGTTTTGAGTTCTTTGTACTTACGACTTATATGCTTTACTGCTAAACTTTTTCATAAAACCTTTCCGTAATTTGCCTTTTAATTCTTATATACAGCTCTGAAATGAGAATCTTCGTCTGTCATTCTTATGAGAATGTTTCAGCATCATTGTATGGGTTCCCCTAACTGTAAAAGAAACAGTTCCAGTCGGGGAGCACCAAAGTCTGTATCAGGACTACACCACTCCTAGTTGTTGGTGCACCCTACGAGCTACAATTTTATGTAGATTTCTGTGCCATACAGTTAGCACTATGCGTAACTTTAGAGCTGTGACTATAAAAGCCTCCTAGAAGAGTATGATGATTCTATGCATATTCAAGTTATTTGAATAACTCCAAAACAAATATTCTTGACTTCGGATGGGCTACATTACATGCGTATCTACATTAAATATCTACCCCTGCCCTTACATAGTCTAACAAATTAACAAGGAAGTGGCCAGTAATGATTCTAGGAAAATATGCTACATCATACATACACACAGTATCTTGACTACATATAATAAGGTGTTTATAGTATGAAAACACTATCCAAAGTCAGCTGACCGCTGTAGAGGGGTAAAGGCAAGGATACAGTCAACAAGTGATTTAAGAGGTAACTGGTTTGCGGACTTTAACATGAAACACTATTTGATATTTGATGCAGTGAAAGACAGCAATACTTATTATTTACAGAAGGGATATTAATAAATCAATTCTGCGATCTGGATTTGAGGAAAATATAAGCTTAATGTGGCAATCATTATCCCTCATTTTCTATCAGCTTGCTGTTCAACCTGAATAAACAGGTAGAATAGAAGTGTTATGACACCTCAAGCAGAGGTCAAGACAACTAACATCAAGGATAATGTACCAATCGACATCCAGGGTTATACCAATTTTAATCTCTGTGATGTTTTGAGGTACAATGTACTGTGATCCATTCGATTCATACATAAAACAAGCACATACTAAATTGCATTCAGGCATAATACAGGATCACATTGGCTCCAAAGAATCCTTTTTGTTGCAGCATATTTTCTCTTTTGAATTTTCTTTTCTACATTTAATTGCATGATGTTACATGGAGGGGGTGGGGGGGGGGGAGCTTCATATTGCCCTGCTTCCTTCCCAACGCCGCTTCCCGACCCCTCCTTTAATGCATGCCACCATGGCTGATTCACAAGTGAGTTTTCCCAGTGCATATTAGGGAAAAGTGGGGTGCTAGCTTCATCCACAGAAATTGTTCCCAGGTCTCTATTCCTCTGCAGAAGGCTTTCTTTGACTTTCAGTCTTCAACCTATTGCTGTTACAACTTATGTTGTAGGCGTCAGTAAGCATGGATGTTAAGTATTCTGCATGCATTGTCAATCCCTGGGGAGTACCATTGCTCTACTCACTCACCAACACTTGAAATTAACTTCTCAACTAATTTGTTGGGCGTTACTCTCTATTTTACCCTGAAACACCAATCAATCTAATATTAGGTCTATCAAACTGCTGCTCAATCTACAGTTTTAGGTTCACATTTTTACATCAGCCCATATAGTCTTGAACTGTGTGTTGACAGCTGAACCAACAGATTCAATAGTGGAGATGAGACTTACGTGGCCCTCGGCTGCCTCAGCACATTTTAAAGTCAGCCTGCAAAAGACCAAACTTAATCTGTGCTTGGCCTACCTTGTCACTCAAAACCTCATCACCATGTTGAATAGCTTTTGGTAACACATTAGTATCAATCTCCTTATCAGGCAACATTTTTTGCATCATTTTTGAGATCACAGCCCAGGTGAAATAAAAGAGGATTGTTGTGTTGGCCATTTATTAGAGGTCTAGCTCACTCTAGGACATGTAAGCAGTTTAACATAAGAAATAACCTGTCAATCAATACTGTTCCAAGCAACCAACAAAACGTCTCAGCTCATTACCGCCTGTTCACAAGTCCCCTTTAGTTAAACAAGTGTAGAAATTTATGCCTTGTCATTTACACAGCTGCATGTAATATACATTAATGTGAAACCAATAGTAGAAAAAGCAATGTATGCACCTTAGCAAATGGTCAACCAGCAATAAGATTCAGAAAACGGGATAAGCAAATGAATGAAGCCTACTGGACAAAACTATGGCCTCCACGTGGGGAAACAACAGAAAGTATCTCATTCAACAGTAGTAACTACCAAGGAAACTCAAACATTCCTTGCGGTTACTTGTTCCTTCTATCACACACATCATTTGTAGCTACCTGGTCTGGGCCTCAAAATTACAGGCAACTGCTCCTGGCATCTTGCAAATCCCTAATTCCACTTTCTGCCTAATACATCAGTGGTACTTGCCTGCTCCCAGCATCACAGCATTCCTCTTGGATGCAAGCTCCTGCCAACATATCATCTCTATGAAGTACTTGCCCTTGCTGTCCCATAACCCTTTAAGTAGGTGCGTGTCCCTACCATGCCACAAATCCAGCAAGATTGGTATTAGACGTTCAATGCGAATATCCATGTGTTTGTGTCCTGCGTGTCACAAGTTTGGATCCTGATGGTGTCAGCTCAGCTTTTCATCCTAAATTGACAAATACCATGCCATTATATTAGTATTCTAATAATACCTACAAATGACAGCTTTTAAAGACAAGAGTTGGTTTTTCCCAACTTGATCCATCAGAGAAGCTGAATGACCTTGTTCACAAATGTGCCGCAAAGGTGCATGCCCACAAAAATTCTGCCTCACTATCTACAAACAGATGTACGTGAATTACTGTCTAATGATCTAGGGAGAATGAGATCAGCCCAATCCCCTTACAAATATCCCCTTACTAAGATTAGTAGGGGCTTTACAAGTTTACATTTAACTCTTCATTGCAGGGTAGTTGTTTGCCTTCATAAACTTACAGACCTCATAGTAGCGTGCTATCTGTGTGAACAGGCACTTAGGCGCCCCACATGAGGGTTGTAAAAGCTATACAAATGTTTCATCACACATGCGACAGTCCTTTCTTTCTAGTTTTACATCCTCAGATTGCACTCTATCTCAAAAAGCCTCCCCTATATTCCTAAAACCATGCATGAAAAATTAACCTCAACTTAAAAATATTAATTTCTATAAAATGACACTTTCCTTACCCTCCATCCTCTGCAGCACTTACTCTCTATGGGTGTAGCCTACTCTGTACGCTTTTCTGTCTGCCTTCTGTCTATTGTTGTATTTCTGTAAATTGCCCTCACCTTATAGATCACATCCTTCCTCTGTGACTATTCCTGCAACATATCAATATCTAATCTTCTCTCACCTATGCATTCAGGCCACCAACCATTTGCATGAACTCACATAACTGCACTAGTGATCACATCTAACACCTAGTCATTTAATCGGCCTCAAAGAAACTGGAGTAAATGCTTAGAATGGTTTCCTTGCGAACACAATTAAACAACATTTAATGACCCAAAACTAACCACTGGATTAACCACTAGCTTTGGATTATGGAGTAACATGCTACACGTTGGAAGTGCTACAACCCCTCATCAGTGGGAAGAAGCACTATACATATGCAATTCCAAATACAATCGCGGTATGTGCCAGAAGTTTCAAACGTTAGCCATACAGAACTACATTTTATACAGAAATCCCACGGGTTTTTAAAGTCGTGTTGCAACCATTTCTAGTTTTTCAATTAAAGGCTTTGACGAGCTTCTGTTACACACACTTTCAGATGTAACTCCTTACCTACACTTTTTTTGTGAAGTAATATAAAAGTAGATAATAGAGAAGTTTCTACTCTATATCATAAAGTTGTATAGGTACGAAGTATTAAAAGGTTCCGATGTCTATATCCTAACAATGGTCAATATAGTCAGTTAAAAACTTTCAATTGCCGATGTTTCAACTCCTTCTATAATAGGTTGTAGAGGTCTTCTTTAGGGCACGAGTTGAAATACAGCAATAGCATGATTTGTTTGCGTTAGATCACTCTTCATTTTGTTATTTTTATATTGTTAATCCTTGAAATACTACCTTAAAATCACGGCGAGTTAAAAAATGTGCAGGTAACGTGCATTTTATAGATTAATCTTTACTACACTTTTCTTTAAACCTTTTTCTCACTACTAGCAATCAAAAATGTCTGTATATTTTGAATTTCTGAAATGGTGGATATACTTAATTCCCTCTAATTGCCTTTTCAGACCGTTATTCATTCCTGACCTAAAACTTTAATTCCTCTAAAACTAACTTTGTAGGCCCACATTTTATCTGATTCCTGCAACAGGAAAAATTCCCATTTACTCTTTTCAGAAATGTAAGCAAGAGATCATCGATTAGGTCGGAAACTTTGAAAAAGATCTTGCATATCGCTCATACAATGTGCTGTTGCCACATAGTTGGATTGGTCGGGTCACCTTAATAAGCAGCAAAGCATCACAAACCTGTAATCGCTCTCATTTTAACCCTTATTACCTAACTTGCACACGTCCACTCCCCTCCCAAACAGCCCACCCACTGCAGAAACAACTGGACTGCTGCACAAGGGCACTCAATGCTCACAACTCAATCATAACATCCCTGGGCATGTCAGTTCTATAATCGTATGAGCCATGTAAGTCGGAACAAGGTTCCAGATTGGTAAGAATTTAGGTGTATGGGCAGAATGGTTGTCTGCGAGCCTCTCATCGCCATAGCGTCCCGCAGTTTCAAGTGTTATGCCTCTATGGACGAGCTGGACAGCATCTGATGAATATGTTTCAAATTAGCCATGTCCAATTCACTATGCGCTGAACGCTTAATCCACATATGCACCAGCTGCCCGGTGTCATGAAATGGGTATCCTACTAGCTTCCCAATGGTGGCCAGGGTCTCCTTCAAAAAGATGCACCATTTGTAGGATTTCCACAATACCCGCACCACTTTCAAAACATAAATGAAACATTCACTTAGGTACCATTGCTGAATATTGTAAAATGTAATATACAATGTTGCTTCTTTTTTTATTCTGTGTACTGCTATATGGATTACTTTGATCGGAATAAACAAAGTCAGAACAACAACTCTATTACTAATAATAAACATGAGCACTTGACTGCCCCCACCGATTCACAGTATGTGGTAAACAGCAACTGTTGTCTTAAACAAAATAGTAGATGAAGATAGGACCGTTTATATGAAGAAGGCGGCTGTAAACTTTGGGTTTCCGCTAAGAACATCCTTCTTCCTACCCCTATTCAACAACTGCATGTTCTCATTACAGGAGCTTGTCACACTGTCTGGCCCCTACTGCTAACTGCATACCTTTACGACATACTAAACAATCTGTGCTAAAGCTGAAGGTTAACACCTGCTACTGCAGGTTCATTTGTGTCTGGTCCAAAGGTTGGACCAGAACCACTGCCTGGTTCTCAGTAGGGAGGGCCTTGCACCTGTACCTGGGGCCTAACATGGTGCTGCCTTATGCTTGGCACAACACATTTCCTCTAACTTAAGGTGGGTAAGGTGTTATATTAAATAGGACATTGTCTTATCTAAATCAAAGTCTTGGAAATGACCCAAACGACACTTTTTATCTGTAGATTGGTATAGTTGGCAACACTTATATAAAGGTACGTCAGAATTATATCTACACAGGCTCCTGAAAGATCTTGTCTAGCCTATGAGAAAACGGTCCCAAGTTCCCTGCCTTGAAAAAATCAGAATCTCCATTTTAATGTTTTCCTGTTTATTAAGCGGAGATTATTGTAGTACTTCTAAAGCGCATTAGAACGCAAGGTATCAAAGCGATATAACCATGGAGCATAGCAGAGGTACACCCATGGAACATAGCGGAGTGCTGTAGAGAGCAATTTGATGTAGAACATTGAAGAGAAAAGGTTGGAGCTGCATCGATAATGAGATGAGCATCACATAATGAACTTCAAGAAACACAGCCAATATTCGGTCACAGGTGTCTGGGGGCGCAGCAGTAGGGAGCAGAGTGGCAGGGGCATTCCTCTGCATAGAGATTAGGTAGGGAGGTATTGTTGGAAGGGTCATTTGTTGTTTCCCAAAAGCTTGGAGGGTGGGAGCAAAGCAGAGAGTTGTTGTGAGTGAGTTACCAAGTGTATAGGGAGAGAGGAAGAGAGAGAAATAGAGTGGGAGGGAGACAGAGGGCGAGCGAGGAAGCGAGGGAGAAAGAGAGACCGAGAGGGAGGGACAGGGGAGGGAGGGGGAAGAGAGAGGGGGAGGAGAGAGGGGAGAGAGAAGGAGAGCGAGGGGGAGAGAAGGAGAGAGAGAGGGAAAGAGAGAGAGAGAGGGGAGAGAGAAAGAGATGGGGAGATACTTGTGTGTGTGGTGGGGGGGAGGGGGGGTGGAGAGAATTAGTGTTCTGGCCATTTCTTTATTTTTTATTCTGGTAACTCCAGGTCTGTAAGATCTTGACTTCGTGGTTCACCACATAGCCAGAGATGAGAGTTTCTCCACAAGCTATGTTGGTTTTCTGAAGGTTCCTACTGTGTTCTTGCCTGACAGGGATGGATCTCTGCAGGACACGGCTGCAGCATGCACAGCAGTGGAGCACGTGGTGCTGATCAGGGCCTGTGCAAAATGTAAATTATGCCAGGGTAACTGGAGTAATCTCGTATTACCCTTTTGATTTGAAATTACAAAACATTGCGTGATTACACCCCTAAATGTAATTAGGAGTACTCAGGCCCAAAAATGCTACTGCAGGAGCACAGAAATAACACACTGAGCAAGCGTGAGCTGCTGCTGCTATTGGTATTCCGTTTCCATGTAGCGCCAAATGCATCATCGGGTCTATTTTTGACGAGAGGGTGCATTTTGCGTTAAGGAAATAGCACTAAATGTTGGGTTTTGCTCCTGGTGTAATTTTGCTGTAACTTTGTGTAAATTTGCTACCGAAAATGAAGTGAGTTATGCTCATCCCTAGTGGTGATCACAAGGCTGATGCACACCCTTCTGCGACTGATGTATGAACTCATAAAGCACGTTTTGAAGAGAACTTCTGCTGGGTTCTCAGGACGGACCTATGATTAGTGAAAACAATAAACAATAATTTGCAGACTCTTGCCACCTCTTGTAACTGAAGTTAACGCCCAAGCCTGGTCAATGAAAAGTTCTAAAACAGGAAGCTACAGCGGTCCTGCCTTTTACGAAGAGGTGAAACATATTTCGAAGGAGGCCCCAAGTTAAGTTGATGAAGTGTGCAGCCACTCTAAAGAGGTCCAGAGAAAAGGTGCAGTGGTGCAGAGCCCCTTGAAAGAGGTCGAGAGTAAAGGTCCAGTGGTGCAGAGCCCCTTGAAAGAGGTCCTGAGTAAAGGTGCAGTGGTGCAGAGCCCCTTGAAAGAGGTCCAGAGAAAAGGTGCAGTGGTGCAGAGCCCCTTGAAAGAGGTCGAGAGTAAAGGTCCAGTGGTGCAGAGCCCCTTGAAAGAGGTCCTGAGTAAAGGTCCAGTCGTGCAGAGCCCCTTGAAAGAGGTGCTGAGTAAAGGTGATGAAATGCAGGTTTCCTCAAAGGAGATCTTGAGGAAAGATGATGAGGGCTGTACATCTAAAGCTGTGTCTGGGTGTATACACATGTACCCGCATATGCACGGCTTGGTGTCAGGGGACGTCTGTTGAGCCATTCATATATTGCTGGGGGGGTGGGGTGTTGTACAAAGGAAGAGCTATGACACAGGAAGTGGTTGGTTGCTCGTAACCATTTGGTGCAGATACTTCGATATTTGATTTGATTGTTGTATTTGTAGAGCGCGGGCTGTCACCCCGGAAGGAGCATCCTGGCGCTACTACAGTTAGCTTCTGGATATCGGGTTGTGCACCACCAAAGTGTTCATTAAATTTCAACTGTGCTCTTGGGTATCACTCCCCTCCTGGAGCGAATGTAAAACAACTTCAAGTTGCACACTTATTAGCTCATAAGTGTGTCACCCTAGGCACCAGTAATCTTGTGCTGGAATCTCCAGCGTATATATCCCTACTTCTGTTCGGCGCTAACCGTTCCTGAAACCGTGTTAAACGGCTTGTTTTACCTGTCGGGTGACTGCCCGCCATTTCTCACCTTGTTGTTAAAGTGAATTCTACTCGTTCTGCTCCGCAAAGCCGTCCCGCTCAGCTTGCCATTCAAAAGTCGATGCTCACTACGCGCTAGTTCGCGCATGCGCTATGTGTTGTTTAACTTTTTTTTGAAAGGTTGTGTATGATAACTTTATTGCTCGCTGACCACCTAATACAAAGTATCATAGTGTAACGAGCGCGTAATTAACAACAAACTAACATCGGCAGTTAATAAACAGATACTTGACACATATGCCTGTAACGGATAGAATAAACATAGCGAAATTAGCCAAGCCCCACACTATAGTTCAGCCTCTAAATACACACGCAGCGCGTAAGAACATTTAGACATAAGGTTACATGAACTTAGAATATGTTTTGTTTGTTTAATTTTAGACGTTCCCTGACGTAGGTGTAGTAATGCACCGAAATGCATTGGAACAATGGATTGTTTTGAATTTCGAATGAAATGAAAAGTGAATAAAACACCTTTGGTTTTGAACAAAAAAACATTGAATGGAGTAAACATTATTGAGAAGTATTGTTGAACTTTGAACTGAAGTTATACGCTGGAGATTCCAGCACAAGATTACTGGTGCCTAGGGTGACACACTTATGAGCTAATAAGTGTGCAACTTGAAGCTACTACAGTTAGTACAGTATTCATCACTTTCCTGGTCTTTTGGCACTGGTGGGTGTTGGCTTGTAGCCACTAGTTTGTTGGCTAACTTTAGTCTGCTGCTTTGTGTAATCTGAATGGCTGAATGTCCATGGGGAGGATTGGTTCCTGTGATTCTCCATCAAACCCATTTGAGTGTTCAGTTAGTATAGTGTTTCTGTATTGGTTTCCATATATTTTCTGTTTCTAGTACCATGCAGAAGAAGGCTAAAGAGACCGGTCGTTCCTACTCCCTGTCCCCATTCGGTACATTTGCCTGCAGAGCCTGGAGTTGAGGGGGCAGGGTCATTGTTTGCTGCACTCCCCTCCAATCCTATATAGTTCATGGCTTGTGCGAAGATGGGCACAGCATTTTTCAAAGGCGAAGCCCGAGAGACAGGCCATTACACTCTACGATTCCAGGGCAGTGTGGTCTAGGCTGCCAGCACTTTAGAACTGAGCGTGGCTTCCATGGCGGCTGCTCTGGTAAGGCCAGGGTGGTCCATGCCAGCCAAGGACTTTGGATGTGTTGGAAGCAAAGCAGTGAAGTGGTAGGGGATGCAGTACACCACTAATTTCAGCTAGGTCCCAAGTTCCTCACCAGCATTTATACGGACAAAGAACCCCACCATACCGTCTGTCATTGCATCTCGATACTGGCTAAGGTTCTTTAGGAGTGCAATTCAGCTGTCTACTGTTCTGTACATAAAGCACTTGAAAAATGAAGTGCAAAACATACCCAGAGACCGTGTCAGAGAATGAGTGGTTTCCAGAACCAAACAGAGTAACAGAAAATTGGAATGAGCAGGGTTGGTGTATTGTGCCTAAACTGTTCCTGGAGGTTCGACCTGCCTTGTGATGTGATGTTGTATGTTCACTGTTCTGTGGCTCCTGGTTCTGTTATGAGATATTTATTTGGCACTGCATACACCATTTATATGGCATCTTGACATTACTTGGTGTCTCAGTTTGGACATTACACGTATTCATGCTTCACAGACCACTAAAAAAAAACGATTCATTTGTTACAAGCTTCAAGCTGCTTTCAATAAGAATACAGAGCCAAAATCAGCATGTTCGTGCAAGACATCACAGGATTCTTCAATGCAAGGAAGAATTATTACCATAGCACAATTACAGAGACTGTGAATATTTATAAGAACCTTTCACGGTCATGGAAATATACCACTGTATACATAACCTCATCCAGGCCACAACCCCATAAACAAAGCCACTCCAAACCAAATTATAGAATAATAATATATATATATATATATATATATATATATATATATATATGTTTCGGCAATCAGCCTCTGTCACTCATGGCGGTCTCGCAGCTTTTTAACCATTCAACAAAAAACGTGTCTTAGAGTCAGCACAATGGAAAGAGGACTATTCTTTTTCATGTCCATCGCCATATTGTAACATGCAAATTGTACGTATCCTCGTCAATACATGAAGGTACACTGTTTGCTATATACTCTGTGATAATAAATCTTTATAAAACGTTTAGCAATGGCAACAGTATAAGACTTAATCGTCCATACAATCAAGCCCTGAATGGGCAATTTCACATTGTGATCCATGCATTAGTCTATATTATCACGGCCTGTATGGGCTGTTTCCCCCTTTTCCAAAAATTCACTCTCACATTTTGTTAACAACGTACAGGGTCCCAATAACAAGTCTATGTTAAATTCTTGGTTACAAGTCTATTAATAAAACGAGAATATCATCTCAAATCTTGTGCCTCCAAAATTACATTGAAGTCAAACGTGTACCTAGAGGTTTAAGGATTTATATGATACCGGCGTATGAAAATCCAGACCCCCTACTCCTAGATGCTTGGGCAGAACACACAGCTGACTCATGTAGGGGTATGCTGGTTATCTTGGTACGTTTCGCATGGAGTGATCGAGACAAGGCCCTAGCCCTCATCAAAGATCTTGAGGATGATTTACTTAAGGAACCGGAACAAGAGAAATTAAATGAAAAACGAGAATTGATGAAAATACGTCTGAAAACATATGAACAAAAGATAAAACAAAGGAAAGAAGAGAAATTTGATAGGGACGAACGGGATTATAGATTAGGCAGAGTACTGACCTTTGCTAAAAAATATGACAATCCCAGAAAAGAACTGCGCAAAACCAGGTCCGGACCCACAGTGACTGTACCTGAAACATCTGAATCAGAAGTAACGGCAGATGAAGACTCAACAGAAGATGGACAGGAAGAACCCTCTCCTTTTCATGTAGAGTTCAAACTCATGAGAAAACAACAAACAGAAGGAGTCAGGGGCAAACCCCCGGAAAGAAGAACAGCAAAAGGAAGACAAGGAGGGGGGGTGGGGGCCCAAAAAGTTCAAGGCTCACCACCCGTGACTCGGAGCAAAAAGAATTTCAACAAACGGAACTAGAGAGAGAAGACAATCTGACGATTATCAACCTAACACCAAAAGTACTAACTAAAGAAGAGGAATCGAACCCCCCCTTGTGAGTGCTGTTTCTTTACCGGATGAACGAGATCTGGTGAAACTTGGGAGCAGAGATTTTCGAGCGGGTACACCCCCGCTGAACGAGCATATCTGGGTTCGCCTCGTCTTTTCAAACCTACGTGACTACTGGAGACGTCTTTATGCCTTATACATACATACATACATATATATATATATATATATATATATATATATATATATATATACATATATATATATATATATATATATATATATATATATATATATATATATATACACACATTTATATTGAGTTTATGGCCCTTACAGGAACTAGCAAAACAATCAAACATCACGGCATACACTAGGTACATGATATCATGTCTACAGAGAGTTTCATAGGACAAATCACTTTCACAATTGACATTCAGCTAGCTCTGTGATGGCCCGGCCCAGCTGAATCCTCTCGTGTTTCCTGTGCACCTGCTCCTCATATCTCCTCTGCATGAGGATAGATTCTTGAAGATGAGAAACTGCAAGCAGAGGGGACAGAGTCTATGCCACTCGGAAGGGACCAGGAGACACAGAAGAGCAATGCCCATCGATGAAGATGATGCAGGAGCGAAGACGGCAAGAATGTCGCTTCAGCTGTGAAGACCAGGCGATGCTGTGAAAGACCAGGAGCCATTCACAAGCTGTCCCACGTTGGAAGTCAAGAACCAGGGAAACAGTGCACGGCAAGAGCACCAACAAGCCTTGGCAGCAGCAAAAGACGTAGTAAATGAAAAAGATGCAACGTTGGGATTACCAAGGTCCAAGGGACTCACCAAATGCAGAAGAGTCAGAGCAGGCCCATAGCAAGCAGGGGAACCCACTGAAGCCAACTAAGACCCTCAAGAGGACCCACAGGCCAAAGGTACAGGCGTCGCAAGAGGACCTCGAGCAGCTCACCAAAGATGCAGGCCCACGGCGCAGAGGATGCAGTAAGGATGAAGAACTTGGCAAGAAGAGATGCTGGAAGTTCTTGTAGCCCGAAGATCTCTGGAGTACAGAGCCAACAAGCCTTGGCAACGGCAAGTCGATGCGATGCATAGAGGATCTATGCCTGCGGTTCCGACAATGGATACTGGCCTCAAACTTGCTGAGAGGACAGGTCAGGCCTTGAAGGAGTTGCAGCACCACCACCTGTGTTGCTGAGCCTTTCGGAGTCGTGAGATTTCAGGAGAAGCAGACCAGTCAGTTTTGATGCGGTGCCTGCAGATGCAGGGGAGTGACTCATTTAATCCAAGGGAGATTCCATTGTGTGTCTTTGATACCCACAGGCCTGGAGAGGAAACTGGATGAAGCACAGGCGCAGAAGCTGAAGATGAAGAAGACTTGCAGAACAGCAAGACCAGGAGCAGCAGGAGTCTTCCTTGGTGCAGTCTCAGTTCCAGGCGAAGTCCAACAAAGCCCAATGTGCCCAGATGGTCGAAGTTGAAGTGGTTTCGCGTTTGAATCTTGTCCCATGACCAATCTGAAGAGCCACCCACAGGTAAGCCCTTAAGTGTCCTAGGGAAAGGGTTGGGACAATTCAAGGATCCCTTCCACAAGAGGGGCTGGACTGAGGGGAGGATACTCCCATGTCCTTTGTCCAGTATTGCCCCAGAGCGGGAGCCAATGGCTCCCTGAACTGGCTCAAACTGCAGTATGCAAAGAGGGCATCAAATGTGCCCTTCAAAGCTGTCTGGTGACTTTGGCAGGCGTCCCCACCACAGCAGAATACACCAAGTCCTGTTTTGGAGGTGGCCACACCTCCCTGTGGCAGGAAACATTGCTCTGCTTTCTCCTGCTCGATCTCAGCTCAGCAGCAGAAGGGCAGAAACGAGCCTGGGGTTGGCAGCAGTAGTAGTTGCTGTTAGACCCCGAAAGGCTGCTACCAGAATACAGTGAGGCACCCCCGGGGAGCCCCCTAGTACATGGGATCCTACATCCAACACTGGAATTGGTGTAGGGGTAGGATTTCAACATGTTTGATACCAAACATGCCCGATTTCAGTGCAGCCAATATATAGTTCGACATCTCGGAATTGACTTGATGTCCACTATATGTATAAAATGGCTGACTGAACTTACAAAGCCTGGAGAATCAATTCCGGGGTTTGTAAGGGTGTTCTGCTCTTGCAGGGGCACCCTCACACTTGTAACCAAGCTACCTGCTCTCAGGACTAAAGAGCCTGCATTGGGGTGACATATAGTTTTTAAGTGTAGTTACCTCAGATATAAATAGGAGACATATCCGTGGTGAGAGGCACAAGCACCCACTCACACAGGCTGCAATGGCAGGCTTATAGTCACAATGTGAGTGGTCTCTCATGGGTGGCATAATACATGCTGCAGTCCATGGGAGACCCCTGGTGTACCTATGCCCTGGGTACCTTAGCACAATATACTAGGGACTTACAAGCGTACACCAGTAACCAATTGTGGAGGTACAAAGTACTTACCATTGTCAAATTTAGGGAGAGAGCCCAGTGCCCTGATTAGCAGGGTCTCTGTCAGACTAGTCAGAAAACAGCCTAACACCAGCAAAAAGTGGGGGTAACCATAAAAGCAGATCCTTCATTCCTACACACATGCACACTCATGGAGTGCTGGAAGACGAAGAAAAAATGTGGGTGGTGGATAGATACAAGTTAGCTAATCAAAAGAATGGTGAAGAGCTAAGCTCCAGGGGAAACAAATACATGAAGAGGACGCCAAGCCACCGAATAAAAAGCAACCAAATTAATGTGACAAAGTCAACCAATAGTAAGCAATGGGCAGGCTATAAGCCCACTGTAAGTTTTTTGTATAGTTCACAAGATACTTTTGCCTACAGAAAGCAACTTAAGTGTAGGCAATATAAATAGCCAGTATTTCAGTTATTACATAATAAATAAAAAGCACACATTGAACTAGCATTGTCACAAAAGATAAAGGAACTATTGTAGATGGATGTGAGCAATGTGCACAGAATGTGTGAAGACACTCAAAGTAGATGGAACCAATGGGCAAAGTGGGCTGACCCATTAACACACAATGTATGCTGTGGGCAGTGGAAGAAAATGAAAATGACAATTTAATGGATGAAGCTGCTGACGTAAAGTCCTGCATTGCCCATGTATTACAAGTGTTTTTTGTTTTTTTTAAACAATAGTCTGGTGACCAAGGCCAGACCTAAGATTCAGGGGTGAAATAAAAACTGTAGCCATTTGATAAAGATACAGGAAATTGTAGAGTGGTGGAAGAAAAAGCATGACAATGAGAAATGATGACCAGGAAGCATTGCTGTCAACATCTACTAATTAGGTTCTGCACTTCTACTGTTTGCTCAAAAGAAGCACTGGAAACATTAAAGCACCACTCACTCTGAAATCAGTGCTGCAATGTTTACACTTATGATGTTTAAACTATATATGCAGGGTAAGCCTTTAGCACATGAAAGCTGGTTCTACCTCCAGGGCGCAGACCTTTAGGGGGGCACTGGAACTGCCTGCAGCACTCTTCCAATGTGGATCCAATAGAAAGTACATTTAAACACTGTCTCTGGAGGCTGATGTTTCCAACCAGTGCATTTAGACTGCTTTTCTCTTCATGGCTTGCCTTTCTCCTGTCCCCCTCACCTCCCATTTTTAGGTCTCACCTGTGACAACAAATGCATTGCATGCACTCTTACTTGTGAGAGAGATTATATACAAAAATGCGCTGTCAGACGTCCCATTACTTACCATTAGTTGGCTTTATTGTTACTCATATTTTCTGCCTTCTAATTGACCAGTGCTTGCCGGCTTTACTTCCTCTTCTTTCAGGTGGAGCATGGACCACGTACTATAGCTTGATTGCTGTATTTCCGCTGATTGCACTGTGATTGAATTACTATTTTTATTTTTCATTCTTCCCATTGTCCTTGTCCCATTGCTTTTTCCCCCCTCACCACCTTGTGGTTCTTCTTTCCCTCCCACCACCCTATGTCCTTATTGCTTCCTTTCCCTCCCATCCCCCTGTGTCCTTATTACTTCTTTCTTCTCCCACCCCTCTTGTCCCTACTGTTGATTCCCCCTTATCCCCCATTGTCCATGTTGCTTCTTTGATTCCTTTTTAGGTCTCGCCTAGCGTTGTAGCGCGTAAGCGCTGCTTGCTCTGAGAGGGCTATTGTGATTGAGGAGATTTCAGAAGGGGACTTGAAGCCCTGATAGAATTAACTTTTCGATGCCCTAATTACCCTATGATGACGTGCGAGTTAGCATCATATGACTAACTAATGCAGTTCGTATATGCACTTATGCTGAATTCATATTCTTACTTATTGCTTATATTCAAATGTATGCGTGACCATATTAGTTTCTTAGCTTAGCCTGTGTGCCACCATTTTGTGTAACTCTCTGTGCCTGCGGGCTCTGCTCGCTCATGCCCCTCCCGCAGGAATACAGAAATATACTAAGACAGCAGTTTTCGTTTCTCGGCTCACTGTGACCGAAACTAACACTTCTCGTTATCTGTAATGTTCTCATGCCCAGAGACGCCGAAGCCTAGCTCCATGGCCTTGAGCAGAGATAATAATGTATCCCTTGCAGGTGCAGATGCCTGCTGTATGAGAGCATTGTCCACTGGTCTGAGGCTCGGTAACTTTCCACAAGGGGCGTACCCCATTTACTGTATTGCATTATAATGTATTGCTGTGATGCAGAGAGTCAGTCCTCTCGTTCGCACTCCTAGGAGTGAGGTCTGACAGGGCCCTCTCATATGAGTGTTGTTTGGCCTAATAAAGACTTTTGTTTATACTTCTCCACTGTCCGGATGACTTCCTATAAGGTAATTATAGGTGAGTGCTGTAAGTCACTCCTGTGGATTTGAGCCACGCTTATCAGATGGCGCCCGAATAGGGACCCCGCGATAAGGATCTTTCTCACCCGTAAGTGGGTAGCAGAAGACCGGGGACCCGCTGGTCGGCACGGTGGGCCCGGGATCCCATTTGATGCCGAGCTTGGTTCTCGCAGCGCTGCCCCACCCTGCTGATCGGGAGAGGTCCCGGTTCGGATCTTACGCCGGGGTCCAGAAGGCGGAACTTGAAGCTGACCGTGTTGGTCCTGGCAGCCGGAGGTGGAGAACGGTAGAGGTCGGTGCCGCCTACGGAAGGTGAGTGGTCCACCTGTGATTGCTGCAAGAACGGGAGTGTTCCGAGAGACTAGAGTGTCTCCGATGGTTTGAGGAGCCGGTGTGCTCCTGGGGCTAGCGTGCTCCGGGGAACTCAGAGTACGAGTTGGTGCTCTGACAGACTTGACGGGGTTGGGGACGTATTTCGAGGTAATTGTTTGTAGCGATCCGACCGAATGGTACTGTGGTGAAGGCGTGGCTCATTGTGGGTAGACTCTGGTGCGCTTACCCTGAACTCCTAGTGTGGTGATTCAGTGGAGGTGTGATCCGGGTTTCCCGCGGTAAAGTGCGCAGCGATCCATAGTGCCGCACGGGTGGCGGATCTGTTCCCCGTCCTCAGAACAGTTAGCGTACTGTTCGGTCTGCGGTAGAGTCCAGGTTCCCCAGGACTTGGTCGACGGGCCTTGTCCCATTTGGTAACACGTGTTTGGAGATATTGTATATGTGTACGTGGTTCTCTGATGTCCGTCTACATGTTTGTGTGTGAATGAACTCGAGTTGTGATTCAAGATAAAGTAAAGATGCCGTGTTTTAGCAAGTTACGATGTTTTGGATGCTGTTGTCGACCCTCAGATACTAGACTGGCCGAGAGCCAACCTGCACCCCCTGAAGGGACACCGAGTTTCGATATGTATGTTAAACATGGACTGGTCCCGATTTTGTTTGGTACTTTGTGGCATCGGTACACTGCTGATAATGTGGATTTACAATGGCCTTTGACGGGTTCTTTTGATGAAGCTAAGTTGGATTATTTGCAAGACAAACTGTTTGCTAGGCGTAGCCGCCAGAGTATGTTCGACTCTTTGCGAGTGTGGCAGAAAGAGGCCAGGAAACGTAAGATGCGAGAGGAGAAAGAGGAGTATAAAAAGTCCACCCAGACTATGGCGCAGAAAGCGAAGGAACAGGTGGGGAATGAGAATGCACTACGCATGGAGCGCGCAGATAGACTTTGTAGGTTGAAGGAAAATAAAAGTTACGTAGTGAGAGAGGACGACCCAGATGAGATGGAGGACATTTTGAATGCCCGACCCCCTCCCCCTTATGCCCCGCAGCCCGTGTACCCCTCCTTGCCACTTTCGGCCCCTAGTAGTGCCATCCCAGGTCCTTCAGCGAGTGCCCCCCAACAATCCCTGCCCTCGACACCCCTCGTTTCTCTACTCCAGACCACTTCACCTGCCCCCTCACCATTTTCTTTAGCACTCCCTACTGTTTCAGCTAGTACCACCCCCAGTCAGGAGATGCTAACACCGAGTCGCGGCGCAGGTAGCGGATTGTTTTCGCAGGTACGGAAGCTGCTTACACGTTCTACAGTTGGTTTAGATGAAAAAAGTATGGTGGCTAATCAGGCATGCCAATGGGCCAGGAATAATATTTATTCGTTCGAAGATATTTGGTCCACCATGAAAGATTTTGAGCCCTTGATGCAGCAGCACGCTTTGTGGCACATGTCTAATGTATTGATACCGCTATGGGAGCAGGGATATGGAGGTGTGGCTCCGGTGGTTTTACGGGATATACAGGCTGGAGCGTACAGAACGAACACGGGGGTGAAGGAAGTGATGAGTAGTCTGCGCGCGCTATTGCAATACAGGAATGAATTGCCCTCTGTTGGTACACCCCACTTCCCAGGTCTCCACCCAATGCGAGAGGTGCACCCTATTTTTCATCCCGAGGTCCCCGAGTTGTTAGACCCAGTCACGAGGGCTGTTACAAGGAACAGAATTGATGCGCATTTTCAGGAGCAATGGGTGTATACGCCATGGAAGAGAAGTGAGGTGTTGTCATTGAAGGCTCAGTTGCCGGATTCCAGAAAGAATCCGACCGCCTATTACAAAGAGCTTACGGAAGCGGCGTCTTCTACGGTGATGACGTTAGCCGATGTTGAATTGTTTTTCGGGCTTTTGGTCCCGGTTGATGTGTGGCGGCAAGTGAAAGGTACGGATCATAGGGAGGAACTGGGAGGTACATGGCAGGAGTTACAGGACTGGGACAAGGAGCGTAAGCCAGGGGAGAAGCCGAAGGCTGAAATATTAGCTTTACCGGGGCGCATAATAAAGTATATGCACTCCCTTATTCCCCCGAAAAAGGTAGATTGGGACAAGTTGACGGCTTGCAAGCAGAAAAAGGATGAGGCGGTCTCAGATTTCTTTACGAGGTTTGAGGAAACGTTCATGGATTTTAGTGGACAGGATGTGTCACAGGATGGAGGGTTACGACTCTTTGTTAACAGGTTTGTCACAAATTTATTGCCTGAAATATCAGCTAGACTGCAGGAGTCGGAGAGCACGTGGACGACGTCCTCTCCTTCGGGAATACTAAGTATGGCGCAATATTACGAACACAGGGAAAATGAGAACAAGGACAAGCAGGAAAAGAAGGCTAAGGATTTGAAGACGAGGGTTTTGTTGCAGCAAGTGGCAAGAGGCAGGGGAAGAGGTGCGGCGCTGAGTCGCGGAGGTGGTTTTGGGAGAGGTGAGAGTAGGGAAAGGCTGGGACCGAACCAGTGCGCCAAGTGTAAGCAGGAAGGGCATTGGTGGCGAGACTGCCCGCTGCTCCAGTCAGGTACGGGTCCAGGAAGGGGACGAGGACGAGGTAGTGGTGATTTTGGGAGACAGGCTGCGCGATCAGAAGGAGGCGGGAGACCGGGAGGCAATTACTTTGACAACGGGACAGATAGACAACAGTCACAGAGGAGCGGGGGCCAGTATTACAACGATGATTACTCGGTGGACGATTTGACAGGGTTTTCCCACAACTAGGACAGAGTAGGACAGAGCATGGGACCGGTACTTATGGAAGTTGATCAGAGGGGACCTTATGTCGAAGCCGACTTACTAGGGTCTCAACAGAAATTTCTAGTGGATACGGGTGCAATGAAAAGTTCAGTGGCTCATTCTCGGGTCCCAGGGGCGGCTCTGTCTGGCAAGAATAACATATCCGTGGGTTTCGCAGGAACTCCGGTGATTAGCCCCATTTCTAAACCTCTCACGTTAACGATTGGCCCTTTTACTGTTGATTCACCGTTTTTATTGACATCAAATTGTGGAGAAAATTTGTTGGGTTTAGATTTATTGAAGAGATTGCATGCCACCATTTATTGTTCTCCGGATGGCGTGTACCTTACTCTGGGCCCGAATGTTGCCCGCCCACTACAGTGCTTTTCAAAAGACGACCCGCTGCCACCCGAGTTCCGAGGCATACCCGACAGCTTGTGGGCTGTCAGTGATAATGATGTAGGGAAAATGGATATTGCCCCGGTGTCAATAAGAGTGAAGGTGGGAGCCAAATTGCCCAGAATTCCGCAATACAGAATACCCAGGGAGGGTGAGAAGGCCTTGTTACAAATAATTCAAGATTTAATACAGTCTGGAGTGGTGGAAGAGACTGATTCGAATATATGTAACAGTCCTATTTTGCCTATACTTAAAAGACGGTCACCTGATGCTGCTGATAATACTCCTGATGTTTATAGATTTGTGATTGATTTGCGGCAAGTAAATAGAGTAGTGGAGCCACAATATCCGGTGGTCTCGAACATTACTACAATATTGACTATGATTCCACCTTCGGCCAAATATTTCTCTGTCCTAGATTTGAAAAATGCTTTCTTCAGTATTCCAGTACATGAGGAAAGCCGTTATCTCTTCGGATTCTCATTGGCTGGCCGAAGCTTCCGCTTCAAGAGAATTCCTCAGGGGTACACTGAGAGTCCGAGTATATACAGTCAGGCTCTAAAGGCACAATTGGATGACCTGGAGCGCAGCATTTAACAAGCGCTCGTCTGACGGGTTACGAGATGACTCTTTTTGCACCCCATGTAACAATTAAAAGGTGCGCCACATTGAACCCCGCCACCTTGTTACCTATCCCCACAGATACTGACACAAATGATGATGACATACATGACTGTCTGTATAGGACCGAGGAGGAGACAAAGGGGAGGGTGGATCTGACAGACAGGCCCATGGAAGAACCAGACGGGGAACTGTATGTCGATGGATCCTGTTTTAAATTACCAGACGGTACATCGACAGCAGCATATGCAATAACAACATTACAGACGGTGGTAGAGACTTCTAGAATACCTTACAATTCTGCTCAGGCTGCCGAGATTATTGCCTTACTGAGAGCATGTGAGTTGAGTGAGGGGTTGGATGTGAACATTTACACTGATAGCCAATACGCCTTTGGCGTGGCTCATAATTATGGGCGACTTTGGGCAGAACGGGGATTTCTGACGTCTCACGGACAACGAATACAACATGGTCCACTGATATTACGACTGCTAACGGCACTGACATTACCCAAAAGATTGGCTGTGATAAAATGTAGCGCACACAAGACAATAGTGGACGATGTCGGGCGAGGCAACGCTTTTGCCGATGAGACAGCAAAAGAGACTGCTAGAGAAAAATTACCACGCATGTTTGTGGCAGGACCAGCACGATGGGTCCCAGATGTTTATATGTTCGCAGACACGGTACAGAGTGTCAAGAACATACAAAGCAAAGCGACGGATGAGGAATTGAGAGCATGGAAGGATGGGCAGGGACGACTGGATGCGGATGAATGTTGGACAGATGTGACAGACAAGAGACGATGGATGTTACCGAATGCGTATGTCCTTCCAGTAGTGACGATGGCACACGGGCCTGCCCATGTGAGTGCCAAGGGCATTTGCAAATTGTTAGACCCGGTGTGGAGCAATAAAAATATCTCTAAGATGGCCACCAATTTGGTTCGTCAGTGTATGGTGTGTTTGAGACACAATCCTGGAAAGGGTACCCCTGTCCCAACTGGAAATTTTGCACCCCCCTCTTTCCCTTTTGAGGTGATTCAGATGGATTACATCGAAATGGAAAGAGTCAATAACTTGAAGTACGTCCTTGTAGTCGTATGTGCTTTTAGTAGGTGGGTGGAGGCGTTCCCAACGAAAGACTGTACGGCCATGTCTACTGCGAAAATGCTGATAAAGGAGTATTTCTCCCGCTTCGGATTACCTAGGGTGATCTGGAGTGATAATGGCACGTCCTTTAATGCAGAATTAGTGAAACAAATTAGTAAAGGTCTGCACACATCGCAGAAATTTCATTCAGCCTTACACCCTCAGGCAGCAGGACTCGTGGAGCGGTTTAATGGCACGCTCAAGCTCAAGATGGCCAAAATATGTGAGAGTACAGGTCTCCGTTGGCCAGATGCACTTCCCTTAGCTTTGCTTTCCACGAGAGTCACTGTAAATGCAAAAATGGGCGTTTCGCCACATGAAGTGGTATTCGGCCGCCCGGCCAATATCTGGGGAGTGCCTAGGCCTAAATGCTTTACTGAAATACCTTACCCTTTGTTGACAGATTATCTGTATGCTTTGACTAAAGATCTTCGTTCTATTCATCAGCAGGTAGCAGACACTCTGAAGCCGTTGCCAGAGGGGCCTGGACACACCATCCACCCGGGGGACTGGGTCGTCGTCCGAAGATATCAGCGGAAGTCTTGTTTGGAACCGAGGTGGTCAGAGCCTCGCCAGGTGCTCCTCACTACGCGCACGGCGCTTCGGATTGACGGCAGAAAAGCGTGGACCCATGCCTCTCATGTGAAGAGGGTCCCGCTCCCGTTGCCCTATGATCAATGGGTACAAGATGGCATCGCTGACCAGGAGTCTGAACATATCCCGAGGTATGTTCCTTTCTCGGATGCTTCACTGATTGGAGAAGAGCGAAGCGGAATTGAGAATACTGTGAGCTCTACCACTCCTTTTGTTGCTAGCAAAGAGATATCGGAAAGTTCAGCATCTGCCACTGATACACCTGCTTTGTTTTCTGACCCCGAAGTGCCAGGGAGCACTCGCTATAATTTGCGGCCCCGAAGAAAATAAGTAACAGTGCTGGAATATGATGGACTAAATACTGGAAGAAGGGCTTAGTGGACATTCTGAAAAAGAAGATTTAGTGGTAGGGATGGACTTCTGAGAGCCCTGGTGTTTAGCCGAAGATTGTGTTCTTTGAGACAATTGAGTGGCGCGGGGCCCGAATTAAGTGCTTCCCTTGTTTCAAATTGTTGAACAGCGACGTTGGAGTAGGTATGGACGGTAAAAGCCTGCCTGTGAGGCTTTGAAGGACACAGGGAGAAGATCCCTTTTTAAGGGTTGAAGAACCCCTCTGGCCGGTTGAGGATTGTCTGGGACTATTTTTTTTTAGTAACAGTGTGATTTTTATTTTTTTTTGATTTTTTGATAATTTTGAACGATTATTCGAAATGTATCCCTTTGGGCGGCCCATTCCTGATGAGGAGCAGCCTTTTGCAGCTCCCCCGAGACGTGAGCCTGATTCCCCCTGGTTGGCCCTTCCCCGAAAGGGTAAAATAGTAGTCATCATAATTGTTTTGATTGCCTTTCTGGTGACTCTTGGAATACTGTTTTTCCTAGATAAACATTATCCCGTTCATACATTTGCACCCACACCTACTGCTGTTCCGGAACACAAAATGATCACTGTCGATTATGGTGAGAGAATGCTACGTAAAAATTATAAGGACAATGTTTTTATTAAGACTTTGCACCATGCACATGCCACTACCAACATGACAGATTGCTGGGTTTGTGGGCTTTTGCCTTCTGCTGCTTATAAGAAAGATAGATTCCTTGCTCTTCCTTTGACTCCGGTAAATAGTTGTGTGGGATGGTACACCCTTATAGGTCTTGTTAAATATTTCCAACAGCCAGATTCCTTGACTCCACAGCTGCAGAATAGGGGGTGGACAATGACAATGCGAGTACGCCCTTTGCCTTCAGCTTCCCTTGGACGAATATATACTGACGGACGTTTTGACCAGACTTTTATAGAGACATGTGAGAAAAAGTTGGGTCGATTCTTGACACCTAATGATACTGATCGACTTCGGGATAGTTTCATGAAATTGAACGCCACTTTGTCTTATAGGCATCCCCCTAAGAGTAACGACAGCTCCAAGTCTTTGATACCCCTGGCTGTGGTGGGTCCTTCTCCATTTTTCTGTATAGAGGGAAGGGGTCCCATAAAGGTTGGAAATAGCTCTTGTAATGTGACTGCTTCAATACGCCTGCCCGTTAGCCCCTCTTTGATTGCCCCACCCAGTGTCTATTTTGTTTGCGGTGAAAATGGGTACTTATGGTTGCCCGAGGGTTGGGGTGGGGTGTGCTACCTGGCTTATATGATTCCTCCCGTGTATGTGGCTCCCTCTGATTACCACAGAACTCATCGACGATTCCCCAGTCCCCAGGAGCAGCCGCAAGAGCAGCGTAAAAGGAGGGAACTTCAGGTAGATGACGTTGATCAGACGGATACTTCGTATCAACAATGGACTGATTTTTCTAAGGGTTTGCTTCCTTTCTGGGGCCCTATATTCAACAGTAGAGCTATTAGACGACTCTCTAGGGTAATGGAAAAGGTGGTTCTGATTGAGGCTGACATTACGACTAACATATCTGTTGAGGTTCAGGCTATGAGATTATTTACGATCCAGAATAGGATGGTCCTTGACGTCATACTAGCTGATAGGGGCGGGGCCTGTCGCGTCATCGGGACATCTTGCTGTGTTTATATCCCAGACTCCGCCCCGACTGTTAACTTGGCAGTACAAAAATTGCATAGATTAGCGGCTGAACTACACCAAGACAATGGGACATGGTCTCTACAAGGGTGGCTCTGGGGTGCCTTTTCTTCTTGGGGTTGGAAAATATTGATGGGTTTAGTTGGAGTGGTGAGTGTAATTCTGTCCTGCTGCCTTTGCATATATTGCCTCCCTCCATGTTGTTCAATGTGTGCTGCAAATATACGTCCGAAAAAGAAGTTACAGGGTCAATATGCCACTTCTATGATTACTGAAATTCCTGCTGATGCAAGTTGGTTAATGTTTATTGCAGAAGATGTTCTAGACTGAAGAAAAAAAAAAGAGTCCTGCCCCTAGAATGGATGTCGGCACTACCTTTATGCAAATAAATGAGGCTATAGTTAGCCAATGATGCTAAAAGGAGGGTCTGATAGAATTCACTTTTCGATGCCCTAATTACTCTATGATGACGTGCGAGTTAGCATCATATGACTAACTAATGCAGTTCGTATATGCACTTATGCTGAATTCATATTCTTACTTATTGCTTATATTCAAATGTATGCGTGACCATATTAGTTTCTTAGCTTAGCCTGTGTGCCACCATTTTGTGTAACTCTCTGTGCCTGCGGGCTCTGCTCGCTCATGCCCCTCCCGCAGGAATACAGAAATATACTAAGACAGCAGTTTTCGTTTCTCGGCTCACTGTGACCGAAACTAACACTTCTCGTTATCTGTAATGTTCTCATGCCCAGAGACGCCGAAGCCTAGCTCCATGGCCTTGAGCAGAGATAATAATGTATCCCTTGCAGGTGCAGATGCCTGCTGTATGAGAGCATTGTCCACTGGTCTGAGGCTCGGTAACTTTCCACAAGGGGCGTACCCCATTTACTGTATTGCATTATAATGTATTGCTGTGATGCAGAGAGTCAGTCCTCTCGTTCGCACTCCTAGGAGTGAGGTCGGACAGGGCCCTCTCATATGAGTGTTGTTTGGCCTAATAAAGACTTTTGTTTATACTTCTCCACTGTCCGGCTGACTTCCTATAAGGTAATAATAGGTGAGTGCTGTAAGTCACTCCTGTGGATTTGAGCCACGCTTATCAGCCCAGCCCATCATTTTCATTGGCTGGCGTCATCGTTTATGCAAAACAGTGGCCTCCAATTGAAAATGAGGCTTCTTTGTTCCCGCCCTGTCTCCTTTTGGGAAGGACCATCCGGACTGGATCGTTTGCTTGTCGGCTGTCATGAGGGTATTCCTTATCTTTAGGAGGCATGTACTGACGGATCATGTTTCTGAAGTCTTGTTTTCCCATTAGCGTTATGTGTTAATTTGCCCTGGCCAATATGATAGCAGTGGCGCTACGTACATGGAGAGGTAGGGTACTTTCCTAGTTAGTTTCAGTGTTGTGCTTTACATTGTACCCACCCCCTCCCATTGTCTGTGTTCTCCTTCCTCCCGCCCCTTTCCGTTGTCCGCGCGCGTTCCGTGTTGTGCTTTGACCCTGTCCCAACTGCAAGCTCCCTGGTCTAGCCCCGCAGGAGGCCCGCTGTGTTGGTGCCTTCGGTCATCTTGTGTGCCCCCGCCCACTTTCTACTACCAGGGACTGTCACCCCTCGGCTCTCCTATCTCCAGGTGATAGTCATCCACTGCCTTAGAGGATTAAGTGGGTGCGGGCTCTTACATGCCGGTTGGTGGGCGGGGCACGCACCTCAACCCTTCCAGTTGTAGGGGCCATGGGCACTGGAGGTATCCCCCCTGCTCAGGGCCCTCATCAAATCAGCAATGCTCTGTTCCCGATACCCATGCACTCCCCGGTTCCAGCGACTCCTCGATCTACAGAGGGTGTGGGCTCGGGTATTCCAGTGCCTCCATGCTCGCGCTGCGTGTACTTGGTGGGGCCACCGACGTCGAGTGCGGTTATAGCAAGACGTAGCTTTGCCCCCCCTTTTGTGGGGGTTTTCTATGGTCTCCAGGCGATGCCTTGTAGGACCGACTGTCCCGGTCTGCGGGTGTTGGGGCAGGTCTGACCTGGCGAGATCGGGTGTGCGAGCAAATTTGAGTGGCACGTTTTTGGCATGAGTGGCTGGGCTTATGCTCCCGGAGTGCCGTGTTTTTTAAGGTGTGGCATACATGCTTAAGCAGCACGGCGAGCGTTAACGTGCTACGGGTTGAGGAAATACCTTTCCCCAGTCTCGCACAAAGCGAGCTTGCTGAAAGAGTCTCCAATAATGTTAGCACAAAGGGCCCCAGCTGGAGGTAATCACACAACGTGCAGGTGGCAAGGGATATAATCTATGCCTCTCCTGCTATGCATTTGGCCAAAAACCGGAAAGCTCGACCGGCACTGTGATAAGGGTACTTCTGCAGTGCTTTGGGGGTAACTAGCGAGAGAAGAGAGGATGTGACGTAACGGCCGGATGTGCCATCTGTGGAGCGTGATATCCCGGTTCAAGCCTCGGCGTGGGCTCAACGTCCTGCGAGTGTGGGAGAATCACTAATCTCCCTGTGCCTAGTAACATCACCTATCGTGAGTGTTCCGTATTTTCAGGTAGGAAAAAAGGAGCATTTGGTGACCTAATAAATTTGCGTCATGCTGTGGGCCACTTTATTAGCAAAGGATGAAGTAATCCAGGTAACAGAGACTCGAGCTGGAAGCAGGGAGGCGAGCGGTCCGTCACAGTCATCCAGTCCGCACTGTACACTGCACTACGGGTCGGTAGCATGCCGCCTCGGCTGCGAGTGCGTGCCTGTAGTTCATCATTAGAGCTAAGAAATCTTGTTGCGCATCAGAAGGTGCTGATCGTAGTGGCCGGGTCTCTATGTTAAGGCAGCGTCAGCCCTGGTGCCACAGCTGGACCCTATGCTTTGGAGGGTTAAATATACCATACTGTAGCGCGATCCAATGTACTAATTCTACAAACACCACCGGCCTCTCGTGTGCGGGGGGAGGGAAGCCCCAACAGCTGTGGTATGGTCAGCCTCTTTCACTTCTCCCATTCAGAGGTTACTATGCCGCGAGGGAATGTCGGAACAACAGGGAAGTGAGGGGGAACACTGAGCAGGGAGCAGTTGCGGGCATCATTAAATGGAATACTCAGTGTGGAGCGAGAGTCAGCATCGCACATTGCCAGATATTCAGCCGCATTTAGAGGAACTAGCAGGCTAACACAAGGTTATTCAGTTAGTACACTTGTTGGTGTAAAATGTCTGTGCTCCATATAATGGTCACAAAGGCTGACAAACCTGTCGAGCGGGCAGCAAGTTACAAGTGGCACAACAGATTGGGGTCGGGGCACATATTGCGTGTCAAACGTGTGGACTCGCCCACCTTCACCATGTTCGTCCTTCAGCACTTTAACTTGGGCGGCCATAAACAACACTCACAAGTTCTGTCTCCTTTCCTATAGGTCGAGCACAGTACTTGGTGCCATAGGCTATGTAGGCCACGGGGTGAGTTTTATTGACAACTCCTGTTTCTTCCATTGAGATGAAATACCGCCAGTGCATGGGTCCCTTCAATTTGTGGGATGTTTACTTTGAGGTGAAGTAGCTGTCCGTTCAGTATTCTGAGGTGCTTTTATCTGCGCCAGTCGGGGTGCTTGCTCTTTGACCCGATATATCCAACGTGCCCTTTCTGTTGGTATAGATGGTGAGGTTCATTGCATTTTTTAAGCTAGTAGTATTGTAAATAACAATGCCTTGTATTTATGTTTTAAAAACCAAAACATAAATAGAAGGCAGTCATTTACAATGCCAATAGCTCAAAATCTTGTGACTGCGAGACCTATTGCACTGCAAATGCTTGTTCAGAATTGCACCCGTGATATCACTGTAGAAAAAACAAATAATATATCCTGAGCTAGAAATTCATCAGTATCAAAGTCCAATTATTAAATCCAAGGAATCAGAATATCTTCATTTCATCTTCATTTATTTTCCTTTCATAAGTAAATCCAATCTTCACCAAGAGAATATACAATCCGATTCCTTGGATTTAATAATTGGACTTTGATACTGATGAATTTCTAGCTCAGGATATATTTGTTTTTTCAACTTTACATTTGGGGCTTGGTTTTATGTCACATTGTCTGGTTCTGGGTGGGTGAGCAGGACCTTATCCTTAGAGCTGAACAGATATTGTGTTATATGACTAGTTTTTCTTCCCAGCGCAATTAACTCTCATTCACCTGTTCTCTCTGTTCTAACGTGATATCACTGTAGGCTGTACCTGTGTGAGATTTCACACAAGCCCCTATTTAGTGTTAGACCAACTAGATGATCTTTTTGCCCCAGAGATCATAGCCTTTGCAGTAATATTTGCTCCATTAATGTGTTAGTGGTTTTTAAGATTAGGTAGTAGATACACCTAATTATGTATCACTTGGATTTCACGATCCTCACCTTTGAAGTGGTCAGATAGTTCACCATTGTTACACCTGTTTTCATAGCGCTTATGGATGACAAAAACTGCAGTATAACGTGCTATATTATTTTTTTATTAATTGATAGTTTTGTTGCTTCTTTCCTTCCCACACCCACCCCCCTTCTCCGTGTTGTTTTTAACCCTGACCCCCCCACCGCCCTTTTATTGTTCGATACCCCCTCCCCATAATACAAAATGGGTTATGATGCGGCCAGTGCTAGCTGTGTTATAGTGCGTTTTTCGTCCCATTGTCCTTCCCCGCTCACCCTTTGTCAGTGTTGCTCACCCCCTCCTGTTTTCTGAGTTGCCTGCCCCCGCGCAGTTGTCCATGGTGGTGCCCAACCCACAAACAATAACAAAACAAAACAAAAGAAATATGTACAGCCAGCACTGGCCACTTCACCGTCCTTTTAAAAAAATACGTTTTAGCCATGCTGCACAGCAGCCATGCTGCTCTACAACGCGGCTAAAGACACTGGCAACGCCAATAGCTCCAGACCTGCCAACTCACATGATACCACTGTGTGTCACACGATTTCAGCTCCCTTCCCACAGTCACCCGTGTGGAGTTGAAATCACATGGTGGCAGGCAAGGCAAGCTGGAAACCACTGCAGATAGTAGATTTCCAGCTCGCCTTTTGCAGCTATAAGTAGCCAATATCCATTAAGAAGTGTGAAAACACCCCAGGACAACAGCGACAGCAACCCTTTTTTGGGACGGTGGTGGGCTTGGTCGAGGGCAGAATGCCTCTTAGGTAGCTCGCAGTACGAGACCCCATCCCCTCCAAGGCCCCACCCCCTCCGCACACTGAAATGTATTTACAGGTTGGCAGGTCTGTTTCTCTCACACAGGACATACCTATTGGATTTCCATTGCTTGTTGCAACACACAGTTAAAGAGGACGAAAGGAACGTGGTGGCAATTTGGTTTCGCCCAGGGCCTGTCTGAGGAAAGACCAGCTCTGTGCATCTGCACGCGTCTCAGGTAAAGTTCAGACTCTTCGACCCACAATCTGCAGTCACTACGTTCGCACAGGGGCAGTCAAGTCTGCACAAAACGGCACGTTGCGAAAAGCGGTGACATCACAAGTGTGCCAGGCTGCTGGCACAGGGCCAGCGCACGAGCCCAGTCAATTTGTTTCTGCATTTAAGTCTTCCATGAAGAAAATGATTTAACACTCGTGTTCAAGGGCCTGACGCAGATGGATTAAAAAACAACAACAGACTCCTAATGAAAGACACGATATTTATGTCCTAATCCCACGCGCAACCAAATCAGATGCGCTGGAAAATTGCAGCCAAAAAGCAGCTCGCGCTTTTAATCAACCCAGGAGTGACAGCCTCGCAACCTGACCAGCTTCATCAGCGTGCTGCCATTCCTTCCCAGGCCTGGGATATACAGTGCGTTGCGAACACGCATGCGTGCTCCCGGCACGCACGAGTGCGTTTCATTATGGAAACTTGCGCGAGTGCACAGCCTCCTTCCCTCTACGGGGAGGGGCAGAGAAATTATTACTCTCAAACCGTGGTTTAGTTCTCGTGCCTTGTAATACTAAATGGAGGTAAATGCAGTCAAACCGCACGTCACAGGAGTCGGCTCAGCACTGAGCGTAAATACAGCCGCACCGCACCCGCTCCATCAGTAGGCGTAATGATGCACTTTCCTCCCCCATGGAACCAGCCTCAGCCCTTCATCCAGCACGAAGGTGCTCATCTTTCAGTCGCTCAGTTTGCCAAAAGGACCATCTCCAGGACACCGGGCCATCGTTCATCCCATTCAAACTGACACCTGGCGATATATGCAATATAGGTGTCCATGGCACCCTTATTGCCCATGCCGTGCTATCATCCGAGGCCGCTCCTTCGTTTGCATAGGATCATGGTTCCATGCAAATGTAAATTGATACTTGTATAGCGCACTACTGACCCGCAAGGGTCTCAAGGCGCTTGTAAGAATACCGCTGTGGAACGCATCCTGGCTTTCCCTGTGAGGTGTCCACTCCTGGGCACCCCCAAGGTGGAGGCCAGACATCCTTAGCGTTGTGGGGGCCGTTGTGGAGATTAAGCAAGCTATTGACCAGAGTTGCAGAGTCCATGATTGGAATAGGCACGAGGCGAGAATTATCAGGTCCGTGGAATTTTGAGCCCAAGACCCACCGAGGCGGGGAATTGAACCCTGGTCCCGGGCTAAACCTCTGCATCAGGGTCTGCCGCTCCAACCATTGAGCCACACTTCTCCACTATTGCGTGGGTGCAGTCACTCACTGCACCCGCTTGCAAGGGAATCTCTCTCCCCTCTTAAAAGTGCAGGCGGGTTGCCACCTGCACAGTAAAACACGGAGGGGCTGCTTCAAAGCCGCTCCATATTTCACTTGAATGCACAGCCCTCAGGGCACTCTCCTTGTTAACACCTGGCGCACCATTTGAAAGGTGCGCCCGGTGCTCACAAGGAAAATGTACCACATTGTATAATACGGCCCCTGCTATCACATGGAATTCAGGTAGGCAAAGACCTGGCTGTTGGCCAAATGACAACACCATTACTGCAAATCAATACTAGAACCTAACCTTCCAACAAAGTAAGTTTTGGGCATCAAAATGGTAGGTATGAGCATATGCACCTGTTTATCCATCTCTTCTTAACAGCATCACTGCTTAACCGTAGCCATAAGTTCACAACAACATAAGAGCATTTTTCAGGACCCAGAGACATAGCTATCAATAGTGTAGCAGGTGTAGTGGCACCAGGTCCCAGACTGTGAGGTGTCCACTATTCCCAAAATATAGTTATTTTTAACACCAAACCAGGGCGTGGAGAGCCCATTTTCCTTGCTTGCTCTGGGACTCATGGAGTCCTTGCTATTCCACTGTCTTATGACATAGGCCACACTATAAGCTACATTCTTCCAGCCAAGCACCACAAATGAAGTAACAAACTACCCACTGACCGAAAAACACTTTGGGTCCCAGTCAGGGGTTGGAGGCACCATGCAAACGCATCTATAATAAAGACCCATCCTGAAGCATGCACGTACAGGGAGGGAACAGGTGGCCTGTACAGACAATTCCCCAATGGGGATGGTGCATCCCTGATCTCGGACTTCCTTGACTCACAACCCTGAAAACAGCCCAACAGCCAGTTTCAAAGAGCCAAAAGTGTAAGAGCAAGTAATAGTAGGAAAACAAAACAGGAAAATGATTGCATTTGAACTGCAAGAGAAGACTCGCGCTAGAAAATGAACATACAGAATAAGGGAAAGAGGGAAACAGCATAATGACCAAGTGCAGAACATGCAGAAAGATTGAGAAATGGAAGCTGATAGAGAATGGATAGGAAAGGGGTACGAGCTAGACAAGAGGAGCAGAAAAAAGAAGAGTAACTAGATCAAGAAATAAGAAAAATTTAAAAAGGAGGAAACGACTACAGCAAAAAAAATCCACGCGTGAAAAGAGTTATCAGCAATGAGTGAAAAGAAAACATTAAAAAAACAAAGAAAAAGTGTAAATATGTAAGGTCAAAAACAGTCGTAATCAAAGTACCTATTGCAGAGTGAAATGTGTAAAATGCAGGTTAAGATTCCAATTCTTGTGAGAGTTTAGTGAGTTAATACAGCAGATGCAGAGCTCTAAATGTGCCCTACAGGTTGCAAGTTCTAATACCAGTCAGAATCATCAATCACCTATCAGATTGAATCATCAATCACCTATTTCAGTGATCGATGGGATGAGATTCTGATACTATGGAAAAGGCCCTTTAAGTTAATGCACCAACTGCAGAGATTTGTGTACAAGAAACTGGCCATAAAGTGAGATACACTGTCTTAATGCACGTACTAGAAATATGCTTGTGTGCAGAACCAGAGGGTCACAGGTTTCATTCATTGAGATTCCTCCTCTATGCATCACCCTTATTGGTTCTACAGTGCAAACAAGCATCACCAATGCCAACAGGGCTGGCATGAATGAGCTGCACCTTCCACACTTACATCCACACCACTGACCCTGCACTCATGTGAGAGGAGTCTTACCTCTGGTGAACAGGAGCGAAAACTAAGAAAGACTGCTCTGATGCGATGGAACATGGGTACAACCAAGAGTTCATGAGAAGAGGAACAATTCGTATGAGACAGCATAGGGCTGAAACCAAGAGCGAAGATACTCATAACAAGTGGCAGCAACCGCCTTGTGCACCATACAATGAGTCTTAAAAAAATATATGTTTATTCAATGGTAACCACTAGAGGAAATCCAACTGGTATTTAACAGAAAGGTACGGAGGTAAATTAGGTAACAAATGTGGCAGCTATTCCACAATTTGAAGGTGACAGATAACATATTTGGGAAAGCCAAGCAAGACTGCATTTCTATAATTCAAGCAATATCAGTAAGGTGCCTGGATCACCAACCATCTCCCTTCAAATTAGAGGCAAGGAATAATTTTCCTTAAGCTCTACAAAAAGAAACATACCGGTGATCTTGTTACCATGAAGGCTGCCGGTCAGCTCAGAGATGACAGCAACACCAACGTCTTTGGTCACAAGTAGTAGGCAGGTGGAGAACCACAGACTATCAAACAAAGGTCCAGGTTTAAGGATTACTCACAAGACCCAACACACCTGTTATAGCTGCAGTCAACTATAAAAGGTTATTGGTAGTTAAACAGGCAACGCAAAGTCAGAATTACTACCAGATTGTTGTATCAGGAATTGAATACAACAGTGTTGTTAAAAAATTAATTAATGTCAAAAGAACAAATTAAAGCAACTAAAGCGATAAATAAATATTAAAGAACTCAATAAAGAGCACAATAATACTTAATTAAACATTGTCCAGTGCTTCGGTCTAAAAAAAGATACAATTCACACACAAACATAACATTACAAATGTAGACAATAAATACAAGACCTCTCTAGCACCACCTGAACTACAGGTTTGTGTCAAAAGGTCTCAGTGTTAAATAGTATGCAGCCACTTCCTATGGGGTTTGTCAAGGAGTTTCACAACGGAAAGTCCTTCTTATTGTGGGCGTCACAGAGTTCCCAACATAAAATTCTTTCCTTTTGCATTGGACAGTGTTTGCAATGTAAACCTCCTTTGTAGTGCATTTGTCAAAGAGTTTACAATGTAATACTCCACACTGAGGAACACAAAAATAGCCAAGAATAAATCAATATCCAACCAATGCCTTTCCTTTAAAAAGAAAAGCACGTTTATGCATACACAAATAAATACTATACTCAAAATTTCAAATATAAGATTTAAGGTGGAATTAAAAATTGTAACCTTACATTTAGGGGCCTTGCAGGTTAACCAGCATGCAAATCACATCACATACCCAAAACAAATCTCACATAGGCAACTAACTCTGTAAATGTGGTCTGCTTCCATTATCTGTGAAATACCATGTGGCAATTCAAGCACACTGTAATCCTAAAAACCAGCAATGGTCCTATGTAGACCCCCCAGAAACCATGGGTCTTTTTACAATCAAAAAAGTTAAGTCTCCAGTCTTTGTCAATTCAATCATAATGTAAAGAGAGATGGCTACTGCCTTTGTCAATACATTAGTCAATCAATGCAAGGCTGTTTACTTTAACAAGAAAACAAGTAAACATGACTGTGATCCACCTAGAGATACCCATCAAACATTTTAGGAAGACTAAAAGTATACACTTCATAAAAGTTAAATCTCGCTCAGGCGATATCAACATTTTCGGGTGCCAGACCAAAAAAAATGACATGCATTCACCCTTTCTTTTACCATTTGTCAGATATATATGTTTCCTACTGGTAGTCCGAAATGTAAAGCCCAATCCTATGGCGTTTGCCCTTGAGTTCACCATGTAAAATCCCTTTCTAGTGTTAGTACAAAGAGCTCACTATGTTGCGTTCGTCAGAGTTCACAATAGTGCACCCTTTCCTACTGGATTTATCAGAAAGTTCACAATGCAAAGTCCCTTCCTTCAGTGAATGAGAAATCCTGTTTGGGATGTCCCAAAACAGTCGGTAGTTACTGGACCCAATTTTGTCACTGGGAATTTGTCTCCTTTGGTTTCCTGGAGCCTCCATTTCTTGGTTCCTCAGACTGGGAACCAAGTATCCCTCTTAACACTTGAACCTCATACTAATGAGGCAAAGCAGTCAGAGTTGGGCTCAGGGAGGTGACGTGGACTAGAAAATCAAAACTCAACATTGCATAAATCAGTGTCCAGCGAATTATTTTTTTAAAGCAAAAATTACTGTAATGAACAGACTTAAGTGTCATGCTAACAATTACAAATATTTATAAGATTTCAAGTGGACTTGCAAATTGACACCCTTCCTAAAGGGGCCTCACAGATTAGCCAGAGTACATATCATGTACCCTAAAGAAATATCACAGGGAACAACAAACTGTACAAACGTACAATTCTATTATCTGTGAGGTGCCATATAACCATTTGCATACCAACAGGGTCTAATTGTTAAAACCAAAAAGTGTTCTCATGTGGACCTTTTGGAAAACACAATTCTTTTCACCACCAAAAAGGTTACATCAACAGGCTTTGCAAAGTCATTCACAATGTAAAATGAGATCCCTACTTCCTTTATCATCACATTTAAAAATCAATAAACTAGTATTTAATTTAACATGCGGTCTCTGTCTGCAGACCCACTGTTATACACGGACATGAATATTAACTGTCTTTCTGGAGACCAAGCATGCTAGCTGGACCTAAGCAAGGAGAGAAACAGTAAACCCCTTCCTCTTGTAGTTGACGTAGTAAAAACAAATCCTGTTATTTCAAATTGTAAAAGCCTCTTTCTATGGTGTTTGACATGGAATTCGCAACGTAAAACCCATCCTACTACATGTGAAGCGTTTACAATTTAAAACTTCTTAGTACTGCATTTGTCAAAGGGCTCACAATGTAAAGGCCCTAAGGAGCTCCCAAGCAACAGTGAGAGATCTGATATAACAAAACCTTAAAAAGACCATTGAAATATTTACTCATAAAAGGCATACAAGACTACCCTATCATCTCATTAGCCTACCTTGCCTATGGGGCTCGTTGTCTTAAGTTTACCGCTGCGCTTAGGTGCATTAATCTTGTACTATGAAAAACAGTTCAATGGAAATGTTGTTTCAGAAGGCACCTACGCAAAGCAACCATGTAAAGTACAGTATTATTATGGCTGGACATCATACCAGTCACTCAAAGAGAAAATTACATTTTATTTGCGGTTTGAAACAGACAGACGATCACCGGATGTCACAAGGCTAAATGCCAACCCTTTGATTGCCTTCCATCCACTGACTCAAATAGCACCCTGAGGACTGTACACAAGGCAACACATATATTAACCAATCTTTATTCCTCTATCTTGTCATTAGGATGACCTTCCACTGCTGTCAGGTTCAGGACGTTCATACCATAGTCTTGACAATTCCATTGTAGACTGGAGTCTGTTTTCGGTTTACAGTTTGCATAAGATACATCAGTAGCGTGGGGTTGGCTCACAATGTGTGTATATGTTTGTTTTTTTAAATGGTTTCAGTTGTGTGGCATGTGTCACGGGACGTCCTCACCAATTTGGGTATATGCTATTGAAGGACTGGAATATGTGTTGCCTGGCTAGAGGTATGCCCATGAGGTAACAGACTAGCTGTGTGGTGGTTTGTGAGTGTTGGCCTAGCATGTTATGTCTTGAAGGGACACATTGTTTTTTTTTTTTTACTAAGGGTGGTGAGCTGTTGAGAGCTTGGTGTGCTGATATGTTGCCTGTGAAATTTGTTACCGTGTTCTTGCTATTCTAATGTGTTCTGACCGGCCTTTTAGTTCACTGGGAATTTCCCTGGTGGGCTGGAGACCTAAGGAACTTCACCAAGCTAGAGGCTTCTTGATAGAGAGAGCAAACCAGAGAGGGATGAGAAATGAGAGAGAAAGAGTAGAGTGATAATTCGAGGAGTCTAACAGAGTGGAGCAGATTTGAACATTTGTCAGGGGGCTGCTTTTGGTTCCCTGACCTGGCCCTGGTTCGGTTGGTGGCTGAGATTAAATATCATTATGGTACTGATGGAGTAAAGTTTTCCATAAATAAAACCTGCTCGGATTAAACTTCCCATTGTGTGAAAATCATTAACAAGTTTTGAAATTAACCGGTAAAGTGTTACTAGATAATTTAGATGTGGAAAAATGACAAAGGTTTTAAGTACACCATACATGTTATGATTCCTGTATGGAAAGTTAATAAAAAGTGCACAATTAGATATTCCATGAGAAGATGTGAAAAGAAAACACGTTTGATTTAACATTTAACTGAACAATAGGAATTACATAGAATAATAGTTTAAAATGATTTGCGTTTAATAAATTGATTAATGAAGATTGAAATGAATTTTGAAAATAAAGCTTTTATTTTGAACCAATAACTGGTCTAGTTTATTTCTCCTAGAGAAAAACTGCACGTATTGTAAAGAAATCTTCAAGCTGACTTGGGGATAACTTTACTTTAAAATGTAGAAATGCAGAAAATGGAGTTCTATTCATTATAGATGACCATCGTGTTCTCTCTTGTCAAATGCCTGCTACGTGTTTCGAGTATCTGCAGAAGCTTCCTAATGTCTGAAGCAAAGTATTAGTTTGTGGATAACTGTGCTAGAAATGTATATCGACTTGTGTTTGATGATGATGGCATGAAACAAAACAATTACCTTTTGAGAAAGAAGAACGAAGAAAGTGGTCTGACTTGACATCCTATGCTTCTTGGCCAATTAGAGAGAGAGGTTTGCTGATTTTGAAACAAGATTAGGGCTGGACTCCTACATTTTAGGGTGTAAGTATTAGTGATAGAATCCATGTATTCTTTAGGCTAGGCCTGGCTTGGTTAGGAGAGGAGAGAGACTGAGCGTTTGTGTGAGCTGTTCCTTATTGATTCCTTTAGCTGACGCGGTCTGTAAGCTGACACCTTTAACCTCTTCGATGCTGATGACGAGCTCAGCTCGTCATCAGCCACGGGGGGCGTGTGCGGATGACGAGCTGAGCTCGTCATCTAACGCAGCTTTTAGAAAAAAGCAGCGTAGCGCGAAAATAACCGCCGCAGCGATGCGGTTAACTTTGCTCCTCATACCTGGGAGGTTTTTCCCAGCGCTCCCTTCCAGCCGGAGGCTTAGCTTTTCAACTATTAGCAAGCTGTGCTGTAGTTTCCATAGGTTCGTACGAGATTCTGTATTTGCATTTATCTCACTATAATGCACTTTTGTCTCTTACTCTATCCACTTAACTCATGCTCCTTAAATGAGATGTGATTATGAATTACTGATTTTTGTGTTCTCGTGTGAGGATTCAGATTCGATATTGTGTCTTTGTTTGACCATTTCCACATACTCTGCAAAATGAAAATAGATAAAGCAAAGTAATTAGAAAAACTTAGTGTTGTCATTTATTATTGTAAATAGATATATATATATATATATATATCCATACTAATATAATAAAGAGAGAGCCCAAACCTTTGAGGCGGGTAATCTCATGAACCACAGCACCAATCACAACACACAATACAGCGTTGGAAAGGGCAGTTGCAGCAGTAGGACATAGGCTATTAAGACGCCCACCATATACATTTAAAAGGTAAAAGAACCGTGCCACCAAAGTAGTCCCTTGTGGGCGTGTCTGCGTTGTGCTGTGGGCGTGTCTGCGTTGCGCTGTGGGCGTGCGCTGGGGGCGTGACAAACGCTAGGGGCGTGTGGTACGTTCCGCCCTTCATGCCATGTCTCATATTGTCTGCTATTCCCACCCTGCTCCCTTTAAATACCCCTGCACCCCATAATCATAACCCACCCTTACTCCTTAAAATTCCCAAACACCCTTAAACACTAACCCATTTTAACCCTATAAATATACCCTGTACCCTAAAACCCAAACCTATCCTTAAACCCTAAAAATACCCCTGTACCCCAAAACCCAAACCTACTGCTGAACCCTAAAATACCCCTCTACCCCAAAACCCAAACCTAGCCCTGAACCCTTAAAATACCCCTGTACCCCAAAACCCAAACCTAGCCCTGAACCCTAAAAATAACCCTGTACCCCAAAACCCGAACCTACCCCTGAACCCTAAAATACCCCTGTACCCCAAAACCCAAACCTAGCCCTGAACCCTAAAAATACCCCTATACCCCCAAACCTAGCCCTGAACCCTAAAAATACCCCTTTACCCCAAAACCCATACCTATCCCTAAACCCTAAAACTACCCCTGTACCCCATAACCCAAAACTCTATCTGAAGCTTTAAAATACCCAAATACCCCAAAACATATACCTCAGTACCCCAAAACATATATATCCCTATACTCATACTTACATTATCCAAACATTAAAAAAAAACATGCTTTTACCATTCATGCATTTACAACGAATTTCGTTGTAAATGTATGCGTGGTAAAAGCATATAAAATGTAATGCCATGCGTTATAATGGCATTGCGGAGTCATGGTACTTTCGTAATGAAAGTATGCGGAGAGATGGTATGCGGAAAGAAAGTTGCAGAATAACGGGTGCTTACCCTCCCCCGGTAAGTACATTGGTGGCACGGCGGCCCACATCTCCAGCAACATACTCATATTTTTTCACCACCCATTTTTAAAATGCACATGTCTCTCATTGATGGCCAGCATCGACATACACTTTTAGACACACCTGCCGCCACAAGTTCTAGAATTGCGAACTTTAGAGCTGGGGAGCTACGTTCGAATCTCGCCATAAGCTCCACATCCTGTGATTCCAGGCAAATCGCTTTGTCTCCCCGTGCCTACCACAAATGAATGTGTTCTTCTGTAATGTAAATTGCGCTCATGCTAGGTTGTCGAGTTCGCGCCATATAATATTGCAAGGAAAAATAAAGTAGGGAAACTCGAGTTCAGACACTACTGAACGCGCACTCTTAAGTGCATCAGCAGTGCACTGTGAATCGGAGCATTTCACAGGCCTGTCACAGATAAGAATTGCTATCAAAACGAAATCCTACAACGTCGGGATATATATATATATATATATATATATATATATATATATATATATATATATATATATATATATATATATATATATTTTCTCCAATCCTGACGATCACATTAGCAATCAGGCGCTGACTCCGTGGGGTCTTATTTCAGAAACAAGTATTTATTTTTCTTTAGTGCTTGGATTGACGCGTTTCGACGGTCACAGCCGCCTTGCTCACAACACAGAGCAAACAATTTGTCATTGCTTTTAACATGTCAACATGTGATTGGATCTCAGAGTGGTTTCCCCGTAGTCTTGACTACCAGTCAAAAACTCACTGGAAATTTACAGCGTTTTCTATGTAGTACAACTGCTGTTACATAGAAACAACATCCTTAATGTTAAACTACACATTATTCATTTTGTGTTAAATAATAGGCAATTGGTGTCATTGCCGATTATGAAAAATAAAATTAAAACAAAAAGCATTTTACAATTTATAAGCTTAGTAAAAGTTTGCATGTAAATTCGTTTTCTGTAATGTGTTAAAAATAAACCAGATAAATCTGCATTTTAAGTACCATCATTCCAGAGTTGTACTTAATAATTAAATAATAATGGGTCTAGTTGTTGGATCTTTCGCCGACTCAACCCACAACCACGGAAGCGAGGATGGCCCCACTCCTCTGCCTCTGCTCGGAACGCCACACGCAAGGTAGTTCAGCGTGACCGCGAACCGGGAAAAGGGAGAAGGTAGGAAAAAGTAAAACAAAGAAAGAGTAAAGCCAATGCTCTCTCTATGTTACAGCACTGCAGACCCTCTTCAGTAGCGTAGGTAAAGGTTTTCTAACCTGCAGTCATAAGAGAAAAGAAACACAGAAAAGAAATAGCACATTACCACATGGCCCAGTGTTCCTTCACCTGAATCCTTGTTCTCACACCATATACATTCCCAACACACCCCAATCCCCTCCTTACTTGTGTAACATAGCAGGATTGTCCCAAGGAGAGCGAAACTCTATTAGCTGTACAAGGACCAATTCCTCGAATTACTCTTTATATATGAAATGGGGAAAAAGTCATACTTCTGACAAAAAACCCCAGGAAAAAACGAGAAGTGCAGACCAAGGCACTTATGTATCCAAAAATAAATTAAAACAACTGTGGCCACAGACTAGACACGCTTTCCAAAGGTAGCGCTAAAAACTACATTATACCTCGGGTACTCAGAACCCGGAAAAAGCATCCCGCGGTTCCCTCGGCGGCGAGGTAAACCCTTGAGCACAATCACGATTCGTCACAATACAAAAAAACAGTTAGTTCTCGAGCTTCACAACTCGGACGCTCCACTTACGCTTCCGCAGGTTCTTACTCGCTCGGGAAGACGACCGGAGTTGCACCCATCCGGGCGGCTGACACGAAGCCTCGTGCAGCAGAACGCCACCTCCAGCCAGGTCGCGTCGTGAAGACTCGTCGTCCCACAAGTTCCCAAGATTATTCCAAGACTCAAGAATTTCAATCCAGACGCTTGAAAAACGCCAACAAGGTCAGAAACCAAGCACCGAGCCCAAGTGCTGGCGTCCTAAATCCACGGAGGGAAAAGGGGCGGGGTTACCAAAAACAAGGAAACAGAGAAAGGACACCACAGGAAAATCGAAAGAAGAGAAAAGACTAGACCAGAGAGGAAAGAACTGCCTAATCCCTAACACTAGTGCCCAATTAATAATCATGAACCTAGTAACATTTCACGGTTCATTATGTGAACCCACATTTGATTAATTATGAATTGAGCCCAAGTGGGCAATGGTAACACATCGCAGAATTGCTTGTCCAAACCCATTAAATTCTTATGCTACTCATTACATAAATACTCTGTAATGTTTTAACAGTGAGATCTCATTGTTTTTAGAGGAAACCATAAAAAATTAGATTCTGTGAGCATGTATGCTGCTATTTCAGATAGATGACATATCTTATACATAAACTTATATCTAGGACTCTGTTTTCGGAGGAATGGTTTGGGAGCTTACAGAATCGATATTCATTACTTTATATGCGAATCATAAATGTACACTAAGTGCTTCGTCTGCATTTAGACCTTGCGGCGCCTTACTATCTAGGAGAATGATGTACCTCGACTCTAATCTCCTGAGGGCTAGTTGTCTGTTTCCCCCTCTGACGCTTTTTTTCACATGGTCTATGACGAAGTATTTGATGTTGTCTGCATTGCCTTCATGTGTCATATTTATAAGCCTCGCCACTGGATACGTTGGGTCATTATTTTTTATGGCCCTAAGATGCTGAAGCACTCTTACGTGGACCGGGTGTATTGTACTCCCCACGTATCTTTTATTGCAACTACATTGCAAAACATAGACTGCGAAGTCTGTTTTGCAAGTGTAATTCGCTCGTATCTCTAGTGGGGTTTTTCTGTATGGAACATTTACCTTGGCAACATTGGTACCATACTGACACGCTTTGCATTTTGTACATTTAAAAAAAACATTTTTAGATTTTAACCATGGCGGCTCTTTCTTTTTTAACACTGGGGCATTGTCTACTAGCTCTTCCCTCATACTTTTAGCTTTTCTGAAAGTGAGTTGTGGGTTTTTGGTACAACATTTGCCTATTATCGGATCATTCCGAACTATGGGCCAATGTCTGTAAATTATGTTTCTCACTTGCTTGTGGTATGCATTATACCCTGTGATGAGGCGTGGGGTTCCTGTGTTTTGTTCAGATTTAGGTTTTTCAATCTTGGCTGTAAACAATAGGTCTTTTCTGTCCTTAAGGTCACATTTCTGTTCTGCCGTTTTCAATGTATGTTCTGAATAGCCTCTAAGTTTTAACCTGCTGAACAATTTTGTTTTTGAATTTTTGTAGCTTGAGGTTGTGCTACAGTTTCTTTTCATTCGGAGACATTCTGCATATGGTATGCTATCAATTAAGTTTGGAGGGTGAAAACTAGAGGCATGCAAGATAGTGTTTCCTGCAGTAGGTTTGCGATAGGTGTTGGTTTCGATTTCATTAATCACGACCAACAGTTCCAAGTCTAAGAAATTTATCCTACTGTTACTTATTTCGCAGGTAAATTTTAAGTTTAGACTATTCTCATTTAGCCTTTCTGCAAACTCTCTGGCACTCGTTTCGCTACCTTTCCAAATTAAAAAGATATTGTCTATGTAACGACAATAGAATGTTACATTTTGTGTCATTTCCTCCATATGTTTCACCCTGAGTACTTGCTCCTCCCACCAGCCCATATGCAAATTAGCATAGCTGGGGGCGAAGCAAGTACCCATGGCCGTCCCTTGTGTCTGTTTGTACAGCAGTTTGTTAAAACTAAATGTGTTATTTTCCAAACACCACTCGGTCATTTGGAGTAACATCTGTGTATGTTTATACAAGTCTAGGCTACGGCCTCCCAAGAAGTGTCTGATTGCATTGAGCCCATCTTGGTGTCTTATGCTTGTATAAAGGCTTTGAACATCAAGTGTCACAAAAACATAATCTGAGTCCCACTTCACATCATAGATTTTTTTCAAAAAATCGCCACTGTCTCTTGTGTATGAAGGTAGAGCCTTTACAAAGGGTTGCAGAAAGGAGTCCACAAATCGGCTTGTATTTTCGAACAAACCCCCGATAGCGGAGATTATTGGTCTTCCCGGGGGGCAGGTAGGGTTTTTATGCACTTTTGGGATTAGATACAGGTTTGGCGTAGTTGGATAGTTGTTCCGTAAGAACTCAAATTCGTTTTTAGAAATGGTCCCCGCCGCTTTCCAGTCATATAGACTCCTGTGATATCTTTCTTTTATATTAAGAATATTAGTTTCACTAATCCTTTGGTAACATTCTCTGTCAGACAGTTGTGATAACGCTTCAGCATTGTACATCTCTAGTGGCCAGAGAACTACGTTACCACCTTTGTCCGACCAGCGCACAACTACATCGCTTCTCTCTTATCTTTGTCATGACCTTTTCATAAGCCAATCTTTCGTTCGCATGTGTTTTGTGGAAATCATTGCTACTTGACCATGATAAGGTTTTTAGATCACTGATGACTTTTTCGGAGAAAATGTCAATGCAGTCTTTGGGCATAATGGGACAAAATGTAGATCTTGGCTTAAAGTTCGTCTTTGATGAACCTCCAATATTTATTCCAGCATATTCAGCTGCTTCCTGGGTGTCCATTATTTCTCTTGTTTCATCTGTGTCCAACTCTACCATTTCCCTGATGAAAGGCATATCGTCGATATGCCAGCTCGTGGCTCCTGAAGATTCTTTTTCCGTGTTGCTCATCTCTTTGGTGTTGAAGAAATGTTTTTTTAATTTCAGTTTTCTTGTAAACTGATGCAAATCTATCCGAGTCTGAGTGTAGTTAAAGTTTGTGCGTTTACTATAGGTTAATCCTAGTGACAAAGTTTTTTCTTCTTCTTTTGTTAGGGCCATATTTGTTAGATTAATGACTGTATTTTTGTCTTGCATATTTTCATCAAGTTGTGTTTCCATTATCTTCTGTAGTTCCGTCTGTAGTTCTGTTTCTTTGTGTTGTCTTTTTGCTGTTTTGCATTTTCCCCATCTCCTGTTTTTTCGTTTCCTGCTTTTCGTGATGTTGCAGCTTTGTCTTTTGTCGAGTTCCTTCGGCCCCGCAGTGGCCTTAGGGTTCTCAGTCTTTCCTCTCGTAAAAAATCCAACTCGTCTACAGGTGTGGGTATTTCATCGTCTGCTGTCATCGATCCCGATGTGCCAGGTTCCGATTCGGCTCCAGAACTTACTTCGGATTCTTCTGGTGTTCTGTTGTCCTCTGCATTTGCGGCAGTTTGTTTTCTTTTCCTGTAATTGTCATATTTCTTAGCAAACGTATAAATACGCCCTTTCATATAGTCTGCGCGGTCTCTTTGAAACTTTTCGGCTTTGCGGTCTTTTATAGTTTGCTCATATTTAATCACACGTGTTTTTATATCAGTCATTTGTTTAGTTATAAAATCTTGGTCTTCTTGTTTATCTAATTCCTGGGCAATGTTGGCTAATTGCGCCAAAAGTTTTTCTCGGTCTGATGTCGCATATTTTATCAGTATCTCCAACATATTTTTTGATGACTGTGCATTGTTGTTAGCCCACTCTTCCAGCATTTTCGGGTCAGGATTGTCATATGTTGGGGCAAGAAGAATTCTCAGGCCTCTGGGTACTCTATTCACCTCCAAGTACCTACGCAAAGAAGTACACTCCCACCACTTAGAAATTTCCTGTTTGCGTGTTCTTTCATAGTCTCTAAGTAGTGTCTTCATGTCGGATTCTTTCGCTGACGGTTTATTTTTATCATTGCCACTTCCCTTTCCAGTGTTTGTTTTTTTGTCGACATCTTCAAAGATATCGCGCGCCGCTTCCATGCGCTCCCGTTCCCAGTCCTCCGCCATCCTGCACTCGTGTTAAGACAATGTACAGTCGTTTCTGACACCCACTGTCCGCTTCGGTCTCGCTATCAAGCTCCGCTTCGGACTACCTCTCCCATAAGCCACCTGTACGGATGTGTAACGCGCTAACTCACAGCACTCGCAGGCTTACCTGGATTCTCCGATGCCCTCCGGCACACAAAGCATCCCGCTCACCATGTCCGTGCCGATTGTTCTCGCAGGCTTTATCCGATGCGTTTTGGCTTGGGGGGCGCTTCCCTTTCTTCTCCTCGAAGAAATACCAAGTCGATCTGCCCGTCAGGGAAAGTGCTCCAAATCGAGGTGGGTCAGCGTGCGGGACTCAGGCTTCTCCCGTAATACTTTCTCCAATCCTGACGATCACATTAGCAATCAGGCGCTGACTCCGTGGGGTCTTATTTCAGAAACAAGTATTTATTTTTCTTTAGTGCTTGGATTGACGCGTTTCGACGGTCACAGCCGCCTTGCTCACAACACAGAGCAAACAATTTGTCATTGCTTTTAACATGTCAACATGTGATTGGATCTCAGAGTGGTTTCCCCGTAGTCATGACTACCAGTCAAAAACTCACTGGAAATTTACAGCGTTTTCTATGTAGTACAACTGCTGTTACATAGAAACAACATCCTTAATGTTAAACTACACATTATTCATTTTGTGTTAAATAATAGGCAATTGGTGTCATTGCCGATTATGAAAAATAAAATTAAAACAAAAAGCATTTTACAATTTATAAGCTTAGTAAAAGTTTGCATGTAAATTCGTTTTCCGTAATGTGTTAAAAATAAACCAGATAAATCTGCATTTTAAGTACCATCATTCCAGAGTTGTACTTAATAATTAAATAATAATAGGTCTAGTGCCCAATTAATAATCATGAACCTAGTAACATTTCACGGTTCATTATGTGAACCCACATTTGATTAATTATATATTCGACTAACACTGACGAAGGCTTGATGCTGAAACGCGTCTGTTGTCTCTGAAATTAAAAACTAAAGTGTGACCATCTACTTGGTTTACGAGAGCGGTTCTTCTGAGCATATTCTTGGGAGCTGAGCATTGTGACATTGCGGGAACCCATTACCGCAGGCTGCACCCACCCGTGAGTGCCTTGGATTGTCAGTGGGACCGGGAGCATTTATATATTCATTAAGTGCGCCATATGCTAAGCTTGTACGATGGGGAAGAATAAGAATTCGTACACGACCCCATTTACCGAGGTGCCAATCCCTATAACTAAAAAAATAACATGCAAAACTGACTTCGTCGTGTATGTGCTTGAGTGTGCGTGTGGCCTGCGGTATGTTGGAAGCACCAAGCTGCAGGTTCACAAACGCATACTCCAGCACATGCGGGCGGTCAATACCAGGGATGAGGCTTACCCTGTGGCGCGACATGTTAACACCTGCCACAAGGGAGACTTAAGCTGCCTCAGCTATTATGCAATAGACTCAGAACCGCCTCTCCACAGGGGAGGAGATAGGGTAGTGCGCCTGAGATTACTGGAAACTATATATATTCTAGAACTGAACTATAAAACTCCAAATGGCCTCAATGCCACAGAGGACTTACACACCTGTCTATAATAATACCAATTGGGGAAGAGCATCTCTTTAAGAACCAGAAAATATTTACAAAAGTATGAACATTAATAGTGAGAGTCGTTTTAACATCCGACTGATATTATTTTTTTATGACATTGAAAAGAATAGATTTTAGACCTTTTCACAGGGTGATAGGTAAAAAACACATAAAATTGGGGTATTTTAAATTCACCTTTTTATAATTTTGACTCCCAATAACGTGCGACAGGAACTGAACCACTATGTAAGGGCAGTGTAGAGGCAGTTATCCTGAACACCGATTTAAAAAGCCCACTTGGGCACTATTACAACTTTCTCCCCACCTACCACCCTCTCAATATTTCTCCTAATAAAAACATTGTTGTTTTTTTGCACAGGTCTCAATGCGAATTTTGCACACAGTTTGCCTATTTGCACAAATTAGTAATTTATGTACTACATAGATATTACCAAAGCATGAGTTTTATACAATTATTGTATGATAAAAAATGCTGGTTTTATCTGATATATAATTATTTATTTACTTGAGCGAGTTTTGCACATCAGGATATTTTGCACTAATAATTATAATGCTGTACGTTATAAACTGCATTGTAAGGTTAGGGTGCCGATGGGGGAGAAAATCATTGAGGTAAAATTATACATATGTATTTATTGAAAACTATGTACGCTGTATAACAAAACACCTTGCAGTCAATGGTTTACAGGATTAGGCTGAAGTCTGTTGTTTATCTCTACAGGCCCAGTGGTCAGATGATGTCTGCATGCACGTTAAAAACACAAAGATTGGCTGACTGTGTCATGTGATCAAGGGCTTCAGGGCCCGAAACGCGTCATGGCGGATGGAGTGATGCACTTAATTGAATAAAACAAGCAAATTTACCTGATTGGGTCCGGTTCGTTATTTTGCGGCAAGCAAATAGAAAAACGAAGTTCCTGTAAAATATGTGTATATATATATATATATATATATATATATATATATATATATATATATATAGGTTTGAATAATATTCCCTTTGTTCTAGGTCCTCATGAGGGGAAATATTCATCTAGATCTTTTGCCAAATCCCTGTCAACTCTCAGGTCTGTCGGAGGACCTAATGTTGCTATGGGCCAAAATTCAGTCTTGGGTAAATGAGATCATTAGACTGATTTAGCGTGTGGTGTAAAATTACACAATCTGCTTTAGTTAGCCAAAACTCCTTTTTCCACTGTGCAACGCGCTATCAGTACAGTACAGCTGTTAAGCGTATGGAGTATCTGAGCTGTGTTGTGTGTGCTCAGTGTACTGTTAGGGGTTGAGATGGTTTGGTACAGTAGACTTGGTGAGTATTAGTCCAGGCACCGATTTCTTCATGCCTGGATTAGGGAAACTCCCTACATCTGAGTTCCCCCAAATCAATTACAAAAAGACTCCAAATGCTGCAGCCAAAACCATCTACAAGATAGCCAAAAGTTCATCCATTAAAAAAGCGTTGACTTCCTTACACTGGCTTCCAGTGGAGCAAATAATTAAATTCAAGGCACTGTGTCTAACACACAGTGCAATAAATGGGAAGGGCCCCCGTATGGTTAGAGCCTTATTGACCTCCTATGTTCCGATCAGGACGTTAAGATCTTCTAACACTGGTCTCTAGATAGTTCCACATATTCAAAAGGCCAAATGGGGTGAAAGATCGTCCTCATACCTTTCTCCCAAACTTTGGACACAATGCCAATCAGTCTTAGAACTGAGTTGGATGAGGTCAGATTTAGAAAACATCTTTCACGCAAGTTCGTGCTCTATAAAACATTAAAATAAATCTCAAAACCTGCAGATACCCTAAGTAATTCCCAGGCCTAATTTTAGTCCCACAGGTGTATGCTCGGACTCTCACAGCGCTGGGAAGCCTTAGGGTAGCTAAGCACTTTACAAGTCAAGATAAGTATCTGAGCTGTGTTGTGTGTGCTCAGAGTTCAGTCTGATGTGTTGTGTTGGGGGTTGAGATTGTTTATCATTACCTTTGGCACAGCAGAGTTGGTGAATATCTGAGATGCGCTGTGTGTACTCAGTGTTCTTTTAGGGGTTAAGTTTATCATTATGTTTGGTACAATAGAGTTGGTGGCTATATGTAGCATCTAAGATCCATTGTGTGTGTTCAGTGTTCTGTTAGGGGTTGAGTTTAACATTATGTTTGGTACAGTAGAGTTGGTGGGTATGTGTGGTGTCTGAGATACGTTGTGTGTGCTCAGTGTTGTGTTCGGGATAGAGTTTGTTTATCATTATGTTTGGTACACTAGAGGTGGTGGGTATGTGTAGTATCGGAGATGTGCTTTTTGTGCTCAGGGTCCTGTTAGGGATAGAGTTTGTTTATCATTACATTTGGTACACAAGAGGTGGTGGGTATATGTAGCATCTGAGATCCATTGTGTGAGTTCAGTGTTCTGTTAGGGATAGAGTTTGTTTATCATTATGTTTGGTACACTAGAGGTGGTGGGTATGTGTAGTATACGAGATGTGCTGTTTGTGCTCAGGGTCCTGTTAGGGATAGAGTTTGTTTATCATTACATTTGGTACACTAGAGGTGGTGGGTATGTGTAGCATCTGAGATCCATTGTGTGAGTTCAGTGTTCTGTTAGGGATAGAGTTTGTTTATCATTACATTTGGTACACAAGAGGTGGTGGGTATGTGTAGCATCTGAGATCCATTGTGTGAGTTCAGTGTTCTGTTAGGGATAGAGTTTGTTTATCATTACGTTTGGTACACTAGAGGTGGTGGGTATCTGTAGTATCGAGATGCGTTGTGTGTGCTCCGCGTCCTGTGAGGGATAGAGTTTGTTTATCATTACATTTGGTACACTCGAGGTGGTGGGTATGTGTAGTATCGAGATGCGTTGTGTGTGCTCCGCGTCCTGTTCGGGATAGAGTTTGTCTATCATCATGTTTGGTACAGTAGAGTTGAGGAGTATCTGAGCTGTATTGTGTGTGCTCAGTGTTCTGTCTGGTGTGTTCTGTTGGATTTGCTCTGTTATTTAGTGCAAGGTATCGTTTTGAGCTGCTCAGTGTGGTAGCACAGCCAGCTTTAAATATGGTTTTACACCCTTCCTGCCACCCAGCCTTGTCCCGCTCGCCTTCCACCCCGTCCTGCACCTCGCAGGGCTCGCCTTCTGGGAGAGCTTGTGCCTGCTGCGCTCAGGAGCCTGCTCCATTCCCTACTGAATATATTCCACTAGTACATTCACTGCACCTGGAACCAAAATGATTTTCTGTCACTTCCAATGCGCACTCAATAGCTATATAATAACTTTGTTTCTAACCTCTGTCATTCGCAATACAGTGAAATGGGTTAAAAAATGCACTGTCGGCTTACATTTGTTTCCTGGCCGCCAGGCCTATGCCATGTTCGTGATCATCACTGCTACAAAGCGTGCCACGACTCCACATTTGTCTATTTGTGCATTTTTGTGGTGTGCAAACGGTGAGAGCTCAGAGCATGGTTCACACAGCCCTTCATCAGGAAATGTCACCCAACAGAAGATGCGTTTCCGAAGGACAAGCACACACAACACAGGCGAGTGCAGCCCTGTAGCAAGATTTCACTAAAGAAGGAACTGCCTTGCAACCACCGGGGGCAACCTCACATTACAAAAACCCACTGAAACCAATATAGGTTTCACAGAAGAAAATCTGCCCTTTTGGTAGTTTTTATATAACTCGAACTTGTCCAAAGACACAAGAGGGCTTTACGTGAGCACCAGATTACATTACACAAAGTCAGGTTTTCTTATTTTGTAGGCACAAGAGAGATTAAGTGATTTGCCCAGAATCACAGGATGTTGAGCCAATGCCAGGACTCGAAGACGGTTCCCCGGTTCCCAGGTCAGCTCAGTCCGTTAACCTGCATCTCCTTCCCTGCAATCACACGCCTTCCTTCCAGGGCGATCAACCAGCAAAAGAAAAAATTCCCAAGGTCATCAAACACTGCACAGCCCACAGCATCACTTTATCAAGGGATTTTAAATCACCTACAAACTATAGGGCCCATCAATAAAAGACCCATTTCCGAAGGTAATCACACACTACACGGACCACAGCGTCTGCAATTATCTACTCACCAAAGCATCTATGTAAAGCTACATTTTCTAAGGTCATAACAACACCACATACAGTTCACACACAGCATCCCTTTATTGAAGATATTTCACCCATGAAAACGTACCTTCCATGTATCCATCAACACAGTCCTTGAAGATTTTAACACAAGAAATGTACATTGTTAAGAATCCAATGATCAAGCGATTTCTCCTAAGAAAAGGTCCAATCCACAGGTTAGCTTACTCATCAACCCCAAAACACAGATCCCCACACACAAGCTGAAAGGACTGAAATTTACAATGAAAAACTAACACCAGGCTGGCGGGGGGGGGGGGGGGGGGGGGGGGCAAGGTGGGCCTAGTCAGTCCAGATAATGCCAGTGACCACGAGCCAAAGGCTCGAAGCAGCGTCCTCTTCAGACAGTTCATCAGATACAGAGCTCAAGTGTTGGAAGCTGAACAGCCACCGCTGCAGTAGTGCAGTGTGCACACTACTGCGTTGAGATTGTTATTCGCACTGTACTGTAGGAATTATATAGTACTACACAATACCCTACTAAAATCACATTTTCAGGCAGGTGGCATGCTTCACTGTGGGTTGGCAGGGTTTTGTTTGTTAAGTTCCTCTCTGGTAAACATTTTGGTAACATGAGAAGGAACTACAGATCTATAAAAGGCCAAGATTTTACCCAAATTTTGAGCAGGGGCCTTGCACTCAAAGCCTCTCTCAGATGAACACTAATCCAGTCATGGCTCAGACCCTAGCCAGACCAGCACCGTGCACCTGCAGGGGCGAGAGAATACAATCTTGGTAGATTCTTGCTCTGACAGTGCAAGAGCGAATGATGTCACTCCAGGCTACTTTTGTCTTCACCTCTCTAGGCTAACCCAATACTTGTTCCAGGTGGGAGGGTAGGGTGGGGTTCTTGGTGACACAGACAACAGGTTTTGGCTTGGCAAAACGGATAACGGGTGGGAGGGTGGGGCTTGGCAACAGGGACAATGGGTGGGGGGTGGGGCTTGGCAACACAGACAACGGGTGGGAGGGTGGGGCTTGGCAACACGGACAACGGGTGGGAGGGTGGGGCTTGGCAACACGGACAACGGGTGGGAGGGACAATGCTTGGCAACAGGGACAACGGGTAGGGGGGTGGGGCTTAGCAACACGGACAACGGGTGGGAGGGTGGGGCTTGGCAACACGGACAACGGGTGGGAGGGTGGGGCTTGGCAACACGGACAACGGGTGGGAGGGTGGGGCTTGGCAACACGGACAACGGGTGGGAGGGTGGGGCTTGGCAACACGGACAACAGGTTGGAGGGTGGGTCTTGGCAACACGGACAACAGGTGGAAGGGTGAGGTTTGGCAACACTGACAACGGGTGGGAGGGTGGTGCTGAGCTCAAAGGACAACGGGTGGGAGAGTGGGGCTGAGCTCAAGGGACAACGGGTGGGAGAGTGGGGCTGAGCTCACGGGACAACGGGTGTGAGAGTGGGGCTGAGCTAAAGGGACAGCGGGTGGGAGATTGGGGCTGAGCTAAAGGGACAACTGGTAGGAGGGTGGGGCGGAGGAAAACGTACAACCGGTGGGAGGGTGGGGCGTAGCAAAAGAGACAACAGGTGGGGCTGAGCAAAACGAACAATCGGGGGCTGAGGAAAACGGACAAAGGGTGGTACTGAGCAACACGGACAAAGGGTGGAACTGAGCAACACGGACAAAGGGTGGGACTGGGCAACACGGACAAAGGGTGGGACTGGGCAACACGGACAAAGGGTGGGACTGGGCAACACGGACAAAGGGTGGGACTGGGCAACACGGACAAAGGGTGGGACTGAGCAACACGGACAAAGGGTGGCAAGGTGGGACTGAGCAACACGGACAAAGGGTGGGAGGGTGGGACTGAGCAACACGGACAAAGGGTGGGAGGGTGGGACTGAGCAACACGGACAAAGGGTGGGAGGGTGGGACTGAGCAACACGGACAAAGGGTGGGAGGGTGTGACTGAGCAACACGGACAACGGGTGGGAGGGTGTGACTGAGCAACACGGACAACGGGTGGGAGGATGGTACTGAGCAACACAGACAAAGGGTGGGAGGGTGGGACTGAGCAACACAGACAAAGGGTGGGAGGGTGGGACTGAGCAACACGGACAAAGGGTGGGAGGGTGGGACTGAGCAACACGGACAAAGGGTGGGAGGGTGGGACTGAGCAACACGGACAAAGGGTGGGACTGAGCAACACGGACAACGGGTGGGAGGGTGGGACTGAGCAACACGGACAACGGGTGGGAGGGTGGGACTGAGCAACACGGACAAAGGGTGGGAGGGGTGGGACTGAGCAACACGGACAAAGGGTGGGGGGGTGGGACTGAGCAACACGGACAAAGGGTGGGAGGGTGGGACTGAGCAACAAGGACAAAGGGTGGGAGGGTGGGACTGAGCAACACGGACAAAGGGTGGGAGGGTGGGACTGAGCAACACAGACAAAGGGTTGAAGGATGGGACTGAGCAACACGGACAAAGGGTGGGAGGGTGGGACTGAGCAACACGGACAAAGGGTGGGAGGGTGGGGCTGAGCAAAACGGACAATGGGTGGGAGTGTGAGGCTGAGCAAAACGGACAACGGGTGGGAGAGTGGGGGTGAGCTAGACGGACAACGTGTGGGACGGTGGGGCTGAGCTAGACGGACAAAGGGTGGGGCTGAGCAGCACAGAAAACAGTAGGGAGGGTGGGGGTAAGCAACACAGACAATTGCTAAGCAACACGGACAAGGGGAGGGAGGGTGGGGCTAAGCAGCACAGACCAGGGGAGGGAGGGTGGAGCTGAGCAGCACAGAAAATGGTAGGGAGGGTGGGGCTAAGCAACACGGACAACAGGAGGGAGGGTGGGGCTAAGCAACATGGACAACAAGAGGGAGGGTGGGGCTATGCAGCACAGACAACAGGAGGGAGGGTGAGGCTGAGCAGCATGGACAATGGGAGGGGGTGGGCAACACTGACAACGGGAGGGGGGTGGGAATGGGCCACACAGACAAAAGGAGGACGGGTGGGAACGAGACGGTAAACAACAAAAAAAGTTATTATGCGGTCAACACTCGCCGTGTCATATCGCTTTTTTTCTCTTATGGCGGGTGTTGGGGGCAACACAGACAAAGGGAGCAATATGGACAATGGGAGGGTGGGGGTAGGAGGAAAGAAGTAACACGGACAAGTACGGGGATGTGGAAGGGTAAGAAGCAACATTGACCAGGGCGGGGATGTAGAAGGATACAAACTCGGACAAAGGAGGGCCTCTGAGAGGAGGGCTTGGCTTAACGAGCAAGTGGCGCCTGCACTTGCTGCATTTTATTCTTAAAAGTGCTGGCATGCAGGGCAAATTATAGGCTTTTGTGAAAGTATTCATGTTAATTGCAGCGCCGTCATGCGCTGTGATTAACAATCTGCCCTGCATACCTGCACTATTAGGCAAAGGAATATGGCAATCTAAAGCGTGACGTGTTCTTTCAGATTATTCTGAAAGAGCACGTCGCGTTTGACTCGACATTCATTTGCTAATAGTGGGCATCAGTGGGGTTGAATGTGGGACTTTGAAATAGTTTTCATTCTAATTGCAGTGCACACAGGCGCTGCAATTAACAAGAATACTATTTCAACGGCCCACAATCAGACCCGCACTATCAGCAAAAGGAATGCAGAGTCGTACACAAGGTGTGCTTTCAAAATCATCTGAAAGCACATGCTGTCTTTGAACCTGGAGTTCTTTAGCTATTAGTGGGCAGCTGCGGGGCTGAATGTGGGCCTTTGAGATAGTATTCTTTTTAATTGCAGCGCTGGTGTGCACTGCAATTAACAAGAACACTATTTCAAAGGCCCACATTCAGGCATGTACTATTAGCAAAAAGGAATGCAAGGTCAAGCACAACGTGTGCTTTCAGAATCACATGTCATGTTTGACCCTGTATTTCTTTTGCTAAAAGTGCGTGGCTAAAAGTGGGCTTTTGAGATAGTTTTCATGCTAATTGCAGTGCACACGGGTGCTGCAATTAACATGAGTATTATCTCGAAGGCCCACATTCAGCCCGCAGCTGCCCAATATTAGCAAAAGGAATGCAGCAAATGTAAAGCAGGACCTGTGCTTCATAGCTGCCAAGGTTTAAAATTGGCATGTGGGACATTTTCATGTTTGCGTGTAATATGAGTGACATATTAAGGATCAAGAGTACATAGCTGCCAAGGTTTCATACTGCTATGTGTGACATTTTCATATGTTTCAGCCTAATATGAGTGACATTTTCTCACAAGCAAAATCAACACACTAAACTTCATGGTTTAACAACCGCCACAGCAAACATCAAAGGGGCATTAATTGGGGTGCGAAAGAGGCTGGGGAGCACACATAGCCGGGCGGCAGCGGAGTGAGCAAGGGCGCTGTATTATTGGGAGTACATTGCACGGTTCGTGAAAACTATCAACCACTAGGAACTGTGAGGTGGACTCTTTTTCATGACAATTACAAAATCACTAATTCATAGGTCTTGACTAAGTCCCCCTTCATTTCCCCTTAGAGTCAAAACACAAATTAGGTGTAAGGCGAAATTATTGATGTATTCACGTGCACAAGGCATAGGTTGAAACACTCATTTTGGCATTGAAATGCCCACACATGGGGAGGTGTCGACAAGAACGGCTTCATCCTGGACACCAAACTGTCATTTTTAGGTCCAACGCTGAATTCTGCAGTCCCCGCCACCTGGTTAGGACAGAGAGCCAAAAGAGGGGGCTAACGGCAGAAACAAAGTTGTGAGAGACCTGCAGCAAAGGCATTGGTGCGGAGGCCCCGGAGGAGAAGACTGCGAAGTGGTGGCTGTGTGAAGGAGGGCTGACCCAGTGGAAGGCAGTGTCATTTTTGCGGGGATACCCTGGCGGGCTAAATAGTCCCTGGTGAGAACTGGCTGCACTGTGGTCAAGACAGACGATCGGTCATTACACAGGGGCCTGCCTGGATCACCCTGAGGTGTTCTGGTTATTGCCAGCCAGGGGACGTGTTTGCAATGAGCCAGCATTGGAGGCAGCCGAAAATCGCCACACTGCAGCATAAGAGGAGAGGGTGCCTGGAGGGACTCTGCTGGCGCCACTGGTGGAGAAAGTGGGCTGTGGGGAGAAAGATTTGAGATATAGAAAGACAATACAATATTTACCAGTGCAGGAATAATGTTAAATACGGTTAAATGTTGTCTCTGCTTCAGGTATAGGAATGTTACTGCAAGAGGTCAAAGGGAGCACCGCTCGCATGTTAGTCTTTGTTCACTCTCAACCGGAGAGGGGCACAGAGTCAGTGACTGGCAGCCCTGTCCTCTTGCTCCGCCAGCGTACAACCGGGGCACTGATTGCCCCACTAAAGAGCTAGCTGGATCAATAAAAATCATACACTCGTGATTAGATCTAGATTAGGCTGAAGTCAGGAATGTTTTCAACACCAAGGCACGTTTTTTCTCTAAATAGCATGAGCTTAAGTATGCATATTTATTAAAAGCATCCCTATTTTACCAGCGTTTTGCCCTCTTTCAAATCATAAAAACCAGAGTCCTCCTGGTCACAACAAATGACTCCCTCTGCAAACGTGCCACCCGGGCTGCATTCAGACTCAGCAGCTGCACAGTGTGTGCTCTGGACTCCAGCAGCCGCCATGAGGCTGTGGGGTTGGGTCTCGGCGGTGGCAGGGATCATTCATGATTATGTTTAAATTACTGCACTGCGGTGTAAGCACTGCCCTGGCATTGCCACATCCTGCGTAATGCCACATGCAGCCATGAGGATTACTTCCTATTTTAACTAATATATTGTAGCCAGCAGCCCGCAAAGCCTACCAGCAGCAGCGCTCTCACACAGGCGTGCTGCCACTCCAGTTTCAGTATAGCAGCATTATGACTTGACAGCCGAGGCAGGGGCTATGCCTACTGTACGTGAATTTGCATTTCAGTGCGGCCCACCACACTGAAATGCGTTAGCCTAACACCTGATGTGTGGTACTTGGCAGGGCTATGAGTAACACTTTCTCGCCAGCAAAATCAAGCCATAAAGAGGAGGAAAATGTACATAGAACTCCATGTATAGCTGGCAAGGTTTCACATTGCTCTGTGTGACCTTTTCATGATTTCAGTATAATTATTAGTGAGATTTCAACAAGCTTGTATTGCATTTCATGATTTTTCCTTTTTATGTATAAAATTGTTCTGAAATTAGAAAGGCATGTACATAACACTTCAAGTATACCGAATAGTGACCAATTCCTTTGCAACACAAGGTGCTGCAAGATTTTCTTTGAAAAAGACGTCTTTACATCTACCTTCAATAACCACTGTTCAACTACTAACACTTGAACATGAGTGATCACTGGTACTAGGCAGCAATTAAATGGTGTGAACCTTTTATCGCTCACAAATGTACAGATTTAAGAAGAATCAAAATTAAGCAAAACAAACTAATATGAACAGAGAACTACATTTATTCACAAAAGACTTTCCTTTCTGAAATCCGCCACTCTTTCAACCTTTTCCATTTTAATGGAATCAAGCACAACAAATACACTTTCCGGATAGTGACTCGGGACAGAATTGTGTCAAAGGTAATTTACTGTATTATTGCTTGGAAGGGTGTTCTAACGTTAACCAAACACTGTGTAAGGCACCTCAATGACAGGCTGGGTGATGCTGGGCCAGTCTCCTTGCAATTACTGCACACTCCTTTGGCATTGCAAGCCAATGCGTGGGGCAGTATTGGAACACGGTTTTATGCAACTCCGTGTTTAAGCTCAGTAGTTTCAGGACCATGAAAATAAGGATAGTCAGGATAGACCCAGTGCTTGCACTTAGTGTATTAAAGGCTTCTCCAAGCCGCCCACGGCCAGATTAATCTAAGGCCATATTCATGTGTATTGTATATATGTGATCTTGTATAGGCTCCCAACATTTTCCCACCCGATGAATAGTGCTTGAGTTGAGGATCTTTAGTAAAATCTTAAGGTACCATTGTTGCAGTCCTATGCTTTTCTAAACCTGAAGTGTACTTTCCTGTCATGGTGTGTGCATCTAAATTGAACACCTGCCTTTATACCCTTCATGTGGTGCTACAGGTGTGATATTTGGCGCTGCCCCCACACATGCGGTCTGGTTCCTGGCGCACATAGCCTGGGCTTCAGTGCACAGAGACCTTACACTGCCGCACACAGAGGAAAAAAATTAGAGGGAATATTGGTCATATGAAAACCTTGCAATTGTTAGGAAAGTCACCCCAGGGCCATTAAATGTGCTGGGATTCCACAGAAATGGCTAACTGTGCCAAATAACAATAAAAGGAGCTCCGCAGAAAATCACATGAAACAACTCTGGAAAGGTACATAAAGAAAACCTATTGACGTAATTAGAAGCTGAAGCCGGGCGCAAAATAACTGAAAAGGAATTAAAGAACGAAACTAACTAGTCACCTAGCTCAGCCCCAGAGGTCTGCACGTGACAGGTTTAATCCTGGCAGAGCGTTCAACCTTCGGAGGTCGATAATATGAGTATTATTGAGTTGGGCATGCCAAACACCTCTTATCCAAATGCTAAGGCACAGCATAGTGTGTGGTGTTTGCTTTCAAATAAATATAATATAAATACTATTTATAAAGCAAAGAGTTTACAGAAGAGGACATCTTGGGCTTGCTCGTCAAATATCACAATCTCTTTAGCTCAAGTTTGCTAGCCAGCTGCACGGCCTTTTGCAAGGAAAGTCATTTGATCAGCAACGGGCATCCTCATGATCAGAGGAAGTCTGACTCGTAGTCTTAGCTGATGGCACCTTAGACAATGGATGCCGTATGTATGCAGGATATATTGATGCGCGTCTCAGTGGAACAGCGACCTTGTTGAAGATACTGATGGCATGTGACCCGCTGCTCATTTGTAGTGCATGCATTGTTTTTTATATACTCAAAGAACTTCACTCTGGTACCTCCTATATGTACTGGCTTCATGCAAGAAAATGCTTATTGTTACTAAGTTTTCAAGACCAAGTATGATATACAACCATAAATTATAAAAAAAATAAGTTGGAAAACAAAAATAGCTGATGGCATAGCTTTGTGGTTTCAGGGAGCACCACCCCACCCATTCTGGGGCAAATTGACAAACTGTTCGAAGGGCATTTCCTGCAGGGCGGTGTACTGGAAAACTCGACTTCCTCTTTTACGACAGAGCCACGCTGCTGGAAGACAAATTGGGAGGTCGGGAGACAAATATTCTCTTTTTATATACAAGTCGTTCAAAGAGAGACTAGTGGTCCCACTGTACCTCAATAACATTTAATATCAATGTGTGCAGTATAAATGGGGCTGTACATAGAACTTGTAACAGGTAGATGTGTTTGTTAATGTTTGCTAGCATAATCTTGTGCTTGTTTGAGTGGCAAGCACCCACATAGTACAGATAAGCCAGCAAACAGATATCAGGGCTCTGCAGCCCCACCCAACACTCCCACTTAATACACACACTTACAAACTCGCCAAGTAATGCATACGCCGAATAACCCAGTCAGCACACAAGAATCTCACCTAGAACTCCAGCCAAACAAAACAAACTCACAACACATGTATTTATCAACAAAAAAACTTTAGGTATACTCACGCCACCTACTATTTGATACAACTACCACCACCAGGCATGGGCCAGTTATTGAAATCCAAGAGACATGAGCGAAGAGATACAAGACCGATTAGCGCTGCAATGCCACACCATTGAGAAACTAGGCGAATAGCCAAAAGCTATCAGGACAGATTTGTGCTGCAAAGCCACAACATTAGGAGTCTGGACAAAAAGCTACCAGACTGACTTGACTGATGCTGCAAAGTCACACCAGAGGGAATTTGGGAGAAAATATACCAGACCATATTTATGTTGCCAGTAGTGGCGTAGTGAGGAAACCATGTGCCTTGGTGGAAGGCCTAGTTCCACTACTTGGGATCTGGAAGGGCCATGGAGATGCATGGGTGGACCATAAAGATAAGTGGGTTTGTCCAGAGTCTTCCAGGTGTCTGAGAGCTGGGTCTGGGCATATCTGATGGCCTTGTACGGATGAGAGCAGCATACCATACCTACTGCAGGGCTTCGGTCTACTCGTTTTAGCTGTGTATATCTAGAGGGTTAAAACTAAGGGCTGTATCTGTTCTGCTCTCTCCATCTCACCCTTCTTTTGCTCTGTCTGCCCCTCCCCTATCTTGACTCCACTCTTCTTTCTCCCTGCTTCAACCTGCTGCCCCACTCTCCTCACCGTCTACTTCCTCCGCCTCACTCTTGTCTCCTCCTACTTTCTCTCCAACGTATCCACCTGTTTCCCTTATGTGTGTTTCTCTTTCTCCACTTCACCCTCCTCTTTCTCACCTCGTCCACATTACCCTCCTATTTCTCTCACCTCTCCCATAGCTCTTTCTGCCTTTTCCTACTTTCACTATCTCCTCTCACTGTGTGTAAAGTTATTTTCACTCTACTTTACCTTTCTATTTCCACTACACCCTTCTCTCTCCAACTCACCTTTCTCTCTTTCCTCCTCACCTTTCTCCCTTCCTCACCCTTCCCCCTTTC